>NC_059142.1:38868732-40166848 GCF_020740605.2 Lemur catta
ATGCTATGAGGGGTGCAGGTCACACGGGTACCATTGTGTGTGGCCTCAGGGAGCGGCGCGTGGATGGCATGGCATCCCACAGCCCCAGCCTCAGTGTCTGTCCCTCTCCCCTTACCGGCTCTCTGACTAGGGGCAAATTAGTTAAGTTCTTGGAGCCTCACGCCATGGAAAATGGAGCCAAGCTGAGTCTCCCACACATGCACAGGGACTCTCCAGCCCGTGCTGCGCCTGCAGCTCCACCTCCAGGGCGTTCACTGAGCGTCTCAGCTCCAGAATCTCAGACTGGCAGCACTGCAGCTCCTCAAAGCAGGACATGGCCTGCAGGCTGATGCCTTTGGACTGGAGCACAGATACACAGAGAGACACAGTCACCTCCCTGCCCAGATGGAAGCTGGGTCACCTGCTGGGCAGCCCCGCCCTCACCTGGGCTTGGAACCACTGCTCCACGTCCTGCCGGTTGGTCTCCACCATGGCCTCGTACTGGCACCGCATCTCCCCCAGCACCCTGCTCAGGTCTGTGGGGGGCTCTGTGTCCAGCTCAATCCGGAGCTTGTCCCCCAGCAGGCACCTCAGAGTGTGGGCTTCCTGTGGATTCACCCGCCCTCCACCAGCATGGTGGGCGCTGAAGACCTGCACCCCCAGGAGCGGCAGGGCCACCACGGCAGCCCCCTCATCCACATCTCTCTGTATGTCTGAAAAGGTCTCATAATTATCTCTAATTTTACTTTATCAGAAAGAGCAACACCCATACAGAGTTGTCTTTGTCCTTTTACAATCATTACCTATTAAAAAACATTTGAGCTATGGCAGCATGAAAGAAAGAAAAGAACATGAAAGAGACATGAGTTCTAATCCTGACTCTGCTGATTAGCAGCATGGCTTGGGGTCAGTCACTTCCCTTCTCTGACCCTCCACATCTAATCCTTTTCTGAGTTCTTGAATCAGCCATCTGAATCATTCCCCACGGAAAGCAGGAGACCAGCCTCCAAAATACTTTCTCCACATCTTTTCTGTATCTACCGCAGTTTCCTCTCTCTGGGCCTCAGTTTCCTCATCCCTAAAATGGGAGCATTGGACCAGAGACACCTGTGTGGCTTTTGTCAGCACTGCCTTTCCAAGATCCTGGGTCCAAGGGTCTTTAATTCCAAGCAGGGGTGAGGTCAGCTGAAGGAGAGAAGAATTCATCTGGTGGGGAACAGCACCCAGGTGCAAACCCAAGGAAAAGACCTGTCGCTCTTCCTGGTCAAGCTCCTTAAATTGGCCTCTGTGGTTTCTTGGTTGCTCACACCTGCTCAGGGTTCTTTTCCAAACACGGCAGCTCCTGCCTCGGGGCCTCCTGCTGCACCCTCAGCTCCCCCTGGTGCAGACTCACAGCACCCAGGAGCCTGTGCAGGCTGTTGGTCTCCCCCAGTTGACCAGGCCAAGATCATGGGGGCACCTGTCACAACAGAGGCACATGAGCATCTGAGCCAACGTCCCTCTCCTTTTGTTCTTCTCTGGTCAGGGGCACCTGTATGTCAGGTTTGATTGGGGAAATCTTTCGATACTAAATAAAATAAGAAAATACTTATTGGTCATTTGCTATGCACCAGACATTTTCACACACAAAGACAGCAATTAAGATCACACACGTGGGAGGCAGGTGGACTGTCGTTTGGATCCCAGTGCCACCTCGTGCCAGGTGGACCTTTGAGCAAGTCTCTTTCTCTGAGCCTCAATATCCTCCCCTATAAAATGGGGATAACAGTTCTTAGCTTACAGGTTGTTGTGAAGATGGAATAATCTGTGTTCAGCACTTGGGTGGAGCCTGACACATCATAAACACTCAACAAATACAGCTGGGACTGTTCAGACCCAACCCTGTCTTGCTGACTTAATTTTTTATTAGGCCTTGATTCTTAACCAAACACATATTAAATTATCCCAAAATTTGGGGGGGACTGGATTTTTTTACTTCCTAGGTCAGTGGAAACATTTTCTTGGGTGAGTTCTTTTGAAAGGCTGCATCTCCTTCCTCCCTCCACAGAAGGTCCTGTACCGGATGCGAAAGAAGCAGAGAGAAGGGAATCTGGGAGCAGCGGTTCCCAGCTTTCAGTGAACCCTCTGGGTCCCAAAGTCATCGCAGCCTTTTTCACATTGTCCACCTGGACGGCAAAGCCAGCATTCTCTGCCCTCCTGCTTAGGATCTGGGAACAAGAGACGCTGTGATTTGTGAGGATGTGCTCATGGCAATGAATAAATAGTGACCTGGGCCATAACAGGGACGTTTCCATCACTTTCCTTCTGATGTATTTTTCAGTGTGAAGTATCTGAGGTTTCGCTTCCACCTATGATGGGACAGGCCAACCCCTGGGCCTGTGTAAACACACAGGTGGGGCTTCACGTCTTGCTCCACTATGGAGCAGGGAAGTGATGGACCACCACTAACGGTTTCGGCAACAGTGAGGCGGTCACAGGGACAGTCCCTTGGACTGGAACCCCAGCTCTGCATAGCTATGACCCTGCACCAGGGTCACCTGACCCCCCTTTTTCTCCTCGTCCACTTCCTCCAGACAACAATGCAGTGGTCATGTGGCCCCATATCACAGCTCAGCAGCTTACCAGCTCTGTGACTTTAGAGCTGGTAAAATAAAATAGAAATATTAATATCCACCTTAGAGGGTTGTTAAAAGGGTTCAGAGAAACCCTTTGAGGTATGTGAAAATCTAGGAGAATCAAGGGTGATTTCAGAAATATTACAACCACTGTTTTCATTGTTGCCCGCAACAAAACAGACTAGTGCAAACGACCACGCACAGACTGGCACGACCCAGTGAATATCAGCACTTAATAGAAAATACTATATAATTGGTTAATATTTTTTTCTTAAATGAAGCTAGGTATTTCTTCCTTCCCACCACGTTGTACAGAGTGGGAACGCCGGGGCAGAGGAGAAAGATGAGAACGCCGTAAGAGATGTTTAAATACGGGGCTGTGGGCTGTTCGGGGGAAGCTGAGACCCAACCCGGTGGGGTGAGCCCCCAGAAAGGCTTCCAGGAGGCCAGGATCTCACCTGGACTTCGAAGCCCAGCTAGAATGTGGATATGCAAAGACGAGAAAGAGAGCATTACACATGCGAACAAATGTTTTGGGGGGTGACATAGCAGCTTGGCAGAAGCACGGGACGTTTGGAGAAGGTTAGAGGGAGGGGAGCCATAAAGAGAACTGAGGCTCAGAACACGGCAGCCTCGAAGGCCAGGCTAAGAGTTGAGGCTTCATTCCGTGGGCGGCGTCTGCCCCACAGCGCCCAGCGCGGCAATTACCTGCACTGATGTTCCCTAGCTGGTGAGTGCATGGCAGCATATCCTTGAATAAGGCGGGCTCTGGATGGTGGAGAAACCCACTTCCCCACCAGCGTCCTCTCATCACAGCCGGCAGCAGCGGTGCTGGCTGAGTGGAGCTGGATGTAGAGCCAAGTTTTTGGGCCCCTGGCGGCACCAAAGTTTGTTTCTGGCATCTTCAATCCATCAGCATGAACGTTAAGGGAATTTCGCCCCCCAGGGAGCCCCTCCAAGCCTCCCACCAGCAGTGCTCAGCCCTCTTTCCCCACCGTCGATGCCAGAGCTCCAGGCCTCACCTTACCTTTTGCTGAAGCTCTTCAGTGGTCTCAAAGCACGAGCTGCACAGCCACCAGGTACGGGGTTCCCAGGGCGGCCACCTGCCACAGCCCCCCTGGAGTGAGGACCTTCGAACGGCTCTTCCCAGAGCTGGAGGAGCAGGGGCTTCTGTTATCGCGAGAAGCCATGGTTCTGGAAAGCTGAGTAGCAGATTGGCTACAAAGGCCAAGTACCCAGGTGTGACAATGTTCTCTTGCCCGGAGCTTCTATTCACCCACCCTGGGAGCAGATGGAACACACCAGCTTCCCCAGGAATCTTCATTTCTTCTGCCCTCAGAACAACCCATTAGCAGTTATTCAGTCCTCCTGAGTAGCTTCCCACTTTGTAAAAAGGAAGGGTAACTGCCTTCGGACCCCTTGTTACTGCCTTCTCTTGCTAAAAGAAATGTTCCATGTTATTGCTTTAAGGATGCCCCACTGAGAATTTAGGCTCTGCCCCCCGAGTGACGCTCTGGCATCTCTCTAGGTGTGGCGTTGGCTTTCAGATGAAGCTGTCCTCTCCACCGGCCCTCAATAAACAAAAAGTTAGGGTCCCTGAGCATAGGGACCAAGGAATAGAGCAGGGGCTGCTAAGTTAGTAGAACTAAAAGAAACCTAGAGAACTAAACAAGCCTTCATGCTTCAGAGACCAGAGAGGTGCTGTGAGCTCCTCGGAGGTGCAGAGCAAGTCAGTGACAGCCAGGCCTGGGACCCAGGGCTCCGGCACAGTCTGTTTCCTCCACATCAAGATGGGCAAAGCTTTTCTGTTCAACAGCCACACAGTGAATAGCTTAGGCTTTGCAGGCCACACGCTCTCTTTGCTCTACAACTGCTCAACTCCACTGGCATAGCACGAAGCAGACATAGACAACACGGAAACAGATAGCTATGGCCATGTTCCAATAAAACTTGATTTACCAAAACAGGCAGCAGCTGGATTTGACCTGTGGGCTGTAGTTGTTGTCCCTGCTCTACCCAGCTCAAGGGATGAAGCCTAAACATTGGATGCCTCTGAGCACATGGGAGGCCTTCAGTCTGCTCGGAAGCCAGAGGGCTGGGCAGAGGGCGGGCACCCGGGAATGAACCAGGTGGACTCCAGAGCTGGACACTGGGCCTCAGACACAAGGGCCTCCACCCTAGCAGGGCCTCTACACCAGGACCGGAAGTTCATGCAGGGCTCTCGGAGCAAAGTTGCCGGGGTGTTGCTGCTGCTGTTGTTTCTGAAACTTGGGCTTCAGAATGGCTCCAAAAAGTGACTCAGCTGCCGTTGTCAATGGGGAAAGTCAGAAGAGGGGGAAATTCATTGCCAAAGCAGGTTTCTCTCTAACCAGCATTCATCGAGCACTTATAATACGCCAGGCATCGTGACAGGCACTTCTATGTGTGTTATACCCCAACAACTCTGTGACAGAGGCAGAATTACCCCCACTTCTAAAAGGGAGGAGCAGACGGAGGTGCACAGAGATGAAGAGAGGCATGTCAGCAGCGGAACTGGGACCCGGCCCAAGCTTTCCAAAGCCAAAACCGCTGATCTTTTCCATTATGCCAAGATGCGCCTTTGTGAGTTTGTTTACATGCAGTGGTTAAGGGAGACTGCTATTTAGAGATAAACTTACCTTGACCAATTGTTCAAAAAGACAGGCATCAAATGATCTCGGGAACTTTCTGTTTAGCAGAATTGAGATCACTGCATTCAAGTGTTAAAACTGACCAAACACAAAAAGAGAATTATTTTATTATTCATGATTTTCCCGGTTATGGCCTGGAAGAGGCATATTCTTTTTTGATTACATTGTAAAAGTTTTTCTAACATAGTGGGGAGAAAAAGATTCAGCAGGTGCAATTAAGAGTGCATAAACCGCCAACGCTCTGCCCAACTCCTGGGCCTTCCGGGCAGCATCGCCCTCTAGCTGGGCGTCCCCGAGTGACAGTTCTGCCCCGCGGCCCTCACCCCCACCCCCAGAAGAGGGGCTCTGCTCTGGAGAGGTGAGCAGCAGGAGCAGGGCCCAGACTCTTGAATGGCCTTGGGGAAAGTTGTGTCTTTGAAAATCACATCCTTTCGTTTCCAGTCCCACTCAGGGAAGATCCTGGAACCTGTGGGAGTTTCTCCTGAACATCAAATGTGACCGAGATTTTATTACTTTACTGTGGCCCTGCCTACCTTTCCCTATAAACCAGAGTTAATTAAATCCAAATGCTTTGATAGGAGGAGAAAGTTCCTCTGAGAATCTCCATGTGTGGCACACTGGGCCCCGTTTCCAGGAGGTCCTGGTGCTGGGGCATAAATATTTCTCAAAGTCTATGCCCATGGCATCTTCATCCACCCAGTAAGAGAGACAGCCTAGGCAGCAGGGTAGCTGGCAGCACCTCTATCTGGAAGTGCCATCCAGACGTGGAAGTCGATGGCCATTTCCAGTGGGGGATGGCACTTCTGGCCCTGGGCGGTGGCGCTTGGTTTCATATAAAAACTTTTAACAGGCATTTGAGAGTCAGACAGGTCTCGGCAAGTTGGAATGACACACAGGTGTGGAAATAGGGACGGGGTTGGATTGGACAATAAGTGCTGGGGAAAAGGGAGCCTGTGGAAGTCCCCCAAAACATCCAGGGGCCTGGTGCTGGCCTGCAACTCCTGTGTGACAGCTCCAGCCGTGGCTCTGGACCACAGCCTGAGGTCTATGCCCTCACTGAGCCGAAGCTCAAAGGATAAGGAGATTCTGAGTTCAGTGGTTGCTAGTTATTTTTTAAAGGGAACTATATGCCCAGGAAAGAGTTGCAGCGTCTCAAAAACTCAGAGAAAATGCATTCATTCTTAGGGAAATGAAAGAAGGGGAAAGGGGACATATTTATTATCCTAAATAATAACAAACCTTGGGTAGTTGGAGAAAGCATAAAGAGCTTGGAAGATCTGCTAGTCCTGGCGTCAGAACACTTGGCTTCGATTCCCACCTGTTCACTGTGTATCTGTGAGCACATTTTTCCTGTGTCTTAGACTCTGAAAAATGGGGGAGGCTGGGCCACATCCTCTGGAAGGTTCCTTCTGGTTCTGACTGTCTAGGACAGCTCCGTCCAATAGGACTTCCTGAAGGTCGGAAATAGTCTATATCTGTGTAGTCCTATTTGGTAACACTTAGCCACGTGTGGCTAGTGTGACTAAGGAACTGAATGTTTCCATTTTATTTAATTTATTTAATTTTTTAATTAAAAATTAAGTAGCCATATGTGGCTAGTGGCTAGCAATATTGGACATAAGAGGCCTAGGATTCTAGAGCCAAAGATTTGGTCTGTTCAGTCTATTATATCAAGATGAGCACATTCTAGAAAAGTTTTGCACAGGGATTGAAATTAAGAAGGATAACTGGTTTGAACACAGTTATGAGAAAACCCAGTTAGCCAGAAGGCCCTCTCCCTTGGCATCTCAGCGCACTGAAATTCCCCCACCTATCAGCCAGGAGCCACTCGTGCTGAGCAGTGTGTTTACGTCCCTGCTGTCAGCCTGACGACCGTGTCTGCCAGGCATGCAAGCGGGATCCTGTCTGGAGAACCTCCAGGCAGCTTCGGGATCCAATCCATTTCTCATCACTTCTTTGCAAGGCCAGAGGGCAGATGCTTAATAGAAACATCATCGCAGCTCATTAAGGAAGAACCATGTGTTTGGGGGGTGAGGTTTAGAAAGGGGCTCCTGTTCCCATCTTCCTCCTCTTTACCTGCCACAGCCCATCCATTGCCAAGTCAGGTCCATCACCACGTCCCTCTGACTGATCTTTATTTGTCCATGCCCCCCGACGTGGTCTTAGCTGAGACCCTGTTAGCTTCTCCATTCCCCTCAGCCATCCTGTCTATGCTCCATGGTGAAACTTTCTAAACTAGGACTCCAATCATGTCATCCTTGGACTCAAACCTGCAGCACCCCCACCCACTGCCTTCAGGATAGAGACCAGGCTCTTTGTGGGGTACCCAAGGCTCCCCCATAGTCTGATGCCTTCCTGCCATTTGAGGTTTACTCCCACTGTCTCTCACAGGCAGTGAGAGAGAGGCCCTTGAGTTCTGCCAACCATGCCCCGGTCTCCTGCAGACCCACACGCTTACCTGCCTGGCCCATGCTCCCTGGACAGCCATTCCAACTTTCAAGGCCCATCTCAAATGCCACCAGCTACAAAAAGCCTTTGCAGATCTCCTCAAGCTAAAATTTTTCCCAATCTTTGTTAATACATACTCTTTCTGGGTAGGAATTAGACAGGGTAGGAGAATGGTTAAAATAATATCACTGTGCACCCAGACGTGGGTTTAAATCTTTGTCCTTGCATGTGACCTTGGACAACTTACTTAACCACTCTGTGCCTCAGTTTCCCATGTCTAGAATGGTTGCAATGCCTACCTTACAAGGGGTTCATGAAAACTGGGTAAGTTAATTTATGTAATATGCTCAACATAGTACATGGCACATTGTAAGTGCTAAATAAGTGGTAGCAATTGCCGTCGCTGTTATTGTTACTATTAATATTTATATTATATGGCCCTTATTGAGGAAGAAGTGGGGCCTCACTGGTCTTAGCTCCCCCTCTAATTATAAATGTCTGGATGGTGGTGACCACGTGCATATCTTGGTGTCTCGTGCACCCAGCTATAGTTTACAAACAGTGAGGACACTGAATATGAATTGGTTGAGCGTCTCTAGAGCCTGAAAGCCTCGATTTGAGTCCTGGGTCCACCACTTACTAGCTGTGTGACTTTGGGCAAGTTTCTTAACCTCTCTGGGCCTCAGTTTCCTCATTTATAAAGTGGATAAACCAATGTTTGTTTGTTTGTTTTTCATAGATTGTTGCAACGTGTCTGGGTGCTCTCCCCTGGGTTAGCCAACCTCTGATGCAGAACCTGCACCAAGTAAATGCTCAGTGAAGATTTTCTGAATGAATGAATGGTCCCATTGTACCGGCTGTAATGATATTTAGGGGTGGGTGTATTACAATATTACTCTCAGTTACAGTAGCTTGGTCTTGGTTTCTGGCATAATTATCTCCCTCTTCTCTTTACTCTTTTACCATAACACTTGGCTCTGGCCCCGTTGCTTGGTTTTAGCTGGTTTATGGCATATGGGCCTTTTTAGTGAACACCTCTCAAGCCTCTCTGGAAGCAGAAGGGGCATAAAAATAAGTATAGGACTTGGCCACATTCCTCCTGAGCCCAAGTGAGGAGAATTGGCTTGTGGATACAGCAGCATGAATGACAGAGACAGAGTTGTTTGCAGGGCCATTGCACGAGGTTTATTTGCCAGTTAATTGAGAACACATGCTCTTTGAGGCGGCACAGACGACCAGAAACATCACCAAAGAGAACAGTTTGCCCTTGGAAATGAAGAGGCAGTTTGGAAGCGACGAGGGCTAGGGCGCCCCTGTAGTGCCAGAACTGGCTGCGGATGCTCCGCCGCCTGGTCCTGCTCAGGGTTTCCTCGCTGGCCGGGGCTGGCCCTGCTCGGTTGGTGGCCACGGAACAGCTCCGGTCCCTCCAGGATCCACTGGCGCTGAGGGACTTCAGTAGCGGCCCGGGGTGCAAGGCGAGCAAGGAACGCAGACGGTGCGGGGCACGCAGACGGCGCGCGGCAGGCAGGGGGCGGGGGCGCAGGGGGCGCAGGAAGGAGTGGCGCAGGGGTTCGCGGGCAGCCTGCGGGAGAAAGCCCGGTGGGGCGGGGTTAGTAGAAGAGGCCGCCTCAGCCACAGGTCCTGCCAATTCCACCCGTCAGACAGCTCTCGAACCCTTCCACCCTGCGCCTTTTCCACCAGCCTCCCTGGTCTCAACCTCTGCCACCTGTCCCTGTGTCACCTCATGGCCTCCTAACTGATCTCCCCGGCCCTGCGAGGGCCCCTCCTAACCAAAGTCCACTTAGTGCCCAGAGTGATCATCTGCAGACACAAATCGAATCATGTCCCTCCCCTGCCTAAAACCTTCAGTGGCTCCCACTTGTGCTGCAGATGGAGAGCAGCTTCCTTAGTAGGACCTGCACCCACCTCTCACCCTGGCCTCACCTCCTGGCCCCTTGCCCTCTGAGCCCCAGGGACTCTGACCTTCTTCCAGCTCCTCCACGGACCACGCTGCTCCAGCCACAGGGCTATTTCCTACTTCTAGAACACTCTTCTCTCTCCACTCACATAATCAATTTCTTCTCTTCCTTAAGAGCTCAACTTGACTGTCACATCCTCCTTGAAGCCTCCCCTGATTTCTCCGTGCCATCCCCCTGTGGTACCCTGTACCTCGTTCCACAGTGATTAATAATGACTCTATTATGGTCTGTCTCCCCTACTAGGCAGTGACATCAGCAGCCCTCCCTGCATACGTGGCATAGGATAGAATTGGCACTTAATCAGAATGCGCTGAGTAAGATGAAATAATGAATGAAGGTAGGATGAGAACATGGTGAAAGGAAGGAGAATGATCTCAGAGACTGACAGGCATGGGCTCAAAACCAAACAACACACTGGACCTTGGATGGAGACCAAAGAGCTCAGAGACCCAAAAGGCAGCCTGAGGACCACATACAGCTTGAAATGTGTTTAATTTGCCTGGCACTATATTTTCTTTAATTTGTTGGAAATATTTTAAAATCAGAAGAATTGAGTAGTTTTTTAAAACTCCAGACTCCCAGCTTCCCTTGAACCATTGGAGGCTCCAGCGGTGCTGGAACCTGCACCTCACACAGCAGCTGTGGCCCCACGGGCACAGCCCTGCCTGCCTGGGACACGGCACCAGCTCCCTGCAGTTCCACAGTCTCCATGTAACCTTGTCACTCGTGCGTGTCCATGGCCTGGGCCTTGCAAACGTTTGACTTTGCAATACTTGCGCTAAAGGATAAGACTCTGAATGACAGAGAAAGCTAAACGTAGAATGAGAAACCACTGTAACAGTAATGAGTCCAGACGGCCACCTCCTGCTGATTCTACCTGCCCTGACTCAGATCCGCCCCTGCTCACCTGGACCATGGCCAGGCCTCCTGGGTGGTTTCCCAACCTGGTCCCCCTCCCTCTGCTCAGTTCTTCCTGCTGCTACCAGGGCCGTCTCCCCAAAGAGCAGCTTTGAGCTTTCATTGACTTGGCCAAGAAACATTTACTAAGGATCTACTACGTGCCAAGTGCAGGGAATAAAAACGTATTACATTGTCTCTGCATTCTAGATGTTTACCATCTAGCGGGAAAGACAGGCAGTTAAGGGAACTCTATTCTTTCCTCCTCAAAAAAGAAATAAGACCTCCAACTTGCCGATGCAATACAGCCCGCCCTCGCCATGTGATCTCTGGGGTTCTGCACGGATGGGCCCCAGCTGACCGTTCCTGTCCCGCTTCTACCGCAGCTCAGTCACATGACGCTACCCACTGTCCTCCCACTATGCCAAAAACTTCTCCCCGCATGGCGATCTCCAGTCGCCTGTCTGCCTATCTTCCTAAACCGTCGTCACCATCTATGTCAGCACCCTCCATAGCACCTGTCCCACCGCAGGCTCTCAGAGTTTGTCGACTGGGAATGGAGCAGAGTGGTCTCCAAAAGGCCAGGCTTGGGACAGCAGCACGAACACCACAGGCCTGACTTTCTCCCAAGCACACCAGCTTCCTAATGCCTTCCTATCACGCAGGGTTCTAAGCTGATGGGCCCTCAAGGGTAGATCCAGCTGCTTCCTACAGCCTTCCCCAACCCTCGCCCACATCTCTGCGTGGACCCACGGCTGGGCCTGCGTACTTGCAGTCCTCGCTCTCCAGCAGCCCCCGGTACGTGTTGATCTCGCACTCCAGCCGGGCCTTCACGTCCAGCAGCACCTTGTACTCCTGGTTCTGCCGCTCCAGGTCGCAGCGGATGTCGGCCAGCTGGGACTCCACGTTGCCGATCATGCCCTGCATCTGGGCCAGCTGGGAGCTGTAGCGGGCCTCCGTCTCCGCCAGCGTGTTTTCCAGAGAGCCCCTCTAAGGCAAAGGAGAGACACACCCATGAGGAGGGGGGCTGTCTTCCATGGCGTGGTTCAGAGCCAAGTCTCTCCTTGGTCTTGGGAATGAACTCGAGAGGGTTCTGAAGCCCAGAAAGGTCGAGTGACTTGTGCAAGGTTAAACAGCTGGTATCTGATGGAACCATGGTTTGAACCCAAACCATGTCCTAAATCTCATCCTAAATCCCCTCTTCCTTCTACAAACATTGTCTGGCTTTACACTTTGGATCTGAGCTTCCCCAGGGTCCTCCCTCTGGCATTGTTTAGAACCGTGGTTTGCAGCCCCAGCTGCCCATTAGGGTCACATGGGAGCCCTTAAAAAATACCCATGGCGAGGCCCCTCCTCCAGAGACTCCGGTTCAGTTGCTCCAGAGAAGAACCTTGACACCAGGACTTTAAACATCTCTACAGGTGATATTGAGAACCACAGGTCTGGAAGGGCAGGCTAAGCAGAGAACAAGCCTTCTTGGGCAGTCATGTTTGACAGCGTCTACCTAACCCACATCTGATTTGAAACATGCCCCTTTTCTCTCTGAGCTGGATCTTAGGAAAAAGCCCCCTGCAGGGAAGGTCAGCTGGGCAGGCATCCACGGTGGCTGAAGTCTGGGCCTCCTCTTCCTCCCCCTGGATGCCTGCCCCTGCGCTTGGTGCAGATCCAGAGGGCGAGGCGCCCGCCCACCAGTGCCCGCCCACCAGCGCTCACCAGGCTGTGCTGGGCCTGCAGCTCGATCTCCAGCGTGTTGACCGTCCGTCTCAGATCGATCATGTCCGACTGGTAGCTCTGAAGCTGCTCAGAGCTTGTGGCCACCTGCTGGTTAAGCTCCTCCATCTGCAGTGGGGGAAGAGAGAAGGCTGGGTGTCCTTTCCTGGGGACACTGAGGAGCCCAGCCCACCCGCGAGAGGCCCACCTGCGCGTTGAACCATTCCTCCACGTCCCTGCGGTTGGTCTCCACCATGGTCTCGTACTGACACCGCATGTCCTCCAGCACCCTGGTCAGGTCCACCGGGGGCGCAGCATCCACCTCGATGTTGAGGCGGTCCCCAAGCTGGCATCGGAGAGCACTGACTTCCTGAAAAGGCAAAAGAATCCCAGGCAAGTGTGAAAAAGAATCACAGGATCCCAGCTCTCCTCCCCGGGGAGACACGAAAGATGCGACACAAGATGCTAAAGATCGCAGCGTTAGAGGCCCCTTTGAGGATTGCAGTCCGCTCTGCAGCATCTCTACCGTCTTGCGGCTCCAGCTGGACACCCCCGTGCTGGGAAGCTCACGCCAGCACCGCACCCCCTGTCACTTTGGCAGAAGCCAAGAGCAGCCTCAGGCTTTGTTTGATCCATCTGGGCTAAAATGGGAAACCCACATCCCCAGTATCCCCAGTCACCCTCCGGACCCGTGTTCATCCCAGAAGGAGGGCAGCGGGAGCCTGGCTTGGCTAGTTCAAGGCCCGAGCTGGGGTGGGCGCCTCCCAGGCTTGGCTGCCAAAGACAGAAAGTTGTCACTGGGGCTGCCAGAGTGTGCGATAACTCCTCATTAGTGGCTTTTTGGTGCAGTTCCCAGTTCTCTGACTTAAGCGGGGTGAGTCAGGAGCCCTGGGGTGCTCAGTGAGTACGTGGTGACTAATTGTTACTTCACACTTAAGCCCAAGGAAAGCCAGCCAGGATTCGGAGGCACTTGTTCATTCAAATCCCAAGTCAAGAGGCTGAGAGTCAACCAGGGAAGGAGGGAAAAACCCCATGGCTCGGGTGGGCTTTGTGGCACACAGGTGCCCAGGATGGAGGCCTTTCCCTCCCAGGACCTGCAGGAGATGAGGAAAAGTCAGAAAGTAAAGGGTTTGCCTGTGGCTTCAGCTTAAGTATATTATATGCAAGCAGAAGAGAAGGCGTGGAAGGAGGATGAAGACAGAAAGAAGGAAACCTCTGCAGTTCGACTGTCCCTCGGGGAGACAGGGCCGCCCCTAGCGGTGTAGCCTGCAGAGATGGACAGGCCATTGGATGAAAGTTCTGGAATGTAACCCACCCGGCCCTGCTGCCCCCGCTCCACCTCCAGTATGTGTCTCTCATGAGAAAGCAAAAGCAGTGACCACGAGTGAGCCCCTGGCTGTCACACTAGTCCGGGAAGGGTAGAAGGGAAGGGAGCTACATTTCTGAACACCCACCAAGTGTGGTGTTTCTTATCCACAACCTGGATCATGTCTGTGATCCATATCGTATCCATGAAGTTCCACAATAGCCCTGCATATGTTTTCCCCGCTTGACAGAGGAAGAGGCTCAGGAAGCTTCCACAAAGGGGGCCAAGTCACAGAGACAGTATGTGGCAGGCTTGGGAATTTCACCCACGTCTGTCCAACCCCAAACCCACATCCTTCCCCCTGTGCTGGCCAGGGCCACCTCGGCGTGGCTTCTTCTCTCACCTGCTCGTGGTTCTTCTTGAGGCAGAGCAGCTCCTCCTTCAGGGACTCCACCTGGGCCTCCAGGTCGGCCTTGCACAGGGTCAGGTCGTCCAGGATCCTGCGCAGGCCGCTGATGTCGGCTTCCACCAGCTGCCGCATGGCCAGCTCCGCCTCATACCTGCACGAGGACAGGGCCGGCAGTCGAGGAGGGTCGCTGAACACAGAGCTCCGGGAAGGCCTTGGACGGCGCTTTGAAACCGATGGAAAGCTGCCCCAAGAGTGTGCAGGGACAGGGCCCTCCCCTCCCAGTCCCCTCCCTGGCCAAGCTCACTTGGTCCTGAAGTCGTCGGCAGCCAGCTTGGCATTATCGATGTGCACGACCATCCTGGCGTTCTCGGCCTTGGTGCACAGAACCTGTGGGCCCAGGCGCAGGGAAGGGGTTAGTCCAGGATGAAAAGAAGGAAAAGGGATCCAAGTGAGAAGAAGACAGCGGCAAGGCAGGGCTCAGGAGCCGGCACCACCCCTGCAGAAGCCCTTCTCCCCTGGAAGTCTGGGGGGTATTTAATGAACCGCTAGTCCTCGGAGAACTTGAGATATAAGCACCTGGGGCCTCATAAATCCAAATTCCCCACTTTGAATTCGCTTCCACACTAGTGGAAGCAAAGAATGTCTTATGTCTGATGTCATTCATGTCACAGTTAGAAGGGTCCTCGGCATTTACTGAAAACTCATCATGTACCGGGGCTGTCCCAAGCACTTTACCTGCATCTGATTGTATCCTCTTGACAAGCCCATTAGATAAGGACCATTATTATCCCCACTTTACAGATGAGGAAACTGAGGCCTGGGAAAGGAAGGGGACCTCCCAAAGGCATGCAATAAGGCAATGGTAGGCCAGAGGCTAGATGCCGGGGCTCTTCCCACCTTAAGGGATCTGGCTGAGTGTTCAAATTATGAGATAACCTTCTACCCTAAGGGGGTCTCTTTTCCCTGAATATAGCTTAATAAGCTAACGAGAGCCACATCTAAAACACCAGCTAGTCTGGGTGCTTTCCCGGGGAGTCCGTTCACCCCACTGCTCACCCTCACCTTCTGCTGAAGCTCCTCGATAGTCCTGAAATAAGACTGGTAGTCAGGACACAGGGTGACCACCTGGGACTGGCAGACCTCCTGGATCTTGCTCTCCAGGCTGGCGTTGTCCTGCTCCAGCTGGCGCACCTTCTCCAGGTAGCTGGCCAGGCGGTCGTTCAGGGACTGCATGATCTCCTTTTCGTTGCCATTGAAGGCCCCTTCGTAGTACCAGCCGCAGGTGCCCAGGGAGGTGGAGACGCCACTGGCTGGCCAGCAGCTGCTGGGCCGGCAGGAGCTGGTTAGGTAGGTCTTGGAGAGGCAGCTGGCCGGCCGAAAGGTGGTGGGCACACAGACGGAGGGCAGGCATGCCACGGGCTGGCAGACATAGCCCAGGCACAGCTCCGGCCGGCAGCTCACGCCGCTGGAGCAGGCAGAGGAAGGCTGGGGACAGCTCTTGACTGAGCTATTGGTGACACAGCAGGTGGAAGTCATGTTGGGAGGCCCTCTCTCCTCAGCTGCAGCTACCTGGATGTCTACAGACCTCTTCCTGCCTGGGCCGTTTTATACCCTTGGAGTGAGGGGCTCATACTGGAAAGCCATCGTGGGCTGGTGTCGACGTTAACAGCCCCAGAGGAAGCTGCTAATTAATTTGTAATTGGGTTTCCAATAAGGAGTTCCTCTCCTCATAAAAGAGGCCAAACTTGTCATTTGGCTAAAGCAGGACTCTGGGCTTCCTGTCATTGATCACCAGGGGAGAGCTTCCAGACACATCTTCAAAGCGTCAGCCCCAGCCCTGAGCCCTCATTACCAGGGCGGGGCTGCAGGCAACCACGGCCCATCTGTGCCCACTGCGCCCTGCCCGCTCTGGCCCTAAAGAAATCACAGGTCTGGGGGCAGCTGCTGCCGTAATGGGAGCATTCCCCATGGGAAGAGGCCTGGCCTCTTAATGAGGAAATGTGTGGGTGACAGAAGCTGATCATAAACCCAGGGAGAAAGGAAAAGCAACCTCAGAGGCTTCCTGACATACGTTGCCACCTACCAAGAGGAAGAAAATCATTATCAGGGAGGAGAGAATGAACTCAAGACACAGATCGCTTCTCGGCCTTTTGGCTAAGATCAAGTGTAGTATCTGTTCTTATCAGTTTCATATCTGATACGTCCTCTATCCGAGGACAACGTATTAAATGGATTTTTGGAACAGGGAGATGGAATAGGAGCTTGCTCCGTCCACTCCACGCATCGACCTGGTATTGCAGTACTTCCAGGAATGGTGCACTCTCCAAAAGAAAATTTGGAAGACAGACAGAAAGCCTAAGAATCAGGAATATCTTTCCAGCTGGACCTTCATCTCGGAAAAGCAGATCTATACCGTGAACATTTCCAGGAGGCAGATGCTCTGTCTTGACCTCCTCTGGATCCTCCACTGATTTTCGCTGCACCATGCACAGGGTTGCTGAGTGCTCCATTATTGTTTGTGGAACAGACGGACATAGAACAGGTTGGAACAGACTCCACTTTTACTCTCTGCAGTGGCAGATGGGGGGGCTCACTTCAGGACCTCAGAGCATGGAAGCCATGTGAATCCACTCCCTTGAGAAGGGACACTCTGCAGCCCTGAGATGAGCTAAGCCAGGAGATGGGGGCAGGTGTCCCCAGTTATAGAAGCCTTGGGCAGTGACCTAAGAAAGCAACGCTCAAGAGCAGTGGTTTTCAGTCCTGGCTGCAAACGCTGTGGCTCACACCCTTTGTGCGTAATGTGTGTGTATTATATAGACACTATTCACTAATCTTCTCAATATAATGTTGGCATATAAGTACTTATCTCATATTTCATATAATTCCCAGAAGTGTTGGTAAAGGAGCAGGAAATGGAAAATGCTGCCCAGCCCTTTCATTGCTTAAGAAAAGTCAGGATATAGATGCTGCCTGTGAATGGCCATGTGGCCTTGGGAAAGTCACTTTGCCTCCCTGGGCCTCAGTTTCCTCGTGCACATTGAAAGGGTTGGATGGAATAATCTTGCAACTTGATCCTCTGCAACAACTGTAGATTCTTGTACCTTTTCTGGATTGCCCGTTTAGGGAAGACAGCAGCTCAGATGGAAGGAGGGTGACGGCAATACCAGCGGCATGGAATGAGACTCTTTAGGCCACCCTCAAAATCATAGCCAGCGCTTACTGAATGTATAGACATGCCAGGTGTGGTGCTGGCTGCTTGACATTTTTGCCCATTTAATTCTCTCCCCCCAAAAACTATAAGATAACTACTATTGTATTAATAATAAGGTGTATCAGTGGTTTTCACAGTGTGTTTCCCAAACGAGCAGTATCAACATCTCTCAAGAACATGTTAGAAATACAACTTTTCAGACTCATCCCAGACCTGCTTGAGCAGAAACTCTGAGGGTGTTGCCCGGCAATCTGTGTTTAGCACATCCTCCACGTGACTTCGAGAACCTACAGGAGTGGAGGAGGATATAGGGTTCAGTTCCAGACCACCGCGATAAAGTGAATATTGCAATAAAGCAAATCACACAAAGTTTTTCGTTGCCTAGTGCATATAAAAGTGATGTGTACACCATACTGTAGTCTTTTAAGCGTGCAATAGCACTATGTCTAAAGAAACAATGACATACCTTAATTTAAAAATACTTTATTGCTAAAAAATGCTAACGATCATCTGAGTCTTCAACAAGTTGTAATCTTTTACTGGTGGAGGGTCTTGACTCAGTGTTGATGGCTGTTGACTGGTCAGGGTGGTGGTTGTTGAAGGTTGGGGTGGCCACAGCAATTTCCTAAATAAGAAAACACTGAAGTTTGCCACATCAATTGATTCTTCCTTTCACAAAAGATTTCTCTGTAGCACATGATGCCCTTTGATAGCCTTTTACCCATAGTAGAACTTCTTTCAAAATTGGAGTCAATCCTCTCAAACCCTGCTGCTGCTTTTTCAACTAAGTTTATGTAATATTTAAGTCCTTTGTTGTCATTTCAACAATGCTCACAGCATCTTCACCAGGAGTAGTTTCCAACTGAAGAAACCACTTTCTTTGCTTCCATAAGAAGCAACTCCTCATCCATTCAAGTTTTATCATGAGATTGCAGCAATTCAGTCACATCTTTAGACTCCACTTCTAATTCTAGCCCTCATACTGTTTCTATCATATCTGAAGTTACTTCCTCCACTGAAGTTTTGAACCTCTCAGAGTCATCCATAAGGATTGGAATCAACTTTTTCCAGACTCCTATTAATGTTGATATTTTGACCTCCTCCCATGAATCATGAATATTGTTAATGGCATCTACCATTTTAGATGCCATTCAAAGTATTTACTTTGAGCCATTCAGTAAATAGTTTTTCTATTTACTTTGCCCAGATCCATCAGCAGAATCACTGTCTGTGTCATCTATAGCCTTACAAAATTTATTTCTTAAATAATAAGGCTTGAAATCAAAATTCCTTCTTGATCCATGGGCTACAGAATGGATGTTGTGTTAGCAGACATGAAAACAATATTAATCTGCTTGTACGTCTCCATCAGAGCTCTTGGGTGACCAGGTGCATTGTCACTCAATGAGCAGTAATGTTTTGAAAGGAATCTTTTTTTCTGAGCAGTAGGTCTCAACACTAGGCTTAAAATATTCATTAAACCATGCTGTAAGCAGATGTGCTGTCATCCAGGCTTTTTTGTCCCATTTATAGAGCACAGGTACAGTAGATTTAGCATAATTCTTAAGGGCCCTAGGATATTTGGAATGGTAAGTGAGCACTGGCTTCAACTTTAAGTCCCCAGCTGCATTAGCCCCTAACAAGGGAGTCAGCCTGTCCTTTGAAGCTTTGAAGCCAGCCATTGACTTCTTTCTAGCTATGAAAGTCATAGATGGCATCTTTTTCTAACAGAAGGCTATTTCATCTGCATTGAAAATCTGTTGTTTAGTGTAGCCACCTTTATTGATGATCTTAGTTAAAACTTTGGGATAACTTGCTATAGCTTCTCCAACAGCATTTCCTGTTTCACTTTGCACTTTTATGTCAAGGAGATGTCTTCTTTTCTTAAACCTCGTGAACCAACCTCTGCCAGCTCCAAACATTTCTTCTGCAGCTTTCTCACCTCTCTTGAAGAGAGTTAGGGTCTTGCTCTGAATTCAGCTTTTGCTTAAGGGAATGTTGTTGCTGGTTTGATCTTCTATCCAGCCACTAAAACTTTCTCCATATTAGCAATAAGGTCATGTATTGCTTTGTTATCATTCCTGTATTCACTGGAGTAGCACTTTTAATTTCCTTAAGAACTTTTCCTTTGCATTAACAATTTGGCTACCTGTTTGGCACAAGAGGCCTAGCTCTCAGCATATCTTAGCTTTCACTGTGCTTTCCTCATTAAGCTTGATCATGTATAGCTTTTGATTTAAAGGGAGAGATGTGAGATTCCTTTCACTCAAATATTAATATTTAGAGGCCATTATAGGCTTATTAACTGGCCCAGTTTCAATATTGTGTCTCAGGGAATAGGGAAATCCAAGAAGAGGGAGAGAGACAGAGGAATAGCTGATCAGTGGAACAGTCGGGACAACATTTATCGATTAAGTTCACCATCTTTTACGGGCACTGTTCAACAATTACAATAGTAACATTAAAGATGTTGACCGTGTCATCCCAACGGTCACACTTGGCCAAGCATCCCCCATTCATCCACCCAAGAGTCACCCTCTGAACTCAGCAGAGACAAAAACCAGTAACACCAGAACAGGTTAAGGGAAGGGTCAGGAGCCAGAGCAAACGCGTTTTATTGTTCCACAAACAGGAGCCTTTATTGCATTTCAGAACCCACTGGAACAGCACCCAGAAGGAATACCTGGCCCAGGAGGCAGCCTGAACACAGAGACCCTGGCACCCATTGAAATGATGAGGAGTGGAGGCCTTCGGGGCAGCCAGCCTTAGTGACGGGCTCTGGGAAACGTAAGGTGTGTGTGCAGTGAGCTCTCCCAGGGCCAGACTCCGGGCCTGGGCTCTGTGCCAAGAGAGGGGATTAGGCTGTAAGGGTTAGGGTTGAGTAGAGGCCAGGTCCGCATCCTGGAGATGATGGCCATGGCCTTCTGGGTCAGCCATTCTCAGAACCGGCCCCCAGGGCAGGGCACACAGATAGGGCGGGGGCTGCAGGTTGTGCGGACTGCGCTGGGACCACAGGAGGCCACAGGAAGACAGGGGAGGCACGACTTGGAGGGCGAGCTGTCAGGGGCACACGGGTTACAGGGGAGCCTAGGAGAAAAAAAGAGGCAGATTGCTATGGTTTTCCAGTTGCTGTTTTCAACAACTCAGAGCAGATCCCAGAATATGCAAACAGGAAGTCACCTTAAAAGTCACCCAGTTCTGTCCCTTGTTTTACCAAAGGCGAAACAGAGACCCAGAGAGGAAAGGGGACTTGCTGGAGTTACGTGATGAGTTTGTAACAAGACCAGAACTAAAACCCAGGGCTCCTGACTCCAAATGCTGGGCTCTTCCTAGGCACCCTGCTGTCTGTCCCCAGAACTCTGTAGATTGCGTTCAGAAGGAGAGAACACGCCATGATACTCACTTGCTGTCCTCACTCTCCAGCAGCCCCCGGTAGGTGTTGATCTCGCACTCCAGCCGGGCCCGGACATCCAGCAGCACCTGGTACTCCTGGTTCTGCCGCTCCAGGTCAGCCCGGATCTCGGCCAGCTGGGGCTCCACACTGGTGATCAGGCCCTGCACCTGGGACAGCTGGGCACCGTAGCGGGCCTCGGTCTCCGCCAGGGTGGATTCCAAAGCGTCTCTCTGTGAGGGCACGGGTGATGTAGGAGGAAATAGGTTAGAGGTCAGAGAAGGAGCAAGGAAGATCCATCTGGCTCTCAGTGAGGCCTCAAAATCCAGGAAGGGAAGCTCAGAGAATCACTTCGAGCTAGGATGAGCCACAATCAGACATCTCATTTGAGATGAGCCAATTAGCCCCTGTAGCTTCCCCAATCTAGAGGTGTCTCCCTATTAATGTCATCTCTGAGTAACTGATAATTACTCAGAAGACACATCTGCTTACACATATACAGGAGCTACTGTCAAGGCATGCCAGTTGCTGCAGGCCTCTTGTCTTTCACCGCTGGAGCATCTGTGATTGGGGCTGGGCCCTCATTCCCTCTTCTCTGCCCTAATGCTCAAGAACTTGAACCCTGGAGCCTGCCTGCGCGGTCAGAGCACGGAATCTGGGGGCTCGTGTGCTTCTAGACTTAGTCCGGCAGAAGCTGCCCCACCCCACCTCCAGGCTCACCATGCTGTGCTGGGCCTGCAGCTCGATCTCCAGGGCGTTGACCGTGCGTCTCAGCTCGACGATCTCCGCCTGGCAGGACTGCAGCTGCTCCGAGCTCGACACCACCTGCTTGCTCAGCTCCTCGGTCTGAAACACACACACACAGGACCTGCTCAGGAGCACTAGGGACTCAGACTCAGAAATCCACAGAGGCCAGTGAGAACCCTGAGCTCAGAAGGACCTTCCAGGTCACCCAGTCCAACCCACTCATTTCACACCAGAGGACATTGTTGCTTCGAGGACAGCCACCTGCCCAAGGTTGCACTGCAAAGTTGAAACAAGACTGGGACTCAAACCCAGGTTTCTCAGTTCAGAGCCCCAGGGTCACTTCCGTGTGACCCACAGTGTTGCACTGTTGCTCCGACTGTTTCCAGGTGCCTACCTGGGTGTCAAACCAGTCTTCAGCATCCCGGCGGTTATTCTCCACCAGGGTCTCGTACTGGCACCTCATCTCATCCAGGACTCGGTTCAGGTCAACAGGGGGGGCAGCGTCCACCTCGACGTTGAGCCGGTCACCAAGCTGGCAGCGCAGTGAGTTCACTTCCTGTGATACAGACCAGGGTCAGCACTCACTTTCCCAGCTGCTGCCTCTTCCTCCTCACCTCCTCCCTGTGCTCACCTCCTCCCTGTGCTCACCTGCTCCCCATGCTCACCTCCTCCCCCTGCTCACCTTCTCCCTGTGCTCACCTCCTCCCCGTGCTCACCTGCTCCCCATGCTCACCTGCTCCCCCAGGTACACCTGCTCCCCCAGGCTCACCTCCTCGTGGTTCTTTTTGAGGCAGAGCAGCTCCTCCTTCAGGGACTCCACCTGGGCCTCCAGGTCAGACTTGCACAGGGTCAGGTCATCCAGGATCCTGCGCAGGCCATTGATGTCCGACTCCACCAGCTGCCGCAGGGACACCTCCATCTCATACCTGCAGGCACAGAACGGGGCACTTACATCTGCATTTGCTTTTTGTGTCTAAGTCAGCTCTGTGCCCAGAGTGGCCAGGTGCTGTGAGTCCTGCCTTCACGCCTCAGTCACAGAGTGCACGAGTCACAGAGTACAGCCAAAACCCAGTGTCCAGTTCTACCAGCCCCCAACCATAGGGCAAGCAAGACCACTCACTTGGTCCTGAAGTCATCTGCGGCCAGCTTGGCATTGTCAATCTGCACCACCAGCCTGGCATTCTCTGCCTTGCTGCATAGGGTCTGGGGACACAACGAAGTGATTTCAGTGCAAGAAAGGACATCTGCTGGTTGGAGCTCCCCAAAGCTGGCAGGAGCTGCCTCTGGAGGGAGGGAGTTGCCTACCCTGGACACCCAGGGCTGCAGGAGGGCTTGTGGGCATACCGTAGGGATCAACTATGGAACCTCCAGAGTCCCTGCCAATGCAGTGCGTCTGTGACCTGAGACCCAGGGTCAGAGAGAAAGGCACGGACATGCAGCAAGAACAGCTCGGTGTGGCAAAATGAGGCTTCTTCCTGCCTTCCTGTCTCCCTGTTTCATAAGCCTACTATGGGCTCCGGGCGTGTCATTGCCAGCAGTATCCTCTGTGATTCTCTGGTCTTTAAAGTTCCCTATGAAGAACCAGCTGTGACTTTCAGGGGAGTCGGTTGGGCAGGGAGGAAACTTCTCTGACAGGTGTTTTTTTTCCTAAGTTACTCAGGGAAACCTGATCTACACCAAATACATCAAATCCAAATCCCCTCACCTTAAAAAAATGGGGAAATCAAAGCTCAGAGAGGTGGGCAAGGAATGGTACCAAAGGTCACACAACCAGTTAGTTCATAGAGCCTATGTTCAAGCTCTGGCTCCACTAACCGCCATCTGGGTCAATTAACCAGCCTGAGCCTCAGTGTTCTCATCTGTACAATGGGCTGATGATCCCTTCTTCATAAGGTTTTTGGGAGGAACAAATGAGGCCACAGATGTGAACATGGTTTGTGACCTCCAAAGTGTCCCATGGGAGCAGAACTGCCAATGCTGGTGAGCCCAAGGTCCTGAGCAGCCAAAGCTCTGAACCTCTTACCTTCTTCTGGAGCTCCTCGATGGTCCGGAAGTAGGACTGGTAGTCAGGGCACATGTAGGGGACATGCTTGTCACACCACTCCCGGATGCGGCTCTCCAGGCTGGCGTTCTCCTGCTCCAGCTGGCGCACCTTCTCCAGGTAGCTGGCCAGGCGGTCGTTCAGGGACTGCATGGTCTCCTTCTCGTGGCCGGTGAGGAGGCCCTCCCCAAACCAGCCCCCACCCACGCTGTAGCTGGTGGCGAAGCCTCCGACGGGGAGGCAGAGCGCAGGGAGGCAGCTGGCGTCCCTGAAGCTGCTTCGGCCCAGCCCGGCCGAGCACGCAGAGAAACTTCGGGACCCACGGGAGAGACTCGGGAGCTGGCAAGAGCTGCTGGAGTACATCGTGGGCACGCGAGAGCAGGCCCCACCGGCCCTGCCTGGGCTCTTGAGAGACCCAGAAGAGAAGCCGGCCTTGAGGCATTTGGAAGCCATCAGCTCAGCAGCCCAGACACAACGAATGGATCTCCACGGCGAGACACCCCCGAAAGCAGAGAAGCAGCTCCATGCTCCAGTTTATATCTCTGCCCCAGTGGGCGTTGGTCGGCCTTTACAAACTGTTTTCTCCTCATTAAAGTTAATACCACTTTCTACCAAAACCCTTCATTAACCTGTTATTTAGCTTCCCGTGAACATTTCCCGGCCTCGTAAAACAGCAGCCCCATTGGACTGGTAGCTCTGTCGAGACCTCCGGCACCCACGTCGCCGGGAAGACCAAGTCTCCCTCAGTTCTTCAAAGCGGCCTGTCATCTGGCCCAGACCTCGGCCCCCTCGTTAAACAGGCCTGAGAGTCCAGTCTTGACTTTCCCCAGCTTTCTCTCCTTTTATGGGCCCAAGGGAGCAGAGCAGGCCTCTGGGCTGGCTCCCGGGAGATGGAAAAGTGAGGCTGGTGGGCGCAGGAAGGCAGGGGTCTTTTCTGGTTTTAGTTCTGAAAGTCCCATATGCCAGGGAACCCTCAGTCCTGGGCAGGATGGGACAGCTGGTCACCCTAGATAGAGCAGAGCCTCGATGGACGCATCCCTCCTCCCTCCCTTGCCAGGAAATCTGTTCTGGCTGTGTAGCCTCAGCTCTGGCCACCGTGAATAGAGGTCAGTTAATTGGGCACCTGCCCATGATGACGCCTAGAGCCAAGGGCGGGAGGGCAGGTCTGCCCCAGCACTTGCCCATGGGGAAGCCCTTCCTTCTGGTTGCCTGAATGGGGCGTGGGGGATCTTGATCCACAGACCTTCTCTGGAGGCACAAGGAGCCTGACCCTCACGGTTTCATCCCTGCTGCAGGAGTTGGCTGAGCTGATGCCTGGAGAGCCCGACACGGCATCTCACAAATCCCACCTGCCAAGCAAGGGAGGCCGGGAAGAGGGGCTGGGGGCTGGGGGCTGGGCAGGAGGGAGGGCGGAGCTGGGGCTGGGGCCGCATCAAGTGGAACCTGTGCTACTTACCATGTGTCCTGCCCTGTGGCATGGGGTCCTGCTCACTCTTTTAGTGACACCGATTATCTACCCGTAAAGAGAACAACCGTGAGCAGAGCACCAGCAGGGACCCAGTCACAGCGCTGAGCAGTCCCCACGTGTGGGCTCACTTACTCCGCAGAACTGCTCTGCGAGCCTGAGCTAATTACCCGCACCTTGAAGCTGGAGAAATCAAGACTCAGAGATGACAGGAGCTCGCCAGAGGGCCGCTGGCTGGTAACTGGCAGAACCAAGGTGCCACCCTCACCTGGCCCGCTCCACTAGCCCCACCCCTGCTTCTACCCTTGCTCCACAATCCCTTCCTGTGCTGCTGGGTATGACTGGGGTCTCTGGGAGACGGAAAGAGAACCGGGGTGGGCTCCACAGGGGCACGGCCAACGCCCTCTGGCGTCCCAGGAGAAGCAGCACAGCGTCGTGGTTACATGTGAATTTGTGGGTCCAAATCCCAGCCCCACCAGAAGCCAACTGTGTACCTTAACCTCTCTGGCTGTCTCTCTCTGTTTCCTCTTCTGTAAAATGAAAAGGTAATAATAGTACCTACTCGCCTGGGTTGCTGTAAGGATTAAAGGGGCCTGAAGCATCGAGGACAGCACCTGCCCATGGCGAGTGCCCATGACAGCAGCTGCTGTGATTGCCGGTCCCAGGGCAAGTGGAATCTTGTTTAACTGAGACTGGGGATGCTACGCAGCTGTCACGAGGGCGTGTGGACAGGCTCTGAGCACACAGGCCACCATCCCCCGGGCCAGGTGCATATGTTTGGGGCCCTCAGATATAGAGCTGCCCTGAGTCACTGTGCCCTTCCCATACCTGGGGGCCTGGGGTGACTGGCACCTGCCCACACAATCCCAGGATTCTGTTGGTGGCTGCCTCAGCCTCTCCTCCCTGAAAATCCATGCCCCAGTGCAAAGGATGCAGCTGAGCTGAGAGCCCGCTGAGCCTCTCTGTATTTCCTACCCATGTGGGTACAGGGCTCTGCCCAGCCCTGCTGGGTCACCTCTTGGAGACACCTCTGGGGTCAGCAAGGGCCACCCTGGAGCCACGGGCCCACAGCAGCCCCTGCAAGAGGCCTGGGAAGCCCCAGCTGTTTGTATAGCCCCAGGGGCCACATGGGTTCCCAGGAGGGGGATTGGAGGGCTGTTCAGCTTTGCTCTCTCCACGCAGCCCTGTTAATAACGAGGTTGACAGTACCAACACCATTCTCGGAGCGCTCATTACCCACTAGGCCCCACGCGGAGCTCTCTCCGTGCATTCTCTCATTCAGTCCTCACACAACCCCAGGACACTGCCTCCCCAACAGCCCCACTTAATAGATGAGTAAACTGAGGCTTGGAACATTTCAGGAGCCTTCCTGAGGTTGCAGCAGACTAGCATTTGTACTACGGTTCAAGGTGCACTGCCTTCTTTAAGCCCCCCCCCACACACCCTGCAAAACACATGTGGATAGAAAGGTACTGACTCCCACTGGAGGACCCAAAGGTCAGGGTGGAGAACGGCTCAGCCAAGTCCACAGCTGAAGCCCAGGACTTCCGGCTCCAACCCTCACGCCTGCCCCACCGCCTGGGGGACCGGTCCCGGCCAGGCCTCCTCCCTGCAGCCTGGGCCCTGCTCCAGCCCTGCCGTGCCCTCCCAACTCAATGAGCCTGGCAGTGACTGCAGTGGATCCACTGGCCCCGCATTAACAGATGCCCCCAATGGTCTCGTATTCCAGCCCTGTCTGCCCAGGTCGACTGTACGCTTGGGGGCTTGACCATGAGGACCGACCTCATACTTTTCTTGAAGTCTCTGTAGCGTCAGGCACAGTGCCGGCCTTCTGATATCTCTGGATGAATGAATGAAGGATTTGCCCGTGGTGAATGATGTTCAGTAAGGAAACAAAGAAACGATTTTAAGAGGAAGGCAGCAAAGAAAGAGAGGAGAAGATGAATGGAAAGAAAGAAAGAGTGAGTGTGGGTGGGGGAGAAACACTGACAAAGTCGGTCTTACTGATCCTACTCTTAGAGATGAGGAACGTGAGGCCCGGCGATGGACGAGGGCAGGCGTCTCGGCACAGGTGAGCACCTGCCCAGACTAGGCAGCCCCTTTGGCAGGGGACGAGGTGTTTTCTGGACCCTAAGCCATTCTGCCCAAGGGAGACAGATCCTATAAGCCAATTCAGGGCTAAAGGTGTGGCTCAGAAATTCTTGATAAGATTTTTAGATAACTTTATAAAGCATGTAAGTAATGTTTTGAAAGCTATGAAGTATACATTCAATTGCTGTGGTATATTTCCATTCTTTTTTTAGCATTCCTTTGAAAAGAATGAAATAATTACCTAGAACCCCATATCAGCAACAGCTATCGTTATTTAGAGAGTATCATAATAACTTTCTTTTCTTTTTTTTTTTTTTTTTTTATTGAGACAGAGTCTCACTCTGTCGCCCAGGTTAGAGTGCCGTGGCGTCAGCCTAGCTCACAGCAACCTCAAATTCCTGGGCTCAAGATCCTTCTGCCTCAGCCTCCTGAGTAGCTGGGACTACAGGCATGTACCACTATGCCCGGCTAATTTTTTCTATATATTTTTAGCTGTCCAGATAATTTCTTTCTATCTTTTAGTAAAGACAGGATCTCGCTCTTGCTCAGGCTGGTCTCAAACTCCTGACCTCAAGTGATCCTCCCGCCTCAGCCTCCCAGAGTGCTAGGATTACAGGCGTGAGCCACCATACCAGGCCTGTAATAACTTTCTTTACAGCATCTTAGCACTGTGCTCATATGGGGTCCTTACTGTCCCCAGAACATACCACAGATACCCTTAGCCATGCCCCAAAATACCCTTTGCCCTCCTTTGTCCCTTTTCTGCCCATCCTTGCAGGTTTCCATCAAATCCGAATCTGCCCTACAGCTTTCCTGGTCACCTCAGCTCCTGATCTCTCCCCCTCCTCAGAACCCAAAACCCTGCCCCACACCCGCTCTCGCCATCCCCGGTGCTGTTGCTGGGCGTGTGGGGGTGGAGGAGTGTCTCCGCCGCTGGACACCGGCCCCTTGGGAACTGTGCCTGTCCTGTTATCCAAGCTTTGTTCCAGCCACCCCTGCTTTTGCTTCCGCCACCCCTGCCTCTCCCTCTGTGAGCCCTGGCATCAGGACTGCATCTGCTACCTATGTGGTGTTCAGCCCATTATCTCTTAACTGACTAATTGATGTGTGAGTATGTGTGAACGAGAAAGACAGCTAGATATCATATCTGGGAAGTACAAAAAGATCAGACCACCTTGACATAAAGTGTCATGTTCACTCTGGGGCAATTTTATAAAATGTAATGTTTTATATCATCTCTTTCTTGATATCAATGAACTAGGAGTGCAAAGACCTGAGAAGGTGTCCTAAGTCTGCCACTTGCTGTGTGAGTTTGCACGGTCGGTTCCTACTCGGCGACAGTGCTGCATCCTGGTTTGCACGTGGGTCAGTGACTTCAACTGCAACTCAGCTAAGGGTGTGAGAGGTTGAGGGTAGAAGGGGCCCTTAACTAACGCAGGTGCTCTGGACAATCATTAACAGCCAGGCAAAGATGCATAAATAAAGTGCCCACGACCACACAGGGCTGTTTTTGCGCATGAGATGAGGCTGCTGAGTGTCTTCTGTAGACTGTAGAGTGAACATAAAAAGGGAACGTGTTGTACAGTGGGAGACATCACCATCACAGCCCCATGTGGTCCCTCTGCTCTAATGCAGTGACAAGGCTGCTTCCCGATCAGAAGGCTCGGTCCATTCCCTGAGCCCTGGCTGTTTCCACGCAGCGATGCGATGCTCTCTGCACACCCAGACACCCAGCTCTCGTCTCCTGGACCTCAGGCCAGAGCCAGGAGTGCAGAGCTCAGATCCCAGAGGAGAAGTGGAGCAAAGAGGGGGACGTGGCAGGGCAGGGTGACAACCATGTAGACTGGCCCTCCTCCCAAAGCCGAGCAGGTCCTCTGAGAACAAGGCCTTGAGCTCACTCTCCAGCTCCGAGAACACTGCCAACAGCACAGCCCACCCCACCCCAGCATCCCGCTGGGTCCAAAGCAAAGAGCTTGGCCCACCCAGTGACATTTCCCATTCCCCACTCCGAGCCCAGGGACTCTTCATTTCTATTAACACCAACACTGATAGCTACCACTTTTTGGATGCTGTCCATACATTGTCCCATTGGAGCCTCCCTGTGTCCCCATTTCACA
This sequence comes from Lemur catta, assembly GCF_020740605.2. Lineage (NCBI taxonomy): Eukaryota > Metazoa > Chordata > Mammalia > Primates > Lemuridae > Lemur > Lemur catta. The sequence continues at coordinate 38,897,808 of NC_059142.1, forward strand.
GATGAACCTGCTTGGACCAGAGAGGTCACATGACCTGGACGGGGCACGCACCACCAAGCAATGGCATTCCGTGGGGCACGCTCCCATTCTGCCCGAGCACACCTTCTCCTGAGGTCTGAGATGTGTGCGCTGCACCTCTGGCTGGTCCAGCTGGTGGTTGAAGGGATTCATGTTCAGCACCTGGTGACATAGATCAGGGCCAAGTCTCTCTCTTAATGAGGGTCTCGGCCTCAGTAAGAGCCAAAGGGGGGCAAGGTGGGGACTGCGTGCTGGGAAGAGCCACAGTGGGGGTCAGAGCAGCTGAGTAACGGCCAAGGCTCTGCCACTCACCACTCTGAGGCTGGCGCAAATCACTGCCCTCTCTGGGCCCGTGTCAACTGACGACTGAGGCAGGGGGACAGAGCCGCCAGCGTGGGCCCTCAGACTTCTCCCAGGCCACGCTTCTCTGATCAGAGGGGTGGCTGGGGCCTGGCACGCTCAGGCCACCCAAGCAGGCCTGTGTGACTCAGCCAATGGAATTCGGGGCTCTCTGGACTCTGCTCCACAGTGTGTCTGTGTCCCCCACCCCCAGGTGTCTGTGGCACCCTTCACTTCAGCCCTATGTCCCTGGCTGGGGACGTGGATTCGCTGGCCTCTATTTTCATCTTCCTGGCTCCCCTGCCTGCTGTGGTTGACTCAGGCTGGCTGCCCAGAGCTCAGCCCTCCCTGGACAGTCCCCCTCTCCTGAACTTTCCCCAGGGTCAGGCAGCAGTTTGACAGGCGCTGGGCAAGGGAGAAGGAGCTGAAAGGAAAAGAGAGGTAACCACCCGACCCACCAGGCAGGGCTACCGAAGAGGACAGCGCCCACCAGCAGGGCTGAGCTGGGAGCCACGGCCAGCACCCATCCAGATTGGGACAGTGCCTGTCCTCGCTGGCCAGGGCTGAAGCATCCCCGTTCTTAACCATTCTGAGTCACCCTGCCACTTCTACCACTCAGACCCCGAGAAGACAGACCTGAAACCAAAACCCTCAACTTTACTGCAACCCCTGATCAAACACCTTCACGAACTAACCACATGACAATCAACAGAAGCAGCCAGGGTTGCGTTTGCTATGCCGAGAGGACACACTTTATTGGGTAAATTTCCAGGAAACCTGGTTTTGCATGGCGTAAAAGCATAGTTAAGTTCAGAAACACAATACAAGAAGTATTTTGGTAGAAAAACCTGCTAAGCGGGAGGGTAGGAGGGCCCCTCTAGGGAAGGGTGTGGTCGTGTATCAGCCAGGAACCACAGGGGTGTCCTCCTCCCCGTGGCACAGGCCCTGCCCTGGTGGCCGGCAGGTGCTCACAGCGGCCGGGGCTGCAGGTGCTCCCTGGAGGAGACGACCTTCCCGTCCCTGATCTCCTCCGTGATGGTGCGGATCTGAGTGCTGACCTGGGGAGCCGGAGCGCAGGGAATGGCCGGAGCGCAGGGCGCAGAGGGGACATAAGGGACTCTAACGGCAGGCTTGCACTCCATGGCACTGGGGTGGGCAGGAAGCCTGTGGAAATGAAACCATGCAGGGTGCGCTTGGCATCGGGGTGCTGGACTAAGATTCGTGATAAACAGATTTAGGGGATCAATGAGACGGGCGGCCTCAGACCTTTTCTGTGCCTTTGAACTCCCCAAAGGTGGGAGGATCGGGCTGCAGGAATGAAGACCAGAAACTAACAATCAAAAAAGGTGGTTGGAGAAGTGTTGTGTGTGTTGGGTTGGCTCGTACCCCTGCACGTTACCAGAGCCCAGGGCCAGAAGGAATCTTGAGGGGCTTTGGCTCGACCGTCTCCATCCGTGCGAAAACCACTTCTGGGACTGGCACCCTCCAGGCAGCGTCCCTCCCCCGGCCTGGCTCTCAGGGCCCGGGGGCCACTCACTTGCAGTCCTCGCCCTCCAGCAGGCGGCGGTACGTGTTGATCTCGCACTCCAGCCGGGCCTTGACGTCCAGCAGCACCTGGTACTCCTGGTTCTGCCGCTCCAGGTCAGCCCGGATCTCGGCCAGCTGGGCCTCCACGTTGCTGATCAGGCCCTGCATCTGGGCCAGCTGGGAGCCGTAGCGGGCCTCCGTCTCCGCCAGCGTGTTTTCCAGGGAATTCCGCTGCAATGAGAAAGAGGAAAAGCTGCCAATGGGAAGGAATCGCACCCCAGGAACATCAGCCCTGAGTGTCCGTGTATGGCCTGTAATCACGCCCCGTGACAGCCCGCACGCTGAGGCCGGTGGGGCGGGGCCTGCCCCGAGCTGTGGCCAGCCACCAAGGCAGAGGCCACTCACCAGGCTGTGCTGGGCCTGCAGCTCGATCTCCAGGGCATTGACCGTGCGTCGCAGCTCGATGATCTCCGTCTGGCAGCACTGCAGCTGCTCCGAGCTCGACACCACCTGCTGGTTCAGCTCCTCAGTCTGAAACACAAGGGGGCACAGAGCATGGTCAGACCAGGGCAGCTATGTAAAGGGTCACCCCACCCCAGGAGCTTGTGGTCCCGGGCCGCCCCAGCCCCACCTGGGTGTTGAACCAGGCCTCCACGTCTCTGCGGTTGTTCTCCACCAGGGCCTCGTACTGGCATCTCATCTCATCCAGGACCTTGTTGAGATCCACAGGTGGGGCGGCGTCTACCTCCACATTCAGTCGGTCCCCAAGTTGGCAACGCAGTGCACTGACTTCCTGCAGAGAAGAGGCAAGATGGCATGAGGTTATGGAATGGATGCCGGATTGGGGATTCAACCGACCTGGATGCAAACCTTCCTCCCTCCATTGCCAGCTGTGTAACATTAGACAGAACATTTAACCTCTCTGAGCCTCGGTTTCCTCATAGACAAATACCTACCTCCACCTGGGGATCTGGGAGAGGCAAGTGAAATGACACAAGCACCAGGCAAATAGAATTGCTGTGACCTGGCACTATAGCCCAGATGGAGATTTAGTGTCATGGGCAGGTGTATGAGCTCTGTGTGACCTTAGGCAAGTGACAACCTCTTTGTGCCTCAGTTTTTTCATCTGTGAAATGGAGCGAGTAATAGTTTATACCTCCTGGGGTTATTGTAAGGATGAAACAAAACAAGAATGACATGCAAAGGGCTTTATGTAATTCCTGGCACACAGGAAACCCAGGGCCAGCAGTGGCTCCCTAAGCTGGATGGGAATCGTCGGGAGGTCACGTGCACCAGCCTCACCTCCTCGTGGTTCGTCTTCAGGCACATCAGCTCCTCCTTCAGGGACTCCACCTGGGTCTCCAGGTCGGCCTTGCACAGGGTCAGCTCGTCCAGGATTCTGCGCAGGCCGTTGATGTCGGCCTCCACCAGCTGCCGCAGAGACAGCTCGGTCTCGTACCTGCACACACAGAGCAAGGGAAGCTGCCCACAGGCAGGGCCCCTGGACTACTGTCCAGCTCCAGGGCTGACTCAGGGTCAGGAACATGGTGGACCTTGCCCTTGACCTGAGAGGGATCCAGAGCCTCTCCAGAGCCTATTTTCCCATTTACAGCTCTGTCTGGCCTCATTCCCACCTCCCCAGCTCCCAAAGGCAGGGGACAGAGGCAAGGGAGCGGCCCAGCAAACCTCCCCTGATCAGGCCCACTCACTTGGTTCGGAAGTCGTCGGCCGCCAGCTTGGCGTTATCAATCTGCAGGACCAGCCTGGCGTTCTCAGCCTTGGTCAGCAGGATCTGGGGAACAAGGGGCTTCCCATGAGCTGGAGAAGGCTGGGCAGTGTGGGGGCCATGCTCCTAGGTACCACCAGCACCTTCAGCCCGGACCCCAGGTGTGGTGGGAGCATCGACCTCAGGATGGTCATTGCAAGGATGTCAGTGGTCATGGTCCTGGCTCGTGTAGTCCCAGAGAGGCACAGCAGGATAGACCAAGGTGAGGCAGACCTGGATTCAGGGTCTGCATCTAACATTCAGGCTGTGTGATCTTGGGCAAGTTGCTGAACCTCTCAAAAGTCAACTTCCACATCTGCTAAATGGGTCCAGTAATACTCATCTCTCCAAGGTGAGGAATAAGTCAGCCAGTGGATGGGAAAGTGCCAGGCACAGTGCTGTATCCACTAGGGGCTTGGGACACGTCCCTTCCCTCTCTACAGCTGAGACAGCGAGGGGAGGGGAGGAATGGCTGGCAACAAGGTACAGGCAAGAGTCCAGCAGAAAAGCCTGCATCCCCCAGGAAATCAAAGCCCTAGAGAGAAAAGCTTGCCCTGCCAGGAGGATTCCCTAAAAGCTACAGTCCCATCTGGGAAGGCCTTGGAATGAGAAGGACCCCTCGCAGGAGTTGGGCTGCTCAGCTGGAGAGGGGCCAGGTCCCCACTACCTTCTGCTGGAAGTCCTCGATGGTCTTGAAGTAGGACTGGTAGTCGGGGCAGACGTATGGCATCTGAGACTCGTACCACTCCCGGATGCGGCACTCCAGGTCCGCGTTGTCCCGCTCCAGCTGACGCACCTTTTCCAGGTAGTTGGCCAGGCGGTCGTTCAGGAACTGCATGGTCTCCTTCTCATTGCTGTTGAAGGAGCCCTCAGAGAACCAGCCCCCACTCCCAAAAAAGCCAGAGGGGTGGCACCCAGAGGACAGGTAGGAGCCAGGTAAGCAGCTCCCGAGGCCAGAGAGGCCCAGCCTAGCAGAAGAGACAGACCCCGCAGCACCTCCAAAACTGGGGACCCTGCAGGAGCCCACAGAGCGGATGGAGGACACCCGAGAGATGCCACCTGCCGTCCCACAGAGGCCCTTGACAGACCCAGCGGAGGTCGGGGTGCAGATCTGGGTGGCCATGATGCTAGCAGAGGGAGGTCGCAGCTTAGCAAGGAGCTCGGGTTCTGGACTCTCGAGGCCTCTCTGGAGCATTTATATACCCTCTCCACGGGGTGTTGGCGCGTTACACACCTGTTACTCTTGGGAAAGCCTAGTCCTAGCCCAGAAAGCTAATCTCATTAGAATGTGACTTTTGCTACCCATCCAGAATTCCTTGCCTTGTAAAAAAAAAAAAAAAATTGCTGAATTTGGTTTGCTAAGTCAGGACTCTCAGCTTTTGTCATTTCCTAGCAGAATATGAATTTTATTGCCTCTTCCAAGAGTCTTCGCACCAGATCCCATAAATCGGGAGTGGCCTTGCAGATGACATTTGATTCCTCCCTTCCCTGCCTACCTTTCCCTGAGGAGCCCAGTCTGTCCACTGTCACCTCCATCCACTGCACCACCCCTCACAGCTGCTGGCCTGTGCCCGGCCACCCGCGTGGTGAAAGGGAACGAAGAGAACTCAAAGTCATGGAGCACCTGCTATATCCAAGGCACATAGTGGTTTCATTTACACCCTGTAACGATCCTGGGGGGGAGGCTGATGCGATCTTCATTTTACCCATGTGGAAACCGGGGCTTAGAATGTTTCAGAAACTTGCTCAAGGTGAACAGGAAGTGAGTAGCAGAGCTCAGATCTGAAGCCAGGGCTCTCAGACACCAAATCCTATGCCCCTGTCCCCACCACTTACCCACACAGCTGAGGTCAAGCCTGGGTACCCAGACTTTAGGGACAGGTAAGAGAATTCGGTTCAAGTCCTGGCTCTGCTGATAATGTGCCCTGTGATGGTGAGCATGTCACTTCCTCCCTGCGATCCTCAGCGTCCTCCTCGCAACAGTAGAGATGTCACCCTGCCCTGCCTGCTTCCCACCAATATGACAAGGACCAAACAAGAACGAACAATTTCAAAAGTATTTTGAAGCCACTGGGTACTGCAGAAGTTCCGGTTAGGCTCAGGGGACAGTCTTTGATGATGGTTTATGGCTGTGGGTCACAGGCAGTGGCCCCCAAATGGGGCAGTGAGGGTGAGGCCTGCCTGCCCACCTCATGGTGGCCATGGGGTGAGGGGGGTGCCCTGTCACCAACCCCTCAAACAGTCGATGGCCGTATCGTCCTGGAGGGTCTCCTGCCACTATGGAATCTGCGTCCTTGGCTCCATGGGTGGGGCCGGGGGCAGTCCCCTTTGAGGGCCTCAGCTTGTTGAACCCGTGAGAGTAGAATCAGGACCCCAGGGCAGCCCGTTCTGACCCTCCTGGTCCCAGAGCAGGTCACAGGGATGGCCAATGGCAGAGTCTTTGAACAAGAAGGAATAAGAAGAACAAAGCTAAATATCACCAGATAGTTACACAAGTCGAGAGAGGAGAACCAGAGAATTAAAGACCAAAAATAAACCTGGTCCTTCTGCCTGGAAACGGGGGCTTTGCCAAGGCTTGGGCAGCCTGCTCTGGCTGCTCCCACATGGACTTGCTTTGCAAGGCTGGCATTTATGGAAGCGTTTATATGCTTCTAAAGTTGTAATTTGCCAACCTCTTAAAACTCTTTATAAGCTTCTCTCTGAAATTATTCAAGGATTGGCAGTGGTGAACACGCCTCGCCCAGTGCAGTGGGCACCTCGGCAAGATGCCTGAGAGCAGCTGGTGACGGTTTCCCTGGGGGCCCGCTGGGTGTGAACGCAGGGCCTTCGCCCTCCAGAGCAGCCTCTGCCCCAGCAACGGTTTCCCCACGGCCTCTCCACCTCCCCTGCTCTCCCGGCAGGGCCCAGGGTTGGACTGTCACAGGGTTTCCCCGATCTCAGCACTGTCGACACCATGGCCGGGTCATTCTCTGTTGTTTGGGGCTCTCCTGTGCTTTGCAAAATGTCTGACAGCATCCCTGGACTCTACCACCCAGTGCCAGTGGCAAACCCCTGCCCCAGCTGTGACAACCAAAAATTTCTACAGATATTCCCAAATGTCCCAGGGTGCCAAAGAACCAGTCCCAGTTGAGAACCACTGGCCTGTCAGGACAGAGACAATGTCTCTGACCCAATCTCTCCCCACTTTGTTTTCTATGACAACTAATACAGAGTCGGGCTGTCTCTGTTGGGCCCACGCAGGCACATCCTCAACACACCTGTGCCTCAACTTACCTCATTTGGGACATGGAGTACTTGCTCTGCAACATGGGTCCACTTTTTCCTTGTAACAAAAAATTTGTTCAAGTGAAAAAACACTTGGGACCCCCCGGCCCCTCCCCTGGAAAGCATGGTTCTATATATTCTGTGTCAAATAACCACATCTATAGCTGGTGACGAAGCTGTTGCCCGCTTAGGTTGGATTCTAGTATAGACATGCTGTAACAGGTACACAAAGCTGAAGAAGGCATTGCAGAAGGTAAAAGAACTTACAATTAAGACATTTCTAACGACCAATGTAATTTTTCCAAAGAGTCCAGGAAAGGTCTTGCTCATTCAGTTTTGATGGTGGAAGACTGAGGGCCATTCGCAGACCTGGTAAGGGTAGGGTTGCCAAATTTAGCAAGTAAAAATACATGTGATATTTGGGACACACTTGTACTAAAAGGAAATTATTTGTTGTTTATCTGTGGTTCCGATTTAACTGGGCATCCTGTGTGTTGCCTGGCAGCCCTCGATAAGGAAGCACGGCTGGATGAGAGCCTTGGGCAAACAAGATGCAGCCGTTCCTCCCCTCCTCCCCTGGTGGCCTGTCACCATGGTTGGCTCTTCTTGGGGACAGACATATCGGACTTCCCTTGGAACATGGTGCCTTTCTGTCTCCTGACTCCCTGCTCTCGGTGGCGGCCATTTTTGCCCTTCCAGGCCCAGAGAGCAGGACTTGGAGGTACATGGGCTAAGCTGTCCTGCCTCCCATCCTGGCCACCTCAGTGACATTCCACCCTGATTGTAGTTGCCTTCCATAGGGTGACTCAGACCTTCCTGGACAAGATTTTGCAAGTCTTTCTCTGCTCCATTTCCAACCCCTCAGCCCCAGCCCATGCCCCAAGCCTCCATCTGCCCCCTGCTGTCACTCAGCCTCACCAGGCTAAGGACAACGTTCACACACATGCAGTGACCAAGGAGGTCTTGCCCCCACTCCCTGGCTGCCCCTCCACAGTAGTGGCCCTGGCCCCGAGCAGCGGCTCCTTACAGAGACTCTGGGGCCCTACGAGGCTCGCAGGCCTGGATTTCCAGCGTGCTGCTCCGGGCCTGTCCTCAATGCCCATTAGGCCTCCACCTTACTCGCCTTGAAACCCCCACTTTACAAGGCCCAGAGTTTCTCTAGAAATCTCATCTCTCCCAAAATACAAAAGCATTTTCTCTACCCCAGGGTGTGGTTCCGGCAATTGCTCAGGGCTTCAGGATTCTGCTCCAAACTGCTCATGCCGCAGTGGATACCCAGAGAGCCACCCTGACCCAGTCTTAAGGCATACCTGACAGGATACACAGAGAAGTCCAAGCCCGGCCCTCCGCATCTCAGGGCCCACTGCCTCCTCGCCGGGGCCAGCTCTCCCTGCACAGCCACGCCGACCGCCAGCTCCCATCTAGAAGAGTCCACAGACAGCCTCCTGTTCAGATCCACTGAGGCCCTACCTCCCCACCCAGCTTGTATGGCCCAGAGCATTCCAGAGTGTCGTTTCTCTCCCTGGTGTGCTTGGAGAAGCTGTGGTTCGTGGAGATGCACAGCCAGGCCCACTGAGAGAAAAGAGCCGGTACTTCAGTGTCCCGTGTCCCCTGATTCAAGTATCATTTAACTGAACCACAAAGTGAATTTCCCAAACGCCCTGTTTGATCGGACTCAGCATCTGCATTTACAGGGATGGCGTGCCGTCCGCCTGACTCTCTTCCCACGGACAACAGCATGTCTGAAACTGGAGCGCGGGCTCCAGGCTGTCATTAGCCATGCTCGACCCTGTGGGTTTCACTTTCAAACTGGTCTGAGATCCTAGGATGAAAGAAGCCACAGAATCCTTATGACGTTCATAAAAATGGACCAAAAGAGTGAATAAACACCAGCTCTGTGCCGACTTCCCCAAATACCCACCCCCCGCAGGTACCTGCGGGAGTCTCGGCAGCGCCCACCCATCCACCTGTTCCCTCCCAAGCTCTGCGGGAGGGTGGAGGGGATGAGTGTGCCCAGCTCTTGCAGGGCCCCCCAGAGGAGCTGCTCAAAGGGACACAACCCACACACTCTGCTCCACTGCAGCCACCAGCAGCCCCAGGGGCAACATCCAGAAGAGGGCAGGTCCCCAGGCAGCGTCTGACATGCACTGACCCAGTCGGGGAGGAAGGAAGGACCCCAGCAGCTGAGTAAGAGAAGCTGGAACAGTCCACGCTCAGACCCCAGAGACTCACAGACCTGCTGGGACTTTGCTTCCCAATCTTCCCCCAGGCTTCCCTCGGCCAGTACAGTGACAGTCCCCTTGCTAGGAAGGCCTGGACACCCTCAGCTCATACTCTGGGCCTTCTGTGGGTCCTCAGAGGAGGAGCAGAGCAGAGGGGCAGCAGGCACCAAAGGGGCCTCAGGCCTGGAACTCTGCCCCCAGCCACGCCCTGCTGGGCAAATGCCCAGCTGCCCAACGCGATGCAGGGGACCGGACAGGGCCTGATGCTGGGGCCAGGCCTGGGCAGGACTCGGTATGGGGCCCTCTCCACGCCCCTACCCCCCGGACCCAGTGTCCCAGCAGGTGGCCAGAGAAGCACAGACCTGCTTTCTGGAGTGAGCCTGCCCCCTGCAGGGCCCGGGCAGGACAGACACCCCATCGAGGAGGGCAGAAGGGCACTGGCCCATTCACCCAGGCGGAGCCTGGCAGAGAGGGAGGGGCCTGCTGCTCAGGGCGAGGACCAGGGTGGCAGGAGCAGCCAGGACTGGCACAGCAGCACAGCATCTCGCCACCTGCGTGGAGCACCTGCTGTGTGCCAGGCCCCTCCCTCCAGAAACTGACCGGCTCTGAGGCGCCAGGACAGCACAAGATCGTCTCATGGTTGATTCCTCTGTCCCCTGGGCACAGGTGGCCGTGAGAAAAGCCTGATTTCTTCCCCAGACTCCTGGAGCTGAACGCTTGACCCTTGACCAAGGGCCAGCTGCAGTGTTGGAAAGCATGTTGGAACCAGTGATCCCAGCTCTCCCACGAGGTGGATCATTTAACCAACCTGGGCCTCAGTCTTTCCACATGTAAAATGGGCACAACGGTGCCAACTCATGGGATTGTAAAGAAGAAATGAAATAAAGGATGAAAGGAGCTTTGTCAAGCAGGAAGTGCTGGATGCACCACTACATTCCCTTTCCTACTGTCCCTTTATTCCAGAGTCTCTTGCACTAACACACACTCATTCACAGACAGTCGTGGGCATGGAGATGAGCCAGATGCCATAGGGACAGGGCTGTTCCCTCACTCAGAAGCAGCGACGCGAGCCTGGGGCAGGCATGGCACCCAGGCCACCCCCGTGGAGGAGCAGCATTTATACATCTGCCCCCTCCTCGAGTGGCCGCCCCACGCAGATGATTAAGATAAAGCCGAGTCCTGGACAGCAAGGGGGTCCCCACCCCCTGCCTCTCCCACCCCCCAGGCCACAGAGCTGGGGCCACCACCTCCTTCTGCCAGCTCAGGGAGGCTCCAGGGAGCTTTGGCAGGAACGCCTGCTCTTGGCCTGCCCTCCAGCTTCCCCAAGACTCCTGACGGGGCCAGAGGCCCTCAGGTGTGGCCCAGCGGCTTGGCGCCCTCCCCAGGGCCTGGGTTAAGGGCTCCCAGGCCAGATCCCCGCTGGGCCAAGGGTGCAGCTCCTTTCAGGGCTCCACGTGGGTGACTACCCTCACCCCCCACTGAGCTCCCCAAGATCCAGCCCAGGGCTATTTAGGGGCAGCCCTCTCCTTCCATGAGCTGGTGTTGGGGAGAAGGCATGGGGTCTGGACCCCAGGGTACCTGGACCAGCCAGGGCAGCTCAGGCTGAGGACACAGGCCCCACTCTCAGTCCGGGGCAGGGGCTCCTTTTCCTCGTTCCCGCAACACGACGTGCCCTCTTACCTCGCTCACTCCCCATGGCTGTATCTGCCCCTCCCCGACTCCTCCATTTAGTACGTGGATTGGGCCCCTGTAACATCCTAGGTATGAGGATGAGGATGACTATGAAACCATCCCTGCCCTGAAGGAACTCACAGGTCATGACCAGAGGTATCATTTACGGAGCACGTGCTACATGCCAGGGAGTGTTCTGAGCACTTGACTTTTATTAACCCACAAGGGAGGCAGCACTTAGCGGATGAGGAAGGGAGGCTCAGGAAGGCTAAGTCACTTGCCCAGGGTGCAAACAGAGTAGATGGCAGAGCCAGGATGCAAACCAGGTCACGGTGGCTCCAGAGCCTGCACTGTGCACCTGGCGCTCGGGTAATTGCTGGGACGGCTGAAGCACGGGACCCTGCTGGGAGCAGGAGGAAGATCGGAGAAGGGTGAGACCTGAGCTGAGCTCTGGAGATTATAATAATTTACCGTGGTGGTGTCTCCTCCATGGACTCCCTGAAGACACAGGCTGCCTTTTATTCGTCTCCTTTTCCCCCAGGATTCCATACAGCACCTGGTACACTGTGGGCACTCAGCAAGTAGCTGCTGAATAAATAGGTTAACACAAAAGGTTAAGAGGTGTCGGGAGTGGGAGCAGGTCCTGTTTCTCTGTGATGCCTTAGCTCCCGGCACCATTCTGGGCATGTGAACTTGAACTGAGCCCCACCTCGCTCTGTAGTGGGGGTGGGCGGGGCCTGGGGGGATCTGGAATGGGTGCAGGGTGGACACCTTCCTTCTGGCTTGGCGAGCTGGGCTGGGCATGTCTGAGTGACCCCCATGTGAATAAGCCAACCACACATAGCCCACAAACGGGTGTGGGCAGGGAAAGAGAAGAAGGTAGACAGTGAATGAGGACAGTAAACCACACAGGGGGCTGCAGACAGGAGGGCAGGGGAATGAGAAGGGTGGCAGATGAGGAGGGAGATGGGCAGGGTGCCAGAGCTCTACCTACCCTCTGGCCTCAAAGACGATGACAAAAATCAAATGGCACCTGACAGGCATTTCCCCAGTTCATTCATTCATCTCAGCCTTTAATCCCCTGCGCTCCAGCCGGATCCCAGGCCCAAGAGGGGAAAGACACCGCCCTGCCCCCTTGGACCACACCGTCAATGCCGGGGAAGGTGGGCACACATATGTGAGCACCTAACTGTGCCCGATGCCAGCCAGGTGCTGCAGAGGAGGAGGTGTTCATCCCGGTCTGAACTTCGAATAAAAGTTAGTCTCCGATACAATAAACACAAGGGTATGGAGAGAAAGGGGAGGAGGAAGGTCAGATCAGACTGGGGTCACTCGTTGAACCAGGGCCCCAGGGTGCCCAGTCACGTGGCTGGCTGCCTCCCGGAGAGCAGTTTGGGATGGCAGGACCTTGGGGTGGGCTGGGGAGGCCAGTGCAGGAGCCAGAGCTGGAGTTCCCAGCAGTCGCCCCTGCTGGAGTGCGGAGCTTGAGGGCAGGGAGGGAGGCCAAGGAGGGGGCTGTGGCCACACACCCAGAGTTAGGACCAGGGAGGACATTACAGCTAAAGCAACATCCGCAGGAAGGACTCGTGCAAGGGGTGAGGGGGAGACGAGGCCAGAATGATTCCAGGGCTCCTGGCTCCGGTTTCCAGGTCCTCGAGGATGAGCACAAGGAAGGAGCTGATCTGGGAGAAGGACTGGAACTCCTCTGCACGTGGGGATTGGAGGAGGTGGGGTCCGGTGCACAGTCAGGCTCGGGGCTCTGAAGCTGAGTGGGACCCCACTGGAGATTCAGGTTTAGGAGTCACCTGAACAGACAGGTAATTGTAACCCCGGTCATGTCCAGGACGGTCCAAGGGGACCATGAAGAGGAAAGGGAGGAGAGGGCCTATGCCAAAGTCCAGGGCATGTTGACATAGGACGTCAGCAGGGAAAGAGGAGGCTGCACGTCAGAGCTGAGGCTTCCTGAGGGGCAGGGGACCGTGCAGAGAGAAGGAGGAGGGGGACAGCAAGCCATGGAGCCTGCCAATGAGCGTTTGGAGTGGCAGGACTTTGGGGTGGGCTGAGAAGACAGCAGGACAGGATGCCTCAGGCCAGAATGGAGCCATCAGCCTGCAGGCAGCAGGGAGGCAGCAGGTTGGGGCTGGGCCTCCTCCTCCCCAAGTCACCCCTTGACTGCCCCTTGCAGCCTCTGTACCTTTCCCCACATTTCCCACCACGTGACTCACCTACAATCCCCCTGCTGCCTTTGTCACTAGACGTCACGCAGCACTGCTGAGCAGGCTCATGTGTCCCTGCACTGTCCTGGTGTGTGTTCCCTCAGTCCATGTTTGCTGGGCACCATCATGTAAGAGCTACCTGTGTCCTCTGTGTTTGTCATTGTTGCACCCATGTGCCTGGTGTCCTTCTTAGATACGCAGCTCCCAGGCCTGTCCTTGTCTGGGTTAGCAGCTCAGCCCGACTGTGCCCACCTCACCCCCGGCCCTAAATCAGGGCCTTAGCAGGGGCCACCCTCAGAAACCAGGCCAGAACCAAAAATACGTTTGCAAAAAGGCAGGAAACTTTATTGAGTTATCTTTTCTTTTTAGTAGAGAAGTTGAGAAACCAAAGAGTAACCAGGTGGGGGAGGGAAGAGAGGGGCAGGGAGGGTCCACCCAGGGGGAGCATCAGGACGGCCCTAGGAGCAGAGGGCCTGAGCCCCCCATCCTTCAGCCCCTCTCTTCTGCAGGGAACATCAGCTCTCTCCTCTGGGTGCTGCAGACAGAGGGAGGGGGTGCCAGGCAGATTTAAGACCTACTAACGTCGGCCGTCGGAGGTGCGGCGAGCTGAGCCGTTAGCAGCAACGCTGACGCTTCCTGGGAAACAGATGCTCAGGCTGGAGAAGACCCACCTCAGGCCAGGTCAGGGCCCCCAGGAGGGCTCACAAACTCCTAATTAGTCGGGTGCTGTGTTGATGGGGACTCTATTGTCCCCAAAGGTGGCTCTCTCGAAGACAGCCCAGTGGCTCCATGAAGCAGGGCCATCTACTTAGGAAAACAGATGAGCCAAGGACCACCTGCCCCGCAGCTCCCTCCCTCCCTCCCCCTGGGAGCCCAGCACCGCCTGCCTCCTGCCCCCCCCCCACCCCAAGGAGCAGTGAGCCCAGCCCCGCCTCCCCGTGGGCTGTTTCCTTACCTCCTGCAGAGGTGAAACCGGCTATCCTGGGAGAGAGGAGAGAAGCAACTGTGAGCAGAGGCTAAGCCAGGACAGGAGCCCCTGCGTTGGACTCTCACTGAGCTGTGCCCCAGTTCAAGGGCAGCAGCATCAACTACCCGCCAGGCCTGTCTGTCTGTCTGCCTGTCTCTCTGTCTGAGAGGCCTCAAGAGGAGAGATGATTGGCGCATTTGCCAGAAGCTCTGTCCTCCCTCTGGTTCACTCAGCCCCTCCCCCGAGCCCACAAGGAAGGCCCGGTCTCTGCAAATGGCTGGAAGGCAGTTAAACCACCACAGTCATAGCTTTGTTTGACTGAGCCGAATCCACGCTCATTTTTTTCCAATATTAGTTGGTCCCTCCACAGTCCCTATTCCTGCCTGTCTGCTTCAGAGGCCTGAAACAGAAAGCTTTTAAATGTCCCCACAGCCTGATTCAAGAGATCACCTTCAGGCTCAGACAGGGGACCGTCCCCTCTCTGACACCGGCGGGCTGACCTCTGAGGCCCTGCCTGCTCTACGTTCCGCAGAGGGAGGCTGGAGGGACCTACTTGGCGTCCTGGCCCTCGAGCAGGCTGCGGTAGGTGGCGATCTCCTGCTCCAGCCGCGTCTTGATGTCCAGCAGCACCTTGTACTCCTGGTTCTGCTGCTCCATCTCGCAGCGCAGCTCGCTCAGCTGGGCCTCGATGCTGCTGATGAGCCCCTGGATCTGCTGCAGCTGCAGGGCGTAGCGGCACTCCGTCTCCGCCACCGAGTTCTCCAGCCCGGCTTTCTGGTGGGGCGAGAGAGAAGACGTTACAGGGGAGCCAGGCCGGAGGGAGACCTGGAGGAGGTGGCCGCCGGGCAGGAGGCCGCAGGTGTACCGTGCTCAGCTGGGACTGCAGCTCGATCTCCAGGCCCTGCAGCGTGCGCCTGAGCTCCGTGATCTCTGTCTTGCTGGTCTGGATCATGGCGGTGCTGGAAGTGACCTCCTTGTTCAGCTCTGCGCTCTGGAATTCAAGCAGGAAGGAGGTGACGGAAGAGCTCGGCTAGAAGAGACTGACCAAGAGGCCGTGTCTGCCTGGCACCATCTGGCTACGTGGGGTGAGAGGGCCGGTACCTTGCTCTGGAACCACTCCTCCGCGTCCCGGCGGTTCCTCTCCGCCATGGCCTCGTACTGCTCCCTCATCTCCGCCAGCACGCGGGTCAGGTCGATGCCTGGGGTGGCGTCCATCTCCACGTTGACCTGGCCGACCACCTGGTTGCTGAACTCCTTCATCTCCTGTGGGGGGGAAAGGAAGCTGCATGAAGCTCCTTGTCCTCCCCATCTTGGCTCTGAAAGCTGGTGGAGTGTTCTGGAAAGCACTCCCAGGTCCCGCAGTGGAGGGCTCAGCCTAGCTGTAGCAGAGAGACCCCCTTTCTCCCTGGAGATGCCTCGGCCCATGGCAGGCCCACGATGCCCCTCACCTCCTCGTGGTTCTTCTTCATGTAGGCCAGCTCCTCATTCAGACTCTCGATCTGCATCTCCAGGTCGGTCTTGGACAGGGTCAGCTCGTCCAGCACCCGGCGCAGGCCGTTGATGTCGGCCTCCACGCTCTGGCGCAGGGTCAGCTCGTTCTCATACCTGAAATAGGTAAAAAAGGAAAAAAAAAAGTTTTTTGCAAAAGCAAGACATGGGTGACATTAGACACTCCCCGTACCTCTGCACGGGACTCTGCTACTCCTCCAAGACCTTCACTCTCAGGATGCTCCAATTCCATTGACCAGAGGAGCATTTGCCTAAGCTAAGAGCCTACTGGGAAGGGAGAATGAGGGAAACAAACTCACTTGAGCCTGAAGTCATCCGCAGCCAACCTGGCGTTGTCGATCTCCAGGATGACCCGGTTGTTGTCAATGGTGGCGGCCAGGATCTACAATATACAGAAGAAGATGACCTCTTGCAGGGTCCACACGCCTGGGGAGGAGGACTGAGAAAACACGGCAGGACTGGTTCTTGTGAGAGCCTGCCCCCTCCCTGTCCTGCAAGCTGGGACAAGGCTCTTCCCTCTTCTACGCAGTGTGAGTGGGGCTGCCCAGCCTGTCCCATCGCCCCAGCATTCTATGTGTGGCCCTGACAGGGAAGATCCAGGATGTGACTTTCAGGGGAATGATAGCCGAGAACATCTTGGGTTAGTCATGTCTCGGCAGCATCAGGCCAGCAACCTCTGGGGGCTCCTGTCTTGAGAGCCTCCCCCTGGAAGTCAGAAGGGACTCGGCTTGGCTGCACATTCCGTGACAATGTCACTGGAACAGGCCTCCCAGCTGAGCATAGGGGAAATCCAACAGCTATTCCCACCCATCCAAATCTCTCGTCCCAACTTTTATATCCCAAAGCACTTGAAACCCACCCCACAGGGCTGGGACTCAGCCCCAGCTGGTGGATTTCTGTTCCAACAGGCTGGTATGCAGCGTGAGGGGCAGGCCTCGGTGGAAAGGAACCAGACTCTGGGCCACCCGAGCCTCTGCCTCCCTCCCTCTGCCACTGCCAATTAGGAATTACAGTTTCAATGGGTGCCCTACAAAATAAACAGTTATTCCCAGAACAATGAATGAACATGTCTCCCTTTCTCTGTTGATTTTAGTCATGCTTCATTGTAAAACTGTCATGTTTCCAAATAACTCAGTGGGCTAGGATTATAGAGATCGAGTCACTAATAACATAACTGTTTGGAAAGCAGTAAAACTTTTTGACATGATTAATAACAATGAAAGTAAATAGTGGGACAACATGCATCTGAGAAGCTGTGGCATGAGAAAGCCCACGAGCAGAGACTCTGCAGTAAAAGATTAGAATTTTCCCCTGCAAGAAGCGTGTGAATTCCATCCACATCTGCTCCCTGTGACGCTGCATTTCCTGGCCTCCGTGGCTGTGCCCTGCCCTGAGGACCCCTGCTTGGCTTCCAAGGGCTCACCTTGTCCCGGAGCTCTTCGATGGTCTTGTAGTAGTGGCTGTAGTCGCGCTCGGGGCTGCTCGGGGCCTGCTTCTGGTACCAGTCTCGGATCTTCACCTCCAGCTCGGTGTTGGCCTCCTCCAGGGCGCGCACCTTGTCCAGGTAGGAGGCCAGGCGCTCGTTGAGGTTCTGCATGGTGATCTTCTCATTGCCGGAGAGGAGACCGCCATCGCCACCACCGAAACCCCCACCGAAGCCACCACCGAAACCCCCACCGAAGCTACCACCGAAACCCCCACCAATGCCAGCTCCAAAGCCTCCACCAAAGCCGCTACCAGCCCCTCCACCAAAGCCACAGCTCACGCCACCCCCGTATCCCCCAGCTGAGCCACCAGAGACAAACCGGCTTGAACATGAAGAGACGCTGCGGCCTCCCCCCAGCTGGCAGGAGCCACCCCCGAAACCACCTCCATAGCTGGCGGAGGAACTCTGCAGGCGAACGCTCATGGCGAGAGAGGGTTGAGATCAGGTGCAGAGAGAAGCTTGGCTTGGCCTGGGCCGAGGACGGTGGCTCTTCCCTGGAGTGGCTGCCTTTTATACACCTCCGTGGGGGCTGGACGTCTTCTCCCCTCCCTTCCCCACCCTCTGACTTGCTGCCAACTGCACTTCTGATTCCCACAGCCCAGTTACCGCTGCTCTCCAGGGTGGGTTGTGCCTTTTGGGGGTGGCTTTTTTTCTAATCCTCAACAAGAGATGATTCAGAGGGGACAGCGTTCTGCCCGCAATTGCCCTTTTGACAGCTGCATTCTGTTCTCCCTGTCTGCTTAAGGAGCTCACCCTGCAGGCTCTCAGCCCCACCCAGTATTAGGATGGGGACCGATCTGCGAAGGTCTGCCAAGGAGCCTCCACCAAGGGAAGGGTGGCTGCAAAGTGGCCCTGTGCTTTGCAAGGTCACCGCAGCCCTTGATCTCCCTTTTTTCTCTCCCTAAAACTGCTGGCGATGTTCTGGATCCTTCCTAGCTCTTCATCCACTCCAGCACTCCCAAATGACTCTGGTGACAAACTGCATGGTCTTGTAGAACAAACTACCTTGAAAGTGTTTTGCCCAAGAAAGAAACAGCCCCAAGACTATCAGAAAAAGTCACAGTGACAGGGACCTTAGGGGGTCTTCGGGACACTCAAGCACAGCTGGGGAAACTGAGGCATA
The DNA here is from genome assembly GCF_020740605.2 of Lemur catta. Classification (NCBI taxonomy): domain Eukaryota; kingdom Metazoa; phylum Chordata; class Mammalia; order Primates; family Lemuridae; genus Lemur; species Lemur catta. The sequence goes on from NC_059142.1 coordinate 38,915,915, forward strand.
GAAAGAGGAAGCAACCTTGCACATTATAATAGCCAGTATTCTTAGGGCTCTTACCGTAGGCAGGCTCTGGGCTAAGTCCTTCACACTCCCTGTCCCATTTAATCTTTGCAACAGCCCCATGCGGTGGGTCCTACTATTGTCTCTATTCCACACATGAGGAAAATGAGCCTTAGGACTGAAACCCAAATCTGGCTCTGTCTGACACTAAGGCTCATTTTAAGTATATTTTTCACACTGTAAAATGTATACATCATGTGTCCAGCTTGGTGTCTCTTGACCCATGCATGGCCTGGGTAACCACCACCCAGTGCATTTCCAACACTCCATAAAGCTCCTTGTGCCTTTCCCAGCCAATTACTGACATCCCACACGCCTGACATAACCACTGCCAGCCTCTGTCACCATAGCCCAGCTCCAAGGTTCTCAGCCAGGGGCTACTTTGCTCCCCAGGGGACATTTGACAATGTCTAAAGACATTTTGGTTGTCCAGGGACGGGGCTAAACACCCTACAATGCACAGGACAGTCCCCACAACAAAGAATCATCAGGCCCAAAATGTCAGGAGCGTCAAGGTTGAGGTGCCCTAGATCAGTGTGACCCGTGGTTTCGTCACTCCGTCATACTAATCGCCGTAGCCGCACAGCCGCGTCCAGAAGGAAGGTCTTGCAATAACCCGCACGGGGCCTCTTCTAGTGCCCCAGTCGTGTGAGGGCTGTCTCGGCATGTGGGTGTTTGACTCAGAGGACACATGGAAGGATGTGTCCCAGAGCCAGGGGCCAGGGTCCCTTGGGATGTGGCTGAGAAACTCAAGGACTGTGTAGTGACCCTGCCAGAGGAGGCCTCACCATTTGGGCTGGAAGCAAAGGCCTTGAGGTGGCCTCTCAGAGCCCGGGGTAGAAGGAGAAGTTTCCAGGGCTGAGACTGGAGGACCCTGGCCTGGGGCTCCCAGCTCCCACTCACTGAGGGGGCCGGGCTTGTTGTGGATGGCCTCTCAGGAGCTGCTTTCTGGCCCATAGCAGCCACAAGGGTCTGGGTGGTACCAGGCCAGGGGCTGGGGTGGCACAGACACGAGGTTTTCCTGGAGCCCCCTTCGCTGATTCAGCAAGACCAGAAATGAGAGACCTGAGTCAGGGCTTTCTTGCCCTTTGTTTTCTGGGGTAGGGAAGCGGCCCGTGTCTCACCCAGCCAGCACCTGCACCAGGGAGAGAGCCGGGGCGTCTGCCGGTGCTCCACACCCCCCCAACCCCACCGCAGGGCCGGGGATTCAGGCTGACCTCTGACCCTGCCCAGCCCTCCTGCCCGAGGTGATGGCTCAGCTCTCTCTCTCTGAAAAGGGGTGATTCAGCCCAAAGCAGGAGTGCTCGGGCTCTAGTAGAGGATCAAAACTGACAGCAAGGTGATTAATGGAACCTGCCAGGCCTGGGGTGACAATGCCCCAGTCCTCCCGGGGCTGACGAGCAGGTTCAGGCCAATGCCTCTTAGAGTAACAATGCCACAGATCCTCCAAAGCCCTGGCAGGACAAACATGGGTGGCCCATGGCATGCCTCCCCTCGAGGGGTCAGGGCACGGCTCTGCCCCTCCGCACGGGGCCTCGTGGTGCCTTGACACAGGAAAGTCTTCCTCCAACACGCGGGGAACCGCAGGGCCCACAGGACTAGGGGACACATGCCAGGCCCTCCTGGAGGAAGTGGGGCAGGGACCCAGCTCCCCTCTCCCCTCCCCGGTCCTAGTGGAGACAGGACAGAGCTAGAGCCAAGGTGCTGCTAGCTTGGCTGAGGCTTTCTGCTTTGCTTTTTGCCAAAATAACACGAAATGACTGCGATCCCTCCCCAGTAACGTTTCAAGAGAACAGAGGGAAACCTGCAAACCAGGCAGTGCTTAACACATCGTCCTTGAGTCTCGCAACCACAGGAGGGGGTTTTATTAGCCCCATTTTATATATGAGGCAGCTGAGGTTCAGGGAGGGCAAGTCACTTGCCCGAGGACACCATGAAGTCAAGATTTAAATCCGGTCTCTGGCTCTCTCTACCCCGACGATGTCTTGGCAGCCTTGCCGTGAACTCAGACGTATGATCTCTGAATGTTCCTAAAACCCTTGGAATTTCCTTGAGTAACAGGGATGCTAGGAGCATCTTTTGTTCTAACCCTTGTTCTTTGAGCCCAGTTTCTGACACAGAACTTTCACTCTCTTGGAATCTCCTGGTGATTGGAGCAACTCCTGTTCTAATGAGGTGATGCTTGGTGGGGTCCTGGTGGGGGGCTGGTCACCGGAAATACTGGCAGCCACAGCCCCTCCTCCAGGAAGGGGAGAGGGGCTGGGCGTTGAGTTAATAATTGATTAACATGCTTATGCGCTGAAGCCTCCATACAAGTCCCTGAACTAGGGTGTTCCAAGAGCCTTGTGTTGATGAACAAGAGCGCACACACATCCCAGGAGGGTGGTGCACCCCAACACCACCGGGACAGAAGCCCCTACACTCAGGACACTTCTTGGCCTGTGTATCTCTTCATCTGGCTGTTCATTTGCATCCTTTAAAACACCCTTTGTAATAAATCGGTAACAATAAATACCCTGCTCTCCTGGGATCTGTGAGCTGCTCTGTCAAATTGTCAAACCCAAGAAGGGAATCATGGGAGCCCGTGATTTGTAGCCAAGTCAGAAGCTGCAAGTCACCTGGGGACCTGCTACTTGTGAAAGGCATCTCAAGCAAGGGGCATCTCAGTCTTGCGGGACTCAGCCCTTCATCCGTGGGGTCTGTGCTAACTCCACGTGGGGTCAGAAGTGAATTGACTTGTAGGATACACAGTTGGTGCCGGAGACTTGCGTGGTGCAGGGTCACAGAAATGGTCTGTGTTGAGTATGAGTACAGGTAAGAAGGAAAAGCAATTTCTTTCTCTGATATTCACATCCTATACATGTTAAGAGATAATAAAGATAACACTAGCTGACATTTACTGAAGACGATGTGAAACACTCTGCATGCATGAGCTCAGGTGGTCCTCAAAACAACTCTACTATTTTTATCACACTCTTTTTTCAGGTGAGGAAACTGAGGCCCAGGGAGGTTAAATACATTGCCCAAACCAGAAAGTGCGATTGTGTCCATGGCGAACCCCTTTCAGGCCAGTGTGAGCACCACCCTGTGCAAGCAAGGATACCCTCTGGCCTCTCCCTTTCTCAGCCCAACCTATCACGCCAGGCGGGGCCAGCGGATGGTCCTGCTAGGCCTGTGCAGCCGATGCCATGACAGGGCAGCCTGTCTGCCATCTGTCCCCGGTCTGAGCTCCAAGGCTCAGGGGCCTGTGGAAGTGCTTGCTCAGCACAAAACTGTTGCAGGGACTTTCCCATCCAACCACCATCACATATGTGGAAACTGAGGCCCAGAATGCTGAGGCCCAGGACGGTGGGAACAAGAAAAAACTGCATGGATTTCCAGCTCTGCCGCCAGTTCACTGTGGGCCTGACATTGCCGTGGTTTCTAAGTTTCCTTCAGCAAGCTGCCTTCCCGAGTCTCTGGTTCATCTGCAGAGCTCAGGCCTAAACCGTGTCCCCCAGATCATAACTGAGAATCCCTTGCTTGAATCAGACACCGCCCTCTCTCCCTCTCTCTCAGGACTCCAAGGGCCCAGAGCCCAGGACGGCCGACTCACCACCCAAAGGGTCTCGAGGCTCCCCCACAGGGGACGGGCCTCTCCTGAAAGGTGGCCTGTCCCCAGTCACCCTGGGCCCTCTGGGCAGCTCCCCACTCCTCGGAGATGCCTGCTTGGCATTACTCAGAAGTCCTTGCAGACGTGCCTCAATGCCTCAGGCCCTTGCCTTTCTGTAGCACCCAACTTTCTAAAGTCCCTTTGATACCACCCAGACTTCCCAGAAACTCAGCTAAGTCAGCAAAGGCTTTGGACAAGGTAAACCAGAGTTTCAACCCTCCATCTGCAATCGACTAGCTGTGTGACCCCAGGAAAGTCACTCAACCTCTCAGTGTCTCCGTGGCCACTACTGGAGAATGGGCATGAGGTGAGTTAGTATTTGAGGCTTCTCAAATACCTGAGCTGTGGGAGGCGCTGGGCAGGCGGAAGGTTGCTATGGCCTCCCTCTTACAAATGAGGAAATGCAAGTCACGCATGGTGAGTGACCTGTCCGAGACTTCGTCCCAGCCTCCACCCGGCACTGACACGTTTCTTTGCTCACAGCAAGTGCACAAATGGCAGTTGGTGGCATTCGTATTTTATTTCTCTCACCCCATCTTAGGTTCCCTGAGGATAGGACCTTTGTCAAATATGTCTCCAGATACTGCTCCTGGCATAGGAAAGCCCTTGATAAATGCCTGAGAAGCTGTTTCGGGGACACTTTGCCTTTAGGTGGGAAGGAAGGGCAAACGAGAGTGGGGTCACCCCAGCTCCAAATCTCGTTTTCTCCTGTGCTGCCTGCTGTCACCAGGTGGGCACACTCCCCGGATACTGATGAACATCCAAAGCCATGTCCAGGCAGGAGAAAGCAAAGGAGAAGCAAGTTCGTACATTAATTTTACAAATACATATTCAGCGCCCACGCTGAGGGTTCAGCGGTGAATACAGTGAACACAGTCCCTGCTGTCACAGCTCTTACAGTCCGGGCTCCCCGCCCGAGGTCCCGAATACAGAGCGTCTCATAGAGACCTTAGCGATCTTCTCATCCAGCCAGACTCCCAATTTACAGATGGGGAAACTGAGACCCAGAGAGAGGCAGAGACCAGCCTCAGTCCTCAGGGAGACAGTGGCAGGCATATCCTGCGCCTGCTCCGGGAAGCCCAGCCTGAGCAGAGGACACACCCAAGGTCCTAATCTCTACTCCCAAAGCCACCCTCTCTCTGTGGGGAGATGGGAGGGGACATCACCTGCTGCCTCCTTCCCCGATTGGCTGAAAACCAAGCCTGAGCTCAGCCCAGGGCAGTGGGAAGGTGCACCACCTCTGTCCATGGACTACTTAAGGGCTTAGCGGGGTGTAAGCCATCCCTGGGTGCGGGTGTCTCACTCCAGGGTCAGGCTGGGGACAGGACTTGGCAAGTTCCAAGGATTTCTCTGACAGCCCCTCGTGGAATCCCAGGAGAGCAGAAACAGGCACTCCAGGGAGATAGAAACAGATTGCCCTCCTACCCCGCAACTCAGGGTCTGGCCCCGAGAGAAAGCACATGGGATGTGGCCCACAGGCTGAGTGCCACCTTGCCTCGCTTCTCCTTTTACAGAGATTGTTATTTTTGGAAACTAAAAGCTGAGGAAACCCTTTGCTGGCTGCTTGGAAGGCCTGAGGCCTCTCGACAGAGGCCCAAAGTCCAGCAAGGCAGAAGCAGAAGCCAGGGACGCCAGCTACACCTGCCAGGGGCCGAAGGGGGCTTGGGAATGAGCCTGGCGTGTTCACAGGGGGACAAGGCAGCTGACGGTGGGAGCTTCAGTGTGACCTTAAACCACAGCATGAGAGACCAAGGTTAGAGGTGAGGACAATCTTTCTGACTAGTAGCCGTATGACATTTCTAGAGGCTGCCCACAGAGGGTAAGACACAGGCTTTACTGCACACCCTCTTAAGAACAGTGTCTCAGCTTCTGTCACCTCGTGATGTCAGGGAAAAGCAAGGGCCTGGGATCAGAGAGACCAGTCCCATTCCCCGGCTTGTGAGTTCATTCAAGTTACTTCCCCGGGCCTCAGTTTCCTCTTCTGAAACCAACTGCACAGAGCTGTGGGGAGTTAAGGAGACGCAGCCATGGACGGCCCTGCCCTGGGCCTAGCATATTGCAGACGCTCAGCAAATCCCATCTCCTTCCTCCAGCCCCAGGGAAGCCCAGCCTCCGTGTGTTGCCAGGATTCTTGATTAAATCTCCCCCAGGGAGAGCAGGCACCACCTTCTCTCCAACCCAGGCTGGTGGGGAAGGGACTGTGCCCAGCAAGGCACACGAGGACCCTCTTGGAGGGCTTGGCTCTTCCCTCAAAAGATCAGATTGTCCAAAGAACAGAGACACCTCCAGCCTACCCTTCCCAGTGGGACTAAGAAACCGGTTCTCCCTCGCTGCCCCAATCCTCACCCCAGGGCCTGAGCCAGCCCAGCCTCTGCACCCCACCCAGAATTCGCTTCCTCTACCTTATTTCCTCCCTCTGTTCAGGGCAATAAACCCCAGAGCTCAGAGAAACCAGCCGCAGACCAGAGGCAACAAACCAGGTGTGCGTGGATGCCGCTGCTCTAACAGGCCTGGGGTGGGGATGCCGGGGGCGGAAAGCAGGGGTGGGCTTTGGATCGCGGAGGGCCAGAGTGGTGGCATTGCTTTGGACTTAAGCTTGGGGAAATCAGAGAAGGTGGCTTCAGGGGGATGGGGGCCAGCTTTGCAGGGGATAGAGGTGGAAGTCGGGAGTGCCCAGCTGGAAAGGAGGGAAAGTCGAGAAGCACACGTGGTGAGCGCTGGGAGCAAGGAGGGTCCTGGCAACAGGCTGTGAAGGGGCCTGGGGTCCCAGCAAGCTCTAGTCTTGGAGTCCCCAGGCCCAGACCTGCTGGGTACTACCCATCCACGGGGCCCAGGCAAGTCATTCCTCGCTCTGACTTCAGCGTCCTCATCTCCAAAATGGGAGTAATAAATCCTGACCGCCTACAGTGGTGAGGATTAAGTGAGACATATGGTGAGTGTGCCTGACGCCATGTCGAACCAATCCAATCAGTGCAATGGGTCACTTAGTAAACAATCATTAGATACATCGAGTGCTGTGCTGGGTGCACCAACTGCTCTGGGGAATCCCCCACTCCCACTTCCCCAGTCACCCCTGGGGACAGCCAGAAGAGCAAGTCACCTGAGCAGCACTGGGTGTGTTTCAGGCCCCGGCACCCTGGGCACCCCAAAGAATGAATTATGGCCATGCAGGGAAGAGGCCAAAGTGGAAGGACATGTCAGCACGTGGACCCTGGGCCCCCTCAGGGGTCAGAGGCCAACCTGGACCCCATCAAGCAAAACAAGACATGCTACCAAGAGATATTTGCAAAAACAAGGCAATTCCTTTTTTTTTTTTTTTTTTTTTTTGAGGCAAAGAAAAGTGAAGTTTATCACTTTGCTGGAAAAAGAGGAGGATGGAGACTTCTGTCTGAAAAATGCCATCGTCCTAATAATAAGCAGAACTACAGAGTTTTTAAAGAGTGGGTTCTCGGCGTCAGGCAATTGCTGTTCAACTACAATTGATGATCCTGATCATCCCATCTTTGCTATCCCACCTCTGCTGAAGACAGTCCCATGACCTCCACCCAGGACCTCCCTCCCCAGGTCCTGGCTGAGCCATCTCCTGTAGCACAAACAACAAAGACTCACCCTGCCTCTCGCAACCACTGACCTGAGGTAGGGATGCAGGTTTTAGCACTCAAAAAGGAATGGAGGGATGTTTCAAAGAAACAGGAAATATTTTTGAGGAAAGGCAATTTTTTATTGCATGAACAGACACTGCACAAATGAACTGGTTACACAATTCAGCTGCTTCTGCTGGGGAGGGGTAGAGGGGAGGAAGGGCGAGCATGCAAAGCCCCCACCGAGAAGGGGGAGGGACCGGAGGGACCCTCTTCAGCTGGTCTCTCCCTCAAGACAGGAACTGGAGTCTCCTTGTCCAGCCCCTCTGGCCCCGCCTCCACTCAGCCTGGGGAGGGTGGGGGTGGCAGGGGACGTTTCCCCTGCACTGGGCACTTAGATTTCTCACTGGTGGGAAGAAAACTTCTTTCCATCCACAGACTCCTCTATTTTGATGTGCAAATTGCCACTGCTGCTGCCACCGCCACTTCCCAGAGCAGCTGTGGAGAAAAGGGGCAAGCTATAGAGTGGGGGAACCAGGACCTTGGCTGGGCTCTGGGAGAACTGGACAGCATCCCTGAGAATGGCCACTGCTCGGTCCTTCAAGAGCTGCCAGGAGGTCTCGTGTCGAATTACTCATCAAAGAGATGGGCAGTGGCCATGGCAGACATGCCCGGCAGGGAGCGACAACAGGGAGTAGCCGTGGGCATCTTACCAGAAGTGCATGAGAGACATGCCCTGCACAAAGCCTGCTCAGCCCGGAAGTGTCTCAATAAATCTCCAATCCCAACCCCACCTGGGGCCAGTAGAGGGTCCCACTGAGGAAGGGGTATCGACTGGAATGGGAGTGTCCCTGCCTCACTCGGAAGATTGGTCTCTTTCTCCTTCCCCATCTCCAAGGGGAAGCTTCAACAGCTCCCCACCACCACCCCACACCAGGAAAGTGAAGCCGTCCTACCTGCTGGGATGCCAATGCCAGCCATCCTGAAAGAGAGGGGGAAGCAGATGTTAGCAAAGGGCAAAAGCTCAGGTCTCCCTAGGAGCTCGTGTGGACAGTGAAGCAGCCCCTCCTGCCCACTCCAACACCACCCCCCACACACCCTAACCCTAATCCAACACTCTGGAAGCTGTGACACCCTGATACCCTGACACCCACCCAGGCCTGCTCCCCCCGAGTAGACAGATTCAGATCTACAAGAACACACCATCTACTCCATGCAGAGACTGGAACGAGCATTAGATCTTAAAGGCTACTGGCCCAACCCCGACCATTTACAGAAGCAAAGCAGGACCAGACAGGTGAAGTGACCTGCCCAAGGCAATAGCCAAAGACGAGAGCACAGAGTCCAGACCCTCACTGCTTGCTCGGTGCTCTTTTTATCATCCCTTGAAGCCACTTGGGGACACCGTGCAATCCCCTTAGGCTGACCCTGTGCCCCAGCCACACCCAGACTGTCCTCATCCCTCCCCCTGTGCCCATGCGCCTACTTGGCATCCTGGCCCTCCAGCAGGCTGCGGTAGGTGGCGATCTCCTGCTCCAGCCGCGTCTTGATGTCCAGCAGCACCTTGTACTCCTGGTTCTGAGCCTCCATCTCACATCGCAGCTCGCTCAGCTGGGCCTCGAGGCCGCTGATGAGCCCCTGGATCTGCTGCAGCTGCGTGGCATAGCGGCACTCCGTCTCCGCCAGCGAGTTCTCCAGCCCCGATTTCTGGTGGGACGACAGATCCACAGACACATCGGGCTGGAGAGGAACCCGCCGAGGCCATAGGGACGGGGGGATTGAATGGAGTTCAGGGAACCACCCCTAAGGGGGCTTGAGAACTCCAAGGCGTAACCAGCCGCGGAAGGTGGGAGTATCTGTCATCCGTGGGGCTGGGGCGGGGGCGGGGGCCGTACCATGCTGAGCTGGGACTGCAGCTCGATCTCCAGCCCCTGCAGGGTGCGTCTCAGGTCTGTGATCTCCGTCTTGCTGCTCTGGATCATTTCCGTGTTGGAGGCCACCTCCTTGTTCAGCTCCTCGGTCTGCAGGTCCCACACAAGAGTAATGAGCCGGGGCCTCCTCAGAGACCCAGGGCGTGGGGCGGGCGGGGTGGGCGGGAGGTCAGGACAACCTTGCTGAAGAACCAGGCCTCAGCTTCCCGGCGGTTCTTCTCCGCCATGGCCTCGTACTGCTCCCTCATCTCCGCCAGCGCTCGGGTCAGGTCCACGCCTGGCGCTGCGTCCATCTCCACGTTGACCTGGCCGGCCAGCTGGCTGCTGAACTCCTTCATCTCCTGCAGGGCGGGAGGAACTGTTTGGAGATGGAGGGCAGAAGAGAGCCCAGAGTGGGGCCCCGCGTGCGAATCCTGGCTCTGTCCCTAATTCAACTGTGACTTTGGCAGCCACCCCAGCCAAGCTGTGTTCCCCATTTCACATGGAAAGCTCTGATCACATGGGTGCCTCAGCTCCAGACCTCTCCTCTGCTCCAGGTCCTACCAAGGGAGGACCCGAGACAGCAGGGCCCTGGCGTGAGCTTGCCAAGCCAATGAGGAAGGCAGCGGTTCACACTGACCACCTGGCCTGGCCGTGGGTCTTGCCTCTAGAGGACAGTGTCCTTTCCTCTCCACAGGGACCCCTGTTTTGTGGCGGTGCATTTCTGAACTACTAGCCCCTAGTCAGCCATGAGGAGGCACCAGCAGCCCCGTGACCTCCCACCAGCCCCGGTGCCTGCCCGCCCTCACCTCCTCGTGGTTCTTCCTCATGTAGGCCAGCTCCTCGTTCAGGCTCTCGATCTGCATCTCCAGGTCGGTCCTTGCCAGGGTCAGCTCGTCCAGCACGCGGCGCAGGCCGTTGATGTCGGCCTCCACGCTCTGGCGCAGGGCCAGCTCGTTCTCATACCTGGGAAGAAAGAGGGAGTCCAAAGCGAAGGGGGTGAGGGGCCTGGGCTGCCTGAGCCCAGGGAGAGGACAGCCAGGGGAAGGGGGCAGCACAGGAAGGGGAGAGGGAGGTGGGCACGCACTTGAGCCTGAAGTCGTCCGCAGCCAGCCTGGCGTTGTCAATCTCCAGGATGACGCGGGAGTTGTCGATGGTGGCCGCCAGGATCTGCAGGAGACTGGGAGTTGGTGCCAGGAAGACTCCTCCCTCTGCCCCGCCACTCTCTGCTCTGCACCCAAGGCCGGCCCCCAACCCACAGTCTCCCCTCTGACACTGCCCGTAGGGCCCCGAGGGCAGGCAGAGCCCAGCCTCACCTGGCGTGCCCATTACTTGGTCTGCCCCTGTGCCACCATCCCTGGGACACCTGAGGGGTTGCCCTCCCTGTCTCCAGGGCATGAAGGGCCAAGGAGGCAGCACTGGCTGGAATCTCCTGTGGGGACTGGCTGCCCCAGCGTGGGGCGGGGCACATTCGGCTGTGACAATAGCCCCCTCGGGGATGCTCCACCAGCCGCCTACTCCAGACTACGTAGCCACTGCTTTCTGCACACCTCGGACACAGCTGTGGATCTACAGAACGTTCCAGCCAGTGGGGACCTGGAGGGCGGCTAAAAAGGCATTTTACAGATGAGGAACCCAGTCCCGGGGAGGGAAAGGGTGAGTGAGTGGGGGGCAGAACCTGTAATGAGCGCACAGGCCTCCTAAGTACCGACAGTGCTTCTGGCACTAAAGACACCCTCACAGGGAAAGGCAAGAGGTCCTGGCATGTCGGGCTCTTGCCAGAGAGATAAAGGAGCACTTTACACAGAGCCCTGCAGGGTGCACAGGGTGAGGAGGGCGAGTGGCTCTTTGCATGTGCCCCACCTGTGCCCCGTTGGTCCTAAGATTCCCAACACCCCTCCCTCCCCAGCACTGCCAAGTTGAGCAGATGTGCGCTACAGCTGCACCCGGAAAGCAGGTGCATTCCAAGTTTGCCGAGGTTACACACCAGACAGTCATTGCCTGGGCAGGAAAGGATTTCCTCGAGTCAGCAGTAGCACTGCCATTAGAGATGTGCGCAGGGCGCCAGCCACCTGCTCCCCTGTCTCCGATGTCAGAGGACTTACCTTGTCCCGGAGCTCTTCCATGGTCTTGAAGTAGTGGCTGTAGTCGCGCTCGGGGCTGCTCGGGGCCTGCTTCTGGTACCAGTCGCGGATCTTCACCTCCAGCTCCGTGTTGGCCTCCTCCAGGGCGCGCACCTTGTCCAGGTAGGAGGCCAGGCGGTCGTTGAGGTTCTGCATGGTGACCTTCTCATTGCCAGAGAGGAGACCGCCATCGCCACCACCAAAACCCCCACCAACACCACCCCCGAAGCCTCCACCAAAACCACTACCAGCCCCTCCACCAAAGCCACAGCTCATGCCACTCCCATACCCCCCTCCTGACCCTGAAGAGACAAACCTAGCAGAAGAAGCTGAGATACTGCGGCTTCCACCTCCCCCGTAGAGGCTCCCGCCACCAAAGCCGCCTCCCGCAGCCCGGAAGGAACCCCCTCTGTTAGAGCCCCCACCAAAGGTGGAGGAAGAAGTTTGCAGAAATGTGGTGGTCATGGCCAGGTAGCCGGTGTCTGAGTTCTCAGCAAGCACGAGAGATGCTGGCAGGCAGGCGCCGGGCTGGGCTGAAACAGAGCGCAGCGCCTGTCACCCCCTCGCTGGGGCTCCTTATATACCCCCCACAGGGGCCTGTGGGACCTTGTCTCCTCCCACAAAGCGAAGCCAACTCCTCTACCTTCCTGACAAACACAGCTGCCTGCACACCTCGAGGTGGCTCCTGTGAAATTTTTCTTCTCTTTTTTTTTTAATGCAACAAAAGAGATGATTCAGAATTAACAGTGTTTTGCCCCGGGCCATAGTTTTAACACTTGGATTACAGGTTCAGCTCTCCACTCCAGGAGAAAAGAGGGAGCAGGGAGCAAACTCTAGCACGGCCACCAAAGCCTCTGCCTGAACAGTTAGAACAGCCCCCGACAGCCGTGCCCTCAGCCGGACCTCCCCCTGCGCCCAGTCTGGGAGCCTTGCCCCACGGGCTCGATTACTGCTTCGTGTCTCCAGTTCAAAGACCCTGTGTGTGAGCCTGCAGGGCTTGGAATGCAGGTCCCACAGGGACAGGCTGGGGACAGGAGAGGGAGTCTTGAGTCAAGTTCCAGCTAAGGTGACCAGAGGTGCCAGCATCTGTCCCTTCCCTGGTGCCGCAGCTGGCCTCTCCTCTCACCTCTGCTCCACCCTACCACCAAAGCCCCCTCCTGTTTCTCTAGCCCGTGGCCCTGGCACCCTCACAAAAGCCCAGCAGGCTCAGCGCTGACAAGGGGCTGATTGATGATCCTGCCACCTGCCAACTGCACATGTCGCTGAACCCTTGCTTGCTCCTGGGACACGTCGGGGCAAACCTCTGCCGATAAGGCTGGGGCAGGTTCCAGGCAGCCCCTTCCTTCTCCAGGGAGAGACAAGTCGCTGCTTAGCAGGGCCAGATTAACCCCTCGTTTGTCCTGTCAAGTGCCACACGGCTGGGGAGGGGCTGACCCAGAAGGCTCTGCGGGCCGAGCGTTGCGGGAAGGGAGGAGACGGGAGGCCTGGCGGCCAGGCTGGAAAACACCAGAGACCTTGAAGTCCAAGGCACCACTTCACACAGAAGGTACCGAGGCCAGAGAGGGGAGTCGCACACTCAGAAGAGCCGTTTCCTCTACCCCTAGCTCAGGGGCCCCACTCCCCAGGGACATCTGATACCTGCGGGCAGTGACACTTAGAGGCCTGGCCCGGCCCTCTGGACCTGCCTCCAGGGCTTACAGAAAGCCCAGGGGTGGAGAGTCAGGAGGAAGCTTCCTGGTTGTGGCACAGTGAAGTGGACAGGACTCTGGGCTCCCTCAGGCCTGGGTTCAAACCCTGGCTCTGTCAATTATGCTGTGAGATCTTAGACATTTTACTTTTTAAGTCTGTTCCTTGCAGCCAGGGGCACTCTCAGCTCTCAGCTCCAGGGAAGCCCTGAGGCCAGAGAGCCCCCATCTTCTGAGGGGCCAGATGAGAGGCCACACGTCCAGCACCTGGGCCTCCTGAGAGCCCTCACCAGGAGGACTCTGTCCTTGGCGTCACACCATGCCCTGTGAGCCTGACATGCTCCTGGGCTTCGCAGCCCTGCTGTTCTGTCGCCAGCTCCCGTGGGACAATGCGGCTTCTTCTCACACTCGCTGGAATAACAATCATCCTTTACTTCCCCAGCACACTTCGCTACCTACGAAGCACTTTTGCACCCATCGCCTCCTCTAATCCTCACGACACAGAGGGTGACCCCCACCCAAGTTTCAGAAGGAATGAAACGGGGACTCAGAGAGGTGAGGCGATTTGTACAAGGTGGCACAGCTGCTAAGGGGCATCACCAGGACTCAACTGGGTCCTTGGACCCCCCCCAACAAAACAGGGGACAGGAAAAGAGGGTCCCTCCTTCAGACCCCAGATTCCTGCATCTGCGCTCGGGTGGTAGGAGGGGAAGCACAGGCCTTGGTTGGGGTTGTCCCCCCACAGTGAGGCCTCACAGCGAGCCGGGCGTCCAAGCGCTGGGCGCAGACAGTGTGGTATTGTCTCACCGGTGGGAGGATATTGTCTTTTCCTCCGAAAGAAAAATAATCAAACTCAGATCAGCCAGAGCTCATTAAGCCTCTGCAGACATTATGGCCCCAGCAATTAACAAGGAACAATTACTCGCCAGCCACAGGTAAGGACGGCTGGACCCCAGCCAGCCTCCCTTCTGCACCCTGACCCGCCTCCAGCAGCCCCTCGAGGTGGCGTTCCCCGTGCTCACAGGCCCGGATGCCCCCTCGCTGCCCCCATCACAACTGCCTGGTTTCAGTCCAAACAGCTACTGTGAGCTCAGATCTGGGCGGCCCCAGGGGCTCCTCATTAGCACCGGGTGGGACCCAGCTGCGCCCAGGCTGCAGCCCCAGGCCCTGCCCCAGTTTCCGACCTTCGCCCACTGCAGCCAGACAGGCCGTCTCTGGAGCGAGCCTCCCTCCTTGGGAGGGGGCAGTCCAGCCCAGCGGAAAGAGCCTGGGCTGGATGCCACCTCTGGGTGTGACTCAGCCCCTCTGAGCCCGGTTCCTGATTTAAAATGGGGCCATTAACAGGGACCCCAGTGAGCATTTGAGGGCACATGGGGAGGGAGGTCTCCATAAACCCGAGAGCCCCACACACACCTCCCTGTTCCCCAAGGAGATACCACCTGCGGCCTGGAGATGTCCCTTCGAATCCCTCCTTTCCCCTCCATTAGGTGTGCAGCTTTGGGGACTGACACTTCCTCTCTCTCAGCCTCAGTCTACCAGTCAGGACACACGGAAACAACTCCAGCCCCGCCTGACTCACGGAGACAGAGTGAGATGACCGTGAGATGACCGACGGGAAATGCTTTCCAGACTGCAGTGGCCCTGATGACCAGCAGTGACAGGAAGATCTCACTCCCCTCTCTCCTATCCCAGGTCTCCGGGGACACAGCTCCCACACTGAGGCAGAAGAGTGTCCCGCCCCGGCCCCTCCCCCACCATGCACACACAAAGGCCGGTTTCATTCCTGACACCCAGGCCAAGATCGGGTCACCTGCCCCGCCTGTGGGCCCAGACCCAGCCCGCAGCCACATTCCAGGGGCCTCCGAGGCAGGGGGAGCATTCAGCTGTGACAAGGGAAGCTTTCTTGGCCAGGGACAGGTATCTCTGGGCAGCCCCAGCCTGGGGGCACAGCCAGGCCTCTGCCTCGGGCTCCAAGGCTCCCTGAGAATTTGGTGGGGGCCAGGGTGGGGGCCGGGGGCCTCCATCCAGGGCTGCAGCAGGGAGAGGGAAGAGCTGGGCTCTGGGGTCACGTGTTCATAACCAGCAGGCAAGCTAACCAACCTGAGACCCACGGGAAAATAGAGGAAATAGCGCCTCCCTGAGGGTGACAGTGGCTGTGACAGGGTCAGGGGCCTCCTTAGCAGGGTGCTGGGCACGGATGCTGACCCTCACCGGGCCAGCCTGCTGTCACGGAGCTGTGGGGCACACCTTGAATTGGCCTCAGTTCTCAGTAGCCGAGCTGTGAACCACAGGAGCAAGGCCATGCCCCCGCCAGGAAGCTGAGACTTTATTCATTTCCTGGCCCAGGGTAGGCCCCAGGCGAGCCAGGCTGGGGGTCCGTGTGGGAGGTCTGGGTCACAACTGGGTCTCATTCCGGGCTCTGGGCCCAGGTATGGGCTGGTGGGCGTAAGAGGCTTAGGGAGGGCTGCCCCAGTATGGACGAATGTGTTAGTGCATGCACACACACACACCCTCGCCAGCCTTGCTCCAAGTAGAATGCCTGACCCCAAAACCCCACTTTCAGTTAGGTGGAGAAACGTGTCAGAAGAAACTGCCCCTGGGGATCCCAGTCCTGAGCCATCATATGGAACACAGCTGGAATGCCAGCAAGATGTGTATCAACTCTAAGAGGCCATCTGGATTAGGCAATTTAGATTCTAGTCTTGGCTCTGCCATGTAGTTGCTGTGCAGCCTTGGACAAGTTACTTAACCTCTCTGAGCCTATTTCCTGATCTATAAGATGTAGCTCATACTATCTCTTAGAGTTGTTTTGATCAATGGCACATTGTAGGTGTTCAGTGAACATTAATTTCACACAGACACTCCAACAACCATGGGAGTAAAGTGGAAAGAAAACTAAATCTGGAAACAAAAACCACAGTTTCAAATTTCACTTTTGCCATGTGTAGGAGCAGTTACACATAAAACAAACCACTTTACCTCTCTGAGCCTTAGTTTACCTCTCTGTAAAATGGAAGCAATGCTTATCTCACAAGGTTGTTATAAAAGGAACAGGAATTGCCATTCCAGTCCAAGTATCTGAGTGCCCTCGGTTCCCTCTCCTAGAACAGGGTGGACTTTGGTTCAAATAAAACCTAAACACGGGCTGGGCCTGACCCATCTCTCCATGGGCTGAATGAACAAACAAACCATCCTTCGTCCCCCGGGGCCATAAAATTTTATTGGCAGGTCAGGGGAAGAGCCAGGGGTAAGCGTCCCTCCCTACCCATGCCTCCTACCCAGGGAATCCCTCTGCAGGTGGGTGGAAGCCCAGGGGCCTGCTTAGATGACCTTGGAGGTGGGCAGGTCGTTGTAGTGGGCCTCTTGGCCCTCAAGCAGGCTGCGGTAGGTGGCAATCTCCTGCTCCAGCCGCGACTTGATGTCCATGAGCCGCTGGTAGTCCTGGTTCTGCCGCTCGCTGTCGGCACGCACGTCAGCCAGCTGGGCTTCGATAGCGCTGATCAGCCCCTGGATCTGCGCCAGCTGGGCTCCGTAGCGGGCCTCTGTCTCTGCCACAGTGCCTTCCAGGGCGGCTTTCTGAGGGTAGGGAGAGGCGAGGTGACTCAGCGGAGCCTGGTACCTGGACAGGGCATGGGCACAGCCACCAGCCAGCCTCCCCAAGGCTGCAAGGGCACAAGGGTGCAACCCATGGGGCAGGGGAGGGGCTGGGGGGCACATACCATGCTGAGCTGGGACTGCAGCTCAATCTCAAGACCCTGCAGGGTACGCCGCAGGTCAGTGACCTCAGACTTGCTAATCTGGAGCTGCTCCTTGTTGCTGGTGACCTCCTTGTTCAGTACGTCGATCTGGGATGAGAGAGGAGGAGGGAATGAGCACTGGGGCAGACCTTTGCGTAGGGAGGATCCAACCCTCTCTCCGTGCCACCGCCCAAGAGTGCCTGATTCCCGCTGCGTACCTGGCTCATGTACCAGGTTTCCACATCCTTCCGGTTCTGTTCAGCCAAGACGTCATATTGGCTTCGCATGTCACTCAGGATCTTGGCAAGATCGATGCCCGGAGCAGAATCCACTTCCACATTGACCTGACCACCCACCTGGCCCCTCAGGACGCTGATTTCCTGGAAAGACACAGCAGAGATGGGCATGTCAGGGCCCAGAGCCTCCTGAGCCTGGACCAGGTCACGCTCCCACCACCACCCCAGGCCAAACGGGGTGGGTTTGCAGGTGCAGACCTAGGAGCCAGCACTGGGGGATGGACTGGGTCGCCACTGTCCCATGCTGGAATCCTGGGAGCCATGATCCACACCCCAGGCCATGCTGAGGGTGCAACAAGTGTGACCACGGTCAGAGGATATAGATTAA
Organism: Lemur catta; assembly: GCF_020740605.2. NCBI lineage: Eukaryota > Metazoa > Chordata > Mammalia > Primates > Lemuridae > Lemur > Lemur catta. Next base: position 38,933,284 of record NC_059142.1, read on the forward strand.
AAGAGTGTCTTCAGCCCTAGGAAACTGAGAAAGGACGGAAGGAAAGCCCAGCTTGAAACCCACCTCCTCGTGGTTCTTCTTCAGGTAGGCCAGCTCCTCCTTCAAGTTCTCGATCTGCGCCTCCAGGTCAGTCCTGGACAGGGTCAGGTCATCCAGCACCCGGCGCAGGCCGTTGATGTCGGCCTCCACGCTCAGACGCAGGGCCTGCTCCGTCTCAAACCTTTCAGAGGAAATAGCTGCAGTCAGGCCAGAGTTTCCTCTGCACCCCTGAAGACTTCCCCATCTCCCCAGAGCTCAGAGTCCATGGTGGTGGGGGGTGGGTTGCTTCAGTTGCTTCAGGCCAGCTGGGGTAGGTGAGGACAGAATCCAGTCCACCCCCTACACTGAGCACTGCAAAGGCCTGGGATTTCCGCCCTCCCCCACCCTGGCTTGTGCAGCCCTCAGGGCAGACCCTCACTTGGTTCGGAAGTCATCTGCAGCCAGACGGGCATTGTCGATCTGCAGGACAATCCTGGAGTTCTCAATGGTGGCACCAAGAATCTGGAAGGCAGAGGCAGGAGTTTGGCACCAGTTCAGCATACAGACACTACCCACCCACTTTCTTTCCAGAAGAGAGACGAGAGCAAACGAATATGCCCCCGCTCCCTGGAGACCAAAGCCCCAGCCACCCATCTGCTGCCCATGGGCCTGCTCTCTGGGAGGCCTTGGAATCCAGCCATGCCCAGGAGGAAACACTGGGGCCAGGGACGCAGGGGCATGGGCGGAGGAGGGCAGGAAATCTCTGAGACCTGTGCCCAGTGAAACTCTAAATGGCCTGAGGGGATCTACAGACCAGATGCAGGGAAGTGTGGGGGAACGAAGAGAAGCACAGAGAAAGGCTGACCCGCGGCTGCTCTACACCCCCACTCAAAGCACATTCTGCCTTCAGAAAAGAGAATCCCATTTACTGAGTATCTATTATGTGCCAGGCACTTTGTACCTATTCTTTTACGGCCTCTGGAACCTCACTGCCGGGCGAGTGGGTACTCCTATTTCACAGCAGTGGAAACTCAAGTTCAGGACGCCTCGGCCAAGTCCACCCCAACCTGAGGTCTCTCTGACCTGAGGGGCGTACTCACGTCACCCAGCTCACCGCTGATTCAGGAACTTGGGGTCAGTGTTTTCCAAAGAGCAGGTCTTAACTCATTACTCGGGGCACCAGATGGTGATTTGAAACAGAACAGAATATAAAATATCCAAGGGCATCGCCCACAGTAGGGCAAGAATTGTTTCAAGAAACTTTTCTCTCTGTTTTATACCAGTGTGTGCACACAGGCGAGAAAAAGAGAGAGATGGAGAGAATGTGTGAGGGTCCCTAGTAAAATGTATTTCTCATTACAGGTCAGGATTTAAGAAGCGTGCAAAGCACCGTTCCAGTTGGCTGTTGACATCTCCAGCTCTCCCTGTGCCTGTGGGTCCGGTCTACGCCCCCAGCACCCAGCACCCGGCACCCCGCACCATGTCAGGCACACGTTGGACAGTGGATAATGTTTTGGGGGGCTGCGTGTTGGGAGACCCAGCGTGTGGGGCTGTTACATGTCCCACTGGTTTCTGATCCATTTCTTCAGGACCAAGCTCTTCCCTGGAGGCCCCTCAGAGCCTCCCTAAGAGTGTGTGGCTCAGACCCCCCAGGGTCTCCAGTCCCTGACCCTGCACCCACAGGGAGCTGCGCTCTACCTGGTCCTCCCCAGCAGAGGGCTGTGCAAGTGTCCCTCCTCTACCCAGCCCAGCGGTCACAGCCCCCCTCTCCCATTCTTCCTAGAACGCCGCTTAAGTCCTGGGTGGGCTCCTGAGTGGCCCCCTGGGCGGGAGAAGAGTGGCAGGAGGCCAAAGCCTGAGCGTGATGGAAGCCAGACCAGCCCGGCCAGAGGGAAGGAATGCAGGGGGCCCCACGCTGGGATCGCAGGGGCCAGGTCCGGCGCGGGGTGGACCGGATCCTCCCAGGCCAAACTCCTGCGTCTCCCTGCTGCGGCCGCGGCCCCTGGCCGAGACCGCTGGACACTCCACAGCCGCGTCCCATCTCCTCCCACTCTTCGTCCCCCTTTTCTCCAGCCCTTCCTTCTTCCCCGCCCCCCAACCCCGCCCCATCCCCGCACCTCTAGAGGCCCCGCCCACTTACCTGTCCCACCCCGTTCCCCTCCCCCTCCCCCCCACCGCCGCCGCCACTTCTCGCCCCACGGTCCCGCCCCTCGTCTCTGCCCCGTTTCTCTCTGCCCCACCCTGCGGGCCCTCCCCCGTCCTAACGGGCTGGCTTCCGCCCCCGCCAAGGGGTGACCCGAGCGCCACCGCCCCGGCCCCGACCTCGCCCGGCACACCGGGAAGGTTCCCGCGGCCCCCGCCCCGCCCCGCCGCGGCAGGTGCACTTCCTGCGGCCGGGCAGCCGCCCACCTTTTCCCGCAGGTCCTCGATGGTCTTGAAGTAGTGGCTGTAGTCGCGGGAGGGCCCGGGCCCCTGCTTCTGGTACCAGTCGCGGATCTTCACCTCCAGCTCGCCGTTGGCCGTCTCCAGGGCGCGCACCTTGTCCAGGTAGGAGGCCAGGCGGTCGTTGAGGTTCTGCATGGTGGCCTTCTCGTTGCCCGCCAACAGCACGTCGGACCCGCCCCGGGCACCGGCAAAGCCGCCGCCGTAGCCCCCGCCATAGCCCGAGGAGGACGAAGACACGAAACGGGCCGAGGACACGGACACGCCGCGGCCGCCGGATCCCCCGTGGATGCTGGGCGCGCGGAAGGCGCCCCCCGCCCCAAAGCGCACGGAGCCGCTGCCCAGGCCCCCGCCCAGGCCCCCGAAGGACGAGGTGGCCGACGACTGGCGATAGCTGTATGAAGTCATGGCAAAGAGGAGAACAGAGTGACACAGGCCAGAAGAGCTGCGATCTCAGGAGGAGTGGCGAGGCCGTCACCTGGCGCCTTTTATGCCCGGGGCGGAGGGGGGAAGGGAGGAATGGTGTCAGGGGCGGGTATCTGAGCCCCGAGGAATTCGCTGGTTCCTGAGTGCAAATATGGGCACTCTCCCCATTGGTCAATTCCTGGAGGCTCTGCCCCCAACTGTCCCCTCCCAGAGACCAGAGGCCCCTGCCCGTCCAGCGCTGCCCCACTGCAGCCCACTCAGAAGCTCCTACTCGCACTCCCCTGTGCTCCCTCTCTGGGACGCTCATTCTGGATCTTCGCCCCACCATACACATACTTAGACACCCCGGTCCCTGGGAGCCACATCCTGACCCTCGCCCTTTGAAAGCAGCCAGAGTTTTACACACAGAATTGCAGTCGGAGATTACACTCTACACATCCACTAAGTGACTACTGGCTCAGAGCACCTTCTCTGGAGTCATGTTAGGAGCCCCTTTCTTGTGATCATAATGAACACCCTCCCCCAGGTGCATTCACCAGATTCCTACCCTCCCTTGGAAATTACAACCTTCCAGAACCCACTCCCTTGGGGGACCACCCACACCCTAACTCCTCTATAGTCCCCTCTGACAAAGGCACAGTTTCCGGAGGAGGGTGCTCTGAGCTGTCAGAGACAAAGCTGCCCCACCCTGCAGTGGCCATATAATGCCCCAGGTGACAATAGGCTCTGGGGAACAGCTGCAGGGAGTGGTTCTGGCAGCTGGATTGGCACCTTTACAACCCCCAGCTCAAGCCTGACCCAGACCCTGGAATTCTCAAAGCCCATCCCCCACCAGGATAATCGCCTCCCTTCCAGCCCCAACTGTAGGCATTTGTCTAGCAGCTTTAATGTTCCCATGATAAGGAAGCTGAGCCCGGGGAGGCGAGTAACTTGCCCAAGAGGTATTTAGCCTCTCCCACCCAAAGGCAAAAATAGGATGGGATCCTGTCCTCCTGAGCATCTGGAAGGAGGGTGTCAGGATGCCAAATCCGTGTGCCCAACAGAGTCCCCATCCTAGCATGAGGGTGAGTGAGTGGACAAACTAGGGAGAGCCACACGAAGGAGCCTGTGCGCAAAGGGAAGGGTTTTGATAACAGAGGCAGAGCCCTCTGCGTGCAGCCCTGGCTATTCCCCCAGTTCAACAATTCCACCCACCTCTTTTGATGTCTTTGGAGGGCCAGGCCCCCCACAAAACACTGCAGGACATTGCAGCAACCTCACCCCGATTCCTCTCCCTAGTGACCCCACCTGTCCCCAGAGTTGTCCCCAGGGCTCCTTCTCGTCCTTGTGGCAGAGCAGCCACCCAGGCTCAGGACAGAGGCCCTGTGCCCTCCTGAGAGGGTGTTACAGAGATGGGAAAGTCACTCCCCATCTCGAGGCCTCAGTTTCTCCCGGTGAAACGAAAGGAGCCCCAGCTCAGCCCTCTCTCCGCATATTATCCCCTGGGTCCCTTGTGACCAATGAAGATTTTGTCCCTGGCCTCTAAAACCTAAATCCCAGCAGACTATCTTCAAGCCACCAACTTCTCCTGGAAGGGAGGCAGGAAACCCCACACACACCCCTGAACCCCCAGGAGCAGCCATCAGCCGCTCAGGAAGGCCACCCTGGGGCTGTTGAAACTAGTGGCTCAGTCGCAGGAAAACTGAAGGTCTTTGGGGAGCCCTAAGGGGGAAGGAAGGGGACCTAAGGCCGGCTGTAAAAGCAGGGTGCGGCTGGACCTCACAAAGGTTGTAGCTGCCAGGATGGGTCTGATATGAGTCACTCTGCTTATCTGGCCCTGAGAAGGCCTGATCCTTGTTGCGGGTGGGGGGAGATTGGCCAGATAGTTGCCATGCACACGGAGCACCAGCAGGCATCTCTGGTTTTCTGTGCTGATAGATAGGAGGGTCTGGAGAGGGACTTCGTAATAGGAAACAGAATAGGACCAACAGTTCTACCCCTAAGATAAGGTGTTCTGAGCTCCCTAACCTTCAGAGAAGCTTAAAGTTCCAGCCCCCTACCCCAGGGCCATAACCGTGGACTGTAGGTAGCACAGTTGACAGATCTCACTGGGGCCTCACAGCAGCGGGGTGGAGAGGGTAATCTGACCCCATTTTACAGAGGAGGACGCAGAGGCTCCGTGAGAGGCAGTGACTTCGGGGTGGTCCATAACCAGGAGTATCAGCTTCCAGCGTCTCTCCCCTCACCCCATGGGATCCTGAGTGTGACAGAGGCTCTGCTGTCCCTTCCAAGGAAGTCTCAGTCCCAAAACAACTCCTTTGGGTCCCTTCCCCAAAATGCTCATCATGCCAACTCCAAGGGCAGTCAACTCCAGACTGAACTGTAGGCTGGGGCCGGGGAGAACACCTGCTCCCTCTCTCTGGCCAGAAACAGTGCCTAGCCATGAGCTACCTGGCTTAGGGCACTTCTCTGACACGCCAGGAACTCGGGGGAACAGCCTGGACAGGCTGCCCTCCCTGGAGATGGAACTGAGGAGTCAAACTGTTGCTCCCATTCAAGAAACAGGCACCATGATGGGGGGGTGGTATCTAGGCAGCCCCTGGCTTCCAGAGGGCAGTGCCTGATCGGAAATGTCCAGAGTCCCCCAACTTGATTTACAGACCCCTTGCACCGTGCGATCCGTGTGGGAAAAGAGATCCCTGTCAAATAAGGTCAGAGACTCTGGGTTCTCTGACCCCATTTTGGAGTTTCACAGTGCACAGTACCAGGAGCCCTGAAATCCTCAGTCCCCCACTGAAAAGTAGAGACAACGATGATGATGATGGTACCTATTTCATAGGGTTCTTTCGAGGAATAAATGTGATGGAGCTTGTAAAAGTTTTATCACAGTGCCTGGCAAATAGCACTCAAACAACATCCTTATTATTTTATTATGTAATGTTATTGTTATATAATATACTGTTATTATGATTATAAGTATTATTATTTTAGCTTTGTTTAGCCAACATTTCCCCAATGTACTGGACCATGGGATCTTTTGTGTGGTAATAACTATTAATAAGCCACAAATTACAGAAAAAGCCAATCTGGTCCTAGGGTGCTCAGAGAGGTGAAGTGATTTGCCTGAGGTCACAAGAGTGATTCCACTGACTTAACTAAGGCAGAGCTGGGATCAGTTTCCAAGTCTTGACTCTGAGGCTGAGGCTCTCTCTTCATCTATTGGATATATGCTAGAAGCTTCTTACACTTGAGCAAGTGCAGATGGTTCCCATAGGGGAGAGGTTAAAGGTCAGGGAGTTTCCAACATCCCTGAGGAGATGGGATAGTGGTTTGGGACCACTGGAAAGGAGGTGAGGGTGAGAGTCCCAGTCCTTGGGTAGAATAGAATGATGTGATAATGACAATGACAATGATAATGATGACAAAGGTGGTACAGTACATGGTCATGGCCAAGATCTACTGTGACAGCCAGTATGCTACACACTTTATATATATTATTTCAATGAATCATGTCAGTTAAGTATTGTTCTCCCCATTTTATAGTCGAGAATACTGAGGCTCACAAAAGTTAATACCTTGACCAAGGTCACACAAATAAGTAATCAACCTAGGATTCATGCTAAAATCTTTAACTCCATGAAGTCCCAGCCACTAATGCTGTCGTCCCCCTACCTCCACCCACAGGATAGGGCTCAAGGTGCCTTCCTCTATTGGCCCAGAGAGAGAGTCACCAAGTTGGGGAAAACATAGTGTCACCTGCCAAGGTCCTAACTTGTCCTTCCTGCTCCAGTACACCATGATTTGGTCAGTCAGCAGGCCATTCAAATAAGTTTCCTCAAAGTTGAGCCTAGCAGAGGGGACAGACTCGTGCCTATGTTCATAAGCTAGAGGGGAGAAAGGTGAAAGTGTGCAGACTTCGTGAGCTTGTCCATCGTGTAATTAGCAACCCCTTCCCTGGACACTGTCCCTCTCCTCAGGGGCCATCAGCACCAGGTGCTCTGTCGCCCACTGCCACATTCAGTGGCCAGGCATCAAGCCTCTTCGTCTTTGCCAGGCACGTGGCCAGGGGCTGGGACCCAGAAGTGAATACAAAGTTTTCCTGCCTCTAAAAGGCCGGCAGTCTGGAAGGGGGAGTCTAGGGATGTATTCGTTTTGATGAAATGTAGTAAATTGAATACCCACATTAATTTTCACTCCTTCCTAAAACCCTGCTAAGATGACAGTTAAGAAATATTTAAAAAGAATAAAAGAAGAGACAACAGAAGATGGGAAATGTCAATAAAAACTTTAGAGCTCAAAAATGATAACATAGCAGATGAAAGCGGAATCCTAGGGTTTGGGGGAACAGGAAGGGGACAAGAGAGGGGAGGGCTGAAAGCCCATGAAAAACAAGCAAATTCTCAACACATACTTCAGGGAAGCTCCAGAATTGGGAGGGGGGGCACCAGGGAACTTGAGAGGAGAAGTGGGAGACAGGACGGTGAACAGGGCTGGCTGGAAGTTTCCATGAACATCACCAGGCCACCGTCCCAGATCGCCTACCCAGCCAAGGCATCTGGGACCACCTCTCCCCAGTCCAGGAGGAGGCAGGAGATTTACTTTTCCCTGTTAGATTGGCCAAATCACAAAGTCTGACAATGTCAAGTGTAGGGAAAGCTTTGGACAAGTGAACCGCCTCCAACATGTTCGTGGGAGGTGAGTTGTAGCGGCCACTTTGCAGGGTGATTTGGCAGTGTCACCTTTAAAAAAATTCACGCACCCTATGAGCCATGGGTCCCCCTCACCCCAGAACTCCCCGGCCCATGTGTTCAGGAAGACATATAAAAGGTTCTTTGAAGCATTGCTTGTAATAGTGGAAAGACAGAAACAACCCCTGGGGCGGGGGCGGGGAGGTCAGTAAATTGTGCGACATCCCTGCTGTGGACTAGAGGCAGAAATTAAGCAGAATCAGTAATGGCAATGAATGGTGACAAGGAAAACCCTAAAGAAACATTTGTTGGGTATAGTAAATGCAGTGAGAGCAACACATTTAATATGATAACTTCCTGTTGACACACACTTAAAAGATGACTTATTTCTGTAGGTCCGTGTGAACACGTACATAAGCACACAGATGAGGAAGGAAACGCACCAGCTGATGAGGGAGGTTTCCTCTGGGGAGAAGTGATTGGTGGCCAGCCGCCCAAGGGAACCTGACCTTGCTCTCTATGGTTTTCATTTCTGCAAGAACATATTTATGTGTTACTTCTTAATTAAAAATAAGTAGTTTCTTAAGAAATGCTATATGATGGGCATTTAGAACCAGCCAAATTTAATGTATTAATAGTAAATACCCTCTTGCCCTCCCTACATGCGCGGCTGGCATCGCTGATTCTGCCACCCCCACACTCTGGCCTTGAGCCGGGAAGGGAGAGAGGGGGTTTTGGAGGGCGGAGAAGCAGATGTGGGGAGAACAGAGACCCCAGAAAAGGTTTCTGTGCTGCCGCCCTCACCCCTGGGTCCTTTGAGCTAGTTTTACTTTATGAAGCAAGAGCATGAAAGGGACGAGAAGAACTTGGAAAGAGTCTGAGGACAAGGAGGGCTGCTTTGGGCCCGATGACTTAGGCCCGGGAGAGCCCCACCCCACTCTAGGTCCCCAAGAATCAGAAGTTTGGGGAGCATCTGGAGCTGGCCCCACCAGCTATTCTCACAAGGGGCAGTGAGGCTGTCCCAGGTGGTGCACGGGGACCCCGGGGGCTGGAGCTGGTGCCAGAGCACTACGTGCAGGCCAGCAGGTGCCTTGTTGGCACGTGGGACACATTCCTTTTGGGGGACTTTCTGAAATCACTGAAGGATCTTTCGGGGTGGTGGAGTGGGCAGCCACACTGTGGGCCGTCTGCTGGAACTATTGAGCCAGTAGGCATTTAGGCCGAGGACCAATCGACGCGATCAAGTATGTAGCTGCTGGGAATTAGGTCTGCTCATTTCTGCCTGCAGCGTAGAGAATTGTTTCATCACAGAGAACACGACCCTTGAGCAAGACCGACAGGTAGGTGTTTCTCAGGCGGGGTTTCTCATCAGGGTAAACCGAATAGGTGCCTGGAAGAGCCGAGTCACTGGGGGCCAGCTTGGGGGCCCAATGGCAGTCCAGTGTGACTGGGACACGGGGCTGGGACGAGGTCGGCAGGGCTGTCAGCTCAGCTGAGGGGCTGGACTTGCTCCTGCAGACAACGGAGTCATTGTACTCACGACGTGCCGTGGCCAGCCTGGGTTCTGCATGGCCAATGGGCTGGTGGGACGAGGGAAGCAGGCGTGACCAGGGGTATGGAGGCCAGTTACGGCCTGTTGAAATAGCCCATGTTAGAGATCAGGGGGTCTGAACCTCGTCACAGTGGCGGGACGGAGAGTACAGGACAGAGACAAGAAATACGGATGTGACCCGATGACAAACTGGAGAGATGAAGGAAAGGGAAGATGCATACAGCACTGCCACGTGCCACGTCCTGCGGAGCCTGCGATGAGCAGGACTCTGCCGCTGTCACCTGCCAATCCCCCCCATGCATTCTCTTGGGGAGCCCTGCTCGTCCTCAAACTGGGCAGAATCCGCTCCACTGGCTCCAAGAGCCGGGCAGCAGGACGGGGCAGAGCTGGCCGTGCTGTGAGCAGCCTTGCTGGGGCCAGGGGGCTGGTGCCCGCGGGACTTGGGCCTCCCCACAGCCGGGTCTGGCCCCTTCTGTGGCAGCTCAGCTCACCCGGGGCTCCCTCAGGATGGCCCAGGTGTTCCTCAAGGCCTCAGGGGAGGAAAAACCAGCCTGACCAGAACCAGGGCAGGTGGGGGAGGGGAGGGAGAGCCAGTCCCTTGTCCAGGCGGGTGGGGGAAGGGGGAGGATCTGCTTCTCCCAGGTGCCACATTCCACACCCTGGGCAGACAGTGGACTGGCCTCTCCCTCCCTGCTCGCGTGGCCCAGGACTGAGTGTACGTGAGGAGGCTCAGGCCCCTCTGCACAGGGAGGGGCCCGGCTGACCTCAGCCAGGGGGTCTCGGCCTTTGCCCTGCCCTGGTCTATTTGGGCCCCATTTAGAACCTCTACGCTGCCCCGAGCCGTGGCCCACTCCATCTGGACTGGAGTGTGCCAGACACAGGACAGAGAGAGACAAACGTCCCGGTGCCTGCCCTGACTATATAGAGTCTAGGAGGAGGCAGCTGGGTGGTCTCTGCGCCCTTCCTGGCCAGCTAACTTCCCTCCCTCAGGGGCAAGGACGCTACGACTCCACACGCAAGATCTCCCCATTTCTAGCTGCAAAGTATCCTGCGAATCCTGGGGAGTGCTTCAGAGCGCTCCCTGACCTCCCCTGGGAGGGTTTCGCTGTGCACCTGCTGAGCGCCAGAGGCTGACACAGCCGGGGGGAGGGGGGACAGCATTCCTGCCCCCTAGAGGGGCCTGGGCCTGGAGGGTCCTCGAATCTCCTCCCTGGCCCTGGACGGCAGCCCCCTCAGTTCCGTCCACCCCCTCCACTGGGGCTGGGCAGGGGTCCCGCCCCTCCTCCCCGTCACACACCACAGCCCTGTCTCTCCCGTTGTCTCCTGGCACTACAGGTGTCCCATGATTATTCATGGAAACAGAGGAAGAAAAGGGAGAAGCCCCTTTTATTTTCATCTCACACATAATTACAGAGCACCCTCTAAAGCCCCCTGCCCTCTGGAGCTTCCGTTCTGGGGAGATGAGGAGTGTACAGGGTGGGGTTTGCAGGGGAGGGGAGAAGGGCAGTCAGTGGGGAAGGCCACTGAGGGGTGGGCAGGGAAGGCCTCTCTGAGGAGGTGACACATGAACGGAGACCTGAATGAGGTGAAGGAGCCTTGGGGTCCCCAAGAAAGAGCATTCCTGGCCAAGGGCACAGCAAAGGCAAAACCCCTAAGGAAGGAGCTTGGAGCGTCCCAAGCAGGCTCAGTGGTTAAGAGGGTGAGGCAGGGGCGGGGGAGGGGGGTGGTTCCAGGAGAGGAGCCCAGAGGACACCAGGCGAGCACGGGGGTCCTGCAGTCTAACTGAGGAGGTGGGCTTTGTCCTGGAGTAACGGGGCTTTGAGCAGAGGAGTACTGAGTCACCCACCCCAGCCACTCTCTGGGGAGAGAGCGTAGGGCCAAGACTCATCCAGGTTAGAGATGCTGAGGGCTTGTTCTGGGGAGACATCAGAGGACTTGGGGCACAGTGGCCTGGTATGACGGTGTCTCAAGGGCAGAGCCAGCAGGTCGGGCTGACGGATTCACATGAAGCACAAGGGAAGGAAAGGGTCCTGCATGGTTCCCAGTCGGAGGCCTGAGCCTGCATTTGCACTGCAGTCAGGAAACCAGTCTCGGCCGTGGTTTATCCGATCACCCCCAGGATGAGGACAGGAGTCACCCAGGGTCCTCCTGGATCTGTGCTGGAAGGAGTCCTGGCAGAATTAAGTTCTACTAACCAAGCACTGACTGTGCCCCTATCTCTGCCAGTGCAGAAGGGGGAAGGACAGAAGCTGTGTCCACCCAGGCCCTGCCTCACGGACAGAGCCCACGGTCAGGGGTAGGGAGTAGGGAGGTGACTTCTGAGTGGGACCTGTGTTTTCCAGATTTTCAACAAAGCAACAATGAACATCGGTCACCTCTATAATTGGGTTGAGGGGAGTATTCATGTATTTTCGATTCTGACTCATCCCAGGCTCCTCTGGCCTCAAGCTGGCAGGTGGGGCCTTGCAGACAGGGGAGGGGTGGTCAGATAAGCTGAGTTTCTGGACCAGCAGAGCAGAGCAGGGTGGGGGAGAAGGGACATTCCTAAGTGCAGCTGGAAGGAGCTTCAGAGCCGCTCTGGAGACAGAATGCTGAGCCCCAGCCCCTCCTGGCCCCTCCTGGCCCCTCCTGGCTCCTCCTGGCCCCTCCTGGCCCCTCCTGGCTCCAGCCGGCTGCAGGATAAACATTCATCTGGCCATAGAGAATCCCATAGCTAGAGGGGCTGCCCAGAGCTGGGAACATCAGGGGTGCTCAGGTCTGGGGGTTAAGGGGGGTGATAACCTTTGCCCTGAGAAAGAGCAGCTGAGGCCAGACCCTAGTATCCGGGTGGCATTTTGATCAGTGGACAGTCAATTGGGAGGGAACACACACCCCACCCCAAAGACACAGAGCATTCACGGGGACAAAACCCCACTGGCTCCCTGGGGCACCTCACTTCCATTCCAGGCAGGACCCAGCCAGTGGCAGTCCCCGTCCTCCCCTGGGTGTCTGAGCACCAGCCTGGGCCCTACCAGCCGGGCCAGCACCAGGGAGGGGCTGCAGTGCCGGGAAGCACCTCCTGCCCACCCTGGCCCTGCCCCCTCCAGTGGAATGTGCTGGAGTTGGGGGCAGGGGGATGCTTCCCGGTGGCGGCCTTGCCTGGGATCAGGGCTGGGGCCTGTGTAGACTAAAAGATCCACCAGAGATATTAGTCCCAGCTCAGTAAACATGCAGCTCCAGCCCTGGCACACACAACCAAACAAATACCTTCCAACAGAGATCTGTATCTGGGGCTGCAGGGGAAGGGCTGGAGCTCAGGGAGGGGAGGGGAGCTTCCGGGAACCCTAAACTTCCCATTCCTGCCATGCCCACTTTACCTCGTCCTTACCTTCACCTTGACCACTAAGAAACACATCAAACATCTCCCATAAGCCTAGTGAGATGAATTAGACAAAACTCCTACCCTGGTAGGGTGGCAGGTAGAATCCTTCAGCCCAGATATTTTCAAACCTCACCTGCGGGGCCCCAAGCAGAGAAGTGGGAGCTGAGCAGATCTGCCGCTGACCACCCACACTCACACGCCCCCCTACACAAACACACACACACATGCTCTTACGTGTGCTTACACACTCACATGCATGCTCAAACATACACACATACACATGCATGCTCGCACACATGCACACACCTCACACGCTCACACTTGCACACTCTCACACACTCACAAACACACATGTGTGCACACACACACACACTCTTCCACCCAAAGCAGCCCTCCCTGGTTTTACAGCCCCAGCTTTCTGGAAGATTTTGCTTTAGCAAAGGGTTTCTCCGCTTTTAAAGCTCAAAAACTGGTGCATTAGCCCAATTCTGCTAGTTTATAGGTCAGAAAACTGACACAGAGTGGGGTCTCGGCCTGGCTGAGGTCCTGCAGCTGGCGTCCTGCTGAGCAGAGACCAGCAGGCAGGTGCCCTGGATCCAGGCTGCCTGCCCCCAGGGGACCATCTGGGCTCAGGGAAGAGAAAGAGGTAAACATTGCAGGTCCCAACAAGAGCAGGTGGCAGGCCAGTGTCAGGAGAGGAATGAGGGATCCGGGGCTCAGGGCAGGAGAGCACCCTGAGCCAGGAAGAGAGGCCTGGGGTGAGCAGGGAGGGCATCCTGGAGGAGCGGCCTGAGCAGCCCCAGGGTGAGCGACAGTAAGTGGTGCAGGGAGTGAGGACATGGAGGTGGCAGATAGCGGAAAGTTCCAGTGACAAAGAAGGATCTTATAAAAACAGGCCAAATGTATTGAGCCCTTCCTATACGCCTGACAGCGTATGGGAAGGAAACTATATGGTGGCAGCCTATTTTCTGACTATTCAAGTGTGTGGCATGCACGAGCTTGTAGAAATCATCAAAGCTCGCCTATGCTGTAGATAACTGTCGCCATTTGCACTTTACTGATTAGAAAACTGAGGGCCACTTGCCTAAACTTAGTTTAGTAAGGTACAAAGCTGGGATTTAAACCCAGGATGTCTGGCCCTACATCATGTGGTCTAACCACTGTGCCAAAGGAAACCAGAAGCAGAGGCTGCAGAGCTGGTTAGACCCAGACAGGAAGGGCCTTGCAGGTCAGACCACCGGATCTGATTTATTTTCCCCCTGAGGAAGCCAACAGTGATTTTTGAGCCAGGAGATGACACATGCAAAGTGTCAGATGAGTCAGCCAGCCAGGTACAGGAAGCCCTGAGCTGGGAATGCAGGGCAAGTGCCCACCTGGGGCACCTCAGCACCTCTTCACTCCTCCCCTCTGCTGCCCTCGCCATCCTCAACTTATCACTTCAAGACCAAAGGCCTCAGCAACCTCCCCCAGAGCTGACCTCTGGTGTCTCCTCCCTGCAGCAGGCCCATGTGTCCCAAGCCAGCTTTGATCACACTACTCCCTGCTCACAAACCCTCCGAGGCAGCCTGTTCTCTGCAGTAGCAGCTCTCAGCGTGTGGTCCTTCCATCCCCTTGGAACAGAACCCCTGGGAGGGGAGCTTGTTTAAAACAAGTCAGGTTCCGATCCAGAATTACTGAATCATATCTCTGTGGGTGCATCTGTGTTTTTAATAAGTTTGAATTTTTACTAAGTATCCAAGTGATTCTGAAGCTCGCTCAAGTTTGAGAACTCCTGGCCCAAAGCGTGAGATCCATTGAATTTCACCTGGTATGGCAGCCTAGCCATGGGCAGTTTACTTGCTAGCAGAGGAAGGCCATGTTAGCACGACCAAAACTTGGAGTGTGGAGTAAGAGACCCAGTTCCAGACCCAGTTTTGCTACTTTCTATCCAGGTGACCTTGGGTTCAGGAGCCAAAGCCTCACTTTGCCCAGCTGCTAAATTGTCAAGAACTGTGAAGGTCTGAGATTTATTCTTTTTGCAAGCTAACAAGTTGTCCTGCCACAGTTTTATGGATGCTGGCAGAAGACACAAGACCCTGGCTCAGAGACAAAGAACTTTTTTATTCACAGCACGGTAAGCTGCTTGAGTTTCATGTTTGTATTGAATCCTCTTACCCCCTAAGTACCCTGAGGACAACGCAAAGATTGACCCTGCTAGATGCTACATATGCAATGACTTTTGCATCACAGCTAAGGAACTCCAAGCTTTGGAAAACCAAATCTTTTATCGTGGGCTACAGGCAAACCTGTTTGATCTTTGCCCCAGAGAGAAGTATTATTATTGTTATACAGAACAGTAAAAAACCTGCCTCTTTTCCAGAGAAAGATGCTATCTCTATCTTTCGAGGATGTTCACTACTAAAACATTCTTGAAAAGACAGACCAGAACAAAATCTGTCTATGCCTCTGATTGCAAGACATGCAGAAATGCAAGGGAACCACAGAGAATCGCCTCCCCACACAAATGGGAATGTCCACATTCATCTTGCAGGAGGTAACAAGCTTTAAACCAGATAAGGCAAGTGAAATTCCCTGGAAATGTGAGGAATAATTATAGAGGAGATAAGACAAGGAGGCAAGAAAATATTCACGACCTTTATCGTGGACCAAAGGCTAATATCCTTAAGACACATAAAGGATCCCTACAAATAACTAAGTAAAAGACCAAAAACCCTGGAGGAGAAAAAGACAAAGCATATGGGCAAACAGTTCCCAGAAAAGGGTATATGCATTGCATTCAGATAGACGAGAATGTTCCTTCTCACTCACAAGAAGAGAAATGCAAATTTAGACTACCATGGAATCCCATTTTTACATGTCAGATTGGAAAAGATGAAGAGGTTTAATAATTTACTATTTGTTGGGAATATGGGGCATATGGACCCTCCACACATGGCTGGTAGTAGAAATTCTATGGACAGTAATTTCCAATAAGTATCAAAATTTTAAATATCATTCTTTGACCCTTCAATTTCTCTCACAGGTGTTTGTCTTTCAGATGTACTTCTGCACATGTGCCAAACAACACGATGCACTAGGATGTTCGCTGCAGTGTTGTTTATGACAGCAAAAGACTGGAAATGCCTAAAATGTTTGTTATGTGATACATGTGATAAATGCATGCAATATCTATGCAATGGAATACTGTGGAACTATCAGAAAGAATCAGGCAGCTCTACAGAGTACTGATAGGGGAGTTGTTCAAAGGAAAAGAGAAGGCGTCATCCTAGCAAAAACGCACCTGCACCCGAATGCTCATCACAGCACAATCCACGATCATAAAGATATGGAAGTAAACTGAGTGCCCATCAGCTGAGGAGTGGATAAAGAAAATGTGGTACATACACATATGGAGTGCTACTTGGCCATAAAAAGAATGAAATAATGTCTTTTGCAGCAACTTGGTTGGATTTGGAGAACATTATCCTAAGTAAAGTAACTGAGGAACGGAAAACCAAATACTGCATGTTGTCACTTAGAAGTGAGAGCCAAGCTGTGGCTACGGTGGTCCTACAGAGTGGCATAATGGACACTGGAGACTTGAAGGGGGGAAAGAGGGTAAAAAACTACCTACTGGGCACAATGCACACTAGTTGGTGATGGGCACACTACCAGCCCAGACTTCACCACTGTACAATATATGCAGGTAACAAAGCTCCACTTGTACCCCCTAAATGTACTGAAATTAAAAAAAAAATGTGCAAATAGCAGTATTATGCAAAGTGAAAGAAAAAAGAAAAAGTAAGCTGGCAGAGCAATGTACATAGTTTGCTACTGTTTATATGTGTGGTCCAGGGAAGAACATATGCGCATACATGTTTGTAAATGCATAGGTGTCCTTAGAAGGCTACGCAAAAAGGTGATAGCAGGGGATGCTTCTGGGAGGGGAGCCAGGAGACTGGATTCAAAGGATGGAGAGAGATCAACGTTTTGCTGTACATCCTTTGTACATTTGAAATTTCATACTGTATTGTGTATGTATTACTTCTCCACACACATATATATAAAATAGTATGTTTATAAAACAAACACAAACTTGGGCATTCAGATCTGCCAAGAAGTTGGGGGTGAGAGGGCCCCAAGCCTGGGCCCCTCTGGAGCTATTGGCAGCAGGTGGCCTCGCTGAGCAGCTCTGTGCTTTGTCTAAAGCCACACCAGGAAATTTCATTCATTCTGTCATTCACGCAATTGCCGGGCATGCTCCGAGCCAGGCCCTGAGCTGCACACAGAATACAGGATGAAAGAGACTCAGGCCCAGCCCCAGTGAGCTCCCTCAAGAGTGGGAGAGGTGGGGATGGGGGAGGGAAAGAGCTGTGCAAATAACTACAAAACAGAGGCTAAGCAGTGCAGCGTAGCAGTAAAGATTAATAAGTGACTGTGTAGCAAGGCAGTGCCAAGCCAGGCCTCTGAGATGAGCCACACCTTGATTTGAGAGCTACTCATTAGCCAGGCCCAGTTATTTAACCTCCCTGAGCTTCAGTTTCCTCTATAAAATGTGGCCCATAGTCATCCCAAGTGTAGCTCGTGCTTTGGAGCACGGGCCTTGGAGCCGGGAGGCCTGGGTTTGATTCTCAGACCCCCCATTTATTTTAAAGCTGTGTCCTACAAGGTCAGTTACCTCACTCCTCGGAGCCTCAACTTCCTCATCTCTGAAATGAGGCTAATACCAGCACCCTCAGAGGGTCTGTGGGGGATGAATGAGAAATCACGTGTGAAGCACAGTGCCTGGCACACAGTGAGCTCTGGAGCACTGATAGCATTATCACCAACATGAGGACTGAATGTCATGTGTCCATCAGCCCTGCATGGGACAGCCGCTGACTGGGTGTGGGGTTTTATGAAAGGTCTTGTGGGAGCCACTCTCTGCCCTGAGCGCCATGGGGAGGGTGGAAGGGGAAGGTGCTCATCCAAAGAGCTGAGGCTTGAAGGGTGAGGAGTGGGAAGAGGTCTTGCAGGAGGATATGTCTGGCACAAGGAAAGCTACTGAAGTGACTTGGCTGCGTGGAAAAATGTGGGGAGTTCAGGGAGCAGCTCGGTGTGTCAGGAACACAAAACTGGGGAGAGTCAGAGTCCTTGAGGCGGGGAGGGGCGTGGTGCTGCTGCTGGGCCTGTTGGCAGTGGGGGTGCGTGGACAGGTGGAAGACGGGCCGACTGGAGGACACCATGGGGGGGGTCTAATTGCAAGGGTCTGAGTTGCCATGCAGGGCCTGGAGAAGAGGGGGCCCACATGAGGTGGATGGACACTGAACAGGGAGGCTCACCTCCCGTCCAGGAGGCCCACCCTAGCTTGCCACCCCTCAGGGGCCGACATTTGCCAGTCATCCTTGGAGCCAACTGCATTTGTTAGAAAACGGAGCAAGGCGCTGGCCATGTGCAGGTAGACTTTCCAACCCTGCTCCCCAAAGCCACACCTTCAATCACACGCAGGAGCTGGTAGATGCTGCTTGGGTCCTCGCACCCTTGCCTCTGCTGGGGCTGTCCCTCCACCTGCAGGGCCCCTCCCTGCAGCCATTGCATGTCGAAGCCCCATCCCATCTCCAGCACAGGCAGAATAACAGCCCTCCAAAGACACGTCTGTGCTAATCCCTGCTACCTGCACATGTGTACCTTACATGGCAGAAAGGGAATTTGCAGCTGGGATTAAATGAAGGATCTTGAAATAGGGGGTAGATTACCCTGAATTATCTGGTTGAGACCAAAGTACTCACAAGGGTCCTTATAAGAGGGAGGCAAGACAGTCACGGTCAGAGAGAGCAGATGTGGCCGTGGAAACAGAGGTCAGAGTGCTTCACTTTGAAAGAAGAAGGGGCCACCAGCCAAGGAGTGCGGACAGCCTCCAGGAGCCGGAGAAGGCGAGGAAATGGATTCTCCCCAGAGCCTCCAAAGGAACACGTTTCTGCCAACACCTTAATTTTAGCCCGTAAGACCCACTGCAGACTTCTGGCCTTCAGGACTATAAGATAGTACATTTGCCTTGTTTTAAGCCACTGAATTTGTGGTCACTTGTTACAGCAGCAACGTGGGACTCATGCATCAGCTCTCCTTCATGCCTCTGTGATCCCAGGTGCCCTCCCTGCCTCTGAGTCTCTCTGGGGCTTTCCCTGCACCTCACCCGGGCACCGTCCTCTCCCGCCGGAGTGGGCATTAGTTGGCTCTCGTCTCCTCCACCAGCCTGTGAGCTCCTGCGGGGCAGCATCTGGCTTACTCACTCATCTCTGTGCCCCCATCGCCCAGCCCCTTGGGCAGAGAATTTGCCCTAGGTCCTTCCAGATCCGTTCTCCACGCTTCTGTGCCCTGCTCTGTGCCTAGACGCAGTGACCCCTGTGTCACTGGCTCCCCTGCCTCCAGCTGCCCTAGAATCTGCTGGAATCAGCCGTCAGAGGCAGCGGTGGGGGGTGAAGGACAGGGAGAGAGGGGCCTGGGTGTCTGTTCCCCTGCTGTTTCCCTGCCAGGCCAGGGTTCAGGCAGCAGGTGCCTGCTCTGCAGCTGTGGTCACCACTCTTGCAGGGCAGCCCACCCCTGGCCACAGCCCTCACTGGCCCCTGCCACGCTGCTCCCTCCTCCCATCCCTTTGGGTTCCCACTGCTCCTCCACGAGCAGGTCCAACCCCTGCTGCTCCTGTCCATGCCTCCGGAAATAGTTCCCTGTCTCCGGTCCATTGGGTTAACCTAAGAGTCCTAGGTATCCTGTAGGGACTCTGGTGCATGCAGGCGTGGCTGAAGGTCTGGATGGACAGCCAGCTGCAATGTGCCTGGTGGATGTGTGGACAACCGCCCGGTCTGTCTGTCTTGGACGGTGGCCCCACGGAGGCTGGCTGGGAGAGGCCCACGGAGCATTCTCTTCCATCCCCAGCATAGGGGCAGGAGGAAATGCCATAGCACTGGGAGGAGAGCAGGGTAGGAAGCAGCCAGACCCTCAGCTCAGCTCTGCACTGCACGGGTTCTCAGGACCCCACTACCCACACAGACCCACACGTTGACAGACCCCAGGCCACATTCCTCCTTCCGCCCACCCCCACTCCTGGGGGCGCAGGGCAGGACAGAGGCCAGCTGTGTGGGGCTGGCGGGCTGCCACGCCCTTGCCTCCCCGCGGGGCTGCTCCCTACCCGGTAGGTCCGTGCCTGGTGCCGCCAGACCCGGCCCAGCTCCACACTCCTCCCGCTTCACACCACAATCGGAGCTGGTGAGTGACTCATCCCACACCCCTCCTGCCCTGCCCTGCCCTGCTGGACCCCACCAGACCCCGGCCCCCCTCAGCCCCATCCCTGCAGTGGCTCCCGGCACCTGCACGCTCTGCGCCGCGGTCTGGGGCAGTTCACCTGGCCTGAGTAGGAGCAGCAGGGCGCTGACATTCCCAGCCCGGGCCTCCAGGGGGGCGGCTGCGCAGAGGCCAGGGTCCCGGGGCCCCCACGTTGACAACACTGGCGACCCTCGGTCGGGCACCCTGCTGTCTCTTGACGTCCATTGTGCCCACTCCTTACAACCTTCCAAGGGAGACGACTGCCACCCACTCTACAGATGGGCGGGGAGTGGTGGGGCTGCCGCCCCTGCCTCCTGCCACAGCACACCTTCCCATCCACCCGGAGCCAAACTCGAGCACGCTGGGCTGGAGGTCCGAAGCCCGCGAGGAGCCAGCCTGCGCTCTGGACAGGGCGGCCGCGGGCACAGGGCTGCCTTTGCAAGCTCCCCAGGCCGGCGGCAGCGCCCGGGGGCCTCAGCCCGCACGGATCCCTCGGCCAGTGCAGGAGGCGCCCGAGCCGCCATCCCGGAGCCACAGCGCCCCCTGGAGGATGCACGGGGCCTCGCCACCTGGCACCAGGTGGGCTCCTTCCTCCTCTCGCCGCCTCCCGCAGCCCTGACCCTGCTCAATGCTGTGTGGAGAGGAGCCATCAGAGGGAGCCTGTCTGGGCAAGGGCAGTCCCCTCACTCCACGTTGCTCCCCGGCCGCCACATAGCAGCAAAAGGGCGTTGCTCTGAGAGCAGTACAAGAGAAAGAGCCCCGGGAAGGCTAGTAAAAGTCCAAAGATGTGGATTCTACCTGTGTGGCCTTGGGCGTGTGTCTTTGCCTCTCTGAGCACAAAGGACTGGAGGAGCTCACCTCTCTAAAGAAAGAAAACTCCTCTCCCAGCGCTGAAATTGTAGTTCATCTGACACTCAATTTCCTGGTGTGTAAAATGGCCATAAGGGGCCGCTGCAGCCACACCTGTGAAGGAAGCAGATCACACCTGCGGAGCTCAACAACCTGCCCCCACCATGCCACTGTGGCCGAGCCATCAGCCCAGCCTTCTGCCTCGAGTACCAGACCTGCTGGAATCACAATGTAACCCAAAGGTTTAAACTTCCCGGACTATGACAGTCCCCTTAATTCGCAGTTCTATTAAGGGTAGAGTTTAGTGGGATCCTCGGGAGAGGAGGCTACAGACAGCCCCGCAAACTATGAGCATATATCCAGGGAGGCCTAGGAGCGTCCCTAAATCCCCTGCAACGGACAGGGACAGGATGCCTAAAGGAAATCCACCAGCCTTGGAATTCCATGCATGCAGGTTCAAATCCAGACTCTATCCATCCCCCACTTGCTGTTTGTCCTTAGACAAGTTACTGAACCTCTCTGAACCTTGCATTCTCCCAGGACCACCTGAAGGAGGGGACATTCTGGAGCAAAGGTCAGTTTCAGTCTGGGGGGCCCCTCCACCAAGCCCTTCCCCTCTCCCAGCCTTTGCCATCCACACATAGGCAATGTGGGCAAGGCAGGAGGGCCACAGCAGCTCTGAGCTCCCTCCAGGATCAATCTAGAAATTTAGCATGAGAAGGTTCCACAGCCAGGGACCTTCAGGTCGGCCCTGCTGACCTCTCCCCCCACCTAACCCGCTACCAACCTCTTTCGGTTTCTTGAGTGTGCCAGACTTGCTCTGCCCTCCAGGGCCCTGCAAATTCGTCCCCACCGCCCATGCCACCCCCACCAGCGCCTTCTCTTTTTTCCCATCCCACCTGCTGCTGCTTACCCCTCTCCCCAGCCCTCCCCCAAGCCCAGATTGGTGCCCCAGCTCTGTAGCTCTACCCCATCGCAGCCCTTAGCTCATGGAACATGGATTCTGTTCACCTGTGTGTCCCCTGGTAGGTAGTGAGGCTCGTGAGGACAGGGTCCACGTGCTCACAGAGTGTTCATCAACAGCGTGAGTGACCCTGGAAAGGGGCTAAGGGCCCAGCGTGCATTACCGTGTGGACACTGTAGAGACAGCCCCTCTTATCTTCCCTGACCCTTAGTCCCATAAGCTCAACTGTGCTGTAAAACCCTAAATTCAGGCTCAGGTACCTGATGTGCAGCTAAAGCCAAACACTGTAACTCCCGGTGCTTGGAGATAAAGAAAAGTTTATTTGATTTGGCCAAAGAGAGAAGATAGGAGAGCAATCTCTCAGATCTGCCTTGTCACAGAGATGAGGCCGCAAGCTTTTGTGCAGGGTAGGGGGTCAGGTAGGGGGATGTCTGTGTTGCTTTTAGTGTCAGATAACACCTTGAGTCTCCAGACTTCTGGGCGTCAGCAGCTAGGGGCAACGCTTTCAGGGGCATTCATTCCTTCTGCAAAACAAACGCATGGATTTTCCTCCTGCTGACAAAGGAATGGTGCATCTGCAGTTAATAATTGCAGTGAGAACAAGAGGTGCTGCAAGCGGTTAATGGGTGGTTAACTCGCTTAAACGACCAAGGGCCTTGTCCAATTTTACCTTGTTTCAGTCATTAAAAATATCAAGGTACTCAAATCTCAAGGGGCCCAGCCACAGCTCCATCTCAGCCCTCGCCCCAATCCTTCCTCGGTCATACTTGAACACGAATGTTCAACAAACACTGGCCTCTGCCTCTGCACAGAAAGGCAGAGGCAGACTTGTTTAGAAGTTAGTACAGCTAGTTCCTGCCCATCTGAACCACTATCATCTGAGAATTGAGGGTTAGGGTTAGGTCTTCTCTGAATTCAGGAGGTTCCTGGCCAGGTGGGGTATTGCAAAGAGCACCCACTTTGGCCCAAACCAGCCACAGTCTCAAATCCAGGCCCATCACGTGTGAGCTACGTGACCCTGGGCAAGTCATTGAACCTAAGACTCAGGCTCGTGCGACAGAAAGACCTTCCTCAAATCATAGTGGTGCAAATGAATGAAGCAACTTCTCTAACGTGCCTGGCACCCAGCAGAAGCTTCGACTAATGGAGTCATTAAATTTTATTTCTTTATTATTAGCAATATGGTTCTTGTAGCACACATTGCAGAGGAGGAGGTACCCAGCTCAGGGACACAATGTGCGTGATTGTGAGGAAAACAGAGGAAACAGGGTGTGACGAACTGGCATGGGCAATTGTGGGAATAATGACAAGGCCCTGGCCTGATCAATTGCTGGAGGAAGGAGAGGCTGGGAGGCTGGGAGGTGGGGCTGGAGGGGGGTTCTCCCCACCACTGCCCACGCTGAACTTCTGCCGTCTGGAGTGGAAATACAACCCTGTTCCCCCTTGTCCCATCCTGCCCTGGGGCTGGAGTCTCTCAGAAACTCTGAAAGGACATGTGTCCATCTTCACTGGGGACCCTCCCCCTCCTAGGAGCCCCCTGCCAGGCTGGGGAAGGCAGGTCGGGGGACAGAAGGCAGCCACCCCGGCAGCATCCATCAGTGATCACCAGCGTTTCCCACCATGGACTCAGCAGTACATCTTGTGGCCAAATCAGTCAGGGAATTTCTGGGTTCTGTAACCTCCTCTTGGAAATTCACAAAGCACTTCAAGAAAACAAAGGCTTTTAAAAGTCTTGCAAATAAAGAAAACGTTTTGGCTTATTTACTTCCATGTTTCCCATTGGATTTGGTCACAGTTTTGTTTTGTTTGGGATTATTTTATGCTTTTAAACACTCCAGGAAATATGCACTAGAAAATCCAGAGGCCCAAGGAACTTAGGAAGGGCTCAACAGTTATAGTTAAGACCTCAACAATAGTTAAGAACTATGATGAAAGAGATGTTTTGAGCAAGCATCTCCTACTCCAACATTTTGCACCTGAAACATGACTATTTCCTATGGATTTCTTTTTAGCACTTTATTTTATTTTATTTGAGCAATGAGGTCTCACTCTGTCACCCAGGCTGGAGTGCTGTGTTGCAATCATAGCTCACTGCAGCCTCAAACTCCTGGGCTCAAGTGATCCTCCTGCCTCAGCCTCCAGAGCCACTGACATTACAAGTGCGCCACCACACCTGGCTCTGCTGTGGGTTTTGAATTTTCTTTGTTTCCTGTGTAGTTATGGAAGGTTACTATTAGGGCTGACAGAAGTTCCTTTGGAAAATCCCAGCATGTGCTAGTCATGCCAAGGGCAATGGAGACAAGGAACTTGTTTTGTTCACATTCGGGCGGGGGCGGGGGGGGGGGGGGGGGGTGCGCGCGCGCGCGCGCGCGGGGACAGCATGGCCCTGGGGCTGAGGGGGCCGCTGTCAGCAGAGATGGATGTGAGACCCCAGGGGCAGAGAAAATGCCAAGAGATTATGATCCTCCATGGCTCAGAAAGTCAGTGGAGACCACCCACCCCAGTGCCCTCATTCCTTCATTGCCACTTCATTTCTACCCCACGCTAAGGACCTCCACCGAGGAAACTGAGGCCCCGAGACAATAAATAACTGGGACAAGGACCCATTGTTCACATGTGGCTGCTTGTTTCCCAAGAACAGAATTTCCAGGGCTTTCCTGCTTATGGCAAGTGTTCATCTCTGCACTCAGCAGGTGGTCTGTGATTGTCCTACACAGCATGAGACAACGAGGATGGGCTTGGGGATCAGACCAATCCAGGTCCTTTGTCAGCTGAGTTATGTCATCTCTCTGAGCCTCAGTTTCCCATCTGTAAATGGAAGCAACAATAGCTACCTCACACAGTTGTGAGAAATCAACAAAATAACATATAGAAGGTCCTTGTCCCATGCCTATCATAGGAAGGCATGCTTTCACGGGCCTGTCCCCAGAACTACGTGACACCTGCTGATCTGCTTGTCTGCCTCCAGGACCCGACTGTGAGTCCATGAGGGCAGCGGCCTCCTCTGTTCTGTTCATAGCTCGATTTATTCCCAACCCCCAACACAGGACAGACACCCAATAAATACCTGGTGAATGACCCGAGCAGGGGATTAAAATAGATGAGAGCTCCGATTTGAGATTTTCCTAAAGTGACAGCTTTGAGGACCCACCCCTGCCTTACCTGTCCTCACTATCTTTTAACTTCCCATCCTACCATTCCTCCTGGGTTTTATTTTTTGTCATTGTTGGCTCATTTCTTGAACTTCCCTTTTGATTTCACAAGAGTTCCCTCAGACAGTCCCAGTGGTTCTCAGCCTTGTAAGAGGAACAAGAAGGGAGTTGATTTTGTTCCTGTTTGGGCCTGAGATGGGGAGAGAATCCGGGCCTGAGGCCAAGGGAGCCGCAGCTAGCAGGAGCCTCCAAGGGGAGGGGACTTGGAGATCAAAGCTGTCCGATTGATGAGTGTCAGAATAACAGGCTGTTGGAGCCAAAAGGATTTTCAGAGACCATCAGCTGTCACCCTCATTGTCCCACTAGGTGCTCGTGCACCCCTTCCTCCCTTAGCAAGCACAGACCCAGGGCCTCCGGGGGAAACTGAGATCCCAGGAAAGAATCTACATGTGTGGGGTCACCCGTCTTACTCTCAGCGCTTTGCACAGGCATTGCTTCCCACGTATGGCATTTCTGACAAGCTCTGCTTATAGGAGTCACTTGTGTCTGTGTTCACTGGGGACTCAATAATTGTTTGCGGCCACAGAGGGCAGGAAAAAGAGCACTAGCTTTGGAGCCAGGCCAAACTGGATTTAAATCTTTGCTTGATCACTTATAAGCTATGTGACCTCAGACAAGTTACTTGACCTCTCTGAGCTAGAGTTTCTTCCTCTGTAATCCCGGTTTCATCAGGTCAGAGTTCCTAGATTCAAGTCCTGGCCCCGCTCTTTAGGAGCTGTCTGATCTTTTTGGCAAGTCCTTTAATCCCTCTAAACAAGTTTCCGCATGTGTAAGGTGAAAATAGGAGCAGCCTCATGAGGTTGCTGTGACGATTAAACAAGGTTACCTACATAAAAGGCTTAGCACAGCACCTGGCATATTGCTGGCTGTTCAGTGAATGTTAGTTCCTGCCCCTTCCTCTTGGAGATAATTGTCCTTATTCTTGGCCACCCAGCTCCTTTGAAAAACAATTCCCTATCTGGTGTCTGTGCCTCCCCACCATGGAAGCCAGAAATTAGCCTTCCAGCCTCCCTTGCAGCTGGAGCACACACACATGACCAAACACACCATAGAAGACTGCAGCCAGGAGCTAACGTCCCGTAGAAGGAGGCCAGCCCAATCGCACTTTCTTAACAGAAGGGAATTTAATACAGGAAATACGGTGCTTGCAAAATCATTAGAAGCCTGGAAGAACGGACTCTATGTGGGGCCTCTGGGAATGGTTTCCACCACAGAACTGGCACCCAAGGGAACTCTTGGGCTGCCACAGTCAGAAAGCTTGGGAATCAGAAAGCCACTACCAGATTTGTTGGCCGGTAGATTCACACAAACAAAAATACATTCCCCCTTCAGGTATCTCCCCACTCAGCTCATGAACCACAGAGTGCATCTCATTGGAAAAACCTAAATTGCACCTGGAGCCATAGCCTTCCGGAGACTGGAAAAAGGTAAATTTAAGATTACCAGCCTCTTGAGTATGGGACACTCACTAGGAGAATGTTGAAATGGATGTGATCAAGTTGGTCTTCCAGATTTGCCACATTCACTACCCACCCCTCCACCCCTGCCAAAAAAGAAAAACATTATGTCAGAAAGAGGCTCCTCTTGAGAATGACAGCCTCTTATCCAATTCCGAAACCAGAATCGGGTCTTAGACCCAGAGAACTCTGAATGAAGGGAAGGCCAGACACCCTTGAGGAAGGGCTCTGCAATAGCATCACAAGCACGTGCTGTACATCTACCTCCCAGCTTTCCCCATAGGAACCTGTGGGCATTGATGAGAGCAGTTGTGTACCGGGGGAGGGAAAATATCTAGACCTTTGGGGATTATTGGACACTGGCTCCAAACCAACTCTAATCTCTAAAAATGCAGAACAATGCTGTGGTTCCCCAGTTACAACGGAAGTTTATGTGTAGGTTATACCTGTTATTTTGGTCACTATTCTCTTCCTGGTAGATCTAAAAACTACATTTCCCAGCCCCCTTTGCCACTGAGATGAGCCATGTGATTTAGCTCCTACCAGCCAGATGCACCCAGGTGGGGCTTGACTTAGAAAAGAGGTATGTGGGGAAATGGGCTCCCCTTGGGGCATCTGGTTTACTGGCAGATGACAAGTCAGCATGGTTCCGAACCCAGGCTGTGAAGGCTGTTTCTCAGTTCGGAGGCTCCATCCTGACTTGGCAGTTTCATGGTCTTGGCAGAGGCAGCAGCTCCCTTGGCAGACCCACTCTGCTGTGTCATTTGTGTGTTCTTGGAAATTCAGCCTAAATTCTGTTTCTCCAGCCCTCCTAATAATTCTTTGAGCTATCTAGAGCTCTTGTAAATCTTTACTTGTTAAATAGCCAGAGTAACTTCTGTTGGTTGCAAATGAAAACCCGACCAATACAGAGGATCAGATGGCAAATGAGCCCGATACTACCCTGGACTAACCCTGTGTTCATTTCCCAGTGTCTGAAATGAAATAGCTGTAGTCATTAAATGGCTCCCTGATCCATAGAGTAAGAGTTATTATGGTAAGAACAATACGGTAAGAACAATACGGTAAGAACAATATGACATTTCTAAGGGAATGACAGAGATTAGTGCCACATAAGAGATGTGATAAATTTAGGATTGGAGACTCTGACCACTTCCCCATTAACTTGCCTATTTTTCCTGTGCAGAATATGAACAAATGTTAGAGAATCACAGTAACTTACTTTACAATTATCATGTGGTTGTTTCAATAGCAATCATTGATCCAGATTGTGTCTACTTACCAGAACAGATCACCATAGTCCCTAGTACCTGCTGTGGGAAATTCTTTTTTCTCTATCCCAATAGACAAAGAATGCTAGAATAAGTTTGCTGTCACCCGCAGAGAAAGCAGTACAAGAGTCTTCCCTTACCCGTACTTTCGCTTCCCATGGTTCTAGTTACCAGTGGTCAACTGCAGTCTGAAAGTATTAAATGAAAAATTCCACAAGTAAACAATGTATCCATTTTAAATTGTGCACCATACTGAGCAACCTGATGAAATCTCATACTGTCCCACTCCATCCTGCCCAGGATGTGAATCATCCCTATGTCCATGGTGTCCACATGCATACGCCACCCACCCACTAGTCACCTAGTAGCCATCTGGGTTATCAGATCAACTGTCGCAGTTTCGCAGTGCTTATGTTCAAGTAACCCTTATTTTATTAATTATGGCCCCAAAGTGCAAGAGTAGGGAAGCTGGCAATTTGGATATATCAAAGAGAAGCCACAAAGTGCTGCCTTTAAGTGAAAAGTAGAAAGTTCTTGAATTAATAAGGAAAAAGATCGTATGCTGCCCCAACAGACTGTGTGTTTCTGCCTGGCCTTGTTCCTGCCATCATGGATCCCACTCAGCATCTCCTTTACACCCTAGTCAGTCCCGTATGGGCCACCTGTTTGGCAGAGTTGTCACATGCCCATGCTCTAGTGCAAGGGCAGTGGGAAGGCAAGTTCTGGCTTCTCTCTTAGAAAGCCTCAGCCTCATAATGAATAATTCCCCAAATAAAGTTAGAGAAGTAGAGGAAAGATATAAAATGGTAGATGAGGAAGACAGCAGGTAGCAGGAAAAGAACCAGAGAGGAGAGTGGCCAGTTACACATCACCAGTTGAACACCAGAGAAAAGAACACAGACTCACTGCTCAGGCATCTTGCTAGAGCCACCTTAGACCCAGAGACACCATCCAGCACCTATCTCCATATATTCCAGGATCTCGAATCTTCCTGAGTGTCTGTGTCACTTGTTACCCTATGTGCACCCTTACATAACCCCTCCCCCAGTGATTTGAGCCAACCTATAAAAATTTGTGTTTTCAAAAAATGACCCCATTAATATCCCATTGCACATGCTGTTCTTCAATGTGACATGGACACGCTCACCTCCATCTAGAGATGGGATCTGTATTTGTTTTCTATTTCTGTTTAACAAATTACTGCAAACTTAGCAGCTTAAAACAGCACCTGTTTATTAGCTGACAGCCTTGCTGGTGTGACTGGGCTCTCTGTGCAAGATGTCACAAGGCTAAAATCAAGATGTCAGCCAGGTTGGGTTCTTATCTGGATCTTGGGGGAAATCTGCTTCCAAACTCCTTCTTGATCTTAGAAAAACTCAAGTCCTTGCAGCTGGAGGACTGCAATCCCCCATTCTTTGCTGGCTCTCAGCTCCTCGAGCCCACATTCCTTAGTACATGACCCCCTTCTGTCTTCCGCCAGCAAGGACACATTGAAATCTTTTCATATTATACTTAAGACAAGAAAAGGCACGTTCAGGGTGATATAGCCATAGATAGAAACCTTCTCAAACTTCAAATCTCTGACTTCTTCTGTGACCAGCCAGACAAAACTCTTGGATTTGAAAGGGTTCATGTGATTAGGTTGGCTCCACCAGATAATCTCCTTATCTTAAGAGCAACATATTTAAGACCTTAATTACCAAAATCCCTTCATTGCAGCATCTAGGTTAGTGCTTGATGGAATAACTGGTAGAAGGTGTGTGTACACCATGGCCAGGACTCCTGGGGGAGCATCTTGGGATTCTGCCTAGCGCAAGGTCTTTGTTCCCTTCTCTTGAATCTAGGCAGACCTGTGACTACAGCAAAAGTGACACTGTGTGACTTCCAAGTCCAGGTGATAAGTAAAATAGCTTCTTCCTGGCAGTGTCTCACTTAGGACATATGTTTGGGGAGCCCTGAGCCAGCATGTAAGAATTTGGCTACCTGTCCTGCAGGAGGGATCACTCAGAGACTGTTAGCAGGTCCTGTGTTAGCTATGGACGGAAACAGAGAGACAGAGAGAGCTGCCCCAGGAACTCCAGCTGGGCCAGACATATGAGTGAGCAAGACTTCAGATCACTCCAGCCCCCAGCCTGTGAGCCACAATGACAGCTAAGAGGAGCAGAGATGAGCTGTCCCCACCAAGCCTGTCAAAATTACAGATTTCATGAGCAAAATAAATATTGTTGTTTTAAACCTCTAAGCTTTGGGGTGACTTGCTATGTAGCGATAGTACCTGGTACATAGGCTGACAGGGACTGTCTGTCCCTAGCTATGAAAAGGAGTTTTGACTATCAGAATCCTTGGAGAATATTATTGGCTGCGGTCTTGTTTTGTAGAAGGTTTCTTATTCTGCCTCAGAGCATTTTATTTTGCCTATATTTTTCACCATCTATGAAATCTTGCAAAGCAAAACCACATCATTGTTGTCTTGTTTTCCTCCATACCTAACACACAACCCGCTAATGGACTATGGTGGATTGTTGGCAAAAAGTGGCCTCAATTATTGCCCCCCCCCTCATACCCGTCCCCTTTGCCATATGACTTTGCACCTCCTCCCATCAAGAGAAGTCTATTTCCCCTGCTTTTGGTCTGGGTTAGGTCATCTATTGCTTTGGCCAATATAATGCAGCCAAAGTGACTGCTCTGAGCCTAAGCCCCAAGAGGGCTTGCACACTTCCATTATCTTGGAACACAGTTCAAGCTAACCGGCTGGAAGATGACGGTCATACAGCTCATTCATCCCCATCACTCCAGCCAACCTTCAGAGGCAGAGCCACCTGGCTGACTTGCAACTGACCACAGACGCATAGAGGAAAACAGAACTACCCAGTCTAAATTGCCAACTACAAAGTTATAAGCTAAATGAATGGTTGTTATTTTTAGCCACTAAATTGTGGATTGCTTTGGTATAAGCAAAAGTTAACTGGTAGAAAAACTAATCAGCACTTTTTATAGTGGATTCACTTGGTTGTCCCTTCACCTCCATTCAGTCCCTTCTTATCTTAAAGAACAAATGGGTCCATGCTGAAGTTTGATTTGCAGTGGGAAAGCTTTATTAGGAATTCAGGATCAGGCAAGGAATGAGGTCACCCCAGGCCCGAGAGAGGAAAGAAGGTCTCCCCAACCCTGAAGCCATCAAAGCCGAGCAGAGCAGGGGGCCAGTGGACAGCCAGAGGCACACACGCCAAGTCAGTCCCGTCCCACACGGGCACCAGGGCTCGTTGCCAGCTATTCCTGATGGCAGGACGCATAAGCAGGCTTCATCCGGGGTCTGCCCATCTGGGGGAAGTTCCAATGGGGCTGGGCAGGGGAAGTTTACGGAGGCTCTAGTATCGCATGTGGTAGCCTGTGGAGAGATGGAAGGGAGGTGAGGGTGAGAAGAGAGGACGGCGAGAGGTTGGGACTTGGCAAAAAACGGAGAAACTAGGAGCAAGGACACTAGAGCTCAAAGAGCTAGAGAGTCCTGAGAAGGAAGGACCCAGGGGTCATCCAACCTAGCGCCCCCGTCCGTTTCCTGAGTCTCTTGCAGCAACCCTGGCAGATGGTCCCCCAGGGAGGCAGCCCTCTGCATTCAGTGGCTTTGTTAGTTAATTTTCTGCATATCGAGGCGAAGGTGGCCCCAGCCTCAGCCCTAGATACACATTCATGGCCCTGCAGTGTCACTGGACACACAAAACCACACCAGACGCCCTACCGAAGGATGGCTCCCAGGCACCTCAAGCCTTCTCTGAGCTAAACATTCCCAGTCTTGTTACCCAGCCTTTTACTATGTCATTTCTATTAAGTTTTTATTTTATAAAATTCAGTGCGTAGATAAGGAAATTTTCCCTGACCTAGAGACCACCTCACTTGTGTGACTCCTTACATTTAGATTATCATGTTCATTGTATACTCCTTTTGGCCATTGCATCGTGTAATACTCGTGCAAGCCCACCGCCGACTAAAACCCCTGACTCTGTCTTCCACCTGGACCGTTGCTAATCCAGGTATCCCATCCTTATGCTGGTTGAATGTACTGACCACGGAACCCTACAAAGCTGAGTCCCTCATCTATGAACTGTATGACCTTGAGCAAATTACTTATTTTCTCTGGACCTCATTTTTTTAAAAAATAGAGATAATAATAAAACCAATCGCAAAAAGTGTGGTAGAAAATATATAAGCTAATGCACAATTTTCAACCCATCTCCTAAACTACTGAGACTCGGGCCATATGTCTATTTGGTCAGAGCCTCAACCGAAGCTTTGTCAAAAATAATGATCAATTCAGAACCAAGGGCAGGTCTACGGAATCTCACTAGAGACCTAAAATCTAGTTCTGCTCAGAATATGTATTCCCCAGAGAGGTTCAAAGATACTTAAAAAGGGGTGATACCTTGCCTCTTCCTCTACCCTACAACCTAGAGTTGTTCCTCCCCTCACCTGACAACATAGACTTGTCCCTTACCTTTTGATTCATCATAGTCACCAGATTTTGAGGAGGAGGACTGGGACTGGGATGATCTTCCACCACTTCCTCCTTTGGATGCACTTCCTCCGCCGTAGCTGCCTCCACCTTCACCTCCAGAACCACTTCCTCCACCGTAGCTGCCTCCACTTCCTCCGCCAGAACCACTTCCTCCACCATGGCTGCCTCCACTTCCTCCGCCAGAACCACTTCCTCCACCATAGCTGCCTCCACTTCCTCCTCCAGAACTACTTCCTCCACCATGGCTGCCTCCACTTCCTCCTCCAGAACTACTTCCTCCACCATGGCCGCCTCCACTTCCTCCTCCAGAACTACTTCCTCCACCATAGCCGCCTCCACTTCCTCCTCCAGAACTACTTCCTCCACCATAGCCGCCTCCACTTCCTCCTCCAGAACTACTTCCTCCGCCATAACTGCCTCCACTTCCTCCCCTGGATCCACCATGGCTGCCTCCACTTCCTCCCCTGGATCCTCTTCCAGAACTGCCTCCACTTCCACCTCGAGATCCACTTCCTCCTCGACCTCCTTGGCCACCTCCAAAGCCAATTTGTTGAGCTCCAGAAGATTCACTGAGAAAGAAAGAAAGAAAACACAGAGATAAAATGTGTGGCCCTCACATACACATACAAGGATGGACCTGGACAGAGTGAAGACCCAAACATGAGTCTTTCTGTTTTCCTTCCTGGAAGGCAGAGGACAGAGGCTGAGCTGGTATTGCAGCTGGGAGGAGAGGGCCTCCAGCTGGGCCTGGGAAGCCTTCTCCTCCCTGGAGCAGCAAGGCAGCTCCTTCTCACATTGTCATCATCCTCCTTTCCCAAAGCCCAAATGCCCTGAGGTCCCCCCACAGGATGAAGAAGTCCTCAGCCCATCAGACCCAGTGTACAAGGACTTCCCCAGATTCCCCTATCCAAAGGAACAGAAGTAGTATCAGAGGCCTAGGCACTCCTAGGGGTTCAATAGAATCCTGGGGGACCTACAAGTCATCCTGGCCACCCTCAAGGAGGCTGCGGTAGGTCTCAATTTCCTGCTCCAGCCGCATCTTGATGCTGAGCAGAAGGCTGTATTCCTGATTCTGGCTCTCAATCTCTTGCCGAGTCTCAGTGATCTGGGCCTCCAGGTCACTGATCTGTGCCTGGATCTGCTGCAGCTGGCCACAGTAGCGGTTCTTCGTTTCTTCCAAGGAATTCTCCAGGGCTCCTTTCTACAGGGCAAGAGGAGGCTTTAAGAGGGATGCTACATGATAGCTCCTCTCCTTCCCACTCCTGGGGATCATACAAAGCCTCCTGTACCCCATCCTGGCAGAGGGTCTAGAGCGGGACTACCAACCTTGCTGAGCAGAGACTGCAGCTCGATCTCCAACTCCTGGACACCATGCCGAAGCTGGGTCACCTCCTTGGTGTTGGACTCCGCCTCCTGGCTACTAGTTGTCACTTCCTGCTCAATCTGGGTTATCTGCAAACCCAAAGGCTCAGTAAGGACCAGTTTGGGCCAGGACCTTCAGTGGGCAAGGTTCTTCACCTTCAGGGCCAAGGCTGAGCCAAAGCCAAGGAAAAGTTGTTCTGAGTTCTGGATCCCTCCAGCCATTCAGGGTTGTCCAGTTCTCTCAACATGACATTCCCTCTCAGCAAGGTTTCAAGGCCCTTCACATTTTGTCCCCAAACCACCTTTCTAACCTTATTTCAAACTGTCTCCACCTTCCAAACAACCCCCTGCCACCAACACACACACACTACAGACCATGCCTTTATGTGCCAGGCTCTATGCAAGGCTCTGGAGACCCAGGGAGGAAGGGAGCCATCAAGGAGCTCAGGGAAGTATTGGAGGCACACTGTGTCCCTCTGCTAGAGTCCCATATCCCATAGCATTATAGTCAGTTGTTCGTGCTCCACTTTTGTTCTCACACAGCTGATAAACTGTGAGCCCCTCAAGGGCAACAATCTTACTGGGCTCATCTCTGAGACATCAGCACTTCACATCAAATCCAACACTGAGAAGCTACTCTGCAATTATGTTTGTGTACAGTGAAGAAAGATGGATGAATGACATCCATTGGAAGATGGGTGAGTGACAGCGGCACTGAGACAGAGAAGTTGGGGGATGAAGGGAGAGAAGAGAAGGATAGGGTGGAGGAATGGAGAGCTGCAGAGACCCAGGGAATGACAACTGAGTGGGCAGCCCACTCTGCTCACCTGACTCTCGTATTGTTGCTCAATTTCCTTTCGGTTTTTAGCAATGAGCTGCTCATAATCCTGGCGCATGTCGTTGAGAACCTTGGTGAGATCTTTGCTGGGAGCAACATTGATCTCCACATTCACATCCCCATCGTTCTGCCCGGTCAGCTGGCTCATCTCCTGCCAGGGAGGAAGGGGATATGAGGTCAGGTCAGGGGTGGGATCCTCTTCACCACGCTTTCTTCCTCTGGTCCTCCCAGGGTACAGTTGTGAAGTCATAGGCCAACCACCACCATAGGCAGGGCTACAGAGGAGCTGAAAGTGTCCTCCTCAGGAGCAAGGGAGAGGGTGTCTCCCAGGCAGTGCTCCATAGCACCCGCGCTGACTCTGTACTCCAGCCCCTCCCTCTCCCCAGTAAGCTGTAAGGAGCCAGCACCCACCTCCTGATGATTCTTCCTGAGGGCAATCAGCTCCTCCTGCAGGCTCTCATACTGCATCTCCAGGTCAGACTTCTCCATGGTCAGATTGTCCAGCACCTGCCGCAGGCCGTTGATGTCGGCCTCCACCCCTTGCCGCAGGCTTTGCTCCATCTCAAACCTGCAGACCGGGCAGGGGTAGAGAATGTTCAAAAGGGCACCAGGCCCTACAGGGACCTCCGGAGCACTGGGGGTAAGGTAAGAATTAACAACAGGAGAGGCAGAAAGGAGCAGGACTCACTTTATCCTGAAGTCATCCAGCGTCATGCGAGTGTTGTCAATGTCCAGGAGAGTTTTGTTGTTGCCTACTGTCAGGTCCACAATCTGAAAGAGAGGAGACAGCACGGAATCATGTCCCCCTGCTATGACCAATGGATAGGAGAATGAGAGGCCAGCCAAAGCCATCGGAGGTGGAGGATCCCATCCAGGAAGACTCTCAAGAGACCAAGAGGAGCTTCCAACAGCTGGCACACAGCCCAGGCCCCTCCCAGCTTTCAGCAAGGATGTTCAGTGTGGTCCTCAGGCATTCATTCAACAAACATTTGAAATCTATTGCAAAGGTCACTGTAGGGTTCAGAGATCACTGACATACTGTTCCTCAATAAGTCCACCATCGACTACAAAGTCCAAGGTATCCTGAAAGACTTCAAGGAAAGAAGAGGTGATTTATGGTTATGGGAGATCAAGAAAGACTTCAGGAGAGAGGTGGCAATAGAATTGGGCCCTGAAGGATGACTAATATTCAACATGAATAGATGGAAGAGGCTTGGGTAGAAGAAACAGCACATCCAAAGACAGCATGCGGGAAAGCAAGGGGAGTGAGTGACTGCAGGGAAGAGCCAGACTGCTAGCTTCTCCAGGTCAGAAGCTAAGCCTAGTACATCACTTCTTCCCAGAGCAACACTGAGGGTAGTCACTCACTAAACTGGATGGATAGATAGACATGTGGAAGAATGGATGGATAGACAGCTTCCATTCCCAGAGTTCTAGATCCTCTCTACTTGAACAACCAACATGTATAACTGGGTCCATAACACCTTAAAAGATCAAGACAGGGCCCTATAGGAGCCCAGGAGAAGTAGGAAGGGAGAGAGAAGATTGACTTGGATCAGACCAAAAGGAGGCTCCACATCCAGTCCCAGCCTTGTCCATGTCAACCTAGGCCTCCTCTCTGCTCTGCCCAAGCTCTGAAAGTTGGGGAAGTAGAGATGAAAGCCCAGAGCACAGGCCAAAGTCCCAGCCCTGGACTGGGAATGAAACATGAGTTTGTTTCTCATGAAAGTTTAAAGTTTCCAAAAGATGGACTCCCTGGCTGTTGTCTAAGCTTAAAGTCTAGCATTTTACCTTTTTGGAAGATAAAGAATGTAAGAGAGAGACAGACAGAGATAGATTGGAGTTTCCTGTACCTACCTGGTTCTTGAGATCATCAATAGTGTCATAGTAAGAAGAGTAGTCCTTTTGGGACAAACTGGGTCCCTTGGAGTCATACCATTCTTGGATCTTACTCTCCAGGTCACGGTTAGCCTCCTCTAGAGACTGCACCTTATCCAAGTAGGAGGCCAGGCGGGTATTGAGTTCCTGCATGACGGTTTTCTCATTGGAAGTAAGAATACCACCATCGCCGCCACCATAGCCACCTCCGAAGCCCCCAGACCCACCACCAAAGCCACCTCCAAAGCCCCCAGATCCACCACCAAAGCCTCCAGACCCACCACCATAGCCACCTCCAAAGCCCCCAGACCCACCACCATAGCCACCTCCAAAGCCCCCAGACCCACCACAAACTCCTCCAGAACCGCCACCAAAACCTCTGGAACCACCCCCAAAGCCACCGCCATAACTACCAGCACTAAAACCACCACCAGATCCTCCACCATAACTGGAGCCAAAACTGCTGCCACCTCCCCTCCCGAAGGCACGAGAGCTCCCCCCACCATAGCCACTGGAGGAGCTGAAGCGGCCCCCTCCTCCGCCGCCCCCTGAGGAGCTGAAGCGGCTGGAGGAAGACCTTATGCTGCCCCCGCCACCGCCACACTTGCTGCCCCCGCCGCCGCCAACGCTACTGCGGCTCCAGTAGGACGAGAACTGTCTGGTGCTCATGGCACTGCTTGTAGCTCGTGGGATAGGAAGCAGTCGCAGGAGTGCTGCTGGCTCCTGAGTGCAAGGTAGGAGTGCTGCTGGAGTGCAAGGTACAGAGCTGTCCCCGGGGCTGCCTACTTATACCCCCAGCTGAGGGTGGCACGCCTGGGTGTGCCCTCCGTCTGTGCCAGCCTCCCCCCACAGACTCGAAGGAGGTCTGGGATACAGGAGGCAGCAGCTGCCCCAGGCTCAGCGTCCCTTGGTGACTGCCTGGAGGCAGCCCAGCCTCTCTCCATTGTGTAGGGTAATTGGCTGATATTAGGCTGTCAGGGGCACCATAAATCAGCTCTGCTGCCACAGGGGTGACCTAGATCCTGGAGTTTGGTCTCCAGCTGGTCCCGACAGCAGATCTGAGACTTAGCCCCTTTGGGATAGAAACTCCCAGGAGCAGAGTCACCCCCTGCAACTGATGATTATTACTGCCTGCACCTGCCCTGCTCCCACCTGTGCCCACTGTGGGCTGTGCTGGGACCCGGGTACCAAGGAATTACTATAGAGGACGAGGGCGGCGCAGCCCCTGCCCTCATGAAACCCCCGTCGGACGAGAAACCAGTTCCGCTCTCAGGATCCCCAAGGCTTTCTGGGGAGACCGAGGCTCTGCCCTCAGGAGACTCCAGTTTGGTGAGGAGACGCGTGGCATGGCCAAAAGATGGAGAGAGACACACAGCAATGTGGCCGCCGGCACCCAAGGACAGCGCTCAGGGTTCGCACGAAGGACTGGGAGAAGAAAGTGGACCAGATAAATAAAGTGCTGCTAACACTAGCTGACCTTTGTGCAGGAACGCAAGTGGCCTGACTGTCCTGGTCCTTCTGCAGGGCCCAGCGCTGGGGATGAGTTGACCTCGGTTGAGCGTCTGCCCCATACTGTGCCCTGGGGGAGACAGCGATGTGTGACTTAGCTTCAGATGCATCTTCTGGTCACCAAGGCCGGAAGAGAGTGGGAAAGAAGGCTATGGGCTGCGGTGCACCTGCCCGAGCTCCACCCCAGCTCCGTGCTCGCGAGCTGCGTGACTTTGACAAGGTACTTAACCGCTCTGTGCCTTGGTTCCCTCCTCTGTAAAATGATGGTATTAATGGTTTGTCCATTTCCTAGTAAAAGACTCATGAGAAACACTCAAGAAAGCTAGACGCCTCTAATTATTCAGCCCCTCACTCCCTCTCGCCTCTGCGCTCACCCAGGCCTTCCTTAACTGTCAGCTTCTCGCTGCTCTCCCTGCCTCTCCGGTGTCCCTCTGACTCCTCCCGCACGGCCACCCACCGGAGCGATCTTTCTAACTTCTGTCTGGAAGGATGTGTCACTCCGCTGACTTCCCTTCACCCCCAAGATAAGGTCCACATTCCTGGCACTCAAGGCCCATCCCCATCTTTCTATTCCTGCCCCATCTCCCACTGTCCCCCTCCCCCCGCCACCAAATCACGGGATGCTCCCCAGATGCCCTGCCTACCTCGGAGAACGCTCAGCACTTGCAGTTCCCTCTAATGGAAACGGCCCTCTCCACCTTTTCTACGCAGCAAACCCCTACTCAGCTTCTGCAACCCTTCCAGGTGCTGCCTCCTCTATGAAGCCTTCCTGTGCTCCCCCACCTGGGTCTACACTTTGCTCTGTCACAGCACTGACCTCCACGCTCTCCCGGGCAGCAGGAGCTCCTCTGAGCCTGCGGCTACTCATCCTGTGCTTGCCCCTGGGCCTGGCACCCTGTTTGGGCCAGACAGGATCCCGACACATGAGAGATGAAGGGAGGATGCCAGTGGTTCCAGAGAGATGCTAAGGGCCAGGAGAGGGAGCTAAAGGTGGGAAGAGAGAGGCGAGGACAGCCCGCAAGGGCCTGGAAGAGGCAATAATCTCTGGGCAGAGGCCATAAAGCACCAGTGTCTCTTGAGATGCTTGTAAATGATGCTCAGAGACAGTGTTAAATAATACTAAAGCCCTTGGTGGGAAGAGTATTTCTTTTTTCTGTTTTTCAATCTTCTGATTAGTCAAGGAAAAACTCTCAGTTGGACATGACGGCCTCTTTAACGCCCCTCCACGCTGTCAGTCACTCTGTTTGCTAAAACCAAAGCCGGCCGTGGGCTTGGAGCTTTTAGAAAGTAACAGCATCTAGTTAGAAGTGAAGTATTTCTTTATGTCATTTCCTTCTATTACTGATGAGTGATTCCGATTTTCCTTTTTTTGGTAGTAATACAGGATTTCCTTTATAAATATATTTGTTGAAATGAAAGGTGAGCTAACCTACCAAAATGTGTTAAACAAATACTCAAATGGGTAGTACAACACATGTTACATTAAAAATTAAGTCCAGGCAAGGTGGCTCACACCTGTAATCCTAGCAGTTTGGGAGCCCAAGGCAGCAGGATCGCTTAAGCCCAAGAGTTCGAGACCAGCCTGGGCAACATAGCGAGACCTCGTCTCCATGGGGGGAAATAAATGAGCCCGGCTCAGAGGTGAGCACCTGTAGTCCCAGCTACTCAGGAGGCTGAGGCAGAGGATCGCTCAAGCCCGAGTTTGAGGTTACAGTGAGCTATGATGACATCACTGCCCTCTAGCCTAGGCAACAGAGCAAGATCCTATCTCAAAAAGAAAAAAACAAAAGCAAAAACTAAGCAGGTAACAGGGAATATTGAAGGCTTTCTGTGAATGCCTAACACATGGGAGACTCAAGGTTAGTAGAGATTTGTTGATTCCCTTTCTACTTCTTGAAATGGTTCTAAACCACCCTAGGTCCCTGCCACGCTCTGCCAGGAAGCCCAGAATCTGCCTGCAATGTGGTCTGAGGCCTGGGAAGTAACCCCCTTCCCCAGCCCCATGCTGATGCCACCACTCTGGTTGGGATGTAAACCCCAGGTTCTGGGTGCCTGAGCTGGAGAGAGGAGAGTTTGGGCATAGCTGAGGGTGGGCAGCTGGGGAGCTTCTGGAACCCTGCTCTGCTGTCTGCAAAGGCATCCATGTCGGGGATCCTAAAAACAGTGGAGGATCCTCTGACTGACCAGAGCTTCCAGCTGGGGCAGCCCTGACCAGTGGCTCTCTTGGGAGATGACCCATTTCCAGCCCTTGTGCGAAACCCACTGACCCCTACCCTCACCCCCTCCTCAACTTCCTACTCTCAGCCCTGCCTTAAGCCTCACTCAGCCCAGAGCAGCAGACTCCAGCCCTCAAAATTCCTCGCAGCTGCCCAGGAGAGTGAGCTGGCCCTGGGGACCACAGTGGAAAGAGAAGTAGCTCCCCTGGCAGACAGAGCTGAGCCACCTGCCAGCCCCACCCTCCCTTCCCCTGTGGCTGTGGCCTCAGTTTCCCCATGAGAAGCCCCTTCACACAGTGCTGCCAAGGGCCATAAAGGCAAGGGGTCTCCAGATGAAGACCCAACTCTCGCCTGCGTCTGCCCTCCACATCTGGCCTTGCCTCCAACACAAAGAGGCGCTTGCTGTGCCGGACAGCTCCTGTGGTTGAGCTAGGAGGTCGTGCTCCACTTGCAACCGGGCACCATCATTTCCCTTCTCCCAAGCTCTCTGCCTGGCACAGGGAGCCAGACTGGGCAGGATGGGGCCAGGGATGAGGGAGTCCAACAGCCCCAGCCTGCGTGAGTGATTCTTCTAGGCCGGGTGACATGGCTCACTCTTCCACCTTCTCAGGGCCCGGGTCTGCCCTCTGAGCCCCGCCGCCAACACCTCCCATGGGAACCCTCCAAAGAGTGAACCAGGAATGGAGCCCACGTAGCTCAGGGCAGCCCCACACATGAGACCCAGTGAGCATCAGCACCGCCTCGCTGCAGCCCACGTGCAAGACCACAGCCTGGACCCACAGTGCCGGCAGCCCAGGCACCGGCCCTGCCCTGGGCAGGGGGCTGGGGTAGGAGAGAAGGGGCTGTGAGGACCCAGACAGGCAGAGAGGGACAGAGAGGGAACCAAACAGAGATCCCACCTGCAAGGTGGCCCCAGAGGGGAAGGGGTCTTCCACTAGGGGTGTGGGAACTTGGTGGCAGAATAAGGACAGCCTTGCTCTGGCCATGGGAGCCCTGCTGCCTGCCTGTAGGCAGCTGCCCACACCCCTTACTTGCTCCTCATTGCTGTCTGTCATTGAGACGAGGTGGGGCCCAGGGAGGGACCTGAGTCATCATGTGGCGCTGCTGAGAGAGGGAGCGCAGGCGTGAGTCACGGCTCCTCCCCTCCCTCCGTGAGCCATCAGGCAGGTGCGCATGCGCACCGCCCAGCGGCACAGGGCTCAGGTGCCTGCACCTGTCTGTCAACGCTTCTTCCTCACACAACAGACACTTGCCGCCACCCCACCTTGCCAGTCCCCACCAGACCGAGGAGAGGGGACAGGGAGGGCCCCCAGCAGGTGCCTCCACCTAAGTCTAGACACCCCAGGCTGTGTCTGCCCGGACACGCCTAGCAGAGAGCCCAGAGCACTGGACAGGTCTGAGGCTACAGCCAGATGCTTCCACTTACTGGGGGCACCCACAGTTGCTGAGCACCCCCGTGTGCCGGGCCCTGTACTGAGTGCTGGGGGTAGGGTGAAGAGCAAGCCCCCACCTTCTCGGACAGTCACCACATAAAATAGACCCTCAAAAATAAACGTATAATTCACAATGGAGGTGAGCGCTATTGGTGGGAAAAGAGGGAACACAGAATAAGGGGTGTGGCAGTGGGCTGGGGGACCAGGGACAGTCTCCCTGAGGACGAGACCCTGGAGTGGAGGGCGGGGAGGAGTGAGCCAGCAGGAGGAGAAGAGGAAGATCATCGAGGGAAGGGACAAACCGCTGTGCAAATGTCCTGAGGTGGGAAGGAACAAAGCAACTGCAAGGACAGAAGTCCAGTGTGGCTAAAAATAATAATAATAATTCCAACCTCATGAGGTGGTTGAAAGGGTTAAAAGAGCTAATATTGTAAAATTGCTGGTGTGAGTCGGGCACACAGTGTGACATCATGTTGACTGTCAGTGGCTCTGTGTCTACTCCCTGATTCCCCACGGACTGTCTAGACCTCTTGGGTTCTCAGCTCTCTTCGGTATTATTCGTCCCTCCCTCTAGTCCACTGAGCCCCTGTTGAGATCCAGCACCTGTGCCGGTGGGGGCTGGGAGGACGCACACGTGCTGGAGGGTCACGGTTCCTTCCGTCAAGGACTGGCCAGTGTCGAGGCAAGACCTTTGTTGCTTTGCCTGCACGGTTGTATTTACGCTTTACCAGCTATTTTACAAGGTAAGTACTAATTTCGAAATCATTGTACCGATGAGGAAATTGAGGCTCAGAGAGGGCAAGTGTCTTGGCCACAGTCACAGAGCTAAGCAAGAGGGGGTGGAGCCAGGGTTTGCCCTCCAGTGAGTGGGAGTGACAACGGGCACAGGCCCGGGGTGCCTTCTCTCTGCCCCAAGCCCCATGCACTTTCTCGGTCCCTCTCTGCCTTCTTCCTCCTGTTGTCTCTCTCTTTGTTCACCCCATGTCCCCTACACCTGCAAACAGCAAGCTTCGATAACTGTATGTGAATGAATGAATGAATGCATGCTCCCCCTGCCCAGTCCTAGCCCCAGTCACTATACTCTGTTTCCCTGACATTCTGTCTCTCTCTCTCTCAGTGCTGTGTACATTTCTGTCTCTTTCTTTCTATGTCTCTTGTTGCCCTTTCTCCCACACCGAGTCACCCCCCAGTTCATCCTTCCCCAGCCTGGCCGCACAGCTGACAGCACTGCAGAGGGAAGCCCCAACAGGAAAGCTCCGGCTCAGCAAACAGCCTGCCCTGTGTCTGCTTGAGGGCGGGCCATTGCCCTGGAAGTCACTAACATCCCCTTGTTCCCTTTGTGGCAGCGTCCACGCTCAGTGAGGTGGGCCAGGGAACCTCCCGCAGCCCAGCCAGGACATCAGGACGCCTAGCCACTGGGCACCAGGCCTTCCTGGGGCTCCCTCCTCTGACACCTGCCTGTAGGAATAGTTGGCCACATCACCCAAACCAGGTCATCAGTGGCCTTGGGAAGGAGCCACTTGCCTGATCAGGTAACCACAGGGACGTATGCCACTTGCTGCCTATAAAGTTCCTGTGCTGCCTGTCACATTTGAGATAATGTCACGATAAAGAGATCCCCCAAAACTAAAGGGGATTGAGAATTTCAAGGTGGGTTCCACCCCATAAAACAAAAACCTGGGAGTAAGCTAGGAAAAATACACACTGATCCCGGGGACCGTCAACTTCATCCCATCCCCGAGAGAGAACAGAGCAGGAACGAAGCCGCCTGGGGTGTGGAAAAGCCAGAGCACAGGCTGGGTTGGCCGCTGTCGGTCTGTAGGACCTGGCGCAGGCCAGGCTCCCTGGGAAGACGAGGTCGGAGGAGTCACCTCGGCAGCTCACCTAGCACTGCCTGGTCCTGCCTTCTGGGAGGGTGGAGAGAGGATGACACCTCCCAGATGACACTGGGGGTGGTGGAGCCAGGGAGGTCACCTGACCAGCCCCAGAACTCAGAGAGGCAACCCCTCCTGCCCCCACTAGGCTGTGCTGTCGAGTCACTTTGCTGCTCTATTGTTTAGATGGGGGACAGGGTGGGGCAGCCTCACCATCATCAGAGCTGGGGCCCAGGTCTGGAGTTAGGTGCTTGGGGCTGCCAGGCCCTGGGGACAAGAGCCCTGATCATTGGCAGGACCCAAATGTTGGCTCTACCCTTCCCAGGGTGGTACGGTGGGGGCTCCCAGGGGAGGAGAGTCCATGTGATTCTCTAGGGAAACTGCCCCATCTACCCTTTTCCTCTGGGGCCTGAGAGTACAGGGTGCGACCACCTCCAAGCCCCCCTGCCTGACTCCCGTCCCAGTTCTGAGCCTGCTGTCAGCCAGTGTCCCCCAGCTGCCATCTCTACC
Organism: Lemur catta; assembly: GCF_020740605.2. NCBI lineage: Eukaryota > Metazoa > Chordata > Mammalia > Primates > Lemuridae > Lemur > Lemur catta. The sequence continues at coordinate 38,976,911 of NC_059142.1, forward strand.
CTCCAGCAAGCCCAACTCGCCCTTGCGTTCCTTCCAAACAGTGACAGCAACCACTTGGGCAGAGAGGAAGCTCACTCACTGCACCCAAGTCTCAGAAATCTCACATTTCTCCTTTCCTCTAAAGCAGATCTCATTTGGGAATGGAAACTTTGATTGGGCACCACCTCCAAGGTAGGGAGAGGTGTCTGGGGATTCTTGTGACATCCAGAGCATGCCAGGCTTCAGTCCCCGCTGGTGACCGTTGCTATGCTCTACCCTCTGTCCAGGCCCACGTGAGCTCTCATAGGTGGACCACCGCCCAGATTCTACGCCACCGCTGAGCAAGCGGCTCACTGCCCAGCTGAGAATCCTGGGTCCAGCATCCCAGTGGGAATCACAAGTCCCTCCTCTCTAGGGTCCTATCACCTCCAGAGCTCACAAACCCATCCCTTGCCAGCCTCTGAGGAAACCCCCTCAAACCTTCCTCCTCCCTCATGTGGCCCCCTTTCCTCTGAAACTCTAGTACTGCACCCCCAGGACAGCCCACGCTCACCCAGGGACCACCCAGATCAACCCTTCTTGATGACAAAACTTAGGGAAAAAGACATCCCAGCCTTTCAGGAACACAAAGCAGTCCTCTCTTTCCTGGGGTGGAGGTACGGAAAACAGAAACCAACAACACCTCATTCCTTTTCCTAGTAAGTCACTCTGCTACGATACCGTTTATAGAGTGCTGACTGTGTGTCGAGCACCATGCCAAACTCACTGCCGGCATGAGATCATTCTACCCTGCAACAGCCCCATGTGGGAAAGGTGCTTATTCCCCGCCTGTAAAAGTGGAACCAGGGGCTCAGGATCTTGCCCGAACTCTTCAAGGCTGTTTAGCGCAGGAGCCAGGACTCCTGCCTGAGTTGTCTGATTCCAAAGCTCAGGCTTTTAGACTCCTTGCCCAAACTAAGTCCTTCTTCAATGGCACCCTGACCCTGGACTCCCCCTAGACTAAGTTTCCTTCCCGCAGCCAAATGAATGAGCTAGTAAAACTGACTCGGGACTATCCAACTCTTTCCTAGCTTGGAGCAGTGAACCCCACCCAACTCTGGCATCCTCACCACTCACCCAGGTGAGGCTCCTCCTCTTCCCACTCCTTTTCCAGCCCCCAAAAGAGAGGAAAAGACACTCCCCACCAAGGGGACACCCCTACAACCCTGGCTCTTAAGGTTCGTTTGCTCACTGGATTCTCATATCAACCCCAAGAAGCAGGGTTCATCCTCCTTACTATACAAGTGGGGAAACAGACTCAGATTCTCTAAGGTCATAGCTGATACAGAGGAGAGCCTGGGTAAGAAACCAGTCTATTCCCGGAGCCTCCAAAAATGCCATCATCGTGGCTGGTTAGTCACCACGCACAAGAGGCAGCTCACCCAGCGTCACTAACACAGCCCGAGCTGGCACTATGCCACGCATTGTGCTAGAGGCCTTGCATGCATTCTTCCAGCTCCTCACAAGCCCACGGGGTAGGTACTATCATTATTGCCCATTTTACAGAAGTGGAAACTGAGGCTGGGAGATGGTAATCAACTTGCCCTAGATGAACTAAGTTACAGGCAGGATTAGATCCAGCCCTGGACACAAGAGTAGGTGAGGTGGAGGGAGACAAGATTGTCAGTAAAGCTTGAACCCAATGTAAGCTTGAGTTCTTATCTTGGCTTCATGGACCTCCATGGAGGAGCTTTGGGGACCCATAAACCCCACAAAAGTGCATTATATGCAAATGTGTGTGTGCTTATTTGGAAGTAGTGGGCAGGGGAGAAGATCTATAGCCTTAATAGGTTCTCCAAGAAATCCCTCATCACAAAATGTTAAGAGTGCTCAACCCAGCACAGTGCCTGACACATAAAGACATTCAATATCTGGTGAATGAATGAAGAAACATATGAATGAGTGGGTGAATGAATGAATGTTCCCCCTTGCCCTAGGAGACACCACTTGTGACCTGGTACACACATCTACCTGTGTCTTCTGAGATGGTGAAAGCCATCTGGGACCTGAGCCCAACCCACCCCCAAGCCCTTTCTCCCAGTCCCAGAGGCCACAGCCAGGTGCTCAGACGAGCTCCAAAGAGTTGCTTCTCCCACCTCCTCCCCACGCCCACTCCTAACAATGACCAGGCAGAGGCAAGAATTGTGCAACTCAGATCATGAAGCTGTATTGATTGCCAGGAGGGAGAAAGGGCAAAGCAGGGTCCAGGTGTGATGTGCTTGGGGGGCAGGAGAGGGGATCCCCCGGTGAGATCTGTGTCTATGCAGGGGGCTTCCTAGGCCTGAGCAGTGCTGGGTGGCCTCAGTTCTTGGTGCGAAGGACCTGCTCGTGGGTGGACACCACCTTGCCATCGTGCACATCCATGACCTTGGTGCGGATCTGGCGGCTGGAGGAAGTCACTGGGGAAAAGAGGAGAGAGAACGTTACCAGAGGTGGGCAGACGATGGAGTAACCAGGAGTGGGGAGGCCAAGAAGTTGAGGAAACTTGAACTATCTCCATGTTGCTCTCTCCCCTGATTATGGCTTCACCCTGCTGTTGCCCAAGCACTGATACCGTCAACACATTTCTTTCCCGCGAGAGTCCCCAAAGGTCAGAGACAGATTGAGCTTCCTGCGAGCTTAGTCCAGATGGACCCAATAGACTAGTCTTGGCGGGAAGAGCCATGCAGGGCCCTGTCCTTGGTGCTAACACATAACCACAGAGTCTGCCACAGATATTGGGGAGAAGTTAAATGTGGGGGCCCTTCCTCCTAGCCCCAAGGAGGGTTTAGATATTGGCTTCTTCTACCCAACGAGGTTCACAAGGGACACTGGGTAAGAACGCTATAGCTCAACCCCTCAAGAAGGCTCTAGCCAAGGACCTAGACCTGCTGGGGTACACAGGGTGGTCCTGAGCCCAGCCGTGCTGAGGAGGAAGGTCTTACCATCTCTGGATGACTGAGAGCCAGAGGAGAACTGGGAGGAGGAGAGGCTGTGAAGACAGAAGAGGGCAGGACCGTTAGACTCGTGGCAGGGCAGCGGGTATGCAGTGGGACGTAGACTGGGCAGGGCCGGGCACTCACTGGGCATCCTCGCCCTCCAGCAGGCGGCGGTAGGTGGCGATCTCCTGCTCCAGCCGTGTCTTCACGTCCAGCAGGATCTTGTACTCCTGGTTCTGCTGCTCCATCTCGCAGCGCAGCTGTGCCAGCTGCTCCTCCACGTTGCTGATCAGCTCCTGGATCTGGGCCAGCTGCATGCAGTAGCGGCCTTTGGTCTCCTCCAGGCTGTTCTCCAGGGATGCTTTCTGCAAGGGAAGGGAAGAGGATCAAGCATGAGTGAGTGTGGTCATTCTCTCCCTGCTAGTCCCGGGCCCACCCCCCTGCCCAGCAGTGCCCCCAGCAGTGTTCTTACCATGCTGAGCTGGGACTGCAGCTCGATCTCCAGGTTCTGCACCGTGCGCCGGAGCTCGGAGATCTCGCTCTTGCCACTCTGCACCAGCTCGCTGTTGGTGGCCACCTCGCGGTTCAGCTCCTCTGTCTGCAAGAAAAGAGGACACCATTCACACCAAAAGGCCCCCAGAAGGCAGGTGGTCTGGGTCCCTTCCACCCCAAACGATACCCACCTTGGTGAAGAACCAGTCCTCGGCATCCTTGCGGTTCTTCTCTGCCATCTTCTCGTACTGGTCGCGCATCTCGTTCAGGATGCGGCTCAGGTCCACGCCAGGTGCTGCATCCATCTCCACATTGACGTCTCCACCCACCTGGCCTCTCAGGGAGTTCATCTCCTGTGCAGCCAGAGAATAGTCCACAGTCAGGAGCCTCACTGTGGCAGGTGACTGGGGTTCCCGCTCCCAATTCCATTTCTTCTCTCTGCTATTTTTTTTTTTTTTTAGAGATGGGGTCTCACTATGCTGCCCAGGCTGGTCTTGAACTCCCGGGCTGAAGTGATCCTCCCACCTCTGCCTCCTGACTAACTGGAACCACAGGTGCTTGCCACCACGTCCAGCCTCCCTGCTGTTCTTCTAAGCTGGCTTTTCCATGCAGCCCTCACCTCCTCGTGGTTCTTCCTCAAGTAGGCCAGCTCCTCCTTCAGGCTCTCGATCTGCATCTCCAGGTCTGCTCTGGCCAGGGTCAGCTCGTCCAGCACGCGGCGCAGGCCGTTGATGTCGGCCTCCACGCTCATGCGCAGGTTCAACTCTGTCTCATACCTGGAATGACCCAGGAGAAAAGGAATGAGACACCCATTCTGGCCACACTGAAAGCTTTGTTCTCTTCCCTCTACAGCTTCTTCCCAGAGCTGGCACCCAGTGGGTGGTTTAGGGAGCCAATCTTGGAAATGGCGTAGTTGGACACAGTGCCCATTGATGGCTCAGATATGAATATTCCTGGGGGCAGTTCATCAGGCTGCAGAATGCAGGAAGGGGTGCACGTCCAGCTTCAGCCAACCTATAATGTGTAAGGCCTCCAAATATGACTACCTCCCGCACTTCAAAGGCAGGTGGGCCAGTGGGAGGCGCCTCTCCCTAAAGTGGTGGTTCCCAAACCTGGCTGTGGATCAGAATCACTCGGGTAACCTGCTACAAATAACTGAATCCAAACTCCAAGGGTGGAGCCCGAGAGTCTTGTCTTTTTACAAGCACCCCAGGGGGTTTTCATGCACCTATCCTGGCACCGGCTCTATTTGGGAAACACCGCTCCAAAAATGCCCCACTCTGGGGAGACTGGATGTTCTGAGCCACCCACTGCAAACTCACTTGGTGCGGAAGTCATCGGCGGCCAGACGGGCATTGTCAATCTGCAGGACAACGTTGGCATTGTCCACGGTGGCCGTGAGGATCTGCAGGATGGAAAGGGTCCAGGTCATTTGTCAAGGGGACACCATGAGCCGGATTTCACTGCAACCTGCCTCAGGCTTCTGCTTTCCCGCTCTTGCCTGAATGTCCCTCTTCCCCACAAGCCTTGGCCACAGCAGCCTACAGGAAAACCCCAGGCAGTCCAGGTTTGACCCGGGACTTTCCTAATTCTTGGTCAGCAAAGGGGGTTGAAGCAGCCCTGGCCTTAGAATCAAAAGCCCCAGAGTTCTGGTCCCAGTTCTGCCTACTGACTTGCTGCAAAACCTAAGACAGTCTCGGGGCTTCCAAGTTCCCACCTACAGACGAGGGGAATGGCCTAAGGCTCCCTAGCCCCCTTCCTTATCGGGCCTGTCCTCTCTGCATCAGCCAGTGCTGCTGGTCCTCCGCAGACATGCACATTCCTTTCCAAGCCCACGGGGCATGGCATCTCAGGTGGGACTTTCCCAAGAGATGAGATCCAGCTGGCACAGGGGGATCAGGAAGGAGGACACAGGGGAAGAATAAGAAGATATGAGAAGAATAAGGACCCTGAGCCTGTCTTCCTTCCTCGTCATCAAGTTTCCTGAATCTATGCAAGGCATTGGAGCCACGCGGGCTTGGCAGGGAGGGCTCCTGGTGACGTGGGAGCAGGAGAAGGCACAAGTCCGAGGGCACAGCCCACCAGGGTCCTTCTGTGCAGGCTGCACGGGGAGCCACATAGATGGTCTCTGTGGGTTTTCCATGCCCGCCTGGCTGTGGGGAAGGGCCAGCCAGTGCCAAGGCTCATGGGCGGCGGCCACAGCCCAGACTCGTGAGCTAATGAGCAGTTTGGGTGTCTAGTCTGGTCCCGTTACAGCCTCGCTCCTCCCCTGCACGGGAGAACAGGTAGCTGCCTCCTGTGCTGGAAGGAGGGGCGCAAGGGCTCCTGCCTGGGCTCTGCCATTAATTTGCTCTGTGACCTTCAGCAGGTCACAGCACCTCTCAAAGCTTCAACTTCTTCCTCTATAAAAAGTAAGAGTAGGAATCACTGGTCTCAGCTGGTCGGAGGACTAGAGGCCAGAGGGCATGAGAAGGCAGGGAAGGGACACTCTCTTCCCACTGACCAGCTCTGTTGGGGGCATCCAAGGCCTCAGAAGAAGACAGCTGGGTGGAGTCTGTCCTGCTCGGAAATCTAAAGCTGCCAGTGGCCTGAGGCATCTAGAGTTTCCAGAGTCAGGTAGCTGGTATGGCACCTCCTGCTGCCCAGTCCACCCACCTTGTTCCTCAGGTCCTCGATGGTCTTGAAGTAGGGGCTGTAGTCCTTCATCTCGGTGGGCCGCTGCCTCTGGTACCAGTCGCGGATCTTCACCTCCAGGTCGGTGTTGGCCTCCTCCAGGGCGCGCACCTTGTCCAGGTAGGAGGCCAGGCGGTCGTTGAGGTTCTGCATGGTGACCTTCTCGTTGCCCACCAGGAGCCCGTCACCACCGCCAAAGCCACCACCCAAGCCACCACCAAGGCCACCACCAAAGCCACCACCAAAGCCACCACCAAGGCCACCACCATATCCTCCGCCAAAGCCGCTACCCAGGGCCCCGCCAAAGCTGCTGCTGCTGCTGCTGAAGCCGCCGCCATAGCCGCCCCCCAGCCCGCAGGCTCCCCCGGAGGAGAAGCGGGAGGAGGAGACAGACAGGCCCCCGTAGGCGCTGGGGGCCCGGTAGGACCCTCCGGTCAGGACGGAGGAGATGCGGCTGGAGCCACCACCGATGCCACAGGAGCCCTTCATGGAGCTGGAGGAGGTGAACTGGCGGCTGCAGGTGGTCATGGTGCCGAGGAGGGAGGCGAGCGAGCGAGCGAGTTGGCAGAGAGAAGTGAAAGGTGCTCAGGTGAGTGGCAAAAGGATGCGAGCGCTTTATACTGGTGAGTAGGGGGCGGGCCTGGCATTTTCCATTCCCCTTGGCTCTCATCACCCACGGGCTAGTGCCAACTCCCAGCCAGACCCCGCCCCTCCTCCGCCTCGTCATGTCTGTCATATTTTACTGGAAACTCATTGTTTGGGGTGTTTTGGGCTTTCTCGTCCCGCCAGGCGTGATTCACGCAGGGAGGTGCGGGCCTGCAGGCTACACTTTCCCATCGGGCCCTGGGAGCCACAGCCCTCAGGAGCCCGCGTGCTGGCTCAGGCAGGGTGACAGAGAGCAGGGGCTCTGCACGTACACCTGGCGACCTGAGTTCCACTCAGAGGAAGCCCACCACTGCAGGGGCTGACACCTGGCTGGAGGAGCACCTGCATGGCAAGGTCACCTGGGCACAGACACGACACTCTCAGCACTGCCATCTATTGAAGGAGACAAGAAGGTCTCGGGGGCCCTCCCAGGGCTGACTTGCTGGGCTGTGCTAAGGGGCCTGTCACATCCCTGCAACACACCTAGCCAGTCAGGTGGCTCAGACTTCCACTGGGACAACCCCATTAAAGGGAAATCCAGGCAGCTCTCCCCAGCCCTGGGCACAGACCCTAACGAATACCCTCCCTATGGGGACACTCTCACACCCACCACACTCCTGTGGCACTGGCTGCTCAGTCTGGCCGAGGGCAGGGAGCCTCACGGGGCACAGCCAGAGATATCAGGAAAGAGCATGGAGCCAGGTGAGTCCTGGCTCTGCCATTTACACCTGCCTGACTTAGTTCTTAGACTTAGGACTTAGTACTTCTCTGAGCCTCAGTTTGCTCATCTGCAAAGTGGGAGTAAGTACCAACCACTCTGCCTGCTGCACTCAGCTCCGAGAATGCAACGTGACAATGTAAGTGAAAGGTTTTGTAAACCAAGTGTGGCACCAAGTCTGGTCAGCATCATTTGTAGCCCAGCATCTTGGCCCCAAAGGGAGCAAAGCAGCATCCCTGGAACAGACCTAGAGGGGCCTTTTTCCTTCCAGCCCCAGGTGACTTCTCAGACGCCCAGGGCAGCCCCAGTATGGGGAAAAGACCTGCCCAGGCACCCTCATTTGAGTCCCTTTTGGAGCTGGCCCGAGTGATGGTCTGGGAGAGTTCAGGCTCCCAGGGATGGAGCAGGGCTGTGCCCAGGGTGTGGCCAGAGTGGACATGAGGGTCCCTGACTCTTGGGGCCCCACGGGTCAGGGGACATTTCCAGGAGTCCATTTGGTCCTGCTTTAGACCTCAGCTGTCTCACCCTCCCTGACCACCTCCAAAAGCCACCCCCGTCCCGGCCCCCACGCCACCCCACCCTCCCATCAGCCCCTGGGCTCCTCGGCTCCTCGGACCCCGGCAGGCATGTCGGGAGGAATGTGGTCCTGTCTGGGGCTGCCTGACACATCCTATCTCCCCAGACAGGCCCCAACAGCCCCTGCTGGAGGCTCCAACGCACTTCCTAGGATCAACTGCTCCCAGAGGGAAGCAGCGCCCTCCCCCAGCCCCACCCCCCACCTTGGCAGTCACCAAAGCAGAAGTCAGGGAGCCTCTCCCCCGCCAATCATGGCTCAGGAGTTGAGAAGACAATGCTGAGACAGACACTGGAGGCTGTGGGCTCCCCAAATCTGCCGCGGCAAGGACTCTCGAGGATGTGAGTAAGCCAGGGCCCCACCCACTGCCCCCGCCCCTGACAGACACTCCTAATCTCCTTCTAGAGAATGGTCCCCCCACCCTGGCCCAGCCCTGCAATTTCCCCCACGAGAGGCAGCAGGGATTTTGGCTGAGGGACAGATGCTTTTGTTGCTGTTGGCTGTGGGTGGGTGTTGGGGTAGCTGCTCACTGGAGAAAAGTCCAGCGTCCATTGGGATCCGGAGCAAGAGTGGGGTGCAGAGCACAGAGCCAGCTTCCTCTGTGCACCCCGCCCCTCTCTCCCTCCTCTGCAGGGACCAAGGGTAGGTTCAATGGAAGCAAAAAGACTCTCCTTCCTCCCTCCACCCACCACAAGGGGAATCCAAAAGATAAAGATGGCAGGGAACCAACGACAGACAAACCCATGCACAAAATTTAAAAAGAGACCTTTGCCAGCCTCTGGCCCCTCCCATTCCCCCTCCCGGACTCTGGCACCCCAGCGTGGAATACAAGTCTGATCTTCTCCCCCAGCCAGGGTTAGGACTCTGACTCGAGCTGGAGCCTGAGGCCAACGCCCCTCCCCTGCAGAAACAGACTCAGCGACCAAGGAGCTACACATGGCCCAGCCAGACAGGGAGCAGAGACTCGGAGGACACACACTGCTGTCCCCTCCCTGGTGCCAGGGAGGCCTGGTACTCATGACATTTCAAGGGGCACAGCTCTCTGGGGCAGCAGGGGTTAATGGGTTAGGGGGTATCTGACTGCTGGGCCCGGAGCACCCACACCCCTGGCAGGGGCTTTGTGTGGGCACCAGCAGCTGACCCTCCCTCCAGCCTGCCCTGGCGGGCAGGGGGCAGGGAGGAGCCCAGGCAGGGCCTCTTGTGGTCAAAGCTTATCCCTGCACCGCCCAGTGGTGGGCAGACCAGTGCCAACCCACACAGGTGACGCGGGCAGGGCCAGGCAGTCCCTCACAGAGCCTGCATTGTGTGCCAAGGACCAGCTGGGCGCTACGGGGTGGCATCCTGCGGAAGGAGGAGACCTGAGACAGCCCAGTCTCAGGAGGGACGCATGGCCCTGCCCTCAGAGTCCACAGTCTGGTGGAAGAAACTGACCCTGTCTTTAGGAAGTCTCCAGCCTGAAAGGGAAGAGGGGACAGTCATCTGAATCACTTAGGATGTGAACAAACGTTAAGAAAAGTGCAGACCATGTATATGAGTTCCCCAGGGCTGCCGTAACAAGTTACCACAAATTAGTGGCTTAAAACAACAGAAATGGGCCGGGCGTGGTGGCTCACGCCTATAATCCTAGCACTCTGGGAGGCCGAGGCAGGAGGATTGCTTGAGGTCAGGAGTTCGAGACCAGCCTGAGCAAGAGCGAGACCCCGTCTCTACTAAAAATAGAAAGAAATTAGCTGGACAACTAAAAATAGAAAAAATTAGCCGGGCATGATGGTGCACACCTGTAATCCCAGCTACTTGGGAGGCTTTGGCAGGAGGATCACTTGAGCCCAGGAGTTTGAGGTTGCAGTGAGGGAGGCTGATCCCATGACACTCTAGCCCAGGCAACAGAGCAAGACTCTGTTTCAAAAAAAAAAACAAAAACAAATGTATTCTGTCACCATTCTGGAGGCTACAGTCTCCAGATCGAGGTGTTGGCAGGGCAACAGTCCCTCTGAGGACTCTAGAGGACACTCCTTCCTTGTCTCTCCCAGCGTCTGGGGACTCTCTGAGTCCCTTGGCTTGTGGCAGCATCACTCCAACCTCTGATCCCACCTTCACAAGGCCTTCATCTCTGTCTCTGTGTGTCCTTTTCTGTCTCTTAAAAGGACATACCTTGGATTTAGTGCCCACCCCGAATCCAGTGTGATCTCATCTCGAACCTTACCTTACTTACGTCTGCAAAGACCCTATTTCCAAATAAGGTCACATTCTAAGGTCCCAGGTGGACATGAGTTTGGGGGGACGCTATCAACCCACTGTACCATATAACAGCTTGGGGCCATCCACACTGCAGAGGCAGTGGTGAGTCTTGGTGGGGAGCCGGGTGAGATAAGACGTGGGCGGGCCTAATCTGCAAGGCTTCTGGGAACAGGTGTAGCTCAGCGCCTAAGGGTGCCGGGACTGGGCGGCAGGGAGGCTTAGAATGCTCAGGTCTTGTGTCCATACTTTCTGCCACCCGATTTCTCTGGCTTCTTCAAAAATAGCGAGATGCTCCAGAAGACAGCTTTTATTTTTTAACTCTTTATTTTGAAATAACTGTAGATTTCCCGAAAACGTTACAAAATAGTACAGAGAGTTCACGTGTACCCCTTACTCGGCTTCCCCTAATATGAAGATAAGTGGTGTATAATTTTCAAAACCAATAAATGAACACCGACACAATGGTATTAATTAGCTACAGGCTCTGTTGGAATTTCTACCAGTTTTTCCACAAACTTTCCTTTTCTGTTGCAGGATCCAACTCAGGTTTCCGCATTGCATTTAGCCGTCACATCACCTTGGTCTCTTCCAACCCGAGACAGCTCCTCAGTCTTTCCTTGTCTTTCACCATCTTGACATTTTTGAAGAGTGGTGATCAATTATGTTCTAGAATATCCCTCGGTTAGGGATTTTCTGATGTTTTCTCCTGATCAGATGGAAGTTATGCATTTTGGCGAGAAAACCACAGGAATGTTGTTGTGTCCCATCAGGCATATAGGACAGGTACGTCGATGTGTCTTACCGAGGGTGATACTAACTTTGTTCACTTGGCTGAGGTGGTGTTTGCTGGATTCTCCGCTGTAAGGTTCCCGTTTTTCCCATTGAAATTAATAAATACCTTAAGGACGATGCTTAGAGACTATGCAAGAATCCTGCTTCTCCTTGAACTCTGACCCACTAATTTTTACATCCATCAGTAGAGAGAAGGAGTCCTTGTCACCCACTGGGTCCAAGAGTCTCATTTGCTCTGGACTCCTTCAGGGACTGTGGCTTTCAGGAGAGATTTTGGGGGGTCTGGGCCCAGAGAATGGACTCTTTCTTGCTCCTCATCTGGTCCCAAAGCCGGATTGGTCCTCCTCGAACCCACTCTGTACCCCAAGACACTCCCATGCGTGGAGAAATATCCAGTGTTTCCCAGATCATTGTCTGGGGTCTTTTCCTAGGCCCCGCCAGCCCCGCCAGCCCTGGGGGAAGGAAGGGGCCAAGCCATGTCCTCCGCATGTCATAGGTGGGAAGTCTGAGGTCCAGAAAAGCTCACAGTCCAGTGACAAGTTAGGGCCCCCCTGTGATTCCCACATGCCCAGGGTCTGCCCCGGGCTGGGCTTCTCTCTCCTGGCAGAGTCTTGTGCCCTCCTCCTTCTCTGCCCCTTCACACCCTCCCCTGCCCCCTTCACCTTGCCCATCCCTCTGCCCACTAAGTCCCAGCTATCTGTGTGTGGAGAAGGTAAAGTGTCCCAGAGCTCAGGGCTGTCACTTGCAGGGACACTGGGCTGGGGACTGAGCGGCCTCTGCTGCCAGAGGGCAGGGCTCGCGTGGGGGCCGGGAGTAGGCCAGCGGGCAGGATTGCAGCACGGGAGGCAGTCAGGAGCCTACAGCACCTCCCAAGGCCCTGGGGCTCCCTTTCCCCCAGAGAGCACTGCCACCCGCCGATTTCCCAGGCCAGCCTGCCTGTCTGGGCCAAGTGTCCTCGAGAGCCTGGGCTGACACAACAGATGGGCTAAACAAATCATTTCAGTTTGTCCACAGCCGTGTCTGAGCCTCCTAGCTGGGCTGCAAAGCTGACAGACAGACAGTGACCATCCACCTTATAGACGAAGACGGTTCAGAGGTTCAGAAGGTTCAGACCCTCCCAAGGGCCAAGGAAGCTGCTTGGTCAGGGTTCCACCCCAGCTCTGCTGGCTGCAAGGCTCACTTTTCAATGACAGGTCCCCTCCTGCTGGAAAGTCCTCAAAAGGCAGAGCCTAAAAGGGCCTCAGCAGTCACCTAGACCAGCCCCTTAACTTTACATGTAGAAAACATGAGCCCCAGCTAGGGAAAGGGACCTGTCCAAAGTCACACAGCAGAGCCTGCTTCAAAAACGCAAAGTGTGGCCGGGCAGGGTGGCTCATGCCTGTAACCCCAGCACTATGGGAGGCTGAGGTGGGAGGATCACTTGAGGCCAGGAGTTTAAGACCAGCCTCGGCAACATAGTAAGACCCCAACTCTACAAATAAAAATGAAAAATTAGCTGGGTGTGGTGGTACGTTCCTGTAGTCCCAGCTACTCAGGAGGCTGAGACAAGCGGGTCACTTGAGCCCAGGAGTTGCAGACTGCAGTGAGCTCTGACCACACCACCACACTCCAGCCTGGGCAACATGGCAAGACCTGTCTCTAAACAAACAAAAAAAAGTTTAAATGTCACCCAGAGTTCTGAGCAGGGCAGGGTAAGAATATGTGTAGGGTGAAAAGGGCTGTCCCTGCACCCCAGAATCAAGTTCAGGCTGTTAAAATACAGACAATAGGTGGCCAAGGCCAAGCATTAGATGGGTTTGCAAATCTCCAAACCCCTGTCAGCTCCCAGTTCAGGGAAAGTACAGCTGAAATTCTCCAGCCCCTGAGCCGTGAGGCCCCACTGCACACCAGGTCTTGTCCCCAGCAGGCCAGTCCCCCTGCCGATCCCACATCCTCATCCATTCCCAACCTCTGCCTGAACTCCCACATCTGTCCTCCCCTCTACCCGGATCCCTCACGTCCTTTAAGGCCAAGCCCCAGTTGGACACATAGCTTTAAGATACAATTCCTGCAAACTTTGTGGCATAAAGTAGCTGCTCAATGAAGGAAGGGAGGAGGAAGGGAGGGAGGGAGAGGGGAAAGGGAAGAGGCCAAGGGAATGCAGAAGAGAGGATGGATGGATGGATGGATGGACAGCGGGCAGGTGGACAGATGGACACGTGAGTGGGAGGAAGGTGAGAAGGAAAGGGGAGGGATGGGTGGATGGATGGGGTGGGCCGGCAGGGAAGCAGAAGAAGGGATGAATGGAAGGAAGGAATGACAACGGGTTGGTGGACAGGGATGAATGGCAGGTGGGGGAAGGGTGGATGGAGCTGGTAGCCCAGCCCGGGGGCAGGAGGGCAAGCATCCCAGAGGAGCTCTTAACTCATCTGCACCTTGAAAATGAGCAGATGCTAAGTGAGCACAGGAAGTGAGGAAGGACAGCCCATTCGCCCAGGGAAGCACCTGAGCAGAGACGCAGAGGTGTGCAACGCCGGTCTGATGGAAACTGCACGTGGTTAAGCCTTGATGGAGCTTCCAGCTCAAGACTGGACCTTCCTGACTTTATCCTGCCACACGGGGGCCACCAAAGGGTTCTAAGCTGGGGAGTGATGCTGCCAGCTGTGTTTCCAAGGCCACTCTGATATCCACATGGAGCACATTTGGTGGGATTTGCAGGGGAGGAAAACCTGTAAGGAAGATTAGCTATTACCCAGGTAAAGGAGGGTATTGGCTCAGACCTCTCCTGTCCCAGGAAGTCCCACCCATCACCTGAGGTCACCTGGGTTTCTCCCCTTCTCTGCCCTCCCACTGCCTCTGTGATCGGTGCCCCCCATTCTACTTGCTATAGTGCCTTAGGGGGCCACAACCTGTTTTTCACCTAGGAGGGGCTCGGCACGGCAATTTACTGCAATTACTCTGGTCTGGTTGGGGGGACACAGCCCTTGCCCTTGGGCTGCCCAGTCTGATGGAGGAGGGCAGCCAGGCCTAGAGTTTTCTGTCCCTCAGACCAAGGGGAGCTGAGAGCTGAGGAGCCACCGGGGGGGTGGGTCAGCACATGGCTTCTTGGAAAGGGTGCGCTTTGACACAGGTTTTGAAAGAGGAAGAGCCCCAGAGGGTGGAGCGGGAAGAGGGCATTCCCAGCCAGGGGTGTGGCTGTGGGAACTCCAGCTCCCGGTGGTGAGGCGAGGAGTCAGCACCTGGGAGTCCGAATGGCTGTGTCAGGAGTCCTGAATGCCCGGGCAGCAGAATGGGGAGAAGGGAAGGAGGGGAGCTTGGGGTTCCCAGCTGTTCTAGCAGCCTCACAGGGAGAAAAAAGAGGAGTCGTGTCCACCAGTTAGAGGTCTGGGAGAAGGGTCAGCCTCTTGCAGCCCACCCCACCCCTGCAGAATGGGATACCGAGTAGGATTGGGGAAGGAGCGGGGCCTCCTCAGTTAGAAAGACCAGGGCTCAAGTCTGGGCTCCACCACTGACTGGCCATGTGACCCTGGACAGACCACTGCAGCCCTCCCAGCCTCGGCTCCCTCTCAAGTGGGAAGAACAACAGTTCCTACCTGGTGGGCTTATTGGGAGGAGTAGCTACGTCCGGGCAAGCGGCCAGCGTGGTGCTTGGTGCAGAGGAAATGTTTGCCAAAACTTCCTGTCAATTAAACCCTAGAGTTGGACCAAAGGGGATTGAGGGAGCACAAATGGAGAACAGGTGTCATCATTCAGCCAAAGACCTTGAGGCAGAGAACAAAGAGCTGGAGCTCAGAGCGCCGGGGCTGGGAGCAAGCAGGGAGCTGCGGGGGGGGCTGCTGAGGCCAGCAGGGTGACAGGCTGGTGAGTCTGCCAGGGCCTGGTGGGGTGGAGATTGCGGGAACAGGGCAGGCCTGGACACCCCAGTAAGCAAGAGTCAGCAGGATGTTTGGGTGTGAGGGGAGAAGGCAGGGGAGCTGCCAGTGGGACCTGGGGACTGGAGGCCTCGCGCTGGCCTTGCCCAGCCCTGGAGTGAGGGAGATGTGGAAGCGGCCCCTCAGATGCCAACGCAGTCCTGAGGCCACTCAGCATCAGCCCCGACCTGGTTCTTCTCCTCCCAGCCCTGCCTGTCAGTGCAATGGGAGGCAGTACCTGCAAAAAAAAAAAAAAAAAAAAAAAGACTATTTCTATGTCCCCCAGTTCCAAAAGAAGGCTTGGATGGCTTATGATAAAAGACACATGCATAATAAAACAAAATATCCAGCATGGCTAGAAGAAAAATAAATCAAGCATTGGGTAACAGGGTACATTGACGAGCACATTGTCGTTGCAAGCGACAGAAACTCAGCTTGCATTCGCTTTAAAAAGAGGCGGTTTGCTGGTTCAGGGCTCACATCACCACAACAAGGCAGAAAAGGCACAGAGGCCCCTTGGGAGGAGGCTGGACCTTGGCGGAGGCAGCCCTGAACTCATCCTCGGCCCAAGGTCAGAGAGGATCAGCTCAAACCTGAACGATCCCAGGGAAAGCTTCTGCATGGCCCGATGTGGCCAGCGGCTGGAATCTGATGACAAACCCAGCGGGTACACATGCCCCCAGCCCATGACCAGGGAGGAAGGTATCAGGAGAAAGGGCACCCTTAGCAGCTAAGTAGCCCCCCAGGTTTGTGTCTACTGCAAAAGGAGGGGTCATTGCAGGGAAGAAGGAGGCAACCAGACCTGACACTTAGCTCTGGGTTTCCCAGCAGCCAAGATAAGGAGCAAACTGGAATTTGAAACTCTCCTCAACTCCCAAGGAGGCCCGTCTGACTGTCAAAGGAGACAAACATCCTCTAAGGTCTGAGAAGAATCTGTCTTCATAGACTGATTGTGGTAGTGGTAGAGGTGATGGTGGTGATGATTGTGGTAGTAGCCGTGATAGTGGTTGTGATTGTGGTCGTGGTGGTGATGATGATGGTAGTGATCATGATGGCGGTGGTGGTGGTAGAGAATGCAGATATGAAAATGGAACCCCTGAGTCAAGTCTCTCGGTGGGACAGAACAGAGCCAGCTTAAGCAGGGCTCCCCTAGGAAGAGCTTAGGGGTAAAACACACGCTCTTACACTCTCCTTCCAAAAGGCTAACATGTAAGGAGGGTACCCTGGGCCAGGTCTTAACTTCATCATCTCTTCTAATCCTCAGAATCACACTACAAGGCAGGGCAAATACTAGCCACTATTTAGGACTTTGTTAAGTCCAGAGCCCAGTCCTCACCACCCCACCTAGCAGAGGAGGAGAGAAAGGAGAGACATCAGCCAAGGCCCGGTGTTGAGAAAGCACACCACGGGGACCGCCCACCCACACACACTGGAGGGGCCTCCAGGAGGAGGACAAAGAACACCATTCTCTGCACAGGCGCAGTAAGTGAGGATCTCGTTTAGGACCAGGCGGCTCCTGATTTATCACTGTAGCCCACCCTGCACCCACCCCAAGCCCAGCACAACACCTGGCCCAGAGCAGCCTCTAAGTGGACATGGGCTGCATTCACTGGGCTACTGCTGGAACTCACCTTCTCTGCAGACCTGATCAAGTCAAACGAGGCCAGAGATCTGCTCACCTGGAAGACCTATGCACAGGTGGCACTGTGGGCGGGGAGGATTCTGACACCCCACCTACTAGTCATGCACCCTTGGGTAAGTCGCTCAGCCTCCCTGAGCCTTAATTTCCTCACCTGTAAAATGGGCTGAGCAGGTGCGTGGAGACAGCGAGGAGGCATTTGCTCCAGTTCAGCCTTAGGAAGCAGAACACAGCTGCCTGTCTGCAGCCTCGCCGCTGGAATCAAATGAAGCAATCATAAGGTGGTAGCATTAAAAACTGTCAACAGGGAGAGGGAAGGAGCAAGAAGCATTTATTGAATACTTACTGTGTGCTTTGTCCACCTTTAATCTCCTTTAATTATTGCATGAACCCCTTCAGGTAAATACTACTACCCTAAATTTACAGATGAGGAAACTGAGACCCAGAGAGATGGGGGGATCCACCCAAGTTCACACCAAACTTCAGCCCCAGGTTGGCCCCTACCCTCCTCCCACTATCCCACACTGCTTCCTGCGAGGGACTACGATCGGACTTTAGGTTTATTTCTTTTCTTTCAGTTATCACTTTTCATTTGTATAGTCATATTATCAGCTAAGCCACAAAGTAAATTAAAAATCTATTTTATGGCAATATAAAATTGACAGGCCAGGATGTTAGTGTGTGCAATCCGTTTTTAATTAGGAAGCTGATGTGGTATTCGACAAATTAATTGACTCTTCAGTTCTTAAATTTTTGCTTAATATCTTTATTCATATATACAACTTTTTGTACATGCATAAAAATGTGTGCACTTCTTTTTCTTTTTCTGTTTTTCTTGGATTCCCTCTTCCCTCTGTCCCACCCCGACCCAGAGGGAGTCTATGTTAATAATCTCATACGTGTCCTTTGGTATTTTTGGTGCTCATGTAACCACAGGCACACATACATGCGTTTACGTAAAGGAGGGGAAGAAGATGGTTATTGTTCATTTCACACAAGTGAAATCAATTCACTTCTGTGCTTCTCTGCATCGTACATTTCTCTCTCCCAATGCCTTGAGGAATCCTCCTTGCCATCTGACACAGCTGCAATTTATTGATGGTGACGGCTGCTTAATACTCCATGGAAGGAGTGGGCCATTATTTATTCAAGTCTTCCACTACCAACAGAAAAGTTGCTTTCCATTTTCTGCCACTACAAGTAATGAAGCAGTAAATATTCTCGCACATATGTCCTTTTATACCAATC
Source organism: Lemur catta (assembly GCF_020740605.2). Taxonomy (NCBI): domain Eukaryota; kingdom Metazoa; phylum Chordata; class Mammalia; order Primates; family Lemuridae; genus Lemur; species Lemur catta. Next base: position 38,994,756 of record NC_059142.1, read on the forward strand.
TTTTATTTCCATTAATTTAACATCAAATGACGCCCCTTAAATAATTTGAAAATCATCTTTGCTGTACACTCACACATCATGAAGCTGGAAAAGAATCTGGGAGAATAAACACTTTGGGGACAGAACAATGGATGAATATTTTTATTTTCTGTATTCCCTTTGATGTTGTCACACTATTTGTATGGTAGATAAAAGCTGGAAAGAACAAGACGTGTGTGTTTTATGTGTCACCACCCTATCATTGTAGGAGAAAGAGGGACCCTTGCAACCCGAAAGTGTGTCAACAAGGGGGTGATGTCAGAAAAGGGGTGTCTTTCTGAATAGCTGCCACTGCTGCTTTAACACTCCTCGATCTGCTCAAAGCCCTTCAGGAGTCTGAGACTGTTGGGGAAGGGGGGACGCAGAGCTCTATCTGCCCGTGGTGGGGACCCAGACAGCACATCAGAGGAAGAGCCTGGTGAGCAGCTCCACCTGCTTGGTGCCTCAGCTCTCTCTGATGGGCTCTGTCCCTCCAGGGCTCAGGAAGATATTTGCTTTCTCTTCCACGATAGCGCGTCAGTATACCTACCCATGGAGGCTGCCTTATGCCAACGGGATGAGAGGCACATGGAACCCAAAGAAGCCTGCCCTCAAGAAACTTGCTTCCGAGAAGGTTCCACGGAGACCTGAACACGCAGAGACGTCTATAGCAAACCTCTGAGGCTCGACTCCACAAGTCTTCACTAAGTGTCGCTCAGGCGCTGGGTACTGTCTAAGGGTTGGTGGGGGACAAGCAAAACAAGCAGTTTCATTGGTGTTTACCTTTCAGGGAGCAGTGAGAAAGTCTCAAACACCAAGCCACAGCAGTGGGAAGATAAGCCTAAGAAATTGCTTATCTCAGACTTTAGGAGAGACACTGGGCTGCTTCTAGCTCTAGGAAACAATGGGCCCAAAGAAAGCAAAATTTACAAGCTCGCACTCAGTCATTGACATCAGCAGACACGCTTTATGGGCCGTCATTAATTCTCACTCTAGTCATTGTTTTAGCACTTTATGCAATTATCTAAAACAATATTTCACAAACCTTGAAGTAACTCAAGCATAAGGAATGTGAGGGTGTGTTCAAAATGGACAGGTTACAAAGAACATTGGGATTACTCCATCCGACTCCTGTCTCAGGGGCCAGCATCTCAGGAATTGGGGAAGACTAGCCACGAGCAAAATGCAGTCTGATCAGGGACTTGAATGCCAGCTTGCAAAATGCAGGCAGCAAGCGGTTTCCAGATGCAACAAAACCGGTACCCTTACTGAAGGGGAAACTCACATTTCTGCATAACGCTATTCTTCTATTTAAAAGGGACTCGTGTTTTGTTTCCACATGGTACGGCAATGAACAGGAGAAACGTGATTCCTGCTCTCAGGGAATTTTACTGACGAGCTGTGAGACCCCAAGAAAGTTTATTTTTCCCTTAATTTCTCTCAACTTCAGTTTCCTCATCAAGTAGAGGCTTTTCTTCTGGAGCTTCCCAAGGGTGCACTGATTAAAGGTATGCACTCGGAAGACAGCGGGACAGACACCTTCTTTAAAACAGCTCCCCTCGCCCCTTGCCCATGGTATTCTATGTCCTCTGTTCTGGCATCTCATTAATGAACAACTCATAATGTGTGCGCCAGCCCAGGAGTTGTTTAGTAACCCAGGCCAGGATTATGTCTCTATATAAGGGTCCTTCCATAACATCAGCTTTAAAAGTGACAGACAAATCAATTTACCAAAGAAGTTTTAAAAGATATCACTCAAAGTTAGTGAGCATGTTTTGAAATAGGCACTCCCATTCCCTGCTGGCAATGTATGCAAATTGACACAACTTCTCTATAAATCAATTTAGCCATGTAAATCAAGCACCTTAAAACATTTGTATTTTCTCACTTAGTAATTAGACTTCTGGGAATCTAGCCAAAGGAAATAATCCAAAATATTTGTAAGAGCTTTATGCAGAATGATGATGCTCATTTCTGCATTATTTTCAATGGCAACCAAAAAAGAAAGAAACAGCATTTAAAAATGTGTGACACAATTCACAATTGCAAAGATGTGGAAACAACCCAAGTGCCCATCAATACATGAGTGGATTAATAAAATGTGGTACATGTATACCATGGAGCACTACTCAGCTATAAGAAACAATGGTGATATAACACCTCTTGTATTTTCCTGGATAGAGCTGGAACCCATTCTACTAAGTGAAGTATCCCGAGAATGGAAAAATAAGTACCACATGTACTCACCATCAAATTGGTTTCACTGATCATCACCTAAGAGCACATTTAGGAATAACATTAATCGGGTGTCGGGCAGATATGGGGGGGAGGGGATGGGTGTATACATACATAATGAGTGCGATGCGCACCGTCTAGGGGATGGGCACCCTTGAAGCTCTGATTTGGCGGGGGGGGTGGGGGGCAAGGGCAATATATGTAACCTAAACTTCTATATCCCCATAATATGCTGAAATAAAAAAATAAAAAATAAATAAAAATAAAAAAGAACTAATATACACAAAAAATCCAGATTTATTCATAATAAACTAATTTTAGAAAAAATAAAAATGCGTTGACACTTTTAATAGCATGGGAAAGTGTTTCTCTTATAATATTAATAAAAAATTGAATGCAAAATGGTATAGACATTCGGTGTAATTGTAATTATAACTTGTAATATATATCAATATATTTTTCATTTATGTATATTAATGACGGGTATATGTTCTGAGAAATGTGTCATTAGGAGATTTTGTCGCTATGTGAACATCAAAGTGTACTCACATTAACCTAGATGCTATAACCTACTACACACCTAGGCTACATGGTGAAGCCTATGGCTCCCAGGCTACAGACCCGTACAGCACGTTACTGTACTGAGCACTGAAGGCGACTGTAACACAGTGGCAAGTATCTGTGTAGCTAAACGTATCTAAACACAGAAGAGGTACAATAAAAATACAATATCATAATCTTAGGGGACCATCACCGTGTTTACAGCCCATAGTTATATAGCACATGACTGTATATATTCAATATATACTAGATGAGAAAGAAACTCGCAAAAATATTACCAGTGATTATCTTTGGGTATCGGAATTTAGGGTTCAGTCTGACTCATAGGCTCACCCTCTGGCCCTGGGGACAGTGTTGGTGGCCAGCAATAGGGAGACATTTGCTGAACAACCAACAGCCATTGTCCATTGAGACGTGAACACTAGAGTAATGAATCAGACTCGGCAACCTGGAAAGACGAATATGATTTTATCATGTAAGGCAGGGACTTTGGGTTAAACTGGCAGGTTAAACATGCAGTTTGTCTCCACCTTCTAAACACAACTAAAATTACTGTAAATGGATAAAATCCATTTTGACAAAGAGAGCAGGAGATTAGATTATAGCAACAAAATTTTGGAAGGTGGAAAATAGGCACAAAGAAAACTCAGTGCTTGCCCAGGGAGAAGCCACGACGCAAGCAGATTCACACTTCAGAAGCCTGGAAAGGCTCTGGACTAGGAGGCACCAGGCACCTCTGAAAGTGGGGGCAAGGGAGCTAGAAACAGGAGGACAGGTTAGAAGTAGGGACAGAATAGGCGCAGTGGCTCACACCTGTAATCCCAACACTTTGGGATGCTGAGGCGGGAGGATTCCTTGAGGCCAGGAGTTCGAGACCAGCCTGGGCAACATAGTGAGACCCTGTCTCTATAAAAAAAATTTAAAAAAAAAAAAAAAAGCAAGAGGCCTCCATAGTTTCTCTCTCTCCCCACCAGCCTGATGCCAATCATTTCTTCTTTACCCCAGAGAAACTAGAGGTTTACACTAGAGAATTCACCCAGAGGGACTCTGAACCCTGAGACACCAAGCATGGCCAAGTGCAGATGTAATAAACTGAAATCAATCAGTTAGCAGGTTAGCTGAGACTCAGACCCTCTCTGTCCCCTTCCCCCATGCAGCTTCCAGAAAGCTGGTAGCTTTTACAATCCAGACAGGAAATAGAGACATCCCTTCTGAGGAAGACCCTACCCAAGTGTCTGTCCCCCAGTGAAATAGCTTATCCTCCACCAGACAATTCCACAGTAAAACCTGCTAAAGAGAGAGACCCCAAGGTGGACAGCGCTCCCTCCCACCCTCCAGCACAGGAGCCGAGGGGTAGAGTTAAGAGCTCAAGCTTTGGAGTCTTTGTGTTAAAAATATCTAAAAAGGCAGAGTGGTAGTAAAAGAAAAGCACTGACTTTGTGGCCAGACAGACCTAAGCTTGAACTCCCGTCACGCCACTGACTGTCTGCTTGGTTTTACGCAAGTGACTTAACCTCCCCGAATCCCAGGAGCTGTTGACTTCAAAGTGGGCCTGACCACTCCCACCTCACAGAGTTGCTACGAAACTGTCATGAGAGGACCCCTGCAGAATGCCAGACAGTGCCTGCCAGCACGCGTGAACACTCCCCTTCCTGAGTCCCACCTCCCACTCCCACACGGCGTGCAGGTCCTCCAGGGAGGCCCCCCCGGGTCCCTGAGGTTTGTTTCCTCTCCTGCATGTCTCAGGCTATGGAGCCCCAGAAGGGTTTCTGGGAGGTTTCTTCACCTCCCCTCCCACCAGTTCAAGAATGGAGACGACACAGGTTTGCATCAACCAGAAAGTCAGCTTTATTAGCCCGCCACCAGCGGAGGGGAGGGGAGACAGCTGGGAACCGTGCCGAGAGAGCAGGATCCTGACTCTGGGCCTTCAGGAGGTGAGGCCGGCGGGAGGGCAGGAGGCTCTGGTAGAGGCAGCTCAGTGCTTGGAGCTCTGGCTCTGGCTGAAGCTGGCCGAGCCCTGCTCCTTGAGGATGGGCCGGGTCTGGTGGCCGGAAGAGGACGAGGAGGAGGTGAAGACTGTTGGAGAGAGAGGAGGTGAGAAGGGCTACGGCAGCTAAGCAGGCTCCAGGGCAGGGGGAGGGGAAGGCCGGGGGCTCTGGGGAGAAGGGCCTGGCCCCGACCCGTGGAACCGGCAGAGGGGCTGCAGTGCTGGGGGCCTTGGGAGCCTTACCTTCGCGGGAAGAATACGACTGGCCGGACGTGTGCTGGGACAGGAGGCTGTAGGAGAGGAAAGGTGGGGCAGTTAGATGTGCTGGGAGAAGCAAGTGGGGGCTGAGGGTCTAGGAGGTAGGACTTGGCCCCCCACTCACTGGGCGTCCTCGCCCTCCAGCAAGCGGCGGTAGGTGGCGATCTCCTGCTCCAGCCGTGTCTTCACGTCCAGCAGGATCTTGTACTCCTGGCTCTGCTGCTCCATCTCGCAGCGCAGCTGCGCCAGCTGCTCCTCCACGCTGTCGATCAGCCCCTGGATCTGGGACAGCTGCACGCAGTAGCGGCCTTTGGTCTCCTCCAGGCTGTTCTCCAGGGATGCTTTCTGCAGATGAGAAAGAGAGAAAAAGTCAATGAAGGTGGTCACTCCTGTCCCTCCGGGTCTCTGGGCATGTTTCCTGAGAGTTGCGTGGATTTTTGACCCCAGCTGGGGTATTGATGGGGCAGGCAATATGGAGGAAATTTATTCCACCATTCTGAACCTTAATTTCCTCATCCATATGATGGGTACAATGAGCCCTCCAGCCCCACTCCTGGGAAAAGAAAGGCGGAGCTGGATTGGGGCAGTGTTGGGGGGTGGCCATTACTGGTGAGGTAGGGGCTGCAACTGGGCTGAGTCCTCCATACCATGCTGAGCTGGGACTGCAGCTCGATCTCCAGGCTCTGGAACACCCTCCGGAGCTCAGCCACCTCGCTGCGCCCGCTCTGTATCAGTTCGCTGTTAGAGGCCACTTCTTTGTTCAGCTCCTCGGTCTGAGATAGGACAGAAGAGCAGAGGGTATGAGGGGCTCCGGCAGCCCCCGGCTGAGAAGTCCTGCGGGAGGGCTGAGGGCCTGAGCCCCACCTTGCTCAGGAACCAGGCCTCAGCGTCTCTGCGGTTCTTCTCTGCCATCTGCTCGTACTGGTCGCGCATCTCGTTAAGGATGCGGCTCAGGTCCACGCCGGGCGCTGCGTCCATCTCCACGTTGACATCCCCACCGGTCTGACCCCGCAGGGCAAGCATCTCCTAGGAAGGAACAGCAGGAAGCGGTCAGCTCAGCTGATTCCTCTCCCGGCCCTGGGTGGATGTGGCAACCCCACCAAGCCCGCCAACCACCCCCAAAGCCAGCAGCGCACCCACCTCCTCGTGGTTCTTCCTCAAGTAGGCCAGCTCCTCCGTCAGGCTCTCAATCTGCATCTCCAGGTCGGTCCTGGCCAGGGTCAGCTCGTCCAGCACGCGGCGCAGGCCGTTGATGTCGGCCTCCACGCTCTGGCGCAGGGTCAGCTCGTGCTCGTACCTGGCAGGGCAGAGGTCAGGGCCTCAGGCTCCATCCCTGAAGATTCTGAGCCCCCAGGTCTGCTGGCCTTGCTGAACAGACAGCCCCACTCCATGCCCTCTGCCCTCTTCCCTCTGCCCTCTGCCCTCAGCCCAGCATGCTGGCGCTCACTTGGTCCTGAAGTCATCAGCTGCCAGCCTGGCGTTGTCGATCTGCAGAATGGGCTGTGCGTTCTCAATGGTGGCTGCAATGATCTGGATGGGGATGGAGGACAGCGGACCTGGTCAGCCAAACGTCCCTGCTGCTCCAGGGTGAAGGGCAGAGAGGGGCAAGAGGAATCTCCCCAAACACAGGGGTCTCCTGCTGGCAGGCAGCCCCTGCGCTCCCCCAGCCAGGTTGGGATGCCTTCTCCCAGCTCGGGGTGTGGGGGGCGGCTCCCACATCGCCGACCACCCCAACTCTGGGCCCAAGGCTGAGAAGCTGAGCATGCAGCTCAAGGAACCCTCGCAGGGAGCAGGAGATTCAGGGTTCCAGCCCCAGCTCAGACACAGAGATGCTGAAAAGGAACCTTCTGCCTCCTTCTCTGGGCAACCCTGGCCACTCCCCCAAGGTGCCTCAGTTTCCCTAATTATAAAATGAAATTGCTGGAAAGAGGTTTCCTAAGAGCCACTGCAGTCCTGGCCTTTCTCAACACGCTGTGGACCAGAGTCCACCCACCTTGTTCCTCAGGTCCTCGATGGTCCTGAAGTAGGGGCTGTAGTCTTTGGCCTCACTGGGCCGCTGCCTCTGGTACCAGTCGCGGATCTTCGCCTCCAGGTCAGCATTGGCCTCCTCCAGGGCGCGCACTTTGTCCAGGTAGGAGGCCAGGCGGTCGTTGAGGTTCTGCATGGTGACCTTCTCATTGCCCACCAGGAGCCCGTCACCACCGCCAAAGCCACCACCGAAGCCACCACCAAGGCCACCACCATATCCTCCGCCAAAGCCGCTACCCAGGGCCCCGCCAAAGCTGCTGCTGCTGCTGCTGAAGCCGCCGCCATAGCCGCCCCCCAGCCCGCAGGCTCCCCCGGAGGAGAAGCGGGAGGAGGAGACAGACAGGCCCCCGTAGGCGCTGGGGGCCCGGTAGGACCCTCCGGTCAGGACGGAGGAGATGCGGCTGGAGCCACCACCGATGCCACAGGAGCCCTTCATGGAGCTGGAGGAGGTGAACTGGCGGCTGCAGGTGGTCATGGTGCCGAGGAGGGAGGCGAGCGAGCGAGCTGGCAGAGAGAAGTGAAAGGTGCTCAGGGCGGCTGAGAGAGTGCTGTGGCTGCCTCACACGCAGCAGCCTTTATATGCATCTGGGGAAGGTGGGGCCCTCGGGTTTCATCACTCCGGGTCCTGCCCGGCTCCCCACTCTGGGCTGCTCAGCCCAGGGTCGACTCACTCCGCTGGGTGCTGGCTCAGGGTTCCCACCCAGCTCTGGGGGTGTGGGGCCCCGAGAAAAACACACAAACGCGAGTCGTCGTCGTCGTGACTCAGGCTGGGTGCTGGGAATCCGACTCCGTTCCTGGAGCCTGAGGGGCAGCGGGGCCTTGGCGAGGGCGGCACTGTGGCGGCTGCGTCCCCAGGCAGTGAGTCAGCCCATCGGAAGGACTCCCTGCCCCACGGTGACAGCCTTGGCTGAAAGAGACCTCAGGGATGCCATCCCGGGCTGTCTGGGGATGCAGCTTTGGGGATCCTAGAGTCCCGGCTCTCGGCAGGAGCTGGGTTCGTGGCTCCACTCTGCTTTGTGGCTGTGTGGCCAGAGGGCCGTCACCTCTGCTCTCTGGACCTGTTTCCCCTCGGTAATGACAAGGCTGGACTGGGCGACTGCAGAGTCCTTTCTAGTTCCAAAAATCCTAGGACCCTCTTTCCCCTGTTGGATCTAATCCCAGTTCCAGAGACAGCCTTGAGCCAGCAGGATTCCAGACGTGTGTGCACCTGGAAACAGCAGGTGCTGTGGAGACAGGTGGCCGCTGTCCCTACCCTGCCCCTTACAGCTGCATGGCAGGCTCTTTAGCCCCCCTGGTCTTCGGTGTTCTCATCTGTAAAAGGGGACAACACACCACCAGCAACAAAGAAACATGCAGGAAGGACCCCACTGGCCCTTGACCCCTGACCAGCTCTGCCCCTCCACTTCCTCTCCTTCCCTTCCAGCCACCAGCTGCTCACGCCTTCCGCCACACCCTGGCGCCCCCCCATGCCCCACACTCCCCCCTGAGGGGCACCCACTCCACACCGGCTCCTCCTCTCCCTCCTGCCCTCTCCTAATCACAGGCATCCACCTGTAGGCCCATGGGAGGGAGCCCCATCCTGCCACTACTGCCACGTGTGACCCCTGCCCCTGCCATGGGCTGCTGAGTCCCTGCATGGAAACGTTCCTATCTGGGGATCAGTTTCTAGCAGTTTCCTCTAATGTGTCCACAGATTCCAGGTGGGGCCCGGGAGCTTCACTCGTGCAGTTGTCGGGGGGCACAAGACTGGTCACCTGCCCGCTCAGGCAAAGCACGGAGTACCTGACGCATGTCACATGGTTCTGTGAGGGGGGTGTAAGGGGCATCCTTCCCACCAGCACTCCCCAGGGGAGGGAGCTGGGACGCAGGGACGGGTAAGTGGGCTCCCCAAGACAGCAGTCAACAGGGAGGTGGGATGTGCACCTGCCACGCCAGCCCCTCCCCTCCCACCAACGCACCGCTCTCTCTGCACATCTCAAATGTTCATCATTCTCTCGACCCTAGAGTTAACGCGCAGGTGAGTAGGACAGAAGGGGAAGCAGAGAGAGGCGGTGATTCACCCCAAGTCACTCGCTCTAAGCTGCTGAGCCGGGGCTAGAACCAGCCCTCCCAGGCACCCGCATTGCCTCATAGGCAGGGCCCGGGATCCCGGCTGCCACCCGCCTCCCCACAGTGGCCTGCACAGGCCTGCCCATGGCGGATGTGGCCGCGGCCTGAGAGCTTGGTCCAGCACCGAGGGCTGGAGGGAGGATCGAGGGGTCTGGGCACCCAGACAGAGGCCTCCTCGGGGTGCTGGGGTGACCCACAGCACTGGCCACTGTCCTTGGTCCATAGTGCCTCTGCAGAGGTGTGGGGAGCCCAGAGAGGGCTGGCCTCGGCCTGAGCTGCGCTGGGGCGGGGAATTCCCTGTCACAGCAGAACCAGGGCTTTGTCACACATCTCCTTCCGTCAGTCTCAGCCCGGAGGTGAGAGCAGAGCGGATGTGCACACCTGCGGGTCCCGAACCAAGAGAGGGAACCCGGTACTCCCCACTCTGACCCCAAAGGGGGCAGAGGGGACCCTGGAATCTTGGACGCCCAGGTGTCAGGGTGGGACTGGAGTTCAGGTCCAATCACAGACCCATTACCCTCAGAGCTTAAAATGGCCTTCAAGGCCACCCAGCCCTAATCAGGGAGTGTGAGCGCCTTGCCCCAGGTTAAACAGCACTGAGGTAAAGAGCAGAGACCGGACCAGGCTCCGGCTCCCAGGCCAAGGTTCGCACCGGCTCTCACAGTGGAGGCTCCGAAATCTTCACTGTCTGCCCCCAGTGCCCAGACACACACACACACACACACACACGTCTCCTTTCCAGTTGACTCAGTGCCCACCCCTGCCCCCCACTCTGGGATCACACACAGGCCCAGCGCTGAGGATCTGGGGACTTGCAGGGGCTGAGAAGCGGCAGGAAGTTGCCGACCAGCTCATCAAACTGCTCGGCCAGCTCCGGGGATCACACGCCCACCGCATGCCCCGCTCTCAGGGCTGGGGCAGGGAAGGGAGATGACAACATAGCCTCCAACCTTCAAAGAACTTATCATTTGACCCTGGAGAGAAAATGGGGGCCACAGAATACAGCACCTCACAGCAGGAAGTCCTGGGGAGCTGGGCCCATGTCACACCCCTCAGCAGGAGGCAGCTGTGGTACCGGCACCCCTTTGAGCCTCAGCAGGAGAGGAGGGGGCTGTCCTCCTAGCCCAGCCCTCTGAAGGGTCCTAGCGGGGCCTAGGAGTATCTGAGTCGGCAGAGAAGAAGCAGGGGCGTTTGCTCCACGCCAGCGGTGTACACCTGCCCCCAGCTCAGGACTGCGAAGCCTGGTGGGCACAGAGCACTGGGGCCCCCTCCAGGCAGCGATCCCCCCCCCCACCTGCCTCCTTCCACCCTCCTTGGCCTGCCCACGTCAGGCATGAGGTCATGTCACACCTGAGACAGCCGGGAAGCTCCATTGGCCAATGTCACGCCTCGGCTTGCAGGGATTCGCAACCTGGCTGGTCATCAGAGTCCCCATGGAGCTCCCAGCCCTGCTCCAACCCCTGCATCTTCAGGGCCCGGGACATGCCTGCTCGTGGGGCTGTTTTATAATATAAGCTCCGCAGCAGATGCCCAGGCTGGGAAGGCAGGAGGCAGCCCAGGGTGCTGGGGTGGGTTGCAGGGAGGCTGGGGGGAGAGAGGGCGCTGCTGCAGGGCCCCCAACCTTGGGGGGCAGGCCGGAGCCACAGGCTTCAGGGCAGCAGGAAAGAGCGGAGCCCCACTGAGCCAGGACAGAGCAGCCTGGAGTCGGGCAAGCAGGGGTGAGACAGGCCCCTGAGTGGGTGAGCCATTCAGCCTCTCGGAGCCTCAGTTTCCTTCTCTGGGAACTGGGAACAACAGCACTACCTCCCAGGCATGTTAGAGGATTTCCAGGTGAGATAAATAAAGCACCTGGCACAGCCTGGTGGCTATCATTACATTTATTCAGCAGTGTTTATAAAGCACCTACTATGTGCCAGGCACTGTGCTGGGCACTCAGACTCAAAGAACAAGACACAGAAGCCCTCAAAACATACAGTCAGGTGGGACAGAGAGGATGGTAAAAACCATCCCCACACCCTGTGGTCAGGCTGTGATGGGCGAGGGGCCTCGGGGAAACAGAGGAGGCAGGTCCCTGGGTGGGGGGAACAAATGTCCCAGTCCAGGCTCTGGCCCTGGGACTGGTCCCAGGGCCTGGGGAATCTGTGAGTGCCAGGCCCGCCTTAGAGGGTCCTCTCCCCTCCAGCGTGTTTTGGGTACACGTCACCCCCTCTAAACCTCAGCAGGAGAGGAAGGGGCTGCCCTCCTAGCCCAGCCCTCTGAAGGGTCCTAGCAGGGCCTCCGGAGTATTGGAGGACCTGTCACAACCCTTCACGGTGGTCTGCACGAACAATGGGCCCTGCAGGGGTACCGTGGCTCTGCCAAGCTTGGTCATAGCCTCTGCCCTGTGCCTGGGGCCAGACCCACCCTGGCTCTGGTCCCTCTGTGGCCCTCAACTCCCCAAAAGACACAAGAGACCCACACTGCAGAAGGGCTGAGGGAGTATCGCCAGAGCTGCCACTGTGCCCTGCTCACCACCCCAGACTGGGGGCTCCCTCACATCCCCCAGGGGCAGGTGCTGTCCCTCTGGGTCAGGGCCGGGTCTCCTCCCTCCCCTGGACTCAGTGGAAACCCAGGCACACAGTGATGCAACACCGTGGACAGAATGTCACCCCCACCTCCATCTCCCTGCAGGAGACGCTGCCAGGATGTCCCAGGGACTGGCTGTTCCTGCCACGGGCCTGGCCTGGGACTCAGGCGCGTGCGTCCATCATATGACAGCAGTGCGATGGCCCAGGGGCAGCCACAGACCTGCAGTTCTGCCTCACTGATGGAGAGGGGTGTGCAACCTTCTGTGTGGGGGACAGAGTGCGTGTGGATGAACCATGAGTCCCTCCACGGAGTCCCAGAGCCGGGCCCCCAATCCGGCCGCAGGCACATGTCCTCAGCAGCCTGGGCCTGCTTGGGGTGCCTGGACAAGGCAGCCAAAGTCCTCACGCCATCCCCGGGGAACCCCACCAGCAGGGTAGCCGCTGCCTCTACCTGCTCACTCCCAGCACACCTGGGTGCTCCCACACACACACCTGGTGGGGAGGGGCTTCTTCCCCAGCAGAGGGGCAGAGTCAGGCTCAGTCTCCAGTCCTCCCCACACTCCGAGCCCTCCTCACTCGCCCCATCAGTGAGAGTAGACCCGAGACTACAGAAGGGCCTGGGCGGGGCAGGGGTGAGGCTCAGCTCCTCTCCCCAGCACGGAGTGGGGTCCACCCCTCCCACGCCTTGCCCCACTACTGACACGCCAGGCACTGACACGCCAGGCTCCGACGAGGGCTGAGTCACGCTGGCTCACGGAGTCTCAGTGTCCCCATCCACACAATGGGGGCCTCTCCCCAGACCCTCCCGCTTCCTGGACTGTTGCTCAGGTGAGATCACCCTGCGGGATGAGCCAACCGCAGCCCAGGGCTGGTTCTTCTGGTTGTGGCCGGAAGTGCGGTGGGGCTGGTGGGAACCGAGCCTTCCTCCCGCCCTCCGTCCGTGTCCGCGCCGTCTTGGCTGCCAGGCAGCTGGGAGACGCCAGCCTCTGAGGGCGCAGAGCCCGCCCTTGCTTGCAGTCCTGCAGTTGCCGCTGTGGCACCAGCCCCGACCCCAGACAGTCCTGAGACTCACCGTCGTCGGGGCACCTAGCTGTGGCCCTTCTTACCCTGCTTTTAACCTGCGGCTTCTGAGGTCCCGTGGCCTGCCCAAAGTCCCCATATCACGGCTGTCAGTGCCACTGCCCCCACCGCTCGTCCCCAGCCCCCCCACCACACTAGGCTCAGGGGGCTCTGGCCACTCCTGCCCCCTAGCCTCCAGGCACCAGGAGAGAGAGGGCGAGTGGGCGCCCTGGGCCGAGTCTGCAGCAGCTGAGACACCCTGGCCAGCAGTGAAGGGCTGGGGACACCATCCTCTCTTTAACCCCTTCCGCCCACCCCCTCCGTAAAGAAAACCCGGAAGCCAGGCCATCCCACCGCTCAGTGATTTCCGGATTTACTCGAAGGAAGACTTCCAGGTGTGGGAACGGCGTTCCAACTCACTGTTCCCCACAGCTCCCCTTGGCCGCCACCAGAATAAACCAGGCTGGCACTCGGAGGGTCCTGGGAGTGGCTGGACAGTCAGCCCCCCTCCCTTCCCCAGGATGCACTGCTCCTTGGAACCCCCACCCTGCCCCATCCTGGGCTGTAGTTGACCATTTGAGGAAACATCCCTGAGAGAGGCCTCCCTTTCTCCCACACCTGCCTGGGGTCCACAGCCTCCCCTGGAAGCAGAGCCTCCTGCTCACGTTCCTGGGGTGGGGGCAATGGGAGCGCCTCCTCAGGGGGTTCCTGAGGCTCAGGCAGGAGCCCCGGCCCTAACCACCCACCTGGGTCCCCACCGACCCTCCCTGTGTGCCTGTCCCAGCCCCCGTCCCCCCCCCCCCGCCCCTCTGGGGGGAAGGCACCGCCCACAGGACCAGGAGGAGCAATTGACTGGGTGAGTCATCCCTTGGGATTCAGGCACCTGCGATCCTGAGATCTTCTCATCCATTTATGGATAAGAAAGCGAGGCTCAGGGAGGGGAAGCGGCTGCCTGACTGCAGTGATGGAGCTACTTACAGGGCAAGCAGAGACCACCCAGGACCACCCTACGCCAGCTCCGCCTGGGTTTGCACAGCCTGGACCACCCTGCAGGATCATCAGCCCTTAGGAGATGCAAACACCCCCCGAGAAGTTCTCCCCAGACTTGCTCCTTACCCTGGTCTAAGCTGACCCCTGACCTCCAAGCCAATGACAGTGGGTGTCCAAGCACCATTGCCCCTCACCCCTTCCCAGCCCACCCATTGGTCACTAGCACCCATTCAGTGGCCAGGACAAGGACACGTTTCACATCTGAGTCAACAAGCTTTATTGGTGCAAGGCAGGGGAGTGTAAGGACAGGACTGAAGCAGGGGCTGGGGCTGGAGAGGCTGGAGGCTGCAGGGCAGATGGGGCGGCCGCCTCCCTGCCTCCTGGGGGGCTGGCCAGGAGGAGCCCAGTCCCTAGCGGGGGCTCTGGTGGACCTCCTCCCGGGAGGAGATGACCCTGCCGTCCTGGACCTCTTCCACAATGGTGCGCACCTGGCGGGTGGTCACGGCTGCAGGAGAAACAGACACTTGGAGGTGGGCAGGGGCTAAGACATCCTTGCTCAGCCCCCAGCCCCTCTGAGGAAGAGCTGACTCTCTTTCCAGTCCTCTCCCAGCCGCTGTGAATGCCTCTGCTGGCCCCTCAAATCACACCACACACGCGTCCCTCCTGCCCTTGCTGCTGCCTCCCTTCTGTCCCATCCCTCTGCCAGTGTCCTCGCATGATGGGTTATTTGATCCTGATCCACTGTGTCCTTCTGCAAGAAAGGAGCCATGTAGACTGGGTGCTATAGGAAATCTATCACCATTCCTCTGCAGTCTCCAGGGCATGGACAATGCTCCCATCTCCCCATCTGAGGGGATCTCCTAGACAAAACCCAGGTCCCCATCACCCCCACTAGACCAGGAACTCCAGGGCTAGGATCACATCTTCCCCATCAGACTGGGACCTGGGATCTGACCACGTTAGGCTAGAGTCCCCAGAGATAGGACTGTTTTGCTCATCCAAAGGGTCTCAAGAGCCAAGATCACGAGACCATGGCCCTATCTCCCACCAGATGCGACCCAGAGCTGGGACCCTGCCTCCTGTCAGACTAGGATCTCCAAGGTGAGGACTGGTTCTCTGCCCTGCCCCATCAGACCAGACAGATCTCTCTCATTTGATCCTTCTCCTGAATGTGTCCCTTCCTCTGCCCCTGCTGAGGGGCAGCCGTCCTGCCCTGGAACTCCCTGGGGACTGTGCCCAGCAGTGTGCAGATAGCTGTCTGTCTTATGCACCCCAGCCCCAGCCCCAGCCCAGCCCTCTGCCACTGAGATGCTTACGTTCTTTCGGCTTGTACTGAGTCAGGCTGCAAACAAACAGACAGAGGGGAGATTAGATGTGGGTCTGAGAGCCCCAGCCCCGCCCCAGAGGCCCCCCTGGCCCTGGCCCCAGGCGCCCCCCACTCACTGGGCGTCCTCGCCCTCCAGCAGGCGGCGGTAGGTGGCAATCTCCTGCTCCAGCCGTGTCTTCACGTCCAGCAGGATCTTGTACTCCTGGTTCTGCTGCTCCATCTCGCAGCGCAGCTGCGCCAGCTGCTCCTCCACGCTGCCAATCAGACCCTGGATCTGGGACAGCTGCACGCAGTAGCGGTTCTCTGTCTCTGCCAGGCTGCCCTCCAGGGATGCTTTCTGCAGGAGGGCAGAAGGACCGGGGGTCAGTGAGGGTGATCGATGCCCCCTTCCCATCCCTGGGCCCACCCCCGTGCCTGGCAGTGTTCCTACCATGCTGAGCTGGGACTGCAGCTCGATCTCCAACGCCTGCACCGTGCGCCGGAGCTCGGAGATCTCGCTCTTGCCACTCTGCACCAGTTCGCTGTTGGTGGCCACCTCGCGGTTCAGCTCCTCTGTCTGCAGACAGGACACGGGACACAGCAGCATAAGCCTGGATCCCTTCCCCACGTCGGGCCTCCTCCCAAATCTGACTGTGGGAAGGGATGCCTTCTCACCGGCTTCCCACTTTCCAGAGCCCAGAAACGTGCCCTTTGAAATGCTACATTCGTGTGGTTAATCCCTGCAAGTGGGAGGCCCAGAACAGGAAACAAGAACCAGCAGGGCCCTGGTGCTAGTTCCCAACTTCGTGAGGGAGAGATGGGGACTCGCAGGTCTTTACTCTCTTTCCACCTTCACTCCCACCTCGCCAGGCCCCAGTGTTAGCTAAGATGCAACAGGTGACCCTGATGCCCACGGGGTCCATGCAACTTGCCGAAGATGGGACCCCCCCAGGACACCAGGGCTTACTATCAGGGCTCAGGCCCCTGAACCCCAGCCCCATAAGAGGCCTCCGGCCTGCCGCAGCCCTCACCTTGCTGAAGAACCAGTCCTCAGCGTCCTTGCGGTTCTTCTCTGCCATCTTCTCGTACTGGTCGCGCATCTCGGACAGGATGCGGCTCAGGTCCACGCCGGGGGCGGCGTCCATCTCCACGTTGATCTCGCCGCCCACCTGGCCTCGCAGGGCATTCATCTCCTGTGGAAGGGGGCGACGTGGGTGTGGGCATGGGGGTCCGTCCTGGCCTCCCATGCCCCAGCTTTCCCACACAGGGGGTCCCCCACCCCTCCCAAGGACCCCTCCTTTGTTCTCCCTGTGCTCTACCCTCTGACCCTCCCAGTGACTTTTGATCGTCTGCTCTGCCCAGGCCCTGCCTCCACCATCACACTGTGTCGCCCCCATTAGACTGAGGGCTCTCCAAAGAGAAATGTTAATTCTTAGGCCTATGCACCCAGAATTTCCCCTCTAACTTCCAAACTTCCATGGGGGAGCCAGATTTGAGGGTTTGAACTGGGGCAAAGAAGGGACTTCCTCATTTATCCTCTGTCCTCGTGAGTGAGGCCAGGGCAGGCAGGGGAAGACCTACGGGCCCCCGGGAGGTTCCCTGGTGCAGGGACACAGCATGGTACAAGGACGAGGCTGCCCTGCCTGCTGGCTCCGGACCCCCAGGACAGGCGCTCTGCAGCCAGGCCGGCCCTGCAAGGTGACTGACCCGGCACACCTGCTCTGCAATCTCCCACAGCCTCGGTCGTGACCCAGCCGCAGGGCTCTGCCACCCACTCCTCAGCCTCTTTGGCCTGCTGCCCCAGCCACCTCACCTCCTCGTGGTTCTTGCGAAGGTAGAGCAGCTCCTCCTTGAGGTTCTCAATCTGCATCTCCAGGTCGGTTCTGGCCAGGGTCAGCTCGTCCAGCACCCGGCGCAGGCCGTTGATGTCGGCCTCCACGCTCAGACGCAGGGCCTGCTCCGTCTCAAACCTGTGGCAGGAACCAGGACTTTCAGTCCAGGCTTCTTGGACTTGCAGGCCCAGGACCCAGCTCCTCCCCCCCTCACTTTGCCAGGCTCTAAGGGCTCAGGAGGGATGATGAAAGGATGGAGTGGAAACACAGGCCAGCTCTGGGAGCCTGGGGCCATCACAGGGCAAGACCCCAGGCAGACCCAGCTTCCTGACTTCTCTCCTCTCTGCCTCCTGCCTCTCTCCCTCTCCTCTACCAGCCCAGAGCCTTGCGGCCTTCAGAATTTGCTGCATCCTAGAATAAGGGGTGGGCTCCGAGCAGCTTCTAAGACTGCCCCAGCCCCAGCTCCTGGGCCTTGGCACAAGCAACTGAGGAGTCCTGGCATGGGGAGGGGAGCCCCAAGCCCTTCCCCGACCTTGCCCAGGCCACCCCAGCCACTGGCCAGGACTCACTTGGTGCGGAAGTCATCAGCAGCCAGACGGGCATTGTCGATCTGCAGCACGATGTTAGCATTGTCCACAGAGGCCGTGAGGATCTGGGGAGATGGAAGAGTAACCAGGTCACGGGTGGGGGTGGCTCAGCCCACATCAGGGTTAGGAGACGGCCCTCCCGGCCTGGGGCCACGCTGTGCCGCCTTCTCTGGAAGCCTCTCTTCCCTCCCCTACGCTGTGCTGTGCTGTTGGCAGAGGCAGGGCAAGCAGGAGTCTGATGGGCTGAAACACGCCCCCCACGGACCCCCACGCCAGGCTCAGCCTTGAGGGAGAGGAGGCAGCTGGCTGGGACTGTGGGAGAGCCAGGGACGGATGGGGAAACGTCCCCCAGGCAGACGCTGTCCCAGAACTCCAGGAAGAGGGGATGTGTGCAACCCCCTCATTTTACAGTGGGCAAGAGGGTGCCCCTGAGAGGCTCCCCCAAAGGAGGCTAAAGGAGCCCTCGCCAACTCAGAAGTCACAGCCACTCCTAGGCCCTAAGCCCCGGCTCCACCGGCAGCCCCGCCCCTGGGCTTGCTGAGCCCACCTTGAGGGGCAGCAGGAGGGAAGGGGAAGCCAGAGACATCCCCAAATAAGGCACACAAGAGGCCTTCGCTCCTGAGGTCCCGCCCCCTCCTCCGGCCTCCTCCCCAGCAGGTGCCATCAGGCACCCAGAGCCCGCCCCACCATCGCCCTAGCCCTCCTGCTGACACCTGCTCCTCAGGCCCCGTCTGCCACATGCATCCTCTCTGACCCCACAGACGCACAAGGTGGCAAGAAGCTCCATGATGGAGAAACTGAGGCTCCCAGGGGCTCCACGAGGCCTGTTTGTCCCTGGCCTGACCTGCTATCCCCCAAAAAGGAGGACGTGGGCCCCATAGAGGTCTCAAGACGGGCTCCCAAAGTCAAGTCAGAGCCAAGCTGCCCTGGGCTCCCTGAGGCCCCCTGGCAGCCCCCAGGCTAGACCCCAGGCCTTCGTCCAGGGCAGGAGATGGGGGGGAGGAGTCCTGCCCCCCACGGGTCTCCCCGCAGCCTACCCTGTTCTGCAGGTCCTCGATGGTCTTGTAGTACTGGCTGTAGTCCCGGGCGGGCCCCGGGGCCTGCTTCTGGTACCAGTCGCGGATCTTCACCTCCAGCTCCGTGTTGGCCTCCTCCAGGGCGCGCACCTTGTCCAGGTAGGAGGCCAGGCGGTCGTTGAGGTTCTGCATGGTGGCCTTCTCGTTGCCCGAGAGCAGCCCGTCGGCTCCCCCAAAGCTGCTGCCATAGCCACCACCAGAGCCGAAGCTGTAGCAGCTGGAGTAGCCGCTGCCCCCGAGGGCGCCGCCCAGGCCGCCGGCAGAGCCCAGCCTGCAGGAGCCGGCGCCCGGGCCGCCAGACAGCCGGCAGGAGGTGCGGGACGAGCCGCCCCCCAGGCCGGAGGAGCCCTTGATGGAGCTGGAGGAGGTGAACTGGCGGATGGTGGTGGTCATGGTGGCGGCGGTGGGCAGCGGGCAGCGGGCACAGCGAGAGGGCTCGAGAGGAGGAGAGAGGCCCTAAGGTGCGTGCGGTGCCGGGGCTCGCCCGCCTCTTTTATAGGCCGGCAAGTGGGCGTAGCGATTACAACAGGCTCACGGCTCTGTTTCCATTCCCCTGGGCTTTCATCACCGCTGGCCGCCTGCCAGCTCCCAGGTGGCGGGGGGCCCCCTCCCCTCCCATCATCGGGGCTCTGCCTCATTTCTCCGAACCCCGTGCTGGTGTCTGCGTCTTTGTGTGCGTGTCTCTGGTCTCAGGCCCGTCACCTGTGATTCAGGCAGGCCCTCCAGCTACGCTTTCCCATGACCTAATACGGAGAAGAGGAGAAGGCAGGATGTCACCGTCACCGGGCCCTCCCAGGCAGCTGTCACCCCCGCCTGCCCACCTCCACCCTTTGTCTGGTGGGGACATGGGTAGGGGAGTCAGACAGCCCCCCAAGTTGCTGTGCTCTCCACACACTACTCCACACCCGGGGCTGGCCCCGGGTTGGGGGGCAAGAGGACTAAGAGCCCACCCTGCCTTGGAAACAAACCGGACTGAACCCACCGGGCCCACCTCACAGCTCAGGACCGCTGGCAAAACTCGGATTACCAGCCCACATCGCAGACGGGGAAACTGGGGCCTCAGAAGGGATGCAGGGTGCACACTGCCCCGCCTAATGCCAGGCCCTTCCGCCTCACTGTGCCACAGCAGCCATCCCCCAGAAACCCCGGACACACGGGCCCCCTTCTGCAGAGCCCAACACCCAGGGATGCACCCCAGGGGCCACGGGTCCAGCTGGCCAGTGTCTGACCCTGCCCCACCCCGAGGGCCAGTGGTGGCCCAGCCTTCTCCTCTAAGCCTTTCCCTTCCTCTCTGTGCAGGTGGGGGTCCCGAGCTGGGGGGCAAAGAGCTCAGCCATAGGGTGGGGAAGTGGCAGGCTGTGGGGGGATCTAAACCAACAATGAGGGGGATGCCCCCTTCCATCACCCCCACCCCTCTCTGCCCCAAGAGGCCCAGGGTGAGGTGAGGGGCATCTGTCTCAGGTCCCAGCCCACTGGGAACCTAAAGTACGTTGCTCCAGAACAGGCTCTTCCTGAGACCCCAGCCAGCCCCCTGCCCCCAAGCTCCCTGATATCACTCCACAGGTGGCACCGTGCCCACCCCACAGCCCCACCCTGCCCTGGGTCCCAGGGTCCCGGCAGGCCAGCTGGGAGGAATGTGGTCGTGTTACAGACTACCCATGGCTTCCACCTCCCAGACAGGCCCAGACAGCCCGCCAGCAGCGGAGGGAGATTCCTCAATAGCCCAGAAGCTGCCAAGCCACCAAAGCAAACAGGACGCCCCCCACGCGCAAACGTGCAGCGGCCACCCCACCCCACACACACCCCGAGCTGGGCAGAGCCGGTCTGGTTTCCTGGGCTGGCTGTGTCACTGCCGCCCCCTCTCACCCATCAGCGCCCGGATGGCTCCTTCAGAAAGCGCCCCCCCCAGCCCCTCTCCCCGTGCTCTGGAACCTGCCCTGGGCTGAGGCAGGGAGCGCTCCTAACAGGTCTGTGGGGCCCTCCTGGGAACCGGCCCCAGGTAACAGCGACCCTGGGGCTGATTCTTGGAAACTTTCCCAGCATGGGGGGTTGCCCCTCCCTCCAGCCTTCATCCTTCCACCTCCTTCCCTCTCCTTCCGGGAGCCCCAGGTCTGGATGGAGTGGGCAGGACAGGCTGGCAGGTGACAAGTCGATACCCAAACACTCAATAAATTCCTCTCTTCTCCCAATCCCTCAGCCCACACTGCCCCAAGCCAATGACCAGACCAGAGCACATGAGGCATTGAACTTCAGGCAAAGCTTTAATAGCAGTCACTGGGGCAAACCCAGGAGGCCTCCCCGGTGGGGGTTGGGGGGGCTGCAGGAAGCAGACACAGAAAGGCAGCAGCTCATGGACGGGGCCACTCGGCGTGGCAATAGTGTGCTGGGGGCTGAGGTGAGGGCTGCCCTGGGCCCTCAAGGCCGGGCTGTCACATGCCTCAGAGGGTGGAGGGGTGAACCTTCTCTTGAGAGGAGACCACCCGGCCATCCTGGACTCCTCCACGATGGTGCACACCTGGCGGCTGGTCACCACGGCTGCAGGAGGGGGAGGAGAGGGCACAGGGAACCTTCGGCAGGAGCCACCCAGCCTGTGGTTCCCCCAGGCCCCCACACAGAAGGGTCCCCTCCTTTGGAGTCCACACAGCCCCTCCTTTGGGCAGGACAGGGCAGGCACTTACCTTCCCAGGTGGGGTTCGAGGCCAGGGACAGGAGTACTGCGTGGCCAGGCTGCGGGGAGAGGAGGACCCATCGGCCCAGGGACACTGGCCAGCCCGGCCCCTGGGAGCCCTGCTGTGGGCAGCACTTGAGGAGGCCCTGGACAGAGGGGACAGAGGGGACATAGGGTCTTGCAAACTGGCAGGAAATCACAGCTGGGAGTGCAGTGCATGGAAACTAGTCCAGGCCCAACGACCGAGGACCAAGGGCACAGGCTCAGTGCAGCAGGCATGGGGACAGTGCACCGGGAGGCCCCGTGGCCCTTTGTGGCTGCTAACCAGGGAGTTACAAGGAGAAGCTGAGCAAGTGGTTTTTCCATATCCCAAAGGGCCCAACAGATAGACTCAATTAAAGCAGGAGAGACTGTGGTTAGACTATAAATGGACTTCACCACTGTCAGGAAGCAAAAAGCTCGATGTGTGACTAAGAGACACCAGCACACTCTCATCCGGGGGCCTGATCAACCTTCCCAACTCCAAACCGGACCACCGCCCACCTTGCTGCTTGGCCCATCCTGGCATCCCCAGCCACACAGTCATCGCAACCAGAAACCCGGGTCATCGTCACCCACTCCTTCTGTGTTCACTGCACATTTGCTGAGTCCTGACTGCGAGCGTGCTCGTCCCCATGCTCAGGCATCCAGTCCTGCTGTTTAAGCTACAACCTCTCTCCTGCCTGCACCACGTCCTTTCCCTGCCTCTGCCCCATACAGCAGGGCTTCTCTGGCCTAACCCCCTGCTCCAGCCTCCTGCTGAGTCTCTCCAGCCCCACACTGACCCCTCTGATCCATTTGTCCCCTCTGCGGCCAGAGTGAATGTTCCAACAGAGCTTGATGATCATTGCCCTGCTCTGCTCCAAATCCCTCCAGGGCTCCCCATTGCCTATTTGTCTAGTCCCGATGCATTAATTCAGCATTCGAGGTTCCTCAGCCCAACTCCAGCCTGCATTCTCAGTTTCGTCTCCTGCCACCTCCGCAGATTCCTACATTCACACCTCCTGGCCTTTGCCAGTGCCCAAATGCCACTGCCTGGGTGGCCGGGGCCCAACCCTGCAGGTGCCTGGGTGCCCACTCGCCCACTCACTGGGCACCCTCGCCCTCCAGCGGGCAGCGGCAGGTATCGATCTGCTGCTCCAGCCTCGTCTTCACGACCAGTCGCACCTGGTACTCGTGGTTCTGGGCGCTCCCGTCACAGCTGATGAGCCCCTGCAGCTGGGCCAGCTGGGCCCCGGAGCGCGTCTCTGTCTCTGCCAGGCTGCCCTCCAGCGACGCTGTCTGTGGACCAAGGGGTCGGTGGCACAGCGAGACGGTGCTGGGACCTTCCCTGCAGCGGAGCACTAGCCAGGCCCCTCCTGCGTGGGGTGGAGGTGCTGCCAGCACAGTGGGGAGGTGACTGGGGCTGAGAGGGCCGGTCACTGCGTATGAAGAGACAGGCTGGCTGGGGAGTCTCTGGTTCTCCGAGTGGGGTGGTCTACGAGGCGGGGCCTGCCCCGGAGTGGTGGTACAGGGCAGGGAGGGGACGCAGGCCCTGCCATGCTCAGCTGGGACTGCAGCTCGGTCTCCAGGTTCTGCATGGAGCTGCAGAGCTCCACGATCTCTGTCCTGCCACTCTGCAGGGCCTCAGGGTTGGTGGCCCCCTCGCGGCTCAGCTCCTCTGTCTGGAAGGCAGGGTGGGCCCCAGGGGCTTCAGGAGGCTTTCAGAGACAGGGCAGAGGACAGGGGCTGCCCCTGAGCCCCTGCCTCCCAGAACTACCCCTCTAGCCCCTCTGGCCTCTGTAGGGCCCCAAAGGCGCCTGCACACAAAGACCCTCTGCACCCACATGGCACGTGGCGGAATTCACCTTGCTCTGCAGCCATTTGCATACGTTACTCCCCCTGCACTGCAGCACCTCAAAGACAGGCACTGAGTTTTATTGTTACTGTTACTGTCGCTGGGAAGCTGTAGATGCTCGGTATGTGTTTACAAGTGTGTGCGCTGTGGATTCAGATCCACACAGCCTGCAAGCACCTGTGGTGGGAGAAGCGCTAGAGCAGGCTGTGGAGACCTGGATCCATTCCCCAGGCCACAGCGCAGGGTTGTGTGAGCTTCAGTCCTCTCTGAGCTCACATTTTACATCTAAAGCGCAAGGGGCTGGTCCAACTGGTTCCCAGAGGTCCTTCCAGCCGGGACAGTGTTCCAGCCTGCACCAGCACACGGCACATGTGCCCACACGTGTGCACCGCCGCTCGCAGACGGCCACCCGCCTTGCTGGAGAACCAGTCCTCACATCCTCGCGTCCTCACGGTTTTTCTCCGCCAACTTCTCGTACTGGTCACGCATCTCATTCAGAATGCGGCTCAGGTCCACACCAGGGGTGGCGTCCACCTCCATGCCGATGTCCCCACCCACCTGGTCTCTCAGCCCATTCATTTCCTAGGCAGGGCGCATAGCAGGAGCTCACCCAGGGCCATCCTGGAGAGAGACCCTGGGGCTTGCCTTCTCCGCCCCTGGGAGACGGGAGCAGATGACAGGCAGACAGGCCAACAGCTCCTCACCCTGAAGGCGGAGGCAGATGTGGTCACATCCCAAATGTGCAGGACTACGGATATCAATTCTCCCCAACACACGCTGTGACATGGGGGTGGGCTCCACCCATCCCCAGCGTGTGCTGAGGCCAGAGGGGGATGGCAGCTCCCCAGCAGGGCCAGGCTGAGCGAGGGCAGCCTCACCCACGCCCGAGCTCACAGCAGGAGCCCAGGGAGAGCACCCCTGTGTCGGCATCGGCCAAGCCAGACCTCTTAGGAAATGTTAATCTGCTGGGGGGAAAGCAATCGTGTGACCAGCCTTAAAGCCAAGGGGAAGCACTCTCTGGGTGTCCTGCTACTTGGGGACCAGGCTCCCCCAGCTCAGGCCAGAGCAGAGGTCAGCTGAGAAGCCACAAGGACAGGGCACTAGAGGACTCATGAGTCTCCCAGTGGGTCCCTGGATCTTATCCACGGGTTGAACCTTGGGGTCCCCTGGACCCAGTGCTCTCTGGAAGAGGGAGGCAGGAGCGAGGCAGAGAGGTGGAGTCAGACCTGGATGTGGACATGAGCCAGCCAGACCCGAGGGACTGTCCCTGTGCAGTCTTGGGTAAATCCCGTAACCTCACTAAGCCTCGGAGTATCTCTCCCAGCAATGTTGTCGGTATCAGCTGAGATCATTGCTATGAATCACTGGTAATGTGCCGGGCAGATAGTCCTTGTTGTTATGACTATCACTATTAAAATTAATTATAATAATTAGCATTGTGTGTTCTTACACCGATTCACTCATTAGTTAGTTAACTGCAATGGGCCGAGCCTCAAGGGACAAGAGAAGACTCCTTGGGAATCGGGGCCCCCGCAGGCCTCGGCCAGGGCCCTCTGCACGTCAGGGCCAGGAACCCACCAGACGGGAGCTGGACTGCAAGCACCGCCCCAGCCCGGGGAGATCCTGGGGTCCCAGCGCTGCTCCTGGGCGAGTTTCTGCTGCAGTCCCTGAGCTGCCCCACCTCCTCGTGCTTCTTCCGGAGGTCGGCCAGCTCCTCCCTGAGGTTCTCAACCTGCATCTCCAGGTCGGCTCTGGCCAGGGTCCGCTCGTCCAGCACCCAGTGCAGGCCGTTGAGGTTGGCCTCCACATTCATGTGCAAGTTCAACTCTGTCTTGGACCTGGGCAGGCTGGAGGTGTGAGCCCTAGGGTCCTCGTGGAGCCACAGGGACACCACCTCATGCACACACAGAGCACTCCATGGTGTGCAGAGCCCCCGGCAGCCCCAGAGACCCAGACTCACTTGGTCATCAGCTGCCAGGCGGGCACTGTCGACCTGCAGCACGAAGCCGGCATTGTCAATCGTAGCCACCAGGATCTGGGAGAGACGCGGGCTCAGTGAGCAGACACCCTCGGCAGCCCCAGGGAGGCCCTGCAGCACCCATGCAGCCTTTGGGGGAATGGGCCAGAGCGAGGGTCATGAGGGTGGTAGTCTCCTCCTCCAAGCACCCTGCTGGGAATTTCAGGGGCCCAGCCAAGGCCCTCAGGGGGCTCACAGAGTGGTAGGAGCAGGATTCCCAGGCACAGCAAACATGGATGCCCAGAGAGAGACCCTTATGCAGCCCTCTTCCACTAGGGGATCATGGCCTCCACCTAGGCCTCACTCTCTCTTCCCAGCTAAATTCATCTCTAGGCTCAGTGCCATCTCCTCCAGAAAGCCCTCCTGGATTTCCTGCCTGGATCTCCTCTCCCTGACATTCCTCCTCCCTGCCCATCTCTCTTCCTCAGCACTTCACTAGGTTGCGATTTTATACCTATTTCTATAACTTTTTTGGATATTTTCTCCTCTGCTGGACTCTGAACTCCAGGGGGACAAGGCCATCTCCATCTTATTCTCCTTGGAACCCCCAGCCCTGGGCACAGTGCCCTGGCCCAGAGTCAGCCCCCAGGGTACGTTTGTTTAATTAAGTGACTAATTAACTAATTAATGAGGTTATGGTTGGCCCCACCTCAAACCTGGGGCAAAGTTTTCTTTTCCCACAAGGTCATCTGGGTGGTTTAAATGGGAACATGAAAGGGAGGGGCCCTGGAAGAGCAGAGGGTTGGTGATGATTGTGGCCGCTGTCGCTGGCACCATTGGAAATGCCCAAGCAAGGCTCCAATCGAGGCCATGGGGGTGCGGAAGACAGCACGGCCCCTCTGCACCACCCAGAGGGAGCAGAGAAGAGCTTGGCGAAGGTGGCATGTGGGCCGGGCCAGTTTGGGATTTGCTGAGGCTGAGGGCTAGACCGTGCGAGACCCGAGAGGGAGAAGCCCCCGCAGACCAAAGCGGCCCCGTGGGCTCATCGTGTGCAGCGCCTCCCAGACCCCACGCAAGGACCTCGGTTCTGTGGAAGTGCCGCTGGAGCAGGCCCCAGTTTATTAGCTGCCCCCGGCCTCAGTGGGCCCATCTGTAGCCCGCCCCCCACCCACCTCCGTGCTCAGGAGGCCGATCGGGCACAGGGAGGGTTGGTTGTGAAACCCAGGGTGAGGGGTGTGCAGGGTGACTCAGGGGGCAGAGGCCTGGCACGTGCTGCACAGGCTGGAGGGGTGAGGTGCTGGCTGACCCCGAAGCTCAGGAGCATTGACTCACCAGGGCTCCCCTGGGTTCCCCACCGCCAGGCCCGAGCCTGGTATCTGATCTGGCACTGCCGGCAGCTCTGTGTGCAGGAGTTCCCTGCCTGGTGGAGGTCGGGGCAGGAGCAGGCAATGCCCCGTGGGGGGCAGCAGCAGGCTGGTTCTCCACCCGGGAAGCTGGGCAGGCCCCACACCCGGGACCCGCCTGCTTCACACACCCCTTTAGCCCCTCACTGCCTGTGGCGGCTGCACACTGTAGGACCCGCCAGGGGCAGGTTTTGTACAGAAGACGCAAGTGGCCATGTTTACAGAATGCCAAGGCCACGTTCTCAGAGGTCATGAGAGTGTGGAAGTGTGTGCGTGTGTGTGTGTGTGTGTGTGTGTGTGTGTGGTGTCAGTTCCTCCGTCAGGCTAACTTAGAGAAACTCCTCCCTCGAGAGCGTCCAAACAGGGTTCCTGCCCTCCAGGAAGCCCAGAGTGACCGTCGTGGAGGGAGTGAGGAAGACCCACAGCAAGAGCAGCCACGAGAATGCACCGCACTCGGCAACATCAGCACAAGAAACAGGGTGTAGACTGAGCCTCAAAGTGTCGAACAGCCCCCAAGATCCGGGGATAGAAGACAAGTGCCAGCCATCCAGGAGGACTGCCTGGAGGAGGTTAGGCAGACAGGAGGGCAGCCCCAGAGGGGAATGGAATGTCCAGCCTCATCTCCCAGCAGCCACACCAAACTCCCCAGCTCTGTGCCTCTGCCCACACTGTTCTCCACACCAGGAACGCAACTCCTGCCTTCAAGGCTCTGAAGACTTCCCTGGCCACTCCTCCGTCACCCACCCCAAATATGTTCCCCCAAGGAAGGGAGGAGTTCCCCTCTGTCCCCCTGGAGAACTCCCAACAAGCCCTCAGCACAGGATGTTTTCCAGGCCTGGGACCAGAGGGCACAGGGCTGGGTCTAGAGCAAGCGAGTGAATGAATGAATGAATGAATGAATGATGGAGGCCTAGGACAGGGGAGAATTGTTTGCAAAGGCCCAAGGTTGAGATGGAGTGAATTAGAAGCAAGTACCAAGGGCAGAGGACAGAGGGCAGAGTCCTCAGTGGTCTTGAAGTAGGGGCCATAGTCCCACTCTGGGCTGGTCGGGTCCCGCTTCTTGTACCCCCGCCAGGCACGTGCAGGCCCTTGCTGGAGCTGGAGGTTGAGAACTGGCAGATGCTGCTGGTGGTGGCAGCCACGGTGTCAGTGGGTCAGATGCAGGGGCCGGTCTGGACGGAGACACTGGTCAGCCCTTTATAGCCAGGCTGAAGGGGGACTGGGCCCTGGCCCCTGAAGTCTGAGCCAAAACCCCAGGAATTTGCCACCTTGTACCAGCTGCCCAGGGCCAGGGGCTTGGGTGGGACATGCTGAGTGCACCCCCCTCCCCCCCGGCCCCCTCCTAAGCTGGAGCCCAGGAGCCCAGCCCGGGTGCCCTGGCCTCTTAGCAGTCCATTGTCCGTTCAGAAACAAAGGTGGTGTTGGAGCTGCGCCCCAGGCCAGGGTGGTCCTCCAGCCTCAGCCACAATTAGGAGGCTGAGCTCATTCTCGGGGGCAGCCCGGAGAGCCCAGGCCTGGGAGCAGGCCGCCGTGGAGCAAGGCTTCACGGGCCTGGAGCCAGGAGGCCAGTCTGGCCCCCACCCCGCATTCCAGGGCAAGGGGGAGGGATTGGGGGCCTGATGTCCTCCCCCAGGTCCAACGTGGCTCTTATGGAGCCCCAGTCAGAGGGGGAGAATTAGCCTCAGACCCACGGGAGCCCCCGGCTCTCCCGGGATTATTCCAAGTCTGCATGAGCAGACGCAGGGGACAGACATGTCCCTGCACGGAAGGAGCTCTGGGTCCAAACCTTTCAGGAAGCCAGCTCAAGAGCCTCCATGTCCTCATTTGTAAAGGGGGATCATTCCTGTCTCCCAAGGTCTTTGAGGGAATGTAGAGGGACAGTGACATCAGTCAAGCTCTGGTGAAACAGAAGCAGGGTGGGCGGGGGCCAGGGGCTGAGACCAGAGGGTAAGAGTGACCTCCCTGCCCACTCCCCCTGCACCCAGAGGGGCTCCCAGAGGAGGGTGGAGGGAAAGGGGGAGGCCGGGGGGAGCAGGGTTTGTGCAGGAGCCTGCGTGCCCTGAGGAAAGCCCCTGCCGGGGAGCAGCGAGCCCACATCCTGGCGCTGGCGCCGCTCCACGCAGCGAGGAGATTACCAGCCTAATCTCCGCGGCACTAATGATTTAGGCGCTGCCAGGACAGTGGCGTCTGCGCCGGGCCTGTCTGAATGCGGAGCTCCCTGGGGCGGCCAGGGCCCGAGGGACAGGGCCAGGGAGGGGAGTGCATGGGTGGCCTGGGCTCTCTGCCTACTCACAGGGACAAGGAGCGAGTCAGGTTTTCCATGTAGCCCAGAGCTCCTCTGACAAGGCTAGACTGCTCAAAGGACTTCCTGCTTAGAAAGTGGGTGGTCTTTCCGGAAAGTACCAGGTGGGAATGGCAGGAGCCATCTGGGAGAGAGGCTCAGCCCTGACTTTATCCTCCTCCCGAAGGGTGCTGGGGGGGGGGAGTGGGGGAGAGGCACAAAGCCAAGGCTAGAGAGCAAGGTCAGACCACCTGAGGATAGACATCAGGAAGGACTTCCTGGCAATCCAAGACTGTCTTGAAGGAGGTGAGAGGCCCAGTAGAACCTGGGTTCACCTGAGTGGGCCACAGCCGGGCCCTGCACCAGCTGGTCACCCTCACATGGAAGGACATGCAGTGAAGACCCCTCCCCACCCCCTGCCAGAGCCACCCTGCTCCAAGCCCCCCTTCCCAGGAGCTAACTGACCTCACCCCCACCCTGGGCTCAGAGGAGGGATTGCTCTGCCTTCCGGCACCAAATCTAGAGCCAGGAATCCAGGGAGGGGGCCAGGCCATGGGGTTCCACCTCCCCACACTGCCTCTCCCTAGAGCCCATGACCCCCGGCCCTCACCCTGTCTGGGAACCCCACCTCCAAAGCCCCCAGACTTTAGCCTTGAAGCCCGGTTTGAAGAGGCAGAGAGTTTATTAACCTTCCTCCATCCAAACTCACCAAGGCCTCATCCCCCACTACCACCACTCGGCCCCCACGAGGTCCCCCCACCACCAATCAGGCTTCCTGCTGTCGGCCGACTCATCCTCCTCTCTGGGCCTCAGTTTCCCCAGGCCAGGGATCCAGGACCACTTGGCCTCTGCTCTCTGGAGGCCCCACCGACTGTGAGAGCCCCTCGGATGCTGCAGCCCAAAGAGGCCTCGAGTGCTGAAGGACGGGCCAGCGTGGCCTCCTCTCCCAGGCCACAGCGGAGAGGAAGCAGGACCCCAGGCCTCTGGAGGGTGTGGCCAAGCCTGGCCTGGGCTGAGAAGACCCGGATGTTCCTCCTCAGAGCCTCAGTTTCCTCACAGGCTCCGAGGTGCAGGGCGCAGGGGCGGTGGGCAGCGCAGCCTTGGCGTCGGGCCTGGAGCCAGGGCCGCAGCAGCCCCCACTCGCCCTGCTGGGGAGGGAGCCCTGGCAGGAGCCGGCCACAGTCCGCACAGAGGCCCTCTGGGGCACGACTCCTCCTGCCCGGGCCTGTCCTCCGCCCCCACCGGGAGAGGTCCTAGAGGGGCAGCGCCCGGCCCACCGCCCAAAGCGGCAGCTGCTTGGCCCACATGAAAGAGGAAGAGGAGCAGGAGGGGGCGATCCAGACAGCTGCTTCACTCCCGGCCCAGGCTGCTGCAGCCCAGCACAGCGGGGAGGCAGGAGGGGCCCAGGGAGGTGGCTGGGAGGACTCGAAGGTGCCCCAGTGCCCTGGGTGCCCGCCCAGCCTCACATCCCTATAGGCCCTGGGTCTCCCCTGCAGAGTGCTGAAAAGCCAGTGTGCTCAAGCGTGGAGCAGGACTGGGGTGAGGGGGAGGCGTCCCTGGACACCACCCCTACTCTGCCGATGGAAGGCAGACGGTGTAGAAGGATCCGGGGCCCTGTGTGCAGGTGGTGTGCAGTAGGTGCATGCTGATGTTGACAAGGGTCATGCCATGCTGCCCAGCTGACCCTGGCTCCCAGAGGCCTCCCAAGTGTTAGCTGTCAACCCCTGGGACCGCGCCCACCCCCGCACCCCTGTCTAGAAACAGAGCAGGGCTGCATGCCGCCAGTATTCTGTAAGTGCTTGTTGAATTGTTAGGGTCATGGAGCCTGGGCAGTGACAGGGTCCCAGGAGAACATGGCCACCAACCCTCACCCCCAAGGGAAAGGGTCAGTAGCAAGTGGTCAGGGGAAGTGAGAGGCCCAGGAGTCCCAGCTGGGCCCCAGCTGGGATCCTGGCTTGGCTGGCAAGAGAGCCTCACTGCATATACCCCCCACCCCTGTCCCCTGCCACTAGGGCCCCATCAGCCCCTTTCCATTGGCCCCACGGGCACTGAGCCCCTCACCAACAAGCATCTTGCCCAGGATGGGCACCCCTCACCTCTCCCAAGCACTCCCCACCCCAGGCCAGGGATCCCCCCAGAAGTGCACCCCCACCCAGCCACACCTGCCGGCTGCCTGCTCCCAAGTGGAACCCCATCTTGCTCTGATCCATTTCCTGCTCAGATCCACCCACTAATGATTTGTGTCTGGCTCCAAAGGTGCCCTACCCTGCTCCTCCCTGGGGCCACAGGCTCCGGGCCTCCTCCCAGCTTGGAGAGATGGGGGCAGGGGGATCCCCCAGCGCCCCTGCACACTCCAGGGGCTCCCTATCCAGGGACAAGGGACTCAGCCTTTCTTTCCCTCTGCCCCACCCGGCCACTTCTGACTGGCTTCCAGGAACCATTGCCCGGGGGACCCAAGACGTAGGATACAGACACACAGGGACACCCCACCTTTCCAGGCTGAGCCGCAGCAGCTGCCCAGGGCCCCTCCCAAGAAAGGACCCAGAGGCCCAAATGCCCTAGAGGAGGCCCAGGGCAGGAGGACAGGCCAGGGAGGGAGAGAGGGCTGGGAGCCTGCGGGAATGGGTGGGGAGGAAGTCTCCCAAAAGAGGTAGCCACGTGTGGGAAATCCTGCAGCTTCCCATAGACTGAAAACTCAAGCTTGACCAGCCTGACTTCTTCCCTCTGCCCTTCCATCCTCTCTCTTTCTCTCTCCCCCTCCCCTCCTCCTCCCTCCCCTCTCCCTTCCTTGGCCTGAGAGACCATGGGGGAGGGGCAAGAGGCAGCAACTCTGGGGAGCTCCCCTTTCAGGCCAGGGGCTCACAACTGCTCCCCACTTTGCCCTGCAGACTGGCCCAGGGGCCCTGAGGGCCTGGGAACCAGAAGTCAGAGACTCCTTCCCGCCCTCCCAGCCCCACCTCCCTCCTCTCCCGGTGCCCTGCGGAGGCTGGTTGCTCCCCACTCACGCACTCAGCTGCCCTGCGCTGCAATGCTCTTGCGTAGCTTCCCCCCGGGGCAGGTGGGGCCAGGCTCCCTGAAACAGAGGCCGTGTCTCCCCCCTCAGATTGGACACTGCCTCAGGGCAGCAGCGTGGCTCCCCTCCCGTGGGAGCTCCCTTGACACAGGGGCTGTTTCTCCCCCACACGAGCCTCGAGCCTCAGGATGCTCTGAGCACACTGTCTCCTCCTCCCTTCACCCAGCACAGCCTACAGGAAGGGGGCGCTTGGCTCTCGCCCTGGTGCCGACCACCCAGCCCACCACACGATGACCCACCTGCCTGACCAACAAGGGAGGGCTGGAGGATGACTGGGAGGATGAGGGGAGGAGGACTGGGGAGCAGGATGAGGGGAGGAGGACCGGGGAAGGAGGGCCTGTGGGAGGACCAGGGGAGCAGGACCAAGGTAGCAGGACTAGGGAGGAGGACCTGGGGAGGAGGACCAGGGTCGGTTGTCCTTCCTTTCCAAGGGAAAAACAGAAGGGCAAGACAGGAACATTCCTTTGCAGAGCCCAGGGCTCCATGGACTACTCTGCCCCACCAGCCCTGTCCAGCTGCTCCCCATCACGGCCCGCCCCGCCCGTCCCTGGAGCTGAGTTGTCCCTCCAGCCAGCCAGGAGCCAGCTCCCCTCCACTAAATTTGTGCAGCCCTGTTGTCCTTGCTGTCTCTTCCTCAGAACCCAGGGGCCCTGGGAGCCTTGCTATTTTGCATTTCAGGTTGATACAGCTTCCTCAGCAAGGTTTTATAGGGGAGGAACCAGAGCTCCCAATCTTCACAACCCCCAGGGTCAGGCATCATGGTATCTACGATCAGGACTCTACGATGTCATGAAAAGAGCTCCAAACTCTAAGTCCAAGAACATGGGGTCAAATCTGGACTCTATGTAGCCTGGAGCAAGTCACTCCAAAAGCTGGCTGGCCGAAGGCCCCCTGCAGTGAGAGGTGATCCTTCCCTGTCTGTGGTAGGCAGAATAACAGCCCCAAAGTACTCATATCCCAGAACTTGGAAATATGCACCTTAGAGGGCAAAAAGGACTTTGTAGATGTGAGCCCAGTGTAAACGCAAGTGTCCTTAACAGGAGAGGGGCAGGAGGGTTGGAGTCAGAGGAGGAGACAGGACAACAAAAGCCGAGGTCAGAGTGACGTGGGGCTGTGAGCCAAGGAACGCGGCAGACTCTAGAAGCTGGAAAAGGCAAGGAACGGATTCTCCCTTAGAGCCCCTGGGAGGAACACAGCCCTGCTCACACTTTAGTTTTAGCCCCATGGGACCCATTTTGGACTTTTGACTTCCAGAACTGTAAAAGAATAAATGTGTGTTGCTTTAAGCCCCTACATTTGTGGTAGTTTGTTACAGCAGCAATAGAAAAGTAATATACTCCCTAGCACTCTGGAAGGCCAAGGCAGGAGGATCACTTGAGGTCAGGAGTTCAAGACCAGCCTGAACAAGAGCAAGACCCCATCCCTACTAAAAATAGAAAAATTAGCTGGGCGCCACAGTGTGTGCCTCTAGTCCCAGCTACTCTGGAGGCTGAGGCAGGAGGATCGCTTGAGCCCAGGAGTTTGAGGTTGCAGTGAGCTATGATGATGCCATAGCACTCCACCCAGGGTGACAGAGCAGGACTCTATCTCAAAAAAAAAGAAAAATAAAATCAATACACTCACTCCCCTGGACCATTCTAGTACCATGAGTAGTAGCCACTCTCACTTGTGTTAGAATTAATGGGAGGTGGCTTTGCTACCCTCCTAGAATGCAATCCTTTAACAGCCAAAAGATGGCTTTCTGTTCATCTTTGGACCCGCCTACAAGGTCTAAATCAGTGCTTTGTACACAGTAGGTGCCCTATTGATGCTTGCTGAATGGACACAAGCAGTAAGAGCCCAAAATTGGATTTCATTCAGCATCTACTCATCGTATTCACTGGGTGGCAGTCACTGGGCTGGGTGCTCAGAATTGAGTACTGAGTCAACCGAACACTGCCCTTAATGAGAGCAGGCCCGTGAGCGAGAGACGGACAGACGCACGGATAGTTCATTATAGCACAATGCTGTTTGCATGGTGATAAAGGTATGTGTGTACAAGCACCTTGGGAGGACCAGGGAGGGAGTGACTCATTCATTTAGTCCAGGCGACTGAGGACAGTTTCACAGGGAGGGACAGTGGAGTTGGGTTTCGAAGCAAGGGCAGCACTTTGCCAAGCTGGGATGATGAGGTGGGAAATCATCCAGGCAGAGGTGGGAAGGTGCCTGGTGTTGGGGGGGAACACCCGGAGACTCGTAGCTGGACCAGCATCTCTGGGGGATACAACAGGGGTGTATGGAAACTGGGCTTATAAAGAAAGACATTTCTTCGGCTACTACTAGCCGAGCACCTACCCGGTGCTGGGCACCCTCCCAGGCTCTGGGAATATGGACACAGCAGACAACATCTGTGCTCTTACGGAGCAGACATTCTAGCAGGGGAGGGGGCAACCAACAAACCAGTGAATGATGTGTTCTCCAAGGACACACAAAGGGGGATATGAGTGCTTCGGAGGCCGGGGAAGGCCACTCCTAGGTTGACAGTTAACAGGGGAGCTGAATTAAGGAAGGAGTCAGCCATGCGCAGGGAAGAGCACTCCAGGCCGAAGAAACAGTGAGTGCAAAGGCCCTGAGGCTGGACCAAGGTATTCCTCTTCGGGGATCAGAAAGAGGGGCTAGCGTGGCTGGGCTGGCGTGAGTGAGGGAGAGACCATGTAAGGCCAGAAAGGGGCAGGCCTGGCCCTGCAGAACGGAGGCGCTCATCCCTGATGTCCCAGAGCTGGGCTCTGCGCTCTCTAGAGAGCTGGGGCTGAGAACCCGACCCACAGCCTGGTGGGCCAGGGCAAGGCACCTCCTTGACAAACAGCTTTTGTTCGCGTGTTTCACAGCAGACTTTCCAGAGCCTTTAGCAAGCTAATGCACATTGGGACTCTCCACGGTGCTCAGAGTTTTCCAAACTCATTTGGACATGGAACCACTTCCAGGAGGAGCTTGTGGAGCTAGGGTTCCTTGGAACCCCTTTTGGGAATCTCTGGGCCAATTCATAGGACATGCAAGTGGGAGAAATGACTGGAACAAGGGTGAGAAAGGAAGACCACCAGGAAAGTCTGCAAAGTGTATGGACTTTATCTTGTAGCAACAGAGTCATCCAAGCACTGCTGTGCTCGGTTTTGTTTTTAATGAGTCTATTTATATAGATTTTAATTAAACAAAAGGGATATCATTGATGTCTCCAATGCCTCAGTTTCCCAGTGAATAATATCTCTTAGAGAGCCACCTCATTCTCTTTAATCTATCACACCCATGAGTAGGTTTTTTTGTGTTTTGTTTTGTTTTGAGATAGGGTCTCACTCTGTCACCCAGGCTAGAGTACAATGGTGTTATGATAGTTCACTGCAACCTCCAACTCCTGGACCCAAGTGATCCTCCTGCCTCAGCCTCCCCAGTAGCTGGGCCTACTACAGGTGTGCACCACTAACCCCAGCTAATTTTTCTATTTTTAGTAGAGACGGGAATCTCGCTCTTGCTCAGGCTGGTCTCGAACACCTGAGCTCAAGAGATCTTCCTGCTCAGCCTCCCAGGGTGCTGGGATTACAGGCATGAGCCACCACACCTGGCCCTACCCATGAGTTTTAATTTTACTCCGTCCCTACTGACCACTTCTCTGGTCTCCAGGTTTTTTTCTTTTACAAACAAAGGCTTAATAAACTTCCCTGAACACATAGCATGGTGAACCTTTGCAAACATATCCTCAGAGGAAATTTTAGCAGTGGGCTTACTGGGTTAAAGGGTAAATCCAATTTTTAATTTGACAGTTATTGCCAAGTTTTCTTCCAGAGTAAAATCAAATGATATCTGGAGTTTGCTTTAGAATACTCTCACTTCCCCCACAAAAGCTGGTAGGAGGAAAGAGAAGAAACCAGAATGGCAACACATTGACCGTTAGCAAAATCAGACACCAAATACAGGAGTGTGTTTTGCTACTTCTCTCTACTTTTGTGTATATTTGAAATTTTCCACAATTTAAAAAAAAGAAGTCTCCTTGAAAAGTTCCACAAATTTTCACTCCCACTAACCATGAATGAAAATAACGTCCCCCCCCATAATTCTAATTCAGCACTGGTATGGTCGAGGTTTGTTTGTTGTTATTTTCCATTTTTTATCTTCCTTGATAGCTGAAAAACACCTCTGTTAACATTCCGTTAATTATGAATGAAATTGAACATTTGGTATTATTTGAATGTGCCCCCCCAGGTTCACGTGTCGGAAACACAATCCCTGATACATCAGTGTTGGGAGGTGGCATCTTTAAAAGCTGCTGAGGTCAGGAGGGCTCTGTCCTAATGAACAGATGGGTGCTGTTATCTCGAGAGTGGGGTCTTGAAAAAACACGATGAGTTTGGCCCCCTTCTTGTCCCTTTCCTTCCCTTTCTCTCTCTCGGATGCTCTCTTGCCCTTCCACCTTCTGCCATGGGATGACACAGGACAAAGGCCCTCGCCAGATGTGGGCACCTCAACCTTGGACTTCTGAGCCTCCAGAACTACAAGAAATAAATCTCTATTCTTTGTAAATTACCAAGTCTCGGGCAATCCATTAGAGCAGCACAAAACAGACTAAGACAACATCCTTTCCTGTATTTTTTGGTCTCTTCCTGCTTTCCTTCTTGTTTCTTAGGAACTGGCTCTTCCAACCCTTTGCCTGTTTTTCTCCGGGTCTTGTCTTTACCAGCTTGTGTGAGCTTTTCACAAACACGGGAATGACGACTTGGCACAGGTGTTGTGAATGTGTTTTCCCAGTTGCTCGCGGGTTTTCCTACTTTGTTTACGGGTCTTTTCCAAGCAGACTCTCTCCCTCACTCAAGTCACGTGTGTTAAACCCGCCTTTTCTGTGTGTGGGCAGCAGGCAGTTTGCAGAAGGGGCTCACCTGGGTGGGGATGTGAAAGCTGGATGGGGGCAGAGCCGCCCCGGGCCTGGGAGACAGATGCCAGGGGAGGACGGGGACATGGTGGCCAACGCGGGGAAGGCAGCAGGATGACTCTGCATTTTCTGGGCCAAGCAGGTGGGTGGGTGGCAGTGCCACTGGGTGGGATGGAGAAGCCAGAAGGGAAAGCAGAGCTCACAGGAAAACAGCACTTCACCTGTCTCTGAGCATGTATCACCCGGTTCGTCACACCTGCCTGTACACCTGTCTGCTCCTCTAGACATGGGGTGGGGACCCTGTCTCCTTCTCTGTCTCCAAAAATGCACATAGCAAATGGTGCCCAATAACCGTAGACATGAATGAATAAAATGACTTGAGCTCACGATCCCTCTGCCCAGGTGGCGATGGTGTTGGAGGTGGAAGGAGGGTCACTGTGAAGGCACTTTCCCCTCCCTGATCGGGCCCCCAGTAGTGGATGGAGGCGGCCACACCTCACTCGGAGGCCCCGGCGCCAGGCCGAGGAAGTCCTCCTCCTACAGGCCGGTGGAGGCGCGGGAGGCAGAATCCCGGGCTGGAACAGAGGGAACTTTCTGGAAAGGCAGCCGGCCCAGGCCGAACTGGAGGCCCGGGGGAAGACCTCCAGGGCAGGTTGGGGGGGCGGGGAGTCACATTCCTGAGGGGTGACGTCAAGGCCACCACCTGGCGACAAAAGGATGGAAACATTGTCCAGACATGTGCCTGACCAGAGAGCAGCGGAAGGGGAGAAACGGGACACCGTGGGGCTGCACCTCGCGAGCTCGTCTCTTCTCGCCTCCATGCTGGGTCCCCCAAGGGCAAGCCCCAGCGCTTCCCACGGGGACCCCAGGCCCGGCCCTTGCCCAGACTGACGCCGCGTTAAACAGGGACACGCCACCGGCGCCTCAACTCTGTGGCAGGAGCGCCCTCTGCTGGCCGCCCCGGGTCGCGCCTCTGCGGCAGGGCCGGGAGGGGCCGCCGGGGCGGGGGACACGCGAGGACCGGGGGACCCAAGGTCCGCCTGCGCCCTGCGAACCCGCCCCTTGTCCTCCAGGCCTGGCTCCTCCACACCATCTTCGGCTCCCTCTCTGGTCCCACGACCCCCGTAGACCTCCCATGGCTGCAGTGTGTCCATCCCCCGCCTCCGGGCCCGTGGACACGAAATTCCCTTCTAGAGCTGGCCTGCGCATTATGTCGTTGTGTCGTGCCCCTCGACCCCCGCCCTCCATCTCAAAAAAGCCCTTCCCTGCCTCTGGCACATTTCCCTCCTCCCCGCCCACCCCCTCTATTAATCTACGGGCTCCAAAGCCAGGACGCCCACCCAGCCGAGTCCGAGGGTCCCTGCTCGGGGGGGGGGGGGGGCGGGGCACCCTCCCGCGCGCGGGGACCGCCCCGTTCCCAGGGCGCACCCCTTAGGCATAGCGGCTGCTTTTGGAGCTGCCCGCACAGGGCGTGGCCCCCGCTGGGGACACAACACAGACGAGCGCCGGAAGAGTCTATGCACACCTCTGTGCGGGCCCGTGCGTGGATCGGTGTCCACGCGTGTCCTGCATGTGCGTGTGCACAGCGACTGCGTCCACGTCCGTGCGGGCTCACCGGGGCGAGATGGGCGGACTTCCTCTCACCCGGCTGGGGCTGAGCCCGAGGAAGCCGGCGTCCCTCGCCCGCAGAGGGCAGCACTGAGCCGCGTCGCCTGACGCCGGGGCACACGGGCGGCGAGAACGCTCGAGCTCTATGAAGAACAGCAGGGGGACGACCACCCAAAACCCGGGCGCCTGGTTCCACCGCGGCCCAGAGCGGGAAGGCACATGTCAAAGGCACATGTCACGTGTCTAAAATTGTGTGCTGGAGTCACGGGTGTCTGTTGTATCTTAATTCTTAAATCCTACACATATTTTGTAAATATTAGTTTGAATCTATTCCGCGTTACTTTTTTAAAAATAAAGCATAGCCTCTGAGCTCTCTCTGGAATGTGGAAAGACCACCACCCCTCAGACTTAACAATTCTGGTGCAAAATTGAGCCTTCTTGGATGCCCCCCAGAACGCCCCAGAATGGGGGTGGGGGGCTCTGCGTTTCCCGGTGGTTGATCATGGCTTCGGGGAAGGGGACAGCCTGGATCCGAGCTTCCCGGGGTGACACTCCTGTGGGAGAAGCCACATATTGACACACAGCTCACACGCACACTTACAGACACGTTCACGTTCAGACACACTCATGCACGTACTCACAGACTCATGCACACACACATTGACACACAGCTCACATGCACACGCTCACACACTGACACGAACTTACACACTCACAGACTCCCACACATTCACACGCCCCCAGACTCCCACATTTACACAGTTAACCCACAGCTCACACACACAGTCACACAAAATTATGAACTCACACATTCATGCTCAGACTTATACGACACACACATAGATTCATACATGCTCGCACACATTCATATACACACCCACACTTACACACAACTCATACACACATTCACACTTACAGGTTCGTGCACAGTCACACTCAGCCATACAGGCTCCCACACACTCACCCGCACCCTCATAAGCTCACACACACTCACACAGATTGGCACAGCCTCACACCAACACACATTCACACCCACACACTCACACTTTCACATATTCATGGACACACTTGTGCACACTTCACACTCACCTGGCCTCCTGTGTGTTCACACCTCACACACTCATTCATACATTCACACAAAGCTGCCACTGCCACTTCTAGGCCATTAACTTTGCATCCTCATGAGGGAGAGAAGGAGCTTGTACCCTCCCTGATCCCAAGAGATACTTCTGGAATCTTCCCCAGAAGACCCTAATCCCAAGGCAGAGGGATGTTTCTCCTCACACTGGAGGAAGCAGAATGGTGGCCAGGGTCGTGCAACAGCGCTTTGCAAAGTGGCAGTCCTCAGAGGAATTCCCCAAACTTCCTGCACCCCTGCCCTGCGTGAGAAAGGGCCTGCCCTGGGGACATGACAGGGGCCACACGGTGGGCCCTGATCTTGGGGAAGGCTGAGCAGGCCAGGCTTTGGGGACACCCAAGAGGGGTCCCTGGCACAGCCCTGGAGGCAGGATGGAGGGGAAGGAGTCGGAGCAGGGTCAAGTTCAGCAGGAGCCACAGGGAGACTCTAGTCTTCCAGGCAGGGTGACTGGCACATGCAAAGGCCAGGGGGCATGGCACACAGGGGCCGGGCACCCTCAGGGAAGAGAGAGACGTCCCGCATGAGGGGAGTTGGCTGGGGAGGCGGAGGTGGGAGCTGGGCCTGGAGAGGTGGACAGGCCTGCCTGGGAGAGGCCGTTCGTGCCGCGCTGGGGAGTGTGGCCTTGCTCCTGAAGGCCAGGGGGTCCTGATCAACTGCACAGGACAGGAGAGGACAAAGCCACTCTGCAGAGGCCCATAGTTTGTGCCCAGAACCTCCAAGACTGGCAGGCTGCCCTCGGCCCCCATCCCAGGAGCAGAGCTGGCCTAGAAACGCAACCATGGTGCAGGGAAGCCCCTCACAGGTGTCCTCATGCTCTTCCCTAACTCAGCAGAACGAGGCCCCTGTAAGTGACAAAGGGTCTGTCTGCGCACAGAGCCAGAAACACACAGCACCAAGAACCTGGGGGTCTTCAGGGAAAGTTGCCAGCGTCTCCCAAACAGCCCACCCCAGCTGGACCCCACTGGCTCTAGCCTAGCAAAGAGTGAGGGGTGTGCAGGGGCTGAGGAGGCCGGCAGGGCCGAGCTGGGGACAGCTGGGGAAAGGGGCTGGTCCTGGCTCCGCAGCAAGGGCCCATTCCTGGGTGCGGGAGGGTGGGGCTACTTGAGCCCACACATTCCAGCTGCTGGCGCGCCCTTCCAGCCGGTTCCAGCCTGTTCTCACCTGTTCCCACGATTTCCCAGGCTGCCCTGGGCCCGGCTCTCAGTGCCAGTTCCCAGAATCCTTCAGGGTTCAGAACCCACCACAGGGACCCAGGTCTGAATGGCCAGAAGCCCACCTCCACCAAGACAGCTGCCTCCCCCACCAACACACATATGTGCACACGTATACACATGTATATGCACATACATATACACTCACACACTGCACCGTCCTCAACCTCAGGACACCAGGACACAGAGCAGGACTTTCAGGCGGCTGAGGCACTTCCATCCACTGCAAGCAGCACCACCCCCCAGGACAAAGTCCTGCCCTCTTGCTACCAGGCCCCGGACAGGGGAGGAGGGAAAGCAGCCAAAGTCCCTAGAGATCCCCTGGAGATAAGTTCACTGCAGACACCAGCTCCAGGCCTCAGCCAAAGGAGGGCTGGGAAGAGAGGTGCTGCCCCCAGAGGGGGCCCCTGCCCCAGCCTGGGACATCCCCAGCCAGGCCTGCCCACCACTGCTCAGCGAAGGGCTAGGTTTGGCC
The DNA here is from genome assembly GCF_020740605.2 of Lemur catta. Taxonomy (NCBI): domain Eukaryota; kingdom Metazoa; phylum Chordata; class Mammalia; order Primates; family Lemuridae; genus Lemur; species Lemur catta. Next base: position 39,035,956 of record NC_059142.1, read on the forward strand.
GGGGGCTGTGCCTGTCTGCTCCCTGTTCCCCCACCCAGAGTCCCAGCCCATCCCTCAGCCTCTGTCCCCAAAGCCCTGCTGTCCCCCTTCTTGACCTCCCTTCAGGACAGAATTCTCACGCCCACCTTGGACCCAGGGCCAGGAGCTGGTGGTTCACCAAGGCCTGCGGAGTGATTTCTACAGTCCAAGCCACCCTGGGCCAGCCCTAGGCCTGCAGCGAGGTTCCCAGGAAAGAGTCCGGCCCTGCCTGTTTCAAATGCATGACAGAGGGGACGAGCCCGGGCCTCACAGGCTGTGCTCATCACCGCTGAGGCCTCAGAACTGGGTGATGGGGAGATAAGGGACCCCTCATAGCCAGTCGTTGGTGTGATTGAAACGCTGGCTCTACCAGCAGCCCTCGAGGAGGAGGTTGAACAGTGGACAGGGTCCCCAAATCCCAGACCTGAAGTTTCCTGCCCCTCCCCAAGCCGGGAGCCTGGCCTGATGGGAAGCTGCAGAGCTAACTTGGGGGGGTCCCATGGTGGGGAAGGGGTGGGGTCCCAGCAAAGCCCATCTCGGGTCCCAAAGCATATCCTCAAGTCACAAGATCACATTCCATCCACCAAGAACCCATGGACATTGACAGGGTAAGGGGGTTCCCATCTCCATTTTATAGGTGAGGAAACTGAGGCCCAGAGAGAGAAGATGGATTGTGGGAAGAATTTCACTGCAAGTAAGTGGTGAGGACTGACCTTGACCAACCCCCACACAGATACCTCCTGGCCCCAGATGCCCAGCTGGGGGGGGGGGGGTAGGGCCAGGGTGGCAAGGTGCTGGCAGTACCCCCAGAGCTGGATCCCCCATGACGCAGGGCCCCCACAGAGCCTCTGCCCCAGGACCCCACCTGGCACCCAGAGCCCCAAGCTGATTAGGACAAAGGTCTCCCTGAGCGACCCAGGACAACAAACAGAACGTGCTCCCCGCTGCTTCCCAGCCACGGTGGGGCCTCAGCCCCCCCAGCTCGTAGACATCTTTCGTCCTGCCACCAGCTTTCACTGAGCCATGACGGAACCCAAGGCCCCAGACTGCAGACTGTCCAGGCCCAGCCTCCAGCTCTCCAGCTGCAGGGGCACAGGGGGCTGTGAGTAGCGGGTGAGCAGTGGGCACCCCACTTGCCATGGCTGTTGTGGGATCTGGGGCTCCAACAGGCTGCACCCCCCCACTGGCCTGCACCCCACCCAGCAAGGACGTGCAAGGCAAGCAGTTCCCACACCCCATTCCAGGCGACTGCCAGAAGCTTCCTTACAAGGCGAGCGCTGAGCTGGCTCCGGGGCCGGTGGGCAGGTGGGGGCCTGGGCGGGGCACAGCACACCTGGCTTGGCCAAGCCCGGACGCACCCTGCTCACGAGGAATGTGGACACCGCCTGGACTGGCCCTGGGAAAGCTGCCGCGCCCGGCTGCTGCCCGGCCCTGACTCAGCCTGGGTGGGCCGGGAGGCTGCAGCCTCAGCAGAACCGAGCCTCTCCCACCCCACCCTCCCCACAGGCCTGCCCGGGATTGAACCTGGAGAGCCTGAGAGCCGGGCTGAGAGTGGGGACAGCACCCACGGGGCCTCAGCGCTCCGGGGACCGGCAGGGACTGTCGGACTCACCCCTCTCCTGCACTGGGTGGGGGGCTGCCCGCCGCACGATCCCCCGGATGTCAGGAGAGCTGGGTGCTCTAAGCACAGTGCTCCTCCCCTTAAGCCCTGAGCCACCTAGCACGAAACTTGTCACTTTACTGACACTGCTCTGAGCCTCAGTGTCCTCATCTGCAAAAGGGGGACAGTGCGGGTTCCCGCCCACAGCACGGGTCGAGGTGGTGGAGGGGCGTGTGGGAAGCTACTGCTCGGCTGGGGAACACTGACAACTCTGACCAGGCCTGGTAACTTGGGGAGGGTCTGCCAGCTCTGGGAAGGTGCCTCCCCCTCAGGGCAGAGAAGCAGAAAGACCCTCCGATCCCAGCTGTCCCCAAGGAGCAGAAGCGTTGGCCAAGGCCCGTGAGGCCTAGGGAGTCCGTGCTCCAGGCAGAGCAGAGTGATTCCTTCGTCCTGTTCCTGTCACCCAGAAGGGACATTAAAAACTCCCCAGGACAGGGAGTGTGTCTCCCCCTCAGACCAGGTGCTCCCTGAAGACTGGGCCCTGTTTCCCCCAGACAGGAGGCTCCCCAGGGACGGAGACCCCGTCTGCCTGGCTCCGTCTCCCCACAGTCCCATGCGCTGGACCACAGAGACCACAGGCCAGCGAAGGCCAGAAAAACTGCCCTGCCCGGTGCCACCCCCCACTCCCCTCCCGCTCTGACATCCCCTCCTTGCCCACCCATGTCTGCCCAGCCCCCAGACATGCTGCTGACGGGCCTCATGGTGCCCACTCAGACGGACCCTGACAATCAGGAAGCAGAGCCTTGAGGGGCCGGGGCTGGGGCCAGGGTTGGGGCTGGCTGAATCCCCATCCGTCCCCTGCCTGCCAGGAAAGGGACCACAGGCCTCCCTCCCCTGAGCCCTTCTCGCAGCCGGGCTGGCCAGGGAGGACTTTCTCCCTCTGCCCTGTGCTACTCTGCTGCGGTTCAGGCACAGCCTGGCCCTTGTCCTCCCAGGCCCTACAAGGTCTTAAGGGCCTGGGGTTGGGGGCCTCACCGCCAAAGGCGCTGAGAGGACAGCCCTGGCTGGCTTGTGCCCCGAAGCCCCTGGGGAGCTGGCGTGGAGGGGAAGGGTCTCCAGGCCCTGGGGCCCTGCAGCCCCTGCTCGCCTCCCCTACCCCCAGCCAGGCTTCTCCCACCAGCCGGGACACGAAGGCCCGGGCTGGGGTGCGGCGCTGGCAGGACAAACAGTCTCCAGTGTTGGGTGTTGCGCCTCGGTTACCAAGGAGGGAGGGTTTGGGGCCTGGCAAGCTGCCATGTTTGGGCCCCGGGCTGCAGGCGTGGGTGGGGAGGGGAGGCGGGAGGATTCGGGGTGTGGAGCTTCTCTTCCCTCTCCCAGGGCCCCAGGGCAGGAGGGCCGGCAGGGACTCGCAGCTCCCAGGGCCGATTGGGACTTGCTCCCGCCCTACCTTTCTGCTGGCTCTGGGAAACTCAGCCGGGCCAGGGGAGCACGCCGGGGGCAGGGCAGGCTCCCTGCTGCTCAAACGGGGGCCCGGGGGTCTGGGACATCGGCAAGGCAGGCGCTGCGTGAATGTCCTGACTGACTTCACACCACAGCCTGGCTCAGCCCACCCAGGAGAGGGTCCCAGGACCCCAGGCCTGAGCCCATGACTTTGAGCATGTCACTTCCCCTATCCGGGCCTCAGTTTCCCCATCTGTAAAGTGTCAGGAGCTGGCCTGCACAGTCCCTGTCCTGAGCTGGGCAGGCTTGTGCTGAGAGGTGGAGGAGTCGGGCTCTGGGCAGGGAAGCAGGACCTGGCCTTGGAGCCCCAGCTGGAAGGCTTGGCACCCATCTCGGCAGCCCCGCTGCCCTGCCTGGGGCTGGCACCCAGTGGCTGCCACCAAGGGATGAGTGCAGGAGCCCAGGGCTGTGGTCAGGAGTGGCTGGCCAACAAGGGGTTAGAGGGAAGGGCCTCCCGCCCCACCAGCCCTGAGGCGGCAGCCCCCCTATCCCAGCAGAGGTGGGCAGTGGCCCAAGGAATCCCCTGGTGACCCCTTCACCTGGCAGCCTGAGCCCCAGGCCCAGGGTCCGCTCATACTCTGCTGTGGGCCTCTCTGAGGCCCAGGGAGGGGCAGTGACTTGCTCAAAGCCATGGGCCCAGGCCTGGGGTGCTGGGACCCTCTCCTGGGTGGCCTGAGCCAGGCTGTGGTGTGAAGTCAGTCAGGACATTCACGCAGCCCCTGCCTTGCTGGGCCCCCATTTGAGCAGCAGGGATCTGCCCTGCCCCCCGCATGCTCCCCTGGCCCGGCTGAGTTTCCCAGAGCCAGCAGAAAGGTAGGTCGGGAGCAAGTCCCAATCGGCCCTGGGAGCTGCGAGTCCCTGCCCCAGCCTCAGCCCCCTGCCTCTCGGACAAAAGCCAGCCTTCCTGCAATAGAGCACTCGGTAGCCCCATGGCCTGGGGTGTGCACAGGGTAAGGGAGGCAGGACACAATCCCGTCAGGTGGCCAGGGACACACAGCCTGGTGCAGGGGGCTGATAGGGCAGGGAAGCCTCGCAGGGTCTGGAGAAGCTGAGGCTTGAATGAGGGGGACCGGGAAGAAAGGGAGGGGACTTAAGTTGTGGCCAGCCAGTGCCACAAAGAACACAAGGAGTGTGGGCATTCTGTGGGGGCCTGGTGGGGAGGCCAAGAGACGGCAGGCTCCCGGCTCCAAGGACTTTATGGCCAGGCTGGGACACTGGGAACAGGACCCATCCTCCCACCTATAGACACTGCTTCTGGACCCTGACCCAGGCTCCAGACACCCCCCGTAAATGCCCAGTCCTGGTTCTCTGCTAGGGTAAGCACGTGAGCTAATGCCCGTCCAGTCCGATCCAGACCTGCCCTCCGAGGCCTCCAGCTGGCAGAGCGAAAGAGAAGAAGCCTGCCCGGGCATGCGCCAGCCAGGAGCGGGGGGGCTGGGGCTCAGGCGGCCAGGAGCAGAGGGTCCCAGGCAGGGACACACTCCAACACCTGCAAGGCTGGGCCTGCTCGGTGTGGGTGGTGGGGAGGGACCCTTCCCCAGCAGCTGTGCCATTCACTGCCTGCAAACGTGGAATCCCAGAAGGGCCAGAGCTTCTCGTTTTCCTCTCCGGAAGCTGGAACTCTGGATTTGTGTGAGAAGCCTCCGATGTTTACAGTTTAGAAACGACTTCTAGAAATGAATCCTAAAATAATAGCCTGCACAGGCCAAACAAAGCGTGGCATTGAAACAGCCTGAGAGCTCATGGGGCCAGAGGGACAATCTAACCCAATGGCCCCCTTGACAAAGGGTAAAGTGAGGCAAGGGGTGAATGGACCTGCAGCCAGTTAGGATCCAGTTGGGCTAAAACCCAGGCCCTGACCCTCCCGTGCTCTCCCCAGCGTCGTTCCCGTCCCCTCGCCTGGCCCCACCGTGCAAACCCCAGCCCAACTGCAAGGGAGGCCTGTGTGTGGCCCCTCAGTAACCATCCCCCACCCCCCACAGGCCTTTGCTCCGCGCACTTCCAGGTCCCAGAGTCCCCGCACCCTCCAACTTCTCCAACCTCACAGCTGCCAGAATTGTTTCTCCTCACTTTACAGAAAAGGGAAACTGAGGCCAGAGAGGCCAGCCCATTGCCTGAAGTCCTTCTATGACAAGCTCCAGATGGTGGGGAGGGGGCTGTGTGCCTGCTTACAGGCCCCTGCAATTCGGGCAGCATGGAGGCCCCGACATGCAGGGCAGGGAGGGGCAGGGGTGAGTCAGGCGCCGGGCTGGGCAGGTCCAGAGCAGCCCCAGCACACAGGGCCGAGTCCAGAGAAGCCAGGCCTCTGCCTCCCCTGTCCCCAAGTCTGAAGAGGGAGTCAGTAGGGACCCAGGTGGTCTCAAGGTCGGGGGTGAACGCACAAGAGGAGGTGCCAGGGGGCTAGAGAGAGTGGTGGTGAGAGGCCAGTGCACCAGCTCGGGGGAGGGCAGGATGATCACACATCGGAGGCAACCGTGGCCTTCACCGCAAAGGGCGGGCGGGAGGGAAGGAGGCACCAGAAGGTCTCCCAGCCAGGGGAACATGCACAGGACTCTTCCTGCAAGTCAGGTCTGGTCTTTTGGCAACTTTTTATTTTTATACAGAAGATGCACATGTAACCACTGTACAACAACGCAATAAACTTTCAGAGTGAACCCACCTATGTAACCAGCACCCAGATCACAGGATTGTGACGGGGACACAGGGGGAAGGGCATTCCAGGCAAGGGACAGCCAAGCCACAGCAAGTGCCCAGAGCTGGGAGGATCTAGCAGGTCCTCTTCTCACCCAAAAAGGGTGGGCACTGACACTTCAGACCTGCTCCAGGATAGGCATCTGCAGCCCTAGAGCCCCCCAACATCCCCAGCCCTCTGTCCTGCCCACCCTCCCCACAAATCCAGCCTGCCCCACCCAGTGCACCACAGATACGCTAAGCACATGCAAATGGTATGCAAATGAACCCAGGCTCCCTGCGTCATCTTGGGCCACAGTGAGTGGAGAACCAGACCTCCAAACTCCAAGAGGATGGACCACCCCCTGCCTGCTGGCCTCACTTCCCCCACCAGCCCCTGAGATACACAGCCCCACACCCCGAACCCTCACCCCCAAATCTCTGACCTCCTGCCCTTCCCTTCAACTATGAATTCAACTTTGATTCATGGGGGCTGGAAGGCGAGGCCCTGAAGTGAGCACCAGAGCGCTCAGTCTCTGCCCCCCAGGAGGTCATAGTCAAGCCATGAAGGGGACACAGACGCAGCCACCGCTGCCCAGGAAGAGACAGCCTCAGCCTGGCCTCCAGACAGAACTTCTCAGCCTTGAAATTAGGGGGCTGACTCTGCAGTTGTGGGAGTGGCCTGAGAGCTGCATTTCTGAGCGGCTCCCAAGGGATGCCAAGGTTGCTGGTCCCAGGCCACACTTGGAGTAGCTGGGACTGGCCAAGGTGTGTGCAAACTGGCCCTGAGCGTGAGAAGGGCGCTGGGGAAAGGCAGGGCGGGACAGCGGTCAAGGGAGGGGCCCGGATTCACATCCCAGCTCTGCCTCCCACCCCACAGCCTCAGAGTCCTCAGCCCCAAGGCCCCCACCTGTGACAATCATCCCCACCTCTCCACGTTCCCCGAACTCCTCAAGGGCCTCTCTGGAGCTCTTGGTGATTGGGAGATTTTTTTAAGTCAAGGTTGACTGGGAAGGGGCACACGGAAGCTTTTGGGGTGAAGGGAATGTTCTCTCTCTTGACTGTGGTGGTGGTTCCTTGGATGTACACATTTGTCAAAACTCGAACTCTACACTTAAAGTACATGAATTTTACTTTACGTAACTCATATCTCAATAAAGTTGAATTTTTTAAATGAGACCAACAAGATTGGGCCTTGAGAGATGACAAGGACAGGGGATTCACTGGGACGAAGGAACTGCGAGAGCAGAGGCCGGCAGGATGGAAGTGCAAGTGCCCCGTCGGGGAGGAGAGAGACAGCTAATCTTCACTGCGGGCTTTCTGCGAAGAGGAAGAGAGCCGGGGGCCAAAATCGGAAGGATGGGGCCCCACCCCACCGCAGGGGCTGCAGGAGAACTGCAGAGACTCGCCCCCACTGAGCGCTCCCAGGTGGCTAGCAGCACCTACCACTGAGTTAGCGCCCACTATGTGCCAGGCATCTGTTGGAGACTTTACCGAGACAGGGTCACCCTGCCTGCTTTCTTATGACCCAAGAGCTAACAACGAGTTTTACGTTTTTAGGTAGTCCTCTTAAAAATCAAAAGAACAATACAGTTGGCCCTCCACACCCCTCACCTGCTCACCTGGCAGAGCAGCAGCGTCCCCTGTCGGCGGCCTGGCGCAGGCCGGTGAGCGATGAGCCCCGACTCTTAGCATCTGCCGCCACCTGGTGGCATTTTGGGAAGCGCAGCTAGGAGCCCAGGTGGGATGGATTCAACCAATCACGGATGGCAAATATTCCCCCCAAAAAACTGTGCCTGTACTGAACGTGTACAGACTTTTCTTTTCTTGAGACAGAGTCTCACTCTGTCGCCCAAGCTAGAGTGCCGTGGCGTCAGCCTAGCTCACAGCTACCTCAAACTCCTGGGCTCAAGTGATCCTCCTGCCTCAGCCTCCCAAGTAGCTGGAACTACAGGCATGTACTACCATGCCCAGCTAAAATTTTTTTTGTCTATTTTAGTTGCCCAGTTAATTTCTTTCTATTTTTAGTAGAGACAGGTTCTCACTCTTGCTGAGGCTGGTCTTGAACTCCTACCTCAGGCAATCCTCCCCACTAGGCCTCCCTGAGTGCTAGGATTACAGGCATGAGCCACCGTGCCCAGTCACACTTTTTTTTCTTATTGCCTAAACAATACAGTATAACTACGTACATAGCATTTACATTGCATTAGGTATTACGAGTAATCTAGAAATGATTAAAGTATACAGGAGGATGTGTGTAGGTTATATGCAAATACTACTCCATTTTACAGCAGGGACTTGAGTATCTGTGGATTTTGGTATCCGAGGGAGGTCCTGGAACCAATGCCCCAAGGATATCCAGGAACAGTTGCATTTTGTGACACTTGAAGATTGTGCGGAATTCAAACTTCAGTGTCCATAAATAAAGATTTGTTGGAACACAGCCAGGCCCACTCATCCATGGGTTGTGCCACACTACAAGGGCAAAGTTGAGCGGTTGTGGCAGAGGCCTATGGCCTTGCACAATTTGCCTATAAATCCATAAAGTAGACGTTAAGTCCTCATGTACAAATGAGGGAGAGTAAGGGGGCCACAAAGCCTTCCTTCTCTGCTGCTGTTAGCACCGCTCCCCCCCACTCCTAGTGGGTCAGACCCAGCTTCCCTTAGTCCAGCAGGTACACCTGGCAGATCTCTGCCTGCGTTGACCCCGCTCACCTGGCGGCGGGGCAGCAGCGCCCCCTGCTGGCGATCTGGCGCTGGCAGGTTAGCGATGAGCCCCGACTCTTAGTATCTGCTGCCACCTGGTGGCATTTTGGGAAACGCAGCTAGGAGCCCAGATAGGGTAAGCAAAAGCTCACCTGGGTTCTGAGAGAGGGCTGGCTGGTTACAGCCAGCTGTTGGCAATGACCAACGCGCAAAGTATTCTAGGCAGAGCTTGAAGGCTCCAAGCCAGTGTCCACTAAAACAGTTTTACTTCACCCAAGCTTTTGGGTTTTTTTGTTTTGTTTTGGGTTTTTTTTTTTTTTGAGACAGGGTCTTGCTGTGTCTCCCTGGGTAGAGTGCAGTGGCATCATCATAGCTCACTGCAACCTCAAACTCCTGAGCTCAAGCGACTCTTTTGCCTCAGCCTCCCAAGTAGCTGGGACTACAGGCACTCACCACCACACCCAGCTAATTTTTCAATTTTTAGTAGAGATGGGGGTCTCTTTCTTGTTCAGGCTGGTCTTGAATTCCTAAGCTCAAGCAATCCTCCCGCCTCGGCCTCCCAAAGTGCTAGGATTACAGGCATGAGCCACCACACCTGGCCCCAGCTTATTATTTGATCAGTGAGAAAACGTCTGACTGCCAATGGGGAGCTTAAATGCTTGCCAACTGTGGCTCTGAATCTCTAATTCCTGGGGAATTGAGCAAAGAACATGAACTGCAGCTAGAGAGTGATTGGAGGGGACTTGAAAGTCAACTAACCTAAGTCCCTGCCTCCATGCATTTGGTCTTGTGTCCTTTCTTCATTCTTTCTGATCTTCATTCATTATTCATTCTTTCAACAAACTTCTAGAACACCATGCCAGGCTCTGTGCCAGATGCTGGAGAAACACCTGAGAACAAGACAGTGTGGTCCCTGCCCTTGTGGAGCTTACAGTCTAGTGTGAGAGACTGTAATTTAATAATTTCCTGAAGGTCCAATGAGGCATATTTAGGGAGAGCAGAGAAGCCTATCTGAGCAGTACATATGGTGACTGCACCTTGTTGGGTGTCATGGAAGGCTTCTAGTGGCCTGAAGAATGGGTGAGCTAGCCAGACAGGAAGGTCTGTGGCCTGTGTGAAGGTCACACGCACACACTCACACATTCCTAACCTCCCATGGACACGCTGTGTCTGCCGTGGGTCAGCCCTGGACACAGCGAGGCTTCGACATCGTGGGCCACTGAGGATTCCTTCAACTGCCCACACCGCCAAGCAGGCTCCCCATGCCCTCCTGCCCTCCTGCCCTCCTGTCCTCTCCCGCAGCTCCCCCAGCCCTGGGCTGACGTCCCTCGCGGGGACCGTGCGTGCGGGTCCTCAGGGCGCGCCCCTCGTTCGCCTCTTTACCTCCAGCGCAGTGACTGACACTTGGTGGGTGCCCAGTAGTGCCAGGTGAATGAATGAATGAATGAATGAATGTTTATTGTGGTGATCACAGACACGCAGACCCACAGTTGCCACACAGGACACTGGCCAACAACTGCAGACGGTGACAACACCCACATCTCCCCAGCTGAACCGTCGCCCCCATCGCAGCCAGGCGAACGTGCAGAGGCCCCCGCCCTCCGAGGCAAGGCCCTCGGCGACACGCTCGGGAAACCCGGGCCGGGGCCCCGGCTGCTCGCGGCGCCCCCTGCTGGCCGGGCCCGCGGCCTCCTCCTGCGCACGCGCAGCTGGCCCCGCCCACCCACCATCCACCCCCCATCCACCCCCACCCCCACCCCCACCCCCCATCCACCCCCACCCCCACCCCCCCTCGCCCTGGGAAGCCCCAGGCCCGGTCCCTGAGCCTTCACGGCCATCTTCGTCCTCCCTCTGGCCTGATCCCCTGGCAGACGTATTTTAGGCATCACTGAACCACCGCCGTCCCTCCCCGGCTCCCTCAGTAAGTCTCTGGGTGAGCTAGGAAGGCCAAATGTTGGAGCACGAAGGGACCTCGTAATCACTGCGATGACGATGGTGGCAGCTGCGGCTGAGTGGCACCTGGAACTCGCAGGCCCGGCCCCGCAGCAATCGCCCACCGCCCGGGAAGCGCGGCCCCTCCTCCACAGGTGGGCGGCCGCAGCCGGAGGCCTGGAGGGACCTTCCCAAGGTCACGGGTCGTGCAGCCAGAATCTTTTCAAAACCAGGTGTTTTCCATGTGCCTGGATGGGGCTAGTCCTGCCTCAGTATCAATGGGCCTCGAGTTGGACACGGACCCCCTGGGGCTCCAGAAACCCCCTCGGCCACAGAGAACCCAGAGAGGGGGAGAGCGTGTCCGGACATCGGCCGAGGCCAGCACTTCGCCTTCGGGAAAACTGCAGGGCGCGGGGCGGACAGGGAGACGAATGTTATATGCACGAGCGCGTTGGCCACAGCTCTGTGATGGGCCCCTTCCTGGTACGCAGACGACACTTCCCCAAGGCCGCAGCGCAGAACCAGGACCCTGACTCCCTGCGCAGTGCTCCTTGCTCCCCACCAGGGTCTTCCTCGGAAAAGGGACCACCGGGAGGGGGAGCGGCGGGGAGGAGACACACACGCACTACAGTACCCCAGGCGGAGTCCAGAGGTTCTGCCCCGGGTGCCCCCACCCCAGCCCCGAAGCCACCAGCCCTAGAGAGGGGACCCTCCAGCACACACCTCCAGGGGACCGGCTTACCCGATAGGACTGGGAAACGGTGAGCGGCGCCGAGGGTGCGGAAACCCGGTCTGCGCTGCCATCGTGTGGCCATTGCGGGAAGTGCGCCTGCCCTGCCGCTCGGCCTCGGGGCTGAAATTCTAAGGAACTCGCGGTTGAGCGAACCCGTCCCTAAGCTGGGGCTACAAGGGATATTTTAGAAAGGGACAAGCCAAGACCCTGAAGGAGCTTATCGTCCTGCAGGGTGGCCTTCAAATGACATGATCCAAAACTCTATTCAGCTCCAGATACCCCCAGAGTAGAAAGTCCTGCAAAAAGTTCCCAAAGACGGAGACGGCGTGCCCTGGAGGCGCGTGAGGACCGCGGCAGGCGCAGGTGATGTCAGGCTGGGCCTTCCAGGGCCGGTGGGTCTGGGGCGAGCGGAGATGAAGACAGGCACTGCGGGTGGAGGGACCAGCCGGAGCAAAATACAGGGGCAGGAAAGCATGGATTCTAGAACAAGTAGAGGGAAAATTCATTTGGGAGCAGCATGGGCAAGTCCTTGCGTGCCAGTGTGGAAGTTTTACTAAACCCTTAGGACAGGGGGCCAGCAAAGGTCTTTGAGCAAAGGAGTAGCCTGCCCAGAGGTCTCTCCAGGAAAAGGACATGGTAGCTGGGGGGGGGGGGGGGGGGAGTGAAGAGGGCACATGGGAGAAGCTTCAGGGCAATGAGAAGGTGTCGGGGGAAGAGAACGGTGGGAGGCACGTGCGGTGCCGGTGGGGGTCCCACTGGCAGGGCCAGGGACGTCAGCGCCAAGCAGACTGGGGTTTGAGTTCCTGGCAGGACATGCCAGTGAAGACGTCCTTCAGGCAACTAGAAAGAATAAATACATTAATCAAAGTGGAAGTAATAGTAATTGCTCGCATGTATACAGACTTCATAGTAAATGAAGCACTTGAATTCATCCACGCATTTGATGCATATTTATAGAGCCCTTACTACGTGCCATGCCCTGTGCTAAATGGTTTGGGGTGCAGGGGAGGGGAAGACCCCCTACCCTCATGTGGGCTCTGTGGCCATTTTAACCATTTTTAAGTGTACAACTCAGTGGCATTAAGTATATTCGTGTGTGCTACCATCACCGCTGCTACCATCACCACTGCTACCATCATCACCATCCACCTCCAGGAGTTTTTCATCATCCCAAAATTAACTCCATGCCCATTAAACAGTACGGGATGGCACTCCGCATTCCTGCCTCCTGCAGCCCCTGTATCCACCCACTATTTTACTTTCTGTCTCTATAAATTTGACTATTCGATGTACCACCTAAAGTGGAATCATAACAATATTTTTCCTTTTGTATCTGGCTTATTTCATGTTGCATAATGTTTTTGAGGTTTAGCCACATTGTAGCATATGTCAGAATTTCCTTCATGTTTAAGGCTGAATAATACTCCATTGTATGTATGTACTACATTCCCTTTCCTTTCGTCTGTTGATGGACGTTTGGGTTGTTTCCACCTGTTGGCTATTGTGAATAATGCTGCAGTGAACATTGGTGTCCTATACAAGCATCTGTTCAAGTCTCTGCTTTCTTTGGGGTATACACCCAGAAGTGGAATTGCTGGATCATATAGTAATTCGGGGCTTTTTTTTTTTTTTTTTTTGAGACAGTGTCTTGCTGTGTCACCCAGAATAGAGTGCAGTGGCATGATCATTGCTCATTGCAGCCTCAAACTCCTGGGCTCAAGGGATCCTCCTGCCTCAGCCTCCTGAGTAGCTGGGGCTAGAGGTGCACGACACCATGCCCAGCTAATTTTTCTTATTTTTGGTAGAGATAGGGTTTTGCTATATTGCTCAGGCTGGTCTTGAACTCCTGAACTCAAGTGATGCTCCTGCCTTGGCCTCCCAAAGTGCTAGGATTACAAGTGTGAGCCACCGCACCTGGCCTGTGTTTAACTTTTTGAGAAACACTATACTGTTTTCCAACTCTGTGTGTTTTTAATCCCCACTGTTGCACAGAAGGGACTGAGAATCAGGCAGGGGAAGGGACTTACCCATGTAGCAAAGCTCCTGCAGGCAAAGTCTTGCCCCAGAGATTTTTCTGCTGTGACCCTGACACCCACTCTGGAGAGAGACCTGGAAACAGAAACGCATGAGAACTGAATTGAACTGAGCTGTAATTCATATTCATAGAGCTGGTGGGGAACGAGTTTGCTGCAGAAGAAAGGAATGACAGACCCAAGGGAGCCAGAAGCAGAAGTTTGGGACCACGTAGAGGTCCAGAGGAAGAACAGGCACCAGCAAAGAAGGCAACGAGAGAGCGGCCCACTGATACAGCCATGGCCAGGCCATGGCTTCAGGCAGCTCTGTGTGCCCATCACAGCTTACTAGGAGCTGTGTGTCCTTCAGCTGGTTACTTAACCTTTCTGAACCTTGGTCTCCCTAGCTATAAAATGGTGATAATAAAAGTACCTGCCTCCTTGAGTTGATGTGATGACTAAACATGATGAACTAGTATGTGTGAAATCCTTAGCAGAGATCTGAGGGTGACAGAAGCCAAGGGAGAGAAGAGTTTGAGAAGACACAGGGAGAGAGGTGTAAAGATCTCTCATGGGCTGCTGGAGGGAAAGTGACCCAATTTGTCTCAGATCAGTGTGGCAAACACCTTAAACATCTTTATCTGTTCTCCTGGAAACCCACTTAGAGAAATTTATCCTGAGAAATGCTGAAGGACTTGCATGGTGAATTATCCACAAGGATGTTGGTCCCAGGGCTGTTGATGAGAATAGAGAATTGGAAACAATTTAGATGCCCAACAAAAGCAGGCTGGTTACATTATTTGTGTTACATCCAGACATGGGAAAATTATGTAGCCAGGAAAAAAACTTGTTGTAAAATTATTAATGTGTTTATCAGCACAGAAAGAGGCTCAAGATGCATGCTTGTCACTCTTGTATTCATGGAAAATTGAAAACATGCACCAAACTAGGAAAAACAATATAATAAACCACCATGTACCCATTACCCAAAGTCAACAATTATCAAATCATGATCAATCTTATACTCCTCCCCCTCCTCCCACATATTATTTTCAAACAAATGCCACGTATCAGATCATTTTATCCATAAATATTTCAGTATGTAGCTGACAGATCAGAACTCTTTTTCTTTAATACAACCACATGCAAATAGCACACCTAAAATAATAATAAGTCCTTAATATAATCAAATATCTGGTCAGTGTTTAAATTTCTAACTCTCATAAATGATAGTTTTGTTTTTACTCAGAATCCAAATAAAGTCCATACAAACCACCTAGTTCTAGGTACCTTGAGTCTTTCGATCTAGAGGTACCTCCTCCTCCACCTCTTTTCTTTCCCCCTTGCAATTTATTTGTTGAAGAAACAAGTCAGATCATTTGTCCTTTAGAGCTTGTACAGTCTGGAGTTTGCTGGTTGCATTCCCATGGTGTATTTTCCTATGTGCCCCCGTCCTCTGTATTGCCTGTCAATTGCTAGTTAGATCTAAAGGTTTGATCAGTGTCAGGACTTCCTCCTCCCTCTTCTCACCAGGGACAATTCATACCCGGTGCTGGAGGGATACAGTTGTTTCTCTTTTTGTGACTTTTGCAACCTTTGACAATTAATGCTCAGCTCCCTCCATTCATTAGGGGTTGCAAAATGTTGATACTCTAATCATACTGTTCCTTCTTCATTTATTCCCTGTGTTAAAATAATTAATTGGAACACCTGTGATCCTAGCACTTTGGGAGGTGGAGGCAGGAGGACTCCTTGAGGTAGGAGTTCAAGGCCAGGCTGAGCAAGAGCGAGATTCTCATCTCTACAAAAAATAGAAAACTTAGCTGGACATAGTGGCACACGCCTGTAGTCCCAGCTACTCGGGAGGCTGAGGCAGGAGGATCGCTTGAGCCCAGGAGTCTGAGGTTGCTGTGAGCTAGGCTGACGCCACGGCACTCACTCTAGCCAGGGCAAAAGAGCGAGACTCTGTCTCAAAAAAAATATATATATATATATAATGATGCCAAAAGAACCAAAAGAATCGAGTTCTCTCTCCGCGGCCACTGACAAAGACTCTCTCCTTGACCTAATTCTGGTCGGGCTCCTCGGTCCTCTTTCTGACTAAGGCCCACCCTGGGGCTCCACCTCAGCCCACTTACTCCAGTTTTAGCAAGAATTCTGTTGAGTCAGCTGAGTGAACATTTCCCCCATCTTATCACCCTGGCTTGCCTTCAGCAAGAATTGTGTCAGGTCCGTTTAGCAAAGAATTACCCTCCCTCTTAGTCATTTTCCATCCACCCCCCACCCTGCTCCTTGGCCGTAAGTCCCCACTTTTCCTTCCCATGCTCAGAGTAGAGCCTGATCTCTAATCTCTGTCCCCTGTTACAAAACCTCACTATAGCAGCTCCCAGGTGAACAAAGTCTACCTTCCCACCTTTAACAAGTGCCATGAATAATGTCTTCTGTGACACCACGCTGCGCTGGGCAGGGAATTCGGTGTCTTCCCCATTCAGCGGCCGTTGGCCAGGCATGAACAACCTTCCAAGTAAAGAGCACAGGCTCTGGGCTTGAATTCCAGCCCTGCAACTTACTAGCTGTGATCTTGCAAAAATAATTCCACCTGTCTGTAATTCAGTATCCTTCTCTGTAAAAGAGAGTAATAATTCCCACTTTGTGGGGAGGAACAGTCAGGAGACAATAAATATGAGTGTGCCACACGGTGCCTGGCGTTGGTAAGCAGACAGTATCTATGAAGAGCCATGGATGCCTATAAACTAATCAAAGTGACTCAGGGCCCCTGAGAGCAGCCTGTGCTTCTAATCCAGGCTACCCTTGAAGTAGAACTCAAACCTCACTTGTCCCCTGAAAGCACCAGTGAGAGATTGATGTTTTGCCAAATATTCCACAGAAGCAGCGCAGATGGAGCAGATATAACACCACACACAAGGTTTCCCTCCTCATAGCCCTGGAGATCTCCATTTCCTCCCAGTCCCTGTCTGTCTGTCCCCACCGACTGGGGTTCACGTTCAGGGCTTCAGCCTCACCCTCCCCTCCTGTCTCCCCACCCCCCCCCCACCCCCATCTCCATCCTCTGCTGGGCATCTGAGCTCCATCCAGCCTCCCGCATCTGCCCGCTAAGGCCCCTCCCGGCACCTGGAGCCACTTTCTTTGAAAGGGCTATGAATGAGGTCAGTGAGTTTTTTCCTGATACACACAGGAAAGGAAACTGAGACTCAGAGAGATTGTTCAAGTCGCCTGAGGACAACTAGTAGGACAGCATCTCAGCAGGTCCCTTGTCTCCAACCCCCATGCAGGGCCCCTGTAGGCTCCTGTGGGGACTGACGTCATCCCCCTGGGCCTGGGCTGATAAGCAGGAGGCTCTCTGAGCCCGCAAGCATCCGGGAAGGAAGGGGGGAGCACACAGCGGTGCACACGCTCACTCACACAAACCCCAGGGCCTGGTCTGTCCCTGCACTGGTCACTCTGTCACAACTGAACTCTGTCCATCTCCCCCCAGGCCCCGAGCACCTCAGGGGCAGGGTGCACCCATCATAGCACCAGGCAGTGGGACGTCAGCCACTGTTTGTTTAAACAAAGGAATTAAGGATAAACTTTTTTCAATCCTCTGCTGTGTGTTGCAATAGCTGCCCTGTGCACAACAGCACCAGCCCCCCAGCTCATTCCCAAACGTGTGTGACACACACCCCAGCTCTGGCAGAGAATTGGGGTGCACTTGGAATTCTGGGCTCCATCAGGAAAATAGCTAACCCCCTTAGGAGCACAGAATCACACCCCAGGGTGGCCGGCAGCCCAGCAGGATGAAGGCCACCACTGCCACCAGCCGGATCTCCTCATCGCACAGGGGCTGAGGACAGTGTGTCAGGATCCCGTGGGACTGAGCGTGAAACTCTCACCACGGCACCTAACACACAGCAGGTGCTCAACAAGTGTTAGTTTGGCAAAATAAAAAACATATGGAAAGGCACGCCTTGCAAAAATAAAAGGAAAATACCCAATCCTACAATTTCCCCAGTAACAGCTAAAGATCAGTCCTATGAGTTCTCTCACTAACAGGCACCCTGCAAGAGCTCTGTTTGGCACAACTTCTGAAAAGAGCTGAATGGACAGAACAGAGATGTAAATCTCTCTTTGGAAATTTTTTTTTTTTTTTTTTTTTGAGAATCTCCTTTTACAGAGTTACTGAGTAAACAGCAGGAGAACAAGCTCAGGCCTCAATCATATCTCAGGGCAGAGTCACATCTCCTGTGATAATCTCCAAGGAAAGGCATGGAAACCAGCTCTTGGACTTTGACATCCTGCTGCCGCTTTTGTTATGAACTGACAGCCATCACCATGCCGCCCCCTCTCACGTATTGTCCAGAATTCCTCCCAGGAGGAGTCCTAGCTAAAGGCAGAGGGGACGGTTGCTGAGCTGTCGGGCAAAGCATGAGATGGGTGCGTGCCTGGGCGGCAGCGTTTGTCCCCCAGCAGGCGGGAGGGTCAGCGTGGGCTGGGCAAGTGAAAAAGGGGGAGAACTTCACGACGGGACCCAGTTTTGGTGGCTGAATACTTAATAAGCTACTGAGAGTAAATGTCTCTCCACAACCCTGGCCTGGCTTCAGTAACATATGACCATCACTGAGCTGTCTTCTAAACTGGCAGCAGGAAGCAATGAGGAATATGCGAACTCACAGCAGAGTTAAATCTCCTGAACTCAGGAGCCTGGAGGAGGGAGCAGGAGCGGAGGAAATGAGGCTGGGGGTGTGGAGAGCCAGAGGAGAAGGCCGGGCTGGGGGAGCACAGCCACACCTATGGCTATGGGTCTGCCTCTCGCTGTGCCGTGGGACTCTCTCTTCGGTCTAGCGTCCACTGAGCAGCGCCGACTGAGAGAAATATAATGCACGCCACATACGCAACTTTAAATTTCCTAGTAGCCACATTTTTTAAAGCTAAAAGAAAAACAGGTGGGGCACAGTGGCTCACGCCTATAATCCTAGCACTCTGGGAGGCTGAGACGGGAGGATGGCTTGAGCTCAGGAATTCAAGACCAGCCTGAGCAAGAGTGATACCCCCGTCTCTACTAAAAATAGAAAAATTAGCCGGGCGTGGTGGCTTGTGCCTGTAGTCCCAGCTACTCGGGAAGCTGAGGCAGGAGGATCACCTGAGCCCAGGAGTTTGAGGTTGCTGTGAGCAATGATGATGCCACCGCACTCTAGCCCAAGCGACAGAGTAAGACCCTGTCTCAAAAAAAAATCCCCACAAGTGATAGCCAGGTGTGGTGACTGACGCCTATAGTCCCAGGAGGCTGAGGCAGCAGGATCGCTTGAGCCCAGGAGTTCAAGGCCAGCCTGGTCAACATAAGTGAGACCTTGTCTCTTTTAAAAAGACAAAAGAAGAAACGAACAAATGAACGAAAGAAAGAAAAAAAGAAAGGGAAAGGAAGGAAATAATGAACAGGAAGGAAGGAAAGAAGAAATAGAGGGGGGAGGGAGGGAGGGAGGAAAAGAAAGAACAAAAGAAAGAAAGACACAAGGAAAGAAAGAAACAGGTGAAGTTAATTTTAATAATCTATTTTATTTGACCCAATATATCCAAAATATTATTGCTTCAATGAGTAATCTACATAAAAAGTACTGCAACATTTTACAATTTTTTTTGTTGCGCTCAGTCTCCAGAACGCTGCGTATTTGCACTTGCAGCGCAACCCCATTCAAACCAGCCCCACCTCCAGGGCTCAGTGGCCAACGGCTGCCTCAGCCCTTAGGACTTGGATTTCATTTGGGGAAGATGGGTGGGTGCAGGGGAGAGTAGAGGCTGCCCAGAGAGGCCCAGTCACCTCCAGGTGACACAGGCTTGGGGCCAGAACTGCTCAGTGGGGACAGTTGAGTGCTGGGGGGTGAAGTGCAGAGATGTGGCTGAAAAGGGACCAGCAGTGGTGTTCCGACTGGTATGGGCTGTCACTATGTAATGTCAACCCTCTCTGGGTTTGCTCCCTGCTCCCACAGTCAGCAGGAGAGGGTTCTTCACAACAAAGGGAAGGACGGACATGATGGGTCTCGCTGCAAATGTGCCGCTGGACAAACACAGAGCTCTCCCTAGAGATAGCCCTTATGTGAGCTGCAATAGCTTTAAAAAAAAATCATAAAATAAAACAAAAGGAGGACTAGAGGAGCTGTGGTCTCAGTCCAAGGTAGATCGCTCTACCTAGACACACCTGTGACCCTCTCCTGGGACAGGAGCCAGGTCTGAACTGATAAAATGTGTCCCGTACTCTTCCCTCCATCTGAAATGTCCACCGCCCCCAGCTAGGGGACTCCTCCTCCAATGCCTGGTCAGAATGCAGGACCCCTCTGTGCACCTGTGCCTGGCACCTCCCTTCCACCTGGGCTCCTGGGTCACTGGAGCAGTGTTTGAGCCCTTGCTGGGCTGCGAGCTCCTGAGGCCAGAAGCAGGGCCTGGCCCTTCTCCGCCTCCTCTCCCTGTGGCCCTGCCCAGGAAAGAGGAACCAAGGGCTCCAGCCTTTATCTCCCTTCCTAGATGAGGCTGCCACCACCCCGCCACATCCCATCTTTAGGGGCTCCTGCAGGACTCCTGAAAGAGGAGGGAGGAGAGGAGGGGAAGGGTGGGGAAACAGACGCTCTGCCAGCAAAGATGCAAAGAGGAACTGAGCTGAGTTCCCGCCATGGGTGGGCAGAAGTGAGCCCCTGGCAAGGGGAGGGGAATGAGAACGAGAAGCAAGCAAGTCCCCCCCCATGGGGGACAGGGGAAACTGTCACTGACACACAGACATGACAGGCACTAGCCACAGGGGTACAGCTCCATGAACTTTCACCACCTGGATCAAGAGGGAGATCATTTCCAGCAGCCCAGAAGTTTCCCTTGTGTCCCTTCCCAGTGTCTCCCCTGGGCAGGTTTGAAGAGGTGATGTATTGTCGGCAGAACCCCAGCTGAAGCCGGGCTGGCACATCTCACAGCAACCCCACGCAGATGGTGCAGATCTGGGTCAAGCTGCAGCAGGCCTAGGTCTCTCTCCTTTTCCAAGTGGTAAGAAGAGCAAGAAGGGCAGCCTTTGCTCACTGGGAATATCTATGTGCGGGGCGGGAGGCGGACTATTCCAGTCATTTGCATATGTGGGCGGTAGATCTCGAATAAGGAATGCAAGAAATACAGCATTAATTGTACTTTCTTTAAATCAAGTGGAATCCTTGCCAATTGACATCCCGCCAGGCTGCTCAGAAATCTAATCTTGGATGTGACAGGAGCGCCAACCCTCCCCAGGATCCTCCCAGTCACGAGGTTTTTCTGGAGCGCGGAGCTATGGGGAGGCCCCTCGGGCCAGATCATCCACCTGCCCTGGTTACCATGGAGATGCCTATTTTCCCAGAGGATGCAACCCCTTCCTGGCGGGAGATTCTGCTGCTTCCACGTCACGTTTTGGGCCCCGGGGGAATGTTATCGAGGCCGAGGGTCCCAGGGCGTCCCACTCGGCTGTGCCCTTGGCACATCCCAAGGAGATCGCCATGGAGAGGTGCCCACCTCTGTCCCATCCCCATTCTGAGGGGATCACTCCTGTCCCCTGCTGCTCTCAGAGGCTCTCTCACCCCCTTCCCCTCTCAGAAAGTGGCATAATCTAGTGATTTCATAACCTTACATTTTTATCCTGCTGCACATGTTCTCTTTAAATCCCCTCAACAGCCTAAGAGAGGGGTATTATTGTCCCTGCTGTACAGAGGAGAAAATGAAGGCTGGGTGGGGCTGAGTCACCTAGGCAGGAAGAGGTAGAGGTGACACTCAGATTCGGACACTCCAAAGCCTGTGATTTGTACCCTGCCCTTGGCTGCCGGGGTGATGGCACCTCAGAACCAGGAGCACAGTGAGGAAGAAGCCAGTGTTACCCGCAGGCATACATGTCACTTTCAGACAGATTAATCCTGGCTCCATGAATGCTCCACAAGCTCCCAGGGCTGGGACAACCTTCCACACTGGAAGGCAGACTCCAATAAACACTTTCTGGAAATGCTCCCGACCAGGGAGCACAGAGCTTTAGGCGTTATACCTGGGAAGAAATCACCCAGTTCTCCTTTCATGGGGGATAAAACTGAAGCCCTGAGAGGTGAACCAGGCCACCTAGGAATCTGATGACAACTTGAGAACTGGGTGTCCTGCTTCCCTAGCCACCCACAACAGACCTGCCCTCTCACCTACATCCCACACGGGGCAAAGTGTATGTGTGTGTGTGTGTGGCAATAACTGTTTACAATACACTGAGATCAGGTCTGGCACCGGACACAGCGGCTCCAGCTGGCCAGGGCTCTGCCAGGAGCTGGGCAGTGTGGCTTACCCACAGCCCCCCCCCCCCCACCCTGCACCAGGAGGCCACAGTTCCCTTTGGAGCCCAGAGGCAGACCTCTGAGATTTTTCTCAACCCTCTGCCCCAAGACTGTCTAAGAGCGTGGCAGAGGTTACAGCCTGGAGCCAGAGGTTGGCCATTCCTAGTAACTGAGCACCTACAATGGATGTCCACGCGTTCATTCACCTGCCTCGCCTACAGAGTAGAGGAGGCAGGCATGCACCCTGCTCTTTGAGCTTACAGCCTAGCAGGGGAGACAAATAAGAGGCAGGGTCAGAGTCAACGGCATGCAACCTGTGCAAGTCACACTGCACTTAGAAGGTGCTTGGTTTAATGCTCTGCTGTCACTGTCTTGAACTTCTTAGCCGTTTTTGAAGAACCTCATAAATTATGTAGCCTGTTCAAAGAACAGGTAAGCAAAAGGCAGTGTATGATAAGTGCCAAAATGGGAAACGGGGACCCAGAGAGAGATCCCCAGCGCAGTCTTCCCAGAAGAATGAACAAGCCCAGTTGAGCACTGAAGGATGAGTGAGAGATGCCAAACGAAGAGGAGGGAAGAATGTGTTTGAAACAAAGGGAGGAGCATGTACAAACGCCCTGAGATGAGAAAGTCTGGGGTGCTTCATAGACCTGCTATGGCACAGACTGTCAGGAGGGTAAGATGCCACAAGGCTGAAAAGGGAACTAGGACAAGCAACAGCCAAGATAATTCTGAAGAACAAAGTGGAGGGACTCATCCTACTGGACATCAAGACTTTTTATAGAGCTCTTAAAATAAGAGAGTGCGACTCAGGGATAAACACACCAGTGGAACAGAACAGAGACTCCAGAAATAAACCCACACATATATAAAAACACCATTATGGCAGAGGAGACATGACAACTATGTACAGAAAAGATGTATTATTCAATAAGTGGTGCAGGGACAACTGGCAATCCATCTAGGGGAAAAAATCAGACCTCTGTCTTACACAACACACAAAAATAAATTACAGGTGGCTTAAAGACCTAAATATGAAAAGCAAAGCTTTAAAACTTTTGAAGGAAAATACAGAATATCTTAGACTGGGCACAGTTGCTCACACCTGTAATCCTGGCACTCTGGGAGGCCGAGGCGGGCGGATCACTTGAGGTCAGGAGTTCGAGACCAGCCTGAGCAAGAGCAACACTCTGTCTCTATTAAAAATAGAAAAAATTAGCGGGCCGTGGTGGCGTGTGCCTGTAGTCCCAGCTACTTGGGAGGCTGAGGCGGGAGGACTGCTTGAGCCCAGGAG
This sequence comes from Lemur catta, assembly GCF_020740605.2. NCBI lineage: Eukaryota > Metazoa > Chordata > Mammalia > Primates > Lemuridae > Lemur > Lemur catta. The sequence continues at coordinate 39,058,730 of NC_059142.1, forward strand.
TCTGAGGTTGCACTGAACTAGGATGATGCCACTGCACTCTAGCCCAGGCAACAGAGCAAGACTCTATCTCAAAAAAAGAAAAAAAGGAGGAAAGAAAATACAGACTATCTTGATAAACTCAGGGCAGAAAAAGCATTTTTTTTTTTTTTGAGACACAGTCTCGCTCTGTTGCCTGGGCTAGAGTGCCGTGCCATCAGCCTCACTCACAGCAACCTCAAACTTCTGGGCTCAAGCAATCCTCCTGCCTCAACCTCCCAAGTAGCTGGGACTACAGGCACATGCCACCATGCCCTGCTAATTTTTTCTATTTTTAATAGGGATGGGGTCTCACTCTTGCTCAGGCTGGTCTCAAACTCCTGACCTCAAGTGATGCCTGCCACCTCAGCCTCCCAGAGTGCTAGGATTAGAGGCATGAGCCACCTTGCCTGACCAGGATTTCTTTAACGACACAGAAAAAATTGTTTCCTAAAAGGAATGGTTAAGGCCGGGCGCGGTGGCTCACACCTGTAATCCTAGCACTCTGGGAGGCTGAGGCGGGTGGATTGTTTGAGCTCAGGAGTTCGAGACCAGCCCAAGCAAGAGTGAGACCCTGTCTCTACTAAAAATGGAAAGAAATAATATGGACAGCTAAAAATAATATATAGAAAAAAAAATTAGCCGGGCATGGTGGTACATGCCTGTAGTCTTGGGAGGCTGAGGCAGTTGGATCGCCTGAGCTCAGGAGTTTGAGGTTGCTGCGAGCTAGGCTGATGCCATGGCACTCTAGCCCGGCCAACAGAGCGAGACTCTGTCTCAAAAAAAATAAATAAATAAAAGGAAAGGTTAAGTTGTCCACCTTGAGATTTTAAAATTTCATCTAACAAAATATTGGCTGTGCACTGGGAAAGACAGCTCTGACTCATACACACGGTCTCCCCAAACCCCGTCCAGCAGAACCATGTCTGTGAATTCCCAGGTTGGCAGGATGGGTCCTCAGCTTCCCAAACTAGGAAGACCATGAGACAGGGATGACCATGACTTCAAGGCATGGTTCCCCTTTCCTGATGTCAAGGAAGACAAATTATTCATCAACAGATTATTTAGTAAATATAGTATCAAAACAATCAGGTACCCCTAGCTTTTCCTCCCTTAGGGCTTTTCCTTCTGGTGGGCTCTGCCCTGCCCCACAGTGGACTCTTTCCCGCCCCCTAAGTGTCATCTAGGATGTTATCTCCTCAGAGGCCTTCCTTGACCACCCCATCTGAAGAAGGAGCCTGGCCCTGTCACTGCCACATCACCCTGTTTATCTCATTCTCCAGACTTATCACAATCTGCCATTATCTTATTATTCGTGTATTTGCTCTCTCTCCCACTAGCCTTCAACTCCAGGAGGGCAGTGACCCTGACTGTTGGAGGCATAAACCAGCAGTCCATGGGGCACACACTTTTTTGTTGTTTGTTTGGCTTGCACAGTGTTTTTCCAAAAATTCAATTTATTGACAATATTTAAAAATCAAGAGATTCTATATAAACACATGGATTTCCAGGCTCTCTTGAAAAAGAAGATCTAGCACAATGCACTGGATGTGAGTAACCAAGGCAACCTCTAGTTCTCACCAAGCCCCCACCTCACCCTATTCCAGCACATTTGGCTGTCTGTGCTCGTTGATCTCACCTGCCTAGCCTTGGAGGCTTTTGAGTCTTAAGCCCTTGGTCTCTTGTCACAACTCTATTTACTTCTGCAACTGAGAGTGTTGCAATAAGCACACTGAGATAGAGAAACATTAACTGTCGTGAAGGAAATAATTCATCTAAGCTCTGGGAAGGCTCTACTCCACACAGCTTGTGCGACACAAGGGACACTCTCTGGTGCCTGAATTCTTCTCAGGCCTCCAGAACCAGTTACTGTCCCTTGAACTCATGCTAATGAGATGGGGACATTCCTTCCTTAGATGGATTAATTTACTCCAAATGATAATTTTAGATTAGATCAACCCATTTTCAGAATAGATTAAATTATAATCTAAGTGATGGGGTTATGGTTCTGATTATATTATTGTATGTTGATTGATCAGAGTGCTGCCCTAAATCCTGTGACTGAGTGGGTAGACGGGTGGATAGGTAGGTGAGTATGACATAGCAGGGATTTGTCGTGTTTGGGAGGCTAAGCCTCTAAATCCAACCTACCCCATGAAAAACCCCTTTCCGAGCAGGTAGGGTTGCAACAGGGTCAAGAAGGGGAGAATGTGCCAAAAGGCATAGTGCGCAGGCGCGTTCGAAACCGTTCCCAGTTTTCTCGGCAGCCCGGACACCTTCCACCCGCACTGCGCAGGCGCCGAGACGGACCAAGCTTTCCCTCCCCCTCCCATCTCTCCCCGAGTCAAGAGGACGCACTCTCGCAGCAAGAGTTCTTGCGCAAGCGCAGTCCTGTGTCCCCGCCCCCGAACCAATTGAAAGAGGTGGTGCCTGGGCTCTTGGGGCACGACGCCGTGGGTGGGGCCGGGACGTGAGGGCAGCGCGCTGGCGTCACAGGGGCGGCTATATAAGTGAATACAGGCACCGCCCCTCCGCCCCAGTCACTGAGCCGCCACCGAGGACTCAGCAACCTCCCCCTTGAGCCCCCTCGCTTCCCGACGCTCCGTCCCCCCCGCCCGCCTTCTCCCGCCGCCGCCGCCGCCTTCCGCAGGCCGTTTCCACCGAGGAAAAGGAATCGTATCGTATGTCCGCTATCCAGAACCTCCACTCTTTCGGTAAGCCACGGGAAAGGTCGCGGGCCCGGGTAGGGCAGCGGGGCGCTCCGGGCCGGGAGACAGGGCCCAGAGAGCTGCCGAGCGCTTCGGGCCTTCGTAAGTTCAGGCGGAGGAGAAGTGTCCAGGTTGGCGGGGTCGCGGGCCGGAGGCCTCGGCCCTGAGGTCGGATTTTGAGCGCGACCGGAAGGAGCGGGCGGGAGGTCAGCCTTAGGGCGGGCCCGGTGTCTCGGGTGGCGCATTTACTAATGGCTCCCGGGCCTCCTTGGGCCACACCCGCCCCCTCCCGCCACCCCTGCGTCACGTCCGTTACGTCACTCGCCGTTGTCACGGAGCTGGAGGGAAAGGCGGCGCCAGCCATAAGTGGCAAACGCTCGCGCCAATGGGGGTAGGAGGCTTGGCCCCGCCTCGGGAGCTCGGGTTCCGGCGGGTTGCATCAGCCGGGTGGGGCGCCGCCTGCCAGACCGGGCTCCGCCGACACGTGATCAGCTTCCGAGGGAGGGCGGGAGGCCTAGGTTTCTCCGTGCCTGGGGAACCCGGCCGTCCCGGACTGACCTGTTAGGGGAGAACCAACAAAGGGCGCATCCGATCTGACCCAAGCCCTGGCGATTTCAGCACTGGTTTCTGTACGCGCAAAAGCTCCAGTGGGGGGAACAGGGGAAGGGAGGGTACTGTCATCCGACTCGTGACAGCTCTTAACGAGCTTAACCTTTCTTCCCAGACCCCTTTGCTGATGCAAGTAAGGGTGATGACCTGCTTCCTGCTGGCACTGAGGATTATATCCATATAAGAATTCAACAGAGAAACGGCAGGAAGACCCTTACTACTGTCCAAGGGATCGCTGATGATTACGATAAAAAGAAATTAGTGAAGGCGTTTAAGAAGGTAAGTCTTAGATGAGATTGTAGGGAAGTTGCATTTAGTTTCTCCACAAGGGGGTGCTAACTATGTTATATTGCTTACCAAAAAGGATGATTAGGTGCCTTGGTGCTGTTGCTCGGCCTCATTTGTTTTTGCTTGTTTCCTGCTTGCAGAAATTTGCCTGCAATGGTACTGTAATTGAGCATCCAGAATATGGAGAAGTAATTCAGCTACAGGGTGACCAACGCAAGAACATATGCCAGTTCCTTGTAGAGGTGAGTTCAGTCACTTAATTCCATTTGTGCCTCTTTGCTGGTGGATATCAGATCTTGCCTAGTGTATTCAATTTCTGCTGGGGACATAGAAGTTTGATTTGTAAGACTAAGGAAAACAACGGTTGAGTTTTGAAGTACGTTTCTACAAACAGAAGGGACCTGCCTGCCTTAAGTTTAATGCTTATGTGGATCTGCCTTACAGATGCAAATTTACATAGCGCACAGACATGCTAAAATAAGCCAGATCCTGGGTGGTTCCTGTATTTGTAAGGACATGGATTTTTTTTTTTCCCTCGAGTGAATTCCTAAGAACTAGAATTTTGTTACATCATTGGTTCTTGTTATAATTAAAAAGATTTCTGATACCTGATCTCCATCCTCACACACCCTAATTCAGAATCTTGGAAGGCACAGTAAGTTTCAATAGGATTGAGCCAGTGTGTGCTCTAAGGTGTACACATTTTCTCTTGGCCAGTGTAGTAGCAGGAAGACAGGATTGTTGCTCTCAGAAATGGGAACTTTGATGACTCTTCTGTATCGTGTTTCAATTTTGTCCTTTTCTCTTTGCAGATTGGACTGGCTAAGGACGATCAGCTGAAGGTTCATGGGTTTTAAGTGCTTGTGGCTCACCGAAGCTTAAGTGAGGATTTCCTTGCAATGAGTAGAATTTCCCCTCTGTCCCTTGTCACAAGTTTAAAAACCTCACAGCTTGTACAATGTAACCATTTGGGGTCTGCTTTTAACTTGGACTAGTGTAACTCCTTCATGCAATAAACTGAAAAGAGCCATGCTGTCTAGTCTTGAAGTCCCTCATTTACACAGAGGTCAAGCAGGAGGCGCCTGGCAGTGTCAAGCCTGAAACAAAGCAATAACATGGTGTTTCAGCCAAGCCCACAGCCCTAAGATCACAGACAGCTATGTCTGGCCAGAAGCTCCTCGCCTCTCCCTCTGCAGAGTTCCTGCCCTAAGAGAATGTCACCACCTGGACAACCCTCCGTGAATCTGAGGGGATGGGGTAAGGCAGCAACAGCAGCTGTGCCACTAGAGGGAGCCTTTAGTAGTAACAGAAAGATCCCCTGGTATCTCCAGGTGGGCAGAGTCTAGAGAGGCTGACTTCCCTCTGGTGGGGTGATAGGACATCTGGCTTTCCACCAAGGTCTTTTTGACCAGACATATCCGAGCTAAGGGATGTCCAAACATCAGAATGTGAGGTCAACCTTCTATCAGAGTTAAACTTTTGACAAGGGAACAAATCTCAAACGGATGTATCAGTTATGTAGCTAGCTGTAGAGCTTGCAACTTAACTAGCAACAGCTGCCCAATGCCATGTGAAGTAACAAACTGGTTTTTGGTTTTTTTTCCTTTCAGTTTTAATGTTATGTGTAATGTATTTAAACCCTTATTTAAATAAAACTTGTTTTCAGAAACACCTGACTTGCAGATTGTACTTTATATATATAGTCAATCCTGTGTATATGAAGGAATTCCAGAAATGGGCAGTGGAGGGTATGTCTACATCCACAGCTTCTCAGCCAGGGCCTGAACTTTTGGGCCAAGAAAACCTTTATGACCGTGACCCTCCCAAGTCAACTGTTTTGCAAGCATTTAGCCAGAGTCATGCTGTCCCATTAATCAGAGTCAGAGTCCTGGAAGAAGTGCTGCATGGCTGAGATACTTGGCCAGCATCCCAATCCCAGGGAATGTAGTGGTCACTGGATTTTCACTCTTAGTAGTTGTGGAGGAGGAACTTGCCTCGAGATGACAGCAGGTTGGTTGATAATCCTCTGAGCACCCTCAGTGATGGTTTGGCTTAAGGACAGTGGAGAAAAGACCTGTCAGAAAAGGACAGTCATGGTATAGGGCTTAATCTAAGATCCACAAATTCCTAGAGCTGGTATACAAAAGGGTAGTTTCCTAGGCAATGGGGTTGTAGTATTGAAAGTTGTAGTGACTATAAAGTATTTGAGGAACTGGTATTAAATGTTGGGAAGCCATCCCTGACAGAGGACAATGGATAACTGTTTCAGAGACAAGAATGGTTACTGTGTTATGGTTGCCTGTGGCATTCAGCAGAGCAACAGGCTGTACCATATAGCTTGGATGTGTGAGTAGGTTATATCTAGGTTTGTCTGAGTATACTCAATATTGCACAACAACATCGCCTAGTGACCGCATTTCTCAGAATGTACCCCATCGTGAAGCAACACAAAATTACTAAATTTACTACCAGTCGGGCAGGTGAGTCGGGATGGAGGCCAGGTGAGGGGTGTGGAGGGCTGGTGGAAAGCTGAGCCAGTGGCAACTGCCCTGGAACTGGGAGATTGTGCTAATCTATTTTCTACCGTCAGGGCACCACAGAGCATACTTTATCAAGAAAAGAGAATGGGTTTGTGGTTCTGGAGACCCAGAAGTCCAAAGGCTGTCTCCTGCATCTCACAACCTTTTGCTGTGTCATTACATGGTGGGAGGGTAGAGAGCAAATGGGGCCAAACTTTTATCAGGAGCCCATTCGTCAGCATGAAGCCACAGTGCCCCACCTGGGTGATACTTTTATATATATATATATATATATATATATATATATATATATATATATATATGGTTTGTTTTTTTTTTTTTTGGAGACAGAGTCTCTGTTTCCCTGGGCTACAATGCCTTGGCCTAGAGTGCCGTGGCGTCAGCCTAGCTCACAGCAACCTCAAACTCCTGGGCTCAAGCAATACTGCCTCAGCCTCCCAAGTAGGTGGCGCTACAGGTGTAACCCACGGCACCCAGCTAATTTTTCTATTTTTAGTAGAGACGGGGTCTCACTCTTACTCAGGCCGGTCTTGAACTCCTGAGCTCAAGCAATCCTCCCGCCTCGGCCTCCCAGAGTGCTAGGATTACAGGTGTGAGGCACCGCGCCCAGGTTAAATCATTAAGATTTGACTGTAAAGCAAAAAGGCTTTTCTTAGAGGAACTGTTAGAGCAAGCCTGGAGGCCAAGCCCAAGGAAGGCCACAGAGATGGGATGAAACAGCAAGAGGAAAAAAACTATGTGGCCAGGTCCTGTGCTAGGCTGTTACTTGTTATGCTTTTTAAGGCTCTCCATTCTCTAGGATGGGATTATTCTAAGTTAAACTGTCAACATCTGCATTAAATCAGCTGTCTGTGGAGCTAACCAAAACAAATATCTGAAAGTATGACTGAGAAAGTTTTGAACACCCTAATCCAAATGATGTGACTTGGGTGTATTTCAGGACTGAATTAAGAAGGTATAATTATGGCTCCTGTCTGTAATCCTAGAAGGCCAAGGAGGGAGGATTGCTTGAGGCCAGGAGTTCAAGACCAGCCTGAGTAAGAGCAAGACCCCATCTCTACAAAAAATACAAAAATTAGCAGGGTGTGGTGGCGCATGCCTGTAGTCCCAGCTACTAAGGAGGCTGAGGCAGGAGGATTGCTTGATCCCAGGAGTTTGAGGTTGCTGTGAGCTATGGTGACACCACTGCACTGCACTGTAGCCCATGTGATAGAACAAGACTCTGTCTCAAAAAAAAAAAAAATCGTATCCATTTGATGATGGAAGTGTCCAAGGTTAATAAGAGGTAGAGCCTCATCTAGAACCCAGGACTCCCTGTGTACTGCTCTTTCCACCGGATGACCTGTACATTCACAATTTAAAGAATTCATTTTACAGAGATTGTTGGGTGCTTGGTTATGTAGTGCACCGTGCTGGGAACCAAGGGGCACGCCCAGGCGAGCCAGGCAGACACCCTGTGCTCAGGATACGGACGGCCTTTTAGGGGTGTCAGACTAGCACACAGCCTTGACACAGGACAGGGGCCCACGCTGCCACTGCCTTGGCCAAAGAGCTGCAGGATCTCCAAGGATCGGGAAATCTCCCCACTGTCATCCTCAGCTGGGCCAGGAAGGCCCCTTAAAGGAGGTGCCACCTGAAGCAGGACATTTCAGGCAGGGAAAAGGAGTCAGACCCAGAGGTGAAAGGACACTTAGGGGGTATAAGGAACCCAAAGCAGGTCTATTTGGCTGGAACAAAGGCCCCGTTATAGAGCAGAAATAATACAGTACGGTCTCACTACTGTATACGGGCCTATGCTAAGCGCTTAACTATACATCAACTCATTTGTTTAACAGTAGGGAAGCATTAGTCCCTTGGGAGAACAGATACAGCGAGGTGATGTAACTTCACCAGCAAGTAGGAGGAGAGAAGGGAGGAGAGGACAGTGAGGGCTGGAAAGTCAGCGTGAGGTGGGAGAGGACTGAGCCACAAGCTAAGACATTTAGATGTTAAAATGCAAAAGAATCACAGGGAAGGATTGATTATGGTGAAGGACATCTCCCAGCTCTGCTCCTTAGGCCCCCTCCCAACCCCGGACACCCACCCTCCTACCCCCACCCACACCCCATGCAACAGCAAAACGTAGGAACAAACTGCTTCTTAAAGTTGTGTTATGAAAACTGGTCGGCCACAACTGCACAAGAATCTACAAAAACAACTTGAAAATCTGTTCAAATTGCTGTAAACTCTAGGAATAGGCCAAAGAAAACACGCCGTGTATTTGGAGAACTGAGCATGCAATCAAGTAGCTTGAAGAACATTGATCTCCTTCCTTGTTTACCAGCCTCGCTGGTGCCCCCTTGTGGCACTGATATAGAAACACAGGTTTTGGGTTTTTTTTGAAACAGTCTTGCTGTGTTGCCTGGGCTAGAGTGCCGTGGCATCAGCCTAGCTCACAGCAACCTCAAGCTCCTGGGCTCAAGTGATCCTTCTGCTCCAGCCTCCTTAGTAGCTGGGACTACAGGCATGTGCCACCATGCCCGGCTAATTTTTTCTATATATTTTTAGCTGTCCAGCTAATTTTTTTCTATTTGTAGTAGAGATGGGGGGGGGGGTCTCACTCTTGCTCAGGCTGGTCTTGAACTCCTGACCTTGAGTGATCTTCCCGCCTCAGCCTCCCAGAGTACTAGGATTACAGGTGTGAGCCACCACACCTGGCCGAAGAAACACAGGTTACTATTCACAAGGCTTTGCAATTAAGAGCTCCTTGACTAATTTTTAAATTTTTAGGAGATATACATAATTTCAAAGTTAGCACATAATGTGAAGCTTTAGTAATTTCTTTTCTTGTATGCTCTTAATTCTTCCAATTTCAAATATTTGTAAAATGCACTGTTCTTGAGGCTTTTGTTAAAAATTCAGAGTTTAGGCCCCACTCACAACAGTTTGACTCTATTGGGTATTAGCTGAACAATGCCCAGGTCCCACATACCTTTTGAGGGTCTATGAAAATGTTTCAGAACTTGAACTTTCATTTCCAAAATTTGACCCAAAACTGCAAAATCCAAAATCAATGAATAAATGTTTAACACTACAAACTGTAACACTGGCAATAACTGCAATATAATTCTTATATCGCTATAAGCAAACATAGTAAAAGTTCTAGAGAAAATTATTTTTTTTAGCAAAACTCAGACATGTAGAATTTATAAACATCCTTTGAAAAAAGTTACAGAAAATCGATGCTTATTTGGCCTATGGGTTCTATTTTTTTGGAGACAAGGTCTCACTCTGTTGTCCAGGCTAGAGTGCACTGCAGTGATGTCATCATAGCTCACTGCAACCTCGAACTGGTTGATGGGCTCAAGGGATCCTCCTGCCTCAGCCTCCCAAATATCTGGGAATACAGACACACACCACCACACCCAGCTAATGCTCAGGCCAGTCTCAAACTCCTGACCTTAAGCGATCCTTCCGCCTTGGCCTCCCAGAATGCCAGGATTACAGGTGTGAGCCACTGGACCTGGCCCCGTGGGTTCGTTTTATTCACTTGGCATCAGGTGTGATGAGGCTTCTGAGGTTAGAATGCCTGAACTAAAAAGATCTAGGAAATGACTCCCCTTACAGCCATAGTTTCTGATTCAGAAGCTCTGATGTGAAGTCCAGGAATCTGCATTTTTAACCAGCATCGGCCAATTCCTGGGGGGCCATAACCCACACTTGGGGAAACACTGCTTTGGCCAATGGGGAGCTATTGAGAACACTTAGACAGGAGGGAAGTAGCCTTCGAGCTCAACTTCAGGAAAAGTAATCAGGATATTCTATTTAAGGTAGTTTGAATAGGGAGTGGCCAGGGTCAGAACTTGGTTACCAGCATCTGAGAAACCAACCCCTGAGAGCTTGTGTGTAATGCACATGTGTGCATTTTCTTGGGAGACTATCCATAGCTTTCATCAAATTCTTAAAAGAGCCCACAACCAGCAGAGCACGATGGCTCACACCTGTAATCCTAGCACTCTGGAAGGCCGAGGCGGGTGGATCGTTTGAGCTCAGGAGTTCAAGACCAGCCTGAGCAAGAGCAAGATCCCGTCTCTACTAAAAAAAAGAAAGAAATTATATGGACAACTAAAAATACATATAGAAAAAATTAGCCGGGCATGGTGGTGCATGCCTGTAGTCCCAGCTACTTGGGAGGCTGAGGCAGGAGGATCGCTTGAGCCCAGGAGTTTGAGGTTGCTGTGAGCTAGGCTGATGCCACGGCACTCTAGCCCAGGCAACAGAGTGAGACTCTGTCTCAAAAAAAAAAAAAAAGGAGCCCACAACCCAAAACAGTCCATCACTTGTCCATGTTTCCTATCCAGTGGTTTATCAAACCCTCAGGATTAAGTAAGGTTTTCCAGGTACATCATTACAAGTCGTAACAGTGCCTATTTCAATATCCATTGTTAAAATTAATGAGTATTTAAAATGTTTTAAAATCTCTCCTTTAAACAGTGTGTGCTGGGCAGGAGGCACACGTGCAGCAGCTGGGACCCCACACTCAGGGGCTGTGCACTGACTTCCTCCTCCACAGCCACTGTCACCAGCCGTCACCCGCTACAGCAGCCCAGATGATTGCACTTTCAAATTGTCTTTAATCATAGTCCTTTATGGTTAATTTATACCGATAATGGACAATTGGTTAAAAACAGGAAGCACAGGGAGCTTTTCAACAGAGGTTGAAAAATAAGGTAACGTGGAGCATAAACATGAGAGTCACTCTGTATGTGTCAAGTTATTGATTCTCACTCCATTTCTGTGAAATAGGAGGAAACAATCACAAGAGAAAGTCCGGTGCAGAGATTATGACTTACGTAGGTTCCGTGGTCCATCTCAGAGACGGAACTAGAGACTTTTGCTGTTCAGCATCACCTGGGAGCTTGACAGATAGACGTGCAAAATTTCAAGCCCCAGCCCAGATCTACTGAATCGATGTTCATTTTAACAACCTTTGTTTAACAAACTTTGAGATCCACCGGTTTAGACCATAAAATCAGCAGATCTCATAGTGTAATCTGCGAACTGGTTATTAAATAAAAAGAGATCATGACATTGTTTAGCTTTTATAAATGTATGTTCCATTGCAGTTTTAGATCTGCGTTGAAACACACAAAAATAGACAGCTGAAACATGGAAAGCCACAGTTAAGAACTAGGCATGGATTGAGCACTGTTGCATTAAGTGAGAAATGTGGATACCTGGCCACATTCAGTAGAGGAGTCAGTGGTACCAAGCCTGGGCTCAGGCCTGAGAGCCTCGGGCCAAAACTGCGGGGGGTACCCCAGGAGTGGTGGTGATCTACCCATCCCCACCCCCTCCAGCCTCACCAAACCTGAAGGTTGACCAATTAAGAGGTCAAAAACAATGTGGACAGAGCAAATCTAGTGACAGTTGTTTTTAATTTGGCTTTTCATTTATTGGGAGCAGAGACGGCCTACATCTTTCACGTACTATTTGCAAACTGCTTGCCTATAAGTATCCAGAAACTCTCATATCATTTTGGTTGTAAATTAAAAAAAATTTTTTTGAAAAGCTTACTGCTTTATTTTTTTTTATTTCAGCATATTATGGGGGTACAAAAGTTTAGGTTACATATATTGCCCTTGTGCCCCTCTCCCCAGATCAGAGCTTCAAGCGTGTCCATCCCCTAGACAGTGCACTGAAATTTTAATATAACAAACATAAGGGCATCCCAATGAAATTTCCTTTTAAAAACCACACATAATGAAATTTAAATCTGCATTTTATCTGCATTTTAATATATATTTGTTCTCAACCAAACATGATACAATATCACTTTTTTTTTTTTGAGACAGAGGCTTGCTCTGTCACCCAGGCTGGAGCACAGTGGTGTCGTCAGAGCTCACTGCAACCTCAAACTCCTGGGCTCAAGCAATCCTCCTGCCTCAGTCTACCAAGTAGGTAAAAGAAGCCATACACAATAGGCCATATATTGTATGATTCCATTTATATGAAAGGCCCAGTCTAGAAAAATCCACAGAGAGAGAAAGTAGATTAGTGGTTACCAGGGGAAAGAGGAAGTGAAGAGTGACTGCAAATGGGTGTAGGGTTTCCTTTTAGGGTAATGAAAGTGTTCTGAACTAGATTATTGTGTTGAGTGCACAAATTTGTGAACATACTAAAAGCCACTGAATTGTTTACTTTAAAAGAGTGAATGGTATGGTGTGTGAATGATATCTCAATAAATAAGTTATAATTTAAAAATAATAATAATTATATCATTTCAAAGCTGGCTGGGTGGGCAACTTACGAGCAGGATTTTTGCCCTCACATGGCAGCATCACTTTGGTTGGTGAACAGAAATGTCACTCCCACCACGGCTCAATAGATAACAAAGTGAAGCAAAGAGAAAGATCATGGTAGAAAAAGCAGGAAAGCAACAAGGAAAGACTTTTTTAAAAACCTATGGGTGGTTGCCATGGTTGCCAGGAGAGCAGTGCCGGTGGGGAGCAGCCAAGCCCCCAAAAAAGAAAAAAACAAAAACAAACAAACAAAAAAACCTATGAAGCTGCCTCTGGAATCAAACTGTCTGGGTTCAAGTCCCAACTGTGCATCTGATGTGCTCTGTGTTCTGGGCAAATCACTGGGTTGAATTGAGGATTTGACTTTACCCTACTTGCAAGCTGATAAGTCAGCCTGTTACTGTTCCACCAAAGCTGACAGAAGGTACAAGACTCCTGGGTCAGAGACAAGTAACTTTATTACTCGCAACACAGCCAGCAGCATGACGGGCATCAAGTCCCCCTGCCCCCCAGCATGGACGCAGATGGGTACCATGCAGGCAGTAGACACGTCAAAGCCAAGGAATACAGACCGCGGGGAATCCACAGCTTTCATAGGAAGCAGTAAGCAAGCCTGCCCTTTGTCCCTTAGCCCCCTAATTACTTCATCCCTCAAGGTGGCTCACTTCAAATACCACCCTGAGAAATGATTCAGGTAAAGGGCAGTCATGACCTTGCATTCTTGGCAGACTTAGCAAGAATGTCCAGGGATGCTCAGGACCCGTGGCAGACCGCTTCATTGCTTCTCCCAACACTCACCAACCCCTCTGTGCCTCAGTTTCCTCAGCTGTCAACCTGGGTCCATACTATTAACCTCCTCAGGGGATTGCGGTGAGTATTCGAGGACATAATGCGTGTAGAGTGCTTGGTATGGGGACCTGACCGTGACAGTGATCCCTAAATTTTCATCACCATGATTGTGCAGAGGGAGAGGGGAAGATCTGCGATAGTCACGGGAAGGCTTGCTTGAAGGAGAGAGAGAGGTTCACAGTCCAAGTGGAAGGAGAAGGCTTCCCTGCTTACTTCCCTGCCACCATCCACAGCACCCTGAGCTCATATCATACTGTCTCCCCTCCAGGAGAAGAGAAACAAAGACCCTCTTATCAACATTGTGTCCCCAGGGTCAGCACAGTGCCTAGCACAAAGCAGACACTTAGAAAATTTGTGCTCAATAAATAGATGAATGAATGAATGAATGAAAAAGTGAAGGCACGTGGTGGTCTCTAAGCAGGCAGGAGGGTCTGGGATGAAGGGCCCGGGTGGAGGGGCTGACCTTGAACAGACCTTCCAGTGATGGAGGAAAGGAGAAAAGGACAGAAGGTGGACTCAGGCAACTGTGTTCACGGTGAGGAAAAGGTGGCTGACGTCAGATGACCTTGGGAGGGAAGGAGAGATGATTCACCAGGGTTGCCAGGCAACAATCCAGCTGCAGAATATTAATTCGCAATTGAATCAACTGGCCACTTTTCGAGAACTTTCCTGTTCATTTTTGCAGGGAGTGGGAGACAGGAGCTGGGGTAGGGTTGCAGTGGTGTCTGCTGGGAACTGGGGACCACCTGGCAGGCTCCGAAGCAGGACAGGGGCAGCAATCTAGGTGCATCACACACAACTGAAATGACAAATCTTGAGGCCCAGGCAGGGGAGGGGAGAAGTGAGACCAGGAGGGGTAGGTGGGCTGTGAGCAGCCAGCAGAGGGAGGAGCTGCGGTCACAGCAAAGATAGATTCAGCAGGAGCTGCGCTTCTGGGACAGGAGGCTGGGGCCGAGGACAGGCAGCAGTGCGGGTGTCCAAGCCCCACCAGTCCCAGCTCAGCCCCCTCACCTCCAACCCAGGGCAGGGGAAGGCCACTCCTCCTCCCACAGAGGTGCTTTTCTCCAATTAAAACCACTGTTTTAAATTACTAGGCTGGGCGCGGTGGCTCACGCCTGTAATCCTAGCACTCTGGGAGGCCGAGGCGGGTGGATCGCTCGTGATCAGGAGTTCAAGACCAGCCTGAGCAAGAGCGAGACCCTGTCTCTACTAAAAATAAAAAGAAATTATCTGGACAACTAAAATTATATATAGAAAAAATTAGCTGGGCATTGTGGCACATGCCTGTAGTCCCAGCTACTCGGGAGGCTGAGGCAGGAGGATCACTTGAGCCCGGGAGTTTGAGGTTGCTGTAAGCCAGGCTGACACCACGGGACTCACTTTAGCCTGGGCAACAAAGCGAGACTCTGCCTCAAAAAAATAAATAAATAAATTACTAAACAAAATCTTTTCAAATATATTAAAACACAAAAAAGCTGAAAAAATTTTAATGTGAACACTCATACCCACTACCTAGATTCTGTAATGTACATTTTATGATTCTTGATCTTATATCCATCCGTCCATCTTACTTTTTTATGCATTTCAAAATGAGCTGCAAGCTGGTCCCAGGGCAGTGGTGTTTACAACTAATTGATCACAACCTGTTATGGCTTTCTTTGTTCCTCCTCCACTCCCACTGCTTCACTTGACTGGCCTTAAAAAAAAACCAAAAAACAAAATAAATTGTAGGCACAGAACACTTTGCCCTAAACACTTCATTAACTAGAGCTTAGCAATTGTTTACAGTTCTGTTCTGGGATAAAAATGTATATATAGGGCCAGGTGTGGTGGCTCATGCCTGTAATTATAACACTCTGGGAGGCTGAGGCGGGAGGATTGCTTGAGGTCAAGAGTTCGAGACCAGCATAAGCAAGAGGGAGATCCCATCTCTATTAAAAATAGGAAAAAAAATTAGCCAGGCAACTAAAATTAGCCGGTCATGCTGGCGTGCACCTGTAGTGCCAGCTACTTGAGAGGCTGAGGCAGGAGGATCGCTTAAGCCCAGGAGTTTGAGGTTGCTGTGAGCTATGATGACACCACTGCACCCTAGCCCAGGCAACAGAGCAAGACTTTGTCTCAAAAAAAAAAGTATATTTAACAGGATGCGTAAATCCTAAATGTGCGTTCAGTGGGTTTAACCGTCTGCAGCCAGCGTTCTGGGCTTGGTGTTGAGTGTTAAGTGAGGTAATTAACTCCATGAGGACTCATTCAACAGTGAAAGGTCTTATTGTTAGGGTATGGGGACAAAACAGTCCCAAGGGTGGTGACCAGAATGTGACAGAAGGTGGACAGGCCCAAGGAGGTAATACAAGGCCTGCAAAGAGGAGGGGGCATTCACCCACAGGGGAAGGTGGAAGAGCAGAGAGGAAAATAATCAAGGAAAACGGGAGAATATTCTGGAAGGCAGTAGGCTGCAGCAGCGTGGATAAGGTGCAGGGAGGGCTATGAAAATACCGATAATCATAGCAGACCCTTCCTTAGAACTTACCATGTTTCAGAGACCACGTGAATGCTGCAGGCACCTCATTTAACCCCCGAAGTAAGTACAAGTATCATCCTCATTTTACAGATAAAGAAACCCAGACCCAGAACGTGTGACTTGCTTTCCATTGCACAGTCAGGATTCAAACCCAGGATTCTGAAGCCGCCTTGCCCTGCCCTGCCCTTTCATAGGCACAGATGCCTGTCCTGCACACTAACTCCAGCTGACGCCTGGGTCTCACCCCCAGATTCTGATTTGAGAGGACTGGGGTGCAACCTGGGGTTGGGGATGGTTAGAGCTCCCTGGTGATCCGAATGCAAAGCCCGGCTGAGAATCAACCACCGCTTCAAAGGCACAGATGGGCCTCAGATGGGAAGGGGCGGGGGAAGGTCAGGAGAGAAGAAGCCAGAATGGGGGGCGCCCTTGCTCTCTCCCCTAGGCAGTGGGAGGCCTGCGCCTGGACCCCTGATGGTGGCGGGCGGCCTCTCCAGCTCTGTCCGGGAGCAGTGTGCAGGCTGCCCTCTTGGTCCTGCTACCTTATCCCTCCCCAACTACAGTGAGGCCACAACCCGTGAATGCAATTACCCCTACCCAGCCCCCAGGCGTCACTGTTTGTCCCCAGTACCACCACACCCTCCAAGATCCTGGTTGCCTGGGCCAGGGTGGCTGCATCATCATCAACCTCTCCCTTTCTATCAATAACCAATTAGAAAGCTGAGGCGCTGCCTCCCTGACAGCCGTTTGCAGCTCATCAACACTGACCTATCTTTCAAAGCCGGCCGGCAGGCAGGAGTGCACTCAGGTGTGCAGAGTTCCCACTGGAGCCCCTCCCTCCCCAGGGACCGTTCTCCCCTCCACAGGGTACCCTTGTTAATGTGCTTAATTTGTTTGTCCACCTAGAATCTAAACTCCATCAAAGCAATGAAAGAACCTATCATATTCACCTGTTATCCCTGAGTGGCCCCCGTCAGACCCTGGCTCAGTAACTGCAATGAATTTGGAATATTTGAAAGGTCAGATACCCTAAAGAACATTTCCCTTAATTGTATTTGACAAATTACAGGCAAATTCATGCAGGGCCAGTTTTTACTAAACAGAAACCTTCACACGGCTGTAATCCCTTGTATTAGTTTTCTATTGTTGCCATAATAAATTACCACAAGTTAGAAGCTTAAAACAACACCAATTTATCCCCTCATGCTTCTGTAGGTCAGAAATCCAGGTACAGAGGGGCTCACTGAGTCCTCTGCTAGGGTCTCACAAGGCCGAAATCCAGGTATCAGCAGGGCTGTGCTCCTTTCTGGAGGCTCTGGGGATAAATCCACGTCCAAGTTCATCCAGGTCGCTGGCTAAATTTAGTTCTTTGTGGTTGTTGGGCTGATGTCCCTGTTCCCTGCCTGTCCGCAGAGGGCCCCTCTCAGCTCCTTAAGGCCACCTGCATTCCTCATCCTGTGGCCCTCCCCCCACCAACTTCAGGCCAGTAACTGCCGTGGAGTCCCTCTCGTAACTCCAGATCTCTAATCTGTCCTTCAGTCACATCTAGCTGAAGAAAGTTTTCTGCTGTTAAGGGCTGTATGATGAAATTGGGACCAGTCAGATAATCCAGCATAAGCTCCATATTTGACAGTCTATAAATTTAATCACATCCCCAGAGCCCCTTTTGCCAAATAACATCATATATTTACAGGTTCCAGGGATTGGGTCAGGGACATCTTCAGGAGCACCATCATTCTGCCTACCATACCCCTCCTGGGAGGACAGAGACCTAAGTTTCAGACCCAGCTCTAGTTTTTGGTGTGTGGACCCAGGACAGAAACTGCTTTACCTGTCTAAAGCTCAGTTTCTTCATCTGAAGAATGGGTTCATAACAGCACTTACGTCCTCAGATCGCGGAGAGTAACTGCCTTCATTCATGCAAAGGGCTTCTCAGTGCCTGGCACACGGCATCATCATCATTGTGATGACGGGGCAGGGTCCACACACCCGCCCCCTGAAGGAGTATAGGGTTGGGTCCCAGGGTCTAGGATCTGGTCTCCAACTTGGTAGGCCCAGAAATTAGATTTTCTGCGTCACCTGACTAGTCAGTGTTAGAGCCAAGATTCAAACCCTGGTCTCACCAGTTCCAAACCCCACGCACACCAATAGGTCCAGCCTCCATCGACTCCATTGCTACCGCCTCTTTCAGTAGCAAGTGGGCAGGTGTCCCTCTGAGTCATGGCTGGTGAGAGGAAAAACCTTGGACTCACAGAGCAATGATTTTTAGAGAATTGCCCTTTTTTAAGCCTTGGCGGGAGAAAAAGCTCCCCAAGTATACAAACCGTGTGCACAGACCTTGTCACATTTCCCTTCGCTGCAGCCCTATGAGGTAGGAATGAAGGATTCCCATTTCGCAGACGAGGCTAACTGAGGCCCAGAGAGGACAA
This sequence comes from Lemur catta, assembly GCF_020740605.2. Classification (NCBI taxonomy): domain Eukaryota; kingdom Metazoa; phylum Chordata; class Mammalia; order Primates; family Lemuridae; genus Lemur; species Lemur catta. The sequence goes on from NC_059142.1 coordinate 39,076,967, forward strand.
GGGGGAGAAGGTGCAAGACGAATTAAATACCGGTGATGTTCTAGGCCCTCTATGGAATGCTTTATGTACATACCTTCACAGGACCAAACTCCCCCCAACCACCAAGTTATTTCCCTTATTTCCTGGAGGAGAAAATAGCTCAGAGAGGGGGAGAGATTTGCCCAAAGCTCAACAGCCAGGAAAGGACCAGGAAAACTTTCCCTTTCCAGCAGACAACGTCCTCTTGTGAGGAGAACTGCAGTTTCCGTGACTACGAGCCCCTTGGGGCCAAGGCTGTCTCTCCCATCTCTGAACAGACCCCTCTTCTGCCTGCCTGGCAGTGCCTGCAAACAGTGACCTCCACCATCGCCTGGAGAGTGGGAGACACGCTTTTCTTTGGTGAAATTGCCATCCCTCTCGCAACCACCCCAGGGAAGAAGACTTAGGGGGACTGAACCCCTTCCACGGGCACAAACCAAGTCTCGGGCTCTGGTACAACCAGGGCTCTGCTGAAAGCTTATCTTTTCCGGTTACCATAGCAACACTAACACCTCCATTCCCCTGGGGTGTGAGCAAAGCTGCTCCCACCCCATCCTTTCTCCCAAGCCCCCTCAAAGTCCTTCCATCTCTGAGAGTCTGTGATTCAATTTATTATTGCCAACGCCTGCGCTGTTTCTGTTGTTTTCAATTTATTCTGTCTGCTGAGTCACCGTGTCCTGCTCTGGATGAGAGTGGTTATTCACCAGAACATTTGGCCACTGGTTGCCATGGACACCGCGCAGCCTACTTCCTTCATCACCTGTTAATTCTCAGCAAGGCTGGCTGAGAGCGTGGGTACCACTGCCCTCATCCAAGACCCAAGGGGCATCACAGCTCCCCCAGACAAGGAGGGGGCCCTGATGACGCATGAACAGCAGCAGACTCTCTAGTCTCAACTGTGGAAAAATCAAAAACAGCCTAGAGCTCATTACATCCATCCAGACTACGTCGAGGCAGCAATTTAAAAACTAAGTCAACAGGCATTTTGTTTTCCGGTACATCTTTGGCAAATGCTTTCATCTGTTTGCTAACCATTTTAAGATGCATTTTTATGGAGAAAAGCTGTGAATTCTTTATGCAGATTATTAGCTCCCCTTGAAAGCAAAATGAGGGAGCCTTGAAACTCAGGACCCTCAAGGAATTGGCTCTGGGGAGGGGGTTGCAGGTGGTTGGGGACGGGCAGCCACCTAGGGAGATGGCAAGGGAGCCACAAGCCAGCACAGAGATACCAAGGGTTGTCCAGGTAAGGGGAGGGTGAGGGGGTTTGGAGGTGACCAGGACATGAGCCACTAGGCAGAGAGAGCATGGCCATCAGCCCATGGTCCATTGCCCCTGATAACTATAGCACGTCATGTTTGCAGAGCCCGGCAGAGGGGACCAGGGATCAATACATCACCCCCACACACACACTCCCTGCTCATCAAACATCAGCGTATGATGAAATATGCTTCCTCTGAATCTAAAGTCGTTGAGTTCATTCCCCTCACCTTCCCCCCGCCAATGGGACATGGTCTGAGAGCTGAGCACCAGGCGAAGGACCCCAAGGATGGGGAAGGGGCACACAGTTCCTCACGCAGGGGGCTTGTCTCCTCCTGGCCCCTCATGCCCAGCTGAAGAGCTGTCCCCACCCCTGCTCTAGCCCCTCACCATGGAGGCCAACTCCCTTCCCTCCCCAACATCCTGGGTCACAGGGTGTGGTAGGGGTGATGGGCTGTACATGCGCCCCACCCCCTGTCCCTGGGGAGAGCTGGCCTCATGGGAGGAGTTGGGGGGGACTTCAAGGGCTTTATAAGGCAGGCCTGGCACACTGAGCAGAGCAGAGACCTGAGAAGCACCAGGCCACCATATCCCCTACCTCCCAGCTCTGCAGGTGAGAAACCCAGGGGGGAGGGTGGACAAGCCCCTACCTACCTCCCAGCTCTGCAGGTGAGAAACCCAGGGGGGAGGGTGGACAAGCCGCTACCTACCTCCCAGCTCTGCAGGTGAGAAACCCAGGGGGGAGGGTGGACAAGCCCCTACCTACCTCCCAGCTCTGCAGGTGAGAAACCCAGGGGGGAGGGTGGACAAGCCGCTACCTACCTCCCAGCTCTGCAGGTGAGAAACCCAGGGGGGAGGGTGGACAAGCCCCTACCTACCTCCCAGCTCTGCAGGTGAGAAACTCAGGAGGGAGGGTGGACAGGCTCCCTGCCCCCATCAAGGCACCAGGCCACGGGCCAGAGTCTGAGGCTCACGTCTTGCTGTGTCCAGGGCTGAGACCCTTCCCTCAGTCCGGGGTGGCACCAGGCTGGGCTCCAGGCGTTCCCAGCCCCTGCCCTTCTGCCCAGCCAGGGCCCTGCCCTGACCCTCTCCCTCTATGCTCATCCCAGCCCTGGGGGATGGGGAAGACCAGGGCTCCTCTCCCCTCCCCCAGATGAGAAGACTGAGGCCCAGAGGGGAGATGTGATTTGCCCCAAGCCACACAAATTATTGGGCAAGCCTGGAACTGGAACCCACGAGGGACTCCTGAATCCCATCTCAAGCTGCTTCCCAGACTAGAGATGTCCAAAAGAACTTTCCATGGTGAAGGAAAGGCTCTATCTCTGCACTGTCCAATACAGTAGCCACTAGCCACATGTGCACGTGAAATGTGGTTAGTGTGAGGGAGTCAATTTGTATTTTAATTAATTTAAATGTGAAGAGCCACCTGTGCCTGGTGGCTACTGCATTGGACAACACCTGTGGTTAGTGTCGGACCACACAGTCCTAGGGTCATGGATCTTTCAACTGTTTCCTTAGCAGCAGAATTATTTTCCTCCCAAAGGAAACCTAAAAGAGAACCTCATTATGCAAAATGGTTAAAAGCAGCATTTTATTAACATTGTCTTACAAGGGAAAATTTTTATCATTTACTTATAACAAAGCCAATCAGAACGATGAGGCTAAAAGAACAGAAAAATCGTGAATCCAGAGAACGGATGAGTTTTTGAATCTTGTTTGAGCATCCAGTTCGCTTCTGTAGTACAGTTTCCCCGAACTTGATTCACCCTCGTTCACAGCTGCCAATAGTGGCCATTTAATTTTTTCTTAACTGCTTAATTACAATCACAGGCTATTCCTCAGTCAAGGAAAACTGGCAGAAGAACGTTTCCTCTGAGGGCTGCACCAACATGGTGTGACCCAGCCACACGTTGAATGTGCTAGTGGTCCCCCAAATGACAGCATGTGGCCTGTAAGCAGCTGAGTGTGTATGTTCCTTTGGTATCACTGTTTAAAGTTCACTGTAAATTACAAGACTTGCTGGGCACAGTGGCCTGTAGTCCCAGCTACATGGGAGGCTGAGGAGGGAGGATCGCTTTGAGGCCAGGAGTTCAAGACCAGCCTGGGCAACATAGCAAGACCCTGTGTCAAAAAAAAAAATTACAAGGCTTAAACAGCTACAGAGCCGCTGACATGGCCTCAAATTCTGCAGAAGAGTTTGGAAATTACTCCCCTAGGTTCTGAATTTCTCCAGGAGGAGAAGTGGATGTAATCGGGGTAAGTAAGGAGGAAAGAGGCACAGCTTGGGGCCATGGTGGAGCCGGCAGGAACCGGCGACCCAAGCTGAAGAAATAGTCACAACCCCATGCAGAACTGCAGACCTGTCAGCAGGTCTGGTCCAGCCCCCTGCCTCTGGGCCTGCGTGGGGACAACCCCACCTTTAAGCTGGGCCCCTGTCCCCTTTGCAGACAAGATGCAGCGACTGTGTGTGTACGTGCTGATCTTTGTGCTAGCCCTGGCCGCCTTCTCTGAAGCTTCTTGGAAACCCCGTTCCCAGCTGCCAGGTGCGCCCTCGGGTCCAGTGGCCAACAGGGACCTGGAGCAGCACTGGCCGGACCAGCTGAGTGCAGCTTCTCACCACCGGAGGCAGCTGGGGCCCCAGGGTCCCCCACACCTCGTGGCAGGTAGGGACTGCTCACTGCCCTCCCTGCTGGACTCGCCCAGCCAGGTCTGGCCAAGGTCCCCCCAGACCAGCGCTGACCTCAGTTCCTATTCTCGCCTCTCTCACCTCCTCAGACCTGTCCAAGAAGCAGGGGCCATGGATGGAGGAAGAAGAGGAAGCTTATGGATGGATGGACTTTGGCCGCCGCAGTGCTGAGGAAGGGGACCAACATCCCTAGAACTGGACTTCAGAGCCCAGACACCTCTCACCCACCCCAGCCCTTTCCAGTGAAAATCAAATAAAAATAAACTAGTTTCCAATGGATCTATGGATTGTGTCATGTGCCATGGGACAGGGGAGGGGAGGGTGACTGGGTTGGGGTGGGGTTGAGATAGGGACCATGGCTAATTCTCCTTGGGGTCCCCAGAGCCCCACACTGAACAAGAACCCACACGTGGGTGGGAGAATAGGTGGTGGGGTCCACAGACAGAGCAAGATTTCTAAAAGACAAATCATGTTACTCTTGGTTTTAACCTTCCAGCGCTCCCCACTGCACTTAGAACGCAACCCCGACTCCCTGACAAAGCTCCAAGAGCCCGCTCTGTGTCCTCCTCCTCTTCCTCCTCTCTTCCTTTCCTTTTTACCATGTTCTTTCCTGCTCAGAACCTTTGTCCCTACTGTTCCTTGTGCCTGGAATGCTCTTCCCCAGGCACAAGTGTGGCGGGCTCCCCTTTTTCTCCTCCTCTCCTCCAGGTCTTCATTGAAATGCCTCTTCCTGAGACACCTGCCCTTTGTACCCCTCACACAGAACCCCACCATTCTCTTTTTTTTTTTGAGATGGGGTCTTGCTCTGTTGCCCAGGCTACGGTGCCGTGGTGTCAGCCTAGCTCACAGCAACCTCCAACTCCTGGGCCCAAGCAATCCTCCTGCCTCAGCCTCCAGAATAGCTGGGACTATAGGCACGCACCATCATGACCAGCTAATTTTTTCTATTTTTAGTTGCCCGCCTAATTTTTTTTTTCTATTTTTTAGTAGAGACGGGGGTCTCGCTCTTGCCCAGGCTGGTCTCGAACTCCTGACCTCCAGCGATCCTCCCGCCTCGTCCTCCCAGAGTGCTAGGATCACAGGCGTGAGCCACCGCGCCCAGCCCCCACTATTCTCTGTCACAGTGTCAACTAAAGAAAAAAAATCAAGTTTCTTAAAGAACGAAAGTTGGTTTTCTTCAGAAATCTTGCTGAGAACTATAGACCGAGACCTACAGGCTGGGGGCAGGTGTCAGACAGCATCTCAGCCACTGCTTGCGTACAGGTGGTGGAGGTTCAGGACGTGGAAGATCACATCACACCTGCTCAGAAGTTACATTAAAGCAGAGTCACAGCACATGTGGGTGTAAGAGCACATCTGGTTATAAATCACAGGGCATAATCACCAACCCTGGCAGACGTTATCTGATGTGTAGAAAAAGGCAAGGACTAGGATCATTTATCTTTTAAGAAATATAGTGACTCAGGCAAGAGTCGCGGGGGCCATGTGCTCTATCCTGTTTTGTCTTCAAGCGTCTTTCCGGAGAGCTGCACGTTGTCACAGAGTGGGGGCTTTGTGAGATTGTGTTGGCAGGCAGAAATGAGCAAACACGTTTGTTACTTTGTCTCACAAGAGCATAATATTTTCTTCAGAGCACATTTCACAATCTGTAGTTGTTTTGTTTGCAGTATTGCCTGCCTCTCAGGCTAAACAGGAAACTCCGTGAGAGTGGGGACCGCATGTCCCTCTGCCCTGCTATATCCCCAGTGACAAGAACAGGAGGCACCCAATAAATGACTTGTCAAATGGACGGGTGAGCGGCTGGCGCGGGCACCTGTGAGCGTCTCACCCACATTCCCTCGTTGTTCTTGTGTCTGCCCACAGCACGGCCACGGGCGACTCTCCACCTGGGGGCTGTAGGAGAGGAAGATTTTTTCTCTACCCACCTCAGTTTCTTGGTGGGGCTCTGTAATAAAAGACAGATCACAAGAGAAAAGCAAACACGTTTATTCATGTGTATATCGCACATTTAGTACATGGCGTACCCAGAAATGAGCAAGTCAGAGAGGCGGCTTAGAATTCAGGCTCATATATAATAGCATCTTTGGCAAAGAACAATAAATGTGCAGAGAAGGGACAGGATAAAGAAAAGCAGCTTCAAACTTCCAAGGGTGGCTCACTGTGGGAAGGCAAACATAAAGATACACTCTGCTGTCGCCCAGCGTTCCCCGGCAGGACTGAGCCCCAGCCAGCCACAGCAGTAACCTCCTCCATGACATTCCTTCTTTTCCTTTTCAGAGACAAGGTCTCGCTTTGTAGCCCAGGCCGGTCTCGAGCTCCTGGGCTCAGGTGATCCTCCTGTCTCAGTCTCCCAAGTGGATGGGACTACAGGCGTGCGCCGCCACGCCCAGCTAATGATGATCTTCACTGGCTCCCTTTCCCTCCCTGCCTCACATTCTCACTCTCCCACTGTTATTCCTTGGGGTCACCACCCAAATAAACTACCTGCACTCAAAAACATTCTGTCTCCAAGTCTGTCCCTGGGGGAACTCAAGATAGTTGGTACCAGAAGGGGTTGTAGGAAGCGGACCCATATGACGGGATTCTGCAATTTGATCTTTCACTGGCCAGACCCCATTGCGGGTGATAACCGGGGTGCTGATAAGCCCTGGAGTGCTGTAGCAGCACAATTACTAGGACTCCGTTCGTTCGGTGGGGAATTAGGATGGGAAGCAGGTGTAAGAGGAGGCACAGGGTTATGCAATTGCTTCAGCATTTGAGAGAGAAGAGCAATGATGACTACAAGGACTGTGGAGTTGGTTGGCTATTGTCCATCACCAGAGAATCCCTGAAGGAAAAGTGTTATGCTCAGGCCAGTTAACTATCAACTCAAGATACAGCTTCCACGTCAAACAGCATCCACTGCAGCAAGGAACGACTGTGCTGAAAATCAAGCCCCAGATCTTGTTGTAAGAGTGCAGAGTAACAAAAGACGCTGAAATCAGAACCGCAGCAAGTCTCCTCTGTTACAGTCCTAGAACAAAAGGAGTGGGACCACGAAACCTTGGGTGGGACATTTGAGGAGATACCCTTAGGAATCTTCAACTCCCAGGTTTCTCTGAATCCTCCAGGCTGGAAGAGGAGCCTCTGCCTTGCCAGAAGAGAGCAGCTTCCCTGTATCTGGAGACTCTGCAAAGACCTCGAGGCAGATGCTCCATAAGATGATGCTTCTCCTCAAGATGTGACTCTGCCTCCCTTCAGGGGTTCTACACCAAAAACTAGTGTCGTCTCAGCAGGTGGAGAAGCGCTATCCCACATATGGGGAGAAGGGATTACTCACCTGGAAATGCTGCAGGACCTGAGTGACCTGGGGAATAGGGACGAGCAGGAGCCAGGAGAGCATATGTGGCAGTGGATTTTGAGGCTGGCAGACCAAGGAGGGTGGACTGGAGAACTGTCGAATGGCTGGACAGGGAAGAGTTTATTGATACGGGGAGCATTCTCCCATGACTCAGGATTTAACGTCCTGGAGCCAGTCCTAATGTCTTGCTGGGATGGCTCCTTGAAGTTTGGACAAGACAACGGTCTGCAGCAATTGCACTGAAGATGCTCAGATTGCCTCAGCAGAGTACTGAGGAAAGGGTCAAAAGCCTGGGAGGTGGGCACGAAGAATGGAATTATTATGTAAAACAAGAGAATCCGCCGGAGGATTTATGTTCCCTGGAAGGATCCAAAACCCACTCCTTTCCCAGAGGATATAAGGAATGTACTAGTCAGGAAACATAAAGCCTTGTTGAGAAACCGTCTTCCGTATTAATTTGCTAAGGCTGCCATAACAAAGTGCCACAAACTGGGTGGCTTAAAAACCAGAAATGTATTGTCTCCACAGTTCTGGAGTTCAGAAGTCTGAGATCAAGGTGTTGGCAGTGTTGGTTGCTCCTCAGGGTCGTGAGGGAGAACCTGTTCATGTCTCTCCCCCAGGTCCTGGTGGCTTGCTGGCAGTCTAAAGAGGTGTTCTCTGGCTTGTAGATCTCTGCCCTCTTCTTCATACGGCATTCTCCCTGTGTGAGTGGCTATATCCAAATTTCCCCTTTATATAAGGACACCAGTCACACTGGATTAGAGTCCACCCTAATGACCTCATCTTATTACATCTGCAATGACCCTAGTCCCAAAGAAGGCCACATTCTGAGGTACTGGGGGTTAGAACTTCCACATACAAATGGAGGGGGAGGCCACAATTCAACCCACAAACATCCAGGCCAGCACTGATGCTACTGTGGACCTGGGCTACCTAGTGGTAGTAGGGATGACAGGAGCACAGAACGGGAAGGCAGGTGGCAGCACTTAACCATCGGTGGCAAAGTGGGCAAGATCAAAACGGCAACCAGGAGGCCTCAAGCCCCAGGATTTGCAGTGGTGACTTACGCCACCATGTTCCTAGGAGTGAGACATGAGGGGGGCCGGTGAGAGTATTGTTCGACCTCACAAATGAAACAGATCAAGAGCAGATGAGCCAAAGGCTGATGTCAGCTGCCAGAATGGAAAATCATGATCCCTTGCCTGGTTTCCAAATCTGCATCGGTTCTCAGAGCCAGCCACGCATCATCATCATTGTACACTGGGGGAAGAAATACATCCAGATATTTCAAAAGCTCTTGTATGCAGGGCCTGAGCTGATGCACCAGAGAACCCAAAATGCCACCTTTCTCCACCCATGTCAGAGAGAGAGTGTTCAAAGGCCAGGTGACAGGTGGAGTCCTATGTCTGTCTCACGGCAGGTCCAGTGGGTCCTTGGAAACACCTTGTGGTCATTTCCCTGTGCTGTGAGTGCATCATTTGGATGGGAATATTTGACATCAGCAGAACCCTCACATTAATTCCCTGTCATTTGGACTAAGAGGTGTCACGGTGGGAAGGGCCAAGTGGAAGTTTCTGGAGCTGCCCTCGCCCCGGCAATACTCCATCCCCAGTGAAGTGGCAGAGGTGAGCACCGTCCTTAAAGACTTAAAGAATGTGGGGTGATGGACTCCATCACATGTCCATTTAATTCACAGGCATGACTGCCAGAAAATCGAGCTGGACCATTGCCATCATAGGAACTGCTGTAAACGCAGCCAGCTGAGGGCCCTGCTTGTAGCAGCTGTGCCAGATGTGACGTCTTGATTAGAACAGATAAACACAACCCCTGATCCTTGGTATGCTGCTGTCGACCTGATGAACCCTTTATTTTCAATTCCTATCAGGAAGGAGGATCAGAAGCCATACACATTCATGGCCATCCCCAAGTCTGTTAGCCCTTCTGCTCTCTGTCACAATATAGTCCAAAGGGACTTCAATCATCTAGATATTCTGCATCACACCAGTTCATTGATGATGCCATCATGTTAATCAGACCTAGGAAGCAGGAAGTGGCAAATACTCTGGCTGCCCTGGTAGGATATCTACGCACCAAAAAGTTAGAACATAGACTGCAAATATTCAGGAATCTTGGTGAAGATTTTAGAGACTAGGGCAAAACTGTACCTTCCACTGCTATGAGGCCCAGGGTTTGGTAAGATTCTTTCAGTTTTGGAATCAACAATACCATACTTAGAAATACTGCCCTGACCCACTTATCAGGTGAGTCAGGAGGCTGCCAATGGGGCCCAAATCAAGAGAGAACTCTCTGGCAGGTTCAGGCTGTAGGACAAGCAGCTCTGCTGATGGGACCCTATGACCTGGTGGACTCTTACAGTGCTAGAAGTACCATCGGTAGACAAGGATATTACGTGGAGTCTCTGGCAAGTCCCAATAAAAGAATTGTAGTTCAGACCCCTAGAGCTGGCAGACGTTTCCTTAAAGGGCCAGATAGAAAATATTATAGGCTTTGCAGGCAAAGAAACAAAATCAAGAATGTTGTGTGGGCGCTCATGTGACCATCTAAAAATATAAAAACAATTCTAGCTTGCATGCTGTATTAAAACAGGTGATGGGCTGGATTATTCTAGAGCCAGGTCATGCCATCTGAAGAAGAGAATCATTTACTGTTTAAAGTCACTTCTGGCATGCTGCTGGACCTAGGAGGCAATGAGCACTTGACCACTGGACCAGTTACTATGCAACCAGAGTCGCTCATCACGAGCTGGGCATTCCAGACGCGCCACATCATAAGGTTGGGTGAACCAGTCAGCAATCCGTGGCAGGGTGGAAATGGTACATTTAAGATTGGGCCTGAGAAGGTTCAAAGGGCACGGTTACCCCCACCCCAATGTCACCTGTGTCTACTGCACCTGTGCCTCTCCCTCAGCTCCCCTGTGGCCTCACTGGAGGTCCCTATGACCAGCTCATAGAGGAGGAAAGATCCAGTCCTGGTCTATACACAGGCAGGCTTGACATGTCAGTAAAACCTGAAAACTGACTGCTGCTGAACCCTGGCCTCACTCACAGGTGACCCTGAACGTGGCGAGGGGCCATCCTTCCAGTGGGCGAAGTTCCAAAGTTCTGAGTAGCATACCTGGTCATCGGCATGGTATGGAGGGAAAAGTGGCCTGGGGAAAGGACGTACACAGACTCCTGGGCAGTGGCACATGGCTTGCCCGAGCACTCAGGGCACTGGTAGGAGCAAGGTTGGAGAATCAGAGGCAAGGACTTCTGGGGAAGAGGTGGATCTTTAAGGAGCACAAAGCATGGGGGATTTTTTTTTTTTTTTTTTTTTTGAGATAGGGTCTCGCTTTGTTGCCTGGGCTACAGTACAGAGGCATCATCATAGCTCACTGCAGCCTTGAACTCCTGGGCTCCGGGGATCCTCCTTCCTTAGCCTCCTGAGTAGCTAAAACTCCAGATGCAAACCACCACGCCTGGCTAATTTCTCTTTCTAGTAGAGATGGGGTCTCGCACTTGCTCAGGCTGGTCTCGAACTCCTGACCTATAACAACCTATAACATTCACCCTCCAGCTGTCTTTTTTTAAGATACTGAGCCCAGCCACCATCCTAAAGAAGCAATGCCAGGCCAGAGTGAACTCCACATGGAACCTGAGTTCGTCTAAGTCTTGTCCCACTCATATGGCACAAGGGGAGAACTGTGGCATACGGTGCCAGCGCCTGCCCATGTCCTCAGCACTCACCACTGCTGTACGTGCTGACCGTGTCCTGCTACGAGCACCAGTTACTCTCTGCCCAAGGGCTTCTCCTCTGTCCCTGAATGGCCAGAAGTACCCATGAGCCAGTGCCCCCAGCAGCCCTCAGCCACTGACGAGTAAGAGTTGGAGGATGCGAGCCCGAGCTTCCCCGCACTCAGGTGGGATAACTGAGACGTGTGTCTCAAACTCTAACAGGCAAGTGAGTTACCTGGGCACTATGTTAACATGCAGAGTCTGATTCCATAGGTCTGGGTTGGGACCTGAGAGTCTGCATTTCTGATAAACTCCCAGGAGAGGTGACAGAGTTGGTCCACAGCCCATACTTACAGCTGTAAAGACCTACACTTTTTCTCCCAGAGCTTGCCAGCGGGCCTGAGCCTCAGTTGCCTAAAACGCCCTTTCATTAGCTACCTTCCATTCTCACTTCTCCACGCCCCCTAAGAGTGCTTCCTGGGATCACCTTCCAAATAAACTAGTCATCTCCCGGTATCCGCAGGAGATGGGTTCCAAAACGCCCCTTAGATAATGAAATCCATGGACGCTCAAGCCCCTGATAATAAAATGGTGCAGTGACTGCATATAACCTATGCACATCCTCCTGTACACTTTAAATCATCCCTGGATTACTTATAATACCTGACACAATGTACCTGCTACATAAATAGCTGTTATGCTGGCTTGTTTTTATCTGTATTATGTTGCGTTGTTATTTTTTAATTGTTTCTTTTTCCCAAATACTTTTGATCTGTGGTTGGTTGAATCCACGGAGGCAGAACCCTCGGATACAGGGGCCAACTGTACATGTTCTCAAACCCTGTTCCAGGTCTGCTTCTGTGGGACCTCAACCTGGGACAGTGGGTGACTCTCACTCCTGCTTTACCCTTCACAGCCATGGTCAGTGTCCCAGGGACAGACAGGGTCAGGAAAGAGTCTGTACCAGCCCCGAGGACTTGCGTTCAAATCCCAGCTCCACGCCAGCTGGTAGACCCGTACGTAGCAGGGTCACTTAGCCTGCCCGGGCCTCAGTTTCACTGTCTGACAAATGCTGATCATGTCACTTACCACCCCACAGGGGTTGTGGACATGCAGAAATGGCATATTGAGAGCAAGTCCTTGGCGTGTCATTCAGTGTCAAGGTCCATCCTTTCTCCACCGCGTTGCCCGGCAGAGCGTGCACCCACGTGCACATGCACGCACACACTCCCTGAGAAAGACGCTGGAGGCGGGCCCGTTAGCGCACAGATCCTTTATTTCGCGCTGGCACGTACACGAGTTGACAAGTAAGAGGAGACTGGGAAGCGCTGTGGGGAGTGCGCCACGCACCAACGGGAGGCCTGAGCACCAGACCTCAGCTATTCATGAGCAAAGCGTTGGGAAAGGCCAGAACGTCTAGAACAAGGAAACAAGGGGCGTGAGGGAGGACAGCAGGAGGGAGGGGCTGGGCCTCAGGCAGGGAGCCCGGACACTCTCAGGCCACCAGGAGTGGGGAAGGAGGTGAGACACACCACTGGGCAGAGGGACCCCTCACCCACCCACACCTAGAGACATTGTGGCTACAACAGTGATCAGGGACTGAGAAGAAAGGACGAAGAACAGGGCAGAGGGCCAGGTCCCTAAAGTCAACAAGGACTCGGGAGCCACTTTAATGTAGGGTCAAGGTGTGAGGAGTGTGTCGCTAGGAGGGGGCTCACAGCTTCCCACAGCTGGGACTGGAGCCCCCACCCCGGCTCAGGCTGGCCCCACCTCAGAGCCGGGTCTGGTAGCCAGTAGGCCTCCCCCCTACAGGCTGCTTCTGCCCCCTGGGCCACCATGTGATCCAGGCCCAGCAGCCACAGCTTTTGCAGCAGCTGCAGAACAAGAGCGGGGGCTCCTTCAGCCTGTCCCAGAAGAGGGTCGAGGCTTGGGCCCTCAAGCTGCGGCCCAGGTCCATCAGGACAGAGGCTGGGCTGGCGACAGACATGGGGTCCCGTTTCAGAGGAAGGGAAGGAGGGTCTGGGGTGGGCGGGGCTTGGCCGGGCAGCGGAAGGAGGGGCCTCAAGCTGTCTGTGGGGCCTCTGCAGGCTGCTGGGAAACAGCAAAGCCTGGAAGAGAAGCGGGTGGACGTGAATAAGGAGCCTCACGATCACAGGCCCAGCCTGGGCAGCGGGCAGGGGTCTGGTCAGCCACATCAGAAGGGGGCAGAAAGCCACCATTGACAGTTACGCAGGTTGCCCGCTGCCATAAAGCTCAGTTTACAACCTGCACAACCTTACACAGCGGCCCTGATGAGGCCAGTGTTATTCCACCCAGCGGTGACCAAAGGGCCATCAAAATGGGGACGGGCCAGATATAATGGAGGGTGCCAACAAGTTACAAACTTCAAGGCTAACCCAGCAGGCCAGGTGGGGCACCAGGACAGCATCAGAGAGGACAGATGGGCCAAGGAAGCAGATATGACACGGTAGCGAAGAGGACAGGCTCAGATCTCCTCCTCGCTGTGTGACCTTGCACAAGTCACTTAGCTCTCTGAACCTGTTTCCTCAACTAAGAAACAGGGATGATAATACCATGCCATAGGGCATGAGGATTAAAGGAGCCAATGCAAGTGCAAAGGGCCGGATGTGCACGAGCGTCGCTAGATCATCTCTGATGTCACTGTGAGCTCCTCAATGGCAGGGCTCACAAGGCCTGCACTCAGCAGGTGACGTGCACAAACACTGGGGTTTCTAGCTGGGGAGAGGAGCCCTGATCCACCCCCACCCTGCAGGAGACCCCAGCCCACTTTCAGACTCACCCAGGGGACTGGTCCGACTGTGGCCCTTGCTGGCAGGAGGCCTTTGTCCCCAGTGGCCTGGGTGGCCCCAGAAGGCCCCTCTTCCTCCCAGGCCCTGGGAGGGTGGCCAGCCCTGTCCTCCTCCAGCCTCTGAAAGTCCTGGTTGGCACCCTGGGCCGCTGCCCCACGATCCCGCCCCCCCAGGGAGCCTTGGGGACAGGGGAGGTGGGGGTGGAGGGCAGGGGAGGGCGGCAGCAGAGACAGGAAGCTGAAGTACAGGGGTATGGTGGAGGTGGAAGAGTCCCGGCCCTGACCCCCAGCCCAGCCCCCAGGAGAAAAGTGGGTGGAGATCTGGAATCCTAAGCAAATTCCACAAAACTGAGCAATTGGGGCCACAGTTCCCACTGCCCGGGACCTGAGGCACCTATGCAAATGATATGCAAAGTTCATGCAAATCAGCACGCTGGGTGGGGCCAGGCTGGGGCAAGTGAGCACGTGAGGGAGGGGGCTCACCCACCCTCACCTTTCATTGGTTTGATGATCTGCAGCTTGGCTGGCTGGCTGGAGGGAGGCTCCCGCGGGAGCACTCACCTTTCTGGAACATCTTCTGCCTCAGCTGCTGACTGTAATGGGCATCCTGCCAGTTGGCCAGTTGCTGGAGCACATACTTCATGTCCAGGTGCGAAGGGCCCAAGCCACTGGCCTCCAGGGCTGAGGTCACCACGTTCATCCGCGTGGCCTCATCCACCTCCGACTCCACCTCTTCCCAGGCCTCTGTCTCCTCTGACACCAGCTCTCCCTCGTCCATTACCCCTTCCTCAGCCAGCACCTCTTCCGTGGCCCCCAGCTCCTCCTCGGGCACCAGCTCCTCCGCAGGCACGAAATCTTCCACCGGCTTGATATCCTTTGCCGGCATCAACCCCTCCTTGGCCTTGAACCCCTGCTCCTGCTCTCGCTCCTCACTGTAGCGAAGATCGTATCTGGGCAGGAAAACAGAAAAGCCTTTCCATCCCTCTGTGAGCTGACACCAGCCGGAGCACCCAGCCACCCTCTGCTTCTGCCCCTAGGACGGCTCCTGCCCATGGGGCTAAGGAGGAAAATCCAACCACCAGGCCCGCCCTGCCCCAAGTCTGCACCCAGACTCTGACAGTTCCTCCCAGTTCTGTCCCAGCCAGGGGAGAGGGTGAGCTGGGTGGGAGGCCCCTGGTGGGAGGGAGGAAGAATGGTCACCAACACTGCATAGGCCCTGCCTACCCCTCTGTCCCCAAACCCTGCTGCACAGAAGAGTCCAGCAGGGACAATGGTCCCTCTGCCTCCCTCCTTCATTGTTTAACTTTTACAGCCCACCCAACATCTAGTTGCCATAGGAACAAATCCATTTTTAGTAAGGCTCAGACAGGTCAAATGACTTGCCCAAGGACACACACCCAATTAAGGGACCAAGCTGGGACTCGGTCCCAGATGTTCCCAGGTCCTGGGCCAGTGCCCATTTGCCTCTCAGCCTCTGCTAAGGTGAAGGAAAAGCTTTGGTCCCCACTGGGAGCAGCCTTAAATCAGACAGCCACTTAGCGGGCAAGAACTGAAGGAAAAAGGGACCACTCCTTCCCAAAACAACTTTCCGTCCAGCCAGCGCAGACAGTGGGCCTTCTCCGGGGTTGCAGGGTGGGTGGCAGAACCAGCCGCAGGTGGCTGCATGGCTGCTGGAAGGTAAGGACAGGTGATGAGGGAGCCCCTGGCCAGCTTACCTCAGGTTTGACGTCTCCCCTCTGGGCCTCCCATAATTCCTTCAACAGAGAAAAGGACCTTCAGTGTCCCGAGACGATGGAAGCCGGAACTACAGAGTCCCTAGCGCCCGGTCACGGTCACGGTCACGCAGAAGAATCTCAAGGAGAAGCGATAGGCCCGAGATTGTGTAAACAGAGAAAAGTGACAGGTGGAAGGGGCCAGGGCAGCCACCAAGGTGGGTGTAGGGAAGCAGAGGAGGGGGCACCATGGAAACACGGAGGTCAGAGCGTGAGGCAATGCCCCTCCCCCATAGCAAGGCTGCCGCCTACTGCGCAGGTGCAGGCAGGGCCCCAGCCACGCACCTCTCCATGAAATACACAGGGTGTGACATAATCCTCCGCAGCGACATCCGCAGCTCCTCGGCCAGGGTCTCCTGGAAACTAGGAAGCGCCTGCTACAGTGGAGACGGGGGACATTACCAGAGGACCCCACAGAACCCCCACCCATAGTCCCAGGCACAGAAGGGGACTGAGGATACCCATCAGCCAGCAGGGCTGAGACACGAGCACACAGACGTTGAGAGGTGGCGGCCAGGGGAGGGTCCTCACCAGAGGCACGCCGTACGCGTAGTGGGTGACAGACCCAGTGGACACCGGGGGTTTCTGGCGGAGGGTCTTCGCCTTCTCCTGGGTCTCCATCAGCATGCCCCCACCATCCGTGTACTTCTCCCGCAGGTCCTGCAGCTGGGAACCCACCCGCAGGCTCTGTTGGGACCCAGGCGCACCCAGCCCCGCTCTCCTGCCTACCCCCTCTCCAGGCCAAGGTGCAGGAGGCCCCAGCGCTAGACCCAAAGAGTGTCATGCAGGGGCATGTGGGCAGGTCCCTGGACTCCACTCCACTCACTTCAACTGAACCGCCACCTGCTGGGCCGTGCCAGACTTGGAGGGGGCAGAAAGGGACAGACCCAGTCCCTGCCTGCAAGCTACTTGTCCTCTCTGGAGAGTCAGGCTGCTGCCGAGGGCCTGAGGTCCCCGCTCTGAGCTAGGGGCTCACAAGGGTGGGGCAGGAGCCCAGGGGGAGCCTCACCTCTTCTTGGAGTTGCATCTGGATTTCTTTCTCTGAAGCCAGCTGCTGCTGCAACTTCTCAGTCTCCATCCCATACTGGAAGGACCCAAAACCAATGAACCCCCATCAGAGGCCCCCGCAATCCCAGGCACCCCCTGCCTCCCGTGAGTCTCCCCAGGCACAACAGTGAGGCTTTGGCAGCCCTTGAAGTAAGAAGTCACATGGAATGAAGCAAATAAGGCATGGAGTCACAAGGCCTGGGTTCTAGAAGAGCCTGGGACCCTTTCTAGGCCTAGGTCCTCTCCTTGGGACAACAAGGGGGCAGGATAGGGGGTTCTCTGAGATCTCTCCCAACTCTGTGACACAGAGAAGGGCCTTGGGCCTGGCGGAGCTGTGAGGTGGGGGCAGGAGAAGGAGGCTCAGGTCCCAGGGGGCGGGAGGGTCCTGCCCACGCCGTCCTCACCGACTGGCAGCGCTGCTGCAGCTTCATGACCTGGGCCTGCAGCTGAGAGACCTCCTTCTGCTGCTGTTCATAGTTTTCCAGCCTGAGCACCAGCACCTCCGAAAGCTCGGCCATCTGCTGGCTGGCCTCCGCTGGGGGCGGGAGGGAGAGGTCAGCCCTGGCTCCCCTGGCCTCTGGGGACCCATCTGGCCATCCCCAGAGGCCTCTGCCTGCCCCATCCTTGGCTGCTGTGAATGCCAGCAGTCCCCACAGGACTTAGCATTCCCCACTCGGGGATTCTTTTCAAGAAATGTTTATTGACTACACTGAGCAGGGCATTGGGGTGCGTGGTCAACAAGACCTGGTCCCACCCACGCTGTGCTCCAGTCTAATGGGGAGACAGAGTACAAGACTGAATAACATGGGCTACAAGGGAGCAAGTGTCAAGGGCATACGCGGACAAGGGGCCACAGCTGTGGCACCCAACCCAGCCTTGCATGGTCTAGGAAGGAGTTCTGGAAGAAGGAGCCACCCACTAAGACCACA
Organism: Lemur catta; assembly: GCF_020740605.2. Classification (NCBI taxonomy): domain Eukaryota; kingdom Metazoa; phylum Chordata; class Mammalia; order Primates; family Lemuridae; genus Lemur; species Lemur catta. The sequence continues at coordinate 39,094,559 of NC_059142.1, forward strand.
GGGCAAGTGAGGGAAACCAGGCAAAGAAGGGAAGACACAGGCCCCAGCTGAGTGCAGGAAGACCCAGAGGTGACCTAAACCACCGGGAAGGGCTGGGGCAGTGGGCAGGCCCAGATCACACAGGCTGGGTACAGGGTTGGGGTTTATCCTTTGACCAAAAGAAAGTTATTTGGAGGTTTTAGGCAGAGGAGAAACATGGTCAGATTTTATTTTATACTATTTTTTTTTGGAGATGGGGTCTCGCTATGTTGCCCAGGCTGGAGTGCAGTGGCTATTCACAGGCACGATCCCACTACTGATCAGCACGGGAGTTTTGACCTGCTCCATTTCCAACCTGGGCCAGTTCACCCCTCCTTAGGCAACCTGGTGGTCTCTTGCTCCTGGGAGGCCACCATATTGATGCCAAACTTAGTGTGGACACCTGATTCACATAGCACACTCCAGCCCAGAACTCCTGAGCTCGTGATCCTCTCAACTCAGCCTCCCAAGTAGCTGAGACTACAGGTGCATACTGCCACACCCACCCAGATTTGCTTTTAGAAACTCATTTGGGCTGTGTGCAGAAGGGCCTAGAAGGGCACGAGTAGAGGCAGGGAGGCCAGTTAAGAAGTGTCCGGCCTAGAGACAGCCAGAGTCTGGAGGAGGAAAGAGATTTGAGCCATTCCTAGGAGATAGGAGCAACAGAACTTGGGGACTGGTTCCTAATCCAGTGGCCTGGGAACCGTGAGGGCCATTGAGGGAGCTGCAGAACCCAGAGGGAAGGAAGGTCAGGAGTGGGGAGAGGGGAACAGCATGAGTTCAGGTGTTGCCACTTTGAGTCTGCAACTCACCAGCTAGACTTGAACTCCTCGGAGACCATCACTATGCCTCACTCATCACTCTCGCCACCCACAGTGCCTAGGATGGTGCCAGGCACAGCCACTGCCCAAGACATGACTCTAAACGGCCCCAGCCCAGGGTGCCTGGTCTCTGGGAGCTTATGGCTCCCTCCTGTCTGCCCCAAATAACGAGACAGGCTTAGAGAAGACCCGTGGCTTCTGTATAGCTCTTTACAGTTTGCACAAAACACTTCCCCAGCTGTTGCCTCTTTTGATCCAAATAAACCCAGGAGAGATCAGTGGGGCTGAGCTCATTCATCTCTGTCCTAAAGATGAAGGATCAGAGAGATCAAGGAACTTGTCCAAGCTTACACAGCTAGGAAGTACCAGAGCTGGGCCTTGAACTCAGACCTCCAGACTCCAAATCCTGAGTTCTTCCCTGCACTCCTCGGGACAGCCCTCTACCCCGAGCTACAACATTACGTACAAAACTGCTCCACACATTCCAGAATGAGCATCTGCTCCTCATCCTCCATGGTGTCGAGTTCAGAGGCCTGGAAGGATGGAGAGAGGAAGGGGCAGGAGAGTCAACACCCCCTGCTCCCAGGTGCCCCTCCTCCCCCTTCCTCACCTCCTCTCTCAGCTCGTGGTTCTCCCGCTCCAGCAGCCTCAGCCTCTGCTTCAGGGCGTCCACCTGCGGGCAGCGGTGCCGGCGTGCCTCCCGGGGAGTCCTGGGGGAGGCAATAATGGAGTCAGGGTGTGCGGAGTGGGCTTCCCCACAGGGCTAAGGGTGGTGGGTCAATTAGTCCCAGCAACCCTCCAGCAGCCCCGACACCTGTCTCTCTTTACAAAGGGGGACATTGAGGATTGTTTCAGAAAAGGGACCAGCCAGGTGCAAAGGCAGGACACTCACGGCTTAGGGGCATCATAGGCATGATCACGCTGCTGTTCCTCCTCCTGCTCTTTTTCCTGCCTTTTTTCCTGCTTCTCCTGTTCCTTCTCTTTTTCTTCTTCCTCCTCCTCCTCTTCGTCATCCTCATTCTCATCCTCCTCATCAGAGTCTGAGTAGAGCAGAAGGAGGTCATCGCGCAGGTTCACCTGGTGTCTGAGGCGTATAATCTGGCAGGAAGAGAGAGGAGCATGGCAGGCAGTGGCCAGGGGGACGATGCAGATCCGCCCCTCCCCTCCCCTCCTCTGGCAGTTACCTCCTCCCGGGCCGATTTCAGCATGGCTTCCAGCTTGCTGTTCTCCTCCATCAAAATGCTGTTCTGTTTCACCAGGGACTGGCCGATGCGAGCTGCTGTGTTCAGGTCCCGCTCTCTCTGCAGAGGGACCACCACCCATGGGTAATACTTTCCCAGTTCCCGGACCTCCCAGACAGGTGGGAGAAGCTAGGGGGGACGCAGGGGTCAGAGGGAGGCTAGGCCCCTGGGAGAAACCCTCCCCAACCCCTAGTTGTCCAGAGTACTAGACCAGAGTCTGTCACGAACCCACTGTGGAAACTAACTCAGTTTCCCCTTATGGAAAAAGAGCAGATCAGACCAGATTGGCTCTGAGAGCTCTTCCAGCCCGAACATCCCACATTTACCCACCTTCCATAAGAGAGAACCCCAGCTTGGCCCCCAGAGAGGTAGCCAGGCAGGAAACAGACAAGACACCTACCCATACAGGACAGAATTAAAACGAGGGCCTGGCCGAGGTTGAGAAGGCAGTACCCACCTCCTCCAGCAAATATAACATCACTTTGATATCTTCTGGAGTGATCTTCTTGACTGGCGAAGGTAGGTTAGGGCACAGCGCTGCAGGAGGAGGCAGGTGGGGAGAAAAGGCCCAGTCAAGTCAGGAAAAAGGGAGCATATTCTACCTGGCAACCCACTGTTTCCTGCCCTGTCCCCAGTTCTCCCTCAACAAGGGTCATCAGGAGAGAAGCCAGGGCTCCCTCCCCACCCCCAACATCCTCTGTACCACCCCCCCGCCCCGCCCCCCCCCCCCCCCCCCCCCCGCACTGAGCACTCCCTGCCCTGCTCCCAGGGCCAACGGGACTGGGCTTTTTTTTTTTTTTTTTTTTCCTGAAGGGGCCTGGGTGAAGTAAGGGAATCACAGTCCTCCGGACTCAGGAACTGGGCTGTCAGGACGCCTGGGTCCCTGGCACCTAGGAGAGCGGAGGCAGCTAGGAGTAAGCACAGCCGCAGACTGACTCATCACCCCTCACCCAGGGGGCAGCTTAGCCAGCTCAGTGGAGCCTCGTGGGTCATAAAAACAGAAGCAGTCACCCACCCTGCACCTGTTGCGTGTGGAGAGGACAGCAGGAAGACTTCTCCAGCACCGGATTAGGGGGCACCGGACCCAACCCAGAGATCTCCCCCGACCCAGAAGAGGATGGGAGAGAAGAGGCGGAGGGAGCGGGACCTTGACTCCCGCAGCCAAAGGGGAGGAAAACCTCCCCGTCCGCCCACCCCCACCGCTCCGTCGCCGGCGAGCCGGGCCGGCGCAGGCCCAGAGCGCGGCGGGCAGCGCCCTCCCGCAGCCCCCCCGCCCCTCTCCTGGCACTGCGGCAGAGCGCGGAGGGGGGCGCCGAGAGCGCGCAGATCTGTCGCAGCAACAGGCGCGCGGAGGGGGCGGGGAGCGCGCGGGCCCTGGACCTGACGCACCTACAGAAACCAGGGAACTGCAGAGGGGGGAGGAGATGGGGAACGGGCCATCAGACAGGCACCACAGTGACATCGCAGAGGTGGTGGAGGGGTGGCACTGGGGGCCAGAGCGGGCGGGGCGCCCGGACCCGACGGGGCCCCCTCCACCCTGGAGCTTCCTCCTCCCACGCGCCCCCGGATCCCTGGGACTCGGTTTACCTTCCTCCAGCTCCCGAATAAAGGCGGCGCGCTCAGGACCGGACACCCCGGGCCGCCGGCCAATGTAGGCGGCTGGCGTCTTCCAAATGCCCGCTGCCTTTCCAGTCCCCAGGCCAGTGGCTCTGGGGCCAAAGGGCCCTTGGAATACGAAGCGAGTCCATGGCGCGTCCGAGTTGTCGGGCACGGACCGGGCATTCCGCTTGGCTCCAGCCTCGGAGGCCGGGCGAGCTCTGGTGGGGGCTTCCGAGGCGGATTGGGATCCGGAGGCTGCTCCGGATCCTGCTCCCTGTCCAACCCGCGGTGCCTGCGCGGGAGCGGGTTCGGACTCGGCCGAGGGCTCTGGAGCCAGACTGGCTGCGGGCGGGGGAGCAGGGGTGACCGCTGCGGGGTCCCCGGGTCCGCATCCGGGCCCCGGCGGGTCCCCACCGCAGCTCTGCCCAGGCTCCTTCGGGCGCATCTCGGCTCCGCAGTCAGCTGCTGCAGCCGGACCTTTATAACCTGCGCCGAGCGGGCGCCCGCCGGGCCGCACCACGCGTGGAGACGGGGGTGGCCGAGGGGCAGCGAGTGGCCCGGGACTCAGGGCCGCGAGGGAGGGGAGCTAGTGGTGATGCGACAGGGCACAAAAAGAAAAGAAGAGCAAGAAGAGCCGAGTGCAGGTTCTAGTGGTTCGGCTTTGGGGTCGGAGTGAAGGATTTCTCCTCCCCTCTCCATCTCCGGAGAATGGTTCTGCCCAAAGCCTGCGCTCCGGCGGACTCGGTGCAGGGACTAGCGGGTCCCCAGCTAGGAGCACCCCTCCCCCGCTCCCGCCGCGGGCGTTTCCGGCTGCCTTCCCTGGTGTCGCACCAGCGCACCCAACGTTGTCAGTACGGTCCGGGGTGACCCGTGAGTTAGGGCAGTATTGTGTCTTTCCTGGGTGACGGGGAGATAAATCCAAACCACAGTACGACGTCCAACGTGCTGCCCAGCCTGGCGTGTCATACCCTGATCCTCGCCTCGCGCGCCCGTGCTCGGCCACTCGACGTCTCCCATTCTTTACTGCGGGGGTTCTCTCTTATGGAAGGTGGGTAAATGTGGGATGTTCCGGCTGGAAGAGCTCTCAGAGCCAATCTGGTCTGATCTGCTCTTTTTCCATAAGGGGAAACTGAGTTAGTTTCCACAGTGGGTTCATGACAGACTCTGGTCTAGTACTCCCATTCTTTACTCCCATTCTACACTGCGTCTCCTCGTTCTTTACTTCCAACCCTAATTCGCTTTGCCCACCTCTCGCCAGCCTCTTGCAAACCCCTGTTCTGCGAAGACCTCGCTTAAATGTCTACCTGTGACAACTCCTCCGACTTCACCCCGCCACGGCCCCAGAGCACCGTTTATCCCCTGGCCTGCAGTGACCAGGTGTCCGTCTCAAGACCAACTCCGCGCCCCTTCCGCTGGGGGACCGCGTCCCTCGAAGCGCACCGGTATCTCCGACGGTCGCTGCAGGTCCTGAGTGGACTGTGGGGCCGCACAGAAGCCGAGTGGTTGTTTGTGCCTTTGGACTGGGGAAAACCGCAGGCCACAAAGACATAGCTGTCGTACTGATTCTCTTCAAGCCTGGGGACCATTCTTGGTGCCTTCATTCCCTTCTCCTCAATAGCCAGGCACCAAGCCCTGCTGAGTTTATCTCTTAAATATTTATCAAACCTTCTGTCTCCTCTTCTCTCTTCTCCTGTTGCCTAAGCTGGTCTTGAACTCCTGGCCTCAAGCAATCCTCCCGCCTTGGTCTCCCCAAAATACTAGGATTACAGGCGTGAGCCACAGCACCCAGCTGAGAAAGCATTTTAAAGATGGGAGATAGGACCACGTGTACGTACTGATGGAGATGTTCCCGCAGGGAGGAGAAAACTGAGGCAGAGAAGAGAATTCATCTGCCAGGAACAATTCTGGGAATGCAGGAACCCTCCTAACCAAATCCATTCTCCTTGGTGTTCAGAGTGTGCCTGTTTTCTACGGTTTCTTTGAAGAAGACGGAAGCCCAAGATTTGCTATCACAGCGAGGTCAAAGAACATGAGGAGGTGGCTGCAGGGCCGTAGGCTGCAGCTCCGTGGTCTCTGCCCAGTGGCTCCCCCAGCAGCCTCCGGCTTCCTGGGTAGTCGGAGTCTCTGTGTCTTAGACATCTCTGCAGCCCCAACACCAAGCACAGAACGCGGCATCCAGTAGGAGCCCATTAAATTCCTGCTGAATAGATGATCGCTGAATTGAATTGTTTCTGGCCCAAGAGGAAGCAGCCCTGAGGCCCCTGGGAAGTCTGAAGAGAAGAGGCAGCAGTGGAATGGGCGATGAAGTTGCAGGGCCGCCCCTCTAGGTCAGTGCATCAGCGCCCCGCAACTCTGGAGGCAGCCACCAGAGGGCAGTGCCAGCCCACGTACCACCCCACCCAGCTTCCTCACCTGCAGACGCACTCAGCAGGGAGCAGAGTAGGAGAGGGTGACTCCATTTTGCAGACGAAGACACCAGGACTCAGACCCCTGTCACTCCTCTCCACGGCCCAGGGCTGCCCAGGAGACCCCGGGGGATCTCTGATCCAGGCCTCTCGGGGGTACCCTGCCTGGTGCCCCCCTTCCCTGCTGCTGTGCGGAGAAGCCAAGCAGAGCAGAGACCCTAGGCGTCCTGCCCTCCCTCCCAATGCACACCCTCTGACCCTGCTGGACCAGAGAGAAGACAGGAGGGGGCAGACCTGCCAGGCTGTAAATCCAGGCACACCCCCACCTAATTAGGGCACCCCCCATGAACCTGGGGCACATCGCTCAGAGGCCCAGCCTCCAGCAGCCCACACCAGGCCCCTTCCCTGCCTCCTCCATGGGAGGAGCCCTGAGGGCAGGAGCAGGGATGTGGGCAGGGCCAGGCACCAGGGTTGCCTTCTGCATCGGGCAGGGAAGCAGGATGGAGGGGCAGACTTCTCACCCATTCCTGCTGTCCCCTGCAGGCCTTGGGAGCCCTCCTCCCTCCCCTGGCCCCTCTCCCCCACCAGAACCAGGCAGCAGCCACCAGAGTCCCCGCCCCCACCCCAGCACCCAGGCACAACCCCTCCTCACATCACTGACAGAGAATGGGGGACTGAGGGCCCAGGCCCCACCCACCTCGGGGTCCCGCTTTCCTGTACTACCCACCCAACCCGGCCAGACTCCTGGGTCACTGGCCTTCTGGCCTGGGGCGAGGAGGTGGGGCTGCTGCGCTGGGGCCCCGGGCCCCTCTCCTGTTGTCCTCAAGTTTCCAAGGCTCCTGCTGGCCAGGACAGAAGGACAGAAGCAAGGAGAGGACAGAGAGCAAGGGCAGGAGGAGGCGTGGGCCCTGCTCCCCCCAACTCCCGCACAGCCCGCAGGTTCCCTTGCTCCTACTTTGAGGTTTTGGGTCTGACTCCTCCTCTGAGAAGCCTCCCTGCTCCCCACACAGGGACTCTCTGTGTTCTACCCTCTCCTGGCACCCTCTCCCACCTTTCGCTAGTCACAGTGTGCGATTATGTCCTTTATGAGATGATCTATTTAATAACAATGAGAGCAGAGTCTGTTTGGCTCACTTTTGTATTCTTAGGACTCTAATTAGGCATCCAATAAATATTTGTTGAATGAACACATTGATGGATTCTCTGGGTGTGGTGTCAGGGCGGGCAGTCACCCTGGGGGTGGCTCCAGAGGGGACTGACTTGCCCAGTCAGGGTGAGAGCCTAGGACTCTGGACTCCCAGACCAGTGCTCCCCATCCCGCAGCATCAGTGACCTGACACAGGTGAGCCCCACCAGGAAACCGCCAGGGGCGCCTGTTGGGAGAGGGTGAAGCCTGGCAAGGCTGAGAGCCACAGATCCCCAGGGGTGACCCTGAGCTCAGCCACATCCCCCACTTCTTCCCTAGAGCCCCTCAGCCCAGCCCCCGCTTGCCTCCCCCAGGAACCGGAGCTGGAGGCCTGGGCTTCGCCTGGTGAGGAGCTGTGTCCAGCAGGTCAGCTGGGCCCTGACCTGGGAGGCTCTGTGGGAAGCAGCTGGGAGTGGGGCGACCACAGCACCCCTGTGAGGAAGGGCAAGGCAGTCAGCCATGTCTAGCCTGCTGGGCGGGCAATGCCAGGGTGGGTGGCAAGCCTAGGAGGACATTCTCCGGCCTTTCATCCTCTCTGAGCTGCCTCCAGGCTCAGGGAAAACACCAAGGAGCTCTTCACTCCCTGACTTCTGTTCTCAGAGTCAACAACTCGCTCTGATCCTTGTGTCTGGTCCAGGCTCTGAACACTTCCCGGGACAATTCATGGGTGCCATGATTTGGATGTGTTTCATTTTATCATCACTGGAAAGAAAAAATATCATTATTTTACAGATGAGAAACTGAGGCCCAGAGAGGTCAAGCAACTTATCCAAGGCCACACAGCCAGGAAGTATCAGGGAGGTAAGATCACAAAAGTTTGTCTTCACCAAGAGCCCATGTGCTGTCCACTGCTTCCCAGATCAGGGAGGGGACTGCGGAGGGGGGTAGGGACCCTGTACCTCCTGCTCTGGGGCTGGCTATGCTCATGGGACTTCCTTCCACAAAATGATAGTTACAAGTCCTGTCGCTAGATCTTATAATTGATGATATTAACAAAGACACTCAAATATCCCTATGTCACAAATTTCAAAATACTTTGATAACTATATTTAACTAAATAGTTTTCCTTTACAATCTTAAGTATTTTGTCTTAGGCCTTTAAAAACATTTGAAGAAAGGGTCTGTGCCGGCCGGGCGCGGTGGCTCACGCCTGTAATCCCAGCACTTTGGGAGGCCGAGACCAGCCTGAGCAAGAGCAAGACCCCCGTCTCTACTAAAAATAGAAAGAAATTATATGGACAACTAAAAATATATATATAGAAAAAATTAGCCGGGCATGGTGGCGCATGCCTGTAGTCCCAGCTACTCGGGAGGCTGAGGCAGGAGGATCGCTTGAGCCCAGGAGTTTGAGGTTGCTGTGAGCTAGGCAGACGCCACGGCACTCACTCTAGCCTGGGCAACAGGTGAGATTCTGTCTCAAAAAAGAAAGAAAGAAAGAAAGAAAGTGTCTGTGGTCTTCACCAGACTGCCAAAGGAGCCTGTGGCACAAAAATGGTTAAAGACCCCTGGGCTAGAGAAACATAAGGAAGCGTTTATGGGTAAAATGATACAAAGCCTGATGTTTGCTTAAACAGACCCAAAACTGAACATGGTAGAAGAAACGAGGTGGTGGAATGTTAATAACTGTGATGGTGAGGGATGGGCACGTGGAATCCATTGTTTTGTTCTCTCTACTTTTATCTATGTTTGAAATTTTTCCTAATAAAAAGTTCCTTCAAATGTTTTTAAATAGTTATATATGAAAAGGTAATCTGTCTTAAATACAGATAAGGAAAAGATTTTTTTATTTTTTTTGTGACAGAGTCTCACTCTGTTGCCCGAGCTAGAGTGCTGTGGCATCAGCCTAGCTCACAGCAACCTCAAACTCCTGGGCTCAAGTGATTCTCCTGCCTCAGCCTCCCGAGCAGCTGGGACTACAGGCATAGCCCACAGCACCCAGCCAATTTTTCTATTTTTAGTAGAGATGGAGTCTCACTCTTGCTCAGGCTGGTCTTGAACTCCTGAGCTCAAGCAATACCTCCCACCTCGGCCTCCCAGAGTGCTAGGATTACAGGCGTGAGCCACCATACCTGGCCAAATAAAAGCTTTTAAATCACCTGTAATTCTGTGGTTACTTAGAGCAACCACTATTGACTTTGTGGTGCAAATATCAGCGTACTTTGTCGTCTTTAGTTTTGTTAGTCGTATGTGTGTCAATGTGCCCATGTTGACAAATGAAGATCTCTAGCCTCACTTCAGGGCCCACAGTAAGTTTATAAATAAGTAAATAAGTAAACAACACCTCGGCTGCCCTGCCCTCACAGACTCCACAGAAGGGGGCGTGGTCCCAGAGACACCTGCCCTCCAGGTAGCTCTAGGACTGTTCTTGCCTGTGGGTTCATTTGTCCACCTCCTTTTCTCTCTTTTAGCAACAGAAGCATCCACCCTCTGAAAGCCAGAACCCCAAACAGCCCCGATGATGCCCACCCCGCCTGAGTCCTGCAGCTCAGGCCTGGGGAAGGAGGCGCAGGGGAGCCACTGGGTCCACGTGGGAGGGAGTGTCCACTCTGAGTATCCACACTGACTGTGTGAGGCCAGGCACAGCCTCAGCCCTCCCTAGCACACACACCCCCCATACCCTGACAGCTTGGAAGGTCCCAAGCCCGACAGCCCCATCAGTCCCTGGGGACAGGCCCACCCCACCAGCAGGCATTCCCCCCACTGCCTCTGGCCGGAGGTGAAGGAGAAATGCCTTGTGCTTTTGCAGACGCTATGCCCACTCTTCCTTCTTCAAGCCTTAGCTTAGGTGCCACCTCCTCTGGGGAGCCTTCCCAGATCCAACCTGGCCAGATCCAGGGCCCTGCCCTCAACGTGCTGGTGCAAAAGCAAGACAGGCCTCTGTGTCTGGCTCCCAATGTCTCCAAGCCTATTCCTGAACTAAGTCATGGCCTTCGTGAATAAGGCACGTGGAATAGTTACCCTTCCTCCCACAGAATGCCTGCTGTCCAGGGTTTAAACCCTTACTGTGTTCTCTATCTGCCCAGCTGGTCCTTCTGAAAACACACCCGCTGTACTCCTCACAAGTAAACTTTCCTTTCCTTTCCTTTCCTTTCCTCTGTGCTTCTGTCTTGAGTTTCCTCTGACTCGGGTTGTAAACACTGATTTCCCCACCTGTGGGCCCCACGCAAGGCAGGGCTTGGTTGTCTTCGTCTCTGTATTCCAGAGCCTGGCGCAGGCTAGCGTGCTTGAGCACTCAATAAATGCTTGATGAATAACTTAGTAAATGAGGAAAGCAAGCCAGTGGACAGGCCCCAGAGCACTCTGACCCCAGGCTCTTCCTCAAGGCCCAGCTCTCTCCAAACCCTTCTCCAGGAAGCCCAGAACATCCCTTGCCTTCTCCAAGCACGTCACAATCACTGGGCTACAGGAGGGCCTTGGGTCACCTCTTGGGTGGCTATTTAACTTTTCTTGCATGTAGAGGTCTCAGCTTGACCAAAAGCTACCACACCAAGGGCACAGGCAGCTCTATGCACACACACTTGTGGCCACCCCACTGGGGCACCATGCACCTAACAGGGGCTCCTGAGTCCTGATGATGGGCTGTCACGGTGCACGTGGGAGCAAGGTGGTACCTGGGGTGCCCTCAGGGCCTGGCTGGGCGTGTGCACGGCTGCAGATGGTCTCCAAAGTAAGAGGTGTTGTCCACTCCTGCCCTAAGTGCCCAGCTCCCACTGAAAGATATCATAGAGAGACTTTGCAGAGATCTTTGTAAGATCTCTCTGAACCTCAGTTTCCCTCATCTGTAAAACGGGGATAATGAATCGTAGGTCCTGCTTAGTCGAGATTTTCTGGACGTTAAGTGGGATAAGGAAAGTAAAGCACTTAGCTGCTACATGGCAGGTGCTCAGCAAGTGGCTGCAAGGGTCACTGCTCAAAGGCACAGAACCAGATGCCTCTGGGGGAGTCAAAGGGGAAATGGGTTCTCATCCCCTTCTCTCCAGGCGATTCTCATCCCCTTCTCTCTGGGTGAGGCCAGCCAGAGGCAGGGCAGGCCGAGCAGGCAGAGCCTAGAGGTCCCTTCCATCCCTGGCCATCGGGGTGCCAGGGCAGAGCCAGGAACAGCGAGGCAGGGGGACCCCGAGGAGGTGTGCTGGGGAGCAGGTGCTCTCCCCTGCCTGTCCTGCAACCCTCAGCTCCCTATGGCCAGCTGGAGCTGGGCATCATGGGAAGATCGGGGACTGGGCTGGGCTGGACCCCCAGCCTGCCGTGTGCTCACTAGCACTAACTCCAGCAGGGAACTCCGTGCTGATGTGGTTTCGCCAAGTGTGAAATGGGGATGAAAGCAACTGTATGGTAGAGTTCATCTGAGATTAATGAGATCACATGTGCCAAGTTGCATTTCAAGTGCTCCATCAACAGTGGTGGCTGGTATTGGTGGAGCAGACAGGCACAGACAGCCCTCCCAGCAAGGGGGTCCACAAAGTGCTGCCTACGGGCTGGGGGTGGGGAGGAGAGAGGGCTGAGCTGGCCCCTGAGGGGTGTTAGTTAGTTAGCACCATGGACCACTGAGCGAGAATTCCAGGCATTGCAGCCATTCCAGGCTGAGGAGTAGCCCCTGAGGTCCCCTTATTGCAGGTGCCTCATTGCCACACCTTGTCCCCGGAGGTCTGAAGACCTGATGACTTCTGGGAGATTAGGGTGATTTTATCCAGGACCGTCCAAGGGCCCTTTCACCAGTGGCTGCAGAATCTCTCCCACGACCTTCCCGCCAGGCAGCCCTCCAGCCCTTCCCTGAAAACCTCTGGTGACAGGGAGCTTAGTCATGTGGTCCTCGAACTTCTAGACAGCCTGCATTCTACAAAAGTCTGTGCTGTCTCTGGCACATTTCCTAACATCTCTGAGTCTCAGGGACCCCATCTTGTATAATGTTCCCTTATTTTACACACCTGGCAAGGCTGTGATTAACTAAGATTATACAGTAAATCACATAGCACACCATGAGGGTTCAACAAATGACAATAGCCATTGTTAATATTATTTAAGATTATTATTAAAAACAATAGAGTCACTAGGCCGGTCACTTGAACTTTTACGGCGTCCACAGTAAAATGAGAGGCGAAATATCTCCAACCTCGGAGTTGTTATGGGGAAAGCGCTTAGCACAGGGTTAGGCGCAAAGAGCTGGGTCAGTAATTTCCTAGTCCTGGTTCTCCAAGAGCGACCCAGGACAGACCCTCACGCTCCAGGAGGGGGCGCTGCTGCCTTTCCATTAGAACTTTGGGGGGGTCCCCACCCCATCCCCTCCAGGATCAAATCCACAGGCTGCAGCCACACGCACAAGGTCGTCCCCTACCGCCTCTCGCCTCATTTTCCAGCCCTGTTTCTGGCTGTCTCGCCCACTCCTCTGCTAGGCCGGTCACATCAACTCCTTGTCATTTCTCACACTCTCCCCACCGGTCAGATCTCCGTGTCTTTGCTGCCTCAGCAGCCAGGAATGCCAGTGCCTCCCCGGGGCCCAGCAAACAACTCCTCCTCCTCCTGCTGCTCCTGGAAGGTCACCGCCCCCTCCCTGGGTGGGGACGACGCTCCCACCCTCCCCTGCTGGTGCTGGCGGATTGGCCATCTCCCGCTGGAGGACAAGAATGTTGGGCATCTGTCTACTCCCAGAGCCTTCAACAGTCTGGCAGAGAGCAGCCGCCCTAGGAAACATTTGGTGAACAAATAAACGCATGACCGAGGAATCCAGCCAATGTAGAGTGGCTGTCGCTTTCCTGGGGGTTGGGGGGGGGGGTGGGGTCATCATACTTCTGTCACTACAGAGTAGGTGTGAGGGTTAATTTTATGCGCCAGATTGACTGACCACGGGGCACCCAGATTCAACACAATTTCTGTGTGTGTCTGGGAGGGTGTTTGGGGGTGAGATTAGCGTTTGCATCGTGGACTCAGAGAAGCAGGTAGCTCTGCCCAAGGTGGGCGGGCATCCCCAGTGAAGCTGAGGGCCTGAGAGGAACATAAGGCAGAGGAAGAAGAAATTTACCCCTTTTTTTCCTGCCTCCCAGCTTGAGCTGGGACATTTCATCTCATCTCCTCCTGCCCCTAAACTGGGATTTATACCATTGGCTCCCGTGGGTCTCAGGCCTTGGGACCTGGGCTGAATTACACCTGCAGCCTGAGCTCAAGCGGATCCTCCCACCTCGTCCTCCCAGGGCTCCAGGATTACACGCATGAGCCAGCTCGCCAGCCCATAATCAACTATTCGTAATAAATGAACCCATTCCTCATTGTAAATCCCCTTTTATATATACATATATCCTATTGGTTCCATTTCTCTATAAACCCTAATACACTGGGACTGTGTTTTTGAGTTGTCCTCCATAGCTTTGTTGTACTAGTAATTTATTATGAACTTGGGAATCAACTGAATTTCTCAAATCTTTCCCACATGTCCTGGGTATAGCAGAATGTCCCCGTATTTTCTGTTTTTAGATCAAAGATTAGGATTTAGGATTCCATTTAATTATTTCCTACCTATGTATTTATTTATTTTGAGACAGGGTCTCTGTCACTGTGGCTAGAGTGCAGTGGCATCATCATAGTTCACTGCAACCTCCAATTCCTGGGCTCAAGTGATCCTCCTGCCTCAGCCTCCCACGTAGCTAGCTGGGACTACAGGTGTACACCATGCTCAGCTAATTTTTGTATTTTTTGTAGAGATGGGGTCTCCATATGTTACTCAGGCTATTGCTCAAACTCATGACCTCGGGCAATCCTCCCACCTCCACCTCCCAAAGTCCTAGGATTACAGGTGTGAGCCATGGCCGCTGGCCTCCCCTCATCCCCACCTCCCCCCCAAGGATCCGCTCCCTTCCTGCCTCAGGCTAGCCGCCAGGATGTCACTGTAATTAGCCCAGGGCACTGTAATTAGCCCAGCAGGCCTCTCCCTTGCTGTTTCTTATACCTGCCCACACCTTTGTAAATTGTCCCCTATAAAATTCTCCTCAATTTACCCAACTTGAGTGTTTCTTGCCAGAGCCCCGAACACGAGGCGCATGTAAAGTGCATGGATAAAAGCCCTCCTTGAGCTCAGCTCTGCTCAGCATGGCGTCACCTCTTGCCTGGGCCTTACAGCCACTTCCTACCTGGGCTACCTGCCTCCGGCCCCAGCCCCAGCCCCGCATCCCACTGACCCTCCATGACCGAGGCCGCAGCCTCCCCCCCAACTGCCCTGGGCTCCAGGCAGGCGCGGAGAGCAGGCATCGGACCCTGCGAGAGCAGGTACACAGGTGCCACATGTGGACAGGTTTGCCACGTGCATCGTAACCAGCCCAGCCCAGAAAGCGTTTGGGGTTGAAGGTGGAGAACTGTCACATAAGCTGGACAGACCAATGTGATGGGTGAAATGACAGATCCCAGTGGATAAACAGCGAAGTCATTCCAGGCAGGGGGGCAGCATGAACAAAGATCAGGAGGCAGGTGGCAGCGAGGAGGTTGCTGGCTGTCACTGGCATTGCTGAGGGCAGAGTATGGGGGCGGGGGGGGGCAGCAGAGGGGAGGTGGACAGGGGCAGGGGTGGGCCCACTGCAGACCAACACGGGGCCTGGACTCCAAGCCATAAACCACGGCTGTTACGCACAAGAGACACCTGCCAAATGTACACTAAGGCCAGTCGGGAGCAGAGCAGGGCTGGAAACTGAGGGACCAGCAAGGAGGTTGCCTATTTGAGGACAGAGTAAGGCCGAGTGTCCCTGAGCATCCTGGTGTCCTGAAGGGGGGACTCACTCCAGTCACCTCTGCACCCTAAACGAGTACTGGATTAAATCGACTCTAGCTCCTTAAATGCTCCTTTGTCCCCAGCTCCCCCTTCCCTGTCTCTCCCATGACACGGCCACCCAATGACATACAGGACCCAGCAGAGGAGGACGCCAGGCTGCTAGGAAAGCCCCCCGCCTCTCCCATCCCACACCCCTGAACAGCCTCCATTGGATCTCTGTGTAACTTTTATTCTCTTTGCTTTGGTCTATACAAAAAAACCAATAACCAAAAACATAAAGCGATAATAATAAAACTCTCTGCTGGGACCCCCCCATTCCCCCACGCGTGTGCAGGAGGTGGTGGGGGGAGTCTGAAACAGGAAGGGTAAGAGAAAGCCCCTCACCGCACACCAGAGGGGTCAGCCAAGAGCACTTCTTGGGGGCCAGCCAGGGCAGTTGTGTGGGTGGGACAGGGTGTGTGGGAGCTGTCCCCAAAGCTCCCTGGTACTGAGGAGCAAAGCCAACTGAGCATCCTGGAGAGAGAAGCGGGCTGTCCCCTGGAGCGGGGACTCACTCTCCACACCTCCGCCCCGTCTCCCCTGGACGGTTCCTGAACTTTTCAAGAGAAGCTTTGGAATTGCGGGGTTCAGGCCTTGAACCTTGAGTCCCAGAGACCCCAGGAATTCAGGGCAGTTGGTCAGTGGAGTTTGGTGAGAAAATCAGACTCAGAGAAAGAACCAAAACCCTGCAGGGCCCAGGCAGCTGGAGATAGGCTGGGGGGGGGGGGGGGTTCTGGGGTGGGGAACAGAGTGGGCAGCTTGTGTCTGAAGCTTTAAGTGGCCAGGGCCACAGGGGTGGGGAGGGGGTGTCAGGCCCAGGACAGAAAAGAAGGAGCAGAACACCATCCCAAGAAAGACCCTACGGAGGACCTCTGGGGGCGCGGGGTTCAGCAGGAAGTCGCAGCCCGGCCCCCAGCTCAGGCACTTTTCTGTCTTGCCCCATCGCCTGCACGGAGAGCCTCTCAGATGAGGAACCGCACCTGGTGGGGGTGAGCAGAGACACGGAGAGGTCAGGGGCTCGGCAGGCCTGTGTTCCCAGAAGCTCATGCCACTCCCGTGTCACCTGCCCGCCACCCCTGGAAGGAAAGGGCCGGTAGGAGCAGGACCCCTTGCCCCAAGCAAAGACGGGAATAAGGCCGGACAGGGCGTGCCTTGCCTGGGGAAGCTCAGCAGCGCCGCACCCCCACCCCTGAAAAGGAGCCAGGGTTTCAATGGAGAAATGGGATGGCCTCCAGCAGGAGGAGGTTCTAGAGAGACGCAAAAGCCGGTGCCCCAGCAGCCCGCAGCGAGGGTGCTGTACCAGGGGTCGAGGCATCTAGGCCAGCATGTGGTCGGCAGTGGGGTAGGGGGGCCTGAGGCCGTCGCTGTAGGTGTCGATGGGGTAGTCCCCGTCCATGTCCATGTGCATCTCCAGGGGATCGAGGGGCACGTCGCTCGAGTACATGGGGCGGTAGGTGGCATCCATGTCTGGGGACGAGAAGGGGGCTGGGTCCGGGGTCTGCAGGCCACCCTGCAGGGCACTCTGGGCAGCCCTCAGCCCCCTCCTCTAGCCCTGCCCCTACCCCCCCCAGTGGGCCTGACCCCTTCTGCAGACTCCCGCATCAGGGGATCTAGGCTGGGCTGGTGGAGGCCACACAGTGGTTGCCATGGGTCCTTTAGTCCTGGAGACACAGTGTGTCCCCTCACACACACCCACACAGCTCCCCGGGCCCCAAAGCGCTCTGAACACTCACCATCTGCATAAGGCTCGTTGATGGGGATCATGCTCTGGGCCTGCACAGGGAGAGAGAAACATTGCTGGGGGGGGGGGCCTCTGAAAATGCAGCCTCTGAGCTGGATCTCAGCTGGGGGCAAGGAGAGATGCTTCTAGAAGAGGGGGCCAGGGGAAAGCAAAGAGCCCTTGGAGGAACCGAGGGTGATGAAATGGGGTTACCCAGTGCCCTGATGAGCTCATGTCCTCGATACCTCCCCAGGGTGGAGGGTCTCACCAATCGCGCTGGGTTCCCACAGAACCAGAGCAGCACGGGAGGGGAGTGGAGGGAAGAGGACTCAAGAACGGTGCAGGGCCCTGCCCCGGCCAGGCCAGGCCGCTGACACACAGCACCCTCCTGCAAGTTAGGAAAGGGCACTCCTTCTGTAAGCACTTTATATTCATTAGGACAAAATAAAATTGCCATTTTTGTAGGTCAAAAACAGACATATGGTTCAACCTACTACTTTCATCTGCTAGGAATTGTCATCAATGATCCAATGATAAAATAAAAATCTACGGGCCAGGAGCGGTAGCTCACGCCTATAATCCTAGCACTCTGGGAGGCTGAGGCGGAAAGACTGCTTGAGCTCAGGAGTTCAAGACCACCCTGAACAAGTGTGAGACCCCATCTCTACAAAAAATAGAAAAATTAGCCTGGCATGGTGGCGCATGCCTGTAGTCGCAGCTACTCGGGAGGCTGAGGCAGGAGGATCGCTTGAGCCCAGGAGTTTGAGGTTGCTGTGAGCTAGGCTGATGCCGTGGCACTCTAGCCTGGGCAACAGAGTGAGACTCTGTCTCAAAAATAAATAAATAAAAATAAAAGTAAAAATCTATGAAGTTGACAGCATGTTGCCCTCGTGCAGTGTGCAACTTGCACAACCATACATTGCAGTCCAACCCAGGCCACTCACAGCCTCCCAGGCAGCCGGGTCATGCTTGAAGAGGGAGTTGGTGAGCTCCACGGACACACGCTTCCGGTAATCTGGGTTCTTGTCCTCGGAGATGCGGAACAGGACAGCAGCGGCATAGGTGGCTGAGCAGAGAGGAAAGGAAAGGCTAAGTCAGATGTCTGCCTCCACCACCCTCTCCCCGCTTGCCCACCGCACAGCCCCTCACCTGTGCCCTCGTTGCGGGAGTGCAGCAGCTCCATGAGGGGCGCAGAGGCCCCCTCAGCATCAATGGCGTCAGCCGCCTCCTTGTCCTGGGCCAGCTCGCACAGCACCCCGGCGGCCACACGCTGAATGTTCTCCACTGACGAGTACAAGAGCTGGGGAGAGGGAACACGGGGTGGGGGGTGAGGCAGGCCGGGCAGCGCACCCACAGCCCCACCCACCTCTCCCCTTTGCCAATTCAATGGTGGAAAACGGCTCCCGCTGGGGCTGTCATTTCTTTAAACTCCTGGGGCTGAGTGTCACTTGCATATGACCCACCTGGGACTTACTTGTTGCCTCCGCCCGTATCTAACTACTGGGATAGAGTATTAATGAGCTCTTCTACACGAAGGATATTAAACTCTCGTCTGTTATGGCGCCTGCACGTATTTTCCCAGTCTGCTGATTACATTCTTAATGCTTTTTTAGGTTGTTTCTGACACACAGATGGTTTTAATGTTTATGTGGTTGAATCTCAAGATGGTTTTTTTTTTCCATCTGTGATCTCGTCTCTTGCTTTTGAGCTTGGAAAGCCATTTCCATCAGGGGTCTGCTAAGGAGTCACTCCTCGTGTGGCCACTTGCTCCAAAGACCTCTCCATGTCTGGCCCAGACCTCTCAAACCTGTCACTCTCAACCTTCCCCTTTAAGCAGTGTGGGGGTGGGGAGAGCCTCACCTGCCCACCTGCCCCAGACTCACCTGTACGAACAGGGGGATGGTGTTGAGCCGGAAGATCTCCATGCGGTTCATGGGGTCCCGGGCGAGGATGTGCAGGGCTCCAGTGCAGCCCTCCACGATCTCCTCCATCCTCACGCCGTCCTGCACGAGGAGGCAGGGGCACGGGGACAGGTGGCCCTCAGACACACACGGCCACAACCCTCCCGCACTATGACACCCTGACAAACATCAGTGGCTCTTGGAGTTGGCATCAGTTGCAACTCACCTCCCCATTTACACACACACACATGCTCACACGTGTGCACGGAGGACACCCTGGCCCCCCTGGGAGGGCTGTCACAGGCACCACCGGCTCACTTACCGTGTAGGGCTGCTGTGTGCCTGCAGCCACGTGGCGCTGGGCGTCCTGGTGCGCCTTGACCAGCAGCTGCACGAGGCGGGGAATGACCGCGGCCTCCTGCAGTGGGGCATGGTTGGCTGGGCACAGCGCCAGGTTCCTGATCAGGCCAATGGTTGCCTGGCAAGAAAAGGGACAGTGATCAGGGACGTTTCTTGGGCAGCTGGAGGATCTCAATTTCCCAGCTTCAGGCATTTCTTCCCTCCCCTGTCACCTTTTCTGTCCCCTTGGCCAGATACAGACATGCTGGAAGACCTGCAGAGAATGAGAAGACCCCTAGCCCCTGTCCCTTATTCCATAGGATCCGTGGGTCTTCATGGCTACCTCTAATAGCACCTGCTAAAATAACACCCCATTCCAGAACATTCCACCATGTCCTGACCTTCACTCCGTCCTCTCTCTCTTAAACCACCCACAGACACTGTGACCCTGTTTGCTTCTCCGACAGCTCCCAACCCTGGTTATCAGGAAGTCTTTCCTATGGTTGACCCCAAAGCCTCCCGCTCAGGTGACGCTCACATTGCAGTCACTCCCCAGCAGGGCTCTGAGAAGAGGTCTCCCTGGGGTCCTCGACTCACAGGAGCCACTCTGGCCTCCCAGAGTCCCTCGGGGCCTTGCAAAGCAATTTGTCATCTCATTTGATCCTCAAAACAAGAAGCCTGGGCCAGCGCTGATGAAATCATGTGAGGTGAGGACGTGAGCACAGGCTGGATGACTTGCCTGGGTTACTTGTCACTTGTCACCTAGCTGCTGGCTCAGGGTGCACATGCTCCCCCCACCTTGGCTTACAGCCAAGACCAAGCACCGAGGAGGGGTCACACACTGCCTTTTTTTTTTCTTACTATAACTTTTTTAAAAATCCAATGTACATAATCACTTAGAGTCATTCTTTTCTGTTACATTGTCTAAAATTTAGCTAGTGGAGGCCCCTGCCAGCTGGCTCCTGTGCCAGTTGACAAAACCCAGTCAGTGGCAGCTTCCCACGCTCCAGGGGCAGACGTCACCCTGCCTTTGGCTCTTTTCCTTGTTTCTACACATAGAGACACACAGACCCTCTCGGATACGTCTGTCCCTTGGGCCTGCCACCACCTGGCCCACCCTCACACCCTCTGACCGACAGGAAAATGACGCACATCTCCCCTACCCAAGTGGCCTCCAGAGGAGAAGGCCCCCCCTTCATACCCCTGACTCCCCATGGCAGAAACTAAGTGTCCCCCAGAATCCTCTCTTTAGTAGCCTTGCTGAGTTTTAGGGGCACACGCAGCCTTCTGGATGGTGATCACACTTTCTAACCTCCTGGCATCTTCATGGGGCCAAATGACCGAGTTCTAGGTCGTGAGCGGAAGCTATGGGTCCCACTTCCTGGTGGCCACTGGCCCTCCCCACTTCTCATGGGCCAGAACCCATCTAGGGCATGTGTTCAGTCCAACCATCATGTCAGGACAACACTCATCTAGACCCTCCGGCGTGAGAAACGTGCCCCATGCACCAGGGGCATCCCCTGAGCGCTGGTCTCGGAATCTCAGACCCTGCCCTTGGGCCTACTGAATAGGGACCTGCATTTTAATGAGACTGCCCAGGGTGCCCATGCGCATACTAAGCTTTCAGAAGCTCCACTGTAGGGGATGGCGGAGCCACAAGATGGAAAGAATCTGGATCTCTGGAGCAGAGCCAATGTCAAGGTCTGAACTGTTACATGGGAGAGAAAGAAACCTCTATCTTGTTTGAGCCACTGTATTTAGGGCATCTTTGTTGCAGCAGCTTCGCCCGTACTGACACGGCGCCTGACCCTGCAGCAGGGAGCTCCTGCTGGCCCAACCCCAGTACCTTGACCAGTGGCCACTGGTTGGGCTGGTTGAGCAGCTTCACGATAGCTGGGATGCCGTAGTTGAGACGCACAGAGTTCTGGGCCATCTCGGCCTCGGGGGTGGCGGCTGGTGAGGTGGCGCAGGGCACAGACGGCGGGCTCTGTGATGTCATCCTTGTCGCCGGCACGCTGGATGGCGTGAATGAGGGCCTCCACGCCACTGTTCTGAGTCACCAGCGTCTTGTTCTTACTGTTGTTGCACGTCAGGTTGGAGAGAGTGCCCGTGGCGCAGGTGAGGACGTTGACGTCGTCCACGCTCAGCTGATTAACCAGAATCTTCAGCACGCTCTCCAGGCCCTCCTGGGGCGAGGAAGGCAGTGGGGAGTGAGGGAGCAGCCAGCTCCAGGGAGCCTTCCCAAATATGTCCGAGGGCAGCGGGATAGCAGGGGTCAGCCCTGCCTGTTCGTGCCTCGGAACCTCTACTCCCACAACACGTTGATGCCCTGGGAGAGAGTGTTACTGTCCCTCGCAGCAAGGGAGGCAGTGAGGCTCAGAGAGGCTGAGGAGCTGGCCCACAGACACACAGCGAGTGGCTGGATCGGAACCCAGGCCAGCCCCTAAGCCCATGCTCTTCCCTCCACCCCACCTGCCTCTCCCTCGGGCCCTCAGACCCAGGCAGAGCCCTACTCAGACCGAGGGTTTGGTGGCCAAGTAAAGCCTCTAGGCCAGGAGGCAACTGCCGTGGGGCCACATGTTTCAGTGGCCCAGCTGAGCCCCTTTTATATGCTTCTCACCTTTCTAGGCCTTCCCTGCCGCCCCTGAGGGGGCCCTAAGCCAAATGCACTTTCAGGATAAATGTGTAACTCAGAAGTCTCACTTCTCCCAGGGAGAGCCATGTGGGCCTTGTACGGGGGGCAGAAAGACCCCAGCTTTGGGGACAGACAGTCCTGGGTTCAAATCCCAGCTCTGTCATTTACTAGCTGTGACCACGGGCCACTACTTAACTCCCTGAGCCTTGGTTTCGTCATCTAACCAACAGGGTCCCACACTCTACCTCCAGGATGCCGAACGGGTTAAATGAGCTGACATCCACAAGCCCAAGCAGAGCCCAGCGCAAGGCAGGTGCTCAGTGAACAGCGCATTAATGGGAGAGGTGCTGGGGAAGGGCAGGTTCGCTGGAGGGAGGGACCAGGGGCTTGTCCTGGAGATGCACTTTTTCTTTAATGATAATTTTAGCTGCCCGGACTCAAAGCTATGTCTTGGTGCACTATTGCTCCCTGCCCCGAGTCCAGGTCAAAACTATTCCTTTGCCACCACCTGAACCCCAGCTTAAAACATCAGCCCCCACCCGCTTCTCTTCCCTTCCCAAACCCACAATAGGGATTAGAGCCTTTGGCTGATGGGATGAGAGTCTTCAGCCACGAGGGCGGGGGATTGAGAGGCCACAGTCCTCCCACAGCACCTCAGGTCCGACACCCAGACAGGAGGCTGGAGGAGGCAGCTGCAGAGGTCGACCCCAGGCCTGGGCACCTCCCTCACCTGCTTGGTGGCCACGTCTGAGAGGTTGCGCAGGGTCCACAGGCAGTTCTGCACGAGGCGGGGGCTGTTGCTTGTCAGGTGCTTGCCCAGGGCCTGCATCCCACCTGGGGTCAGGGACAGGGGTCCCGTCAGCCACAGGGGAGGATGGTGCTAGGCAGAGCCCCCGCCCAGCCACCCTTGAGGCCATAACACTCACCAGCCTCCACAATGGCAGGCTTATTGCTGGGACACACAGACAGCACCTTGAGCACCCGGCTGGTGGTCCAGAGCAGCTTCTCGTAACTGTAGTTACGCATGATCTGCACAAGCGCCTGGGGTCCTCCATTGGCCAGGATGATCAGCTGTGGGGGCAGGGGGGAGTGAGATAAACAGGGAATGTGACAAGGAACAAGGAAGGTAGGGGGGGCAAGTGACAGAACTGTCATTACCGAGTTTCAGCTAAAACCCAAATAGCATTTGTGGCCGTTATGTAAATCAAAAGTCTGAAAAAAGAAAATACGCAATGCTGGCAAGGATGTGGTAAAACTCTACTCATACCCATTACCACCGATGGCACTGGAAATTAGTCCAGTCCTTTTGGAAAGCAGTCTGGCCATCTGGGTAAAAGCCTAGAAGTGTTGAAAATCTTTAACCCCGCAGATAAAAATTCTGGGGTTTAGAGCAAGACCTGTCTCTAAATAAATAAACACACAGAGTGAGGGGGCAGAGGACAGGGCCTAGGGCAAGATGGAAGGATGGGCTTCAGGCCATGGGAGGGCAGGGAGGGGCCCACCTTGCTCTCCTGGTTGCCATAGGCCAGGAGCTGCAGGCAGTCAGTGGTGATGGCCAAGAACTTGGGGTTGTTCTTGTTGAGCAAGGGCACCATCTTCTGCAGCCCGTCCGCCAGGCGCACTGCCATCTTAGCGCCCTCCTGGTAGAGCAGCAGGTTGTGCAGCGTGGTGATGGCGTAGAACAGGACCGACTCCACGGGGGAGCTGGGAGGGTGGGCAGGGGGTTAGCACCAGTCAGGTCCCAGGGGCCTGGCATACATGGGGGCCTGGCATGGGTGTCCACCTCCCCCAGGAAGCCTTCCCCACACTGACACCCCATGAAAACACCCCTTTGCTAAAATCTGACCGTCCCTTGAGCCCAGCGCCACTCTTGTGCACAGAGCCCACAGCACTCTCCTCTCCCCACTGGGGCTGTGACTCCTGCTTCTGAGCCCCCAGCCTGGTGCTGAGCACATAGCAGGTCCCCTCGACACCTATCCCTACTGAGTGACCATGTGGAAGGCCACGTGCTAGACAGGCCCTGAGTGGCATTCAGAGGGGAGTGACATCACTATCTCCACCCTTAGGGAGCACCTAGCCTAGTACGGGTACAAGGAATGAGGCCAAACAACATTGGCCAGGAAAGAGAAAGTTTGCAAGAGACTTTGCACATGCTATTCCTTCTGCCTGAATGTTCTTCCCTTCTCCGTTGGCCAAACTCCACTCACCCATCAACCCCCTTCTCTTAGCCCTTAGAGCAATTCTACCTCTGAGCAATCTTGACACTCTTCCGCCATAGCCTATATGGTATCCCAATAATTAACCTGCTGTTTATGTGCCCGTCTCCTCCGTTAGGCTGTGAGCCACTGAGTGTGAGGACAGGGTGTAGCTCTGCACCTGGCACACAGTAGGTGCAAAAGATGCTTATGGGAAGCCCAGGCGAGGAAGGGGGAAGCCCAAGCGAGGGGGTGTCCCGGGGTCCTGGGCTCCCGCAGTGAGCAGGGGCGGTACCTGAGCATGCGAACCAGAGCAGGGATGCCGCCCGACTTGAAGATGGCGAGCAGCCCCTCGCGGTGGTGGGAGAGGTTGTGCAGGATGCTGGTGGTGCAGCGGGCCGTGTCCAGGTCGCTGGTGTTCTGCATGGTGCGCACGACGGCCGCCACCAGCTGGGGCGAGCCCATCAGGGCCCGGCGCGAGGCCTCCTTCTTCGACAGCTGGTTCACAATCATGGCTGCCTTGGTCACCACCACCTGGAGGGTGGACGTGAGCAGTGAGCAGGGGCCAGGACGCCCCTTCCCCAGAGCTCAGGTGGACCCAAGTCAGACTCCTCACACGCATGGGGGGTCTGGGTCATGATCTCTCTCCACCTCTACAATGTCCTTCCCCTGCGGACACCTGACCTCTCCCCTCCCCCACCCCAGCCTGGCCTCTCACGGACCGGGTCCTCATCGTTGAGCAGCTTGGTGAGCTCGGGCAGGGCCCGGGTGGCCAGCTCGGCATCGTCCTGGTAGTTGATGAGATGTACGATGGCCGACTTCAGCAGCTGGGACGGCTCGGCCAGGCGCTGCAGGTTGGTGGTCTGCCCCTCCACCTGGGTGGCCAGCAGCAGAGAGCTGTCCTCGCCAGACACGCCAGGACACATGGCCTCCCGCACCCGCTTGGCTCTGGCTGTCGTGGACATCTGGTACTCCAGGTCACCTGGGGGCCAGCAGGGCAGGGACTGAGTGCAGGAGGCAGGCAGGGGCCAGCCCCAGGGAGTAGGGCAGGATGCACGGACAGCCCCGCCTGGCTCCCTGGGCTGTCCGCACCCTGACGAGGCCCCAGCTCGCCACTCACTGTTCCGCCTCTCACCGGGGACCTGGGGGAGGTCACCATTGCCTGTCACCTCATCTGTAAAATGGTTCTAGCCACCACAGGGAATTCTTATGACGATTAAATGAGAAAACAGTCATAAATTACTCTGAAAAGATTCATCTGCCTGGTACCTATCACTATAAACATGTTAGTCATACTTATTTTTAATAAGAATAGCTAACATTTTTTCAGCACTTATACAGTGCCTGGCAGTGAGTTAAGTGCTTTTCTTTTTTCTTTTTTTTTTGGAGACAGGGTCTTGCTCTGTCACCTGGGCTAGAGTGCAGTGGCATCATCATAGCTCACAGCAGCCTCAATCTCCTGGGCTCAAGCAATCCTCTTGTCTCAGCCTCCTAAGTAGTTGGGACTACAGGCACATGCCACCACGCCTGGCTAATGTTTCTATTTTTTGTAGAGACTGGGTCTTGCTCTTGCTCAGGCTGGTCTCGAACTCCTGAGCTCAAACGATCCACCTGCCTGGGCCTCCCAGAGTGCTAGGATTACAAGCGTGAGCCACCGCGCCTGGCCTTCTTTTATTTTCTTATTTACTCTGACAACAACCCTACAAGGTAAGTATAATTATTACCTCCACTTTACAGATGGGAGAACTGGGCACAGCAGCCTGACTCAGGGGCCCATGCCCCTACTCTGTTCTCCTCCCCCAACCATCTTTTCAACTCCGCAATCTCAGAATTCTAACTATACTCTCACCATCACCAAAGGCAGCAACTGTCCCACTACACAGGCAGGCAAGTGGAGGCCCAGAGAGCCGCCCAGCACCATGCAGCAGATCAACGGCAACGACAGGCCTGGCTTTCAGAGAGCAGGAGCTGGGTCCTCAGCTGGGACCGTAGGGTCCCCTCCAGCTTCCATTCCCTGGGGCCCTGGGGGGGAGGGGCCTGGGAGCCCCACAAACAGTGCCCAGGTGACCCTGCCCTGGCAACCATCTGGATGCCTCCGGGGAGAGGGAGGCAGAGGCCCTGCCTTCTGATGAGTCAGGAAGGAGAAGACATCTACATGGCTTTCCCACCTGGATGCTGTCCTCTTAGCTACCGACAAACTCCTCACCCTGCCAACCCGGGAGGCCCCTGCCTGCTGTCAGGGGGGAGACCAGCGTGCAGGGGCCGAGCTCGGTGGAGCCCCCACAGCCACAGTCCCCCTGCACCTCTTCCCAGCGAGCACAGCTCACCTGCTGTAACGTTCACGGCCCTGGAGGCACCTGTGGACAACAGTCCTAGGGCTACCCCTCTCCCCCAGCACACCTGGGCCCCCTCCTTCCACCCCCGCCACGAGGAGCACAGGGGATGCCTGGGGACTCCTGAGGGCTGCAGCCCTGACTCTCCCATCGACCTTGAGGGTTCTGGAGCCAAAGGGATGTGTCCCAAAGTCCAGGGGCTCCCTAAGGGCAGCAGTGACACCTTCCCATCAATGACTGAGCCTCTTCCTTCAGACTGGGGCACGCTAAGGGTGGAGTCTACACCTTCCCTCCATGCTGAGGGTTCATGGAAGAGAAGTCTGGTCCCTCCCACACGGGGTACCCTGAAGCCCCGTGCCTCCTCCCGCAGACTGGGTGGGCCCCTGCGAGCACGAGCCGTACCTCCCCGCTTCCACCGCGCTGCTCCCTAAGAGTGGGAACTGGGCCTCTCTGCTCAGAACGGGGCCCCTACAATCTGCCTCCTTCTACTGGGACCTGTCTGCAGGGCCCAGCCAGGTTTTCTGCCCCATGGAACAGTCCCCGGGGGTCCTGACCTTGGCTCGGGGGCACGCCCTGTGTGTAGGTGGTGGTCTTCTTGATCGTGTACTGGCGCCCGCAGCTCTCGTCGTCCTCCACGACGCCCTTGCCACTGACTGAGGGCACGCAGGTGTTGGCGCCCGAGTGGATGCCTGAGTCGTAGGTGTACGTCTGCTGCCACTCGGTCACCTTGATGGGCTGCTCGATCAGGTTCATCACCTCCATCGTGGCTGCTGGCGGCACAAAGAAGGAAGTCAGGAAGCAGGAAGTCAGCTGGCCCCCGGAGGGGCCCCCCAACACCTGGCCCAGCCCCCAGCTTCAGCCCTTCCCCAGGCCCCGCCAGGGGTCTCCCCTCACCCCACCACAGCCCCAAGGGCCCCAGTGGGCTACAGGATGGGGGCGAGGGGAGTACAGAAGGGCCCGAGGCCCGGGGAAGGGGAGGGGCTGCCTATATGAGATGCCCTGGGAGCAGAGGAGCCCCAGGGGTGCCAGCTGTCTGAGTGCTGGCCTTGCATCTCTGGCCTCCAGTGGGGGATGAACCCCTGGGGCTGGGGCAGGAAAGAGCTAGATGCCCCAGCAGCCCTAGGCTCAATTGCTGTCCCGACCCAACACTCCCAGGAGCCCCCAGCAGCCTCTGGGGTCTGTGGACCCAGCCTTGCCCCACGGGGGCTCCCTGGGAAAGGCTGCAGAGGCGAGGCCACACCCAGCCATTGGACAGGAGACTGGGTGGGGCAGGGAAGCAGTCAGACAGGTTTCTCTGGAGTGCCCCAGGCTCCCTGGGAGACTCCAGGATCTCACTGTCCTGCAGGTTGGGCAGGATCACAAGTGGCCCTAAGTCTCTCCCAGCACCCCAGAAGCCCCTTGCAGCATTCGGAGAACCACAGACCAGTTCAAATCTCAGCTCCTTACTACCAGGGCAGTTCCCCTCTCTGCTGAGCCTCAGTGTCCACTTCCGTCAAATGGGTTACACCACCTCCCTCACAGGTGGTTGTGAGAACCATGTTGCAAAGGCCCAGCACAGTGCCTGGCACATGGCAGCTGCCCAGTGTTGGGGGCCATGGCTGTTCCTCTCAGTCCTGCCTTCTCTCCTCTGGTCTCCCCAAACCCAGGCCAGGCATCTGCAGCGGGGCGGGCCTCTGGGTGGTCACTGCCTCTCAGGAACTCCTCTCTCTCTGCAGACTTAGGGGCACTTGAAGGTTAATGAATAGCTGGGCCCCACTTTGTACCAGGGAGGTGAACTTCCCACGTGGTCTGCGTTTGGCTCCACGGTCTTGGGAACCAACCTCCCAAGGTCAGCGACTGTGGGACAGGCAAGGGACACTGAGATCCAGTGAGGGGCGCTATGGGCCAGAGCCCGCACAAATGCCACCATGTTCACAGACGGGTTTCATAGCACATGCTCTGTTTCCCCATTCACAGATGTGGAAACTGAGGCTAGAAGTTGCAGAGCCAGGATCAGGCACAGGCGTGAGTGAGTGACAATGAAGAAGGTGGCCACTGCACATCCCAGCGTGGCCTCAGAGAGCAGGCAGACCCCAGGCTGCTCCACCCATGATGCCGGGCAGCACCCAGCATCTCAAACCGGTTGTCCCACTGTGATGGAGGGCTGGGGGAGGGCGAGGGTGGGGTGGCTGGTGCAACTTGGCCCCACCCCAGGAACAGAGAGCATCAGGGATGTGTCTTCCCTGTGACAGCCCCAGTGCTGCCCTCAAGGAGGATGACGAATGACCCTTCAGGTCTTGCCTTTTATGGCGACGCAGGGTGGCCCGTGAGCACACCTGGAACAGGCAGAGGCAGGGGCCAGACCCGCTCCCAGCTGCCTCCTTCTCTTCCCGCCATCCTGAGTGACTCAGAGTTTCGTGCTGATACACAGAAGCAGGCCCTGAATGCCAGACAGCAGGCTCTGTGCCGCCAGATGCTCCCAGCTGCTTCCCAGGCCTGGGCCAGGGTGGCTATTTCAGGAGGAGCCCCACCCCCTCCCACAGGCCCCTCCCCCACAGCACAGGGGACGGGCCACAGGCAGGAAAGGGGGGCTTGGGGAAGGCAGACTCAGGAAAATCCTGCCTGGCTTCCTCCTGCCTTCCCCATCCTTCCTCCAGCCCCAAGGGCGGGTCCCCAGAGAAAATGGAGGAGACACAGACGCCACCCCCAGGGAGAAGGGAGAAAAGTGGACATGCAAGCACTTGAGAAGGACGGTGCCACCGCACATCAGGAAATATGGTGGCACCAACCCTCTGAATGTCACTCTGCTAGGCAGAAAGTCGAGCCGACATCTGGATGCCCAGCCTCAGTCAGCTCTGCTCGGGCCTAACTGGACGTCTCCAGCCCTGGTCCATAAACACACCCCATCCCAACCGGAGAAGAGACAGAGACGGCGCCTAACCTTGGGGCTTCTCCCCAGAGACAGAGACTAACCCCAGGCCTTCTCAGCTGAGCCAGAGGGCTGCGGGCCTAACCGAGACGGCGCCTAACCTTGGGGCTTCTCCCCAGAGACAGAGACTAACCCCAGGCCTTCTCAGCTGAGCCAGAGGGCTGCGGGCCTAACCCCAAACCACAGGGACCACCTTCTTGCCAGCCCCATGTTGAAAGGGACCACCAAGGTCAAGGCCGGCCCCCAGGCAAGGTGCTTCCTCAGCAGGCCCCTCACCACCCCCACCAGCCCAGGCCTCCAGCCAAGAGATGCTGAGTGCTAGACAGCTGCCCAGGGACAGAGAGAGGCCATACAGAGGTCAAAGGATACCACTGGGGGTAGGGGACAGTAGCCTTTATTATCAAATCTCACTCTTCCCTGAAAGCAACCCTGGCAGGCATTTTTCTAGTCCCAATTTCGAGGTAAGGAAGCTGGCTCCACACTGAGAAAATGGTAGCACCTGCTCCAATCCAGGTCATCCCCCCAGGGGGACCAGCACCCAGGCCACTAGACAAGACCGTGTGGAGCTGAGCCCTCTTGCCAAGGGGAGGAGGGGGCTGATGCGGCCAAGGGTGCTCGCAGATGGGGGGAAAGCACCCAGTTGCAAATCAAGAGTCCCAGGTTCTAGTCCCAGCTCTGCCACAGACTTGCTGGGTGTCCTTGGGCAATGACTTTCCCTGTTCATTTACAGAAAGGGTGGCCCAGGTGTTGATGTCTAAGATTCTAGGAATAAGGAACCAGGATTCCCATGGCAGACAGAAGGCTGAGGGCGGGCCAGGTCAGAGCTGGAAAGTGGCTCAGAGAAAGGACAGATACCAGGACTCTTGTTGAGGAAAGGACCATGGGGAGAGCTATTCCTGCAATAGGAAGGCTGGAAGTCAGACCTCAGGCAGGACTGTCAACCAGCCCCACCTTTCTCCTTACCTCCTCCCCAGGAGAACCAGGGAAATTCTCCCACAAGAAACAAAAGTGCTGATTTTACAGTTTCCAGGGTGGAGGGAGCCGCACCCAGTTTGGTCTCGTTCCTCTCCACCCCGGACCTGGAGTCAGACCTTCCGCAATGCCCCTGGACAGAATCCGGGCGGAAGCGGGAGAAACAGACACAGGCCCTGCCCACACGCCCCAGCCAGGGACAGACAGGGACAGGGACAGGGACAGGGCAGGTTACTGAGTTGAATGGGGGGCCTTTGTTTAGCAGTGCGCTCTATTGTTGGCAGCACAGGAGGAAGAAGCCAGCTCTGAGATCACAGGGTGGAGTGAGGGACAGCTCAAGGACAGGAAGACAGAAGACGAGGGGTGCGGAGGACCCTTCCCCCGCAGGCAACACCAGCTGAGTCTGCAAGCAGGCAGGGAGGCTGCTTGGGGTGAACCCTGCCCCTCCTTCCTGCCTCCTCCTCCGCACCCGGCACCCGAAATCCAAGACTGTCCTAGCAGAGTGCAGCCCAGCCCTGACATTAAAAATAACCCCAGCAGAGCTACATCTGGCTCCTGCACCAGCCAGCACCTGCTGGGAACAGTCACTAACCGCCACAGCTGGGCTGGACTACAGGGCGCCAAGTGTCAATAAGACACCTGGAGACACAGGGAGGGCAGGCTGCCCACAAGCCGTGCTGTCTTAGGACAGAAGCACAGGGTGGGGCTGGGTCCCCCAGAGGTTCCCCAGGCCAGAGACCAGCATCCTGTGCAGACACAGATCCCGAGGCTCAGACAGTGACAGAGGACGGGTGGAAGTGCGTGGGATTCTGAGTGGGGAGAGGGGTTCCACCCAGCCCCACCACTTGGGCAAGTTACTGGATTTCCTTAAGCCTCATTTTCTTCATCTGTAAAATGGAGACAATCAAGCTACTGTTTTCACTGGGACTCTGGCCACAGGCAAGGCTCAGGCAAGCACCCTCGTATTGTAGAACAAAAAGATGGCAGAGGAGAAGGCTGGCACAGACAGGTGGCTGGCAAGGTGGCTGGCAGCCTGCTTTGGGGGACCCAGAGCAAGACCCGGGCTTCTTTCTCTGACCCCTCAGATGAGGGCTAGGTGAGGAGCTGCCTCCCAACCCCAGGCCAGAGCCCCTGGGGAGGGTGAGGGGCAGGGCTGGTGGGGAGGAATGAAGTTTGGGTCCTGGGTGGGAGCAGAGACACTGAGCTGTCCCCCTTGCGGTTGGCGCACTCCCCACACAGCAGCCCCGGGGAGGCTGGGCTCAGCGGGGCTCCCGCTGCAATCTGGCCAGCAGTCCCAGGCACAGACACAAGCAGGCTCTAGAAAAGTACAGAGACAGACATGACCGATTCCCTTGAGAGCCTGTCCACGCCTCAGGCTGGGGCTTCCCAGCAGGTCTCTCTCCTCTGGCTGGCAGCCCCGGAGGGACCCTCTCGCAGACTGGAGGTTCTCTGGCAGGCACCGTGGTCTGCGTCGGCAGACTGGCCACTCCAAGAGGGCAGAGATCAAAGCAGGACACAGGACAGAGAAGCTGGTCTTAAGCTTCCGGAGGAAACCCTCACTTCCAGTCTGGGGCACAGGCTGAGCTGTGGCCTGAGGACAGGCTGGGCCTGGGGGAGGCTCAGGCCTGTGGCCCCAGAGAGTGTTTGCTTTCCTCCTCCTGGGCTCCTTCCCAAAGCAAACAAACCTGGGTGGGAAAACGAAGGGGGTTTGTAGGACAGGGAAATGCCCTGCACAAGTAGCTCCACCCCGGGAACCCCTGTGCTCCCTGGAGAGGGCTCCAATGCCATTCGCTGCCGGTGACCCTGGGCAGGCCGGATCCCAAAGCAGCAGATGACCCCCAACCAGGACTCTTGGGAATGGAAAAACGCTTCACCCCGCATCAGGAAGCAAGAGCAGAGGGCTGGCTGTGTCCGAATCCTTGCCCGACCCTCTCTCGGAAGAGCAGGAAAAACCCGCCTGTTTATTTTCACTAGATCCCTGTACAGCACAGGCTGGAGAACATCACGATTTAAATAAAGATTTGCTTAAAATTTGCTACTGTATACAGAGCATGAGCTCATCAAGACCGTGGCTAAAGAACAAAAGGATGCTAATAAAAGAGAAGGGAAAGAAATCTTAGAGGAAATTGCCTAACAGAGTTGGGATGATGAGCAATTTTTTTCTTCTCTCAAACTTTTCTAAACTTCCCAACTTTTTATTTTTTTATTTTTAAAAATGTTTAAATTATTTTTATTTTATTTATTTTTTGAGACAGAGCTCTGTTGCCTGGGCTAGAGTGCCATGGCGTCAGCCTAGCTCACAGCAACCTCAAACTCCTGGGCTCAAGCAATCCTCCTGCCTCAGCCTCCCGAGTAGCTGGGACCACAGGCATGCGCCACCATGCCCGGCTAATTTTTTCTATATATTTTTAGTTGTCCAGCTAATTTCTTTCTATTTTGTTTTTAGTAGAGAGGGGGGTCTCGCTCTTGCTCAGGCTGGTCTCAAACTCCTGAGCTCATATGATCCACCCGCCTCGGTCTCCCAGAGTGCTAGGATTACAGGTGTGAGCCACCACGCCTGGCCTATTTTTATTTTATTTATTTATTTTGAAACAGACTCTTGCTCTGTCACCCTGGGTAGAGTGCAGTGATGTCATCGTAGCTCACAGCAACCTCAAACTCCTGGGCTCAAGCGATCCTCCTGCCTCAGCCTCCCCAGTAGCTGGGACTACAGGTGTGCACCACCATGCCTGGCTAATTTTTCAAATTTTTCTATTTTTAGTAGAGACGGAGTTTTGCTCTTGCTCAGGCTGGTCTAAAACTCCTGAGCTCAAGCGATCCTCCCACCTCGGCCTCCCAGAGTGTTAGGATTACACGCATGAGCCCTGCACCTGGCCTAAACTTCCCAATTTTTTTACAATGATCAGATATTACTTTTTCAATCAAGGGAGAGGGAGAGTCACCCACAGATAAGCAGTTTATTGATTTCCCAGCCACCGTCCTCATAGTGGGGAGACACAGAAAGCTGAACTTCCTGCCCTGAGGGCCCACAAAGGCCAAGATGCCAGGAGGCTGAGCAAAGGGGAGTGGTCAGAGAGCTTTTTCTTCAGGCCTGGCCAAGGAATTGGCTGGAAAATGGGACAGTCCACGTCCCTAGAATGCCACCAGATCCAACCACGTCCTGAGAGAGGCCTCATGGTGTCACTCACAGTAACTCAAGCTCCGATACCTGCCCAACCACACGACTTTTCCTCTTCACAGGGGTCGCTAGGCCAGCCTGCTCATAGATGTCTCTCCCTCTCACTGCTATGTCACTCTTCTCTCGAAAGACCCAAGATGAAGTTTCCCTAGGGACCCCAGCAGGTCTCAGACTCACTCCAAAAATTAGTGAGTCCTGCCTGCTCCCCATCCTGGACCCCCACCCCTCCCTCTTACTCTTCTTCAACTCAAGATCTCATCTCTAGCAGACAGGAAGTCCTTCCCCCTGTCTAGCCTCCATTCCTTCTATAAGAGCATCAGTCCCAATTGATCCTGCGTCCTTCAGGGTGACAGAAAACTGCAAGCCCATCCCCCTCTTTGTAGCAGTCAGCTGGGACTGAGCTCATTCTCTTTCCTACTGTCTCGACCTCGAGTCCGCTTAGCTTTCTCCAGGATCAATAGTCCCCATGCCTGGGGTCTCCTCCTGCCCTCAAGGGCTGTGGAAGCTTGGTGACAGGCTCAGGGCTCAGGCTGCACCATCACGTATGGAGAAGCCATTTCCCAGACCCCCTTTCCAGGCCCATTCTGGTGTCAGCTGCCCAGCTGGCAGAGGTGCCAGAGCCAGGCAGGTCTGAGAGGACAATCTGACACCAGCTCTTCCCTCAAGGGCAAAGGCTCAGGCTGACAGACAGCACCCATGACCCCCACCCCGTCACTAGAAAGGCCCTCCCAGCAAGCAACCTACCCCTGGTCTCCGGGGCTCCAAAGCATGGGACAGCCAGTTCCCCGCCAAGAGCAGCCTGGCAGCACTGACTGGTGGCACCCAGCAGGACATTAGTCTAGGCCTAAATCTGACTCTCCTTTCTCTCCACTCCCCAGGGAGCAGCCCCCCTCTATCCTGGCACAGCTCCAGCCCCCAGCAAAGCAGGCAACTCCCACTTCCTATATAGGGACAAGCCCAGAACAGCCATAGTTCTACCCAGCTCAAGCCAGGAGGCAGCAGGGCTTTGACCCTTCCCCTCCTCTTTCCCTCCCAACCTCCCCCAAACAACAGCCATAGCCCCTAGCCTCAGGAGAGAGCCTCCTCCACCAGGAACTAAAAACCAAGCCACTGGGGAGGCCTCAGAGGGTGGCTGCGAGGACATGAGTCACCCCCACCTTCACCACCCACACCTACTTTTATGGGCATTTCCGAATTCTCTTCTCCCCCATCAAGCAGAGGCTCTCAAAAATGGGCGGCAGAAGAGTCCTTCCCAGAACTTCAGTGGGGCAGGGCAGCAGGATGGGCTCTGGGCTTGCAGCCCCAGAGGACCCAAATGCCAGTCCTGGCTCTGCTCAGCGTCTAGCTGTGCAACCCTGGGCAAGTGACTTAACTTCCCTGAGTTTCAATTTCCTCATCTGTAGAATGGAGATAATGATACCCGCTTCATGGACAGCCATGAGGAATAAGTGAGAACAGTTCATGAAAGTGTTTGGTGTCTAAAGTCTTTCCTTGATCTTAAGTTAAGGCTACCCAGGCAATGAGAGACAGAGCTGGGACTCCAACCCAGCTCAGCCCCCTATACCATCTCTCCAGATAAACAGCCCTGTGTAGACCAGTCAATTCCCCATCTCATTCTAAGGTGGCTCCTGGTAGGGAGAGACCTCGCTCTTCGGTACCCACCCCATGGGCCTCCAGGAAGGGAAAAAGCTGCCAGCCCTGGCCTGCCCTTCATTCCCACACACTGCATTCTCAGAGCCTGGCTGCACAGCCTGAATGGAGGCTCCAGAGGGAATGGGGTGGAGCTGGGGTGCAAGGGAGGGGTGGAGTGGGGAGAAGAGGGCTCATGCCACCCAAGCTGGGGCTTGATCTTAGCAAGAAATGACTAATGGGATCCTACCTTCTTCCCCTCCCCCTCAAGTCCAGCCAGTGGCCAGTTTCACCAGGCACCTCCTAGCAATACTTCCTCAGTATTATCTTTTCATCACAGCCACAAACCAGATTAGCTAAACTAATCATGTAGCCAGTGTAATTACAATGCCTTCCCCTCCTCCACATTGGCTCCAAGAAGGGGGAAAACAGGTTATTTTTGCCCAAACTCCATGCCCCTGTAGTTCCCCAGAGGTGCAGGCCCCTCCCCCGGCCTCCCAGGGCCTGGGTTCCCACCTCAGCCTCCCCCTAGCCCAGGGCTGAACCTGACCCCCTACTCAGGACACTCCAAGGGGGTGGGTCTGGCGCTCCCCCACTCTCCCATCAGCAACCAAAGGAGGTGGCAGGCTCCCTGCCCCCGCCCCCCCCAAGCAGCGCAGATGCCCCTCCCACCTTCCTTCCACACCCAGGACTTGAGAGAGAACCCAGCTCTCAGTCCCCCAAGGGGGCTGCGCTCCAAGTCCTGCGAAAAGACCACACTCTGGTTTGTACAGGCTGGTATAGAAAGCCTGGTTAAGAGCCCCAATTCCGGCGAGGGGTCGGGTAGGGCTCTTAGGAAATTGGGGGCAGAGGAGGTGGGGGGCCTGATGCACCTCTGCCCGAGGGAGTCTATTGTTGACAAAACCTTCCCCCAGAAAGCCATCCTCCTGTCCCACTTTCGCCGTCAAATTCTCTCAGGAAAGGGGGTGGCGAAAGATCTGGGAAGGCTCCAGAAAGCACGCACCTTCCTAAT
Organism: Lemur catta; assembly: GCF_020740605.2. Classification (NCBI taxonomy): domain Eukaryota; kingdom Metazoa; phylum Chordata; class Mammalia; order Primates; family Lemuridae; genus Lemur; species Lemur catta. The sequence goes on from NC_059142.1 coordinate 39,130,440, forward strand.
TCAGAAATCAGATGGCAAGCAAGCCCCACAGCCTCAATTACCAGCTGGCTAAGTAAGGAGGGGGTGGGGTAGAGAAGAGAACAACCACTCCCTCCACCTTCCACAGTTTGGCCCAGCCCCGCCCCACCCCCATTCCTGGGGAGGGGGCAGAGCTTGGGAGAGAGAGCCACTAGCAGGCAGGCCTCCTCCGAGGGGGTGTGGTGGTCCCTGGAGGCAGGAAGAGACGGAAGAAGCAGCTTCCCCTCTCGGCCCTCCCCCCCAACCCCGGCCCCCACCTCAGGTCCCAGGGGCCCAGCAAACGGGATGCAGGTGGGGGCAGGGAGACAGGGTCAGAGCGCAGACTCTGGCCCAGGTTGAGCCTGGGGCCGGCTGGGGGAGGGGGCTTTGCACGAAGCGGGACCCCCTAAGCCTAGAGGAAGCTCTGGGCTAGGAGACAGGAAAACCCCAAGAGAAAACTGGCGTGAGTACTTCCTTCTGCAAAGTTTGTTTTGGGTGATTTTTCCAACAATAAGAGGTTAGGGAAGAAGGGTAGTCCTGTTCCCACACCAACACTCTGGAAGCCACAGCTACTGGAAACTGGGCCAGGTGACCCTGAATTCTCCACCCATGCACAGACACCTCCTCCCAGACCCCAGTCCGAGCCACGGATGCCAGACACCAGCTGGGCACTGAGCCGGGCCCTGCACCAACCCCACTGTCACCCCATCCCACATCCCCTGAAGGAGCCCTGGCCCGGCACCCACGGGAGGCGAGGGAGGCGCCGCAGGTAATATCAACGAGCCTCCGGGAGCCGGCCACAGGACTCCGTGCGCTCACCTGCCGAGCAGGTGAGGCCAGCGTCGCTGGGAAAATGTGTGCTCAGCCCCCACAGTTGGGCAAGCTGGGTGCAGACAATAGGGCCCCACCCAGGCCTGGGGGAGTAGGGAGGGAGGGAAGGCGAGGATGACGCGTGGGATGGGGCGAGGGTGGCCCCAAAGAGACCAGCGGCAGCAAGTTTCCCAAACGGTAAATCCCCGACTGCAGAGTGAGCCCTGGGACGCAGGCAGAGCAGGTCAAAGTCTCCCCCGCCAGCTCAGGGAGAGAATCTGGGACGCGGCGTCTGGCGGGCTCCGCGGGTCCGGGGGAGGCGCGACCCGGGAGGTACCTGCCCTGATCGCCCTCAGCCCTGCTCGGATCTCCCGCTCCCGGAGCCCCAAGGCGGGCTCTCCCGAACCCCGCGCCCCCTTAGTCGCCGCGCCCAGGACCCCAGCGCGCCCCCTGCCGCTGGTGCAGGGTGGTGCTTCCTGGCACCCGCCCTCACCTGCCGGGAGACCGCTGGGACCGGCCTCGCGGACGCTCGCCGCCCGCTCCCTCTCCCCCGCGATACCTGCCCCTGGTAGTCCGCACCTACGTGTGGAGCCTGGCCGGGCCGGATCGGGGTCGGGCCGGGTGGGAGCCGGCGCGGGCAGCGAACTGAGCTCGGCGCGCTCGGGCGGCGGCTGCTCCGGACTCTGGCCTAGGCAGCAACTCAGTAACCGAACAAAAGGCGAAGAGACCTGACAGCCAAGCCACGCCCCTCGCCCCTCTGAAGCTCCGCCCCTGAAGGAGACTCCCACCCGCTGATGCGAGCTCACAGGCTGCCTCGCCTGACGGTCCCATCGAGGGGCGGAGCCTCGCGCCCAGTCCCCTTTCACGGCCGCCTATGTTTATCCGCTCGCCATTGGCCCCAGGGACTGCCATTCGGCTCTGGGGATGGACTCCAACTTGAGGTCCCATCCTAACGCTGCACCCATTGGCAAATGGAAAGTTACTTCCTCCTGATTGGACAAGGGGCTGTCAGTAAGACTAAGGAAAGAACCAATGGAAGGGATGGGGTGTGTCTTGCCCCACCCTAGCTCTGAGCAGGTAAGACTCATTACTCTCCCCTTCCCCCTACCTGTCCAACAGGTGAGTCAGGGGCCACCATGGGAAAGGACAGACGCCTTCACCTGCCAGCCGACTCAGCGTCGTCAGGCATGATGCTTCCTTGGACTTATTCAGCCTTGCCCCAAAGTAGTAATAACATATTTGTGTAGCACTTCACAGGCTTTGTGCTGTGGTTGGGAGTTTTTCCCCCAAAGATACTTCTTTTATAATTAAAAGGCTTGGGTTTGGGTTCTGCCACTTAGTAGCTTTATGATCTCAGGCAAGTCACTTGACCCTTCACTCTGTTTCTCCTCATCTGTAAACTGGGTAATTAGCAATATCTATCTCACTGGAATGTGTGGGAAATAAATGAAATAAGGTTTGTAAAAGCACTTGGACAATTGCAAAAAGTTAGAAGTTAAATTAATGATATGGGATTTTAAAATTCTCGTGACAGTTCTGAAAAATTACCAGGACAAGAAAACTATCCTCATTTTAAAGAGGAGGAAACTGAAGTTTGGAGAAGTCACAAAACTAGAAAGTGACACACTCCAAAATAGAACCCCTTTCTTCTAATTTCAGGATCCACCCAACCACACGTTCTCCTCATGTAGACATAAAATGTCAAAGCGGCAGGGAAGGGGCAGGGAAAAGGCACAAACAAACACTCCAAGGAGAGACACAAGAGCAATTATTTAATACAAAGATAAAGTGTTGGCATAAGGAGACTTTGGTGGGTTTGGAAAACATCGGGCAGTAGATCCATAGCAAATCAAGCACTGGCATAAAAGAAATGGGGCAACTCGCCCCTCCTCGGGGGAAGAGCCTGGGTTAGAGACCAGAGAGAACTTCCCAAAGGCAGCTTAAGAAGACAAGGGTATTTCCTTTCTGTGGTTGATGACATGAATGCCGCTGATGGCTGTACAGTGTGCCAAGGGTCCTACAGAAATTCATTCAACATAAGCATTGAGTGCCAACTGTATGCTAGGCGCTGGGTTAGAACCTGATGACACAGAAAATAATAATGATCCCAACCCGTGTGAGTGCTGGTGTAGAAAAGGGTCCCCCCTCAGCTGGGCGTGGGGGCACACGCCTGTACTCCCAGCTACTTAGGGAGCTGAGGTGGGAGGGTTACTTGAGCCCAGGAGTCTGCAGTGAGCAATGATCACACCACTGCACTCCAGCCCGGGTGACAGAGTGAGACCCTGTCTCTGAAAAAAAGAAAAGGAAAAGAAAGAAAAGGGTCCCCCCTCAAAAAAGCTGACTAGCCCCAAAGCTAGCACATGGGATGGGATGGGTGAAGCCACCCCCACAACATCCTTGACTACTTTTCCCACCAGAGAAAGGAATGGCGGTTGAACATTCTCCCTTCTGAAGTTGTGCCATCCAAGAAGTCTTCCTGGAGGAGGCCGGGAGATAATTGACATTCCTGAGCCAGTTGCCATCCCACATGCCAGGGCCACTGCCCTTCACTTTCTTCCCTGACTTCTGTCCCCCAGCTTACTTCTGTATCTTTACTGCTACCTACCCCTGCCCCCCACCCCCACACTGCCACATAGAGCAGTGGCCAGTGGGCCAGTGCACAGCTTGGGAGGGAAAGAGCTCACAGTCCTAGGCCTGCCCCTGCTCTGCCAGTTTCCCTGCTGGGGTTTCATTCCCTCCCCCTCCCGCCCACCTCCACACATACACACACATACTTCCCAGCCCCACGCCTGGCTTAGCTCCCTCTCCTTTCTCCTGACTTCAGCAAACAGGCAGGGTAGGGCTGGTGGACTGCAGAGAGGGGTGGAGGAGCCTGAGCGTGGGTGGAGGGGCAGAAATAAGGCTTTGGAATAAAGCGTTGTGTGTGTGTGTGTGTGTGTGTGTGTGTGTGTGTGTGTGTGTGTGTCCCCAGAATGCCCCCTGCATGTCTTAGCCCAGAACTCGTTGCAACATGCTAGCCTCAAAGCTAAGCACACAGGCCGGGACCGGTGGAGGCACCACGGGATCAGAGCTGAGTCTCTGCTTCCAGATGAAGGGATTTTCTGCACATTTATTAAGCACCTACTATGTGCCTCCCAAGCACTGAGAATTCACCTGTATCTGAGCATATGGAAAGGAAACAGAAAATGGTGCTTCCTGGAATCAGCTGTCTGTATGGGAGCTATGGTCCCACGGAAAGAGATACCTATAGATCAGGATGAGAGTGGCTGTGACCACAGCCTCCCCTGTGGCCCAATCTTGAAGGAACAGCCACAAAGCCATCTTATCCAGTCCCCTGCCTCCAAACCTTTAAAGGCAGGAATTCTCCATTTGACTAATCTCCAGGAGAGGAGACTCTCCCTCCTTAGACTGAACGCCCTTGTCCCCTTATTCTATCAGTAGTAAGTGCCTTCTGATGTCCTGCCTGATGCACATTCCTGCAGCTTAAATAAGTCCTTTCTCTGCCCTGGAGCTCAGTGGAAGCAGAGCCCTGGGACTGGCAAGAACACATATGGTTAACTCGCCCTTGCAGCCTTCTGGGGCCTCAGAGTGAAGAATGAAAGGGCAGCAAGTGGCCCGGCCCAAGCTGCCCCACAGCCAGAGTAACTGGTGAAGAGGGGTCCAGCCAGGGGCTGCTGGGAGGGAGGGGACCTGGTAGGGGATGGGGCGGCACTTTCCCAGGGAAGGTGCACACGTGAGCCAGTGTCCAGGACTGGAGGGCCCCCTCCGCACTCCGCTCACCCCCTCCCTCATCCTCCTCGAGGCCTCTGGGCCATATAAGGAGGAGGAGAGTTTCTGTTCTCTGTTGGGACATAGCACTTATTCTGCGGGGCCCCTTCCCCAGAGACGGGCAGAGATTTAGATCCACATGAGCTATATATACGCACACACACACACACACACACACACACTTCTACACTCACACCTCAGGGATATACACTCATGGGTGCAGATTCAGACACACAAACACCAGATGCATCAGCTTTCACTGCTGAACACACACGCACGTGCGTGAAAACGGACAATAAAGGCAATGTAGAAACCTAGAGGCGTCTTGGGCATGAACCACCTCTCAGCCCTGGGGCAGAACCATCCTTAGACCTTGGGAAGAGCCGTCTGTGCTGGGTCCTGCCCTCCCCACGTTGCCCACCTCCACACAGGGCCAAGGGCATGAGTCCGCACAGAATCCACACTCCTTCCGTACCACGTCCAGGCACTAGTGCCGGGATTCTTGCCCAGCACGGCCCCTGCCTTCTAGGCCTGCAGGTCTCTGACTCTGGTCCTTCCTCCCCAGAAGCACGGTAGCACCACAGGTGGCATGTGCACAGTCAGGCCAAAGGAGTGACCAGGGGCAGTCATGGTGGGGGTGGGGGGTGGGACACAGCAAGGACATGTGGGTTAGGGTATCTTCATGTGTATGCTGGAGGCCCTTGGGGTGCGGGCAGAGCCAGAGGTGCTAAAGAAGGGGAGATGGCCCAGGGACTGGGGACCAGGGAGCAGTTCTCCCAGGGCTGCCATGTCCTGACAAGGTCTGAGGATGCTAAATCCCATGCTGTCCCGTCAGGTCACCGGGGAGGTGTGCCTGTCGCTATAGCTGATGTGCAGTTTGCTGGCTGGCTCTGTAACTTGTTTACCTCTGTGATATGTGGCCTCCACTGGTACTCCTGCCCCTGCCAACTAGCCATCGGGGGCAGGACTTGCTCAGGATGACCCCTCAGGGCTGGGGAGAGGACACAGCACAGGAGAGCCTCAGTCTCCCCCAGTCTGCTGGCTGCAGTGGGCCCCAGCATCTCGGAGAGCTGGGTACACAGCAGGATGGTGCAAGGCCCTGGAGGGACAGGGCATAGGGGGGTGGCATGGCGGACTCCTGCCCCTTTTGCTGCCCTTTGTCCGGGGGAGGAGCCTTGAGACCAGAGGCTGCCCACAGCCGGGTCCTGTGGGCGTGTGCCCAGCCAGGGAGGGCTCTTAATTATAGAGGTAGCTGCAGCGACACTTCACTGCAAGGCGTGTGGGCGGGGATGGAATGTCAAAAGGAAAACAGGAGACAAGAAAACCTCAGAGATAGGACAGGCCAGAAATAGTACAGGCGAGGGTGAGATACCAGCGGCCAGTGGTGGCGGAGGGAGAGGCTGGAGGAGGGTCAGGACCTCTCCAGAGAATGTCTGTCTCCTGTCGCCCCCCCCTTTACTCGCCCCAAGGCCCCCAGAGGTGCAATTCCAGGGCTTCTGGAGCCCAACAGGACAGGCTCCTACCATTAGGACTGTGTAGGACTGTGTCCTGGAGCCGGGTCTCACTGGCCTCTAAGCAACCCCCTCCTCCCCCTGAGTGGTTTGGTGGGGAGAGAGGGAGTGAGCCCTTGCCACCTGAGTCACCCTGCTTCCTGCTCCTGGCCTGGGCGACTCCACAGGCTGACACAGCTGGGGCCCCACCCACCCTGCCAGCCTGCCTGCCCCTCCCTCGCCGCACAAGCCGGGAGTGATACCTGCCCTGACAAGGTGCCCTTCCCACGGAGAGGCCACCCCTCCCGCACGAGGGCACACACACAGCAATTTCTCCCCCACCTGTGGAGAGTCCTTCGGAAGAGGAAGAAGTAGTCTGAGCAAAGCCCCCTTTTCCTCCTTGTAGATAGGAGGAAACTGAAGCTGGAGCCAGAAGAGGAGCTTCCCTAAGTGCACACAAGCAAATTCCTGGCGGGGCTGGGACTTGAACCTTTGTCTCTTGCCTGCCAGCCCACTTCCCCCACCAACTTAGGTCTCTTGCAGGGCGCAGTGCAGGAAGAGATGAGAACCAATTTTGCAGGCTTGATTTTGTCAGCCACAGGTGGGACTTCGGGCAAACCTTGGGCTGGGGGAGGGGTGAGGCAGCTCTGGGTGGTCAGTAACCCATGCCCCACTCCTCTAAGCAGCGCTGATGACTCCGCCCAGAACCCCAGCAATCAATTATGCAAAAAGACCCTTCCCACCCCCACCCTCCTCGCCCTCTCTGCCTCCAGGGCTCCCAGCCCTGGGACTCCACCTGGGTGAGAACTGGGGTAGGACTTGGCAGCCCCTGGTCTTGTACTTTAATCCCCTCTTCCCCAGTCCACGTCCCACGGCCCCCAAGGAATCTGAGAGTTGAGATCCTTGAATATTTCATCAGCACTTCAGCCTCCTGTGGAAGCAGCAGCCAGCTTACAGCTCATGGATAATTTATGGCCCCAACAGAGAACCTGGAAGTATTGAGGGGGAGGGGCAGGCGCTGGGGAAGGGCGGGGCCTGGACCCGGCTGTGGACAGGGGTGTTGGAGAAAAGCCAGCTGGGTCCAAAGTGTGTGTGAGGTTGGGGAAGGGGCTCCGAGGCCAGGGGCGTTTCCATTTTTGAGGACACCAGTGTCTTAAGAAATAAATAAACAAACAAAATAGGGTTATCAAAATAATCGTGCTAAAGGTTAAAGCCATAGGACAAGCAGCTTCAGACTCCAGTCCTGCCCCTGTCTCTCTGTCTGGCTGTATAACCTCATTTGGAGATAACATGAAAAATTCTAATGGGAGAGTTTGTTTTATAGCTCTGAGGCCCTCAAATGACTCCCTACTCCCCACACCCACCCAAGACTGGGGAGAAAAGCCAGATTCCCCATTTAGATAGGCTGCATCCTGCCCCTTCCCAGCCTCCTCCTCCAGGAAGGCCAAGAGGATTTAGCCAGGGGCTCTAGGGAAAAGGAGAGAATCTGGCCACTCCTTACATCACCCCAGGAACACATAAAATAACATCGCACTTTCCTTCTGAAAGGGAAGATGGCAAATGTGACCCAAAATGGAAAGTGTCAAGTTTTCTTGGTCTTTTGTTTGCATGTGACCTAGTGACCTAACTTAGTGAGTTCTTCCAGCGAGTCAAAGGATCAAGTATGGAGGCTCCTCGATTTACAATGGGATCGTGTCCTGATAAACCCACCGTAAGTTGAAAATGTATTCAATACATCTAACCTACAGAACATCATAGCTTAGCCGAGCCTACTTTAAATGGGCTCAGAACACTTACATTAGCCAACAGTTGGGCAAAATCATCTAACACAAAGCCTGTTTTATGGTAAAGTATTGAATATCTCATGTAATTTATTGAATACTGTACCGAAAGTGAAAAACAGAATGGTTGTGTGATACTCCAAGTAGGGTTTCTACTGAATGGGTATTACTTTCACACCATGGTAAAGTCTAGTGATCGTAAGTTGAACCATTGTAGGTCGGGGACTGTATGTCTATGTGAAGGGAGGGATAAACAAGGAAGCCTATCCTCCCCCTTACCTCAGTTTCCCCACCTGAGTCATGGGCATGAGAGGTACTCCCCTCCCAAGGGCCATTTGGGGGATAGAAGAGATGCTATCCAGGCACCCCTGGCGCCAGCTGAGACCCAGGCAGGCAGTGATTATGGGGTGATGTGTCCACAGGTCGGGCCTGGGGTTTGGGCTGAGGCTGATCTCAGTGGCCTGTCCCTAGCCCCCAGCACACTCCCATCTAATCCCCAAGTCATCTTGGAACTTGATCATGAAGGGGGCTGGGCAGGGCTGTGCCAGCCTGGCTTAGAGTGAGCCCCAGCCCGGGTGCCCAACCCAGATTCTCTGGGCCTCAGTTTCCCCATCCATGAAATTGAGGCCATCTGCCAGGGCTGTCCTTGAATAGGACAAGAGAATACCTGGAGCAAGGCCCCAGAGTGGGGAAACCAACCATGGGGGGGCTTGAGTCCTGCAACAGCCAGGACCTCCCCAGCACCAAATGGACACAGCCTCCTGACATGGGGAAGGGGACACTCTTTGTCCCCAGAGTAGACATTCCCAGAGACGAGAAACACCAGAGTGAAACTTCAAGAACTACTTTTTATTTTTGTTTATTTATTATTTTTGAGACAAAATCTTGCTCTGTTGCCCAGGCTAGAGTGAGTGCCGTGGCATCAGCCTAGCTCACAGCAACCTCAAACTCCTGGGCTTAAGCGATCCTCCTGCCTCAGCCTCCCAAGTAGCTGGGACTATAGACATGTGCCACCATGCCCAGCTAATTTTTCTAATTTTTTTTAGTTGCCCAGCTAATTTCTTTCTATTTTTAGTAGAGACCAGGTCTTGCTCTTGCTCAGGCTGGTCTCGAACTCCTGAGCTCAAGTGATCCTCTGGCCTTGGCCTTCCAGAGTGCTAGGATTACAGGCGTGAGCCACCATGCCCAAAGCCCGGCCAAGAACTACTTTTAGATCTAAGAGGGGAATATCTTCCATTGGAATTTACTGGAATTTGGGGGCAGCCCAATGTACTCCCTCCCCTGACCATTACTCTCAGGATTCAGGAAGTCACTGGTCCAAGCAACCCCAGCAACTCTGACCCCAGGCCCCTAACATCAGGGCTAATCCCAGGAGTTGACAATGGAGATGGGGGGTGGGTAGGGCTCCAGAACCAGGCCTGGGAGGGCGCTGGCCTGCTGGCTCCCATCCCATCGCAGGGGCTTTATCTCCACATCCTGCAGCCCTCATGTTCCTCCCCTGGCCCCAGCTGACAGCTAAAGGGACAAGGCCAACACCTGAGACCAGGTATTTTCCCTCGCCTCCCTTCTGTAAGTAGCCCTGATTTAGCGAGAAAAGGTCCAAACCCAGCTCCGTCACCAATCTCTTTCAGGAACCTGGGACGAGCTGCTTCTCATCCCACAGCATCACCTGAGCACGGGGACTGATAACTGTGTGCAACAGTTTTGAGGGTTATACTTAATTTGTCAAGTGCCTGGCACACAGTAGGCACTCAATACATTATAGTAGCTAGGATTTCCTTAGGATGGGGTCTTTCTGGGCCCAGGGGCCTCTGTGGCATCTGATTGTGGCCCTATTGTGTGGGGTCAGCCTCCCCAGCACCATTTTAGCCTTTTGTCCCTAACCCCCTGCCCATTACGCTGCAGATTCTAGGACTGGGGGGTGCTGGGTGGGTGTCGGGGTGGGGTGAAGGGGTGGGCCCAGTGACACAGAGCCCTGGAGGAGGCAAAGGCGTCTGCACTGGGTGGGGCTGGGAGACTGGGCTGGAGGGCTCCAGGCTGGGACCAGTTTGGGGAGCTGGCCGGGCAACGGGGAGACGAGACGCTGGCAGCAGGAAGGGGTGGGAGGAGCCGGCGGCTCCTCGACAAGGGAGCTGAGTAAGACACACCGGACTGGGTGGCTGGGCCAAAGGCCTGGATTGGGGGTGCCTAGACGGGCTGGCCTTATGCTCCCAGGGGTACCCCCCAACACACACACTGCTTCACCATCACACACTCAGATGCATACATGGACAGACCTACCAACACGCTGGGACTGCAGCCCAGCTCCCTGAGCCCTCTTACCTGGCTCTATTTTCCCGTCTCAGGTATCTAACATACCTACCGAATTTCTGTTTCTATCATTGACTGTTTACTGCCTGTCTCCCCGCTGCAATAAGCTCCGCAAGGGCAGGGTGTTTGGCCCGCTTTGTTCACTATCGTATGCCCAGCACCTACAGCATGCCTGGCACACAGTAGGAGCTCAATAAGTATGTGCTGAATGAGTGAATGAACCCCTTAAGCAATCATATCACACATGCACACTCACAGACACACACACACAGAGCCGCCTTCGCAGGCACCTGGGAGGCTACCGCAGACATTCTCAGACCTGTGCACCTGGGCGCGCACTCACACCCAGATCCACACATCCATGCAACACACACGCGCACAGGCACTTCAGACCCACACCCAGCCGTCCAGATTCCAAACCTGGTACTCACGACAGGCGCCAGGTCTGCGCAGACACGCTCCAGCACATCCCACTCCCACCCTCCCAAGTGCCAGCCCTGGAGGGCAGCCCCTCCCAGAAACAGGAGTGGAGCCTCATTGGAGCTGACAACACAGCAGCCTGAAAGGGGTGGGGTGGCACAGGGCCACCCTGGCACCTGGGAGCTGTCAGGAAACGCTACCAGGGCAGAGGTGCCTCCCTGGCAGACCCACCTATGGGAGGGAGGAGGCAGCAGTGAAGCTCCCAGCCTTGCCCCAGCCCTTGCTCCAGACTCAGACTCTGCCCTGCCAGCCCTCATCCTGACCAAAGGCCTAGGGGAGGGGTTGGGGGGGGACAGGGAGTCTTCCTGGGCACAGAGGTGTCACCTGGCACTTCTAGGGGGAGGGCAGGGGTGTGGCAGTGAGAAATCAGCTTCTTAGCTTTGACTCCACCCTCCAGCAGGAAGACATCTCTGCCACCCTGCCCCCTGGGAGGCTAGAAATGTGGGACAGCATTGTCACCTGGCTGGCCTTGGCCCTGGGTCCCTCCCAGAGAGGCCCCTTTTGCCCCCACCTCCCTGCTGTGAGTCACAGTGCTGAGTGGTAGCTACCAGGCACCATCCTTGCCCCTCTGGACTCTCTGCCCCCTGGAGCCAATGTAAGATTGGGCAAGAGGGGTCTGGCTGTGCCACTGCACCCCAAGAAGTGCCAGGTAATCACACCGCAACCCTAGGGCTCCCCTGGCTGCTGAGCTGGGTCCCCAACCTGGCTCTGGAATGGAGGAATGGCCACAGGGGAAGGGCATGGCACGTCTGCTCTGACTATAAGGAACCTGGGTCAGTAAATGCCGGCAAAGTAAACAGCAGGAGTAAACCTCCTTGGCCCCCTCCTCACACTTGCCACACTCCCCAGGGAAGTGATGCTGAACTAGGAAAACGCAGGACATCCCATCTTAGAAATCTGAATCCACCATCTTCCCGAGCCTGGGGTGGGCACTGTGTCCTCACGCCCCCTGGCGGCGGGTCTGCAGTGGCACGCTGCACGCGCTCGCTCACGCAACATCCCCCCCAAGCGGACAGAGGACCAGCCTGGGCGCCAGACCGTGCCCCTCACCCCACTCTACAGATAAGGGGATATGGGCGCAGAGGCAGGGAGGGCAGGACCTGTGTCCTCGAAGGCAAGCCCCGGGGAGACTGGACCCAGGTGCTGTGTTTATTGCAAACATTTATTGAGCACCTGCTGTGAGGGTGCCGGAACCGCTGGACTCCTGGTCCAGTGCTCTTCACGACCCTGGCTGACCTTCTGCAATTCTGTCTGAGAGTCCTGCCAGCAGCTGGAACCTTCTCCTCCAGGTAGGGAAGCAGCAGGGAGGAGGACAGACTCCTGTTGGCCCACCTGCCGCCTTGTGGTCCAGAGACACAGAAGAGACAGACAGGACGGGGTGTGGGCGGAAGTGCTCACGGTGGGACAGGACTGGGGCCCAGTCAGCTGTGTCCGTTTCAAGTTTTTAATAAATAGTTCTTGCTGCTGCCCAGGCCGGCGAGGGCGGTGCCATCAGGCTCAGGCTTCCCAAGCTCCTGAGGGGCATGGGGTGCCCCCTTCTCATGCCAGTTCAGGCTCTGGCTCTGAAAGGAAAGGAGAAAGCACTGGGGTTACCTCCCTCTGCAGGTGTCCAGGTGCTGTCCTGGCAGGAGGGAGGCTCCCCAGGAACAGGTCTCAGCTGGTCCCAGCTCCAGAGGGGACACTGCACCTCTCCCCTCCCCCAAGTGGGATGGGGGTTGCTGGAAGCTCTTAGGGGAGGGATCCTAGCACCCACACACATATTCCGGGCTCTGAAGTGCAGTGGGTGGATCCATCTGTCCCCAGCCTCCATCCCAAGCTGCATCCCTCCCCCACCCCCATCTAGGACCCACGTCACTGACCAGCCTCAGCCTCGTCACCCTTGGCATCTGGCTCCTGCCACCAGTCAGCATAGATGCCCTCCTCATAGTCACCTTCCCCCTCAAACTCGGTGTCGGATGGGGCATCCTTGGGCTGCGTGGCCAGTTCTGTCTCCTCCAGCTCCATCTAGAACAGCCCCAGCGTTTAGTGAGAAACTAGGTCAGAGCAGGCCCAAGCCCAGAAGGGCTCCCTTCCTGGCCAAGGGGACCTCCTACCCACCTCTCAGTCCCCAAAGCCTCTCCTTCCCTAGTCTTAAGGTCTAATGAGAATGTTTTGAGGATTTCTCCTGCCAAACTGCCCCTTCCCTGAGCGGATGCATGGGGCTCCACCTGCAGAGATCTGGTGTTAGCACAAACACTGCCCCCTCCACAATCCCCCTCATAGGCATAAACACCCTGGTGACAATACTGTTGCCCCGCCAGGAACGCCTCTACTACCTGTGCACGAGTAGCTAGTTGTGTCTCCCTCACTAGACTGTGAGCTGCTTGGGAAAGGGACTGTGCCTTTCACAACTAACCCCAGCCTCGAGCATGGTCACTGGCAAACAGCAAGCCACAAGCAAGAGTTATCAAAATGGCTACCACTCCCTGAGCACCTACTGTGTGCCAGCTCTAGATGAAGTGCTTTACATACTTGATGTCATTTAATTCTCACCACAATGGTGTGAGATGGGCATGATTCTCCCCATTCGATGGGGAGAGGTGATGGATGAAGAAACAAGTTTGAGAGGCCACCTAAGGCTTGGCTGGAGGCTACCCACCTGGTAAGTGGTGCTAGCCAGACCTGGTGGCTAAGCCTGGGTGTGGACGGTGTGGACCCTGCCCCTGTGTTTGAGGAGCAGGGGCGTGGGGGTGGGAGCTAAGGAGGGGATGAATAAATAACCACTGAGCAGAACACTGTGGAGACATTCAAGCTGTCAAATCCTCATTCGAAATCAATGTAATGCACTATGGTCCTTCCTTCCTGGCACCCAGTATTCATTCAATCGCTTATTTGCTGGTTCATTCAAACTCAGTTCTGAGCAGGGAGCAGGAGCTCTGTGTAGGTGCCATGTTGAGAGCCGGGAGTAACCTGGTCCCCTGACTTAGACCGCAATCCTCCAGGGGACTGGCTGGAGAAGGGCCCCAAAGGTGAGATGGACCAGGGTTGCAAACAACCCCAGGTCCAGGCCACGGGTGGCCAGGGAGGCACGGAGGATCAGAGTTGGCACCGTGAGCCCAGGAAGAGAGAGGCAGGACATGTAGCAAGGGCTTCCTGGAGGAAGCACCATCTGAACTGGCCTGGGAGAAGCAGGACTGGGACACATACAGAACACTGAGGTAGGGGAGAAAAGGGAAGCTATAGAAAAGGGACAAGGACAGGCCGGGTGCGGTGGCTCATGCCTGTAATCCTAGCACTCTGGGAGGCAGAGGCGGGAGGATCACTTCGGCCCAGGAGTTCAAGACCAGCCTGAGCAAGAGCGAGACCTTGTCTCTATAAAAAATAGAAAAATTAGCCAGATGTGGTGGCGCCTGGAGTCCCAGCTACCCAGGAGACTGATGCAGGAGGATCGATTAAGCCCAGGATTTGGAGGTTGCAATGAGCTGTGATGACACCATTGCACTCTAGCCTGGGAGAGTGAGACCCTGTCTCCAAAAAAAAAAAAAGGGCAGGGACAAGGACATCCTCACCTGCTTAACTGCAGTTAACTGCTGGGGACTGGGACTGAACTCTGGCATGTGTAGTAGCCCCAGGAAAAGGCCCAAGGACCCCATCACAGCCCAGCCCTGGAGAGCAGGGGCCACTCACCTCATCGTCTGACTGCAGGTACATGCGGGTGAACTCCAGCAGCTCCCGCAGCTCAGAGGTCTGGTTGTGGTAGAGTGTCGCCTCCTGGAAGGTACGGGCAGGACTGAGCTGAACTCTGCTGCCAAATGGCAGGGAGCCAGGGCTCCTAGGATCTGGGCCCACTGGCCCTCTTCCAGCTCAAGGACCAGCAAACAGGTATCAGCTCATGTGCTGATCGAATATTCATAGCTGCCTGGAGCGCTGGGTTAAGGAGGACTCTGAGGGTTCAGTGGGAAAGAGTGCCTCAATCGATTAGCAATGTCTGCCACTGACAAGGAAAGCAGGAGTGGCACCATGTGCCCCATATTTGCCAGCATTGCTCCAGATTCCAAGAGGTTTCCTCAGTTGGTCAGGCCAGGGGGGCCCTGGGGAAGAGGGGCAAAGGTCAACCGTGAGGATGATGAAGGTGGGCAGGAGGGCAGGTGGGAACAGACACATATTTTGGTACCTCCCACATCCGGATGTCCCCATTTTGCAGGTGAGGCAACAGATTTGGCAGAGGTCATGATGCTCCCAGGACCACACAGCTGAGGCGCTGGGCTTTAAACCCAGGACTCTAACCACAACCCACATTCTTTCTCCCCACTTCCCCTCCTGCCCTCTGAGGAAGCCAGGAGATATTTTTACAAACTGCACGCCAGCAAGTGGTACCCACCTCCCGGGGCTGGAAGTCCTCTTCTTCCAGGCCCCAGCGAGCCCGGTGGAAGCGGTAATACACCAGGTTCTGCTGCATGACGCTGTCCTTGGGGTCGAAGAGCATATAGCTGGCGGCGCTGCGGGCGGCCTGGCGCACGTCATTCACTGCGGCAGGGCAGGGTGAGGAGCACCCCCTTCAGAGTCCACCCCACCCAGCCACCCCAACCCCAGCTCCCAGCTCAGCACAGTGCCCCTGCTGCCAGCGCCTCCCAGAATGCCTGCTGGGCTCTGTACCCCACCCAAGAGTAATGCAAACTAGCATGAGATGGGTACTTACATGTGCCAGGCCCGTGCAACTCATTTATGTCATCCCCATTTCACACACAAGAAATCTGAGGCATGGAGAGGTTAGATACATTGCTCCAATTTACACAGCTGGAGCATGGTGGCACTGGGGAATTGGAGGACCTCAGCCTCTCTATCTGCCCTCACCCTCTCTACCTCCTCCCATGAGGAGCCTCCCGGCCCCTTGATTCTCAGCCCCTGCACTCTAGCTCAGGTTCTGTCTGTATCTCGGCATCTCTGTGTTGCCAGAACCCTGGAGCTTGTCCACCCAGCCCCAGTCCATGCCAGGATCTCTCGCAAGTGAGGACAGCCACAAGTCCTGGTGCTTTTTATTAGTCCTGTGACTAATGGCCCTTTGCCCTCTGTAAGCCTCAGTTTCCTCATCTGAAAAATGGGTCCGGTAATGTCAGCTGCATGGTGTTGGTGAGAGGATCTAGTGAGAAAAAGGGCCTTGTAACCTGGCAAGTGCTTTGCAGCTGCTGGCTGTCCAGTCATTTGCCCGAGACCCTCTAATTCTCTGAGATCACTCTCTGTTCCCACTACAAGCCTCTCACCTGCCCCAGACCCCCAAGGGTCCTTCCCCAACTGCCCACCACCCAGGGACCTCGGTTCTCAGGGCTGGCTCCTGACGACTCTGGGAGGCTCCCAGTGCAGCCCTCTCCCTCACCCCTTCCTCCCCTACCCACGCCCACCCAGGGGGCTCACACTTGTAGTAGGCAAACTGCAGGTAGTGATACATGGTGGCCACAAACTTGTCCACGAAGTAGCCGCCCACATTGGGGGTCAAATTGGTCTCACAGTCCACCTTGCACTGCAAGGACTCTGCAAAGAGATCTGGGGGTGGGGGGCAGCAGTGAGGAGCTGGCAGTGTGGCTGAACAGCTCCGTCCACTGACGAACTCCAAATCCCAGCTCTGCCTCCTAAGCCTGTTGCCTTGTCCAGAAAATGCGTTGCTGTTGCGATTGCATGACAGATAATGTGTGTTTAGGGCTCGGCATGCGATATGTGATGCTGAGGAAGATTGCCGTGGGCTGGGCTGACTTACCACCCCACCGCTCAACCCCCAGCCCAAGCCAGAGGGAGCCCCGGGGCATTCTGGGTGAACAGCAGGTGGGGTTTGGGGGCAAGACAGAAGCCCAAACAGAGAAGCAAAGGACAGCCCTTTCCGCCCCCATTTGATTGACCCTGGAGCTAGAGATCCCAAGGCCAGGTGTGACTGCTGGCCACAAAGTGCTTTCTGCAGCACCCCTCCTGGGCTGTTTCCCCCGGGGAACTCCTTTGCCCCTGTAGTGCTCTCTGCCTGGAAGCCAGTGAATCTAAGCTTCCCAGACCCTTTTGGGATGTCACTGCCTCTCTGCACGGATGCCCAGCACATGGGACACTCCTGACTGTAGAGCTCTGCACTCGGCATCTCTCTGGGCAGACTGGAGGCTCCCTGAGGGCCGAGATAACACCTCACTCCGGTCCAGCTCCCCTGCACTTCCTAGTGCTCCATATGCCAGGAATGAATATTTGTGTCAAGGGGCCTTAGGAAGCATGGCCAGCTACCTGCTATGGCTGGGTAGAAGTCCTTGAAGTCCACCTGCTCGTGGGCCCCTTCACAGCCGGCCAGACACCGGGCAAAGACCGCCAGGTAGTCGGCCAGGGCCCGCTCCATGTCCTCGGTGCTGCTGCGGAAATCTCCGCTGTTGTAGAGCTTCACAGCCCGGAGGAACACGGCCTGGTGGGGAGCGGGGCAGGGGGAGTCAGGGGTCCCCAATACCTCCCCTCCTCTACAGGCCCTGTAGGCGGGAGCCCTTCCCCTGTCCCTCCCGCCACCTCGTAGGGCTGGGCCTCTAGGTCCGTGAGGGCGTCGTCGGCGACGTCCAGCATCCCCCGGTAGTAGCTGAGATACTTGGCGGTCAGCTCATGCTTCGGGTTCCTCTGGAGGAAGGTGTAGGCCGCGGCCACCGCCTTCTCCAGCCGGTTAGCCTGGTGGGGGCGTGCGAGGAGCGGGTCAGGGGGGCCAGAGCCCGCAGCCCTGAGCGCACGGGCACAGCCGGCTTCGTGCTCTGGGGGAGGGCAATGCTCTCCCGACCCGCGGGTGCGGAAACCCGACGCGCGCTCGGGACAGGCCCCGGGGCGGGTGGCGCCGGGGCGCAGCGCCCACCTTGAACAGCGCGTAGTGCAGGTACTGGTAGGGCAGGCGGCTCTGGAAGTCGCGCAGCAGCTGGCGCGGCGGGTAGGGCACCTGGAAGGCGGGCAGCGTGCGCTTGCAGCGTCGCAGGCAGGCGGCGCGCTCCAGGACGTGGCCGAAGAGCCACAGCTCGCGGGCCCACTCGTCGCCGCCGTCGCCGCCGCCGTCGTCGGGGCCGGGCGCGGGCGCGGCGCGGGAGGCCGCGGGCGGCGCGGGGCCGCTGCAGTTGGCGTGGCAGAAGGCCTCGCTGTCGCGCAGCAGCCGGTGCAGCCGCAGCGCCGCCTCGAGGTAGCGCGCGCTCTCGCGCCAGCTCTCGCCCTCGTACAGCTCCAGCGCGTGCCCGTAGGCCGCGGCCAGCGGCATCAGGTCCTCGGGCGGGAAGCCCCGGAAGCTGTACTTCTCGTACTGGGCGCCGGCGCTGCCCAGCAGCAGCCACAGCAGCCCCCAAGCCGCGCGACCCATGCCCCCGCTGGCCGGCTCCACCGAGCTCAGGGCGGCCCGGCCCCGAGGGGAGGGCGGGGGCCGGGGCTGGTGGCGCGCCCGCTGGGTCTTAGCGCCGGGCACCGACGGCGGGACGGCGGGGGAGGAGCCTGGGTCGCGTCCCCACTCTTTTTCAGAGGGTCCAGTAACGTCCTAGGCCCCCTACATTGGCCCGACCTCCTGCCCTATGGGGAGCTTCTCCTTGGCAGATAGATAGTGGGTGGATAGCGGAACGCTTCACGCCAAAGATGGGGCGCTCAGAAAGCGCCTCCCCACACAAAGATAGCGCCCCCACCTTAAGTTCAAGTCGCCGAGGGACGTGCCGCCTGCCTCAACCCCGCCAGGGAGCGTGAAGCCGGGGAACCCGGTCTTCCATCCCAGCTCCCCGCTGCACACCCCAGGTGTCCCCCCCGCCCCGCCCACGTCGGGAAGCACACACCTGATTGCAGCCTGCACGCCTTCCACTGTCACCACCACCCACCCGATCTCCGTCCCCGCGTCACAAAGTCCTTCTTGCAGTCTAGCTTTTGCGGGACAAAGCTGATCTTCTCTGGAGAGACCTTCCCTTGGAGGACAGTTGGGGGAGAGGGGCAAACACTGAGATGCCCCTCAGATTCCGGGGCCTCAGCACCCCCCTGGAGGGGCCTAGATTTGGGGGTGCCAGCAGAAGCAGCAAGGGATGCCTTGGCCCGGCTTTAGGACCCGGGGGCTCCGGAAAAAGAGGCTGAACTTTTTTTTTTTTTTTTTTGGAGTCCACTCAGACTGCTCATCTTTCCCGAACCTCCCTCCCGAGCCAGGCCCCAGGTCTCTCGGCCCCGGTGGAGATGGGGGAGGGGGAGCCGGAGCTCTTTGTGGCGCATTGCTCCCACTCCACCACCCTCAGCCTGGCCCCCTCCTCCCATCCCACCCCACCCCACACACCCCGCCCGGCCAGCTCAGTCTCCCCAGCCCCCATTCCACGTGGACCAGCCCGGGGCGGGGTGGGAAGGGGGACAGGAAGGGGGGGAGCCACCTCCGGGAGGAGGGGAAAGGAGGCTCGCTCGGCCTCACTGCCTGCAGTCCCAACTCCAGGCACCATGTTCCCCGCCGGGCCCCCCAGCTACACCCTCCTCCGGCTCCCCCTGCTGCAGTTGGTGCTGCTGCTGGTGCAGGCCGTGGGGAGGGGGCTGGGCCGCGCCAGCCCGGCTGGGGGCCCCCTGGAGGATGTGGTCATCGAGAGGTACCACATCCCCAGGGCCTGTCCCCGGGAAGTGCAGATGGGGGACTTTGTGCGGTACCACTACAACGGCACTTTCGAGGATGGCAAGAAGTTTGACTCGAGGTAATGCACCGGGCGCCCCCAGCCTCACCACTGCCCTTCCCCAACCCCGGATCTGGGTCCTGTGGTTACCTTGTTGCCCCTTTTAAGCTCTGTATCCCAGGACTCACTCGGTGATCCCTTAACCCCAGACAGCACCTTCAGGGGCTCCTGGGCATCCATCTCCCCCAAAATAGTCCCCTGCTCCAATTCCGAAGCTTCACCTCTCAAAGGACCCCAATTTCTTTCACACAAGCTCCCCCACGTCCCCCAGAGTGCTTGATAATCACGGTACCCTGTTTACTTACCATTGCTGTATTTAAGGACAAGGTGGAGGGGGCTGTTCTGGCCTACAGTGGTGGGGGAAGGGGTGGTCTCTGCTCCATGGGAACCCTGGGTGGTCTGTCATCAGCCTGGGACCCTCTTCCTTTCCACCTACACTGACTCCCTTCCTGGTTCCATCCCCAGTTTTCAGTGCCTTTGTGTTTAGAGAAGAGGGAATAGAACATTTTTTGGAGGGGGTGGGAATTTTCAGTAGCTGGTGGGCTGGGTGGGCATAAAACTGGGTAGGCATTATAATAAGACAGTTGGATGGACCTGGCGGGGGGTAGGGCATGGCTTGGTGAAGGGGCCCTGTCTGTCTACGTGTCACCCGCTCCGACAATGCCTCTCCAGGCTCCTCGAGGGTTTTGTGCCTCCCTCTGCGGTTCTCCGCACCCCCACCTCCCACCATTCCAGCTATACCAGGCCAGTGCCAGGGGCTGCCCGTCCTGCTAGCCTTTGGTTTGCACTGTTGTTGGCGGGGGCAGGGCAGGGCAGGGCTGTGCGCCAGCCTCGGGTAAACCTTGGGTCTCTGAATTCTCCTTCTTAGACCCTTCCCCTAACAACACACAACTCAGCCCACAGGAAATTAGCGGCCAGGAGGCAGGCAGTATATATTGGGTGAGAATGCGAACTTCAGAATTCAAAGGGTCCAAATCCAGGCTATGACTGCAGACAGGGAATTTTGTCCCTTTAAGCTTCACTTTCCTTATGTAAAAAATGGAGACAAAAACAGCCCCCACTGGCTAAGGCTGCTGTTAGGACTCAAACAAGATGAATGAAAGTTGGCTCCTCACAGCGCCTGGCAGTCCTTAAGCAGGTTCAATACACATTAGCCTTGACTCTTACAAGAACCATATGCCCTGATGGAGTTTAACTTGTAGAAACTTCTGCAGAGCTTGGGCCTTCATAACAGCACTATGAAGGAAACAGGCCAGACCTAAAACCTGCATCGTGGGCAAAGCCAAGTGCAGGCAGCAGCCAGGAGTACAGCCCTCGTGGGGACTCTGAGAGCCTGGCTGGGGCCCAGCTCGTGAGTGTTGAGCTTGGAAAACTTTCTTAACCCATGGCCCCCTTCCATCAAAATAAAAAATTTCTGAAAACTGAAAATAAACAAAAAGTGTATAACTAAAAACAAATAAAAGCCATGGCAATTTTAAAATAGACCTTTTCAAAATTGGAAGCCAGTCCCCATCCCCACCTCTGCCAGCTCTGCTTCCCCTTCCTTTTCTTGGAGAAGTGACAATGCAGTGGCAAAAACATGGGCTTTGGGATTCAACTGACCACATATCAGCTATATGATCTTGAGCAAGGCACTTGGTCTTTCACGTCTCAATTTTTCTCATAAGAAAACCGAAAACAATAATGCCCACCTCACAGGGGAGATGATTAAATAACATAACCAATGTAAAATGCCAGGCATTTAATCCGGCATATAGTAAGTGCTCAGTAAATGTTCCTCTGCCCCTCTGTGCTGTACTGACCACTCATTTGCTATCCGCAAATAGTAGCAGTGGCCAGGCCTGTCCACCCCACCCTACCCCTATCCCAGGGGAATAGAAGGCCCTGGCCTCCTGGAGGGGTCCCCTTTTGTAACAGCCCATCCTCTTAAGGTGGCATCATGGCTGACCTGGGAGGGAAACTTGAAAGACAAATGAGGAGCATGTGTGTACATCTCACCTGTGTATGGGGAGGAGGATCGTGTGTGCACCTGTGCATGATGCGACTGTAGGCAGAGGGACCATGTGACTGTGTTAGCCCTCTCCTCTACACACCTGAGGCCTCCATATCCCATCTGTCCCTCCCCCAGCTATGACCGCAGCACCTTGGTGGCCATCGTGGTGGGCGTGGGGCGCCTTATCACCGGCATGGACCGAGGCCTCATGGGCATGTGTGTCAATGAGCGGCGCCGCCTCATTGTGCCTCCGCACCTGGGCTACGGCAGCATCGGCGTGGGTGAGAAGGGCCGGGCACGAGCTGGGGGTGCAGGAGACCAGGAGGCAGAATCAGGGATCCCAGGACCAGAAAACTGAAGTGCAGAGACAGGGAGCGACTTGCCCAAGGTCATGCTGCACATGCAGCACGAACAGTGGCAGCTCTGGGACTAGAGTTTCAGTCTCCTGCCACTGGGATGAGAGGAAGGGGAGTGACAGGGCCCCGGGTGGGATCTGGCTTGACTGGGAAGGAGAGGTGGGTGCTAGGGGTGGGGGGAGGAGGGGAGCAGGACTCTCAGACCCCACTCCAACCCCACCCTGGGGTCTGCGCTAAACACAAGCCCCCGCTGCTCTGTCCTCACAGCGGGGCTCATTCCCCCGGACGCCACCCTCTACTTCGACGTGGTCCTGCTGGATGTGTGGAACAAGGCAGACACCGTGCAGGTGAGCATCTTGCTGCGCCCGCCCCACTGCCCCCGCATGGTCCAGGACAGCGACTTTGTCCGCTACCACTACAACGGCACTCTGCTGGACGGCACCTCCTTCGACACCAGGTAATAAGGGGCCGGAGGGGAGCCCTGGGGCACTGGGGGCTGTGGCATAGGGAGGGGAAGTCCAGGGTCCACCTGCCTCTCCCGCCTCCAGCAGCACCACCTCCACCTCATTCTCTGCAGCTACAGTCGGGGAGGCACTTACGACACCTACATCGGCTCTGGTTGGCTGATCAAGGGCATGGACCAGGGGCTGCTGGGCATGTGTCCTGGAGAGAGAAGGAAGATCATCATCCCTCCATTCCTGGCCTATGGAGAGAAAGGATATGGTGAGGACAGGCGGGGACTCAAGGGGGAATTCTCTAGAAGAGGGAAACCAGGGCTCCGCATATAGTTGTTCAGGTTGTGTACTGCACAAGCACGGCCATCCAGGGAGGCAAGTCAGGATGAAATCTAGACTTTGGTGATCATCTCACTAAGAAGGGGTGCTTTATTCTGATTCACACAAAGGCTCAGTGTGAGCTAGTGGTGGCCCTGGGGGAACCCAGCTCAGGCCTCACAGGAGGGGCAAGAAACCAGGCTGCTGATGGGAGGGAAAGGGCATGGTGCCCACCTAGGCCTTCCTGGGTCAAGGAGCCCCAGGTTGCTGCTCACCTGTATGGCTCAAGCCCTATCCCTTCCCCAGGGACTGTGATCCCCCCGCAGGCCTCCTTGGTCTTTCACGTCCTACTCGTTGATGTCCACAACCCAAAGGACACTGTCCAGCTAGTGACACTGGAGCTACCACCGGGCTGTGTCCGGAGAGCTGTGGCTGGGGACTTCATGCGATACCACTACAACGGCTCGCTGATGGATGGCACCCTGTTTGACTCCAGGTCAGCACCCTCTTTGACTCCAGGTTGGGAGGGTGCTGGGAAGTGAGGGGTGGCGGCTGGGGAAAGGCGGAGGAAGAAACTGATGCAGGAAGGAAAACACCAGGTGCTGGGGTCGCCCTGGGCAGCAGGTTGGGGGTCACTCTGAGCTGCCTGGAAGGGGAGGGGCCCCTTTGACTCCCTCCCTGGCCTCTTGCCTTGTGTTACAGCTACTCCCGCAACCACACCTACAATACCTATGTCGGGCAGGGTTACATCATCCCGGGCATGGACCAGGGGCTGCAGGGCGCATGCGTAGGGGAGCGCCGGAGAATCACCATCCCACCCCACCTCGCCTACGGGGAGAACGGAACTGGTAGGGCTGCTCCCTGCTCCTGCTCTTGAGGCCACCCCTGAAGTCACCCCTGCACCCTGCAGCTCCTTCCCTGAACTGCCCGTTGTGGCTGCCTCCCCCCACACCCATGATGGAATTCCAGCCACTGCTCTGCCCCCGTCATCACAGAAACACGTGCAGTTTACATCCAGTCACCCCCCTGAATCCTGCCATACGGACTCCATCCATTTTCTCCAGGGCAGTGCCCCACTGCCCCCTTCCATGGTGGAGAAGGGCAGCCACCTCCTGGGTTTGGAGAGGGAAGGGTGGTTGGAAGAACAGGACCAGCATAGCCCTAGGACCCAGCTGTGCTGGGAGCCTCAGTGTCCTCACCTGTAAAATGGGACAAATCGTATTGCCTACAGGGTAAGTTACTGAGTTTGCAAGGTGATGTGTGGAAAAGGGCTTTCTAACTGGAATGCCCCCTCCCCCGCCCCTCACCCCAACAAGAGTGTATTAGAAGAATCAACTCTGTGGACAAATGTCCCGTCCCATCCTCCTGTGGATCCCCATGGCGGGCAAGGGGTGTCAGGTCTAGGGGCCTCCATGGAGACCTCAGGAAGCCTCTCCTAGAGCTCCCAGCTGACCCCACTGCCCCATTCTGGCCTCAGGAGACAAGATCCCTGGCTCTGCCGTGCTGATCTTCGATGTCCACGTCATCGACTTCCACAACCCTGCAGATCCAGTGGAAATCAAGACACTGTCCCGGCCCCCTGAGGGCTGCAATGAGACCGCCAAGCCTGGGGACTTCATTCGATACCACTACAACTGCTCTCTGCTGGACGGCACCCAGCTCTTCTCCTCGTGGGTCCGGGGTGGGGCTAGGGCCGGGCAGCTGGGTGGGCACAGGTGTGGGGAGTCCTCCTAAGGGTCCCCCAGACTCCAGCTCCTCCCTCTGCATCCCCAAGCCTGGGGGGGCACTCAGTCTCTTGCTCCCCTGAGTCCCCATCTCAGAGAGCGTCAGGGAGCCATGAGGACATGGGATTCTTTACTCCCGAGGGGAAGGGACGGTGAAGCCAGCAGTAGAGGAGAGCAGTTGTTTCCATTTTATGGAGGGGACACCAAAGCAGGGAGAGAGGAGCCCACGAGGCCACCCTTCAGGGGCGGTGGCAAGATGAAAAGGGAAGCCCACGTCTGTGCTGATGGGCCTCTGCGCTCTGCTGCATGGCTGGGCGCTGGGGAGGACTGGAACTGAGGGCTGGTCCTGGGCTCAGCTCAGGGAGAGCGGGCTGCGAACTGGCCATCTGCTGTCCCTCAGGCATGACTACGGAGCACCGCAGGAGGCGACTCTGGGGGCCAACAAGGTGATCGAAGGCCTGGACATAGGCCTGCAGGGCATGTGTGTGGGGGAGAGGCGGCAGCTCATCGTGCCCCCACACCTGGCCCATGGGGAGAGCGGAGGTGAGGGGCCTTGATGGCTGGTGGGGGGAGCCAGGGAAGCCTTCAGGATGCTTCTGTGCCCACCCCACAGCCCGCTCTCCAGCCCCCAAGAGGGGAAACTGAGGCCGGTGGGCTGGAGAGCATACTGTGAAGTCAGGCGTGATGGGGACCCTTCCTTCCCTCCAGCCCGGGGGGTCCCTGGCAGTGCCGTGCTGCTCTTTGAGGTGGAGCTGGTGTCCCGGGAGGACGGGTTGCCCACAGGCTACCTGTTTGTGTGGCACGAGGACCCTCCTGCCAGCCTGTTTGAAGACATGGACCTCAACAAGGATGGAGAGGTCCCCCCGGAGGAGGTGGGTGAGGTTCCATCCTTATACCCACACTCACGCACTCACCCCACCCGGGAAGCCAGCTGGTGGGGCACGTCTGGCAAGAACAATGCATGTCCCCCATCCTGTCTGACCACCCCGCCCCTGTGCTGAATGACATGCCTCAGGCCCCTTGTCCCTGCCTTGTCCTTGGCACACATGCAGCGTGTTCTACCTGGGCCATCACTGACTGTCCCCTGCCACGCCCTCCACCCTGGCCCCATCCAGGACCCCAGCACCAGTGCCTGTCTTCTCCCAGTCCTTACTGAATTGGGCGTGGGGGGCAGCCGGGGGAAAAACAAGAAAAGAAACCTCCACCTGGGGGGCCCCTCCCAAGGCCACCACAGCTGCTCAGCCAGGACTCTCACTGCGCACCCTTCCCTGCCTCCCCTCCCCCAGTTCTCCACCTTCATCAAGGCTCAAGTGAATGAGGGCAAAGGTCGCCTTATGCCTGGGCAGGAGCCCGAGAAAACCATAGGGGACATGTTCCAGAACCAGGACCGCAACCAGGACGGCAAGATCACGGCCGAGGAACTCAAGCTGAAGTCAGACGAAGACCAGGAGCGGGTGCATGAGGAGCTCTGAAGGGCAGGGCCTGGGCCTGGCCCCGGCCCCAGACACGAAGGCCCACTGCTGGGGGGCGTGGCAGTGGGACTGACCTGCTGGCAGTCACCCTCTGCCGGGATGACGTCTAGGAGCCAGACGTCTAAAATGTTGTCACAGGAAACATCTCTCTAGTCCTCCCACAGCACAGATCTCTGTTCCATTTTCCTCTCCCCACCCCAAAGTCCTACCTTAAAAGGAATTACAAAGCCAGTTGGGGGCGGTGGGGTCTGAGGTTGGATAGGGCCATTGCTGGCCCCTTCCCTGCCCACCCCCCCCATCACTAGACAGGACTGAGCTCACTTCGTTATTGCCCCAAACTTCCCCTTTATTTGTGCTTCTCGTCATCCCCCCTCCCCAGGAGCATGGATCTGGGCTGGGGGACCCTCTGGCCCTCCTCCCCAGCCCTGACCAGCTGCCAGGGAAGGGTGGCTCCCGGAGGGCAGCCCTACCTCACCTGTCCCGTCCACCCGTCTGAATTCACTTGCCTCCGGTCGGGGCTGAGCTGTCCCTGGGGTGCTGGAGGTCAGGGCTGGGCTTTGAGTCACCCCTTTTCCCTAAAGAGGTTCCCTTCTGTAAGAAAGAAAGCAAAGGGTGTGTGAGGTAACTTGCTTAGGTGGGTTTTAGGGCTATGAGATCTTTGGGTTTGGGGCTGAGGGGTGGGAGGGGGGTGGGCAGAGCTCTGCACACTCAAAAGGCTAAACTAGTATCAGATCCCTCTCACTCGTGCCAAATAAAAGATAAAACCGAAGGCCTTCGGACATGGTCTTTTGGAATGGGGTGGACCCAAAGATTGGCGAAGAAAGAAGAGGCAACCAGGCTGTTGCCCTGGCCTCCTGAGCACTGGACAGTGAGCTCCAGGATCTGGGGCTGACCTCCTGGAGGTTTCCTGCCTCCTCCAGGCCTAACCTGGGGGTTTCATGTGGAGAGGGAGCCCTTGTGTCTCCCAGGGAGGGTGGATGTCCAGAGGAGAGAGGCCTGCAGGGGAGACATGGAGAGATGATCGTTGTCCCTAATTGTCCCAGTTGAATGGGAAAGACAAGGACCCTGGCTTTAAACACAACCTACAAAGCTCAAGGGTTAAGTTAAATGGCACAGATCGGATTTCACTCTTTCAGTAGATCATTTCCAATGCTGTGCTGTTCCCACCTCTCCCTGCTCCTGGCTGTCCACCATTCCCACCTGCCCATCCTCTCTCTTGCCAGAGGAAAGGTAATCGGGTTCCAATACCCAGTGTCTCCGGGCAGGACTTGCCTCAGTGCCAGCCAGGCCATCTGCCCTCACTTGCCAGACTAGACTCCCGCTGCTGTGACCGAGATGACATGACCCGAGCCTTCTGAGGACGGGGTGGGGACTTGGGAGAGAAAATGATAGGGCTGGCCCCACATACTGAATTGCCCAATAAGCACCGATTTCTTGCCCGGGATCCCCTGAGAGAGATGATTGCTCCTCACAACCAGTGCCTGACATTCCCTGGCCCCAAATCATCCAGAAATCTCTTTGAGGTCTGAAAAGTGGTTACCAACCCAGCCTCGCATGGCAACCACTCCCTCCTCCCAAAAATCTAACAAAACAGCCCTGAACTGAAGCAGAGAAATGCAGCTTGATGCAGGAGAAAAGGCACAGGCTTTGGTCAGAAACAATCAAATCCCGGCTCTAGTTCCTACCTGCGGAGTTGGGGTGAGCTATTCATCCTGCCCGAGCCATCTGCAAGCAGGAGGAACTACACCTACTTGTAGGGTCATCGTGAGGATCAACTGGCAGGCATTTAAGTGCCCAGAGTGGTGCTTGGCACACACAGGCACTCAGTAGCATTTGTATTGCTCCTACTTCAGATCCGCACATACACACAACTTCCCAGCCACCAGCCATTCTCTGCAGGAGCTGTGCAAGCGATTTTCTCTAAGGGTGGACAGGCTAAGAAAACATCAAGCCAGGTGTGGTGGCTCATGCCTATAATCCCAGCACTTTGGGAGGCCAAGGCAGGAGGATCTCTTGAGGCCACGAGTTCGAGATCAGCCTGAGCAACATAGCAAGACCCTCTCTCCAAAAAACACAAAAATTAGCCGGGCATGGTGGCAAGAGCTTATAGTCCCAGCTACTCAGGACACTGAGGCAGGATATCTTGAGCCCAGGAATTCGAGGTTACAATGAGCTGTGACAAAATCACCGTACCTGGCGACAGAGCAAGACTCTGTCTCTGAAAAAAAAAAAAGAAAAAAGAAACACCAGGTGAACTGGCTGTTGTACTTTTTCTTTCTTCAAAAGGTACCTTACAGAGAATTCAGCTAGTTTCTGACCATGCAAGTCAACAGGGCGAGAGGGAAGGAAAGAAACCGTGAAGACCGCCAGTACCGCCAGGCAGTAGTGCACCCATCACTGACACTGGCACACGGTTTCCCTCAGCTCCCTAGTCTCAGCACTCCCTTGTGGGTCATTATCCATTTCAGTGGCCCTGGACCCACAATAGGTGGAGGAGAAGGAGAGCCAAGATCATTGGGCAAATCCATACCCAAATGGATTCCCCTGGGAACCCCTAAAGAGGGGGCTCTCAGACACGGCCACCCCAGCTCAACCAATCCCAGCTGAATTTCCAGTTTGATGGCTGCAGCAGAATAAACCATTCCAGGCCAGAATCTCACTCTTCCAACCACCCCGCCCCACACCGCATTTAGGCTGTGCTTGGACAGGCCCCTCTGGCTAACTCACGGTGGTTTGCAAACTGTGTTCCATGGAGCCCTAGAAGTTTCTCAGGGATTCCCGTGCAGGCTCTGCGCCCCCCACACCCCCTGAATCAGAATAGCTCTGTTTCTTCAGTTTTCTTTATTTTGATCTGTTTCATACATTATATTTGTTTGAAGAACAGCATCACATGTTTAAAAATGTTGAAAAAAAGAATCGTTGGACTAGACAATTCTTAGAGCACTACCATGCTGTGGTCCATGGTTCATCGGGAACAGCGCCTGTGCCCCCACCTGGCAGGGCCTTCCTCAAGCCTCCAGTGATGAAGGCACCAGGGGAGAGGAGGAGCATGGAAGGGCCCAGTCTTAGCGGTCCTGGACTTTGCTCTGTGCTCACGGAGGAATGGCCTCCCCGGGAGGCGTCCTCTCCTCGTCTTGGCCTGCAGGGCCTGGCCCGAGCCTGTGCCCTCAGGAGCCCTGTATCTCCACCTGGTCCCCCTGGTGCAGGATGTGCTGCAGCAGCCCATTGACCACGTCCAGCGTCTCGTCCTTCTCCAGCACGATGTCATAGGAGTTCATGTAGCGCTCCCGCCGTTCCTCCACCTGCCCAGGGTGAGGGAAGGAGCCGCAGAGTCCCCCAAATGCCCAGCCACTCTTGCTTACTCCCAAGCACCTGGGGCTGGGGACGAGGGCATTCGAGCAGCAACTCCCAGCTCCCTTTAAAGAGCCTGAGGAATTCAAGGTTACAGGAACCTGCCCTTGGGAGACACAGATGGGTGACAGGCAGGGCTACCACCATTAACCCTTGGTCAATGTCAAAGGACAGTAATAAGGATTAAAAGAAAAAAAACCAGACACTGCCTCTAATCCCCCTGGACTGAGTTTCATACAGCTCAAGCATCCTTGTGGCTGCCCAGCTTGTCCTCATACTTATGTCCCTTTATAATCACGCTGTTTTTACCCCTGTCAATTTCTGGTCTGTTCTTGTTATTTTTCTTCTCTAAATTATAAACCCATGTCCTGAATACCAACATCTCCCACTTCAATCATGCCTTCCAGGTACAATTTAGGAGAACTGGTAATCAGCCTGTTTCCTAAACTCTACCACCCTGGACAAGTAACTTGGACAGGTTACTTCACCTCCTTGCCTCAGTTTCCTTATCTGTAAAATGGGGATAATAGTCACTATGTCCAAGAGTTGTTGTAAGATTTCAATCAATATCTGTGACATGCTGAGAACAAGGCCTGACATAGGAAGTGCTCAGTAAATTCAGGCTGGGATCAAGTGCCTGGCACAATCCTCTCTCTGAACTCCTGTTAGGCCACGTGGTGAGCACACAGCTGTCATCACTGGGTGTCTCTGTTTCCTATGAGATTATGCGCTCTCAAAGAATATGGCTTGTGTCTTACCTCTGAACCCATAATACTCTACACAGCGTGCAGCATGTAGGTGTTCAAAAGCATTGATAACAGGAATGCAAAGAGAAGAAAGCCCTACCTTGTCATTTAGGAAGCCAATCTTGAGAATGTTCTGCACACCAGGAACCCCATCAGCCATAGTGAGGTCCCCCATGGAGTCTCCAAGCAGGATGATGTTGGTTTTGCCCTGCAGCTGCTGGAAGTAATTGGAGTTCTCGCACACGGAGCTGTTCTTGTTGTACGTGTGTATGAGCTGGCCCTTAAAGCCCTGTAGGACACCCTAAAGAATCAAGACAAGAGACAGACGGAAGGGCTACAGGGACACCACTTTGCCTCTGTCTCTGTCACAAAGGACAGGGAATTTGGAA
Source organism: Lemur catta (assembly GCF_020740605.2). Classification (NCBI taxonomy): domain Eukaryota; kingdom Metazoa; phylum Chordata; class Mammalia; order Primates; family Lemuridae; genus Lemur; species Lemur catta. Next base: position 39,160,522 of record NC_059142.1, read on the forward strand.
AGCCATAGATAACACCAAAACTTGACTGTTGCCTAAATTAGGGGTCAGCAAACTAGGGCCCATGGGCCAGATCTGGCCTGTTTTGGGAAATAAAGTTTTATGGGGACACAGCTACACTCATTTGTCTGCACACTGCCCATGGCTGCTTTTCTGTGCCATGATGGCAAAGTTGAGCAATTGTAACAGAGACTGTGTGGCTCACCAAGCCTAAAACACTTACTTCCTGGCCTTTTACAGGAAAAGTTTGTAAATCCTGGTTTAAACTAACAGGAGCCATCAAATATGATTGATTATCTGTTTTGGTGGAAGCATGAGGTTCATGACATAAATGCTGTTCAGGTCACATGTGTGCTAATGCTCGCTGTGGGCCACATCCTAATCACAGGTCATCAGTTTTATGGGGAAGAAATCGGAATGTGGGTGAGTCGGAGTAGCCCACCTCTGACTCTAGAGAAACAAGTCAAAGTCCAAGCCCTTCAGGACCCAGGATGGCACATGACCCATGGCAGTGACATGGGGTTAGCTGACCCATAAACTAGGTACCCCATGGCACAGAGTTGACTGTCGGCCAAACACTGCAGAGAAGGTCCTTTGAAAGTAACCCATAAATAACTGCAACTGCCTGAAGGCAAAGGGCCAGGCTGGGTTCATGCACAAGGTCAAGTGCCCTGACTGGAGGTCCCCACCCTACTTCCTTCCCCAGCCCAAGTGAGATTTAGCTCACATCTTCATTAAAATCCATGTAGTTAGACACGATGTGGATATTGGGGTGGAATACTTTCATCTGTCGGATAATTTCTTCCAGGATATCACCAATGCCCGCCGAAAAGATGAAAAGGGGAATGTTGTTATGGTAGAGTGTGTTGAAGAACGTCTTGTATCCCTCCCTGAAAAGAGAGGAAGGAATTTTGAAGTGGCACTGCCTCTGCTCCTGCTCTTTGTTTTCTACTTAGGTTATGTTTTAAAATTTGGCCAGCTGTGGTGGCTCATGCCTGTAATCCCAACACTTTGGGAAGCCCAGTGGGAGAGATCCCTTGAGGCCAGGAGTTCGAGGCTGCAGTGAGCTATGACTGCGCCACTGTACTTCAGCCTAGGAGACAGAGTGAGACCCCATCTCTAAAGATAAATAAAATAGAATAAAACATTTTAAAAAAATATTTTAAATTGAGCATACAATGTATTCAGTAAATGGTTAAAGTGTACTAATCCTGAGTTCAGCTCAGTTAATTCTGCAGTATGTATATACCCATGTAACTAACCAGCTCAAGCTTCCCTCACGGTCCTTCCCAGTCAATACCATCCCTCCCTATTTTGCCTTCCTATTGCCATGGAATAGCTTTGCCCGTCCTTGAACTTCATATAAATGGACTCATACAGAATGTATTCTTTTGTACATTCTGGCTTATTTTGTTCAACATAACGTCTGTGCGGTTTATCATGTTTTGCATTCAATAAACAGTACATTCTTTGCCACTGCTACATTAGTCCACCATATAAATGTGCCAGAATTTATCTATCCACATTCCTCTATTGATAGACAATTGGGATGCTTCCAGATTTTAGCTATTTATGCTGCCATGAACACCCTGCCCATGTCTTAGATAGTGGCTATATGCACTCATTTCTCTTTGGTATACACCTAGGAGAGGGACAGAAGGTAGGCGTATGTTTTCTGCTATTGTTCATACAACCGGGCAGTTATTCTGGGCACCTTCACTGGGGGACACTCCACCCCCACCCCAGCACTTACTGGGCCAGCACAGGTCTCTTCTCTCTTGGCTTTTCTGGAGCCAGCAAAGCAATCTCGCCAATTAGGATGCACAATCCTTTTTTTTTTTTCTTTTGAGACAGAGTCTCACTCTGTGGCCCGGGCTGGAGTGCCGTGGTGTTAGCCTAGTTCACAGCAACCTCTAACTCCTGGGCTTAAGCAATCCTCCTGCCTCAGCTTCCCAAGTAGCTGGGACTACAGGTGCACACCACCGCGCCTGGCTAATTTTTTCTATTTTTAGTAGAGACGGGGTCTCGCTCTTGCTCAGGCTGGTCTTGAACTCCTGAGCTCAAGTGATCCTCCCACCTCAGCCCCCAGAGTGCTAGGATTACAGGTGGGAGCCACCACGCCCAGCCAGGATGCACAATCCTGAGGGCAGGCACCTCTGTCAGCTCCTTCCTCTATGAGTCCCCACCCCTCCCCCAGGAAAGAAAGCCCCAGCAGATAGAGAAGCTCAGCGAAGGCCACCAATGACCAAGGGTCCCAGCCTAGCCAACTCCCATGTCTGGATAAAAAACATCAGTCACCAGAGAGACCCAAAAGTCTTTCACTGTTGTGAAAAATGAGCTAGACTCTGCTCTAGGCAATGAAGCCCCAGTCATTTCACACTATGTCCACTACCAGCCAACTGCTTCCTAGCATAGGTAGGAAATCCTTTAGCTGTAAAAGGAGAGTAAAAACAAGATCTTCTTCCTATCAGTTGCTCGTGTTGCCATGTCTCTTCTGGATCTCCAAGCAACTAACTTCTCTCCACCCTCCCCCAGCCTCCTTTTTGTGAGCAAAACAGTTTCAACGGGTTGTCATAAATGTTTTCCAGAGCAAGAAGCTTACCTGAGCATGGCATTGGACTCTCTAACCACCTGGGCTATCTGAAACTTCTGAATCTTCTGCTGACACAGGAGATTGTGCGCTTTGGTCCACCTAGAAACAGACATCCACAAAACCCCAAATTCAAATTGCTCAGGTAAGTAAAATGTCCCTTGCCTTTACAGAACAAAGTCCCCTTTGACAGCATGGACAATGAAGGCCTCAACCTTCTCCACAGAGCCATTCCCTAAACGACACTGGCTGTCCTTAAAAGGAAGAGGTGAGAAAGCGACGTAAGAGAGGCAAGAGTGGACTGCTGAAGTCGAAGCTCTCCTGAATCCCTTGCTCCGTGACTCCACGCACTGGAGAGATGCGACTCTGCCAGGGATGCTGGTTTCTACAGCAGGGTTGCGAAGGTTTGAACGTGTCCCCCAAAGTTCACGGGTTGGAAACTTGATCCCCAGTGCACAGGTGTGGGGAGGTGGGGCCTAATGGGAGGCGTCCGGGTCATGGGGGCACTGTCCTCATAAATGGATTAATACTGTTGTTGTGGGAGTGGGATCCTCAGAAAAGTTCAGCGCCTCCCCCGGCCCCCCCACCCCCGCCTTTCTGCAATGGGATAATGCAGCAAGAAGGCCATTATCTAAAGCGAACCTCTTGATATTGGACTTCTCAGCTTCCAGAACCATAAGCCAATGAATTCTGTTCATTACAAATTATCCAGTAGCAAAAAACCCTCAACCCTAAATGACAAGGGTCATTTCCCCACAGCACTTATCCCCCAAACTAAGGGGTTTCTAACTTAGCCCATAGATTCCCTGAGGGACTCGACTCTAGCAGCAGCCACAGCAGCCCCAGGTGTATCTGAAAAGTTTGTTCTAGCAGTTGGGGTTACAGCATCGGGCTAAGCCCTCAGTAAGGTAAGGGAGCCTGTCATCTCCTCAGAGCCCTGGGAAAATCCGCCCCTTCTGCCCACTCTGGGCCCAGGAGCATTCCCGCACCGTCACTTACCACTCTACCATGTGAGGCAACTTCTCCTTGATGCTCCGCTGGGGGTCAATCTCAATGGGGTAATAGTGGTGAAGGAGCGCCGAGAGCTGAGACGTCCACATGAAGGGGAAAGCCATTAGTCACCATCAAGTTTTCCCCAGCAAAGTCCTACAACTTTGTGCAAGAAAAAATCACCCAGATAATGCAACTTCATGTAAAATTGTCAGTTTTCTCGAAGTTTGCATTTGGGGACACAGCATTTACACCAGTGGTCCCCAACCTTCATGGCACCAGGGACTGGTTTCATGGAAGAAAATTTTTCCATGGACCACGGTGATGTGAGCAGTGGTGAGCAGCTATAGCGGCTACAAAAACAGATGAAGCGTCACTCACTCGCTCGCTGCTCACCTCCTGGTGTGTGGCCTAGTTCTTAATTTCATGGAACACAATTTTTCCAAGGGCAGGTGGTGAGGGGCTCAGGTGGTGTTTCTAGGCCCAGTTCCTGGGTTGGGGACCACAGACCACAGATTTACAAGACTCTAACTTTTTCTGTCTTACCATCTTCCAGCATAATTGCTCAAGACACTTGCATTTATCTATTTGGTAATGTCTGGGAGCACCTAAAGTCACAGATCTGGTCATTCCTTTGCACTCACCCTGAGAGAGTGAGGTCTAAGAATGAGCAATATAAGCAGCTTTCACTTTCAGGTAAAAGGGGACTAAGTATTTTTTTTTTATATATATATATTTAAAAATTTTTAGTGCTCAGTTGCCTTCTTTGTTTTTTTGGTTGAGACAGAGTCTCACTGTGTAACCCTGGGTAGACTGCAGTGGTGTCACTGTAGCTCACTGCAAGCTCCAACTCCTGGGCTCTAAGCGATCCTTCTACCTCAGCCTCACAGGTAGCTGGAACTACAGGTGTGCGCCACCAGACCTGGCTAATTTTTCTATTTTTTTTTGTAGAGACGGGGTCTCACTCTTGCTCTGGCTGGTCTCGAACTCCTGACCTTAAGCAATTCTCCCACCTTGGCCTCCCAGAGTGCCAGGATTACAGGCACAAGTCATCAAGCCCAGACTTTGTTTTTTGTTTTTGTTTTTGTTGTTATTAATTAGCTTAGTCATCAGGGCTTCACCAGTAAGAACGGACTAATGCTGTGTTTCCCAAAATGTGGTACACTTTCTCAGGTGGTAGGCAAGATGATTTTAGGGCATATATGGATAAACACTTTTCACTTCAGTAGTTTCGGATTCCTTTCATTGTACGTTAGAAAAAGAAAACTAGCACATCAAACTCATGCTTTCATAAAGATTGTTTCTTTGTAAGTTAATTACATTCAGATTTTTAAAAGCAGATCAATCTAAAGAAAGATAGTTAATGAAAGTGATGCAGAGACCAGGTGTGGTGGCTCATGCCTGTAATGCTAGCACTCTGGGAGGCCAAGGTGGGAGGATTGCTTGAGCTCAGGAGTTTGAGACCAGCTAGAGCAAGAGTGAGATCCCGTCTCTACAAAAAAAAAAAAATAGAAAAATTAGCCAGGTCTGGTGGCGCATGCCTGTAGTCCCAGCTACCTGGGAGGCTGAGGCAGGAGGATCGCTTAAACTCAGAAGTTCAAGACCAGGCTAAGCAAGAGCAAGACCCCATCTCTACTAAAAATAGAAAAAGTAGCCTGTCAAAGTGGTGCATGCCTGTCATCCCAGCTACTCAGGAGACCAAGGCAGGAGGATAGCCTAAGCCTAGGAGTTTGAGGTTGTTGTGAGCTACGATGACGCCACTGCACTCTACCTGCGGTGACAAAGCAAGACTCTATCTCAAAAATTAAAATTAAAAATTAAAAATAGGGCTGGGTGCAGTGGCTCAAAACTGTAATCCCTGGGAGGCCAAGAAGGGAAGATCACTCGAGGTAGAGAGTTCAAGACCAGCCTGAGCAAGAGCGAAACCCTGTCTCTAGTAAAAATAGAAAGAAATTGGCTGGACAACTAAAAATATATAGAAAATACTAGCCAGGCATGGTGGCGCATGCCTGTAGTCCCTGCTACTCGGGAAACTGAGGCAGGAGGATCACTTGAGCCCTGGAGTTTGAGTTTGCTATGAGCTAGGCTGACGCCACGGCACTCTAGCCTGGGCAACAGAGCGAGACTCTGTAAATAAATAAATAAATAAATAAGTGACACACAGATCATGAAAGTAGTAGATTGTACTTTAGGACACAGCATGTGTGGGTAATTCCATCAAAGTGTCAAATCAGGCAAATTCACAGCATCTACAAGTGTCATATCTGGCTGAGGTTTCTGTCTACATGCCAGGACACTCCAGGGTGGCTGCTTCAGGCATCATGTATCGTGAAGAGCCCGTCAGTAAGACTGCCCAGTATGAATGAGAAGGAACTGAGTAAAGAATTTTAATATTCACATGGTCTCAGGAATATGACGAGATCAAATGAAATCCCTGTCCATCTGTCCAAAAGAGGATTAAATGCAAAGATTATATAATGGCAAAGGCAGAAAGCTCCTGAAATGTATTAAGATTCTCAATGTGTGTGTTTTTAGAGTGTGAGAACATGTTTCTAAAAGCATACTAGAACACAACACAAGAATATAATCTTAAAAAAGGAAAAAAGATTTCTTACATAAACTTTGCTCCCCCACCAAACCCATCAATACCAAGAATCTTAGTTTCTCTAGCTTCTTTATCCTTGACAGAGCATCCAAACTACTATCTTACTTGTGGACACAGCTTTCTATAGGTTCATAAGATCAAGGATGTTGAGGAACCAAAAAAGTGACTTGACAAAGGCAATCACTGGTGAAGCCAGAGCTACCTTGACCTAAAAGTGGCATCTCTAGAGAGTCAGGTTTTACAATTGTAAGAGTTATCTATAATTCGCCGCCTATTTTAATAACAAGTACTCATAACAGAGTCTTGGAAGAGTTGACTAACATGAGAGAACAACAGACCAGTTAGCATGCAACTAAGTGAATAATTAAGTGGAACTAAATGATACAGTTATTCAGCAGAAACAGCTTAGCAACCTGCAGAGCAAAGTGCAGCTAAGCAGCATGGCTCTGCTTGGGCAAAGCTGTCCTGAGAGAAGAGTGTGGAGCAAGGTAAACCAACAGTGAAGGCTATAGAGATCACTTTATGGTATTTGTATACATCTTACAGAAATGGGATGGGAGTTATCATATAGACATTAACTCAGAAGTCATTCTTGATATCTGTTGCCTTATCAAAAAATGTATATTATCAAGGAAAGAATATAATGTAGTGAGAAGAGTCTGGACAGAATCACATCTATGCAAAAACCAAGCTCAGCAACTAGGCTGTATAAGCCTAGGTAAATTGCTGAACCTCTCTAAGCCTCTGTTTTCTCATTTGTTAAATGGAGACAGAAATAGTCTGATCCACCTTTTAGAGTTACAGGAGGGCTAAATAATGATGTTCAAATCTCTTGTAAACTCTATAGCTAACAGTAAACCTAATGTCCAGATTCCAACCATTAATCATCATATGACCTGGCCAATAAGGAAAAGCTGTCCCGAAGTATTAAGACTAGATCCACCCAAGCATAACAACAATTTTTTTGCAAATTAATTTTCTAAGGTTCCTCTCCTGGAATCTTTGGTTCTAACCAGGAACCACTTGAAGTAGCATATGACAGCCATTTCTGAGCCAAGAAGTGGAACAACCCACCTCTTTCTGACATTCCTCACTGATGATCTTGCTGTTGTCCAGAATATCTGGAAAAACACAAAAGTCCTTGTACTCACCCCTTAGAAGTCATCACCTTGTTAAGCCCAACAAGACAGCTAGTATGTGACTTACTGTGAGAAGAAGGGCATCGCTTTCCATTATATGCAAACCTGCTCAAGGTCATGTCAAAATCAGAAATCACCTACAAGGTAAAAGAGAGATGAGGTCTAAAGAGGTACCTTCTCAGGTGGCCCTGCCTCAGCCTGGGAGATGATTATGGAAGTCAAAACAGCTTAGTGGCCACGCTGTAGGCAAAGTCTTGGGGGAGTTAGGGAGGGACAGAGGGGGGACAGGGAAGAAGTTATCCTAATTAGCACACATGTTAACCCTGAGGAAAAATCAGTCTGGGGGAGGCCTGAAGACTCAGGACCCCTCTGGCTCTTGCAATAGCACCCATCTCAATGCCATGTCATCCTTCCTATGGGGTATCCACCTTTACGGCCCATCTCCACATCTTCGACTTCTCGGGGAGGCCGCTGGCCTGGGGTGTTTTTTGTCTAATTAGAGGAAGCACCATAACCATATTGAGAAATTTGAAATCTAGGTTTTAGATCAGGTGGGATCTCCTTCAAGGTAAAACAGGAGACCCAACCTGCCTGCCTTCGGGTCCTGGCCATTTCTTGGGGCGCAGGCCTTGCACGTGCCCGCTGCAGAGCAAAGCGGGAAGGCCCAACCGGCAGGAAACCTCCCCAGCCGCCCCCAGACCCGCTGGCCCAATGTCAGCCCAGAGGTACCTGTAACCGGTCTCCCCCGCCCCTGCGGAGGGCGCCCACGATCTCCTGCACCCGCCCGGGCTGCCGCATCAGGACCGAGGCCTTCATCAAGGTGCTCACCTGTCCCGAGACCCGAGAGAACGGCTGACCCCGGCGCCGAGGCGGGGCCGGGGTACGCCAGGGGGTGGTACTGGCTGGGATGACGCGGCAGGGCCTCGGCGGCCCGCTGGGGGCCTCGGAGCGCCCCAGGGGTCGGGGCCCGCCCCAAGCCAGACGCTTCCTCCCGTCTCACCTCTTCAGCCATGGCGCTCGGGACCAGACAGCGGCGCCGGGATACAACGACCGGCTCTGAGGCCGCACTGCGCAGGCGTCGCCTCCCGCGCGGAGGGCGCGACGAACAGCAAAGCGGGGCGGAGCGGAGCCAGACCGGGGAGGGGCGGGGCCGGCCGGGAGGGGCGGGGCGGAGCGGAGCCAGAGCGGGGAGGGGCGGAGCGGAGCCAGAGCGGGGAGGGGCGGAGCGGAGCCAGAGCGGGGAGGGGCGGGGCGGGGCGGGGCCGGGCCGGGCAGGGCGTTGCGTGGGCAGGGCGACCCTCAAGGCCAGGGCAGGCTGGAACTGTGCGCTAGGTAGAGAAACTGGTGGCGGGTTCTATTGTGAGGAGGAGGGCGAGGGTCCCAAGATGTTTACGTGGGTGGGTGAGCTCCTGCCACTCTTTCTGGAGCAAAAGCCCTGGCAAGAGCGGGCATTTCCAGACTTAAAGTGGTGTGACAAAAGCACCGCTGGACGGGAGTGAATTCTGTTAATCATCCAGAAGGTGCTTCGTTAACTGGGCCCACTCCTCATTCCAGAGGAAACTGAGTGACTAACACATCCAAAGGGGCTGGAAGACCCTGGACTGCTGGGCCAGGATGACATTTAATTAGCTTTACTTCTCCTTTCTGCCTCTTCTGCTGTGGATTTCCTGGAACTCAGTGTCTGAGGAGCAAGTGTGGAGCCATGGAAGGTAGCTGGATGCTTCAGGAATATGGACCTGGGCAACCTGACGCCGGCAACAGGAGCTGGAATCAATAAAAACTCTTATTTGGTGTTGGTGATCACAGTTCTGTTCCCGGTTGGAGGACAAGGAAGGAGGTGTGGGGTGGCCTTCAGCCTGGGTGAGCTGGTGGAGGAGGGGAGAAGGAAGAGGGAGAGTCAGGAGGGAGTTCCAGAACCTGAGGGCACAATTCTGAGTGAGCTCACCGCGGGCCCAGGATTCTGGAACTTGGGCTGCCTGATGGGCCCTATATGAAAGATGTAGTAGGGAAAAGGAGCGACAGCTGGCTAAAGGGCCCCCCCCCCACAACCCTCCCCGCACCCTAGGATAGCGGCCTCTCTCTGCTGGTCCCAGGGTGCCATGGAGATGGACAGCACGGCGGCCTCCGCACGTTTCCACCAGCCTCACATGGAGAGGAAGATGAGTGCGATGACCTGTGAGATCTTCAACGAGCTTAGGCTAGAGGGCAAGCTCTGCGACGTGGTCATCAAGGTCAATGGCTTTGAGTTCAATGCCCACAAGAACATCCTCTGTAGCTGCAGTTCCTACTTTAGGTATAACAGGGTTGCCAAACTAAGCCAAGGGGGGAATTGGGCCCATTTTGAGACCTTTTGATCCATTTTCTGGTTACATCATTTAGGGACACTGTCAAAGCTCTGAGCTACCTTAGGCTGGCTCCTCTGTCTTCTGAAGGGGTACAGCTGACGATCAGGGCCTCTTTCTCTTTGATCTTTCACCTGCATTCCAACCGTTGGTGGGCCAGATGCTTTCGTCTTTGATTCTCACCCAAACCAAACTTTGGGAAGGTTGGACACTCCTACTGAATTTCTTACTTAAACCCATATGACAATGCTACTCCAGGCACCCCTTATACTCCTATCCCAGTAGAAACTTTTTCAAATAGGGTGATAAATTAACAAGGATTGAGGGGATGGGAAGGGGGAATGAGGGGAAGGTACCCAGGAAATAGTTTATCAGAAGAAAAAGGGAATTTGGGCCAAAACCATTGTAACCCAGGAGATGAAAGGGCTATTTTGTTCATGAGAGGAAAATGTTTGAGTAAATAATTCCAACAAAGATTTGATAAATATGTCCCACCGGTTGCTAAAAACTGTCATTTATCCTAGAGCAGGGTCCACAAAAAGACCAGCTAGTAAATTTTTGAGACAGGGTCTTGCTATGTTGCCCAGGCTAGAGTGCAGTGACATCATCATAGCTCACTGCAACCTCACACTCCTGGGCTCAAGCAATCCTCCCACCTAAGCCTCCCAAGTAGCTGGGACTTTAGGTGCTTGTAATCGCACACAGCTAATTTTTCTAATTTTTTGTAGAGATGGGGTCTTGCTCTTGCTCAGGGTGGTCTCAAACTCCTGACCTCAAGCAATTCTCCTGCCTCAGCCTCCCAAGAGTGCTAGGATTACAGGTGTGAGCCTCCTCACCCAGCCCATATAGTAAATGTTGTAAGCTTTGCAGGCCATACAATCTCTTGCAACTACTCAACTCTGCCTTTATACTGCAAAAGCAGCCATAGACAATACTAAATGAATGGGTATGGCTATATTTAAATAAAATTATTTATGGACACTGAAATTTGAATTTATTATAACTATCAGATGTCACAAAATATTCTTTTGATTTTCTTTTCCCTCAACCATTTAAAAATGGAAAAAACATTTTTAACTTGTGGGCAGTATGAAAGCAAGAAGTGGGCTGTAGGTTTGCAGACCTCTGTTCTGGGGAATGAATTTGATCTCTAAGCCCATATTTCCTTAAACCTCTTAGAAAAAGAAAGCAAAATATATAAGGGCAGGGACTCTGTCTTGTTCAACACCTACAAAAGTACCTTGCTACCTAGTAGGAGTCCAATAAATAGTTGTGGCATGGTAGTCATTTATTCATTCAATATTTATTGAGTGCCCATTTGGTGACAGGCACTATCCTGGGTACTGGAAAGAAAACAATGAATAAAGGGATGAACATTGCTGTTCTCATCGACCTTACCTTTCAGTAGGGGGAATAGGCATTAAATGAGTCAAATATATACCAGGTCATCGTAAGTGCTAGGGAAAATAAGGAAGATAGGGAGTGGTGGGTGGCAATTTTAAATAGGATTGTCAGAGAAGGCCTTGCTGACAAAGTGACATTTGAGCAAAAACTTCAAGGGGATGAGGGAGTGAGAAATATGGAGATCTGGGGCAGCCTTTCAGGCAGAGGGAACAGCAAGTACAAAGAACCACAGGTGAAAGCACCTCTGGTATGTTCAAGGAATGGAAAGGAGGGAAGGGAGGCCAGAGTGAGAGGAAGGGGAGAGAAAATACAAAGGTATTAGTGGCCCAGATGTCAGAGGGCTTTTGTAGTTCCTGATAAGGACTTTGTAGTTTACTCTGAGTAAGAGGAGAAGTCATTGGAAGGTTTTAAGTGGAAGAGGAACTTTAAACTTTCAAAAGGATCACTCTAGGCCAGGTGCAGTGGCTCGCGCCTGTGGTCCTAGCACTTTGGGAAGCCGAGGTGGGAGGATTGCTTGAGCCCAGGAGTTGGAGACCAGCCTGGGCAATAGCAAGACACTCCCCACCCGACCAGTCTCTACAAAAAAATTAGCCAGCATGGTGGAGCACACCGGTAGTCCCAGCTACTTGGGAGACTGAGACAGGAGGATCACTTGAGCCCAGGAGTCGGCTGCAGTGAGCTATGATGACGCCACTGCACTCTAGCCCAGGTAACAGAGCGAAACCCTGTCGCAAAACAAAACAAAACAAAACAAAAACAAAAGTGAAAAAAAAAAAACCAGATCATACTGGCTGCTGGGATAAGACTATAAACTCTAGAAGTGTCAAAGGCAGAAGCAGGAAGATCAGTTAGGAGGTTACTTTGGGTAATCTAGGCAAGAGAGGGTAGTAGCCTGAACCAAGGTGATCAGAGTCTGCATATGTATTGATTGAATGAAACTTATCTTAAAAGCATAGTGCAAATTTAATTTCCTTAAGCAAGGTAGAATTTGGTAGGCCATGGGTTGAAACAGAAGAGGCCAGGGTTTTACCCCAAGTCCTAACTTTTAATTTCTCCCCACAAAATGAAAAAAAAAGACCTAGTTATCCGGAGGATAAGGTAAGAGCAACCAAACTCGAAGTTCTGGGAAAGGTTCTCTTCTTGCTCACTGTATAAAGCATATGCCTGTACCCCATTTTCTCAGGCAAATTATTTCCAACATGTGCACTGTGAACTATCTGGAAAATGTCCAAACTTTCCTCAAGAAGAAAAGGTGGGGGTGGGGGACACATGGCAAACAGGACAGAAATGTTTCAGTGGCTGCTAGTTTCTTCCTTTTTTCCAGAGCTTTATTTACAAGTGGCTGGAACAACACTGAAAGGAAGGTATACAACATTCCTGGCATTTCCCCCGATATGATGAAGCTAATCATTGAATACGCATACACCCGGACCGTGCCGATCACACCGGACAACGTGGAGAAGCTGCTGGCTGCTGCAGACCAATTTAACATCATGGGCATTGTCAGGGGTTGCTGCGAGTTCCTCAAGTCGGAGCTGTGTTTGGATAATTGTATTGGCATCTGCAAGTTCACGGACTACTACTACTGCCCTGAGCTGAGGCAGAAGGCTTACATGTTCATACTGCACAACTTTGAGGAGATGGTGAAAGTCTCAGCAGAGTTTTTAGAGCTCTCGGTCGCTGAACTTAAGGATATCATTGAGAAAGATGAGCTTAATGTCAAACAGGAAGATGCTGTATTTGAGGCCATCTTAAAGTGGATTTCTCATGACCCCCAAAATAGAAAGCAGCACATTTCAGTTTTGCTTCCTAAGGTCAAGTTTGGTTATTTTTGTGAATTTGTATCTGTTCATTCTTGATTCATTTATCCTAGTGGGATTGTCCTAAGAAGCCACATTCAGACGTATGACAGATTCCACAGCTGTATTTACATGTGCTTATATAGAAGGCATTTCCTACTATTCTCTGGAACTTTACAACTTTCTTTTCCCTTGGCATTGTCAGTTTCTGTTACCCCAGTTGTATTCTTTGACCAAAATTCTCCCTGGTGGTAGGGAAAGAGGAGGGCCTTCAAAAGAATTCTAAAGAGTCTTCCTTTCCACCCTTCCCCATTCTGTGAGTTTCCCTATACCCAAGGTATTAGTCGGACTAGGAACCAAATCATAAGTATTGCACACAATTGTGGCCAGTTGGTGCTAACTAGTGTTATTTTACATAGAGAGCCAGAGATATTCAATTACTGAACAATTACTACAGCTTTTTCTGGTCTAATAGTTCTGTCCAGTGGCTGAGGAATGGGCTCACTCTGTGACCACTTGAGGTGCCTTCTATCTAGCTCATTCTCAACATCAAAACGTATACCACTTCCCAAAAGCAAATATTTAAACTGGGAGTTATACATTTTGAAACAAGCCAAAATATTTTCAGCAATTCAAAGGCAGACTGTTAAGTTGGAGTTAAGGATATGGTATTTCCAGGCACCCTCACCTCATCTGAATGACTTTCTGCGTTTCTTTCTTAGGTTCGCCTGGCCCTAATGCATGCTGAGTACTTCATGAACAATGTTAAGATGAATGACTATGTCAAAGACAGTGAGGAATGCAAGCCAGTCATCATTAATGCCCTAAAGGCCATGTATGACTTAAACATGAACGGACCCTCTAATTCTGACTTCACCAACCCACTTACCAGGCCCCGCCTGCCCTATGCCATCCTATTTGCAATTGGTGGCTGGAGTGGTGGGAGCCCCACTAATGCCATTGAGGCATATGATGCTCGGGCAGACAGATGGGTGAATGTCACTTGTGAGGAAGAGAGTCCCCGTGCCTACCACGGGGCAGCCTATTTGAAAGGCTATGTTTATATCATTGGTGGGTTTGATAGCGTAGACTATTTCAATAGTGTTAAGCGTTTTGACCCAGTCAAGAAAACTTGGCACCAGGTGGCCCCGATGCACTCCAGACGTTGCTATGTCAGTGTGACAGTCCTCAGCAATTTTATTTACGCCATGGGAGGATTTGATGGCTACGTGCGTCTCAACACTGCTGAACGCTATGAGCCAGAGACCAATCAATGGACACTCATTGCCCCCATGCACGAACAGAGGAGTGATGCAAGTGCCACAACACTCTACGGGAAGGTAAAGAACCAGGGTGAGAGGGAAAGGTGTGCAAGCAAAGACCAGGCCCAGAAATGATGCTGTTCTTCCTTTCTGGGGGTGGATGGAAGACAGAAAGCGGCAGTACTCTTTGCAGTACTCACTCCTTCCTCAAATGACTAAGTGGCTATTTGTAACTATCTTTTATTTGACTTATTAAAAAGCAATGCATGCACACATGGAAAAAAGAAATTCAGAATGGACAGACTGGAACAACCTTTTTTTCTACTTCCCAGAGGTAACAACTTTAATGATCTTGGAACTCTCTTCACACAGGTCTACATATGTGGTGGGTTTAATGGAAATGAATGCCTGTTTACAGCAGAAGTGTACAACACTGAGAGTAACCAGTGGACAGTCATAGCACCCATGAGAAGCAGGAGGAGTGGGATAGGTGTGATTGCTTATGGAGAACATGTATATGCGGTAAGTTTATCTTGTACTACAACGAAAACAATACCCCCTAGATTTTCTATTAGCAAACAGTTTTACGCTACCATTGGTAAGGATGTGAAAAAACTTTTTTCATGGAAGATAACAGAAGAGGGAGGTATGAAATCAGTTTCCCTGCTGCTTCCCACCCAGCTTCCTCAGTGAACAGAAACAATGGTTAGTGGTCAACCATGTTGCATTTCTTTTGCTATTCACAGGTAGGCGGCTTTGATGGAGCGAATCGACTTAGGAGTGCAGAAGCCTATAGCCCAGTGGCTAATACTTGGCGTACGATCCCCACTATGTTTAATCCTCGTAGCAATTTTGGCATTGAGGTGGTAGACGACCTCTTGTTTGTGGTGGGTGGCTTTAATGGCTTTACTACCACCTTTAATGTTGAGTGTTA
Organism: Lemur catta; assembly: GCF_020740605.2. NCBI lineage: Eukaryota > Metazoa > Chordata > Mammalia > Primates > Lemuridae > Lemur > Lemur catta. Next base: position 39,175,584 of record NC_059142.1, read on the forward strand.
TGATGAAAAGACCGATGAGTGGTATGATGCTCATGACATGAGTATATACCGCAGTGCTCTGAGCTGCTGTGTGGTACCTGGGCTGGCCAATGTTGGGGAATATGCAGCTAGACGGGACAACTTCACAGGATTGGCACTGCGAGATGAAGTAAAGTATTCTGCTTCGACAAGTACCCTACCTGTATGAGCCTCTTCATTTAGCTAATAAAAAGTCTAAGCAGTAAGAATTAATTCTTTTTTTAAATAAATGCAGTGTTTAAACTTGTAAGAGTACTGGAAAATGTTCAACTTAAGGGAGCCCAGGGCTGGATGAATGAGGGTGTAGGAGGAAAGGAAGAAGGCAATTATATTCAACAGTGCATAATTAAAGAAGGAAAAAAAATCACACAGTACGAACTAGCTCTAAAGAAATATGTTTATTTAAAACTTACACTGAGACAATTAGTAGCTTTAACACAGAACAAGATAGCTTCAGGAACATAAACAAGCTATTTTATAATGTCATGTCTCAAAGTGTTCTAAATACTACATCTCCTCTGACTTAAAGGCAGATAGTCAAGATTATGCTTTTAGTAGAGCAGGGGCCTAGATACTGCTAGCCCAAAAAACTCACCGTATCAATTCAAAGTAAGTATTTACTTTACAAAAATTCAAGGAGCCCCAGCACATGGATCATACAATCTTGAAACATCTAGAGCAAGTACTACTTTTCACCAGTGCATTATGCAGGAGGATTAAGTTAACAAGTGCTCTATAATATGTGCTTCAATGTAAGACATTTGTAGTGATGGTCATATAGAGTAAGACAAAAGCCCTACCAATGTGATAAAGAGCAGTCATTTGGCTATCTAATTAAATTCCTTGAAGCAAAATGACTACCATGCTGTGTTAGTGTTATTGTACTATGTCACTCAACTGTGAGCTGTTTTGTTTCTAATGACCAGAACGTATGTTATTATGAAAGCATTATAACAAAACCAAAAATGGACTATTCTCAAGAAAGTAACAAACCGGAATGATGAACTGTGCCAAAATATTTGACAGTTAAGGAGAGACTGAATTGTTTCTCAAATATTCTACAGTTAAAGCACCCTATTTTTCTAGTGTAGGCAGAGTACTTGCTTCACAGTACTGTATACTTTCAAAGACATGAAATGTGGCCAATACACCCTTCTTATTTAAGCTTAATTTGAGGAAAATACCAAAAAAGTCCCTTTAGTTATATCTGATTAGACCAAGTAACTAAAATATACAATTCAGCTCACTTGTATTATAGTATAGGGTTGATATTAGAATTATGAAGCAGAAAACGCAGTATTTTAAACATACCACATGCTACACTAGTCAACAGATAAAGAGGAAAAGTGTCCCCCAGGAACTGCCTTACCAGCAGCCTGAAGTATTGAAAAAACAAAAGCACACAAATCTTCCACAAATACTATCTTTCTAGCTTCAAATTTCTGTTCTACATTAAAAGATATTTAATTTTTTGGTCCCAGAAAAACTATACAAAACCAGGTGATCAAAACAAAATTATGTCAATGAATTTTAAGAGTTTTTGGCAAAAACGTTATTTTTGAACTGGCACAGCAAAAGCAAAGTTGAATATCAAGGTACACAAGACTAATCATGCAAACAACTGCAAGTGTGATGTATTACTTAAACACTAAGCTCATGACTGACATTCTCAATATATATATACCACTGATTTTTTTTTTTTAAACCACGGTGGGATAGGTATAGTTAAAGGATACCCATTCTAAGATATAAGTAGCCTCACCCAAAGTTATATATAGTTATCACTTTTTGGTGTAATTCTCTCTCCCTTCCATCAAACGAAAGCAAAAGCAACAAAGGTTTGCTTGAATACACATTAAGCTGTCCTTTAAAGCCATGTTTTTAACTGCTTAAATCACCAAACACAATCTTTAAGTTTTCATCAAAAAGGAAACTTCTATCCCAAGAAGCCGTTTTAGGCCTGGTCTTCATAATTAGAACCTTTCCAAATACTCTGGGAAGTTATTTCCAGTTTAGCATTTTAGAATGTCAGCCTTGAACAGATTTAAGCAAATCTGGTTTCTTTCCTTATTAACAAGTTAGTTAGGCTATTTCAGAAACACAAGTTATTGATGTGAAATCACAAGTGTGAATTCAAATATAAAAATTAGAAATCCAGTAGTCAGGAAAACCTGCACACATCATCATGCAACGACGGACTTACCCCTTCTTTTCAGCCATGGCCTAGGCTGCCTGCTGAGTTAAAAAACAACAGTTTCAACCAAGTTTTTAAAACCAGATTATACCTAAATCTTATGAATTATAATTTCTGCCACATCATGTGGAAAAAGATGACCCCACAAATAACTTGGTAATGATTGTCTCAGAAGACAACTCTGAGACCAAAAGACAAAAAACATATCACACCCTTCTGGAAAAAAACTGGCATCCTAGTGAGATACTAAATTATTTCAACACAACCAAGAAAAGGAAGTTTGCTAGCATAGTCTATCAGAGAGAAATGAGAACTTTACTCAATGTATGTCTTGCTTGCATATACCTCTCATAACTAAGAATTAGTGCTTCTCAGAATTCGAATGGCTTTTATTAAAATAAATGCAAAGAAATGGAAATTATAGTTTCCCAATCCCCACTTTAGTCAAAATTAAATGGATTTAAAGAAGATTTCCAACACATTTATTAAAAACCTTTGTCCTAGGCAGGGATACTAATTTAGTAATTTCAGAAAAGTTCTTAGTATACTGCCCAAGAACGAAAACATTAATAGTCTTGCAGCAAAATTTCTAGTTGTGCTTTTTTCTTTTTCTCCCCCGGAGACAGGGTCTCACTTTGCTGTCTGGGCATCATGAGGGCAGTGGCATCATCATAGCTCACTGCAACCTCAAACTCCTGGGCTCAAGTGATTCTCCTGCCTCAGCCTCCTGAGTAGCTGGGACTACAGGACCGCCCTACCACCCCCGACAAATGTTTCTATTTTTTGTAGAGATGAGATCTCACTCTTGCTCAGGCTGGTCTTGAACTCCTGACCTCCAGCAATCCTCCTGCGTCAGCCTCCCAAAGTGTGAGGATTACAGGCATAAGCCACCACGCCCGGCATTTTTTTCTTTTAATATTTGATCACACAACTGACAAGAAGGTTAACTATAGTGGACCAAGGGGAAAAAATAAACCACTGACCTTGTAATCTGACTTCTAGAATAGTATTCTGGAATGTCTAAGAAGGTAAAGACACTCTTTAAGAAAAAAGAAAAGTATACTGGACCGACATTACAAACCGTTATGAGTCCTTTATGTTAACTAAATGCTAAGAGTCAACCTGAGTGCTAACTTTATAAAGCTTGGGAGTGTGTAAGAGAATTACAAGAATGCATAAAAATCAATAAAAGCTAACTATAGTGATAAATCTTTAAGAGCCAAAACTATGCACCCAAATTTGGTATTCTAGTCCCAGGCAACATTCCAATAAAAGTCTAGGGCAAATGGATAGAATATAACAATCAGGGCCAGAAATAATAAGGCTACTCTTTAGCAACACTTCTCTAAAATTGTTAATTCCTTCCCATTTTGAAAAAAAAATTTTTTTCTTATAGAAAGGAATGATGAAGACTCTACGAAATATGCATTAGAGCAAAAATTAAAACTGAAGGCATTGAGTATCGATTGTCATAGGCATTATTTACACTCATTAACATATTCTCAAATAAGCCTGCAACTCCTGGAAAGAGTGTCTTTAAATTTTTAAATGCCTTTGATTTCTCAGTCTACACTAATAATACTTTTCTTCTTAGAGAAACAAATTTCACATATGTAACTTCCTCTGTATTCAATCAATCAGCAAAAGATCTATACTTTTGCCAACTACCATCATCTCAGAGTGGTGGCTTAAAGTCTATAAACACCTGCTAAAGAAATGAAAAATATTCAAAAAATGCATGAGCCACCCACAAATTTCTCATCAGTCACCTCTTTTAGAAATGAAAATATCATTTCTAGATAAATACAACAAAGTATCAATGCAAACATTCTGAAATCATCTCGCTGAAATCTTGTGCATCTTCCTTCAAATTTCAGTCTCACTATTGCACATGCCTCCTGCAGATAAGGGCTCAATGCATAAATTCTGACCTTGTCAAAACCCACCATTCTTGAAAAAATGAAAAAGAATATCAAAGTAAATGTGCAAATAAAATTGGTGCTTAAAGCATGTTCGAAACCTAAGTCCCCAAGACAAAGGAGTTACACCTTGTTGGCAGAAAAACAGCCAAGTAACTACACCTGATTTTTCCACTTGTCTTTAATAAGATCTCATTTAGTTAGCACATACACAGACAAAAGACAGATAAACATTGCAAGCTAACAAAAATTACCATGTATTGAACTGAGTTTCCCATTCTTCAGTTTTTAACTGTACTTCCTTGTTGAGGGGTAATAATCAGTTCACGTAGAAAATAAGTTATCGACATACTTTTTCAAGTAACAGTCTGTTTATCTTTAGCTTCACGAAACAGGTCTAACAGTCTTAAGCTGCATGTATTAGAGAACCTAGCATTCAATCTGAGAGCTTGGCACTCGCCGCATGTTTAGGGCATGCCGATGTATTTCCTGCATCTGTCTGATGCGGTCCTTCTGCCACATTAGGTTTTGAGGCATAGGATATCTCTGTGTGCCATGCAAGTACCGGTATGGGATCCTCACATGACAAGCAGTGGCTCTACACCGAGGTTGTGGCATGGGAGGAAGAAGCATCCACCGCTTTCTCTCAGCACAGTATCGGTAGGCTTCTTTCCGATACTGTTTGTCAATATCGTCACTGTTCTTCCAGCCACCAATAATGAAGACGTCATCTTTGTAATAGCAAATGGCTGCTCCTTCGATGCTGAGGACTTCTGGAGGCAAGCTTTCAAGGATCTCATCAGACACTTGGCTGGCAATTTTTCTTACTGCCTCTTCATTTTCTAAAGAATAACTCTTGGGACAGCATGATGCTGTCTGATAAAAGTTTGAATTGACCACAGACATTTGGAAAAAGCAGTAATTGTCAATAAGTGGCAAAGACTCCACATCTTGCCACTGTCGAGTCTCTGTATCATAGCAAGTAATTACAGCCCTTAATCCGTCTTCAGTGTCCCGGTCCACGGGAGTACGGGCAGCAATGTACACAAAGCGGTCTTCAATGGCTAGCGCTTTGACATCTCGAAGAATCTTTGGTGCCGATTCTAAGTTGTGCCATTTATCAAGCTCAGGATTATAAACGGTCACATCTTTAAAGCCAGGACTAAAGTTGCCATGTCCTCCAATGCTATAGAGCTTCCCTTTGACTTCTGTCAGCCCAAAAGAATGCTTTCTTGTCATCAGACTACAAACATGTTCCCACGTATTCAAATTCGGGTTATACCTTTCTACAGTTTTAGCAAACCCTGGTTCCATTGATCCAGCAACATACACATAGGACTCTGTTACTGCAACGGCATGTCCATCAAGGTGATTATGAATATGGGGCAGGTTTACCCATCTGTCCTCATCAACAAAATAGCCCACACATTCACTTAAATAGTCCCCTCCTTCTGACACACCTCCAATAACCATGATCACGTCCATGTTTTGCCCATAACGAGGTAATAATGAGACATGAGAAGCAGGGTGCTGGAAGGTGCCAGATTGTATATTCTCGGCTCTCAGGGCATGCCTCTCCACTGCATCGGCCACCAACTTGACACAAACTTCATTATTGGCTACCAGCCTCTCTGGTTTGACATGCCGGGTAAGGTAGGTAGGTTTCATCTGGGACAACCTGAGCAATTTAAAAAGTTCTTCAAAGTATCTCTCTCTCTCTTCAGCATTTCTCTGAACCCACTTCAAAACTGTTTCAAAGAGAACCTCTTCAGAATCAACTGTAATTTCTAAGTCTGACAGCCAGTCTCGAATGAGATGGAAAGGTAAAGTATAAAATTCTTCATCCTGAATTACTTTGTGGAAATTTCTCCGTATCATATCAGCAGCTTTCAGAGCAAGCTGGCTCAGGGTGTACATGTGAGCTAAGCTATGAATGGCCACACAATTTGAGAGATGAAGCTTTTTCTTGAGAAATTCTCCACAAAATTCTTTTAAACGAATTAATAGGAACCTGAAATCAAGGAAAAAAGATTAATTTTCAACTATGCATGCTTTATGTGGTTACATTGAGAGTGGCCGAATTATACAAATTGAAATGGTGAGATTCGTCTCATTTTATATATTAATACAACATCTGAAAAAAGAAAATCCCCCCAAATTAGAAAATACTGTGCTAGAAAAAGTATGTTTAAAAGCATATATAGGCCGGGCGCAGTGGCTCACGCCCGTAATCCTAACACTCTGGGAGGCTGAGGTGGGAGGATCGCTCAAGGTCAGGAGTTCAAGACCAGCCTGAGCAAGAGTGAGACCCCCGTCTCTATGAAAAATAGAAAGAAATGATTTGGACAGCTAAAAATATATATAGAAAAAAAAATTAGCTAGGCATGGTGGTGCATGCCTGTAGTCCCAGCCACTCGGGAGGCTGAGGCAGGAGGATTGCTTGAGCCCAGGAGTTTGAGGTTGCTGTGAGCTAGGCTGACGCCATGGCACTCTAGCCCAGGCAACAAAGTGAGACTCTGTCTCAAAAATAAATAAATAAATAAATGCATATATAAATCCCCACACCTCAGCCTCCCAAGTAGCTAGGACCACAGGCATGCGACACTGCACCTGGCTGGAGTTTTTAATTATGGTAAGTTTCCCTGGAACATATCATTTAATAAAGTACAATAGTCTCAAACTTTATTTTCACTTTAATTTGTCCTTGGCAAAGGCAAATTCCAACACAAACTTTCTCTGCCATCCTTTCCTAATCTCTTGCCAGTCACCAGCCTCTTCTTAAATGAAGCAGGGTCTCAATGAAGAGACCTCATCAAGCATCAGACTATGTGGCATAAAGTAAAAGCCAGGCAGGAACTGTGACTTCTTGAAGGCTCTGTTTGGTCAGATATCAGAAGGAACAGCAAGGAGTCTAGGCTTTGTGTCAGAGGTTTTAATTTCCTGCTCATCAGAACTTTCTCCTTGGGCAGCCAGATGGGGTGAGGTGCTTAGGGGAACCCAGCCCTGAGCTGGGTTCTCATTAAAGCAGGGATGGCAAGGCAAAAAACACAACAAAACAACACATGTAGGACAGTCTAGGTTAAAAAACAAAAGAGACAAGAGACTGGCTTGCCATGTAGCTGACTAGATGTCTGTCCACCTAAATCATTTAAAGTTAAATTAAAAAAAAAAACAAACCACACAATCCACAATAGTTACAGCCAAAGTCATAAATCTGGCAGCATTCAGCCTGAGGGTAGCTACTGTTTTACAAAGAGTAAGTTCCCAGAACTGAGAAGAACCTTAAACAATATAAGGATGACCTCATCAGTCCGACCTCTCTCTCAATTCATAACCATTTGTTACTATGGTTATTGTGCTTAATAACTATCTTAACTATAATATAAAGATGAATAGGACAGGCTCCCTTCACCCTTTTAAGGGGACCCACTGTCTTAGAGATAAAACAAAGACAAGGTAGAGTGGCAAGGGCTTTAGTGGCTCCCAGATATGTCTGGGTGCCAGGGTCACCTAGTTGCCAGACTGCCCTGAGCTCCTTTGTGTAGCAGGCACTCCAGGTAATTCTGAGATATATTCCCCCAGACAGGTGTTTGTAAGCACTGCTCTATGCAAACAATAGCTATCATGTACTAGGCCTCTGTCATGTGAAGGGCACCGTGTTGGGCATGTTCTATTATTTCTGATCCTTGTAAGTAAGTGCCCTGTAAGGTAGGCATGATCCCCAATAGACAGAATATACTGGGGGCGCGGGGCCCTGCCTCAGAGCTGATGGGAAGATTAAATCTTATGATTACAGGGCACTTTGAAGAGTGCCTGACACAAGACAGCTGCTCAGCAGCTGACAGATGGAGACAAGTTAGGAGTTCTAAGTAAACTGCCTGAAGTATGCTCTCCTCTCCTCACCTCTAACTCCCAATAAAGCAGGGCAAATCTGACAAACATAAGATCACATGACAGAAGCAAACACAGCTTTAGTGAGTGCGATAACACTTCTCCATCCATTTTCTTTCTTTTCACTCAAACAGACATTGACAGAGCTCCATGCATTTTCATTGAACAAACCTCCCTCCCTCAGACCTATACCCATCCCACTCTACCTTCTAATTGATGGCTCCGCCTCATACTTTGAGAAAACAGAAACAATCAGACAGGAACTTCATTTTCCTACCACTCAATCTACCTGCTGCTGTACCCTATCCTTTGCCTTCACGGTCCAACCTTTCCAATTTTATTTTATTTTTTAATTTTATTTTTTTCTTTTTTTGAGACAGAGTCTCACCCTATTGCCTGGGCTAGAGTGCCGTGGCATCATCATAGGTCTCTGCAACCTCTAATTCCTGGGCTCAACCAATCCTCCTGCCTCAGTCTCCCAAAGTACTGGGATTAAAGGCATGTACCAACACACCTGGCCTTTTCTTGTTGACCTGTCTTTTGTTGATGGGAAGAAAAGGGTCACCCCCTTCTTGGTTGCAGGGACTTTATTCCTGCAATTATTCCCCTGCTCCTAAAACACCAATTTCTCCTCTTCCACTGAATAAATTTCATCCACAAACATCCTCTAGTATCTCCTACCTTGGGTGGGTATTTACCTCCCTTGACCACCCCCCAAAACATTTCCACATGTGTACTATTTTTCTGATCCTCCTTATAAAGCAAGGGTTAACTAGCTCTTGTCAATACCATCATGGACCTCCAATGACCTATGGGTTGAGAGTTGCCACAAATGGCAACTCCCTCCTTGACATCCTTCCTTCCAAGGTTTCCATGGTATCAGTTGCCTCTGGTGGCTCCCCTTTAACATTCTAAAGAACCCCAGGGTCCTGCCTACCCTCTCTCCCTGCCCCTTTTCCATTTACACTCCCTAAGTAATTTCATTCAGTGCCATGGCTTTAATTAACATCTATATGCTAATTCCAGCCCCATCCCTGTATCTCTAGCTCCCAGTGCTCTTCTTTACTTTTTTTTTTGAGACAGAGTCACGTTCTGTTGCCCAGGTTACAGTACCGTGGCATCAGCCTAGCTCACAGCAACCTCAAACTCCTGGGCTCAAGCCATCCTCCTGCCTCAGCCTCCCGAGTAGCTGGGATACTGGCGCACATTACCATGCCTGACTAATTTTTTACATTTTTAGTAGGGACGGGGTCTTGCTCTTGCTGGTCTTGACTTCTTGACCTCAAGTGATCCTCCTGCCTTGGCCTTCCAGAGTGCTAGGATTACAGGTGTGAGCCACCGCCTGACAACTCCCAGTGCTCCCCAGACATCACCTTAACCAAAACCAAACTCCTAATCTTCCTCCCAAACCTGCTTTTACTGCAATCTTCCACATCTTAATAACTCCATCTTTCCAATTGTTTGGGTCAAAAAACTAGCAGTTTTTTCCCTCACCCCCATCAAATCCATCTACCCTACCTTAAAAATATATCTAGAACCAGAACACTTATCTTCACTTCCTACTCAATCCAAGCCTCCATCACCACTGCAACAACCTCCTACACTAGTCTCTCAGCTTCTGTCCTTGCCACTCTCTCCCCAAGGCTCCATCCTTTTTACAACACAGCAGAATTCATCAAATCAGACTGCATCATTCTTCTGCCCCACACCTTCCCATTTCATTCAGAGTAAAAGCTCAAGTCCTTCCTCAGGCCAACAAGGCCCTGTGGGATCTGGATCCATCATCATTGCCTTCCTGAGGCTTCTCCTGCACCTCTCACTCTGCATCCCTTTGATACAGCCACATTGGCTGCCGGCTGTTCTCTAACATCTAGACAAGCTCCATCTCAGGGCCTTTGCACCTGTGTTCCCTGCCTGAAACACTCTTTACCTCACCCCTCAGCTCTTTGCAAAATGCCGTCTTCGTAAGGCATTCTCTATCCAATTTAAACAACAGTTCTCTCCACCAGCGCTTTCTATGTGCCCCCGCCACCATGCTTTACTTCTCATTACAATGATAACAATCATCTAACAGCCTATATAGTCTACTTATTGTCTGTCTACCAACGGTAAATGCAGTAAGAAAAGGGACTTTTGTCTGTTTTGTTCACTGCTGAATCCCAGCATCGGGTGTGACACATAATAGGCACTCAATAGGTATTTGTTAAAATAATGAACCTGTAAGATGATACTGCCAAAACACACTCCTCCCCACCTCTATAAACAGTATTCATCTGCCAGCTAACCAGCCTCTAGAGCATCCATTCCTGTTCCCTACAATCTGTTTACCACAGTGGCAGAATAATCTTTTAAAATATTTAAAAGTCAGATCATTTCTTTACCCAGCTCCTCATCACACTCAGTCAAATCTAAACTCCTTATTCCAATGCATCTCACACACCCTTCTCCTATTCACCCACTAGATCCAGCCTCACTCGATTTTTTTTAAGTTCCTTCTCCAAGCCAAACTGGATCCCGCCTGAGGGCCTTTGCGCTATCAGCCTGGAATGTTCACCCCCCCCCCATCTTTACACCGCCAGTTCTTTCTTGCCATTTAGAGGTCGGTTTAAGTGTCATCTGCTTAGAAAGGTCCTTCCTCTACTCAATCACATCCTTTCATTTCTTTTGAACCTCAGCACAGCACACATCACATACTTTCCTTTCATTGCCTTTGTCCCTCTACCTAGAATCCGCGCTCCCTCGCGGGACCTGCGGCTGCAACCTCCGAGCCCAGCGCGCTGGCTGCCCCACAGCGGGCGCTCCCCGGCCAGAATGAACCGAATGCATCCACTGAGGGTTCGCTGGCTGCGGTTCCCAGACGCTGCTCTACCCGCTCCGCAGGCCCCTCCGCGGGTCAGCATCTCCCCTTCTCCGCGCGCGCCCTCCCTCCGCGCTCCCGCCTCCCTCGCCTACCTGTCGGCCAACTCCAGCACCTCGTGCACACTGCCGGTGCTAACGCGGATGCGCCCGGTGTACATGTATTCGATAACGGCTTCCACGGTGTCGGGTTCGGGCCCCGGCTCGGAGCTCCACTTGCGCATCTCCACCCGGCCCGAGCGGGACTCGGAAAACTGGCCTGAGAGCAGGGGCGTGAAGTACTCGGTGGCGGCAGCCAGCACCGAGCGGTGGGCCCGGAACTCGCGGCCTCCGGCCCCGCCGAAGCACAGGGTAATGTCACAGAACAGGCCCTGGCGCCGCTGCTCGTTCTGCCGCCAGGACAGCTCCGAGCAGTGAGAGCTGCACTCGAAATCCTCGGCCTCCGGGCCCGGATCGCCCCCGCTCGCCTCCATCGCAGAGATCCCGGGCCCAGGCCCAAAGTCAACCGTGCCGCTGCCTCGGACTTCGGCAGCCAGCCCCGCCGAGCCGGCAGCGGCCGTCTCCATGCTCTCCATCTCCAGCACCTGAAGAGATGCAGCCGCCGCCGCCGCTGCTGCCGCTGCAACAGCCGCTGCCGCCATCTTCACGCCGCCGCACCCCACCTCCGCAGGCTCAGAACGACGCCGCCGTTCTGGTGCAACACAGAGGCATTCTGGGATTAAATATGCGCGCGGGGCGGAGCCGGGCCGCGCATGCGCCGCCGCGCCCCCAGCAATCCGCCCACCTTTGATGGCGTTCGACTGCAATCCTCTCTCCCAGTACTGATGACTTCACCCCGGGCCTCCTACCCTGTTTTCGGTGGGAGGATGGATGCTCTCGGCGTCAGTTTGTAAAGTAAAAGCCACCTTAGACCACCACTCGTGGTTAAAGCCTTGATATATAAGAAAAATATAGGATTTTTACTTAAAATGTCTTTGGAGTAAACATTTTAGAAGATAAAAAGACCAAGCCCCGGCTAAGTGGATGAGGGTGAGCAAGTTACTTATTATCTCTGAACTAATTTATCTTCTAAAAACGGGGATATTGTCTGCCTTGGAGGATCACCGCAAGGATGAGATGAGATAATGCTCAAGTCAGGTGTTTTGCATAGAGCTTGGACCATAGTCGCTGTTGAAGATGAATAAAAACCACTTTGGGGTTTTAAGCAAGGGAGTAGGCCAGTTCAATGGGTTTTTAAAAACACCACTGGTGGCTGTGTGGAGAATGGACCCTACAGGGACAAAACGGGAACCAGGGGCACCACTTAGCAGACCAGATGTGGACAGATCAGAGGGAGAGTTAAAGGGTAAATCAACAGAACGTGGCAGCCAGAGAGTAGAGGAAAGGGTGACTCCCAAGCTTTTGGCCTGCGTATCTTTGTTTACCATTCACTGAGAAAGCCAGAGGTACAGATTTAGGGGAGAGGATAATTGGGGGTTTTGTATTTTTTTGATGCTAGTGTTTTGATTAACTCTATTTTTTTAAGAGGTAGATGAGCATTTTTAACACGTGTACTGAAACTATCAGAAAGTACAGTTCAAAGGGAATACAGATGAAAAGATACAGACGACAGGACGCAGCAGTATGCCTTTATTGTTACTATGTAGTTTATTTAAACCAAACTATGATAATACAGAGAAGAGACTGAGGTGGCAGCTGCCTAGAATCTTTGTGGATGACAGATGCAAAAGCAGCTGGGGACGAGTCCTTGGACCCACACTTCAGTTACAGACAGACAAGTCAGCTGCATAAATACAGAGAACATAAGACACAAGACATTTCACAGCTTTTTTCTTTGCGTTTCCATTTTAAACATATGTATGTTACAACTTTACATTTTAAATTACTACTGCACATATTTTGTGACAATGGTTAAGGATGCAATGGTCCCATCCCCTCGACGTAAGCAGACTTTGATCTGCAACACATAACGTTTCAGCGGGACACCAAACCAACCCTTAACACATAACATACAAAAAGATCCTTAAAAATCAGATTAATACAATGTTCTTCATGTTATGTAAGGAGAAAGAAAGGGAGGTGGAAAAACAAGACATCAGGGGTGCTTTAAATGTATAGTATCTTGAGGTCTTAAAAATTTCATTTCCTTCCTCCAAGGGAAAAAAAAAATGTTTTAACTAATGAAAAAAGAAAGCAACATCATAACACCCTACAATGAGGAAGAACACTATCCTGACAGTGCTTAGATGCTTCCATATAATAAATACAGCAGGTAGCAGAGCAAATGTCACAAGTATTGGCTTGGTTTTTATTTCTATGCTTATAAAAAAAATATTAAGCTTCTTTGTGTGGACTGAACAAGTGTTAGCCTCTGGGTGTTGGCCTTCAGTGCCTGTACACCAGTGGCTGTTTACATTCCAGGCCATTCTATGGCAGGCTTCACTGCCAGCTGTCTGCACACTTTTTCCCACGGGGAGGAGTTCTTGTCTTCAGTTTACTGCAACAGGGTTCCTGACTCAGTTACATGCTCATGTGTTCAGGAAGAACATATGAAATATCATCCCACGGATGACGATACAGCCCCTGCTTCAGCCTCTTCTGGTCAAGATAGTGTCCTAAAATGAAGCAAATGCATCTTTTTGTTAGACTTCTGTAAGCCTGGTGAGGAGGGAAGGATAAGGAAGGGACATCTTTCTAATAGAAAACAAGCAGATATAAAGCAGTGGAGCAGTGGATCCAGATCCATTTCATAGGGAGATACGGCACATTTGGTAAAAGGGAACCATTGGATTTAATTCTGTTTTCCTGGGCTAGCAATCGTGCCTAAGAACAAACGATAAAGATAAGGGGGAACTTACAGTAAGAATGGAAGGATTAAGAACAATGATTAAGGGCTGGGCACAGTAGCAAGAGTGATGACCCTGTCTCTACAAAAAAACAGAAAAATTAGCTGGGCGTGGTGGCACGAGCCTGTAATCCTAGCTACTTGGGAGGCTGAGACAGGAGAATTGTTTGAGCCCTGGAGTTTGAGGTTGCTGTGAGCTATAATGATGCCACTACACTCTGGCCTAGTAGACAGAGCAAGACCCTGTCTCAAAAAAACAAAAGAAGGCTGGGCGCGGTGGCTCACGCCTGTAATCCTAGCACTCTGGGAGGCCGAGGCGGGTGGATCGCTCAAGGTCAGGAGTTCAAGACCAGCCTGAGCAAGAGCGAGACCCCATCTCTACTAAAAATAGAAAGAAATTATCAGGTCAACTAAAATACATATATATAAAAAAAAAAAAAAAAATTAGCCAAGCATGGTGGTGCATGCCTATAGTCCCAGCTACTCGGGAGGCTGAGGCAGTAGGATCGCTTAAGCCCAGGAGTTTGAGGTTGCTGTCAGCTAGGCTGACGCCACGGCACTCTAGCCTGGAAAACAGAGCAAGACTCTGTCTCAAAAAAAAAAAAAAAAAAAACCAAACCAAAACAACAAAACCAACCAAACAAAAAAATAATGATTAAGAAAATATAACGACTCTAGGCCGGGCGCGGTGGCTCACGCCTGTAATCCTAGCTCTGGGAGGCCGAGGCGGGTGGATCGCTCGAGGTCAGGAGTTCGAGACCAGCCTGAGCAAGAGTGAGACCCTGTCTCTACTAAAAATAGAAAGAAATTATCTGGCCAACTAAAAATATATATACAAAAAAAATTAGCCGGGCATGGTGGCTCATGCCTGTAGTCCCAGCTACTCGGGAGGCTGAGGCAGTAGGATCGCTTAAGCCCAGGAGTCTGAGGTTGCTGTGAGCTAGGCTGATGCCACGGCACTCACTCTAGCCCGGGCAACAAAGTGAGACTCTGTCTCAAAAAAAAAAAAAAAAAGAAAATATAACGACTCTTATGTAGAAGAAACTCACCACGTGGGCAAGTGGTGTGGCTGAACTGTGGGGGTTAAAAAACCAACCAACCAACCAACCAACCAACCAACCCTTAAAATAACAACAACAGCAGGGAACTTACCAATGAAGCCCATACTCCTTCCCAGCACAAAGATGCCATTGAGGGCTCCAATGTCAATATATTCATCAGCTTCCTCCCTGCAACACACAATCAACTTGTAGTTTTAAAATGGCTCACATGACCGTCCTCCTCCTGACAGACAGCACTATTTCTGCCCAGGAATGAGAAGCTCTCTTTGGTTTCTAAGTAGAAAAGACGAGTGTTCTGGGTGGTAGCGTAACAGGCAATTTTTGTTTTATTCTTTATACCTCTGCTTATTTTCTAAATCCTCTATAACGAGCATGCATTATTTTTATAGTTGAAAGGAAACAACAAAAATAAGTCAATGTTATGAAGAAGAAAATGGCTGCGATGCTTACCGAGTAAAGGACCCGCAGTGTCTAAGCATGTCTACAAATGCAACTCCAATGAAACCATCTACGTTCAGGATAAGATTTGGTTTCTGGGAAGGCAACAAAATTCAAAGTGTTTATCATTATTTCTCTGTAATTTTCCACTGTTAATAATACCACTATTACTATGAATTTTGACCACTATTCAAAACCTCCCACCAACCCAGTTACTCAGGAGGCTGAGGTGGGAGAATGGCTTGAGCCCAGGAATTCGAAACCAGCCTATGCAATATAGCCAAGACCCAACCTCAAAAAAAAAAAAAAAAAGAATCCCCAAAACAAACAAACAAAAACCTCCCACCAAAATATCCCCATTGGTTAAGACTGTGTCTCACTCAGTTCAATTCCCAGCACCTTGCAACAGACTCGACACCTAGTTGACATTTAATACGTCTGCTGAATTTAGTTATGCAACAAAAATAAAAATTTCCAGAAAACCAGATTTGATTTTAGCTGCATAATCAAAATGTAACCTGGCTCTCATTTCCCCCAAGAAATTCATCTAACATATGATTAAGGGAATTAGAGAAGTTTTTTTCTTTGTTACCTTTGAGGTGGTAATCTTCTCCACTTCCAGTGCATAATCGAGCAGAGGGGTGGCAGGGAAATGCTGTTTGACATAATCTTTGAGGATCTGCACTCGCATGTCTGGGTTGTTTATCTACAAATAGAGCCAAAGTTACAGAGGAACCCACTCACACGCTGCTGTTAAGGGATGTGTTTGTATTTGTGTCACAGGTGATCAGAACTGTACATGTCTCATCCCAGAGGTGATTTAGGAACCTGATGATCCACGTGTGTGATTTCATGTGGCACCTACTGTGACACTGCTGTGGGGCTTAAGGTTTGTGAAATCCTTTCATATCTCATTTGGGACACAAAACTACCTTTTGTAAGTTCTCTCTTTTATGTTACAGCTGAGCCCTGGAGATGTTCAGGGAGCTGGCCAGCTCCCACAGTGTTACACCCTGGGGCTGGGACTCACCCACTCTCCAGCCCAGAGTCTTAGGTTCTAGTCATGAGCCACGCTGCCCACCAGCTCTGTAGCCTAGTCATGCTGGAATGAAGTTCTACACTAAGCAAGCACATGCTGGGAGCAGGACAGCAAAGTATCCCCTAAATTTTAGGAAAAACTCCAGCCCTGCAATGAATGAAATTAACCATCTGTTAAGAGACCCACATCTGTAAGCAGGGGAGTGAGATGATCCAGGCAATGTATATGCCAAATCCCAATACCACAGCAACCTCCTCCCTTAGCAAAGAGACACAGCAGGTCAGTGTGGCCTCCAGAAAGGAAGGAACTCAAAGACAGAGTGGCAGCGCAGGTCTAGCATTATCTTACAAAGAGGCCCTGTACTGTGGATGGGAAAGGTGTTATCTGCTCAGGAGCTGGGGGTGGCTGAGCAAAGTTCAGCAAGGCCTGGATGGGATGTCCCTCCGAGCTAACCACCTTCCCTGGTGGGTTCTAATCCAGTCCTTGTTTATCAGTCGACCTATGGATGTCTAACCTGAGATGGCCAAGTGTTCAGCTGTCTGGAAGTGGGTGTCCTGAATCACACGCATGACCCTCTTGTATTAATGTGAGTCATGTTTCCCACCTAGATCAGTGGAGTGCCCGACTAAATGAGGTTTCTGGAGCTACAGAGCCAAGGAATCCAGGGAAAACGGACCTACTAAGAAGCTGTCCCTATGAGCCCCTAAGCAGCTGCCAACTATCTCATCTTTCTCTTTGGTTTGTAACACAATGCACTACCAGGACACACAGAGGACGTAGGCCCTGTATGAGACTATATTAACTGTGTAAAATATTTCCTGGCCTTTCTCATTGGTCTCTCCCAATCAGGCTTGGCTTGATATTATTACTCTTCCTGCTCTAGTGACATTAGGCTTAACCCTTTGACTTGCTTGGCCAACGAAATGTGAGCACAAGTGAACCACACAACTCTAAGCAGAAGCTTTAAGAAACTTCCTGTGGTCTTACCGTTGCTCTTTTCCTGCTGACATGAGGCCAGCACATCTCAGATAGAGGCTGCTCATTCAGCAAAGATGGATGTAGTATGAATAAGAAACAAACCTTTCTATTGTAAGCCTCTGAGGTTTTTGGAGTTGTTACTGCAGCATGAGACATTATCTAGCCTATGGTGACCCTTATGTCTCCTCAACTCTGGCCTTAGTCTGTCCTCCTATAAGATTCATTTGGGAAGCCAAAGTTACCAAGTTTCCTTTTCATCATATTTTCACACCACAACTGAATGAAATTTAAACTGTTAAAAAGAAATCTATACTATAAAATGGATAAAATTGCTGCCTTCTATTCAGTCTGTCAACACGTCCAAAGTTTTGCATGTTAGAGTCGAGGGCTTGAGTGCTCCCAGCTAACTCGATGCCCTCCCACCACCACCCACCCTGGAGATCCATCCCCCTCCTCCAGGAGAGCAGCAACTCACCGATTTCACTCGGTGACCAATGCCCATGATCAGTTTCCCTTCCTTCTTCATCTTGTTCACAAACTCCATGGGGATAATGCCACTGTCAAAGGCTTTACTGAACATCTTGGCTGCTGCGTCCAAGGCACCCCCAAACCGATCCCCCTGGAGGAGAAACACATACACGTTGCCTCGAGCTGTAAGAGTTTCCTTCAGCTTTGCAAACCGACCCTGCATGTCCCGAACAGCCCTGAGCACAAGGTTTTACACTCGGGGGCTCCTTCTAAGGACCCTGCTGCGGCAGAGCAGTATGATGCCAAAGCCCAGTGTCCCCCCTGTTCACTTCCTAGGATGACAGAACTTACAATGGTGAGCAGCCCCGAGGTGAGGCTGGAGACCAGGTCCTTCCCAGCTCGGGCACAGATGATGGTGTTGTGAGCCCCAGAGACGGCTGGCCCGTGATCAGCTGTCACCATCAGACACATCTCAATGAACTGGCAAGAGTACTTGGGCAACCTAGAGGAGGGTGAGTGAAGGGTGAGGAGAGGTGAACAAGGCAAGGCCATGTTCCTTTCTCCCATCTCCCTGAACAAGTCACGCAAATTCAGGAAGGGTAGCTACCTCCCAATCCAAGTCTAAGACTATTGCACAACTCTAAGGCAAAATCTCTTTCTTTTTTATAATTTTTATTTATTTATTTATTTTTTGAGACAGAGTCTCACTCTGTTGCCCGGGCTAGAGTGCCATGGCGTCAGCCTAGCTCACAGCAACCTCCAACTCCTGGGCTCAAGGGATCCTCCTGCCTCAGTCTCCCAGGTAGCTGGGACTATAGGAACGTGCCACCATGCCCGGCTAAGTTTTTCTATTTTTAGTTGTTTGGTTAATTTCTTTCTATTTATAGTAGAGGTGGGGTCTCGCTCTTGCTCAGGCTGGTCTCGAACTCCTGAGCTCAAGCAATCCTCCCACCTAGGCCTCCCAGAGGGCTAGGATTACAGGCGTGAGCCACCACGCCCAGCCTCTAAGGCAAAATCTGATTCTTCAGTAGCTCTGGGTTTTGCTGTTATCAAATGCTGCTTTTAAAATAGAATTTGCAACCAGGGTTTGAAATCTCTTCTTCGGGCAGCAGTTTTCAGTGTGAGTTGCTACACCTGGATTTGACCTGTACTTGTGGCTACTCTGCCAGACAGAGAGGTGAGATTCCTGTCCCTTCCACAGTGTAAGAGGCCCCAAGCCTCCTTCCTGCAGTATTCAACCTCTCAATAATGATCAAGAACAAGGTCTGGTCCAGGCGCGGTGGCTCACGCCTGTAATCCTAGCCCTCTGGGAGGCTGAGGCGGGTGGATTGCTCAAGGTCAGGAGTTCGAGACCAGCCTGAGCGAGACCCTGTCTCTACTAAAAAAAAATAGAAATAAAAATTATCTGGACAACTAAAAATATATATAGAAAAAATTAGCCGGGCATGGTGGTGCATGCCTGTAGTCCCAGCTACTTGGGAGGCTGAGGCAGAGGATTGCTTAAGCCCAGGAGTTTGAGGTTGCTGTGAGCTAGGCTGATGCCATGGCACTCACTTTAGCCTGGGCAAAAAAAAAACAAACAAAAAAAAGGTCTGGAGATGTGGGAAGCAAGAGCAGAGACAGAGAGACCTGCTTAGGTGTTACAAGCTGCGTACTTTTCCCAGGAAGGGCCCAAAGCAGGACCGAGACCCATCTCTCTGCAGGTGAGGGCAAGACACAACCAAGACTTTGATCCGGCCTCTGCCCAGTGCCACCTCAAGCCAGGGCTCTGCGAATCACATGCTCGCTGGCTCCCGTGCCCAGCTGTCAGTCCCAGGGGAGGGCTAAACTTGGGAGGTGCAGAGAAATTTTTTTCTAACATGCAGGCTGATGAGATACAAATTTGCAAAGAGAACACAATATAAGGTACTTCATATCTGTTCAGCAACTCTCCCAGGCCCGCTCCTTAGACTCCCACATCTTTCCAGTTCTTCCCTGTTAAATCCTACCTTTCTCTCACAAGGTCTGCATTTACTCCATCCTCTCTCTTGATTTTTTTTTTTTATTTTTTACTTTTTGTTTTTTAAAAAAATATGGAACACTTCACGAATTCACGTGTCATCCTTACACAGGGGCCATGCTAATCTTCTCTGTATCGTTCCAACTTTAGTATATGTGCTGCCGAAGTGCACTCTGTCCTGTTTCTTTAAAAGTTCCCAAGGGAGAGGGAAAGGGGCTGTTCTAAGACTTCTGATAAGGTCACTGCTTTTGGCTTCTCTTGGTGTAGACTGGTCATTCTGCCCTGGGAAGACTTAGGAATAGCTTGTGTCTCTTTCTTCTGGCCTTTCAGTTGACCTGTGACCCTCAAGACTGACCTTGGACATACTCCCCAAGCCTGCCCACTCCTCTTCCTTTTGTCAGGGGAAATCGTTAACTCTGCCCTCTGTGCCTTACCTTTTCTGGAACCAGAGGAGGCCGAGGACCCCACCAATGCCCATCTCTTCCTTGAAGACCTCGGTGATGGGCATGCCCGCATAGATGAGCTCCTGTCCTCGCTCGTCACAGATGCTGGTCATGAATGAGGCAGGTTTGCGGATCAAACCCAGCTCCTGGGCAGAGGGAAGCAGGGTCGGGTGACCACCATAGATATTTCCAGGACTGCCCCACTTTGTGTACCCTGCAGGTGTCTTAAAACTCAGCATGTGCTTTACCCAGGGCAGGGACACTGAGCTCCTGAATTCCCCATTTCCAGCGCTGGGGCATAATGAGGTATGATCACCCAATTCTGTCCAACCCCATTTCTTCAATTTTCCCCTTTGACATTATAAAAAATGCTTGTAAGTTACATTTTTATTATAAAAGTAATGTCAATACATTCTTCTTTTTAAAAATTTAAAGCAGAACAAATACAGCTATTTCCCCTCTGACCTCCACTCCAATCTTGGTCTTATATCCCAGTGTTAGTTTAGTGGTATCTTTCTGGACCTTTCCCTGCTTTTATTTACATACACACGTAGATACATAGAGAATATACACTGTTGTTTTGTGTGTATATATTTTTCATCATCATAATAGATACACCGTTCCATAATGTGCTTAATGAATCTGAGCTCTATAAATGTTGATGCATACACAGACCTAGTTAATTCCTTTTAACTGCTATATGGCATCCCATATTATGATAAAACCACAGCAGTCCACTGATAACTATCAACTAAAAAATATTCTGGATGTGCTTTTTTGGGTGTCATATGAAAGTATTTCTCTGCAGTTGCGTTCTAGATATGGAATTGCTGGGCCATAACGTATAAGCATTTTCCAATTTCATTCGTGTTACCCAACTGCCATTCAGAAAGGTTGTCCCAATTTCCACTCCCACTAACAATGAATAAATTCCCTAGTTTCCTCAAACCTGTACAAACACAAGATATTATCAAATATTTTTTATATTTGCCGATAAAAATTGGTATCACAGCTTTTACTTTGATTCTTGTTATAATGAGTTAGGTTGAGCATTTTTTCATGTTCAAATGCCATTTCTTACCCATTTTCTAGTGGGTTATTGGTCTTTTAAACATTCATTTCTAAGAGTCCTTGTGTATTAAGAAAATTAGCTCTTCATCTGTGCCCCAAAGACAATTAGGCAGAGTGGACTCTACTTCACCCCTGAACTCCCTTAGCAAGTATGAAATACCCCTAGGGGACACTGTCTGTCTCCAGGTCAGGCGACACAGATGTGAGAGACACACACCGCCTCTGGCCCTCCTGGGCTCTGCATATGTTCCGCCTGAGGGTCAGAAGGGACCCCCCACACGCCCCAGCACACAAGGAATGGGTGGAATCCAAGAGTTAATCATCGAGGTTTCTTCACATGCCCCCGGAGAACTCTCCTTTGGGGACGTGGGTTAGAGCACAAACAAGTGACTACGTGGTTGCTTCAGCTAGTTAGGAGGGCCTGGCTTCCAGGAGTTGGAGCCAAATCAACTCAAAACCCACCATCTTGCGCCCCAGCCAGTCTCCCTTGCCCACACTGTTAGGAACACGCAAGGCACGTACTCTGGCCCAGGAGTAGTCCATGGGCACTGTCGGGGGCGGCACCTCCTGGGCAGGCACAATGGCTCCTTTGGCCACGAGATCTTCATACACAGACCTGGGAAAGAGGCGGGAGAAAAGATCCACATGGATTTTTTTATACTGGGCTCTTTTAAGCCATCCCAAAAACGTTCCTCCATCTAACCCTGCACCTTAGGTTTCTTCCACTCTGAACCCTTTCCTGTCAGCGGCTTATTCTCACCAGCTGGAATCTGAGAACTAAACGAAAACAAGTTCTGGCCAAGACTGCCCTCACCCCCTCCTCCCCGTCGGCTCACGTCCCCTTCTCTGGATGGGGCTTTATCGAAAGCTAAATCTGGAGGCCAAGGAAGGCCAGCGGGGAGCAGCTGGGCAGGTTTAAGAGGTAGAAACGGGAAGAGACCATAGGAAATGCAATAACTTTATCAGACAGAGGTGACACTCTCTAAACACTTCCATGCTCATCTCTCATTTAAGGCTGCCAACTCCCAACTGAGTAGGCTCAGAAACTCAAGGCATTTTAACAACAGCTTGAATGGCCTGTACCTGCTGCTTCTACAAACAAAATGAAAGGAAAGCCAAAGAGAAAGAGGACTTTGAACCACCCACACAACTGTACTAGACACAGGAATATTAGCCACCCTATGCTGGAGAGACTGCTGACCCCAGGAGGGACTTGGAAAGGGAGGGGGTGGCTGGCGTCCTTCCCACGGTCCACCTACTGGATGATTTCTCCAAGCTCATCGAAGCTCCGGGGCACAAACACTCCTGCTTCCTTCAAAGCCTGGTTCTTGGCTATTGCGGTCTCAGAAGCCTGGTTGGCACAAGCTCCAGCATGGCCAAACTGGACCTGGAAGGCAAAGGAGAGCAGCTTGTTAATCCTCAGCAAAGCCCTTCTCATCCCCCGAGCTGCAGTTCCAGCATCAGCCTCTTGGGGAAGCCTTCTCAACTCCTCCAGGCAGCAGGCGGCTCCCTGCGCCAAGCAGGGACCCAGAGCCTTGTTCTGGCCTTAACCTGCGGACAAGTTTTGTCTCCTCCAACTTGATGCAAGCTCCCAGCGAGCAGGGCCCTGGCTACACTTTGTAGTACCCAAGCAAGTAATAAATGTTCAGTGAAGAAATTAGCTGCTCAGTAAGATGACCAAATGGTTCACCTCAAATGCCCCCTCTTGCCACCCCAACTCCCCGCCCGGGAGCAACCTGTCCCAGCCATACCTCGGACGAGAACATAGTGGCACAGGTCCCGATGCACCAGCAGACCACGGGCTTGGTGATGCGGCCCTCCTTGATGCCCCGGCAAATCTTATATTCCTCAGTGCCCCCTATCTGCCAAGGAACGGGGAATGAGAAGAAGCCCTCAAGTTAGTAGAGCCCGTATAGAGATACAAGATGATTAGGAAATGAGGGGGCATAAGCTCTGGACAGGTAACAGAAAGGGAGCGTCGTTTCAGCCTGGATGCAAGAAGGAATTCTAAAGGCACAGCAGGTCTCCACTTCCTGATCTAACAGCAGAAGGTTTATTAGCAAATTCTTGGCACAGTGGGGAAAAAAAAAAAAAAAAAACCCCAAAAAACAGAAGACAAACAAAAACAGCAGAAGGTGATTTAGCATCAGACCTGCTCAGAGGTACAAACAAGGGATGAGGTTATAGGACTCTCCCAAATTTTTAAAAATACACTTTTTACTCCAGTTGTCCATTGCCCACCAGGTGGAGATGACGGCCAGCCCGAGCAGAGCTTCTCCTTTGTTGGCACTAACATCTTGGGCCACTGGGAGATAACAACTCCTTTTCCAGGATCACACATGGCAGTGTTAACAGTGACAACCTCTAGGCCCCAGAGTCCAGGGGGTGGGATTATTAGAGACTGTCACTTTAAGTTTTATATAACCAAAATGCATGAATTTTTTAAAAACTGAGATCATGCATTACTTTTACAATCATAATTTTTTTTTTTTTTTTTTAAATAACTCACCTCTCCAAGAACCACAATCATTTTGACTCCTGGCGTGTCCTGGTAACGTAACACATGGTCCATGAATGTTGAGCCGGGGTACCTGTCGAGAGCAGGGGGAACACACAGGATCAGGAGGTGGCTTGGGAGCTGTGGACAGGTGTGGGAAGCGCACTTATACTGGGAACACTGGATATTTTTTGTGGATGTGGATAGTTAATGAGGGTCCAGAGATGCCCCAGGAATAATGGAGGGAGGTGGGAGTGGGGAGGTAGCAAATGGAGCAGAAGGGAAGGAAAAGGAGTGGAGTTATTATTTAACTTGCAGAAGAAGAGACCAGGCCCAAAATAAGCCCAGAGAGGTTTCCTCGGCAGTAAGAGAGGCCCTGGAAAGCACACATGTGATAGTTTAAAAACGTGCCCACAAATTCTTTGAAAAAGGTAGAACCTGAAGCCTTTCCTCTTGAATATGGGTCAGAATGAATGATTAGCTTCTCCTGAACAAAACGTGGCAGAAGCGATTCTATGACCCTGACTTCCAAGGCTGGGTTTTAAGAGTGTCTGGCACTCTGTCTCGAATGGCTCGTCCTGGGGAACCAGCTGCCATGTCCTCCACGTCCTCAGGACACTCAAGCAGCCTGTGGAGAAGCCCACAGAGAAAAGCCAACTTGCTGGCCATGTGAACGAGCCACCTCCAGTGCCAGGCAAGCCGTCAACTAACCACAGCCCCACTGGCATCTAACTGCAACCTCGTGGGACACCCCCACCCGCTCACAGGCCAAATTGTCGAATCGAGCCTCTCCGGAATCCTGACCCATAGAAACCTCGAGTTTTTTTACACAGCAATAAATAATTAACACAATATGCCAGGCTAAGTCCCAGGATGGCAGGTTGTTGCAAGAAGTTCTATACATTTTTTCTACTGCCACATCAGTTTGCAAAAGGATTGCTTAAAGCCAAGCCAATTTCTCTAAGATCGTCATGTATCACAAGACAAGCAGTCTATCAAGCAGCATTTCCTAGACTTATGTGACCTGGATTCTTTGGTCAGCGAGTACCCAAGGACCTGAGTTCCCCAGGCCATACCCCTGAAAACCTGGTGAGTCCTGGTAGAGCCAGGGAGACAGACAAGGTGACTCCCTCTCCCAACAGCTTTTAGTTTCTCTGACCCAAAGTAGTAGTAATGTACTAATGGTAGTAATAATAACGAATAGTAATGATTAACATTTATTATGGATTTACTAAGTGCCAGATATTACACTACGGATAACCTACTGATTGATCACAGTCCCCACTAACAAAAGTAATGAGGATACTATTATTAACTACAATGAACACTTACTGAGCACTAAGCGCCAGTCCCTGTGTTAGACACTTTACATATATTACCTCATTTAGTCCTCCCATAGACCCCATGAGGTGGGGGCTAGTACTTTACCCATTGGATATGTAGGGATGATGGCGGTCAAGGGAGGTTAAGTAACCTGCCCAGGCCCCCTACCCCACCCATAAATAGGGAAACTGGGATTTGAACACCTTTGGTCCAATTTCAGAACTGGCCCTCTTAACAACTGCACTCTGCTGCCTCCCTGTGGCCAACAAGCAACAAAGTAACCCCCAAAGCTCAGACACCTTTTTATTTTTATTTATTTATTTAGGGATGGAGTCTCCCTCTGTTGTCCAGGCTGGAGTGCAGTGGCGTAATTATACCTCACTGGCCTCAAATGATCCTCCTGCCTCAGCCTCCCAAGTAGACAGGACTACAGGCGCATGCCACCACACCCCACTAATTTTTGTATTTTTTGTAAAGATGGGGGGGGGGGGTCTCACTATGTTGCTCAGGCTGGTCTCTAATTCCTGGCCTCAAGCGATCCTCCCACCTCAGCCTCCCAAAGTGGTGGGATTATAGGTGTGAGCCATGGGTCCCAAACACCTATTAAAAACACATTTGCCCTGAGGCCAGGATTGATGATAAAACAATCAAACAAACAAAAAAACACATTTTCCTGCACTGTGCTTTCTGACTTCATGCTCTGTCGGTCCAGAGACAAGAGCAGAAATGCCCCATTCTTTGGGCTTCACCAACATTCCAGTGCGGCAGCAAGGAGCCCACAGGACCTAAGGTCCAGTCTCTTAATGTGGCAGGTCCCTCTTTGACTCCCAGCTGATTACCTGTCCCCACCAATGGCCACGCCCTCATAGACGCCATCTGTGGTGCGAGAGATGATGTTGTTGAGCTCGTTGGACATGCCTCCGGAACGGGACACGTAGGCCACGCTGCCTGGGCGGTACAGCTTGGAGGCCAGGATATTGTCCAGCATCCCACCAGTATTCCCAATCTTAAAGCACCCGGGCTTGATGCCTCCAACCTGTGGGGGCAACACAACAGTCAGGGGGGAAAGTGACTACCTGACTCACCACAGGGGTAGGAGGAATCATAAAGCCCCTGCCCAGCCCCTCTGGCCAGGTGTGGGAGAGAATGGCCAAGAAAACCTGCCCACAGGGTTTCCTGCATAGACAGAATCTCTTCTCTTTCTCTCAAAAGACATTACACAGAAAAAAAGAGAGCGTTATTTGTAAAACATGGCTCCCTACTTATACAGGTAAGTATACTTAAAGTGAAGTCCCTTTCCTTGCTCCAGAGGGGCCACAGCATCCAGCAAGGGCAACAGACCTGTGCTTCTCTGCTCAAAATCACCCCTTGCTTCTGAGACGAAAGATCCCTTGCTTAGTTCAAAAATCCTAGCTTCAACTTTTTAATGCAATAGCTAAGAAAAAACAAACAACAAAAACATTCACAGCTTATGGGTTTTATATGAAGACCTTGTGGTCAAAAGCAAGGCCTCCAGGCAGCCTGTTCTTTGGTTTATAGTTAAAGGAATAATCAAAGACTGTGCTATGGTTAATATAAAGGTAGACAAACCCTAAAGAAAACAAAAACCAAAACCAACTTCTCATTAGCCCCTTGAAACTATAAAGGTGATACTGACCAAGGAGAGAGCCCTTTAGAAAACTAACTGGAAATTGACAGACTGACTTTCAACAGGTATTCCTTAAATCTTTCAACCTAGGAGGGAGACAGAAGAGTCAAAAAGTGAGCTTTCTAAGGGCCCTGATCTTCTTAAGATAGCCTCGCACTCTCAAGGCTTTCCGGGGAAGGGGACGCTCACAGTGGCTGGTCCAATGATGGTCACTCCCTTCTGGTCTGCCTTCTTGATCAGCTTCCTGGTGAGGGCCTCGGGGATGCCTTCAGCTATGATGGCAATGGTCCGGATCTGCAGGATGAGAACAGTCCCTTCCTGTTAACTGTCTCAGACAGGACAATGGGACAGTGCTGTCCAAGGGCTCACCTGCCATGCCCCACATCCCTTTTCAGGGTCTAAGAACAAAGTAATGTTAACAATATGCATCTCCTCCTTCCCACAGGCCCCTGTTCCTACCTTGATCACTCTCTCTCCCAAAAAGAGAGGCGGCGGACACCTGAAACTGATCTCCACCGGCCAACACCACAGTGATTCAGTACGCAAGCAGGAGCAAATGTTCTTGAGCCCCTCCAAAAGTCACAGCAGCTACATTCTCTCTCACCCAAAAACTCAGACCTACCTGTTCACTACCTGTTCTTATGCCTGCTCATAAATCAGGTAACTGTGGCTTTTCTCCACAGTACCTTCCAAGTCTTGACTATATCCCCACAGCACAGGGCCGCTGTGTGGGAGAAATGAGCTGCTTCCACACTCAGCCCAGAGAGTGCGCAGGAGGGGGATGGAAATGATCCAAGAATCATCTCTCCTTGGCTATAAACCAGGGCCAGCGAACTTCTGTAAAGGGTTTTTTTTTTTTAATATTTTTATATTTTAAAAAAATAGAGACGGGGGTCTCGCTCTTGCTCAGGCTGGTCTCGAACTCCTGACTTTGAGCAATCCTCCTGCCTTGGCCTCCCAGAGAGCTAGGATTACAGGAGTGAGCCACCGCACTGGGCCTGTAAAGGGTTGACATAGTATTTTAGGCTTTGTGCGTTATATGGTCTCTGGCAGGTTTTTTTTTTTTTAAGAGATGGAGTCTCACTCTGTCACTCATGCCAGAGTGCAGTGGTTCAATTACAGCTCACTGCAGCCTTGAACTTCTGGGCTGAAGGGATCTTTTTGCCTCAGCCTCCCGAGCAGCTGGGACTACAGGTGTGTGCCACTATACCCAGCTCATTTTTCTTATTTTTTTGTAGAGAAAGGGTCTTGCTATGTTGCCCAGGTTGGTCTCTAATTCCTGGCCTCAAAAGATCCTCCTGCCTTGGCCTCCCCAAGTGCTGGGATTATACGCATGAGGCACTGTGCCAGGCCTCTGTGGCAGGGTTTTAAGTGTGAAAACAACCATGGACAATATGTAAATGAGAGCATGGCTATGTTTTAGTAAATCTGTACAGAAACAGGTGGTGGGCTAGGTTTTGCTTTGGGCTGTAGTCTGCCAACCTCTGCTCTAGACTAAAGCAGCAGATCACTTTTAGCAGATGTGCTTTCCTTTTTACTTCCTCTAGATAGCAGAACAATTTTATATTCTCCAACCAGAAACTGAAATAAGCCAACCTGGGTTCAGAAGATAATTTTGAACAAAACAATCGATACTCTAATTTGTAAGGGGCTTTTAAAAGTCAATAACAACAACAAAAAAAAGACAAACACCTCAGTAGAAAAAAAGGGGAGGGAGGGCCAATAACAGAATACAAATGGGCAATGTTTTTTAAAGCTCACCTTAGTTAATAACCAAAATATATGCAAATTAAATGGAATGCCTATTAATTCAGCAAACATTTAGTGTTGCCAAGGGGATTGAGACACAAGGCACAAACTACCAGTGGGAGTTTATGTCAGTACAACCTTACTGGGGCTGCATGGGTCAAAGCCTTTCAAACCTGAACATTCTCATGCAGCAGTTCAACTTATAGAAATTTATGTTAGGGGAATAATTAAGGATACTTGCAAATGTTAGTTCAAGATGCTCAGCATAAGACCTGAAAAAGCAAACACAATGTTGCTAATACCTATTTATTGATGTGAAAAGAGTAACTGAAGAAAGCAGATTATACAACAGTTCCATACAGTATTATTCCATTTGTTCAAATCTAGAAAAAGGTGTGGATAAGGATATAATGAAATGATAGCAGCCAGGTTTCTGGGAAATGGGACTCGAAGTATTTATTTTCTTCAAAAGAAATACTTATCAGTACTTTGAAGTTTTTCTATAATAAATATGTTAATACTTTTATAAGAAAATGCTCTGGCCGGGCGAGGTGGCTCATGCATGCCTTTAATCCTAGCACTCTGAGAGGCCAAGGCAGGAGGATTGCCTGAGCTCAGGAGATCGAGACCAGCCTGAGCAAGAGCGAGACTCTATCTCTATTTTAAAAATAAAATTAATAATAATAAAAAAAGCTTTCGATCCTGTTTCTCAAGCCAGTGCTGGATATCAGAGAGCAGAGCTGGTGGACAGATGAGCCTGAACTGACTCTTTGTAAGCCCAAGAAAGTAGCCTCCGCCCAGTCTGGTCTGACCTGTCCTTGGTCACTACCCTGATTTCTGAAGATGACGTGTCTGCAACCACTTTCACCCAAACCACTGGCCATTCTGAATGCCCAGCCCTTTGGCCCAGGTGGCAGTGACTGCTGACACCACCCAGATGCCTTTCTTGCTTCCCCACCCCTATTCCCCCCAGAGCCCAGGGACCTACCTGAGCATAATTCATGGTCTCTAAGGTACTGTCATAAGCGGAGCGGAGAGAGGCGAAGTTGATCAGCACATCGACCTCTGGGTGCTTCCTCATGGCATCAGCCATGTTTTTGAAGACAGGGATCAGGATCTCCTTGTGTCCCCAGTAAAACTTCTGCTTGTGGTCCCCACTATGAGAAGGCAGAGGAAGGGTTAGGACAGCCTCAATCTGTTAGGACTGGGGAGGGAGAAGCTGAGTGGAGGAACGTCACCTAGAAGGTAGAAAAGGCAAGGTCTCTGTCCTCAAAGAATTTCCATCTAAGGGAAAAAGATCCCCCAGGAATCTCTCTTGCCTCCATCTCTTCTGCTGGGCAAAGCCTTCTCTAGCAAAAGGGATGAGCTAACCGAGTCCCCAAGCTTCGTCTTAGCAGAGGGAGGAGATGCTTCCTGCTGTGCCGTGACTCACGTGAAAGGGTAGACCATGGCAGCCACCGAGGGCTCGTCTCGGGAGCAGACGTAGTCAAAGTCCAGCATGCCTTGCACTGCCCGGGTCTGCATGCCCCACACGATGGTCTTGGTGTGGCGGCTGAAGAGGGTGGTGCTCTTTCCTGGTGGGCAAAGACACAGCGAGTGCACCCAGAATACATACTCCAGGGGGACCCACGGGGGCAGGAGCTGCCTGCCAGACCCCTCCACCTGCCAAGTCCAGGACGGTGGCTCACCAAAACCACAAAGAAATGTCAAGAGGACAAAATTCTGAGACCTTGGGGGGGAGGAGCCTCGATTTTTCTAGAAGGAGGCAGCAGAGAGAGCAATTGAGCTAAGAGGACCTGCCTGGCCAGTCAATAGCTCAGTAATGAAGAGAAAAAAGACTCCCCATATGAGAACGAGAACGGGCCCCCAGCAGGAGACAGCCAGGAGCAGAATCCCTGCAACACCTGCTTCATTTCATAGGCAAGGTGTGGAACCAGCTTACATGCAAATGAGGTCTTGATAAATTATTTTTAAAGCCACTGGGAAAAAAATGTTATACTTTCCCCTTTTTGCCGGCTTCAGGGACTCAAAAACAATATCCCAACAATGCTCACCACCCTGTAAATCTGGACCCAGTCAGGACTTGAATATTCCCGAATCCTAGATCAGTGTAGGCCCAATGAAGAGGTTTGTGGCAGCTGAGGCTGAGGACAGGGCAGCCTTACCTCTAACTGAGGTTCTGACCAGAACTTGGGCACAAGGCAGGAGAAGCAAGCGGTGACACAAGGCCAGTGCCCCCAACCTCCCCTCTCCTGCTCCTCCCAGCCTCCTCCCTTCTACCAGGTGGCTCTTTCCCATTGCTCAGAACATGCTCTCAGAGAGGCTTTCCAGTGGGCAGTTAAGAGGCGAGGGGCAAAACAAGGGAACAAAAGGAGCTGATAGAAGTGCAGTCCTCTAGCAGGCACAGTGGTGTGTGCCTGTAGTCACAGTTACTCAGAAGGCTAGGAGTTTGAGACTAGACTGGGCAACATAGCAAGACCCAGTCTCTTAAAAAAAAAAAAAAAGCAAGTATATTAAAAAAAAAAAAGTGCAGTCCTCAACCTGAAGAGAAAGGACCCTTCACCACCCACCCTGCAGGCAGGTAACCCTCCTTTTCAGCTCCTTGCAAGTCCAGGAGGAGGAAAGCAGCCCTCAGGGGAGGTTCTGAGTTCCCCCAGTGAGAACACCGCATCTAGCCCAGTGGCATCTGGTATTAATTAACCTACTGTACTGTGCAGGCTTGGCTAATCAAGTTCAAGGTCTGATAAATCCCCGTGCAGGCCTGCCTCTTCCATCGCAGCAGTAAGCTTCTCATGACAGAGGCTCCCGATGTTGCAAATACCAGGGATTTACTGTCACCTGCACCCATCTGGGTTCCGATGAGACACCACATCACAGAACAAGGGAAGCCACCTAATCCAGTTCTCCCACTTTCCCGTCCCAGGAAACTGAAGCCCAGAGATGCCAAATGACAGAGGACCTAGTCATCTAGCACCAGAGCCAGACTGCACAATAACTTAAGAGGCAGCTCAATTGTGCAACTGAGCAGGGAGACTCTAAGTCAGTTCAACTTCACCACTGTCATCTTAAGGAGAGCCCATATCCGAGCCAGGGTGCGTATGTGCACACAAGCATCTGTCTACCCAAGAAGCTCCAGGAATCAGGACAAAGCCTGGAATCTATAAACCAAACCTCCAGCAGGAAAGGGCAGAGCCAAAGTGCCCACCTCCTCAAGCACAGAGAAACCAAAGCTGAAGGGGGCGATCCCCAGACCCCCAGCAGCAGGGAGGCCCCAAAGAGAACCTCTGCTCTGGTGGCTAAGCTCCCACACCAGACTCCTGCTCTGGCCCCACAGAGGGGAGGGCTTGACCCACCATTACCTGCTCCCTGCCCTCCCCACCCTTTTTCCTCTCCCACTTCCCGGCACAGCTCAGGGACTGGGAATGACAAGATAAAACCCCCTCCTCACCACCCTTCCCCTCAAGGACAGAAGAGCTCTCTGAGAACCAGAGTCTTCTCCTGTTCTTTTGACAGGCCTTGGACTCCAGTTTAGACTTTTAGGTAACCATGGATGTTGCCAGAGGCAGGAAATGCAGGGATTAAAGCAGGTGGTCAGATGGCTGCATTCCCAGCCTTTCCAGCTGGTTATTAATAATCTACCCAGGTACTCCTTCCCCTCCCCTGCGCAAGAGGACAAAGTCCCTGCCACTACAGCTGCGAATGCTGAAGTTAAATGGAAGCCTTAATGCTTTGAACCAATTAATCTAGTTCAACAGGTGAAGGTGTGTGTTTGCGTGTGCAGGTGTACATGTGTACACGTGCTCAGAAAATATCCATTGCAAAATACGACCTCATAAACCAGCCAGAGCTCGAATCCCTTCCAATTACCCAGTCTATAGACGGACTGCACGCCCTTCTGGCTTTCTGGTATCCTCTATCTATCCTGTTCTTCCGCCATAACCCTGGAGAAACCTAAACCTGGCCCTGGTATCAGGAGCTCTGGGATGAAGCTGGCAGTGGTGAAGCCGGGGCAGGAAAGGTGAGAAAACGGTGACATCATGAGATGTGAGGATCAGAATCAGGGTGATCTGTAGCTCCCTCCTGCATGCCAGCAGCGACAAACGACCACAGCTCTCTGCCACTCCCCCTTCAGCCGGACGGCTCCCTCCTTCCCAGGCGATACCCCCCTCCCTGACACCACTCCTCTCTCCAGAGCTGTCAGCCTGGCTCTCACCCCTTCCAAAGTGTCCACCCACCTCCCAGGCTCAGAGCCACAGACAGCCACACAGTGAGGAGAGCGCCGAGTGGAGGCGCGTACTAAGCAGGGGAGGAAGAGCAAAGACTAGGACTTGGGGCAGGCCACACTGAGGCAGGGACAGAAAATAGACCAGACAACACTGCAACCCACCAGGGGAGAGGGAAACACAGCACACGGTAAAATTGTAACCCGCTAACAACGCCACACGCGGAGCTGGGGCAGGGTGGGGGCATCCTACCTTGCAGGGATCTTGGACTTGGGACTGAATCTGTCAAAGAAAATGACCAAGGCAACTGAGTGACCCACTGATGGCCGGCGGCTTTGGAGGGGGAGGTTGGGAACAGGGAAGGGCCCCATGGACAAGCCTTTCAGGGCTGACGCCCTCACCATCTCTTGACTATTCCACAATGGACGGGAGGAGTAAAGTCAACAGAAGAGGTGAACGCACCAAGGTGCAGAACGGAAGCAAGAAAGACCAAAGACTGAAGGGGGCAGAGAGAGGGGCAGGAGGACGAAGGCTTGTAGATGTGGGTGTGTTCAACACCGACGCCTCCCCCAGGTCCCGGCGGGTAAAGGTGGGGACGTGTACTCCTATCTAGGTTCCCTAGCTGGCCCTGCCCCACCCTATTTATGCCCAATCCCTTTCTGTCCCCAGGTGACAGTGACATGATTAGAACAACACGGGGCTGACCTATGGGCTGATCTGTGCCCAGAGAATGACTGTGCTGTGGGCAAAGCTGCTAGTTTGGGGAACACAGGGCAGGACCTTCCAATCTCAAGCCCCTGGAGTGAGTGTCACTATTTCCCAAAATGCCTTAAGCAAAGTCTGGACCAGGAAGAAGCTGCACAGGCTGCCTCAGCCCAGCGGTAACTAGCGCTGCTTTTTTTTTTTTTTTTTTTTTTGAGACAGAGTGTCACTTTGTTGCCCGGGCTAGAGTGAGTGCCGTGGCATCAGCCTGGCTCACAGCAACCTCAGACTCCTGGGCTTAAGCGATCCTACTGCCTCAGCCTCCCTAGTAGCTGGGACTACAGGCATGAGCCACCATGCCCGGCTAATTTTTTTTTTGTATATATATTTTTAGTTGGCCAGATAATTTCTTTCTATTTTTTTAGTAGAGACAGGGTCTCACTCTTGCTCAGGCTGGTCTCGAACTCCTGACCTTGAGTGATCCACCCGCCTCGGCCTCCCAGAGCTAGGATTACAGGCGTGAGCCACCGCGCCCGGCCTAGCGCTGCTTATCTAATTCGGGTTGCAAAGCCCGGCCGGCCCGGGTCACACTGTGATGCAACAGAGGATAGAGAGATGAATGGGGTGAAATACAGATGGGCTGGGCCGGTGGACAGAGCTGTTCTTACGGCGGCCTCACAGAGCAGGGAATGACTCTGTAAGAGCCCAGAGACGGTGGGGTGGGAACTGCTGTGTTGGACCTTGCTCTGCCGTCCTGAGCTCCTGGCTCCTGTCCTCCACTCAGGACAAGTGTCTCCAGGAACTTTCTGCCTCCTGGTGTTCCTGTAGCCCTGTCTCCTCTGCACCCCGGTGCCCAGCTCACACCCCCACAAGAATGGGGGGAGATGAGAAGAGGCTGGGGACTGAGGTGACCCCAGGCACAGCATGTGTCCTCAGCCTCAGAAGGGTTCACAGGGAAGGCTCAAGTCATATCCTCACACCCCATTCCCATCCCACGCCCACTCCTGCAGCAAAGTCCAAAGCACTTTTCCTCTGCCCCTGCCAGCCCGGGTGGGACGGGGAAGGGAAGAGACAGGGAGAGCACTGAAGGGCCATTCCCTGCAGCGTGCTGGAACCTCTGGCAGTTACCTTGCGGCACGGCAGGCTTGGCCTTCTTTGCAGGTGCCACCTCATCAGCTCTGGACTCAGAAAAAGACGCTGTCCTGCTGGGGGCTGGAGTCTAGGGTGGGACAAGGGAAGAGAGTGAGAGGGAAGTCACAGGTAACAGCTGGGGAAAAGCCACTAGTCCTTAAAGCCCTCAAAGAAATCAGGTAGTAAAAATTAGGTGCATGGCCAGGCATGGTGGCCCACGCCTGTAGTCCCAGCTACTCGGGAAGCTGAGGCAAGAGGATCGCCTGAGCCCAGCAGTGTGAGACTGCAGTGAGCTACGAAGACACCACTGCACTCCAGCCCGGGCAACAGAGTGAGACTCTGTCTCAAAAAAAAAAAAAAAAAAATTAGTGCCGGGTGCGATGGCTCACACCTGTAATCCTAGCACTCTGGGAGGCCGAGGCAGGTGGATTGTTTGAGCTCAGGAGTTTGAGACCAGCCTGAGCAAGAGCAAGACCCTGTCTCTACTAAAAATAGAAAGAAATTAGCTGGACAACTAAACATATACATAGAAAAAATTAGCCGGGCATGGTGGCGCATGCCTGTAGTCCCAGCTACTCGGGGGCCTGAGGCAGGAGGATCGCTTGAGCCCAGGAGTTTGAGGTTGCTGTGAGCTAGGCTGATACCACGGCACTCTAGCCCAGGCAACAGAGTGAGACTCTGTCTCAAAAAAAAATAAACAAATAAATAAAAATTAAGTACAGCATTGTTCTTTATAAACTGCTTCCAAAAGCACTATTCTAACAATCCTCTGAGATAGGAGTCAATATTGTCCCATGTTACAGATGAGCAAACTGAGCCTCCAAGTAGGTAGGATACCTGCCAAGGTCCCTCCCCAGGCAAGAAGTAAGAGAGTCACGATTTGAACTTGGATCTGATTTAAAAACTCTTGGTCTTTCCATTGTACTCCCTTGACTGGGGCAGAAAAAAAAATTGGCACAGAGATCCAGAAACCAATCATGTACTAACTTCCCCCCATATTTTTTCTATGCCCCCAAATGGCAGGGGCGGGGACTGTACCCTGGATTTGGGGGATGGGTGGAAAAGACAAGATGGTTCCCTCCTGTAAGGTGGGAGGAAGGTGGACCTACCGACGTGCTCCCGCTGGCGTTGAGAAGGAAGTTTGCCGTGTGGGCCGCTGTGGGTGGCTGATTAGGGATGGGCCGGTGGCCGAGGGCCATGCCCACAATGGCTGTCATGTGTGTCTCTGTGCCAAAGACATGGATGGGGATCCCAGTAGTCTTCCCTGTGAGGGGAAAAAAAGGAACCCATCATTCAAGTCTTCAAATAAATGGTCAAGTCCACATGACTCTGCAAAGGCTCCTTTTCCAGTCTTGCTCCATGTCTAGCACATTCAGCACAAGACCAATTATCCAGGACAAATCACTGTCATAATGTCACCACCAGACAAATCTTTCTAAAGACCACCTGCTGATAAGAGCAAGAAACAGCTTTACTGGCGAGACTCTAGTGACCAAAAGCATTGGCAGAGTCTGTACTCCTCCTGTTCCTGGCCTGGACCCCGGCTCTCCAACCCTCTCGGCCCTCACCACCTGGGTCCCCACGCCCCAGCCTCCCTGGCCTGGTCTCTGCTCCTGCAGACCCTGAGCTCGTTCCCCAGGGCCCAGGCCTGCTCCTCCCTCTGCACGGAGCTCTCTTGCCTCAGAGCTCCACCTGGCTGCTCTCAAGTCTCTCGGCTCAACTCTAGTTGCCACCTCGGGGCAAAGGCCTTCCCTGTCCTCAATAGGGAAGAGACTCCCCCACACCACCCAGCCCTCTTCATCGCACAGACCCTAGCTGCCCCCATGCCCTCCCACGCATGCTCTCCCTTTCTCGGCGTTGTTCTCCTGCGCAGCACTCGGCACTCCCTGACACTCCTGTCCGTGTGCTAAGCTCTAGGAAGGCTTGCTGTCTGTCTGTCTGTCACGTTTGTGGCTATACCCCGGTGATGAGCACGGCACCTAGCACAAAGCAGGCAGACTGTAAATATTTGCTAAGTGCAGAGCTGAATGAAAATGCTTTCCTGCACCTTCTGCAGTTCAGGACAGGCACTAGGTGTGGAGGACAGACAATGGAAGCAGAAGAGAGCTGCGTACCCAGAAAGAAGAGTGAAGGGCATGAAAGAGCCCAAAGCCTGGCTTTCAGGAGCCCCAAGTGGGCAGGCTACTGACACTCAGAGTGCGAGAGAGAGAAAGGTCCCCAACCTTACCAACTTCTCCCATCACCCGCAAGCCCTCCTGATAGTTGGGGCCACCTCTTCGGACAAAGATCGTGACCTCGTGCTCCTTCAGGGGGCCCTGGTAATCTCGAATGGCTCTCACGATGCCCTAGAAGCCCAAAGGGACAACACAGACATGTGACTAAAAATAAGGCAGCCACAAATCGATTATTATAACCATGATAAAGAAACATAACAGGTGTATGTGACAAGGGCAGATTCTCAGAAAGCATGGCCCCGGCAGGCAAGGACTATACGTGTGACACGTGGACTAGGTACAAGCAGCTCATGGCCTAGGATGTTGGTCACTCATCAGTTTGCCGAGGGGGGAACATGGGGTCCAGGAGAGACACTCCTCGATGCACTGGTGCACGGGGCCTCGTCAGCAGGGCTTTGCTGGTCTCTCTCTTGTCCCATCTACAGTCATTCTCACCTCTTACTACAGCGTGGCAGGGAATCTATGTTGGGCCCTGCACAAGGGTTCTCAGCGGTACCAAGACATAGTCTTCTTCAATGTCAAGGTCCTACAAAAGCTTCTAAGTGATCTGAGGGGACAGATCTTACCGTGGACACCCACTGTAGAGAAACAGGTTGGAAAAGTGTGTACCAGTTCTGTATCTCCAGAATGAGGGCTAGTTTTTGAGCTGGGACTGATTTCTGTCACCCAAGGCATTTCACCCAAAGCTCCACGCTCAGTTCCTGCTGCTGACCTAACAGTCCTGACCAAGGGTGCCGCCTCTGTCATGGGGCTGCTCAGGGCTCACTGGTCTCGGATTTGTCTGTTGAATCAGGTCCAGTTAGGAAGAACATGTTCCAGGCCTGATCCCTCACTTGAGAGCCCAGACTTTCAAGACTGACACTTATTTATTCATTATTCTCAACACTTATGTGGCACTACCAGACATGGCATGCTCTCAGTAGCCTCACTGGGCACCTGACAGAGTGGGATAATAAATGGCCTCCTGAAGTGGCTACCTTAGAAGGGGACGTATTAGCTCGAGTCGTGTTAGCTCTGTCATCTGTGTTAGCCAGCAGTCACACGTTCTTTAAAGCATGCGCAAATGGCCTTGACCCGTGCACTGGGACCCCAGCTGATGAGACCCCAGCTGGGTCAGCAGGAACCGCAGGTCGTCAAAACCCTTTATTCATTCTGATCTTTTAGAAAGAGGGCTGATGACAGAGAGGAAAGACCGGGAGTTGCAGAGAACCCAGACAGCCTTACAGCGGAGTGTTGAAAATGAGCATCAGTTGAGCAGGTTCTCCAACAACTGGTCCTGAGCGAGGGAAAAGCAAAAACTCGCATTCTCCCCACGCTTCAGATGGGAGAACTACGGTCCAGTGTGTCGGCTGCTTGCCCAGAGACACACGGCTTCAGATGCACGTCTCCTGTCCCAGTGCCTCTGCTCCTCTAACAAGAGACCCTGGAGCAAGACCCCCTACCCAGACTAGGTAACTCAGGGGAACTTGCCTCTGCTCAAACCTTGCTTGCAAGACCTCTTCCCTGCTTTCCCCAAACCCACTGTCCCCAAAAACTGCACCGTAGCTTCAGCTGGTTACCTTGAATGTGGCAGCCACATTGGTGAAGTTTGCGATGCTGCCTCCGATGATGAGGATCTTGCCTGGGTTTGGGGTAAGAGAAAAGTCAAAAAATGGTTCGAGAGGTGGACTTGAGCATCCTCCCAGAAATCCAACTCAGGGAGCTCTCTCTCCTCTGTATGAGGAGCCTCCATCTGCTAGGAGGTATCAGGGAGTGAGCGGGACAATCTCTCCTGATGTCTCCTGACACTCAGCCTCATCAGCTCAACCCTACACTACCTAAGCCACAGGGCAGTGTCAATCCAAACCCCCAGGACCTCTCAGCATTCCTACTCAGCACCCAGAAATTCAGCTCGGTTCTGGATAGCTCTGGTGGGAATCTCTCTCTCTCTCTGGCTCAGGGCAAGGGGAACTGATATGTACAGCCCCAAAACATTGAGCAAGTGGTAAAGGAGTGACACTGGGAATCACACAGCCTGGGTAACACACAAGAGGGTCACTAGAACTGAGTTTTTATAGCAATGAGAGCAAGAGCATGCTGCAGCACCCTCCTCCTCACACCTGTTTATAAAGCTTTACCACACGTGACCTCCTTGCCCTCTCGGACACCACCCCCCACCCCAACCCCCATCTGATAGACGTGGTCACTGCCCATGATGTAGTCAGAGAAACTGAGGTCCACAAGTTCAATGACTAGCCCCAAGGACCAGGACCAGGACCCGCAGCCTGAGTGACTCCTAGCACAAAGCTGTCTCCACTGCAGCGCGCTGGGCTATTTTGGGAGAAGGGGGGTATGCGTGCACGTGTGCATCTCACCGTCTGGGTGCTTTTCTCGGGTCATAAGGGAGAGGATCGTCTTGGCGTAATCATAGGTTTGCTGCTCGCTGGGGGCACCCGAGTACTCTCCATAGTTTGCCAGCTCATCGACACCCCCTAGATCACAGATGGTATCACTGCCAGGGAGACACGGAAGTCAGTGCTGGCTCTAGGGCCAGAGGGTGGACATACAGATGCCCCAACGCCCTGCGGTCAGCCTGCAGACCTCCAACCCTCAACTGGGCTATGTCAGACTCTTCTGGGCAGAGCACTCTGCCAGCCCCAGGGTCACAGGGGGCCCTGGACAGATAGTGGCAGGTAAAATGAACAATGAGATAAGAAAAATTGCACAGTGCAGGATGACAGCCCAGTAGAGAAAACTGTGCTGCAGCCAGGAGGAGCCCCAGCCAGCCACAGAACATGGCAGATCAGACATCTAGAAATGAGCAGATGTCTACTATGCTTTAAATGAAAAAATTGCTCATTATTACAAAGGGTAATGTTTCTTTTTTTTAAAAAACAGAGTCTCGCTCTATTGCCCCGGGTAGAGTGCAGTGGCGTCAGCATAGCTCACTGTAACTTCCAACTCCTGGGCTCAAGCGATCCTCCTGCCTCAGCCTCCTGGGTAGCTGGGACTGCAGGCTCCTGCCGCCATGCCCGGCTAATTTTAGTATTTTTTGTAAAAGCAGAGTCGTGCTCTTGCTCAGGCTGGTCTCAAACTCCTGCTGGGCTCAAGCCATCCTCCCACCTTGGCCTCTCGGAGTGCTAGGATTACAGGTGTGAACCACCGCACCCGGCCTCAAAGGGTAATATGTCTATAAAATAAAAAGTACAAACATTTATACAGGCATTAAAATAGCTGGGAGCATGTACAGTCATATGCTTGCTGGGTGACCTGGCCAGGGAGAGGGTGGAGAAGTGGCCGGGCAACTTTCACTTTCTAGTTCTTTGTCTGTAGTTGCTGTACCTTTGCATGGGGCACATAGCACTAGCTGTAAGAACTAAAACTCCTAAAAATAATTTTGAAGCAAACAAGAAGGATGCAGGAGACACTGTGCAATGCAGACCCTCAGCAGAGTCCCTTGAAGCCCTCTGGGATGCCACAGTGTTTGTCTGTCCTGTGAGTTCCTGCCCCACACCAAGGTGACAAACTGGAGACCCCCAGGCCACATACACATGTGGATACTGGGTGGACCTGGCTGGCATCCCTTCAGCAGTCCCCTTCAG
Source organism: Lemur catta (assembly GCF_020740605.2). Classification (NCBI taxonomy): domain Eukaryota; kingdom Metazoa; phylum Chordata; class Mammalia; order Primates; family Lemuridae; genus Lemur; species Lemur catta. Next base: position 39,215,892 of record NC_059142.1, read on the forward strand.
TCACCTGTACACGACGGAGGCGCCACCCCCAGCCACCATGGTCCAGATCCTCCCCTTGGGGTTCAGCAAGGTCAGCTTCAGGCTTGCCCCGCTTTTGGCATCCAGGTCTGCAATGTAGGCTTCCTAGGGACCAGACAGCAATAGGTGGGCCCTGGGGGCACCCCCTTCAATGGGTCCCGAATCCTAGGACCCCTTCCCTTTCCCTGGAGGCACATGAAGAGGTCACTAAGCACCTTAATGGGAACGATGCAGGGCCACACATGCCTGGGACAAAACACGATGGTGTCTCTAAGTACTACAGCACCCACAGCCACAGTCACTACCTGTGGACAAACTTCACAGCTCCCTCCTCTGATGTCAAGTCCTTGGCCCTCTGCCTAAGTCCTGGGCGTCACCATGTCACCCTGCTCAACCCCCAGCCCCAGTATCTGCCTGCCCTGCCCATCACACACCCCTCTTCCCTCCCCAGGCCTGACCCGCCTCCCAGCCCAGCCTCTTCTCCTGGCCTGGGCTATGTTGCACAAGGTCTAATCCTGCTGTGCGGACTTCTCCAAGGATGGGGTGGGAAGCAGCAATTAAAATTCTCTCAGCAAGTGGCCAAGAGAACTACCTTCCGACAGGATTAGGGGGAGCCACTTGGAATTATCGAGAAGCAACACATTAAGCTAAGAGCCAAGGGAGGCTGATTGAGAGAGAAGTCTAAAAGGATTTCTGGCTGGGATTCAGAGGCTTGGCTGACTCCCGCCCCCAACCCCGTTGGGATTTTAAGAAAATTAAATGGTTCTCGGTCTTCCTTTCCCTGCCAAATGTACAGCTTCCGAGGGGGACCAAATGCATGTCTGAGATTAGTCACCCTCTCCCCAGCCCCCATCGCTCTCCCTCTCCTCGCCACACCAGCCTCACCTCCGGATACGCCTCCCGCCCGAAGGGGGGAGGGAACTCTATGTCGCCCCACTTCACTTTGCAGATGTAGTCGGCAGTGGCATCCACCTTGGCTGCCAAGTCAAGGACATAGACGCCATCTTTGGTCACCACTGAGAAAAGAGAAGCAGTTAGAAACCAGCTCCGGGCAAAGGTGACCACCCGTGGGGTCCCACGAAGGCCTGTTAACTCCCTAAGCTCAACAAGAAACAGAATGGCCCTTACAGAGACACGGCTTTCCCCCATTAAAGGAAAACCAAATTCTACAAGGCCCTTTCCCTGTCCCTGACCCACAGGTAACGGGACAGGAAGGTCTGTGTTAGTTGCCGTGGCAATTTTCAAACATCTTTATAAAATGCTATGCTCCCTGCTTTAAATATCTAACTATGTGCCCACCTGTAGCTCAGTCATTTAAAAAAAGTGTTTAAAGTACGTGTTGCTGTCAAAGACCCCCTAGGTGTGTCCATCTGGGTTTCCCGGGCCAGGCCGGGGGAAGCCTCAGCGGCAGATGGAGGGCGGCGTGTGGCGCGCTGGGCCCCAGGCCAGCAGGATTCATTTCCTACCACCTCACTGGACATCCATCTTCCTTTCCTCCCAGGGTCATTTAACTGATTAAGTTAGCACAAGGCCATCTGGTCCATTAAGGGGCTTGCACCTTCAGCTGGAATCTGATTTGATTTCTCAGCTTCCTGGACCTTGCCCTGAGAAGCCGTGGCCAGAGCCAGCCCGTGCTGCTCTCCCCCAACACCACCTGCCTCCTTTAGAGCCCGAGAGGCTTGGCGCAAGCTCTTTTCTGTACTGGGGGTCAAAGATGGACTAACTCCCGCAGAGGGAGGGCAGGGTGGGGCTGCCGAGTGCACCCGGAGGAAAGGGCCAGAAGGGTCAGACAGAGGTGGCCCCACTCCTGGTAGCACACCTAACCCAGTGGCAGACAGCAACAGCACGCAAATCGACACCAGGACTTCCTCACCTCGGAGCAAGTTAAGGCCAAAGAGAGGTTAGAGTTGGTTAAAAGAGGAAGAACTACAGTCTCCTCAGAGATGAGAAACAGGCGCTGGCACTGGATGAGCCTGGAGACGCCTCTGTTCCCGCACACCTGTCTCGTATTGCCCTCTGACAAGTGAGGGTCTGATTCTCTGAACGCCAAGGCCAGGGTGACCGCAGGCACTGGGACCCTGTTGTAGCTGACCCTTGCCCCATCCCACCCCAGCAGAGACAGTTACCGAGGGGGTTGATCTCAAGGTAGGTGAAGTACAGGTCCTCGTACAAATTGAAGAGGCCGGAGATAAAACTGGCCAGAATTCTAAAAGGGGAGGGAGAGAGGGACAGTCAGGAAGTGGACTTAGCGGCACCCCAGCTGCCCACAGCCATCTTTCACCGCCACTGACAGCTCCACTTCCCGCCACGCGCCCTGCTGGCCCCTCGCTCTCTTCTGCAAACCTCGCTCCCTGGACATCACTCTTCAGCCACTGAGGCGGAAAGGAACTGTCAGGCACGACGCTGGAGGAGGAGGCCCCAGACAGACAGGGGCAAGAAGGTGAGGGACGCTGGCGGCATATTTCAGTCTGATTCCAAGCCAGTCCCCGCTCTGACTCGGCTCTCTTCCTCGGGCTATGCCTACCGCCTGCTCCCCCCCCCCACAGGGAAGCCACTCTGCCCTCTCTGCTCTGTGCCCATTCCCACTGCCACCCCGCTTCCACCCGTCTCACTCAACTCTTTCTTATCTTCAGGGGCGTGGGCCAGCAGGTGTTTCTTGATGTTCTCAGGATTCAGCTTCTCATCCACACCAACGAGCAACTTCTGGGCCTTGGCATCCACGTCACCCACGTCCACCCCCCCTTCGTGGTGGAACAGGACGTAGTCCCCTTCTCGGGTGGCATAGATGCAGACATAGAACTCTTCCTCCTTGCAGGTAAAGAGAGCATGAAGCCAGCGAGGGGAAGATGGGGGCGCCACCTCACACGAGGAGAGGAACCCAACCCCTGTGGTCTCATTTCTAAAACCCAGTAAAAAACATCCACCCAGGGGAGACCCATTCACATCTTCCCCCCAGGGACAAGGAGGAGAGAAGGGGCCACTACCCTACTAACAGTCCAGACCGAGCCAGTGTGCTCTGACCTGGAGGAGGGGTCCTGCCTTCAAGTCTTTCTCATCCCAGCACTGGGAGGTCCCCTCTGTTATCAGCCCTAATTCCTCCCTGTTGTAAACCAAGCCCTTTTTCACCTATGGACTCCATACTCTGCAGTACCCTCAAGTCCTCAGTGCAGCTTCAGAGGCCACAGTCCCTGTGACTTTCCTCCACCGGCTGGACGTCTTTCATCATTTTAATATGGACAAATACAAAGCTCCCAGAGGAAGAAGACCCAGCTTGGAGCCACCTCACACGTACCTGTCTGTGGGGGACGAAGGGTTCGATCAGAAAGTTCTTGAGGAAGCCTTTGGCCTTGCCAACCTACAGACAAATTGAAAGAGATGAAACTCAGGTAGACGGTATATCTTGCCCCCAGGGCAGGAGAGACCGTCAAGGGGCGGGGTCCAAGTACAACATCACAACACCCAGCAAAGAGAGATTTTTCCACAAAGAATGGGGTCACAGATCCCTACGTTCAAGAAGTCCTCATGAGATACCCTGTCTTGCCCCCTTGCCCTTGTGCCAGCCATACGTCAACATGCACTGACCTTGCACGCTCCTTTCTGGCCTCGTCTAGAGGGTGATATATGAGCTGCACAAATTAAAGAGCTCAGACAAACCAAGGCTATGCCAGAGCTGGGACAGGGAGATGGGAGCTCGGGTGAGGGGGCAGGTGACCATTCTGCTTTGTCTGCCTTCAGGTAGGCACAGAGACCCAGCCTGAGGACATGGGTCCAGGCCTGGGGAATGGAGGGGGAGGAGGGCAGAGCTGGAGCTTGGTGGGGAAATTTTTCCACAGACTCTCCTGGCTGAGGACAACAGGCCTGCAGAGCTAATCAGTTTGAGCGAGTCCCTGGCGGCAGAGGCCAGACAGCCCTCATCCCAGTATGTCCTGAACCCCCCCAACCCGCCCTGTGCGTCACTGCTGAGTCAGGGACCAACAGCAGTCCATCTGAGGTAATGAGCCACTCTTGCTGGCCCCACGCTGCTGCCAGCTCAGACATCTCTGACATCCCTCTCCCAACGGCCGGCTGAGGGGCAGGGAGCATGACGTGCTCTCTGGAGACATGCTCAGCACCAGCCCTATCATCCTCTCTGCAAAGGCCTAGGAACTCAAAGGTCAGGTCTCTCCACTCCAGAGCCACGTGCAACTGCAAGGATCCCTCTTTAACCCAGAGGGCCAGAAATCAGGAATTAGCAATAAGAGCTGCTTTGAGGAAGCCCAACAAGGGAGGAGGACATCGCCATCACCACCTTCATTCCTATTTCCAAGGCAGCCAAGGAAGGAAACGGCTCATCCTTGGCCCAGGTTCACCCCAGACGGGCACCAGGCCCTTCAGAACCAAGTGTGGAATGCCAGGTGTGGACAGTACATCCTTCCCAGACTGAGCCAAGCCTCAGCCCTACTCCCTCCCTCAGTCCTCCAGCTCCCTCGGGGAATGAGAAGGAGAAGAAACACAATTTCATTTCTGAACATCTTCTAGCCTTCCTAAACCATATTTCACTTGAGCTCTCTCATCTACATAGTTGAGATTAATCACCAAGCCAGGAAAAGTCAAGAATTGAATTTAGGCCAGGCACAGTGGCTCACACCTATAATCCTAGCACTGTGGGAGGCCAAGGCAGGATGATTATTTGAGCTCAGGAGTCTAAGACCAATCTGAGCAACACTGAGACCCCATCTCTACTAAAAACAGAAAAATTAGCCAAGCATGACGGCACGGGCCTGTAGTCCCAGCTTCTCAGGAGGCTGAGGCAACAGGAATCTTGAGCCCAAGAGTTTAAGGTTGCAGTGAGCTACGATGATGCCACTGCACTCTACCTAGGGCGACAGAGCGAGATGGTCTCCAAAAAAAAAAAAAAAAAGGTTGAATTTTATTCACAATCTCATACTAGGTTCTTGCCCCTATGTCTTTCCACCTAAATGACTGTACGTTTTTTCATCTTTTTTTTTAATCCACCCTCTTAGGTATATGTGTCATCACAAGCTACCATAACCCAATTTGGAAACTGGAGGAAAAGGTGTTCCCAGAATGGGTCTCAGGGTCCCATCTCCATGATCAGACCACTTCCACCTGGTTCTTGAACTACACTGGGGTTACTTTTGCAGCACGTTTTGCCCAAACCAGTAACAAAAGGAGTTTGGATTCCCTGGGACTAAGACTGGACTTGCTGCCTAAGGCTACTGGGCGAGGGGTCACTGTCGCCTTCCCCGGGCTACGGTGTGACTACCTGTGGGGGTGATCCACAGAGCTGCTGGCCTGGAAGTGACCACGTCTGCTTCTGTTACCACAGCACGCCCAGCCCAATCCTACACCCAGACTCACTGTGGCCTCCTGTCCCAGCCGTGGCTTCAGCCAGAACTTGACTCCATCCAGAGTGAGGTTGACTCCAACTAGGCCAAGCTTTCCACGCCTCTTGATCAGCTGGTCTGGCTTGACGACCAAGCTCTGCAACGAGAGGGGTTAGTACTTAGAGCTAGGAAGGAGAAAAAAGAACAAGAGGTGACAATGTGGGGACCCAAAGCAGAGGGCAGCCTGGATGACTTCCAATTCACTGGGCTCCAAAGCCAACCCCATCCATCCTTCAGGGCCAACTTAGGAAGCTTCCCTCACCTATGCCAGCCTACATCTTTCTTTTTTGACAACCAGGAATCTAGAGCCATCCGTGCCTAGGATGGGGCCTGGCATAGAGGAGATGAAGAGCAGGCACTCAGCAAATACACACTGAGTGAATAAGTGATTCCCTACTTATTGTGGGATGTGATATATTAGCTTCTTCATTTCACAGAGAACTCCTCAGAATATGGACCAGACCTGTCCCAAAAGGGAAAACAGACAGACAGAGCCTTGGAGTGTCCAAGAACCTCAGCGGTCATCTGGTCAACCCCATCGCTGTGCTAGAACCCTGTCTACAACAGGCCCAGCAAGCAGCCCCTAGCCACTGCTCAGCACCAGGGAACTCCCTGCCTCCCTCTGGGGCTGGGCCGCCTCACAGTGGCAGGAACCCCACCACTGGTCCTAGTCTTGCTCTCTACGCCCTGCCAAAGAAACATTTTTTTTAATAATTTTTTTTAAGACTAATCAAGTGAGTAGTGAGAAGTTGGGAAAGTATAGAACAAGGAGTTCCCTTGGTAACTGCCTGTGAACAATCAAGATAACTCATTACCCTGCAGGGGTGGGGAACCCGTTGCCTTGGGGCCACGTATGGCCTTCTGGATCCTTGAGTGCAGCTTTTTGACTGGATCCAAATTTTATAGAACAAATCCTTTTAATAAAAACAAGCCTTACCAAAGAAGTCAGAAAGCTTTCTAACAATGACAGGGATCCAAGACAGAAGCCTCCACTCCAAGCTGATCGCCTAGGGTCAGGGCCATTCTTCACAGAGTGAAAGGTCAACACTTCCTAATTGCCCTGACACACTCCTGACAGGCTCCACTTAGGGGAGGGGAGGGCACACACCTGCTTTTTATTGAGCATCTACCAAGTGCCGGGCAGCACACTAAATGCTTTCCAGAGTGTTATCCCCATTTGACAGATGGGGAATCTAAACTCGAAGAGGTGAAATGGCTGGTCTCAGGCCACATGGTTAATAAACAGAGAGCTGTGATTTGGACACCAGTTTGTCCAGTTCCAAGCCCATGCCAGAAGTGCCCCAACATGCAGGGTCCATAGGGAACGTAAAACCCTGCTCGGCCCCCTGCCCACTACCCACTGGTGTGATCACGTGACCCCACCAGTATCGCCAAGGGCTTTCTCTTCCTCGGACCCTGGGCCTGAAAAAAGAGCCCAGGGTGGGGGCAGGGCTCACCTGGCTGAGCAGCCACGGGTGGTCCTGCAGCAGGCGGGCCCAGTCTGTGTCAGGGGTGACCCGAGCATACTTGAACCGATTCTGGATGGCTGAGGTGGTGCAGATGAACTTGTAAAGGAGTTCTTTCCCCGTCTGCTCTGAAATTGCCTTGGCTGACATGGCTGCAGAGGGACCTGCTCTACCTGTTGGGGAGAGAAGAGTTGGTCAGGAGGGAGCAGGACTGTGGAGGCGCTATCCTGCCCAGCAGGGCAGACCCACTCCCAACTGCCCCTAGACAATAAAACCAGATCTCAGCTTTTCTCAAGAGGGAGAAAAAGGGCTGCCCCAGAGCTTGATGGGGAGAGACGGAAGGGAGAATTCAAATAGCACTTTCGCCGGCAGAGAAGGGAGATCCAGAGATAACGGGTGAGGGAAGATGGAGGAGGAAAACAAAGGTGGTTTTTGCCCTGGGACTCCTGCCACAACCCTGTCCCTACTCCCTCCAGGCAAACCAGCTTACTCCTGACCACATTCATCCTGGAGCAAAAGGCGGCTTGTCAGGAGACCAAGAACACCAGTGCTTTGACCCAAATCTGGTCCCACCTGAGGCGGGCACACAGACACTGAAATGCACCCGTAGGTTCTCTGCCCTGTGTGGAGCACAGAGGAAACTGCAAAAGGCTGGCCTTACTCTCCCTATAGCTTTCATTTCACCCATGCCCAGACTCACCCACTCCACACACCCCACCAGGCCAGGCCAGCAAGTTTACTTAGCCTCAAGTGGGAATCACGCCCCCAGACCCTGGTTAGGTGGGGAGGAGGGTGGGGGAGACACTAGCCTCTCAGAGCAGACACAGGGAGGGGAAACTGTGACCTTTAGTACATCCCACCCATCCCACTGAGTCATCCAGCTGCTAATTTAGAGAAAAATCCACAAAGCAAAACACACCCCTCTCTGGGGACCACCCTGTACTGGTCACTTCTAACTGAGCCAGAGCAAGAGGAGGCAGAAACCACCCTGAGTCACATGTACAAAGAAACTCATCGCATATGAGCCCTGTGAGGTACACTGAGATTCATAACCCCATCTCTTAGATGAGGAATAAAAGCTCAGAGGATTAAGATAACTTGCCCAGGCCAGGCATGGTGGCTTACACCTGTAATCCTAGCACTCTGGGAGGCCAAGGCTAGAGGATTGCTTGAGGTCAGGAGTTTGAGACCAGCCTGAGCAAGAGCAACACCCTGTATCTACTTAAAAAAAAAAAAAAAAAAAAGGAAAATTAGCCGGGTGGGTGTGGTGGTGCACACTGTAGTCCCAGCTACTCAAGAGGCTGAGGCAGGAGGCTCACCTGAACCCCTTGAACCCGGGAGTTTGAGGTTGCAGTAAGCTACGATGACGATACTGCACTCCACAGCCCAGGTGATAGAGCAAGACTGTCTCAAAAGAAAAAAAAAAGATAACTTGCCCAAGAAACCTGACTTGTAATAAACAACGTTGAGACCCAGGACTTGAACCTGGGTCCCCAGGAAAATCCACACCAGCCTGAGAAAGACCATTTCTCTAAGAACCGGGTCCACATATACCTTTCACTTCAAAGAGTCTATGATGAGAATTTCTTCACCTTTCCTTCCTTACCACCTTGTCCTGACACACCCATTTTCCCCATGCGTGTGTGAGCAGTCAGCTGGGGAGAGGAAAAGGGGAGGGGGAGACAGGAAAAGAAACCAAGTCATTCAGGCTAAGAGCTTGGCCAGATCAGGAAAGGTCACTCCTGTCTCTCCCATAAATGCCCAGAAGCAAAGCTGTTGAATTTGCTGGGGGAGGAAAAAAATTCAAATGTAAATAAAGGAAGTTAAAGTTAGGAGCTGACTGGTTTACACAGACGGGAGGGTTGATCTCCACTCACAGCTCAGGGAAAGCCAATGATCCAGGGGCCACTTTGCACCCCCCTGCCAACTGGCCAGGCTGGTGGGGCTTCAGGTTCTAATCCTGGGCTTGGCTGCTCCTTCAGCCTCCCAGCTAGTCTCCAGCTCGGCACAAAGGGCGTATTCAGCCTGGTGTCTGGCCCAAAGTCCAGTAGCTGGGAAGGGGCTCAGAAGAGATGTTCCCTTTTCTGGCCTTCCCCTGGGATGACCTGTGACTCCTTCTCAGTATGAGTTTCCAAAGGAGACACCTCGACCAGCCCCACTGCCCTACAGTCCTCCACCCCCCACCCACTCCCACTCCATTTCCCAACCTTCTAGACTCAGACCAGAAAAACTGGTCCTGAGATCAAATGGGTACACCCCCGTCCCCCTCCCAAACACAGTGGAACCCAGGGCAGACTGAGCAGAGAGAGCAGGGGGCAGCAGCTGACCACCCCAGCAGTTCGGACACCTTCAGCAAGAGCGATCACAAATTCCAGGAGAAAGGAAGCCCCTTGGCCAAGCCTCTCTAGAAGAAAGAAGTCTGATACTCCCAGTACAACAGTCTCCTGAACCTGGCACCTCCGAAAACAGACACAAGACCCAACTTCAGAAAGGACAAGGAAGAGAAAAGTGACCTTCTGCAGCTAAAGAAAATCACAATTTTCTTGAGCCCATCTCCATAAGGTCTTTGGAAGGCAGATGATACAGGATAGAAAACAAGATTTGCCAATTTACCAAAGAGATTTGCCACCCAAGCACTTTGGCTTAGAGGAGGTCGAGACAAATAATTTATACAATAGAATAAAAAGCCAGAGAGAGTCTGGTCCCTGCGTATTCACCAATGCAGGATGAGAAGGCAACTGGCTCACAGTGGACTCAGTGGCAATAAATCGCAACTTTAATCGTTCAGTCTTGAAGCCTCCTAAGGAGACTCTCAATCTTTTTGAGGTCTCCTACTCTTGAGACTCTGAAGAAAAGCCCAGAAAAATGTGCACATATCCAATTGTGCCTATCATTTCGAGGTGATCACCTGTGACTATGATCTGATGGCCCACAGATGGAAACATTTGCTCTAGTGACAATGGGACTTAAAGTATATACCAATCTGCACTCACCCTAGCCCGACCAACAGAGCAAGACCTTGCCTCTAAATAGATAAATAAATAAATAATTAAAAAATAAATAAAGTATACACCAATCTTGGCTTGCCCCCCCCCAAGTCTTAGGCTGCCTCACCAGTAGCTGAATGTGCTATCAAACTGGTGATATACAGTTAGGCAGACCTTGGACTCCAGAAACTGTTACCTGGTAACAGGTAAATTTATAAGCTATTTGGAGGAAATCACACCAAGGAACCTAAACACACACACACTCTCTAAGGGAGGAACCTTAAGAGCTGAATGGGGTCTTTTCTGCAGACTGAGTAAGTGACCCGGGACTGAGTTCAGCCACTGAGAGAAACAGCAGCCCATAGGGAAGGCTGAATGAAAGAGCCTGTTCCCCAGGATGTACCCCTGGAACACAGCCAGTGGAAAGGAATCTCTGGGATGCTACTTAGGGTCTGTCTCTGGGAAGGACAAAAAGCACTCATTTTAAGATTAGTATCTGCAGGACTGGGATTTGAGAGGACAATCCCTGGCTTAAATAAGAGAGGGAGAATTCTGTGAGTGCCACCTACTGCAATAAAAACAGTGTCAGGATGGGGATGGAGACACCAGCTGCCCAGAGTCTGAGGGTTCTTGCCACTACCGCCCCCTAAGCTGTTTAGAGTTTTTGAAGAGGTGAAAATTACCCCTCTGGGCAGCTGGGGTCTACCAGCTGTCCTCCACCCAACATTTCAGAAATCCAAGGAGCTGAGCCGGCAAAGTTAAACGGTAGAGGGGAGGAGTAGGCTAGGAGATCCCCTAATGGCCTAACTCTTCAGTACTGCATGGTATCTGCCAAGGTTGGAGAGGGCAGCAGGCGCTGGGCCTGGCCCTGTGCCAGGCTCTACAGGAGGGCGGCGGCAGCATCCTCCAGCCCCCTGAGAATCTTGCCTCGGTCAGGCTCGGCGTCAGCTCAGGGGTGGGGTGGGGAGGGAGATGGGCACCCTGGCCATCTGTCGCTTAGGGGCTGGGCCCGACGGCACCTCCAGAGCGGGGAGGGTCTTCCCTGCGCCACCGCTCAGGGCCAAGTCCTCGCGCGGCAAGGCAAGGCCTCGGGCACCCTGGGGCAGCCTGGCCCCGCGTGGCCCGCCCCGGCGGCGCGCCCAGCTCGCTCCCTCCACTTCGGCGTGCAACTCAATGGATTCTCCACAGAACTAAGAGGAAGGGCCTGAGCCTGGCTTTGAGGGGTCGGAGTGGGGGGCCAGTTGCCACTACTGTCTTTACTTCCCGTCCCGGTATCCGGGGGGGGGGGCCGAAAAAGCCCGAGGAGGCTCGACAGCTGTCCCGGGTGGGGGAGAGGGGCGCCAGGATGGGGCAAATGCAATTTGACGAAGAGAAGGAGGGCAGCAAGCCCTGTGCAAACTCCCAAGAACTGGAATGTGGGAGGCTGGGGTGGGGGGGTCGACACGCGGCCATCGGCCGGGGTCCCCGGCGAAGGCTAACCTAAAGCTAAGACCCCCAAAACTTCCAAGCAGGTGCAGGGAGGGTGCGCGAGCACCAGCCAGCGCCGGCGGTTCCGGGTTGGGGGAGGGATGCAGGAAGCTCCCAGGGCGAGCTGGGGTCCCGTCTGCAAAAACAGCCACCGCACTCACCTCCTTGTGAAAGTCTGTGCGCGCCACTCCCTCCGCAGGCCGACTCACCCCACTACCCGGAGCGCTCCAGCCGCCAGCAGCCGCCCGGGATCCGGTTTTTGTTCCGGCCCAGACGGCCTTCTCCCCGCCCCCATCGGCTCACGGCGACAGCGGCCCCGCCATTGGTCACACGCGTTCCCTAGCCTGAGCGCCAGGGCTCCTCCCAATTCGCTGCCGGCGTGGCCCCGCCCCCGGGGCGGGCCCGAGGCTGCTGGGACTTGTAGTCCCGCCGGCCCGTCCACCGCAGACGGCTTTCGGGCGCCGCCTCTAGGGGGCCGACGGGGCCGGGCGGGGCTTCGGGTGGGGAGATGGGCCGGGCTACGCTGGGAGGAGAGCGTACGGTGCTGAGGGCCGTGGCCTGATCGCTTTCGGGGCTGGGCCGACTGCCACTCTGGCAGGGGATCTTCGGGAGGGAGAGGGGGTTGTTAGCTCAACTGGCGGTGGCGCAGCTTTGGGACCTGGAGTCCCCTTCTTTCCTCCCTTGGGAGAAACTGACGTCCCCATCCCGGCCGCTAGTAATCTGCCACTCCAAACCCGGTTGCTTAGTTCCTCTTGTCAAGCAGCCGTGGCAGACTGCTTTCCCTTACGCACATGGCGCCTCTCCCCTCCCTCCACTCTTCCCATTGAGCTGGCGGGGCGAGGTTGACAGCCCAGGTTAACGCAGCCTACTTCCCCATATGGGATAGGGCGGGGGACGTCATGAGCAAAGGGGCTAGCAGGGCGCCAGTCACAGCGAATTCCGTCCCACTCACCTGCTCGCCTCAGCGCGGATCAGGGCGGAGCTGAGAATTCAATGGGAGCTTCTAACACACAGGGCTGGGGCCATTTCTGCCAGTCTCTTGCTCCCATGTAACCAACGTCTTAGACACTAGAATGAACGAACTGCCCCCTCCCATTCTCCATTACCTGTGAGACAGACCGTATTTTCCAAACCAAAAGTGGGACACCCAGTCTGACAAGTGCTGGCCAACTTGTGGGGCAAAATATGTGAAATTAGACAGTCCTGGAAATCAGGACATACATTTACTACTCTGACATTCTGAAGCCTCCGGACCTGCACCCCAATCCTGTAGGTCTCTCTGGAGCTGCTCCCTGAAGCTAACAGCTGTCTAGCTCCAAAAAGGAGACCAGAATCATCCACTGACCAGCGCAAGTGAAGAGGTCAGCCCAGAATGCAGGGAATCAGCAGGCCTATGCCTCTGCCAAGCACTTAGGGTCATACTCACACTGCAACGACGTTGCGACACTTGTGGACAAAAACTTCCCTAAGCCTGTCTCCCCTCAGTGCTGTTGCCAGGAGTCCGTAGCTGAACTTGCTATCCACGCCTGAACCAAGTGTTCCCAGATGATGTCACTTTCTGGTCTCTTACAATATATTCATCTTTTTAAAATAGCAGCTCCCCACCTCCTCTCTCCTCTTGGTCCTAAAATAAGGGAGAGGCCCTAGAGAATCTTCTACCCCTTCATGAGTTGAGCTCCATCTCTCCCAAGAACCTCCCCAAATAGCACAAATATCAGTGTAGAGTACCCTCACTCTAGGTAAAGAAAATATCTCCTATGAAGGTACTTCATTTCTGGCCTTGGGGAACAGCAACTCAGGGTCTTCATGGGCTAGGCCGAAGATTATAGTCAGGAGGAATCACCTGGCCACAGCAATTAACCTCCTGCCTCAGCCTCCAGAGTGGCTGGGACTACAGGCGCTTGCCACCACGCCCAACTAATTTTTCTATTTTTTGTAGAGACAGAGTCTCGCTCTTGCTCAGGCTGGTCTCCACCTCCTTAACTCAAGTAAGTGATCCTCCCACCTCAGCCTCCCAGAGTGCTAGGTTTATAGGCATAAGTTACCCGCGCCTGGCCTGTTTGTTTTTCAGAGACAGGGTCTCATTCTGTTGCCCAGGCTGGAGTGCAGTGGCACAATCACTGCAGCCTCAGACTCCTGGGCTCAGGCAATACTCTCACCCCAGCCGCCAGCATAGCAAAGACTATAGGTGCACACCACCACACCTAGCTAATTTTTAAATATTTTGTACAGACAGGGTCTCACTATGTTGCTCAGGCTGGTCTCAAACTCCTGGCCTCAAGAGATCCTCCCACCTCAGCCTCCCAAAATGCTAGGATTACAGACATGAGCCACTGCGCCCTGGCAACAAACACTTTTTATGTCAATTTGGTAATATCAATAAAAATTGTAAATGCACTTGCCCTTTGCTCCAGCAGTTCCATTTCTATCATTTTATCCTTCGGATGTATTTGCATATGTGCATGAAAATGAGGATTTTGTCTGTTTTCTTCATTGCTGTATTTCCAGCAGTTTAAATAGGGACTGGTACATAGTAAATGCTCAGTAAATACTACCTGAATGATTAAGTCCTCCATTTAGGTGTTGCTAGGACCAAGTTTTACTGTTCCTAGGCAAGGACAACAAGAAAATAACTGTCCAGGGAGGGAGAGGGGAGAGGCAATGGCCAGAGGGTCCATGAGCCAACCACTGACGTTTTCCAGTTTTCTCTGTCGTCCCAGTCCAGTCCTCTGTCCAACCCCCAGCCTCCCTGGGAAAGGCTCTCCCCATCCTGCCCCCACAGAGATTCATCTGCCCCAAATAAATCAATCTGGGTCCCATTTTCTCATCTTTCTATTCTGCCTCAAGAGTTCTAAACCCTTTTGATGTTCCCATTTGAGTCACTTCCCTCCTCTTCTAATCTGGGCTACAAGACAGGTCCATGTCACTGGATACGGAGGGTGATAGGCCTCATCTCCATGCCCAGGCTGTGGGCATTGTACCTCAGTTCCAGAAACCTGAGACTGGCTAATGACTCCTTTCTAGATTTGAATCCATTTTAGCTAATATGTATTGAGTATCTACTATACGAAAGGCATCCTCCTCGCATCGACTGCTTGAACTAAGTGTTTTCATCATTTGCGGATGATTAACTGGCTGTCATATTGATGCTCTGACTCCAAGTCCCTGGCCCTGTCCGCTACCAGGTGCTGCAGGTGAGGCAGGTAAGAAGATTCCATCCAGTGAGTCTCCCTTATTTGACTGCAGGCAACCAAAGGCCCAGGAGTGTGCTTTGTTCATTTTGGCATCCCCAGTACCTAGCATGGGGATTCAGCACATATTAAGCACTCACTGTATGCATGACGAATAAATGCTAGAATATTCATGAAATATTCGTAGAATATTTTATTCATGAATGAAAGAAAGCAATTGTAGGGGAAGGGTAGGGAGAGGAGGGAGGAGATGCAGCCAGGAGGAGGGTCCACCTGAGTGTCCAGTTCTAAACCCCCTTCTCTCCTTGCAACATCCCAAGATGGGTGCTTTCAGCAGAGCCCCATCACCATCCATCCTGTGGAGAACCAGGTGGTCTTCACCCCCTGCACCTGTCGCTTTTGCCCAATACTGACCAGCCTCCCATTGGAGACAAGGGCCCATGTGTCCTGGGGAGGCTCCCCAGGGAGGTGCAGGCAGAGACCCTCCTTCTAATGTGACAGAGGCTGCCTGTCCCCAGGGAAGCTGGAGGGATGGCCAGTTCAGCTCCCTGGGCAGCAGCTATCCCTCTGGGTGGCAGCATCTGGGCTCAAGGAATAAAGATTGTCCAGGCAGCCCTCCTGGCTCCAGACTGGCCCGTTCCCAGAGTCACCATCCCCCACTCCATTCTCACCCTCTCTCAAAAACTGCCACTGCCTCCTCTCCACCAGGTATATTCCTGTAAAATTCGCTCCTTTTTCTGGAAGAATCTGTGCAGCCCTCCCCGCATACACAAATCACTTACCCTGACTTTTCCATATGACATGTTTAACCTTGTCTCTGAATGAATTTATTATTTTTGCCTCTTGTCTCTCTTTGCCATGCTCTGTGTTTGGGAATTCTCTCAAGCCTGGGCAGGAGCAGAGATCATGGTGTACAAATAAGAGTTGCCAGCCTCTGTTACGGCCCCAACAGCAGTCTTAAGAGTTTAGGACTGTGCCTTACCGTAATGTTGGGAGTCCTCATCCCAAGCAAGGTTGTGATCTCCTCTCTCCCTCATAGGTTAGGTGCTCCCTGAAGGTTGCTCAACCCCAAGTGCCGCTGATTCAGGGCTTCTTGATCACATATTCACAGAACATCAGGACCAAAAGAGATCTCAGAAATCTAACCCTCCAATCCTCTTATTTTACAAAGGGCATAGGGGAAACTGAGGCCAAAAGAGGTGACCTTACTACAAATGGAAGGGTAGACTGATGCAACCACTTTGGAAACCATTTGGGATTATCTAGTAAAATGGAAGAGTCACATACACTGAGACCCTGAGGTTGCATTCCTAGGTATATACCCCAGAGAACCTCACGCACACACATACCAGGAAACACATTTTAGTTTGTCCTAACAGAACTGTTTGATGTGACCAAAAACTGGACGTCCTTCAACAGCTCAATGGACAGATGGGTTGTGGTATATTCATACAACAGCAAACTTGACCGCAGGGGAAAATGAATGAACTGCAGTTACATGCAACAACATGGATGAATCTCAAAAAACATAATGTTGAGCAAAAGAAAGTGGGACATAAAAGAATAAATATAGTATGATTCAAACAAATACAGTGTAGAGTTAAACAGGCCAAACTAAATTGTATTATTTGGAATGGGTACATGGGTGGGGGGACAGTACAAAGAAAAGCAAGGAAATGATTATCACAAAAGACCAGACAGTGTTTCTTCCATTCAAAACATATTAACTGTGTACCCTCAATGCACCAGGTATTATTCTGGGCACTGGAGAAATAACAGTGAATAAAAGAAGCAAAGATGCTCACCCTTGTCTAGTTTACATTTTATCTGGGGAAACAGGCAACAAACAATCCATAAAATAAATAAAGAAGTTATATAGTGTATCAGAAAGTGGTGCTATGAAACAGAACAGAACAGAGAGAGGGGATCAGGAATTCCTGAATGGGAGGTGGAGGGCTAATAGTTTGCAGTATTTAAGAGGGTGGTCAGGGTGAGCCTCCTTGCAAAGGAGCAATTTGAGCAAATACGTGGAAGAAGGGAGAGGTCGGGTAAGTGGCTGAGGGGAGTATTCCAGGCAGAGGGAACCGTCAGAGCAAACTAAGGAAGGAGCATGTCTAGTGGGTTCTAGTTCAAGGAGCAGTAAGGACGCCTGGAGGCTGGAGCACAGGGATGAGGGGGCTAGCAGCTTCCACGCTGAGTGAAATGGAGAACCATGGCAGGGTTCTGAACAGAGGAGTGACATGCTCTGCCTTGCATTTTTAAAAGGAATCTTATGACTACTGTGTTGAGAAGGAAGGGGGCAACGGTAGACCAAGGAGACACAGTTAGAGGGATATTGCAGTAATCCAGGAGAGAGGCGATGCAAGCTAGCACCAGGGTGCTAACAGGTAACCTGCGGAGGAAGCTGTCCTTGCTGGGGGGGGCGGGCAGGGGCATGGGGGGGAGACCTTGCAGGGAGCCCCCTGCTGGCAATATCTTTCTTGATTTACCCGTTTGATGATCACATGGGTATTCACTTTATAATTATTTATTAAACTGCACATGTATGTTTCATATATATCTCTGTATCTATGTTCTATTTCACAATAAAAGAAAAAATAAAGAGGTAACATGAGGAGCCCACCTATAAATAGCGGAGACAGGCTGGAATCCAATTCCAGTACTCTTTACCCTGGTAATACAACCCAAGGCATGGGTTCCAGCCCGGCTCACCTATATCCTGCTGCTGTGGACAGGGACCCCCTCTCAGCCTCAGTGTTTCTTCTGTGAAACCAGGAAAATACGCCTGGCTTTCTCCCTCAATGGGGTGTGAGGAAGATCAGCTTTAGAAACTGCCAGAAACTACGTGTTATGATTGCCATTTTCTTGTGTTTTAAAAAACACTTTACAGAAATATGTCTAATGTACAATAAACTGCACATATTTAAAGTGTACAGTTTGATGAGTTTGAAGGTAATCTATCCCTCCCTTTCCTACTGCCATGTTTCCGGAGAAACAGCCACTGTTTTACTTTCAGGCAATATAGATTAGTTTGCATTTTCTAGAATTTAATGTCAATGGAATCAAATAGTCGTTTTTGTCTGGCTTCTTTCACTCAGCGTAATTATTTTGAGATTTAGTCATATTATGTATTTATCAATAGTTCATTCCTTTTTATTGCTGAGTAGTATTCCATCATATGGATAAAATACAATTTGTTTATCCACTCATCTGTTGGTGGATATGTTTACAGTTTGGGGCTATTACAAATAAAACTGTTATGAATGTTCACGTACAAGTCTTTTTGTGGACATATGCTTTGATTTCTATTGGGTACATTCCCAGGAGTGGAATGGCTGGGTCATATGATAAGTGCATGTTTAACTTTCTTTTTCCTTTTAACTTTTTAAGAGGCTGCCAAAGTGGTTATATCATTTTACATTCCCACCAGCAGTATATGAGAGTTGCAGTTGCTTAACTGCTTGGCAAACACCTAGTGAAGTCAAGGTCAGTCTTTTTAATTTTAACCATTCTGATGGGTATATAGTGGTATCTTTTGTGGTTTTTAATTTATATTTGACTAATGATGTTAAGGAACGTTATCATGTGCTAATTGGCTATCCCTATATCTTCTTTGTTCAAGTAATTGTTCAAATCTTTGGTTATTTTTTATTTGGGTTATTTCTCTTCTTAAAGAGTTGAAAGATCTCATTGTGTATTTTTTTCTTTTTTAAAAAAAATTTGTTTTGATAGTTGGAGATCCTATCTATCTGTTAGGTAGACAGGATCTCCAGCCTCGTTGTGTATTTTAGATACAAGTTCTTTGTCAGATATATGTTTTGCAAATATTCTATTCCAGTCTGTGGCTTGCCTTTTAATTTTATACTTAACAATGTCTTTTGAAGATCAAAGGATTTCAATCTTATGAAGTCAAATTTATTTTTTTCTTTTTCATGCCTTTTATGCCCTATTATTTCTATCTTTATTTTTTCTTTTAGTTGCATCATTTTACCCCTTACATGTAAGTATTTCTAGTTAATTTTTGTATATGGGGTAGGGTAAGGGTCAAGGTTTTTTGTTTGAGACAGCCTCTCACTTTGTTTCCCAGGCTAGAGTGCAGTGGTGTCATCATAGCTCACAGAACCTCAAACTCCTGGGCTCAGGCGACTCTCCTGCCTCAGTTCCTGATTAGCTGGGATTATAGGTGGATGCCACCACATCTGGCTAAACTTTTAATATTTTGATAAAGATAAGGGTCTCACTATGTTGCTCAGGCTGGTCTTAAACTATTGGCCTCAAGCAATCCTCCTGCCTCAGCCTCCCAAAGTGCTAGAATTACAAGTGTGAGCTACTGTGCTTGGCCTATTTGTTTAGTTTTTTTTTTGTTTGTTTGTTTGTTTTTACATTTGGCTAGTCAATTGTTCCAGCACCATTTGTGGAAAAAATTATCCTTTCCCCACTGAATTTCCTTGGCAGTTTCATTGAACATTGAGCATCAATTGATCATATATGTGCAGATCTATTTTGACTCTCTGTTCTGTTCCATTAATCCATATATCTATCTTTATGCTAATACTATTGCTGCAGTTTTAAAATAAGTCTTGAAATCACAGAGTGTAAGTTGTCCTTTTGTTCTTTTTCAAAATTCTTTTGGCTATTCTAGGTTTTTTCAAATTAGTTTGTTAATTGCTAAAAAAAAACATCTGCTGGGATTTTGATTGGGATTGCATTGAATCTACAGATCTCTTTTCTGAATTAACTCCTGGTTGCTTCAGCAGTGGTCCTCAACTTGCTTGTGAGCCCACCTTAATAACCTAGAACAGGACTGGTTTCACTCCAGTGTACTGGGTTGCTGCTCCTTAAACACCCGGTGAACTTACACACCTTTGCTCATTTCCTTCCCTACTTAGGTCTCCTGGGCACCATCCTGCTTGCCCTCAGCTCAAATCTTATTCCTCCGTGAAGCTCTCTCTAACCCATCCCAGACTCGGACTGAATCATTCACTTGTTTGGGCCTCACACCACCTGTCTTCACCTCCCTCACAGGCACACAGAACTCTGAATTACTACTTAATACACCTTTGAGTAGTCATTACTTGTTCATTCATCTTTCTCCCAGATTCGACAGAACTCTTCCAGGCAAGGACCATATTATTATTATTTATTATTATTTCATTTTTTTAGAGATAGAGGTCTCACTGTTGCCCAGGCTGGAGTGCAGTGGCATGATCATAGCTCACTGTAACCTCAAACTTCTAGGCTTGAGGGATCCTCGCACCTCAACCTCGAGCAGCTAGGACTACAGGCTCCTGTCACCATGCCTGGCTAATTTTTATTTTTTGTAGTGATGAGGTCTCGCTATGTTGCCCTTGCTGGTCTTGAAATCCTGGCCTCAAGGGATCCTCCTGCCTCAGCCTCCCCAAGTGCTGGGAATAACAGGTGTGAACCACTGTGCCTGGTCTGGGACAATATTATTTTTTACTTTATTACTAAAGGCATCTTTTTTTGAATTAAACTTTTTGAGATAATTATAGATTCACATGCAGTTCTAAGAAATACAATACAGACCCCAGTGTACCCTTTACCCAGTTTCCCTCAATAGTAATGTCTTGAAAAGCTTTAGTACAATAACATAACCAGAAAATTGACACTGATACAATCCACCAATATTTCTTGGATTTCCTAGTTTTACATATGTGTGCATGTGTGTAGTTAAGGGCATCGTTTTACTACTTAAACTTTAACAATGACTTATTTTGCTCCAACTATATTCCAGAGAGCTGAATGCTAGAAATATAAGACAAGGTCTGTTTTGAAAGGAACATAGTAAAGGCAGTTATTCGAGCTACTCAGGGTGTTGTGGGAGCCCAGAAGCACCTAGTTCACTATTTTTTGGTGGTGGTAGTGAAGGAATAGGGAAAGATATCAGGATAGGCCTTGGTCGAGGCCTGCTTCTAGCAGCTGCTCAATAAATGTGTTAAATTATGTTGAACCCAACATATTCCATGTCTCATGCAAATCCTCACATCCCTGAGGGTTCTATTTTCACATTCATTTGGCAGGTGGAACATTCGAGGCTCAGAGCCCTTAACCTGCCTCTGGCAGGGTCATGCAGTAAGGATGTGACAGGAGTGAAAACAACCCAAGAATTCTGACTCCAAGCCCAGTGCTCTCTCCCCCTAATGGCAGTGAGTGGGGCACATCCCCGTGCCATGTATGCCTTATCTCTATTTGGAACTTTGCCTCCACCCTCCCCGCTTCCGATTTTCTTGGCTGCCTTGCACAGTAGCTTTTCCACGTGGCAATTCCGGGGAGAGCCGACGGAGCGTGCAACTGCGAACACCAGGGAGCTCGGCCCCCGGCAGGCACCAGCCACGTGCTGATCACTACCCCGACCAGTGAGCCGCGGCACGGGCGCATGCGCACGCCGGGCGGATGTACCAGAGGTCTAGGCGCCGCTGGAGCCAGGGGCGGGACCGGAAGTCACTCTGCGCCTCTCAGTTGCCAAGATACGGAACTTCCGCAAACCAAGGGGAGGTTCTCGAGCTGCTTTTCCTCTATTTCTCTGCTTTCGCGTTTTCAACCCTGGTCACCATGTTGGACCCCGAAGTCGAGGTCTCACGAAGCACCTTTGCCTCTTACATGGCGGAGGGCGAGCGGCTCTATTTGTGTCGGGAATTCTCTAAAGCCGTCCAGAGCTTCAGCAAGGTGAGTCGTGCTCTGAACCTGTTCACCACCCGTCCCCACTTGCGATTACAGTTAACACTGAGGCCCTGATGATGCCTGGGGGACCCTATTGTTTCTATTATTCACTGATTCCTGATTGATACAGCACTGTCACAGATGAGCCCCGTGCTTGGTCATTCCTACCCGTTCCCACTGGCGTTCTCCATTGTCTGCATTAACAGTGACCTCTTCCTCTACTTTTACTTAAATGTTTCGTGATAAACTGGCCTCTTTTCCACAGAGCAGCCTCAATTTCCCATCACTGACCGGGAGATTGTCTGGGAGGTTGCATGTAGAAGCCACGATGTCTCTGGCACAGAGTTGTTTATAAAAGGTGGTCAGTAAGTAACTAACATTATCATAATAACCTTAGTATAAATTGCACCGCCCCACCCTTAGGGGATTGGATACTGTTTGAGGATATCAGGCACACTGCTGAGCGCAGCACAATTCTATGAGGTAGGTACTATTATCACTATATTTTATAAATGAGGAAACTGATAGCGAAGTTGACCAACATGCCCAAGGTCACTGAACTAGCAAGTGGCAGAGGAAGGATTCAAAGTCAGGCACTTAGACTCCCGTGTTGAGTTGCTAACCATCAGACTATACATCCACACAGGTAAACTATAAGATACTCTTATGACAATTTCTTTTGCTACAAATAGCCTGCTTCTTATTCCAAAGGGAGTGATAGGATAGCTTGATAACCAGTCCTGAGACTCCCTCTAAAGTCAAGCTTCTCAACTGCTACTCAGAGTCTTTCGTCCCTTTCAATCACCAACCACACACTAAAACCAGAAATGAGGACCAGATGGGTGAACAATTGAGTTCAGGAGCCCTGCCCCCACTCATTTTCCTCTTGCTGAACCGTCTCCTATCCTGGAGAAGCCCAGGCAGAGAAAAAAGAACACCCCAAGGAAGGTCGCTTTGGATGAGAAGTGGTCTGTTTCCAGGAGAGACAGTAGCTACTTCCTCTTCTTAGAAAAATAGGAAGGTCCTAGAAAGGGGTGGGTTCAGTTTGATACTTCAGGAAGGGACAGTACACCATAGACTGTGGTAATAATCTCTAACAGAAGAAGAGGACATGGGGAATGTGGGACTCACAAAAATCACAATTTCAGTTTTTCTGGCATTTTCACGGTAGTCCCCTGAACTAGTGATTAGTTCTCAATTAGCTACATAAAAAGAGAAGGCTAGTGGAATGCAGCCTTCTTGCAGATTGCATTTTGTCCTAAAATGCATTTTGTCTGTCTTAAGAATGCTTAGCCTTATGAGTGTGTTGTGCAGCCATTTGAGGTTTGTGGTTGAATTTGATGTGTATAAAACATCCTTTGGTTCTATTGCCTGTGTGGATTGGGGGAATCTTAGGCATTGGCAGAAAGTCAGTGTATCCACAGAGTAGCATATTCTTGCATCTCAACCAGTAGCTTCCACAATAGCTGTGATTTGACCTTGTTCAAGATAAGCTGCAGATAATCAAGTTGACTGAGCAAAGATCAGTGTTATGCTGCTTTTGATAAGATCCAGAGCATGTTTGCTGGCCTGAAGAGTCCCCTCGAAACTGCAGGAGGGTCTGGGCTGCCCTTTCCAGTCGAGCTTCTATTTTGTTCTTCATGGTGCCTGTCAACCTGAGTGGTTCCTTTCTCAGGCTCTTCAGCTTCAGAATGGAGACAAGAACTGCCTGGTTGCCCGCTCCAAGTGCTTCCTAAAGATGGGAAACTTGGAGAAATCCCTGAAGGATGCTGAGGCTTCACTCCAGAGTGACCCAACTTTCTGCAAGGTGACTGCATGGGTGGGAGGACTCAATCTTGCTTTCACCACTGTCCTTGCCTGTAGCAGCCTCTGGTTACAAGTACTTGAAGAACTGGCCAGACTGCCTAGTGTTTGATGCCATTTTCTCTCCATAGGTCACTTGCCTAGCTCTCTGCCCGTGTCCCAGCCTTGACCCTCAACCCAAGACCCTTCTGTTCTGCCACACCTGAGTCCTGTAAGGCCTTATCTGTCCACATTGATTTGACTTCCTCTCATTCCAGGGGATTTTACAAAAGGCTGAGACATTGTACACCATGGGAGACTTTGAGTTTGCCTTGGTGTTCTATCATCGAGGCTATAAGCTGCGGCCTGATCGGGAATTCAAAGTTGGAATTCAGAAAGCCCAGGAAGCCATCAACAATTCAGTGGGAAGTGAGTGATCACAGGGTATATATCCTTATCCAGGAAGGCTCTTGGAATCCTTAGGTTTAGAGGAAGGCCTGAGGTGCAGTGGGTGAGCAACCACTACCAGGCCTACAGGGAGTCCTACACTTGGATTTGGCTACTGCTAACACTGTTGAGGATTACAAACTGTCCACTGGGAGGCCCAGTCCCTGATCCACTGTACTGAGTGCTGCAGCACCTGGTTTTCCTAAAGGCCAGGTTAGAATGCCTCTTTCAAGGTAGGCTTACCTTTAGCCTGGTATCATAAGACAGAATGGGGTCCAGCCTTCCCTAGTCCCTGGCTTCCTCCCTCACCACATGTGTTCTAAGGGGCTGGCCTTACCAGTCAGCTCAATGGAAGAGGGAGGAGGGAGGCGGGTGAGAGTTTGCCACTGTGGGCGGCAGAGTGTAGAAATGGCAATGGCACATGAAAGGGAGTGCCTCTGTGCCTAGGGCCTCCCTTTGGAAATCTAGTTGCCATGGTGGTGGGCTAGTTGGGGCTGTCCAGCTCCTGGAAGAGTGTTACCCTCAACAGCCTGCACCATTTGGTTGCTAGGCTGGCTCCGGACCAGCTTTACCACAACCTCCACCATCCCCCTGCCAAAGGCAGCCATTTCCACATCAAAATATGTGATAGGTTGTGCGTGGGGAGCCTGGCCAACCTGAGCTCCAGCTTCTGTCCTTGTAGGTCCTTCTTCAATTAAGCTGGAAAACAAAGGGGACCTTTCCTTCTTAAGCAAGCAGGCTGAGGTAAGGGCCCTGGTTCTGTGGTTGTCCTTCTAAGAGAGGAGGCCATGGGTGCCTGAGAAGCACAGGTCTTAGTGGCCCTCTTGCCTGGGAACTATTAGCTCCTGCCCATCATGGGTAGCCATGGGATTCTGGCCCAGCTCCAGAGAGGTCTTGGGAGTCTAGCTGTTGCCCAACCGGGCATACTCCATGGTTCTCAGCCCACAGAGAGGTCCTGGAGTTGGAGAAATCTGGAATCACAGACTTTGGGGCCACGGCTGGGTACACTGTACACCTTGTTGAAGCTCTGTTGGATGTTGCTCCATTTTCCCAGAATATGAAAGCCCAGCAGAAGCATCCTCCAGTGAAACACATCTCATACCACACCAAGACAGAGTCCAAGCGGAAGGGCTCACTCAAGAGCGAGAAGATTGTCCGCCAGCTTCTGGGGGAGCTCTACGTGGACAAAGAGTATCTGAAGAAGCTCCTATCGGATGAAGGTTTCTGACACTTTGTTGGCATGGGGACTTGGGGCAAAGGAGATCTGGGTGGATGCTCAATGCATGAGCCAGAGGCAGAGCCCGTCATACAATATTAGCTGACACGTACCTATGGACAGGTTTTATTAGCAGTCTTATTTTACAGATGAGGAAACTGAGGCGCAGACCTGTGGAAACTAAGTACACACATAGGGAGGCAATGACATGGCTTGTATTTGAATCCAGGAAGTCTAATTAAAGAGCCAGTGCTCTTAAGCTCTGTGGTACCTTGGGAGGGAACAACAGAGATTTGGGCTCCTTTACCACCATCATCCCTAAAGGTCCCCTGAGCCTTCATCTGTACAGTGGCCAAAGGAATCTGCAGACAGGTGCTCGAATCCAAGGATATTAGTGCTAGAATGTTCTGAAACATCACCTGTTCCAATCTCTTCTTTCTTAGATTAGGAAATAGGGACCCTGAATGGGGAGTAACTTTTCCAAGGTGACAAGCAAGTTAATGGTGGAATCAACACTGGAACCCAGGCCTCCTGACCTCTAGTCCAGTGCTCTTTCTACCACACTGTGCTGCCAGTGACAGGACATAGGACAGAGCCCTAAAATGAATGTCTCACATAAACATGGGGGTGGCAGTACTGCCATTAGCTGATAAGGCTGAGCAGGGGTCACCCTCGAAACAAATGCCTTTTTTCCAGAACTGGCTTCCCAAAGTCACGTGCAGGGTTCCCTGCAGGGCCGTGACAGCGTCACTGCTGGCACATCCCCTGGGTAATAGGCTTGAATGCTTCCTATTCTCCAGAGGACCTGCTGTGGAGGGAAGGGGTGGCTTGAACATTACCCCAGGTGGCCTTGTGGCTTTGCTACCAGCTCTAACCTCTGGCCAGGTAGTGGGAAGGGCTTGGGCACGGACTGTCCTCCAGCTCCTAGCACACACTGGCCCACTTGGCACCTGGGGGATCACTGGGCACTGGCAGCCTGGGCCAGGTTGTACATTTGGACTCAGTCTGCTCTGAGGACACAGCTTAAAATGAGGGAGCCCCAAGGGCTAGAGGCTTCTCAGTGAGCTACCACTGTTCCTTCTAGCTCCTCAGATCTTGCCATGAGGGGCCTGTACCATGGAAGTTCCTGAAAGGGGGCTCTGGCCTCACCCTGGCCTGGATAAGCCCCCTCTGCCACCGCTGCACCCGCTTTCCTCATGGTTTCCGCAGCTCCAGGCAGAGCTCCTCACAGAGGGCCCTGCCGCAGGGCCCGGAGCCAAGAGGAGGTGACTCCCTCAGAGGCCTGTTCTCCTTGGCGCCTCCTCACACCCCTTCCCCACAGACCTGATCAGAGGCACCACGAAGGGCGGCCTGACTGTGGAGGACCTCATCATAACGGGCATCAACTACCTGGACACTCGCAGCGACTTCTGGAGGCAGCAGAAGCCGATCTATGCCAGGGAGCGGGACCGGAAGCTGACACAAGAGAAATGGCTGCGGGACCGCAAACGCAGTCCCTCGCAGACAGCCCATTACATCCTCAAGAGCCTGGAGGACATCGACATGTGTGGGTGGTGTTCTCAGAGGGGCAGGGCAGATGCCTGCAGTCCCTTGCCACGTGGGGAGGGAGCAGTAGTCGCCTGAGCCCCTGGGCTCTCTGACCTGCAGATGGTATCTGGGGGGAGAGGAGTTACGCCATGAGCCAAGGGGAGGCCACCGTCACCTCCACATCACCCCTTTCCTTTCCCAGTGCTGACCAGCGGCAGTGCCAAAGGGAGCCTTCAGAAAGCTGAGAAAGTACTGAAGAAGGTACTGGAATGGAACAAAGAAGAGGTACCCAACAAGGATGAACTGGTTGGAAACTTGTACAGCTGCATAGGGAATGCCCAGATCGAGCTGGGGCAGATGGCGGCAGCCCTGCAGAGCCACAGAAAGGACCTGGAGATCGCCAAGGAATAGTGAGTGCCCTGGGGCAGACCAAGGCCATGGGCCTACAGAGGAGTGGGGCCTGGGGCCCTGTGTGGCCTTTGCCAGGACTACTGGTGGCTTAGCACCCATTTTCTGTCCTGCATGCCTGGGGCAGATTCCTCCAGAGGTAGTGACCACCTGCCTGGGACTGGGGTAGGGAGCAAATCTAGGCTGTTTTGCTTTTTTGCTACAAAGAGGGTAGTGGCTCAAAATTCCAAAAAGCTCCTAATGATCTGTCTCGTGGGGATATTTTTATTCTACATCACCTCAACAATTACGCATCCGCAGACTGCAAGACATGCCAGAGGCTGCTCGCATTGGGAACGGAGCAGTGAGCAAACACAAGGGCCATTTCCCTCATATGTCAAAAAGGGACATAGCTTATCTGCAACTGTGGTAAGTGCCATGGGGGAAAAGTACAGGATCCAGTGCTGTAAGAAATACATTCCAGGAGGACTTGGGTGGACATTGGGGATGCACACGGGAAGGACCTGAGGCAGGAGAGCACCCAGCACTGCCAGGGAAGAGTGGGCGGTGCTGACCAAGAGCAAGGTGCCCAACCCTCGGTCTACCACCGCTGCCCTCCCTGCCTCTGCCTTCTCTCCCCAGCTCCTCCCACAAATCTCCTCCAGAGACACATACTCTTCCTCCATCAACTCTCCTTCCCTTGCTGACAGGCAGGCCTAGGCCCCTCAATGCCGGCAGGTTAAAAACCAAACCCCTTCTGGCCCTCAAGGCCCTCCTATGTCTTCCGCTGCGGTCAGGCTTCCCTGAACACGCCTGTCCCCTGCCCTTTTCACTGATCCAGGCCCCAAATGCCATCCATTCCCAGTTCATTTCTCACCTGCCCCCACCGTGCTAAGCAGGAGTATCACACATTGGCCATTCCAGAAGTAGGAAAAAAACAGCTCTAAAGACAGAGTCATTTTTGCATCCGGGCTCTGCCACTTAGAAGCTACGCAGATTCTATTAAGTCATTCTTTGCCTCAGTTTCTTCATCTCTAATGAAGGTATAATAATACCAACTCAGAGAGACTATCCAGATTAAATAAGATGTGGATCCAACCTTGGATCCAACCATCTCCCATGCACAAATGAGTTAAAAATCTTTACTTCTCACCAGACTGCTCTCCTGAGCCCCAGAGCTCCCTGTCCAGCTGATTGTAAGGCATTTCCATTTGGATGTCCCGCAGCAATCCCAGACTTCTCACGTTCAAGTCAGAATCCCTTATTTTCCATACTTCTTGCTCCAGGATTCCCTATCCCTGTGGATGGCACTGTTGGCCACTCAGTCCCCAAGCCAGAAGCCCAAGAGGCTTCCCAGGTACCTCCTTTCTCTCACTGTTCACGCCCAGCCCCGGCCACGGGTTCTGCCCTCTCCTCCTCTGTCTCGTCCTCTGTCCTATCCGGGCCTTCTGTTTCCCTCCCACAACTCAGTCCCGACCCTCCTCACTTTTTGCCTGTTTCCTGTGACCTGGGCTTCCTGTAGCTCAGCTGGCCCTTCTGTAAAAAACAAATCCCACGGTCAGGATGAAGTTCCAGCACCCTGCTCAACACAGGCTGCTCTTTCTGACTTGATCTGGGCTGTCCTCCCTTGACCTGGCTTTCCTCAGGCCCGGGGGCGTCCTGGGCCCGGCCAGCGCAGAGCTCTGTGCACACACTCCAGCCAGGCAGAGGCTGCCAGCCTGCACTCTGCTCCAGCCAGTCCCCGAACAGCACTGCCTCTCCTTTCCCCAGCGCTGGCTGTGTCAGGTTGCCTCCCACTCATTCTTCAACATTTAGATAAGGAACCCCTTCAGGAAAGCCTGCCTAGTGCCCCAGGGGTGATTTAAAAATCCCTCATGGGCTGGGTGCAGTGGCTCATGCCTGTAATCCTAGCACTTTGGAAGACCAAGGCAGGAGGATCGCTTGAGCCCAGGAGTTCTAGACCAGCCTGAGCAAGAGCGAGACCCCATCTCTACAAAAAATAGAAAAATTAGCCCAGGCGTGGTTGTGCACACCTGTACTCCCAGCTACTCGGGAGGCTGAGGCAGGAGGATCCTTGAGCCCAGGAGTTTGAGGTTGCTATGAGCTAGGATGACACCACTGTGCTCTAGGCGGGGCAACACAGTGAGACCCTGTTTCCAATAAAAAGAGAAAAGAAGTCCCTTCCCCGTGCCCCTTCTCCACAGGTACCCTGTGTGTCCCGTTACACTTTGGACTTCGAAAGGGCTATGTTGTATTCCCAGCACCTGCCATATTATGGGCACGTAATAAATGAATGCAAAGTGACTGAATAAGTAAACAGGTGTTCCTTAGCAATGTTAGCTTCTTTTTAACTTCTACAAAAGGGCCTCACTCAGGCAAAGCTCCACACTTACCTGTGAGTCCTGAGTACCCTGTACTCCCTCATTTTAATCAACCACTTGCTGGGCTAAGTAGCTCCTCCAACGCCTCCAGCCCTCATTTATTTCTCTGAATACTCTATACAGGATTTGATTGCATGCTTTCTCATTGCTATTGTGATTTCTTTCCTTTTTTTTTTTTCTGGAGAGACGGGGTCTTCCTATGTTGCCCAGGCTGTTCTTGAACTCCTAGCCTCAAGCGTTACTCCTGCCTTGGCTTCCCAAAGTGCTGGGATTACAGGCGTGAGCAACTATTGTGATTTCTTAGTACGTATTATTATGACTAAATCAACACATTAACAACAAAGAACAAAAAAGATAAGGCAAACAAACAAAAAAACCCCCAAAAAACTAAATTAACATGTTACAGCACTGGATTCATTCCCCTCACCATAACAGAGCACCCACTCTAGCAGGGGGGAATGACTCATAGATGCTATGGGAGCAGCAGGTGCAAAGTGTGGCCCAGGGCCCAGGGAGAGAGGCAGGCAGGAGCACGGCACTGGCTCAGAGAGGACAGCAGGGTCAGGGTGGCAAGGTGGACAAGAGGGAGGGAACGGCATCCTGGCAGAGAGATGTGGCAGGGGTGGAGGATGCAGGGCACTGTAGGTGGCGGGGCAGGGCTGGGAGGCCTCAGGCACTGAGGCTGGGTAAGGAGTTTATTTGTTCTCCAGCACTGCTCCGCCTTGGTCAGAGCAAAACTTGGAAGTCCCCACCCACCTTCCTGCATACTTCCCTGGGATCTTGTTGGAATGTGTCTTTCTGGCCCCTTCCAGTGTATTTACCTGCATAGTTATGTACACATACACACGGAGGGTTTTATAAACAAAAGCAGTTTGTTGTCACGCTTTTTTAAAAAAGAGCATATGGCTTGGAAGGGGTCTCATTCTTTGAATGACTTTGCAGAAAGGCATTTCACCACACTCAGTGACGTATTTAACTACCTCTCTGTGGGCAGACACTTAAGTTGTCCCACTTTCGCCGGTACAGACAATGCTCGCGTGAAGCTCTGCAGCTATTTGTGAGTGTTGCTGTGGGATATGACGAAGGACCTTAGGTAGAGGAATGGCTTGGTCGGATTTGCATTTTGAAAGATAGGCCTGGCACCAGTGGGGAGGGTGGCGCAGAGGACCACACTCCACGGAGGCCGTGCTACGGAGGGGTGAAGCAGGGCAAGGGTGGCGGCCCCCACTGGGTTTCAGTGGAGCTGGGGGCAGAGCCTTGCTTGGGAAAGGGGGGAGGGAGAGGGGGTGCTGTTTGGAGGGGAGCTAGGACTGGGGAGCAAGTTACTGTTTGTTTCATTTTTTGTGGGGAGGTATTTTTTTTCTTTTCTTTCTTTCTTTCTTTTTTTTTTTTTATTAAAAGCCAGTCAAATTTAGCAGTGGGTGGTTGAATACCAACTTTAATGACACTAATGTTGATAAGTTCTGATAACCCACTACCATCAGACCAGCTGGGGAGGTATTTTTTAACAGAGAAATCAGAACGTTCATATGGTGACTGTAAAGAACTGAAGTAGGGGGAACAATTGTCTTTCTTTCTTTCTTTTTTTTTTTTAAGAGACAGGATCCGGCTCCGTCACCCAGGCTGGAGTGCAGTGGCACCATCATACGTCACTGCAGCCTGGAGCTCCTGGGCTCAAGCAATCCTCCTGCCTTGGTCTTCTGAGTAGCTAGGACTACAGCCATGCGCCACCATGCCCAGCAATTTTTTAAAATTTTTTGTAGAGACAGGATCTCACTATGTTGCCCAGGCTGGTCTCAAACTCCTGGCTTCAAGTGATCTTCCTGCCCAGGCCTCCCAAAGTGCTGGAATTACAGGCATGAGCTACCACACCCATCCACAGTTGTCTTTCTTTATGGAAATACCTTAATTTTTTTTTTGATGACACATGAGTACCATGAAAAATTAAAATTATACAAATATAATTGAAAGTGTCCCACATAATTTCATTTTCTCTGGGTGATCATTGTTAATAGTTAGACTTATATTCTCTACTTCCTTAAAAATGCTTACAGTTTTTGTTGGCTTAAAATGACACACATTTCTTCTTTTATAGTTCTGGATGTTAGAAGTCTGAAATCATTTTCACTGGACTAAATCAAGGTGTTTGTAGGGCTGTACTGCCCCCCAGAGGCTCGAGGGGACAATTTGTTCCCTTGCCTTTTCCAGCATCTAGAGCTGCATTCACTGCACTCCTTGCTCGTGGTTCCTTTCTCATCTTCAAAGCCAGGAGCATAGCATCTTGCTTCAGGCCCACATATATAATTTTTAACACAGTTGAGACAATATATTAATACATACTATACTCTCTTATAATTTGACTTTTTAACTTAACATATCATAGATTTTTTTTCACACGTAAAAATTGCCATTGCTTGGGCACTGATAACATTTAGATTATTTCCAATGTTTATTGTTATAAACTGCCCTTTAATGACCATTCTTTTTAAATTATCTTCTTTTTCTTTTTTTTTGAGACCGAGTCTCCCTCTGTTGCCTGGGCTAGAGTGCCGTGGCATCAGCCTAGCTCACAGCAACCTCAAACTCCTGGGCTCCAGTGATCCTCCTGCCTCAGCCTCCTGAGTAGCTGGGACTACAGGCATGCGCCACCATGCCTGATTAATTTTTTCTACATATTTTTAGTTGTCCAGCTAATTTCTTTCTATTTTTAGTAGAGACGGGGTTGCGCTGTTGCTGAGGCTGGTCTTGAACTCCTGAGCTCAAGCGATCCTCCCACCTCGGCCTCCCAGTGTGCTAGGATTACAGGCGTGAGCCACCGTGCCTGGCCTCGAATTATCTTCTTAAAGTAAATTCCTAGAAGGGGAATTGATGAATCAAAGAAACTTCTTGATTTTGCTGGCAAATTAATAAACTTCTCTTTCCTTCTCCTCATAAATAAATAAATTAAATAAACAAATAAATAGGTAAATAAACAAATAAGCAAGCATCTTTTTGAGCTGTTGACTGATTAGCCTCCAGAAAGGGCAGGAGAGGGCCTGTGGGCCATAGGCTTGCCAGCCTAGGAATCACTCCTCCAACTGGAACCCTGAGACCAGGGTCCCTGCTTTGCTTTCTTTTCTATTAATATTTCCACAGTGCCTAGAACGTTCGATTTCTAGTGAATTGGCTTGTTTTCCTTCTTCCCCACAGTGACCTTCCTGATGCAAAATCAAGAGCCCTTGACAACATTGGCAGGGTTTTTGCCAGAGTTGGGAAATTCCAGCAAGCCATTGACACGTGAGTGACCAAGAACTGCCCCTCTGGGGGCTAGATGTCCCAACTTCACCCTGGAATCTCAGCCTGGGGCCAGATTGCCAGGCAAAGAGGTATTAGAACACCTGGTTTTGGCTTATGGTTCTGCTAGGTGACCATTGGCAAGTCACTTAGCTTGTTTTTTTTTAATGTGATGGGATCTTGCTATATTGCCCAGGCTGGTCTTGAACTCTTGGGCTCAAGCAATCCTGCTGCCTTAGCCTTCCATGTAACTGGGAGTAGAGGCACTGCGCCCAGCTTGGCAAGCCACATTCTAAACTCTGGGGCTCATCAGATAAATGAATTATTGGAATGGAATCAGCATTTTTCAAAATGTCCTAGCGATAAGAATCACCTGTAGTACTTGTTGGGCATATGAGTTATGGGCCTCTCCCCTAGAAATTCTTACTCTACAGTTGTCAGTTGGAACTCATGAAACCATTTTTTTTTTTTTTGAGACAGTCTCGATCTGTTGCCTGGGCTAGAGTGCCATGGCGTCAGCCTAACTCACGGAAACCTCAAACTCCTGGGCTCAGGCAATCCTTCTGCCTCAGCCTCCTGAGTAGCTGGGACTACAGGCATGCGCCACCATGCCCAGCTAGTTTTTTTCTATATATTTTTAGTTGTCCATCTAATTTCTGTCTATTTTTAGTAGAGACGGGGGTCTTGCTCTTGCCCAGGCTGGTCTTGAACTCCTGAGCTCAAGCGATCCTCCCACCTCAGTCCCCAAGAGTGCTAGGATTACAGGTGTGAGCCACCGCGCCTGGCCTCATGAAACCATTTTTAACAGCACTCCAGGTGATTCTTGCCTTTGGTCAAGTTCAGGTACTGGTGGACCAGTTGACCTCTGAGACCTCTTTTTGAGGCTACTCTGTGACTCTTTATGGTTGTGTGGGGACATTGGGAACAGTGTCTGAGCTCTTCAGATGGCCCAGCTGCCAGACTTCTGATGTCTGACTCTGGGGCTAGTTATCTCCTCAGCCCCAACAAGACTTGGAGGAGACCCAGGCCTGGCGGCCAGCCCACACCGGAAGAGCCAGCTCGTTGGGTCCCCTCACTTAGCATGGAGAGCCATTGTCCTTCATGCTCTCATTGCTTTATCAAAATAGACTTGTTCACCAGCAGCCTCCTGCTCTACATAATTTGGATTCCTGAGTGGCCTCTGGTGTCTATATGCTGAAAGACAGAGAAGTATGAAAGTTCACCCACCTATTACTATCTTTCTGTAATAAACTGCTTTATAATAAATATGTTCTTATTGAAATATTAATTCAGAAAATACAGAAAAGAAGAAAAAATTATTCAGTCCCACCAACCCAAAGGTAAGCACTAATTCTAATACTGTTCTTTTATTGATATTTTGTCTTTTAATTCCAATGTTTTTAATGTTGATTTTCCCATATATACTTTTTTTTTTTTTTTTTGAGACAGAGTCTCGCTCTGTTGCCTGGGCTAGAGTGCCATGGCAATCAGCCTCACTCACAGCAACCTCAAACTCCTGGGCTCAAGTGATCCTCCTGCCTCAGCCTCCCGAGTAACTGGGACTACAGGCATGTGCCACCATGCCTGGCTAATTTTTCTGTATGTATTTTTAGCTGTCCATATAATTTCTTTCTATTTTTAGTAGAGACGGGGTCTTGCTCCTGCTCAGGCTGGTCTCGAACTCCCAAGCTCAAACAATCTGCCCGCCTTGGCCTCCCAGAGTGCCAGGACTACAGGCATGATTCCCACATATACTTAATAATTTTCTTAAACATTATTTTTATGTTATTTCAAGTGCTATTTTTAAACATTATTTTCAACTGTTGTATCAAATTCGATATCCCATAGGCCGGGCGTGGTAACTCACTCCTATAATACTTAGCACTCTCGGAGGCCGAGGCAGGAAGATCACTTGAGCTCAGGGTTTCGAGACCAGCCTGAGCAAGAGGGAGACCCCATCTCTACTAAAAATAGAACAAGTTAGCCAGGCATGGTGGCACCTGCCTGTAGTCCCAGCTACTTGGGAAGCTGATGCAGGAGGATCCCTTGAGCCCAGGAGTTTGAGGTTGCTGTTAGCTAGGCTGATGCCACGGCGCTTTAGCCTAGGTGACAGAGCGAGACTCTGTCTCAAAAGAAAAAAAAAAAAACCAACAAAAATAAAATAAAATAATTCACTATCCCATAGATGTCACCAAAATAACTTTAGTAGTTTTAAAATATGTTAATGATTATTAACTCCACCCATGTATCTAAAAGAACAGGCCGGGCTTGGTGGCTCACGCCTGTGATCCTAACATTTTGGGAGGCTAAGGTGGGAGGATTGCTCGAGGCCAAGAGTTCAAGACCAGCCTGGACAATATCGAGACCCTATTTCTGCAAAAAATAGAAAAATTAGTTTGGCATGGTGGCAAGCACCTGTAGTCTCAGCTACTTTAGAGGGTTGAGGCAGTAGAATCACTTGAGCTGAGGAATTTGAGATTGCAGTCAGCTGTGATGATACCACTGCATTCTACCCAGGGCAATAGAGTGAGACATTGATTGTCTCAAAAAAAAAAAAAAAAAAAAAGAACTGGTAGTTGTAGAACAAGTTTTATTCTGCCACCCAGCAGGAAGCCTTGGCCTCCTGTGGCACTGTGCACAGTTTGAGGTGAAGACACTTATCCTGGTTCTTCCTTTTCCCAGGTGGGAAGAGAAGATCCCTCTGGCAAAAACCACCCTTGAGAAGACCTGGCTGTTCCATGAGATTGGCCGCTGCTACTTGGAGCTGGACCAGGCCTGGCAGGCCCAGAATTATGGTGAGAAGTCCCAGCAGTGCGCCGAGGAGGAAGGGGACATTGAGTGGCAGTTGAACGCCAGCGTTCTGGTGGCTCAGGCACAAGGTATGTGCTCAGAGACGACCACCCTACATTTCACAGCCTTCAGGCCCAGTTGCCATCCCCGGGGTCGGAATCCTGTGGGCTGAGTTTACCATCCCAGTGTTTCCCTGCCCCTCAGATTAATTCTGAGAGTTGGGATAAGTCATTCCATTCTGGCCAGCACGCGGTAAGTGCCTCCTTTCAGCAAAGCCTGGCTACCCCTGCCCTTGAGCTCAGCTGCAGAACAGCACGGCATGGTGTCATCCTTAAAATAGTGCCCATGTATCCATGTATGGGGCCACTTCCTCCTGCCTTGTACTTCTTACACAAGCATTCCTTTTTTTTTTTTTTGAGACAGCGTCTCGCTCTGTTGCCCGAGCCAGAGTGCTGTGGGGTCAGCCTAGCTCACAGCAACCTCAAACTCCTGGGTTCAAGCGATCCTCCTGCACCAGCCTCCCGAGTAGCTGGGACTATAGGTGCTCACCACCATGCCTGGCTAATTTTTTCTGTTTTTAGTAGAGGTGGAGTCTCGCTCTTGCTCAGGCTGGTCTTGAACTCCTGAGCTCAAGCAATCCTGCGTCCTCAGCCTCCTGAGAAGCTGGGACTGCAGGCACACAACACCATGCCTGGCTAAGTTCTTTGAAATTTTTTTTGTAGAGATGGGGTCTCACTATTGCCCAGGTTGATCTCAAACTGCTGGGCTTAAGTGATCCCACCACAGCTACCCAGAGTGCTAGGATTCCAGGTGTGAGTGAAGCTCCTTTAAAGGGCACAATTCAATCAGTCAATCAATCAATCACTCCACTCCCAGCACCAGCTGGTGCTAACTGGCTGGGTGACCCTGGGGTGGGAGCTGGACTCGAGAGAGCTGGGGTTCCAGCAGCTGGCCTACGGGTCATGTCCAAACCTCCACGTTTTGTTTGATCTGCACAGTGTTTTTGAAAGATTTGAATGACTGTTTAAAAAATATGAATTTCTTCTTCTGGAATAATCGAAAGATGGGGCAAGATGGGGTTGTCTCCTCTGCCCTGGAGACGGACGATGTGTGTGCTGGCTCACACCACAGGTCCCTTTCCCTCACTGACACCTTCGAATGGCCTGACATCCAAGGCTCCGGTCCTCAGTGGTGAGACGGCCCAGGAAAGTGACGGAAAGGAGGGTGCCGAGCAGCTTAGTGACGCTGCCGGGGCCGGGGGCTGACTCCAGCTCACACTAGCTGCTAACGCACATGGGGCACGGCCGGGCAGGCCGGCAGCTCTGTCGAGCAACACACAATCTACGTTTGACGTGCCTTCTCCACTTGCCCTGCAGTGAAGCTGAGAGACTTCGAGTCGGCTGTGAACAACTTTGAGAAGGCCCTGGAGAGGGCGAAGCTTGTCCACAACAGCGAGGCGCAGCAGGCCATCATCAGTGTGAGCCTTGTCACCCCCTGGGCCCTGGGTGTGGGGACGGGGCTCGGGTGGCTGGGCCCTCAGCCCCCCCTCCACCTCAGGTGGCCGCTCCACTGCCACTTATTCCCCACCAACTGCAGGACACACTCCGTGCAGGGCAATGGCCATCAGTTTGCATAGTGACCCAGTACATGTCGTTTTATTTGAAGCAAACAAAAACCAGAAACAAAAGTTTAAAAAAGACCACATTTACCATGGTACTATGTACCATGCATGCTGATATTTTCTATTGTATTCTATTTTCTTTACCATTTTCTTTTATTTAGTGCTAGTTCAGACCTTCTAAACTGATTTTAGGACTTGCAATTTGAAAAATACTACCTTTCCCAGGAGACTACAGGACATACAGTGTGATTTCCTCGTTCTCTTGCTCACACCCTGTGTTGGTTCCTGGGTGTCTCTGTTCTTGGCTTTTTCGGGCCGGGGCTGGGAAGGCCTCTGGTAACCTCTCCCCCATGGGCGCCCCCAACCTTCCTGCTGGTGAGTGACCAGCCCCCACCACCTTGCATGCCAGCTCCAGCCAGCGTCCTGCCTTTTCCTGAACAGGCTTTCTTATGCCTCAGCATATGCTGTCATCTCTGCCTAGAATATTCTAAACTCTCCCTTCCCATCTCCTTGACCTGGCTAACTCCCACTCAACCTTTAGGTTTCAGCTTAGAAGTCCCATCTTTCCAGAAAACCTTCTGTAACTCCTCAGTCTGGGTGAGGTGCCCATCCCTCCTGGCTGCCACAGCCGCCACGGGTGCCCCCACAGCATCCACGTGGCCCACTTGTAAGTGCCTAGACCCATACTGCTTAGTGAGGCAGCTGTTAGCCACACGTGGCTATTGAAAGTTAATTAAGGCTGGGCGCGGTGGCTCCCGCCTGTAATCCTAGCTCTCTGGGAGGCTGAGGCGGGAGGATCTCTTGAGGTCAGGAGTTCGAGACCAGCCTGAGCAAGAGCGAGATCCCTGTCTCTACTAAAAATAGAAAGAAATTATATGGACAGCTAAAAATATATATATAAAAAAATTAGCCAGGTGTGGCGCATGCCTGTAGTCCCAGCTACTCGGGAGGCTGAGGCAGGAGGATCGCTTGAGCCCCAGAGTTTGAGGTTGCTGTGAGTTAGGCTGATGCCACAGCACTCCAGCCCGGGCAACAGAGCGAGACTCTGTCTCAGTAAGTAAGTAAGTAAGTAAGTAAGTAAGTAAATAAATAAATAAATAAATAAATAAATAAATAAATACAGTTAATTAAAAGTAAATAAAACGCAAAAGTCAATTTCTCAGTCACACTAGCTACATTTCAAATCGTCAATAGCCACATATACCCCTTGGGTGCTACATAGTACAGATCTAGAATATTCCCATTGTCACAGAAATCTCTGTTGGACAGTGCTGGCCTAGACTGTGCCAGGAGTCAGAGACCAAAGGTGAAGCCCAAGGCAAACTTGGAAGTGCTTTGGGCTCCGTCACCCACACCACTTCCAGAGCCACTTCAGGCAGGTACACAGGCTCGGGAGAGGCCGCATGGCGACCTCACAGGCACATGAGCAGTTGGAGAGGAATCTCCTAACCATCCCACCTCCCACTGCCAACCAGGCTGCTGTCCCTAAGCTGTTGCCACATTGAAATTCCAAACCACCACTGGCACATGGCTGAACCTCCGTAAGCATCTGCCAGAATGAATTCCATGGGTCCTCTGTCCTTGGGGAGCTTGTGCCATGGTTGAGAGTGGCCAGATTGCACAACTCATGGGCAGCACCAGAGGCATGGCCTCCCTCAGGAACCAGACTGGAGATGCAGCAGGTACTTGGGAGAGGGAGCAGGGACCCTGGGAAGTGACACCTGAGGATGGTCCCAGCTGGAGGTGGGCCTCATGCCAGGCCCTGCAGGACAGGACAGCAGGGTTTGTCCAGGCTGAGAAGGGGCAAGAACACTGAAGATGTGGGAGGCTGTGGGCACCAAGGGCCCATGGCAGGCAGAAGAGTGACCCTGAGCCTGGGTTCAAGGGTCAGTGGGGTTCACGATGGCAGGGGGTTGGGGTTACAGGACCCCAGAGAGTGGGTGCACCAGCCTGGACTTGAAGGGCTGTAGATGGCAGGCAAGCAGCCTACACCTTTGGTCTTTTGGGAGGGAAGTTCATGGGGAGCTGTTTGCAAGGACCATGGTGAAGCTGACACTTCCTTGTTGTGGTGGAGAAATCACACCCAAGAGACCCCAGAAGGCACAGTCCCCAGGCAGCTTAGGCCCATCACATTGCTGTCCTCTTCCTTCTGTGGAGGGGACATGGCTCCTGATGTGTCTACCCTGCCCTTAGCTTAGGCCTCCAGAGGAAGAGCTCCCACCTTCACTAAAGCCCTGCCACGTGCCGCATGACTTACATATCTGGTCTCCCATTTAGTTCTCTTCCATGTGATCACCCTGCAAATAGACAGCGTGGCGATTCAATTCAGTAAATATTTACTGAGCGTGAGTGGGCTCTGGGCTCTGAAGCCCGAAGGTATATGACCATGGCCTGGCCCCGAAGAAGCTTGGTGTCAACAGGAAGATTAAAACAACAGCACAAACCCTAGTTCCTGACCAGTACCATAAAGGACCAGGGCAATTCAGAGTGACAGAGATCCATTTGGGAGGCAGGGCTGGAGGTTTTCCCAGGAAGGAGGGTTTGAGGTTGCCTTGCATGCTGGGCAGCCAATGAAGGGTTAAGAGGCAGAGAGAAGGTGCCTGTTGGCCCTCAGTGACTCCTCATGGGACCAGGTCCCTGACATCTCATGCTCCTGGACTGGCATGTCCAGGCAGGAGGGCGCACGGGGGGCAGACCAACACTGCGAGGGAGAGCGAGCGTCCAGGCCCAGGGCTGCTCAGTACACACTTCTGAGTGCTGCTGGGCTCTGCCCGGTGCTCGCCCCTTGGCTGCTGTGAGCATGGGGCAGAACCTGCCCTCAAGGTGCCTGCAGGCTTGGCCCAGGCCCCTGTGGAGCAGGAACTCGAGTTGGAGAAACTGCAAATACCTTTGAAGTCCCTTTTGAAGACATACCATGCCCCCTAGCCTGTCCCCTCGGTGTATTTCTGGGTCCCTTCCTCAGCTTGCTGCCTTGCTTAGGGGCCTGGATTTTCTTTTTGCATTGACTGAAGTCAAAAGCCATTTTAGGTAGAAATTTGTACACAGCCACGAGTCCCAAATATATGCTTAAGCCCAAGAGAAATGACTTTGAACTTGCAGAGTGTATCTCTCATACCACTTGCTGTGGATAATTCCCGGTATTGAGTAACCTGAGGGAAGGCGTCTTCAGAGGAGCCAGAAGGAAGCTGAGGGTGGCAGGGTTACCCCAGAGCCCGGCCTTCTGGGACTGGGGCTTGGGTGAGGAAAGGAAAAGGTGCAAACAAGGTCATGAGCTCACCATGCCCTCTACCATCCACAGGCCTTGGACGATGCCAATAAGGGCATCATCGAAGAACTGAAGAAAACCAACTACAGGGACTCCATCAAAGAAAAGAAAGAGAAAGGTGAGTTCCTGGAACCGTGAAGAAGGCAGCTTGAGCATTCTCCCTCTGCATTCTCTTCCTTCGGGCCTAGCCACATGTCCCAGCAGCTCCCTGAGTCTGGGGGCTTGCTGCACATTCTGATTTCAGTGCCACCAGCAGCCCCGGCCTGTCCCTGGGGCAGGAGAGGGTTCAGCTCACCGCAGGCTGGGCTGTTGGCCCTGAGAGCCCATTTATCTATTTCTTCCATTATTTCACCAAGTACTTGCTGAGCACTTGTCATGTGCCAGGAGAGGGTTAGATTCTGGGGTGACAGAGGCCCATGCACAGCTGCGGGGCCAGGCAGACCAGTGGAGCTGGCAGCTGCCTGGCTCCTGCTTGCAGGTGCTGCCCTGAGAGCGCACACGGCAGGCACCTCTGGGGACGTAGGTGAGGCTGCGACAAGGAGGAATCATCTACCTCTGGCTCCAAAAGATGCCCAGGAGTTTTCCAGGACAGAGGTGGAAGAGGAAGGGAATTTCCAGTAGGAAGAGCAGGAACAAAGTCACAGAGGCAGAGTGACAGCCACTACACTTCTGGGGCTGTCAACTGCATGCCAGGCACTGGGCACCTGACACGAATTACCTTGCTGGCTCTCTCCACCCTGGGAGGCAAGGACTGTTTGGGGGAAAGGGGCTGAGTGAGGTGAGCCACCTGCCGCGGCCCCACAGCTAGGAAGGGGTGACTCAAAGCCTGACTCTCCCCTGCCACGTGGCAGTGCTCTTGCACCAGCAGTGGGAAGGGCAGGTGCCAGAGGGGCACCAGGTTGAGCCGAGGTGCAGAGGCTGCCTAACAGCTGGCGATCCGGCCTTGTCACGTTCTTTCTCCCAAGGCCTCCAGGGAGTAGAGAGGCCTTTGGCCCCCTGCCCTCAGGCTCTCCTCGC
The DNA here is from genome assembly GCF_020740605.2 of Lemur catta. Lineage (NCBI taxonomy): Eukaryota > Metazoa > Chordata > Mammalia > Primates > Lemuridae > Lemur > Lemur catta. The sequence goes on from NC_059142.1 coordinate 39,256,795, forward strand.
CTGCTGGGGAAGGAGTGAGGGAAGGAGAAGCAGAAGGTGGCCCAGAGCCAGGCTCCTGGGGTCAGCAGGCCTAGAGGAGCGCGGTGACAAGAGCAGTAGTTGTTGGTGTGCCTGTGATCCCAGCTACTAAAAAAATTACAAAGAAAAAAAGCAGTAGCTGATCGCCATTCATGCCTCCTGTGGGCCAGGCATTCTTCTAAAGGCTGACTGATCCTTCCGAGAACACTATGAAAGAAGTATTGTTTGCATGATTTTACGGATGAGGACATGGAGGCAGGGGGTGACAGTTGCACACTGGTTTTGTCTTGGGCAGTACGGCTCTAGAACCCATGCTTCTGCCATGGTGCCACACTGTTCCTGGTGACGAAGACAGCCTCTGCCCCTCCCCGCCAGGTGGTGCCTTCACTCCAGGCAGATTGCAGCCAAGGGGAGCCAGGGCTGGGGGTCCAGGAGGATGGAGCCTGGTGCAGATTCCTGGCTGCAGCCCCCCAGGGTCCAAGGCTGAAGCCCTCTCTGGTCCAGGCCCCGCAGCGGGAGGTTTCTGGGCACCTGAGCAGCCAGATGACAGCCCTTTATTATGCAGCACCTGCCATGTGGTGGCCAAACTCCTCAGATAGGGGCTCTGTCTCTGCCCCCACATACCCTGGGAGCTGCTCTGAGGAGCCAAAGGAGAGGCAGGTGTGGAGAGAGACAGCAGGGAAGCAGATGCTCCATGTAGCCCGCCCTGGCGGCCCTCCCCTCGCCAGGCTGTGTCCTCCCCAAATCCCATCCGGAAGGCTCTGCGCCGGTGGAGCTGCCGGCACTTCCCTCTCAGAACAGCAGGTGGCAGCATCGCACGTGTGTTCACCTCCGACGGGCCGGGAAGCCTGAGACCCGACAGCCTGGGCAGGCGCCTTGTCGTACACACCAGCGCCTTCCAGGAAGAGAATGAGGGAGACGCAAGCGGGATGTGTCACTTATCTCTGTAACTGTTAAAAAGAAGGAGTGAGGACACCCCAGCTGTAAGACAGCTATCCACCCGAACTTCCTGCTGGCAGCCTGCTCATACTTTGATAGGAACAGACAATGAATGTGCTTCCCAGGGACAAAGAAAAAGTGGCAGAATGAGGGTGCTGGAGAAAAGAGCCCGCTGTCGTTTCCCGGCACCGGTACTATTTATTGTAGAGAAAAGAGAATGTGCTCTGGGGCAGACTGTCCTAGGTTCAAATTCTGGCTCTGCCATTTACTTACATGCGGTTGCTGTTCCAGCGCTCTCACATCAATGACAGTTTCACCACGGCTGGGTGGTACAATCTCTACAGCACCTCGTGCTGCCCAGAGCTGGGCTGGCACCCAGTACATGATGGTTCCCTTCCTCTCCTTCTGGAAAGGTGTGCTGCCAGCACCAATTTAAAGAGCTTGTGAAAATAGTCGTTCTCAGGGCCTTACTCTCATCGGCCTCTCAGAAGCACAGGCATGCACAGGGGTGAACTTTCATCTTCTCCCCTTTCTCTTGTTTTTCAGAAGAGGCTGCTTCATTGTATGAAGATAAAACAATAATGGCAAAGAAGGAAAAGAGCAGAGTGAGAGGCGAGTCTGAGAAGGTGATGAAGGAGTGGGAAAGGGAGCAGATTGACAGCGACAAAGAGACAGATGAGGATGAGGCGTTTACGGAGGCCCTGGAGAGCACAGCAAGTGCTCAGCACAGAGTGGAAGCAGGAAAAGCCAGAAGAGGTTCGGGAGAAGTCGCCAAGGGCGTGTCAGAGTTGGGCACAAGAAGATTAGGAGACGACGCAGGCAGGACACTACCAGAAGTGGGCAGGAGAGGATCCAGAGAAATTTACAGGCGGCCTTCTGGAGAATTAAGCCAAAGACTCTCAGGAGAATTAAGTAGAAGCGAATCAGAAGGCCTAAAGAAACTTCCAGAAGTAGGCAGTAAAGAGTTGGAAGAACAGGGAAAAACAGAATTGGGAGAAAAAAGAGAAACGAAAAAACCAGAAAATGCTGAAAATTAAAAAACAGAAAAGGAACACGAACGAAGCCATGGTCAGTAGCCATTAGGATCAGGAGGCTGGTGTTCAGAGGGGTCTTGGGATCTTACTAAACTGGACTTTCAAGATGAGATTTGTCTTTAATAGGAAAAATAGGGGACTGGGTCCCACAGGTCACCTCTGCCTCTTTCTGTCATTATTTTACCACTAAATAGATATCTTTCACTCCTACAAACCCAAAGTCTACCATTTTGCCTCCTCACCCCCACCCATTCTCAGAATAGCCTCAAGGAAGAAATGAGAAAAGTGCTAAGAAGAAAGGATTTCGGGAAGGTGAAGAAACAGGCCGCTCCAGGGAACCCAGCAAGGTTAAAGGGAGGAGGCGAGAGGCCGGGGAGTTGGGGTGTGTCTGCCCAGCATGGGCCATTGGTGGTTGTGCTGAGGCCTATGGCGTGTGGGACACCCTGGGAAGCTTTGTGGAAGAAACAGTGGTGGGACAACAGCGGGAAGGCCTCAGCTCTCACACGCTGGGAAATGCCCTAAACCTGGCCGGCAGCACGTAGCCAGTGCTGGGACTGGGAAGAGACGTTCTGCTGTAGTGCCCACAAGAAAATGGCTCCTGCCAAAGAACAGGGGAGTGGCCTGGGAGTGGGGTGGCAGATGTACTCTTACCTCTGCCACCTCGGGGTGCTACCATCAAGTAAGAAGCTTGTTTCCTCCTTTGTATAATGCAGTATCTGCCTCAGGAGTTGGTGTGACGCTTATTGGTATAGTGTGGAGTGCAAGAAATGACCACCTAGAGACCGAATTGAGCCAAGTTATGAGTCTTTATTAGCTGGCCAGCGACCACCCCCTGCCCTGTTAGGGTACAGGTACAGAGAATGGTCCTGAGCTGAAAAAACAGGAAGGTTTTATACTATCCTAAGTTAGAGCTACATGACTTTAGGCTAGGTGACTTTAGGCACAGTGGTTGAAACAACATTGTATCATCTTCTCCACAGCTGTGGGGTCTGGGACCAGCCTCGGACCCCCCCCCCATTTCACCATTTCAGTTACAATCTAAGCAAGTGAGCAGGTTTACAAAACAGATAGCGCCAATTAACCAATTAAGGAATATTCTTTCAGGCGTTAAAGCAAGCACAATAAATTTCACGACAGGCAGCTGGAAAGTTTAAACAATTAGTTACAAGTTAAGTGCTTTATCTCTGCAGGGTACATCTTTGCAGTTAGGGACATAAGTCAAGCCGAACATAGGTCACCTGGCGAGCAAACAAACATCGGTTTACATTATAGACTTAGGTCAAGCGGTATCTAGCGAGCAAGCATAAGTTTTCAAGTGGGCCTTTACATTATGAGTACAGCACTTCGTACACAGGAAACCAGAAAACCCAACCGAGCCTTCAGAGGCCTCACGGAGGAGGTGGCAGCTGAGCAGCTGGCCTCAGAGGCTGAGTTAGGATTTCACTCCGTTATTCATCTGTCCCTTTGGCCATTGCCATTCTGGTCCCGTCTCGCAATTCCTACAAGGAAGGGTGTGGGCTCAGTCTGACTTTAGGCTTGCACAGGGCGGGGACTAGGGTGAAGTCAGCGGGGCGTTTCCCGCCCTGGTAAATGCAAAATTTACCAGGGTGCCAACAAACTTAGCAAGATAAAAATATTTTAATGCAATATTGTAAAACAAAAAATCTAATGCAAAAAGTCCATGATGAATTAAATATCAAAATTTAAAGACAGGATCCAACATCGCACGATCCTCCCTCACTCGCTTAACCACCGGCGCGGGCCGGAGAAGCGTGCGGGTGCCTATTTCGAGAGTTCATCATTGACGCGTGCAAGAAAGGAGCCGACCAGCCTGCGGGCGGCGGCGGGAAGGAGCGCGCCCCAGGTGTGCCGCGCGGCGCTGCGGGCCAGCTGGCGCCAGTTTCGGGTTTCGGTTCGCGGCGCCTGCGCGCTGAGGGGTCCGCCCCGCCCCCGGCCCGCCCCCAACCTATGTAAGCGGCTCGGCTTGGGATCGCGCCACCGCCAGACTCCCGTGTCCCTCCGCGCAGGCGGGTGGCGCCCCCTCCTCATCATGGTGAGCAACGCGCGGAGGCCGGGAGGGGAGCGGGAGGCCCGGGCCGGGCACGGGGGTTGCACCATACCGGAAAGCAAGGGTATTTGGGGATTCTCGGGGGAAGTGGCATGCAAACGAGGACCCGAGGTTCCGGGTTTGAGTTCAAGCTGTTTTGGGACCCCAGTGCAGCACCAAGGTAGGGGAGAAGAGGGGGGACTTGGGGGAAGAAAACGGTGACGTTTACGAGGAAGGGACCCGGGAATTGCAGAAGATGCTGCTCCCTGGGAGACCCGGCTGGCGGGTGGGCCTGGGGGAGCCAGCGGGCGCGCCCCAGGCTGCTCCCGAGCCCGCGCTGGGGCAGCCAGTCCTCGCCTTCCCCTGCGCATGCCCAGGGCCCTGTGTGATTAAACCACTTGCCAGCTAAGCCCCGCCGAGGCTGGCGAGAGGCGGGGCGCGTTCAGAGGAGGAGACGGTTTACGGTAAAGACTTGTTACTGGCAGCTTTTAGCAGACGGGAAAACAAGTGGCTCAGAGAGGTGCTGCTGACACACAGCAAAGTGGTGGTAGAGCTGGACCCTGAACGCAGGTGCCCTGTGCCGCCCAGTCCTGGGGCAGGCACAAAGACCACGACTTCGTGGGGGGCCGGGAGAGGGCAGAAGAGGAGGTGGCAGGCGCAGTGAATGAGGCCCTTTGTCCAGTGCTCGCCTGCTCTGCCCCCACCACCCCTTCTGTGGGACCATTGTCCCCTCATTCCAGACAAGAGAGTATTATCTGTTGCTGCCATTGTTGGGGGAAGGGAGGCGGTCTTGGGGTAACCCTTCTTTGCCCCCACCCTTCTCTCTGCACTCAGAGCCAGGGCAGCTGTGGCTTGGCCCAGACACAGAGACCCCCACCCCCAAAGAGGACATCCTTAATAGGTGCCAAGAATATAAAAGTTAGGGCCAGTCCCAGAACCACAGACTCGGGGCCTGCCCTGCATGCACTCCAGCACAACTTCTGTGGTTTCCTTTTAGAGGTGGCAGCAATGGGTGATCCTTGAGACGAGGACAGTAAGAGTGTAGGAGAGCTTCAGACAAGCCTCCCTCTCCTTCCTCCACGACCAGAAGCAGACAGGTACTCAAGGGCGGAAAAGGAGAGAAAGTCCAGTACCGCGCCGCCTGGGAAGGCGGCCACAAGTAGGCCAGAGACGGGGGGCAAGGCTGGCAGGGTGCCCGAGACTGACCTCCGACTGACACCTCCTCTTCCCTTCCTTACGCAGAACAGAGGCTTCTCCCGAAAGAGCCACACGTTCCTGCCCAAGATCTTCTTCCGAAAAATGTCATCCTCAGGGGCCAAGGACAAGCCTGAGCTGCAGTTTCCCTTCCTTCAGGATGAGGATACCGTGGCCACGCTGCATGAGTGCAAGACGCTCTTCATCCTGCGTGGCCTGCCGGGAAGCGGCAAGTCCACGCTGGCACGGGTCATCGTAGACAAGTACCGTGATGGCACCAAGATGGTGTCTGCGGATGCTTACAAGATCACCCCTGGTGCTCGAGGAGCCTTCTCTGAGGAGTACAGGCGGCTTGATGAGGAACTGGCTGCCTACTGCCGACGTCGGGACATCAGAATTCTTGTGCTAGATGACACCAACCATGAGCGGGAACGGCTGGAGCAGCTCTTTGAAATGGCCGACCAGTACCAGTACCAGGTGGTGCTGGTGGAGCCCAAGACAGCGTGGCGGCTGGACTGTGCCCAGCTCAAGGAGAAGAACCAGTGGCAGCTGTCGGCCGACGACCTGAAGAAGCTGAAGCCTGGGCTGGAGAAGGACTTCCTGCCGCTCTACTTCGGCTGGTTCCTGACCAAGAAGAGCTCTGAGGCCCTGCGCAAGGCTGGCCAGGTCTTCCTGGAGGAGCTGGGCAACCACAAGGCCTTCAAGAAGGAGCTTCCACACTGTAGGTGGCGAGGTGGGGGTGGGGCAGGGACATTAAACCCCTGCACTGTTAGCCTCATTTGTAAGCCCACTTGCTGGGCACAGGGTGCTGTGTGCATTCGGTCCCTCCTTGTACTCAAAGGATTGGGTGCCAGCTGGGGGAGGCAGATGAGGCCCACCTGGAGGAGGCAGAAGCAAGTTGGCGCTTCAGAGGCAGCCCTGGGTAGTGGAAGCACAGCGGGAGCACAGGGTGAGCTGCTTCCCAGAGCACCTTCCCTCCAGCCCTCTCTTCCCCAGCTGCCCTCTCCCAGCCTGGCTGTAGACCACTGGCCCAGTCTTGGAAGGAGGAAAAACAGCTTACTATGTAACAGCAATATGTCACCATATGATACCACCTTTCAGGGAGAATCTGGCCTAGTGTTTGCAAACTCATGTTTAGCAGCAGAACCATGTTCCCAAACAAAATATTACATAGGATCCTAAGCTGCAAAAAAATTAAACTAGTACTATTGTTCCTAGACTGGTGAAGAGTTCCCAGGCCTTGGGCTAGTTGGGGTACTCATGGGTAACGTGGCATCCCATGGCTTCAGAGAACAGGAGTCTCAGACATAGTCTAAAATCCCTTGCTTTCCAGATGGGAAAACAGACCCAGCAGGAATGTGGGATTTGCGGGCTGGAGCCCTGGGCTGTCCACTCCTAGCAGGGTGCTGTCCTGCCAAGGGCTCTTTGTTCCAGTGACAGGGCAGGTTAAAAGGATGAGGGAGGGTCCTGGTGGCTCTTATTCTCCTGCAGTGGCCTACTGGGGAAATGTCACTGTATAATCCATCTATGCCTTTAGGCCATTTCTGGTTCTCCCCAATTTTAGATTATCTTCATGCTTGAAATAGTCCGCTCATGTTTCTTTATTAGCTTGTGTTGCTCAGAAGCAGGTAATTTGCGTGAGTTCTCAGGGAATTTTTTTCTCGGCTCCTAAAGCTCAAATTCTCGGTAAAGCTTCCGAGAGGCAGAGCTCCTGGGCTGAGCTGGTGGCTCTGCCTGCCCTGGAGTTACTGCCACTCAAAGTTGCTTTTACCATGCATGAAGAACTGGAATCCTTTTCTAGCCTGGGTTACAGCAGGAGAAACGTAATGGGCCAAGAACAAGGCTCAGAGTAGAGGTCCTCCTCTCCTGTGGAGGGTGAGACATCCTCGCAGGGACTCAACTCTGGGAATAAACAGGAAAAAGCCAATGACTCCAAAGATAGTCATGGGCATAGAGTCTGGAAGTTGGAATCACAGACACTCCACACCTCTTCATGTCTGCCACATAATGTCATCCCATTATAGCCCGAGACCCTTCCCACACCAGGCCCTCCAGAGCCTGTCATCCTCCAGACGGGCCTGCAAGGTGTGTACTGTGATGGTGACCTTGTAACTTAAGTTGCCCAGGTGGTCTTGTGAAAATTGGGGTATGTGGTCACCCTAATTGCTGTACTGGGTTGATAGATAGGGGTCAGTCACTTACCCCAGGCTACACGGCTAGTAAGCACAGGACTGAGACATTAACTGTGTTCTTTCTGGCTCTTTCTGTCCTACTACATTGTTCCCAGTCCTCTTTTTTCTTTCCACCCCACTTTTCATGACTTGCCTTCCCCTTTCAGAGGTGATGCTGGTGAATCTTGGATTCCCCTGCCAGGTACCACCTATTCCTGGGTTGCACATGCCTTAGAGTTTGGGGACCAGATGTAAAGATTTACACAATGTAGAGCCAGGGAATGTAAATGCCTTTTTTTTTTTTTTTTTTGAGACAGGGTCTCATTCTGTCACCTGGGCTAGAGCGCAGTGGCATCATCATAGCTCACCGCAACCTCAAACTCCCGAGCTCCAGTGATCTTCCTGCCTCAGCATCCTGAGTAGCTGGGTCCACAGGCATGCGCCACCCCACCCAGCTAACTTTTTCTCTTGTGAATATAGGATCTCACTGTTCCCCAGGCTGGTCTCGAACACCTGGCCTCAAACAATCCTCCCACCTCAGCCTCCCAAAGTGCTGGGATTATAGGCATGAGCTTCCTCACGTAGCCTAAACACTTTTTGTAGCCCTTAAGTTACCATTAGTTTGATCAACTAACGAATGAATGAATTGTAGTTGGATTGATCACAAATTTGTGCTTAATGTCTGAGCTTTTTCCTCTGGGCCTGCGATCTCTTGGTGGTGGATGTCGGTGTGCCCCTGCTGCTCTGCCCTGACTGCACCCGCTTTCTCCTTGCAGTTATCTCTGGGAATGAGTCCAGGGAGAAGATTGACCTGGTCACCTATTTTGGGAGGAGACCCCCAGGCGTGCTGCACTGCACAACCAAGTTCTGTGACTATGGGAAGGCCACCGGGGCGGAGGAGTACGCCCAGCAGGATGTGAGTTTTCCTTGGGAACACCCAGCTGAGGTGGGGAGGGCAAGCGGGCTGTAGGTGGAGATGGGTGCCGGTGCCAGCCGTGGACCAGAAACCAGACAGCAGCTCAAGAAAAATGGCATCTCTTCCTCCAGCTCTCCCTCCCCAGGCTTAGTGGCACAGACCTCGGTTGCCCATTCTAAGGAGCCTGCCCTGGCAGTGCCGCCTGCCCCCGAGTGCCTCTACCTTCCGCAGATTCAAGGGGAATGCTGGTCGGCAGCAGGCTCCTACTCTGGCCTTTCTGAGCCTGTGTTAAATTCCAAAGGTTAGGAGTCCCTTGCCCTCAGGGAGGCTGGTGCAGAGGTTCCTGTCCCCAGGTCTGAGCCCTAGTCTTGCCCCAAAGTGAGGGAGTGTCTAGGATATGAAGCCTATTGACTCATGGGTTCTAGACCCTTCTGCACCATACAGCCTGCACCCTATGCCCGTAGCCACTGACCTTAAACACCAGGCGGTTGCTCAGTCACATAGCTGAGTCTCCAACCTCCTTCAGTGTCGCCTTCTTAGGGAGGCCTTCCCTGACCCCCATCCCATCTCCCCCTCCTCTGCCTAGGCTGATACAACCATGTTGTTTGTTCGTTGGTCTCCTCCCACTCAAATGGAAGCTCCCCAAGGGAAAGGAGTTTTTAGTTTTGCTCACCTCTGTGTTCCCAGCTCCCTAGCATAGTTGAATGAATGAACACATTCACACCTGCCACCACCATTTCACCCATTCTTTCATTTAGCTTATTAAGCACCTGTTACGTGCCAGGCACTGTTGGGACAAAGGATTGTGAGCAAAAACAGAAGCTTTTACGGTCAGATGGGAGAGATGGGCTTTCTCAAAGAATCAGATGTAAACCAAAGTGTACAGAGTGTGGTTCGATCAAGGGCATGTCTGAGTCGCAAGGGTGTTTCCTGGGTCCCAGCGTGAGCTGAGCAGTGGTAATGGCGCCTGCTGTGTACACCTGGACACTCGCTCCTTTCACCCTCGCATTAACTCTGAGGTAGGCTCTGGTATGATCCCTGTTTTATAGGTGAATAAACCAAGGCACCGAGAGGTGGAGCAGCTTGCTCGGAGCCCTGCAGCTCAGTTGGGGAGCTGGGCTTTGAACTGGCAGGCCGGGCCTTAGCCCACTGCCCTGCCTGAGTGCACGTGCTTTTCACTCCAGCCGAGCCGTGCCCAGGGGAAGGCTGCATGCTGCAGATGCTCGTGGATGAGGTGCCTTTAACAGACCTCTGCTCAGCCGTGCTCACGTGTCAGCTGTCCCCTCTTCTCTCCCAGGAGTACCCCACCCTTGGTCAGCTGCCTCTCCTGAGAGGCCACCACCTGCAGCTTGGGCCCCTCTTTCTCACTCTCCCCAGGTGGTGAAGAAATCTTACTGCAAGGCCTTTACGCTGTCCATCTCTGCCCTCTTTGTGACACCCAAGACGACTGGGGCTCGGGTGGAGCTGAGTGAGCAGGAGCTGCAGTTGTGGCCAAGTGACGTGGACAAGCAGACCCCGTCTGACAACCTGCCCCGGGGGAGCCGTGCCCACATCACTCTCGGCTGTGCAGCTGATGTGGAGGCCGTGCAGACGGGCCTTGACCTCTTGGAGATCGTGCGGCAGGAGAAGGGGGGCAACCGAGGCGAGGAGGTGGGTGAGCTAAGCCGGGGCAAGCTCTATTCCTTGGGCAGCGGGCGCTGGATGCTGAACCTGGCCAAGAAGATGGAGCTCAGGGCCATCTTCACGGGATACTATGGGAAGGGCAAACCCGTGCCCACGCAAGGCAGCCGGAAGGGGGGTGCCATGCAGTCCTGCACCATCATATGAGTGTCCTCACCACTGCAGGCCCCTTGCGTTTTAGAAGGGAAGGGGAGGAGAGGGAAACACACCCTCTGCTTGATTTTTGAGTCTTTTTTTTTTTTTTTTTTTTTTTTACTCAAAGTTAACTTACAACTTTTTACAAACTTGTAAAATAACTCGCCCCTGCTCCCAATGCTCAAGCTCTCAACACAAGGTGGGTGGGTAGGTACCATTCAGGACCCTGGACCAAAGCTGATGGGGCTAGGCTGGGCCTGCAGCTGCAACCAGAACCCTGAGCCCTGCCCCTAGCCCAGGCCCGCTCCTCTGACCAGAGCTGGGCTCGTAGGGACAGACACCTCAGCTGCATACACCCTGCTGACTCGAGGCAAAAGGCAGTAGGGCTGCGGGGAGTTCTCCACTGCCATGGAAAACTCTAGTGGTGGCTTTGATCCCATTTCTTAACCAGTATACGCCAAGGAAAGCTGGGGCTGTTTAGCAGGGTAGAAAAAGGGGTTTACCTCCCACCTTTGGTCCTAGGTCCGTCCCTTCCTTCACACCATAACTAGGTAACAGTTTGATAACTAGGAAAGAAAACAGAACAAGTATGAGCAGCCACATCCCAGCCTGGCTGCTGGTCTCATCCAGCAGCTGGCTGTCCTTCCCAGTGGCGTGGTTCTGTTGTGGATGGGGAGATCGTGGCCAGAGGCAGCATGTTGGTGAGGAAGCTCCAGTCTGCCCAGCCCTTCCTGCCTCCATGGTGCCTCTGGAGGCTTCTGGCCTCCTCTAAAGGGGGCTGGTGGGTACCAAGAGCCAGTGGAGTGGACCCCTAGCTGGTAAGGGCCAAGGCCCACCTGGTGCCTCTGGGGAGGGGTGTTTAACACTGCCATGTGTGCTGTGGTTCCTGGGGTGCCTTCCACTGTCTTCCGCTCAGTAACAGGGCCTTGCTAATCAGACCGTCACTTGAATGTGCTTCAGATTTAAGTTACTATCCTGGCTTTGCCCAACCTCAGCAACTTGTAAGACTGATAATGAAATAAATCATGTTAATCCTAGCTGTGTGCAGTGTCTCTCAACCTTCTGTGCCCAGCTAAGTCTTTCCTGGGGCTAGGGCTTGGTGTATTAGCGCTGGCTTTGTCCCTCAGCTTGGGGCCATCGGTCCTGTCTCCCTTCTGCTGGCTGGGCACAGCTGTGGTGAGGCTGGGCAGCTGAACAGTGTTGGCTTTCATGAGGAGGCAGAAAAGAGAGAGCCTGGCCTTAGACTCATGCAGAAGGTGGGGGTTGCTGGGTATGAGGGATGTGGAGCACAAAGCCTCTCGTCCCCCATTAACCAGGGCACCAGGCCCACAGGTGGCACCAGCCCAATCTCACAAGGAAGATTTCTCAGCAAGACCCAAAGTTCCTAGTACAGGTTTTTCCCAGTTCGCCAGGGAAGGCCACTTTCAAGTCAATGCTATTTCAAGCACAAGACAAGACCTAACATTCTAGAGGTCCAGGCCAGCAGAGGCCTAGACGGCCACATGCGGACTGCCCAGTCATATCATTTCACCATGACCTAGGCACCAAAGAGGAAGGCTGGAAAGAAAGGCATAGGAGCTCAGGAGGCGGAGAACTCGTAAGTTATCTTTCTGGTTCAGGGCCTTGCCCTGACCATCTCTACTACCAAAGGACAAAGATCTAAGCTTCGGGCAAAGCCTCAAATGTCTCTGCCTAGAACTCCAAAGGCTACTCTGAGCACCAAGCTTGACTGAAAAGCATGATGTCCGCCACTGCCTCCTTGCCCGGCTTGCCTCCCACATGCAGAAAGGGAAACCAGTGGAGAAGGCAAGGGCGTTTGCCAGGAATGGTGGTTTTACTCACCTAATGTAGGAGACCAGACTAGGGCTCTGGAGCTGCCCGTCCCACTGTGAAAGGGTCTGGGGGCCAGGGGGCCGGATTTCATCCTCCTCTCCACCTCCCTCGAGCCCACAGTGGTAACAGGAACTGTGAGACCCTATGTAAGTAAACAGCCCTGTCTAGGTGAGCACCCACCCGTGCTCACGTGTGAGCTTTGGGGACACAGCTTCTAGTGCACTCTAGGGCCCCAGCTGCTTTCTGAACTCACTTCCTCCGTGACGGAGGTCCGGGCCCAGCAGCACACCCAGGGCCTGCTCAGTCCTCACGTGCTGGACAGGTCAGGAGAGGCAGCAGCACCCCACCTGCCTCCAGGCCCGACTGCCCACAGCCCTGTGCGGCAGCTTGCTGAACCTATGAGTCCATGTTAGGATCAGTTTCTTGCTGGACGCTCAGGTCAGGCCCACTGACTCTGGAGTGACACAAAGCAGCTGCCAGAGCAAAGGGGCCAGAAAGGGTCAAAACATTTTATTCTCTCTTTTTTTTTCTTTTTTAATAAAGTTAAACAGTAAAACAAAAATTCACAAGCTGCCTCCCTGTCCACCCCCCGCCTCCCTCCCCTACCCGCAGTCTTCGGCACTGGCTCCCTTTCCTTCACCCCACTCACACGGACACGGGGTATCCAACCGAGAAAATGAAACTGCTCTAAGTACACGGAGACATGATGAAGGGAGGAGGTGAATTGTGTCCACATTCAAGGTTAAACTGAGTGACTGCATTTTCTGGGTTCTGGGTGGTTGCCCTTCATTAGCCAAACTGAAAAAAGAAATTCCCTGGACCAGATGCTGAAAGGGAAAAGAAGGGCTTGTTAGTTGGCTCTGGATTTTCCAGGGGAGATCACTTTGCTCTGATCATGGAAGGCTGCTTCAAACTCAAACACAGAAACTCTAAGGGTATCAAACAGTCTGGGCTCTGCGGTGCGAGTGGGAGCACGTGACCGCATTACATGTGCAGCTTCTGAACAACTGCACTCTCGCAGAGAAGCCTCAGTACCAGGCAGCTTAGAGACACCTCTCTGACCCTGCAGAGATGTGGTGCTAATGGCCCCAAGGCAAGGTGTGCCTGGGACCTCCCTTTCTTCATCCTCGGCAACAGCTGAATGGATAGATGCCCTGCTAGGTGAGAATTCAGCTGTCCCCACTTATGGATCCCTCTGACTCCCAAAGAGCTGCCTCAGTATTGGCTTGTGATCTGGGAACTCCCAAGAACAGCAGGCATACCCACCTTCAAAGCTGAAGCCCCCAGGACCGCCGAAGAATGCCTTGAAGATATTGTTCGCGTCAAAATCTGTGGAGCAGGATAAGTAACACAAAAGGGACAAAAACGTGAAAAAAATCAGAAGTGTTTGAAGAAGAACTGATGACACTGAGAATGGGTCTCCAAAGCTTTCCCAGATAGTCTCACTTTTCTCCTTTCCCAACACTTCAGCTCTGCCTGCCCTATGCAAAACATGCTACTTGGTCTCACTCCTAGGACATGTTCCCTTCTCCTTCCAAGTGGGATCCGAAAGGAAAGCCTCCTCTGCCTCACCCATGTGGCTCGGCCATTTGCACTTACTGATACAAAACCTTCCCCACATGGTCGCCCTAGAATGCTGAAGCTGCTACCAAAAAGGTTAAAACCTGTCACTTAAATGCTGCCAAAAGTTAATATAAGAACAAGATCTATGAGTTACTGTATTTGATTCCATGTCTGTTACTCTGTCTAGACTGCATGCCAGAAAAAAATACTATAATTTATTAAGTACCTATTAGGTTCTAATCACAGTGCTGGGTACTTTGAATACATTGTAACATTTAATCTGATTAACAATCTGTGAGGGTATTAATCCCAATTTATACTGAACCAAATATATGCAGGGAGTTCAACTAACTTGCCCAAGATCACAAGGCCAGTGAAAGCAGCAGAACTGGAAATTTCAACTCCTGACTCCAGCGCTGTGCTCTTTCCCTGGCCCCAGCAGGTCTGATGGCTCAGCCCCAACTACTTCCTAAGCTGCACAGGACTGATCACCAGGTGATTCCACGGCCATAGCATGTCCAAAATTGAATTTTTCTGCCTGCACATCTTCCTGGGATCCCTGGCTCAGTGAATGACCCAATCAGTCAGCCATGCCAGAGTCACTCTCTACTGAGTCCTTGCTCTCTCCCCAACACATCTGAGCAGCAACCCACTCCTGCCGAGCCTACCCCTACCTCCCGATTGTGCCCTCCAATCCTCGCCTACCTATTTTGTCTTCCTCCTCCACTCCTCTCTCACCTCCATCACAAATATATTTCTAGATCCACAAGTGGGTCCATAGCATCCCTACTTAAAACTCTTCCGATAGCTTTTACCTGCTTATAGCTCTTCTCAACTGCTAGGCAACATGTTTACTACCGGTGAACTTAGGTTTACTAAACACAAACACCTCCCTCACCCCTGCCGTGAAGAGGATTCAGGATTATTTATATACTATTGCCATTAGATATCCAATAGATATTCTTGGTGGAAGAAAAAGCGTTGGCATTAAAGGTGGTCTGCACACTGTGCACAGTTCAAGGCCTCTACTGTCTCTAATTGAGCCCACAAAGAGCAATGACAATGACAACAGCTGTGCTTTACTTTTTGGGAAATTAAAATCTGTGAGGGTTTACAGGAATGCATGACACACATAAATATCAGTAGGTGTACACTTTGTGGTGGGTAAAAAAGAACTTGCAGCTAATAGGAAAAGGCCCACATTCCTTACCACACACAGCCTTTATGGCCTTCTGAGGTCTGATCCAGCTACCTGCCAGCCTCACCTCTCACCACCGCCTGCCTCTAGCACCCCATTCCTCTATCTTCCCAGACAGACGAAGCCTCTTGCAGACCTCCAAAGGGGCCACGCTTTTCTGCATTTCCAGGCCTTCCCTTGCTGGTGCTCACCTCCCTGGAGCCCACTCTGCACACTGTGAACCTGCTACACTTAACTGCACGTGTCTGACTCCGTGTCTATTAGGCTGTTTAGACCAGGGATCAGATTTGGCCCATGGGTCAAAGTTCAGAAACCCCTAGACAGTGGGTTCCTGGAGGTCAGGGAACCTATTTGATTCATCTTTGTTGTCTCCAGCACCCAACACAGTGCCTCACGTCAAGGGAATGCTTTATAAATCCCTACATATCACTACCGACTACATACAGGCTCTCCCTCTGGAGTATCTGTAGAAAAAATTCTAACATTCCATAGCTGTCAGATTCACCCCAGGCTGCCCCAACCAACTTACCACCCATATTCATGCCCTCCTCATCCAGGTCCTGTCCACTGTCATAGCGAGTCTTTTTCTTCGGATCAGAAAGGATAGTAAAGGCCTCTCCAACTTCCTTGAACTTTTTCTCTTCCTCCTTCTGAACCTCAGCACTGGCTCCACTGTGCCGATCTAAGGGAGGATTACAAGAACTCAGATGAAATCAGAGTCTCAAGAAAACAAAGTTTGAGAGAAAAATCACTTTATATCTGATTTTAGAATTTGGTAGTTCCCAAAATTTAGAGGGCACCGAACTCTGCAATACCTTATTCCAAGCTGAAGAAGCTCTCCAAGGCTTCCCCTCTGGACTGATTTTTGCAGTGGGCCTGCCCTGCGGGTTCTTCCCACTAAGCCCCCGCCCCCCACCAGCTCTACCTGGATGATGCATCAAGGCCCGTTTCCGATAAGCTTTCTTGATTTCATCCTCAGAGGCATTTTTGTCCACTCCCAGAATCTTGTAGTAATCTTTCCTCTTACTCCTCTTCAGTTCCAGCTGCGCATTTTTTAGGAGCTGTTTGTGTTCTAGAGACAGACATCTGGCATCAATGGACAAATCTGATTCTAGTTTCCCTTGCTGAGTCCCAGCCCCCTGCCTGGGACTTAGCCCTGTTAACCATGCCAGGGGCTTATATAGTACTTTCTTCTGGAGATTAGAAAAAAATCTACTCACACTTAGGTTCCTCACATTAGTCTCATCACACAAAAAAAGAAGTGAAAGTGAAAGAGAGGATCTGGGACCAGGAAATAGGTGCCTCTTGTTCTCCCCCCCCAGGATCTCTGCTCACTTGTTCCTAACTGCTGATCCGACAGGCTCTAGGTAGGTCCCCGATCCCTGAATCAAACCACCTCATGTCCAATTTCAGGGCCTACGAGTAAGACCACGCAGTTCCCTGAGAAACAAATGCTCCCCAACTCCTTTACCTTTTGTTTTCTCCGTCTGATACACTTTTTCATAGTCCCGCACTGCTTCTTCATACTGTTCTGTGTCCATGTAACTGAGAAGGAAATACAGGGCAATACAGTGCTCAGACATAAATAGCAATGGTCCTTCAGTATCACTGTAGGGCAAGAGGCATGGCTCAAACAAGACACACACTTTTGGTAAGAAGCTTCATGAAACAGGTGCCCTTAATTTAGCAGTGAGAGAAAATCAGCTATCAGTTCCTCAAGGGGAAAAAAAAGAGGGCCCAAGGCACTTGCACTCACCAAGCAAAGTGATTGCTCAGCTCTGAGCAGAAAGTAATCAAGGGGCAAAAGTTCCTTCTGACACAGCCACCCAAGAGGCATCTGGACCACCTTAGGAAAAGCAATGTGAAGGCGCCTACTTGATTACTCAAGATTGAAACACAAGTGGGATAAATAGGTGTGAAAGAGCTTTGAAACCTACAGAGCCATAAACATGCAGGGCTAGCTCTAATCCAGAGTAGAAGTGGGATTAGTGAGCCACTAGAAGGATCAAGTTCACGGTGGTAGCTGCTGGCAAATGCTTCCATTAAGACCAATCAATTTAGGAAATGTTGGTAAATGAGAAAGAAAAGGAGACTCTAAACACAGGCTTGCTTCTATTTTGGCAGCACAAAAAAGGAAGGGGCCCTGGCTCAAGATGGGAGGAATCTAGCTTGACAGGCTGATTGCCAGACCCTTTAAGTGTCTCTTGTACAGAAGCAAATGGCATTTTCCATGTCTTGATAAGATCACTGGCACCAAGAGTGGCCTACTAATTAAACAGACTGTGGCAGGAGTTTCACCATCACCTGGGGAATGGGAAGTGATCATGTAATGCAGCTAAATGCTACACAACAGATTCAACTTATTACACTGCTACCCCACAAGCCCATCACAGACCCCCACCAGCCTTGGAGGCTAGGGCAGGAGAGTGCTACCAAAGTGGCTGGTAAAGGCAAAGTCCAACATCTTAGGTATATCTGATTTTCTGGCAACATTTTGATTTATGACTTTAAAAAACCAAAGCCTTGCAAACATAGGACACAAACGCTACTAGAGCTCAGAGAACCAATTCACAGAATGAAATGTAATACAATTTGAAGTAAAAATATTGGTAACTGATAGCCCGGGGTGTAGAGTGATGTGACAAATGATTAACCCTGATAAACTTTCCAGGCCCACATGTAATGTATTAAACAAGGCATGCTACAGTGATTTGCGCTTTTAGTTCATACTTTTTAAAATTCAAGGATATCCTAACATTTTAAAATTTTTAAAAAGTTGAAGAAAAAGTAGAAAAGCTCATGATAGGAGATGCCAAAAACACTTGGCATCTCCCCAACTTTAGGGATAAGTTAAGGCACATGGGGACAGTGGTCAGGCCTCTGGTAAGGCTGTGGCCTGAGCTCATCTCTAGTGCTTCTTGCCAATCCCAGCTGCTTTAGGGGACTGTTGCCAAACAGCCAATTGCACTAAACAGTGCACACTGTCCCCATGTGGCAGCATTTCAGAGGAAGAGCCACTCCAACGATAGTTCTGTTTCTACCAGGAAGAAGTTGATTTCAAAGCAATTCCTGATTTTTGTTTATTACACATAAAGGAAGAAAATAATTCTCTATTCAATTATTCTCCTAGCAAATCAAGAATTTTCTGTTCTCCTTCTATTCCCTGTTCAAACACTACAGAGCATTCCCCTGAGCGAATATAGTAGTACCATGTATCTACCTACTCCTTCCACTAGACATTTAGGGGATTATTGTAGATAAAATTGCAGCAAACACCTTCATTTATATAGCATTTTGCATCTGTTAAAAACAGGCTTTAGCTGGGTCAAAGGGTGCTCTTTTGTCTTCCAAAGCTTCCACTTTTGTCTGCCAGGGGCAAAGATGGAATGACTGATGGCTGGTCTCACAGAATCTCTATGATATAATTCCATGTATGTTTCTGTTGGACCGACTTAATCATCTACTTAGAAATTCACTTAAAAAAAAACACACACACACATAGCAGTTTTCCTATTTTAAGTGAGGTAATTTTGGGAAAACTAAATAGGGGGTAGTCCACAAGATATTCTGTAACACTGATGAGATGGGGCAGCTTAAATTACTGGCTCGTCAGGCATCAATAATAGTACCTGCTTTTTTTTGAGACAGAATCTTGCTCTGTCACCCTGGGTAAAGTGCAGTGGTATCATCATAGCTCACTGCAACCTCAAACTCCTGGGCTAAAGTGATCCTCCTGCTTCAGCCTCCCAAGTACCTGGGACTACAGGTGCCCACCATGATGCCTGGCTAATTTTTCTATTTTTAGTAGAGACAGGATCTTGCTCTTGCTCAGGCTGGTCTGGAACTCCTGAACTCAAACGATCCTCCCCCGCCTCGGCTTCCCAGAGTTCTAGGATTACCGGCGTGAGCCACCGCACCTGGCCTAGCACCTGTTCTTTAGAGATGACATTTCATAATAAGGAATGGAGCAGGTATTGGAGGATTGCTATACAGCAAATATGTCTTCCTTTGGGAACTTTAAAGACAGGAAGGTTTTTCTCTGCCAGGAGAATAATCTGAAATAAGAAGAGATGGATTTCTGAGAGACCTCCTGGCCCTTGTTAATATTCCTGTATGGAGAAAATTGTCTGGTGGGTCCAAGAGTAAGATGAACAACTCTGCTAGGAAGCACCCTGCCTCTGGGGCAAATGTGGGCATTGGGGGTAGGCATAGTCTAGCTCACAAAACACCTTGTTAGACAGGGCATCCCCTCCACTCAAAACACTCAAGCTCAGACTACTGATCCAGGATACTTCAAAAGGAAGTTCCTTATACTGCTGGGAGGCTGAGCTGGATTAAATCCATTCCAACCATAAGATTGTCTTCCCTCGTCCAGAACAGACAGGATAGGTACAACTCTCAACTATATCCAAGCGATACTTTATTTCTTCCTCTTCCAAGCATCATACATTCATTCAACAAAACATTATTGAGTGAGCACCTATGTGCCAAGCACTGTGCCAAGTTAGAGCAAAAGTGTACAACACAAAATAAAATCTCCAAAGGAAATGGATTTAAACTTTAACAAAAGGAATTTGGGTCAGGCATCAGAGGAAACTTACTGACCGTGAGGGGCGTTAGACACAGGCATGGGAGACTGAGGGAGCTTGTGCAATCTCCTCCGCTGGAGGTCTATAAAGATAGTCTAGGGCTGGAACAATCCCACCTAGAGGCAGGGGGAAGGACCAAATGACCTCACAACATCCCTGGGTCTGCTTTGTCATCCACAATGCAATTCCCCTGGTAGGCCAACGGCAACTCCCTCTTCCCCCAACCCACCAGAGGCACTTACCACTGAGCTCTTCTCAAGTAGGCTTTTATATAAGTGTCATCGAGCTTCACTGCATTTGTGCAGTCTTCTATTGCATCATCTAGTTTCCTAAGCTTCAGGAAAGAGAGAGCAGTCATACTTCATATCTTTGGTGACTGAGGGAGCCCAGAAGCTGTGAGCATTTTTCAAAATTCTAAGAGGATCAGTCATGCTGGCCCCTAACAGTCACACTAGGTTCTTGTTCTTTGTCACTAGGGGATAGGGACAACAAATTAAAAATTGGGTTTTTTTTTTATACGATGCAAGCCAAACATACTTATCTGCAAGGATACACTACCTCTACCACTCCATGTTAGTGCCCAACCAAAACAGAAATAATAAGGGTGGTTCCTGCCTTCCATTCTTCCAGAGGCCAACCAGAAGGATCAGAATTACTGTGATTTTAAACTGCTAGAACTCTGTAAGGGCAAGGAGCCTACTTTTTGTTTCTTATGCTATGTAGGGCCACAGGGGAACTCAGGCCATTTCCAGCCATGAAAAGTGACCATGAGTTACGCTGGAGAAGAAAACTAAGCCTGTTTCATACTCTTCCTCCACATTGCTCCTAAAAAATAAATGAGTACTTGCTTAAGCAAAAAGCAGCAACAATACTTGCTTAAAATTATCCTAAAGCCCCTAGCCATTCTCTTACTGCAAAAAAGGGACCTTGAAGAATAGGTGAGAATATCCTTCCAAATTGCCCAAGTGCCCCAAATTCCACAGAAGTGATAAAAGCCTGACATTCAGAAGGTAGTTCCAAACAAGCTGAGATGTTAACCAAAACAACTCTTCCTCTTTCATCTGGCTTACCCTCATTGGGCAAATTTCCCAACACCTGTTTGATGTCCCTTAAAAATATCTCTACAGGCCCCAACAATGAGACCAAGTGCTTACCTTGGAATTAACCGTACCCCGATTACAGTAGAGTTTAGCATTTGTTTTTATATTGTTGGGGTCTATCCCCAGGGCTTCTGTGTACAGTTCATATGCTAGCTTGTAATTTCCTTCCTTAAATGCTTTATTCCCATCTTCTTTCTTGGCTTTAAGTGCTTTGGCATTCTACAGAAAGAAGTAACGGAGGTCAGTTCACACCCAGACAACCTCAGACCACTACACAGAGAGGCCAGAGTCTGTTTTCAAGTTCTTCAATTCCAGTAGTTTAGCATCACACAGCACCCCCCGCCCCACTACCGGGTCTCATTTGTGCTTCCTATGGAGTGTACAGGGGAAATCAAGAGTTACAAAAAATAACATAGTTATTTATGTTCCAGGGCTTGCCTCCACTCCCCAGGGCAAGTATTACTATCTTTCTTCACTGAAGGGAAAAAAAAGACAAAAAACCCATTTAGATATTATAAGGATCTAATCTTACATGATCACATTTACCTTTAGGTAAATAAAAGTGCTCCTGAAATCAATCATCCCTCCTTCTTTCCCTCCCCTCTTTTTTTTTTTTTTTGAGATGAGTGAGTACCTGGCATCAGCCTAGCTCACTGCAACCTCAAACTCTTAGGCTCAAACGATCCTCCTGCCTCAGCCTCCCAAGTAGCTGGGACTACAGATGCGTACCACCACATCCAACTAATTTTTCTATTTTTGATAAAGATGGGGTCTTGCTCTTGCTCAGGCTAGTCTCCAACTTTGGAGCTCAAGTGATTCTCCTGCCTCGGCCTCCCAGAGTGCTAGGATTACAGACATGAGCCAAAGCACCCGGCACTGAAATCATTTCTAATGAAGACCAAGTGTCCTTACAAAGTGAGACGAGAAGCTTGGCGTTCCTTGTGATTCTAAAACCTTTCACTCTAACCATCTTAAAAGGCCCCCAAAGGAAGCTTTCTTTCCCACCCAGATTTGGTCCCTAGAACTTACTCTGCAAGCGATGCAGGCCTTCTCATGGTCAGGAGCCATCCTGAGAGCCTGCACAAAAAACTGAACTGCCTTCTCAATACAATCTTCATAATAAAGGCAAAGACCTCGTACATACAGAGCATCCGCATTGGTGGAATCCATTCGTAAAATGTCACTGCAAGAGCCAAAACCAGGCACATTCAGCTGTGGTTCAGAATGTCCTCACCATTACTACCATTTGTGGCCAGTTTTTTCCTTGACCATGTATCTAGTATTAAAAGTAACCAAAGGTAGACAGATTCCCAAGAACTCTTCCCAAACCTTCCCAAATAAAACACCTGTATTTATCTTTAATATAGTTGTGTCTCATGATCCTTATACCAGAACAGGGTTGGCAAACTACAGCTCACAGGGTCAAATCCTTTCTGCCATTGGTTTTTGTAACTAAAGTTTTATTGAAACATAGCCACACCCATTTGTGCAATTATTATCCATGGCAGCTTTTGCACACTGTACAATGGCAGAGTTGAGTAATACTAACAGAGACCCTGTGGCCTGGCCTGCAAAAGCTAAAATATTTACTATCTGGTCCTTTTCAGAACGTTTGCCAACCCATGGAGTAGAAGGAAAAGGACTACTTAAAAAAACAAACAAAACCCCCCAAAACTAACAAAACACAATTTGTTTTTTATATACATACAGCTAAAATACCCAATATGCTACTATACTCTTATATACCCTGTGGGTTTTTAAATCCGTTCTAACCTTTGGCTTTAAGTCCCAAGAAGGTCCCATCAGCCCTAGCTGGCCTATCCATGCGACCATATGGTAGCTCCTATCGTAGACAGCTGCCAGATAGCATCATTCCAGTAGTATCTGGCATTTCAATGATGAACTGGACTGACTGCTTACCTGGCTACAGACTGCGCTTCTGGATAACGACCCAGCATTGCTAAACATTCTGCTTTGAGGATTTTGAAGCGATGGCAGGCAGGGGCAAATTCTAGGGCTCGGTCCATGCAGAAAACAACCTATAGGGAAGAAGAGAGCAAATAAGGTTCTTCATCCTGGACTCCAGAAATGTCTTCATTTTAGTTGGGTCACAGGCAACAAGCAGATTCAAAGCTTAAAGTGGGTCCACCGTTGAGTAAGAAATATCAAAATTTATTAACAAACCTGATTCATTAAAGTACTACAATAAGGAAAGCAGAGTTTCCAAATGATAATGATGACAGTACACATTTATGGAGTACTTTATGTATTAACCCATTTAATCCTCATGACAATTTTATGTGATAAGTAATATTACCACCTTTGTTTCACTGATGAGACAACTAAGGCACAGAGAACTAAGGTTTGAGGCTTCCAAAGCTAAATGATATAAACAGGATTTGATCCTGAACACTAAGCCAGGCACAGTGGCTCATGCCTATAATCCTAGCACTCTGGGAGGCCAAGGTGGGAGGATCCCTTGGGCTCAGGAGTTCGAGACCAGTCTTAGCAAGAGTGAGACCCCATCTCTACTAAAAATAGAAAAATTAGCTGGGTGTCCTGGTGGGTGCCTATAGTCCTAGCTACTTGGGAGGCTGGGGCAGGAGGATCACTTGAGCCAAGGAGTTGGAGGTTACAGTGAGCTACAACGATGCCATTGCACTCTACCCGGGGTGAAAGAGTGAGACCCTGTTTCCAAAAAAAAAAAAAGGAAATTGATCTTAGACACGAAGAATCCAGAGCCTATATTCCCCCCATCCTTCTTTTTTTTTGTTTTTGAGACAGGGTCTTGCTCTGACACTCAGGCTGCAGTTTGCAATGGTGCAGTAACAGCTCACTGCAGTCTCAAACTCCTGGGCT
Source organism: Lemur catta (assembly GCF_020740605.2). Lineage (NCBI taxonomy): Eukaryota > Metazoa > Chordata > Mammalia > Primates > Lemuridae > Lemur > Lemur catta. Next base: position 39,280,071 of record NC_059142.1, read on the forward strand.
CAAGTGATCCTCCTGCCTCAGCCTCCCAAGTAGCTGGGACTACAGTCATACAGCACCATCCCTGGCTCATTTTTTAAACTTTTTTTGGTAGAGACAGGATCTTGATACATTGCCCAGGCTGGTCTCAAACTCTTGGGCTCAAGCAATCCACCTGCCTCAGTCTCCCAAAGTACTGGGATTATAGGTGTGAGCCACCATGCCTGACCAAGAGCCTGTACCCTTAATCGCCATGCTAATAAGCTGCCTCCACAGTGAATCATAACCATAATGACTGTGATGAAAACTCATATTCTCACAAACACTGCTATTTGTTACTTTGCATAATTCATCATGTTTAGCCTGTTAAGCAAGACAAGGAATAGCAAAAGTAACCTGGTACAGAATCATTGCTCCCTTTTTTTGAAACAGAGTCTCACTCTGTCACCCTGGGGAAAGTACAGTGGCGTCATCATAGCTCACTGTAACCTCAACCTCCTGGGCTCAAGCAATCCTCCTGCCTCAGCCTCCCAAGTAGCTGGGACTATAGACACCATGATGCCCAGCTAATTTTTTTTTTTTTTGTAGAGAGGGAGTCTTGCTCTTGCTTGCTCAGGCTGGTCTCCAAGCTCAAGCAATCCTCCAATCTCAGCCTCCCAGAGTGCTAGGATTATAGGTGTAGCCACCATGCCCAGCCTGTTTCCTATGTTACTGAAATTTTTCAGTTTCTTCCTTCCCTGTGCCTCACATTTCACTGAGTACTGCAGTGGCCCTTCATCCACCTATTCTTTTTAGTATAGAAATACGCCAAGAAAATAGTATATTTTAAATAGTTCAAATAGAACTGTATCATATTACTATTCTCAACATACTACTAAGCCACAAGCCAAGTATCTCAAACACACATAACAAGGTTGGGATTAGTTCACTCTTTCAGCCATATATCCCATTTTTCTCTTTTCAGAGTTTGTTCTCTGAGCTTTCACTTTCAGCTTAACTGCTATTCCTGGAAGATCCCTGATGACTCATATTCACCCCAAGAATAAATGAACCAAAAGAGAAACCTGGAATGAAGAGACACCCATTCCCTCTAACAATCTGGCAGTGGGGATCAGGAAGAAATAAAGTCTGAAAACTTGCCAGCAGAAATAACTCAAATCCCATCAACAGGAGACTGGTTAGGTAACACAGAAATTCATATAATGGAACACTATGTACTAATATTGAAAAGACTTGCAAAATCTATTCAGTGAAAAAAAGGGTCCAGAACTGTGTAAAGTACACTAACTTCATACAAAAAAAAAAAAGAAGGCCGGGCACGGTGGCTCACGCCTGTAATCCTAGCACTCTGGGAGGCCGAGGCGGGTGGATCGCTCGAGATCAGGAGTTCGAGACCAGCCTGAGACCCCGTCTCTACTAAAAATAGAAAGAAATTATCTGGCCAACTAAAATATCTATAGGAAAAATTAGCCGGGCATGGTGGCACATGCCTGTAGTCCCAGCTACTCGGGAGGCTGAGGCAGTAGGATCGCTTAAGCCCAGGAGTTTGAGGTTGCTGTGAGCTAGGCTGACGCCACGGCACTCACTCTAGCCAGGGCAACAAAGTGACACTGTGTCTCAAAAAAAAAAAAAAAAAAAAAAGAAGAAGAAAATTAAGGATCTACATTTTATATACACACAACAAAACTGTAGAAGGAAACACAAGATATAAGAACAGTCGTTACCTTAGGGGAGTGAGACCTGGGCAGACAGAGGACGTGTGAAGGGATGCTCATCACTAAATATTTTTTCATACTTTTTAGCTTTTGAAACATGAATAGCACCTATTCAAAAACTGAAATCAAAAAATACGGGCGAGTAGGTAAACACCATGAGCTGTTACACAGAGAAGACTTTCTGCAGTGTCACACAACAGTGATGGGGATACCTCTCCTTCAGTAGCACAAGTTACTGTCCTGGAAGTTCTAAAGACAATATGAAAACTTAGGTACTATGTAGGTAGGACTGTAATGCTAATTTCCTCCCTCAGATGGAAAAGGAATGAGCAAGGAGGAAAGAAGTCAGGCAAAATTCAGTGGCCACACCCTGCTGCCTTCACAGGGACAACACTCCCTGCGAAGCTGGTTCTGCTCATCATGGGGAGTGTCAGTTAAAGGCTCAGTGCTTCACTTCCCACCCCCCACCTCTCCATGACTAGGGACAGCTGCAGGCAAAGAAGATCTTTGTTTCTTCCAAGTTCATCTGTTTCCCCTGCCAGGATCATAATTCTTCATTTGTGACATCACCATGAGCTACAGTGGGGGTGGGGGGGCTGGGATGTCACAAACAGAGGATTCTGTCACAAACTCGGGATTCTGGCTCTAGAGTGAGCAAGAGAGAAAAGAAACCCAAAAGACTGCCTTTCAAGACAAAGCTTTTGCCTATGTAAACCTTAGAAAATGTGACAGTAGGCAGAACTGCTTTCCAAATACACAAAAACAAACAAAACTCATGCAGCACACTACAAAGACACTGTGGTTATTAAAACCAATGGACAAAAGAGGGATGCTAATAAGTTAATGCTGGGACTCTGCATAAACTAATCCGATATATTCATTAACAAATAAAAGACCTTCAAAGTCTGAGTTAAGAATGATTTTTTTTTTCTTTTTGTAGAGACAAGGTCTCGCTCTTGCTCAGCCTGGTCTCAAACTCCTGAGCTCAATTGATCCTCCCGCCTTGGCCTCCCAGAGTGCTAAGATTATAAGCGTGAGCCACTGCGCCTGGCCAAGAATGATTCTTAATGTACCCTTTCATCAAATATTTAATGAGTACCCTCTATAGAAAGCACTGAACAAATTCCCACATATGAAGTGACAACTTCCTTGCTCAGATGGTACTCACAAACTTAAGTGATGTTAAAAATCTCTCCTGATCAGTGTTTTTTTTTTTTTTAATTTTATTTTTTGTAGAGATGAGGTCTCGCTAAATTGGCCCAGGCTGGTCTTGAACTCTTGTCCTCAAGAGATCCTTCTGCCTCAGCCTCCCAAAGTGCTGGGATTACAGGTGTGAGCCACCATGCCCATCCCTGATCAGTGGTTTTTAACCGTTTTGAAGCCATCTATCTCCCCTTTTGAAACTGTGGTGAAACTATTTCTAAGTACCATCTAATGAAGGAGTTAGGAATTACAGAGATCAGACATAACAACTACAAGATCTCTGTAAGGAAAGGTGGCTTTTGGGAGCACTTTTGGGAGGATTGCTGAGGCCAGGAGATGGAAACCAGCCTGGGCAACATAGGAAAACCCCATCTCTACAAAACAAAGTTAACAAAAATAGCCAGGCACGGTGGTGCATGACTGTAGTCCCTGCTGCTTGGAAAGCTGAGGCAAGATAGCTTGAGCCCAGGAATTCAAGGTTACAGTGAGTTATGATTGCACCACTGCACTCCAGCCTGGATGACACAGAACCACCTGTCTCTAACTTAAAAAAAGAAAGTAAAATGGGCCTCTCCCCTGCTTCCCCCGCTTTTTATTTTAAAGATAAGACAGTCTCACTATGTTGCCAAGGCTGGAGTACAGTGGCTGTTCACAGGCAAGATCCCACTATAGATCAGCACAGGAGTTTTGAACTGCTCCACTTCTGCCTTGAGCTGGTTCATTCCTCCTTAAGCAACCCTACTCTTGGGAGGTTACCATACTGATCCCAAACTTCATGCTGACACCCAGTTAGCACAGCACACTACAGCCCAGAACTTCTGGATTCAAGGGACCCTCCTGCCTCAACCTCCCAAGTAGCTGAGACTATATGCATGCCACCACACCCAGCTGTCAATTTTTGATAAATAGCTCCCAGTTCACATAAAGTAGGAGTAAAGCCAGCTCTCATTATAATATATAGAATATATATACATAAAAATAGAGTACCCAAACCCTATATTTAATTCCAACTGGCTTTTTCTCTATTAACCAGCACACTTTTAGGCCATGACCTCACATCAACAACAGAAACAAATTTAAGTAACAAACTAATTTTGCTTTTTATCAAAAAGCCAAATGCTTAAGAAAAATAAGTACCTTAAGCAAAAAAAAAGAAAAGAAAAGAAAAAATAAGAGGGAAAGACAAGTCAAAAGCCTAATTTAAATGATAATTTACTATTCTAAATCTTTTGTCCCATACTACTTCTCTTAATTATTACACCCCCCCCACACACACACAGGAACTTTGTGACAAAGGGTAGATGAAATTATCTCATAGTTGTACTTTACCTTCCGAAAATCCCGCTTCTCAAAATCCGTTTCTGCTATTTTCTCATATTCCATGACTGCATTGGCATTTTTGAACTACACCGGAAAATCAGATATAGGAAATTTTAATGAAGTTGTAGATTCAACAATCACAAAAACCAACAAGTCCTTGATAAATTTGAATTTGAACCAAGTAAATATATCTCCTCCCAAGTATACTAGACTACCTATTTTGACATGAACAGGATTCATACCTCCTGTTGTGCCTGAGCATTTTACGATCTAGTTCTAGAGCTCTCAGGAAACTGAGACATGCTGCCATGGCATTCATTCGCTAGAGAGAGGTAGCCCCTGCCCTCTCGTAGATGCCCCTAGAAGACTTTCTTTCAAGATAACCAGAACCACAGGCATTTCACAAATCAAGCTGATAAAAGATACAGTCAAGACTCCTTTAACAGAAAGGCTAAGACTCAAATTCACCCTCAGTTTGAACTTCAAGCCAGGAACACAAGAGTCATGCCTTGATATACATACATCAAATAAATACAATGCATTACCAGGGACTGAGCATAAGTTTTGAGATTCTCACTAAAATGCATCCAGGTGTAAAGTGTATATATAGTCATGTGCTGCATAATGACATCTGATCAACAACAGACCACCTATATGGCATATATGGCATATATGGCAGTGGTCCCATGAAAGTATTGTACTTTTACTGTACCTTTTCCTGTGTTTAGATACACAAATACTATTGTGTCACAATTGCCTCCAGTATTCAGTATAGTAACATGCCGTACAGGTTTGTAGCACAGAAGCAATAGGCCATACCATATATATGGCCTAGGTGTGTAGTAGACTATACCATCTAGGTTTGTGTAAGTACACCCTATGATGTTTGCACAATGACAAAATCATCTAACAGAATGTATTCTTGTCATTAAATGACAAATGACTGTATATAGAGATGGAACTAAAACAGGCTTTAGCTGCTACCAATTTAATCAGGATCTGAACTTACCCAAATTCTTTAACCTCACTCAAATCAGTCCCTTAAAGTGTTTGCCTATTCCTCTGGCCATCTCAGAAACCCTCTAATTTTCACAGATTTTTTTAAAGCTGTAAATCACACTCAAAATTCATTTTACAGGTAAGGAAGCAAAGGCTTAGAGAGACTATGAGACTTGCCTAAAGTCACCCAGGTGTGACTGATGGCAGAAGTGGGACTAGATCTCAGTTCTGACTTTCAAGTCACTACTCTTTCCAAATATACCACACTGTCTCCTTTGATACAAACACGATCAGACCCATACCTCCTGTTGTGCCTGAGTATTTTTATGATCCAATTCTAGGGCTCTCTGGAAACTGCGACAAGCTGCCATGGCATTCCCTAGAGAGAGGTGGCATTTGCCCTCTCGTAGATGTCCCTAGAAGAGGAAATACAAAGGAGCATGATTGGCCAAGCACAGAGAAATAAACAGCAGAACAAATACCCACACAAAACCAAGAGGCAATGAAAATGGCTGAGCAGTAGTTCTCAACCAGGGCAATTTGCCCTCCGGGGGACATTTAGCAATGTTAGGAGAAATTTTTGATTGTTGCAACTGGGGACAGGGGGTGCTACTGATACTCAGTGATTAAAGGCCAGAGATATTGCTAAACATTCTACAATGCACAGGATAGCTCCTCACAACAAAGAATAATCTGGCCCACAATGTCAATGGTGTCAAGACTGAGAAACCCTGGGCTAGAGTGGCTCAACTGTAGCAACACAGCCTTCCCCAAACAGCTCCATTACATACCCGGACAAAACTGTCATCCAACCTCACTGACTGTTGTGCATCTCCAAGAGCTTCCCGGAACCTTCCAAGCATCATCAATGTGGCTGCTCGATTACCATAATAGCTAGCATTCTTAGGACATTTATCTACAGGAAAGGCAGAAGAATATAAAACAAACTTTAGCACAGGGCACTGCTTCAAAAACTTACGGGGCATCTCCCTCAGAATGATGTCAAGGGAATTGACCTATAGGAATGTTGACACATTCTCTTTAAAAGGCCACAGCCAAATTTTTGATTACCTGTGCAAACAGCAATGATACAACCAATTTTAAAAGAAAACAAGTTGCAGCTTTATAGCGCACTGATTATCTTTTAATGGGGAGTAGCAGCCCATTAATCTCCTTAATGAACTGTGTTTTGTGTAATGAGATATTAAAGGGAATGTGCATTTGTTGAGTTAGCAGAAGCAAGTTAGGTGAGGCAAATGCTGACATGGGATTGACATATGCTAGCAAGTTAAGCATAGAGATAACTAAGACTTGATTTCATCTACAAAGGTCATTTTCTAAGACAGTACCTGACTGACAATGACTGAGATATATTTAAGTGGGTGGGTATTTTTTTGAGATAACATTCAGTATTTCTGGAATTGCCTTTGATTCACCAAAAGAAAATCTACTTGCTCCTGCTAGAAAGTTATCACTCATGAGATCATTAAGCCCGAAGGAGTCCACACAGTAACAGTTATCAACCCAATAAGCAAAAGGTTACTTCTTAGAGAGAAGCTATTTATAATAGTATTTGGCAAATAAGTATTTTCTAGCATAAGTATCAGGTCCTTCTCACCTATGGCTTTTGTATAATAGTTATAAGCTTCGTTGTAATCTTTCTTGGCATAGTATGCATTTCCTTGTTCCTTGAAAGACTCTGCCTCTCTGAAAAGGAAAGAGAAAAATCATGTTACCATATGTAAGGAATAACCCCTGTAATCTTATAGGAGCAATCTTTGGTCTGCAGCCCCTGGCACATTGAGCTGAAAGTTAGTGTGATACTTGAAGGAATTTATAGATTTATTCAATAGGCTGATGGACCAAAAGGAGGTGCTAATAAAAGAATGTAAGTTCTTCAGATGTTATTTTTTGTCACTTAGATACATTCAAACTAAACCAAGAAAACTCCTCTCATGTTGCCTGCCCTGCTTTGCCATTCCTGCCTGCAGTCCTCCTTCTGCAGGATGGGCAAATTTAGACATTCCCTCACAGCAACTGAATTTTTGTATCTATTTCCTTTCCTTTGTGTCACGACTGCTGCTTTTTTTTGCAAACTTACAGAAAAATTGGTTACAGGTAATTCCATTCAGGGGCAACTGATTTCTCAATGTGAAATGGGTCACATCCTTAAGAGTTTTAATGATTTAGTCTCCTGAAGTGGCTCATGTGTTTGTCACTGGAAGGACAAGCAAAGCAAAAGCAGGTGGCCAAGGAGTTAAAAGCACAGCATACGAGTGTTTAAGATGGGGACAGAGCTCAGTGACAGCAGAGATTAAGAACTTGGATGACAGAGACATACTAGATACAAGCTGCTAGTGCCATGCTAGAAGGAGTACCCATCTACTGGTGTTCCCTCTGCCCACCATGTCTATGTCAGTACTTAATGCCCCCTTTACCATCCCTCCAGTAGCTTGTATATTCAGCAAGTGAGTTATATGAAAAATTTTTCCCCTACCCCAAAGATCCTTTTTTTTTTTTTTTTGAGACAGGGTCTCATTCTGTCACCCAGGCTGAAGTGCAGTGGAACAATCATAGCTCCCTATAGCCTGAAACTCCTGGGCTCAAGCAATCCTCCTGCCTCAGCCTCCTGAGAAGCCGGGACTACACTCAGCTAATTTTTCTTTTTCTTTTTTTTGAGACAGAGTCTCACTTTGTTGCCCGGGCTAGAGTGAGTGCCGTGGTGTCAGCCTAGCTCACAGCAACCTCAAACTCCTGGGCTTAAGCAATCCTACTGCCTCAGCCTCCCGAGTAGCTGGGACTACAGGCATGTGCCACCATGCCCGGCTAATTTTTTCTATATATATTTTTAGTTGTCCAGATAATTTTTTTATTTCTATTTTTAGTAGAGACGGGGTCTCGCTCAGGCTGGTCTCGAACTCCTGACCTCAAGCGATCCACCCGCCTCGGCCTCCCAGAGGGCTAGGATTACAGGCGTGAGCCACCGCGCCGGCCAATTTTTCTTATTTTTTGTAGAAATGGGGTCTCACTATGTTAACTAGGCTTCAAGATTGAGTTTTTGAAACTGTACCATTAGACAAAAGTGTACATTTCTAAAGAAACAATGTTATTAATTGGGCATTACATTCTTGACCAAGTAACTAGAATCAAATCAGACATGACCAATAGTGTTTTAAAAGAACAAACCAGTTACCTCTATCAAAGATACCCAAAATCATTCTACTGCCCAACCTGAGTGATAAAGATAATTCTTTACTGAAATGATTTCTGTAATATAACTAAATATCTGAACATTTTTGTTATAAGGAAGAATCTTTGTTTCTTTTCCCATCCTTCACACATACACACAAAAAAGAACTCAGTTCACGGTTGTCTGAAGTGGGGACGAAAGTCATAGTTCTTAACCTTAGTGACGGTATGGGAGTTTACAGCTTGATTCTATGGACACTGGCACTGGGGAGATTTGTGATTTATTTACTTACGTATTTTAAACTACAAAACTGGCAAAGTCACCCTCCTTTTATTGAGGTGATCCTCCCCCCTCCCATTCTTCTCCATCACTGTCCTGGCAAGCCCTACTAATATGAAAAGGTTGCTAGAAGAAAAGAGAAGGAAATGGGAAGGACTATAAACGTGAACAGATTTGAACTGTGGACATAAATCTGCTTGATTAATTTTATTATACCAACTGTCACAATGCTGTGAAGAGGCCATCTGCTATTAAAAGTCTTCAAGAAGGATTTCCCAACTGCAAAACTTAAAGGACCAACTGAAATCTTACTAAATGGTATACCATCCTATAACTCTAAATGAAGCAAAGTACTAGAAAAACTCTGAGCAGTCTGCCTTTTAAGAGCATACATGCCAAGGGATTTGAAGAACGAGCTTCCCTCAAATTGGATTTCAGGAGTTGAGTCAAAATGTCGTGAAGAAATGGAGTAGTAAATTCCAAAGTAGATGCTAGGCCCAAACTGTATCTGAGATCTAGCCTCCTCTTCAGTCAGCTAGTGGCTAAGAATAGGCATCTAGGCACTTGGACACTGTGTCAGCAGTATAAAGCTTGTTAGTCAAATGTGAAACAATCTCTTGAGCTACTGAAAGGTGCCCCTCCCTTCCTGAAACACTACTCCCATGGAGGTGAGTTCAGCATTGAATTCTGATAAAAATATCAAGGATGATTTCTGTGGAATAGTACTAATAATTATTGAGGCCAGGTAGTTTCCATACATTATCCTCTCTAAACAACTAGTCAAGTGAGTTTCATTATCCTCATTTTTCAAAGGAGGAGATTAAAGCTTGAAGGTTAAATAACTTGCCCAAGGTCAGGATGTGACCCACACTTGTCAGATTCCAAAGCTTATACACTTTCTACTGTGCTAAGCTTTCTTTCTGATGCTCACCTCTACCTACTGCTAAACACTTTGAAAATTAACCTGTACCACCAAGAATAAAATGAGGGCAATAAATATAAATTTCTTTAAACTAAGACACAAAATAGCCGCAGCATGTAAAATTCAACCCCAGAACTGAAATCCGGATTTAAATGAGCTAAATGACATTCCTAAAAATTAGTCAGAGAGGGAGCAGGGCTCCTTTCTCTTTAAGATGCGAGATCTAATGAACTGGACTTTGCCTCCCCCAAGAAATGCATTTTCTTTTAGTAAATGGTGAGTAGATTCCATTCTAGAGCAAACAAAGCAAGTAATGTAGAGTCAGCCCACAGCAGAAAGAACAAGAAGAATTGTGTTGTGACAAGTTACCATGTTTTTAACCTCACACTGCACAGCATCAGGCCAGAATTAGCTATTCCCACACAACTGCCTCATGTAAAGGACTTATTTTCATAGAAACGTGGCTGATTAACAGCTGCCTAAACAATGGGCACTTAGTGCTTTTAGACTGAATGTTTATTTTTTGCCTCCAGGTCCAATGCCCAAAGTGGAGTCCCCCCTTCATTCTGAACCTCCCCACAAAATATGCAACAAGCTTTAAGTGACGGGCCTGACCCTGAGAGACCAAGTGAGGAAAGACTGGATCTTTGGAATCCAGCATGGCAGCAGCAAGAACTGAACAGGCTGCATCAGGTACAACTCTAGGGTTAAATCTATTCAAGTCCTGCCCTGGAGTCTGAGAAAGGGCTGAAGCTTGTTCAAGTTGCCCTCACAGCAAAGGGGCTGAAAGATGAGATGTCAAAGGCATGGGACTGGAAAAGAAGAAGAGCTGGTTAACACTGGAGTTGAGGGCACCATGGTAGCATCTGTCACTCCACTCACTGCCAGGGTCGATTCATTTGATAACTAAGTGAGGTTACAACATATACCTACTGAAACACATCAGTACTGAGAAAGAAGAATTAGGATTAATTTGGTTCACCTGAACCAATGAGAGAGAGGGGGGGGAGAGGGGGAGGGGGGGGGAAGGATTCCCAAGGGAGTAAACTAACTGATTATTTTCTGTGGCTACAAAATTAAATTCAGACTAAACCCTGAAATATAGTACCATGGCAAATATACCTCTAGTGCTTTTTAAGATTTTCAAAGTGTTTCCAATGAAGATTTTCAAATGGCCTTCGGGAGTGGTGATGGCAATAATTTCACAGGTCCTCTAGCAGAGGAAGAGCTACTGAGGCACCCAAGGTAACTACACAGGTTTCCTAACTCCTAGAAGCCTGTTTTTTTCCCTCTAGATCCTGTTAGTGTCAAGGTTTTTAAATTAAAACTAATTTATCCAGTTTCTCATCCAATCCTTGGGTCAAGTCTACGCAGAATAAGGTTCACAGCTCTGATTCACCAAGAGATGCTGGGAATGACTATATCTCCACCAATCCAGGTCTTTCACTTTAATTGATAGCAACAAATTCTTCTGACGACAACTACTGAAAGAAAGGCTTTCAAAAAAAATCTGTCTGCTCTGGATGTATGATGGAAGGATCTCCCATAACAGGATCAGCACTGGAGGGCCCTTACCAGCAAGAAAACTGCAGCTTTGAAAACCTGCTCTTCTACACTATATGTGGGTTAAAATCCTTTGAACATGCATTGGGAGTTACATCCTCTCCCTCCCAATTCAGCATTCATTCATTGCTGATGCTAATTACTCCAACACACACTGTCAAGCGAATCATTTGGTATCACACAGGTCTTAGCAGGGCTCAGAATCATGTGATCAAATCAGACAACTTGGGCCTATCATTGGCAGCCACCTTTGCACATTTACAGCTCAGCTAAATTAAAAACACATTAAAACACCACAGTTGACATTGCAATGTGCCCGAATTAGAGGCCCCATAAAAATTTCCATTTTCTCTCTAAATACTTCCAAGTTGAACACTTAAGCAAGATCTCTGCCTTAAGCCAAATAGTCTAACTTTTAGCAATTAAATAGGAACTCAGAAACTTTCATGGGCCTCCACTAACGCAGACTTAATTGGGTGATAGTTTTTTAAATGTCTTTAACATGGCAGGGGTCTCTCTCTGGAACTGTTTGACATACCATGTATTTGTAGATTATTAAAACTATGAGATTCTTTATCATTTGTACCATATAATTGTAAGATTTATTCCACCCCATTGCATAAAAAATAAGGACCAGCACAGTTTCACTACTCTGCAACATGTGTAACCTAGGAAATGCTGATTGGATTTTTGTATGACAAAAAAATATGCTACATGGCTTTTATTTCAAGTATTTGGCTAGAATAATATTTTTAATAAAGTTAAGCTCTTCCAATAGCATTAACAATATTTTAAATCAAAACAGATACAGTAGCTTGAATGAATTTTTTGTTTGTGGGTTTTTGAGTTTTTTTGTTTTTTGTTTGCATTTTCTTGATGTATTCTGCTATTCCTGAAATCGAAGGGAAAAAAATCTAGTTTTGCTAAAATTACAACGGAGGACAAAATGATTTTTTTCATTAGAGTAGAGGCTTAGTAGCTTTTGACTTTTGAGAATATTTTATTGGCAGTAAAAACTTTAGAAGATGTCTTTCTCTTCCTTCTTTTCCCCTTCAGGCTATTCACAATAATACTTTATACTGCCAACGAGTCAAGCATTCTTTATGCATTATAATTATACTCACTATTTCCAAAATGTCACCTTACTCTATGATTGTTGTGCTCCATTTTTTTTTTTTAGTCAAGTTTACTAGTTGCCCGTTCATCTAGAAATGTCCTCCACCCTTCAGAATTTACGGGATGTTGGCCAGTCTCCGAGTAGAAATTCCTTCCTTCTTCCCACAGTCCAAGACCTCTTGTCCCCAGTGGCATGTCACAGGGCCTGTTTCATGTTGTACTCTCTCTGACCTTCATGAGAGAATAAAGCAAAAGGAGCCCAGAAGCCTGACTTCTATTCCATCTTAGCAAAAGCAAGTTATTTCATTTCTTTCTTTTAAATCTTCTAATCTAGGAGTGAAATGGCAATGTAAGTTTCACATAGACAAGTGGAAGCTATATACAAGTTGGAACAATTCCACAAATATTGCAAGGCACCGTATGCTGGATGCTTCATAACTGTCCAGAGAAAACAGATGGGGGCTCTATCCAACTGCTACCTATTAGCAAAGCTATCTGCTAAGCAGCTTACTTTACCCAATGTCCTACAGAATAGACAACTTCTGCTTTCACTTTAAAGCACAATTAAAACAACCCTGTACACCCTCCCCACCCCCAACAAAAGAGGAAAGGTGAAAGACAAAGATGAAGAAAATTCCTTAACACACCAGTTCAAATTGTTCTGTGTGTGGACCTTCAAGGGGAAGCCTCAACAGGCAGAGCCAGGAGGGACACAAGATGCTCTAAGAGGAGTCACAGATCAAGACTCTACAAAGCAGTAGCACTCTCTACTGCTCGAGCAGGGAAGGACACCAGGCAGCGCTCTGGAGTTAACTGTCTTAGTGGGGAAAAGCAACCGACCAATCCAATCCTGTCAGAAATCCTACCACCGCAGGCAGAAGGATATTCACTCAGAAATAGATGCCTCAATTGTGAATTTTAAACTTATGCTAGTTCTTAAATGAGAGGTGTCACAATCTATGGCATCTACCTAACCTTCTTTTACCCCTGGGGAGAGGAGATTCAACCATAAAACTACTTCTGAGAAACAAGCCTCTCTGAAGTTGCTCTGAGGACACAAGTCACTGATTTTTCAGCATTAGCCAGAGGCTTGTTTTCATAACATATCCCCAAACCCACCATTTTCTATCCCTTGGTTCCCCATTCTGTGACATTTCTCACTACACTTATGGGGACACCAGTACCCATCAAAAATCTAGAACTGAGGAAATACAATTAAGAAAACTTGTAAAAAATTTTCTGAGTTTTTTTTTTGAGGGGGGATGACGGAGGAGGGTGGAGTGGGAACCAGAGTGGGGAGCCTGGATTGTCAACTGGTATTTTGTTTCTCTAAGTTCTCTTGATTCCTCAGTTCAACAGGTAGTTTCAGAGCAAACCATCCAAGGAAGAACTCTAAGGACAGAAACTCCAAAAACAAGAGAGGTTCCTGTTTGCCCCTCACACCCTCACCAAAAATAACATTAGAATCAGAGAGATGGTTAACATGGCTTTATCTGAAAATCTAGCCTCCCAACAAAAACTGTTAGTCACATGCCAATAGAATAGTAGGTCTCAGAGTCAGGCTTTGAAAGTCATATATTCCTCTTATTAGCATTCTCAAAAGCCTCAACCATTCATACTCCTGCCAACAGTGGCGTAAAACACAGGAACTGCCATTTTGATCTGGTTGGAGGAAGGAAAAAACTGTCACTCCAATAAAATGAATAGCCTACCATATTAACTACACTCTGAATCCTGCTCTTACTGCTGAAATTCACACAGTTTAAAAGAATACCTGGAAGGACTTCTAAGTAACTTCCACATCACTCAGCACTGGAGAAACGGGACCAAACATTAGTAGAGTAAGGAATAAATGAGTTCTCAGAGGGACTTTGCATCAGGCCACAAGGCACCTAGGCAGCCGCCGACTATTGTTCTCCAATCTTCCAAAGTCCTAGAGAAAGAAGGCAAAGGCAAGTGCCCAGTACTTGGCTTTTAAAAACTTTTATTTAATAAAATATTAGACTCAATGACTAAACTAATCCCTGATTGGTTGGAATGTACAATAAGGCTGGGCTTTCAGCCAATCAGAGTTCTGGTCATTGGGACTAGATTAGACTCTAGAGCAACTGCCACTCACTTAGCCCAACATTTTCTCAAAATTGGTCAGTTTCCCTGGCACTGGCTAATACATGGATCTAACTAAAGCAATAAGACAGAACCTTCCTCTGTATACTACATTTGCTCCAGTTACGATTCTCTAACAAATTTGCCACTTGTTAGTATCAGGGTTCAATTAATTTGCCCGTATTCAGCATTCTGTATTCCTAGGTTTATCCCTTCCTTAACCATGACTCATTTCTCCCATCTCCCATTTCTTCATCTTTGACCACACTTAAAGCATACCAAAATAAAAATGAAGTGTTTCTCACTGACTTGGGTTCAAGGTCAAAGATAAATTACCATTCAGCTTGCAAGGTTCCTGAAATGTCTAGCTGCCTGCCCTGAAACTTCTAGAGGAAGATTAGGATGATGAACTCCTAAGAATTTAAAACACGGTAAGGAAGAAAGGGGGTGAGGAGGAAAGGCATGCCCACAAGGTCTTCAGTTAAGTAAGGCCAGGAACTCCAAAATGCCGGAGAAGCTGCAGCAAACAAATAACAACTACAGCAGACGCTGGGATGTGGATTTAGGATTTAGTTCTTCCCACTAGTAGTATGGATAGAAAAATAAAAGCCAAAATCCTAATCCACAAAGAGTTTACAATATCTAGATACTAAGAAAGGGCCTATGAATAATTGCTCTTGTTTGATCCACCAGGAAGACAGACACAGAGAAGTTAAGATTATCAGCTCAAGGAATCAGGTAAGGATGGCCCTGCTCCTAAGGGTATGGCTTCCTTGATTCTTTTAGACCTCATTGTCCAGTCACACAAGGTATACACTGAGACACTTGAAAGCCCTCACATTTCTCATAATAAAAGGCTACCTACAGAGACCAAACTGCTCCCCAGCCCAGAAAACTTTAAGGTATTCACATTTTAGGTAAAGCAGTCAACAACTTCCCAGGAAAGTTAGTTGAAATGCAAAACTTCTGAAATTTAACATTCTGGGTCCTGAGTAGCTTTATCTGTTCTGGTGGGCAAAGAGAAACAAATAATCTTCATGATTTTGAACTGCCAGCTAATCTTTTATTTCAGCCTCTTAGCTGCTACAACTTTGTCATAATGACAGGCAAAAAAAAAATTGAAATCCATTTCTTTCCTCTCTAGACACACTAAAGCTAAGGAAATAAAACATGTAGCCATTTAAAATGCTGCAACCATGAGGTCCAATGTCTTATAAGCTCCTTTCATTTTGCCCCCTGTAGGACTGTGACAGTTTAGAGGCAGCAGGATGCATCTGAGCCAAGATGTAAGGAAGGAAAGGACTCCTTGTTGGATCTCACAACAACAACCCAAGAGACTCATCAGCTCTTGTATCCCTAAGTGAACTGGTAGTAGGACTGTAACAAGAGAGACAGGAACTTGGCCAAATGACTTTAACCAAGCCAGACAGTAAAAGGGCATTTGTAAGGGATGTCCCTCCCACTGCCCTCTGCTATGCCTACACAGGAGGGTTCCAGGAAACACGAAAAACATAAAACCACCTCCCTCCAAAGCTTCTAAATCTCCACTCCATTTTCAACACTTGGAAAATCATAAACAAGGCTTTATCATACTAGCAGAGCCTAGTGTTTACCATGCTAAGGATGCCTTATGTGACAAAAAGTCAAACTAATTTTTTTATTTCACCTATTTTCACTTTGATAAACATCTATGGTTTTTAATGTCTTAAAGAGCTCTATGTAAATCTATTAAATATATCTCTATTTGGTAAAAATGCATTTTTCATAGTTTATGTTTTCTTACTGACAGATATAACTGTGCATTTTACAATCAATGACATCTTAAATTCCATGAAATAAAGTAGTTAACGTAAGTCAACACCCTCCTTTATTTTGGTGTACTGTTACCAAACATCATATATTTTGTGAGATGTGGTCACATTACAGCATTACTTATTTTATGTTTCTTAATATATCTTAACTTACCACAATTTTATAATAGAATATCCTCTAAGGCTGTGATTTTTTTTTTTTTTTAAGAAAAATGATTTGCTGGCTGGGCACGGTGGCTCACGCCTGTAATCCCAGCACTCTGGGAGGCCAAGGTGGGAGGATGGCTCGAGGTCAGGAGTTTGAGACCAGCCTGAGCAAGAACAAGACCCCCATCTCTACTAAAAATAGAAAGAAATTATCTGGACAGCTAAAAATTTATAGGAAAAAATTAGCCGGGCATGGTGGCACATGCCTGTAGTCCCAGCTACTCGGGAGGCTGAGGCAGGAGGATCGCTTGAGTCCAGGAGTTTGAGGTTGCTGTGAGCTAGGCTGATGCCACGGCACTCTAGCCCGGGCAACAGAGAGAGATTCTGTCTCAAAAAAAAAAAGAAAAAGAAAAAGGATTTGCTTTAGATAGAGGGCTTTGAAGTGAAACCCAAATTAGGAACTCTCTATATCAGAAGTTTACACTGAGTAGGATGAGTTTTTAAAACTACCTATGGTCAAGTCCCTATTTATTGCACAGAAGAACCACTGAACTCTTTTCGAATACAAATACATTCGTACTATTCATTTAAGCTCTGTCTGTGTTGGGAGGAGTTTCGTTTCTCAGTTTGCAATCCTTAATGATGTAAATGAGCTGATGATGCTTAACGTTAAATATCTGGAAAGAAGCAGGAAATGACATGAAAACTCAAAACTAGGAAAAGAGAGATTGGACTCTGGTATCCTGGCTTCTCTGGTATCTCTAACTTATTACACCTTTTTTTTTTTTTTTTTTGAGACAGACTCTCGCTCTGTTGCCTGGGCTAGGGTGCTGTGGCATCAGCCTAGCTCACAGCAACCTCAAATTCCTGGGCTCAAGCGATCCTCCTGCCTCAGTCTCCCGAGTAGCTGGGACTACAGGCATGTGCCAACCACGCCCGGCTAATTTTTCTATACATTTTTAGCTGTCCAGATAATTTCTTTCTATTTTTAGTAGAGACGGGGTCTCGCTCTTGCTCAGGCTGGTCTCGAACTCCTGAGCTCAAAAGATCCACCCACCTTCAGCCTCCCAGAGTGCTAGGATTACAGGCGTGAGCCACCGCGCCGGCCTTATTACACTTTGTTAAGCCTTTCAGGTCCCAACAGGTCAAGAACGTGGGACACTGGCTTGATAACTATTCACTGTGCATGAGTACCTCTTACATTTCTAATTTGGATAGTAAAAATCTCAGAATCCTGATTTTAGATCTCATGAACTAATTCTACATCACCACCTTAAATTACCCAGACATCAGGGGCTTGGTATAAACAAATAAAATATATAGGAAAGAGACTAAGGATCAAATTAACCTGCAGATGATAAGGAAGGGTCTCAAAACTTCCAGAACCTTTTCAACAATTCCGCTTTAGGATTAGAACAAGTATGATGACCCACAACTGTGTTCCACCCCCACTTCTACTAACCTGGCTTAGCTGCTGCCAGAATCCAGAGTGTTCTCGAAAACCACTCACTCAGCAGCTGCCTTGGCTAGTCCCGACTGGCAATCTCGAGCCACTGCGGCTGCCTAGGAGTGCCAACAGCGCCCAAGCAGTTGCCCTCCTTCGTGCTGCTTAAGTTAGGAAAGAACAGTACTGGGAGAGACAAGGATCTCATCCAGAAAGGACGTGGGAAGAGGAATCTGACGTGCAGAACATGAGATAAACCCCTCACTCGCCTTTCTCTGTCATCTTTGACTTCTGGGGTAACCTGGGGCCGACGAGGTCAATAATTGAGGCACACAATCACCTTGGACCTAGACTAGCGGTAGCTGGGGGTGTAATTACCGGGGGAAACGGGATGAAGGAAACAAGGGCTTTGGAGATGGAAAGTGCAGACGGACAACAATGCACGCAAGTTAGCAAGAGAAGGCGAGGGTCGAGGACGATGCAAGGAAGTCGTCATCAACGCCGCGCCGCCTCCCCCACTTCACAACAGACCTCTGAGGTACCCCTCAGAGACCCGGCCTCCACAAAAAGGACGACCTTCCCCTCAGCCGGAGAACAAGGCCGTACTTCTGCTACCCCGCCAGGTGGAAGCGGGAGGGGAAGGCGCCGACCCCCACGAGCGCTCCTTCAGGGGGTCCACCTGGACTTGATTTCAGATGGGGGTGTTCGCGGAGGGCGGAGCATCGCCTCAATAGCTGGGTAGCTGCAGCATAGCAGGGACAGACTTCCCTGAGCCACGGAGCTGAAGCTCGCCCCCTCCAGTACCCTGCCACCCGGTTACCTCTTCGCTTCCTCGTCGTCTAGCAGCTCTGGCTCGGTCGCCGCCATTACCACATCGCACTCCGCGGCAGCCGCCATCTTACCGCCGGGACCAGAGAGCCAGGTGGGAGGCAGGCGGTGAAGAGCACTTCCGGTTGGAGCATCGAGCAGCTCAGCGGCGCCGCGCCCAGAGGGACTCTCTCGGGTCCGTCTACCAGCGAGAAGCTCCGCTTGGGGCCAGAGCGGCCTCCCGCCCCCGGAGGTCCACGGCGGTCTCCGCGCCGGGGCGGGGGCCCAGGGACGGTTTCTGTGCGTAGGGGGCGCCACTTTACCCGTGCGTAGGAAAGGGGGATTATAACAGGGTGTAGCCTCTCTAGGGCTTGGCTTTTTTCAGTATTCCAAGAGCCTTGTCGCCATAGCAATTTCCAATCCTAGAGCGTCTGCTGTACGGCTCAAGAGATTCCTGGTTAAGTGGGGACGAGGTGACCAAAAACTCTGGAGGCAAAGAGTCCCCACTGTTACCTTCCTGACCTTGAAGTGTGTCCACAGCTTCCTCCCGGGAAAAGCAAGAAGAGACACTTTGAGCCCAGTTCCCCTAGCTTTCATCGTTCCCTGGAAGCCCTGCCCAACCAAGCCAGGGGAACGCAGGGCGTCTTCACCCCGCACCTTTCATCCCCTCGGATCTCCAAGCACCAACTGGTTCATTACCCTAATGACGCTGACCCTTTTATGAGGCTGCTTTCATGTCAGCCGCCTGGGTGTGCCATCTCAGCATTAAGCCTAGGAGGCTGGCATGACATGGCGTCCCAGACCGTGCCCTGGAGTTTATAAGGAAGCTCATGGGGTGAGGTCCCTGCTCCTCATTGTCCCTCGTACTCCACCTCTCCTATAAATTCCCTGCTCAGCACGCTTGCTTTGCAGAATGCAGTCGGGATTGGGAACTCATAGGGGGCAAAGACACAGTTCAATCATCTTTGTTTTTCTTTCCTCACCCAAACCAGTATTTATGGACTTGAATTAAATTGGGATTTTCTGAGGTTAAATTGGGTAAGTTTGCAGTTATAATTTAAAACTAAGAAGAACTAAAATAAGGGGGCAAGGGAATTTTAAAAGGATCTACCTGCTTCCTCCAGAAAACAGTATTTGCCAGTGTCCCTACCCTGTTTGCATGGTGCCAGCTTATCAGTGCAGAGAGAGCTGAAACCACCCGGACCACTAGGTAGGGAAGGATAGGAGAAGCTCACTAGGTTGGAGTGGGTGGGTGGCTGGGGTCATTTGTCCAGCCAATCATTCAACAGCCCTTTCCAAAATGCCTGCTCTACTAGGTTGGGAGAGCACAAGACTCCCAGACCACCTGCTCACCTGCCAGTGGCTCACAGTCTACAGTCTAAATGTAGCACACCTGTCTTTGACCATCTTCCCACTTTGTGTTTTCTGTCTCTATGCTAACTCATTTGTGCCCACAGCTTTAACTTCATCTGTTGATGACTTTCAACTCTTGATATCTCCAACCTAGACCTTTCTTCCAAGTTCCAGACCTGTATCTCCAACTATCTACTATTTATCTTGTGGATGTTTCATAAACCCTCAAGGCTTAACATATTTAAATTGAATTTTTCATTCTCTTCCACCCCTCAACAACAGAAAAAAAAATGCCATGTGTCCTGGATTCTCTTTCTTGAATTCCTTATCTTGTTGAATGTATTCAACCATGCACCAAATGAGAAAGATGGAAGCTATGAACTCCTCCCTCTTTCTCACTTCTGACTTCCAATTCATCAACAAGTTTTGTTGATTTGCCAACCAAATTATCTTTCAAATGTATCTCCTCCTTTTCATCCCAATTCAGACTTTAATCATTTTTTTTTTTAAACTTGGAATACACCGGGCACAGTGGTGCATGCCTGTAGTTCCAGCTACTTGGAAGGCTGAGATGAGAGGATCACTTGAGCCCAGGAGTTCAGATCCAGCCTGGGCAATAAAGTAAGACTCTCATCTCTTAAAAAATAAAAAATAAAACAGTACCAGGCACAGTGGCCCATGCCTGCAATCCTAGCACTTTGGGAGGCTGAGGCAGGAGGATTGCTTGAGGCAAGGAGTTTGAAACCAGCCTGAGCAAGAGCTGTCTCTACTAAAAATAGAAAAATTAGTCAGCTAGGGGCATGCACCTGTAGTCCCAGCTACTCGGGAGGCTGAGGCAGGAGGATTGATTGAGCCCAGGAGTTAGGTGTTGCAGTGAGCTAATATGATGCCACTGTGCTCTAGCCCAGGTGACAGAGTGAGACCCGGGCTCAAAAAAAGAAATAAAGTAAAATAAAAAATACAACAAAACTTGGAATACTACAGTAGTCTCCTAATTGGCCCAGTCTCATCTCCCTCCATTCTTCCCTCTTCTGCCAGAGTGACCTTCTTACATACAAAACTGATCATGTAACTTCATTGGCAATGGCTTTTCATTGCCATCAGTCTGACCTTTTGGGCCTAACACTGATTATTTGGCTCCTTTCTACTACCAGTGTTGAACCCAAGTACTCGTAGTTCCAGAAAATGTCATGACTCTCCCATCTTTCCTCCGTCCTAGAACACCCTTTCCCCTCAAGCCCTTCAAGCCTCAACACAGACGTGACCACCCCGGAAATTTCACCATAATGCCCGCTATCCCAAAGTTAAATGCCCCTTTGCTGTGCCCCCTTAGCACCTCCGTAATACTACTCACCATGGTGTACTGTAACTGTTGGCTTATCATCTAGCTTCTCCAGTCGGGGAAGTTCTGATGGGCAGCCACCGTGTCTAACTTGTCGGCTTTTTCTCAGCATGGGGCCCTGCACCTGGTACAGGGTAGGTGCTCAGAAAGCATTTGACGAATGAATGAGTAAACGAAGCGTTACAGTACTATGGCAGTCTTTAGAGAGTGAACATTTGGGCGTCAGAGACACCAGAACAGCAACCCACGTCCACGGAGCCTAGAACTTGATGCTCCCGCGCACAACAGGCCGAGTCCTGGCCGTCATGCCCCCTCCGGCCTCCGGAGGCGCTGTGCGGCCGGCGCTCGCTCTCCGCCGCCGGAATTCGTCTTGCCGGACGGAAGCTGGGGGGCGGGCACGCGGCGGGGGCGGGGACCGACGGAGCCCGCTGACCCCGGAGACAGAGGGGAGCGCTTGCGGTCGCGCCGCCCCGCCCCTGGACCCGCGCGCTGCAAGGGGCCCGGCTGGTGCCGCGGGGCCCCGGGAGGTGCGGAGCTAGGAGGCGAGGCTCGCCCAGCGCCGGGACCGGCCTCCGCCTCTAAAGGTGGCAGGTCTCTGCCTCTTATTTCCTCTGACCCCTGTGGCAGCCTCTTCTGGGGTATCCCTTAGTCGCGAGACTCACTACATGGGGAGAGGGCCTGTGTCAGGAGCTTCCGCGGGGAGGTTTCTGTCTGGGACCCTCTTGGGAAGTGGTCTCTATCTCTGCTCTTTGTGGGGGGAATCTTGTCCGGAGCTCTTGGGGAGCTTGTGTTTGGAAGTTTGCCTTTGGGGAGATCTCTGCCTGGGGCCTCTTCAGAAATCGAGTTTCTGTGTCTGGGCTTTCTCTTCTGGGTCTTTCAGTCCAAGGGCCGCAGAAATTGTCTCCTTCCCAAAGGCTTTTTTTCTTAGATTTCTTCACTCTGCTCTGATGTTCTTCATCTTAGCCATGGACTTGACTGGGGGTTAGAGGGAATTGTTTGTCCAGGTAAATCGTAGAGAAAAGCAAATTATCTTTTCTGTTTGCTCACTCTTCCCAGATGAGGTGGCTTAAGACAGCCACACAAAATACTATTCCTGCTTCTTTTTCCATGGGGTCATGGTTGAAGAGAAGAACTTGGGCTGAGCTCCCTTAACTAACGGATCCTCCACATCTTGTGCACAGAAAGGAACCCGGCTAGTGGTTTCTTTAAACTAGTGACTCTCCTCTCTATTTATAGCAACATTAACTGAGCACGTGCATTGTGCCAGGTACTGGCTAAGTACTGAGAATAGCAAAGATGAATAAAATACAGCTCACGGGCCAGTAGTGGACATAGATCAGTTCAATACTCTCCGCTGGATAGGGAGGTACTGAATCCCTGAGGCTATGCAGTCAGTGCAGAACTTAGGCTCTCAGTTATGGGAGGTCTGCCTTCTGTTTTGATCCTCTCTTCCCTCTCCTCACTCAGTGCGCTTCTGTTCCCCAAGGTTGAAGCCCAAGCATGGGGAAGAGCTGCAAGGTAGTCGTGTGCGGCCAGGCATCTGTGGGCAAAACTTCAATCCTGGAGCAGCTTCTGTATGGGAACCATGTAGTGGGTGAGTGTTGGTGGTGGTGGGGGGAATGGTGGAAGAAAGTGAAGAATAAGGAATACGATTTGTTTTTGTTTTTGGGGGGTGGGGGCAGAGTCTCACTCTGTTGCCCAGGCTAGAGTGCCATGGCGTCAACCTAGCTCTCAGCAACCTCAAACTTCTGGGCTCAGGTGATCCTCCTGCTTCAGCCTCCCAAATAGCTGGGACTACAGGTATGCACCACCACGCCCGGCTAATTTTTCTATTTTTAGTAGAGACGAGGTCTCACTCTTCCTAAGGCTTGCCTCGAACTCCTGACCTCAAGCGATCCTCCTGCCTTAGCCTCCCAGAGTGCTAGGATTACAGGCGTGAGCCACCGCACCCGGCCCAGGGAGTAGGATTTGATCACAATATGCAAAGGCTAAGAGCTGCTCCTGGTGGTTTTTGTACCCTGAAGAGTAAAACATCATAAACCCCAACTCTACAGCATTAAACAAATCTGGAGGGAGGAAACCCAACATCCAAGATAGGGAGGACAAGCTCCCATGTCACACTTTTGCTTAGCATGGTAGGAGTGTGAGATTAACGTCTGTTTCCCCGAATCATTTTAGTCCTGGCCAGACTTTCAGTTCTCTGGCCTCTACTCCTCAGCCCCCACATTCCTTTCTCTCCCTGTCTGGGCAGCCTGTTAGGATGTCCTCGTCACTCACGTTTCCTATTTCCTTGCCCACTTCAAACAGTTTTCTCATTTTATCCCAGGTTCTGAGATGATCGAGACGCAGGAGGACATCTATGTGGGCTCCATTGAGACGGACCGGGGGGTGCGAGAGCAGGTGCGTTTCTATGACACCCGGGGGCTCCGAGATGGGGCTGAACTGCCTCGGCACTGCTTCTCCTGCACTGATGGCTACGTCCTGGTCTACAGCACGGACAGCCGAGAGTCCTTTCAGCGTGTGGAGCTG
Organism: Lemur catta; assembly: GCF_020740605.2. Lineage (NCBI taxonomy): Eukaryota > Metazoa > Chordata > Mammalia > Primates > Lemuridae > Lemur > Lemur catta. The sequence goes on from NC_059142.1 coordinate 39,303,893, forward strand.
CTCAAGAAGGAGATTGACAAATCGAAGGACAAGAAGGAGGTGCGTGTCCTGGGCTCCTTGGGAGCATCAGTGGTGAGAGAGTGTGGGTCCTGGGCTGGCTTTGGGGGGCGTGGCATGGCTCTGTTCTCCACTTAGTTGCCAGGAGGTGGGTTAGGAGCTAAAGGTGGGGTAGAGGCCACTGAAAGTCTTCACCCCAGAGGTGGCCACGTGTTGAGGCTGCTCAACCAAAGAGGCTTCTCTTTAGCTTATGGGGTCCCTGACCTAACACATGAAGCCCCCCTAATCTTTCTTCTTGGCAGTTCTGGATTGTTAGCTATGAAGGCTCTTCTGTTCTCCAAAATCCCTGTCTAATCTACAGCTATTCTGGGTGTGCTTCCTCACCAGTTGTTTAGTCAGAACTAGTGACTGCTGGCAATGAGTATGTATGGGTGACAACAGGGCTTGTGATGGAACTCCGGGGGGTGGGGGGGCAGATGGAGGCCAGAATTTGAACAGAGGAAGAAGAAAAAACAACCATTTCCTTCCCCTCCATCAATAGTTTCTAATATAGAAAGACATAAGACATCAGCCATTGAGACTTTTCTCTCATAGAATTCCTAGGTGGCTACCAGCCCTATACCTGTTCTTGGGTCCATGGTATATCCACAGGCCTCTACTCTGTCCCTCTTCCCCAGGTCACCATTGTGGTCCTTGGCAACAAGTGTGATCTCCAGGAGCAGCGGCGTGTAGACCCAGACGTGGCTCAGCATTGGGCCAAGTCGGAGAAGGTGAAGCTGTGGGAGGTGTCGGTGGCTGACCGCCGCTCCCTCCTGGAGCCCTTTGTTTACCTGGCCAGCAAGATGACCCAGCCCCAGAGCAAGTCGGCCTTTCCCCTCAGCCGGAAGAACAAGGGCAGTGGCTCCTTGGATGGCTGAAGAGCTGCCATTCCTTCTTCATTCTCCCAGCCCCATTCTAGGGGCTCCAGAAAATGGGCTGAGAGCAAAGCAGGGGAGGGGCAGGCAAGCTGTCCTTCCTAGTCAGCAGGGGAGCTCCCCACTAGGCAGGCCCAGGCCACTTTTGCTCCCTCTGAACTCCAGGAAGTGCAGAGAATCTTGGTTAGCACACCCTCCCTTCAAACATCCAGCTTCCTCCCCACCCCCAGCTTTCATCCTGTCTGCCCCACTGTCACCTGGGGTGGTTGTGGGTCAGTGTCCCTTCCATCTGCTCTGGACCAGAAGCAGAGCTACCATGCAGAGGTGGCCATTCTAGGGTCTGGTTCCTATTATAGGGGTCCCACCTTCTGGGCTTCCTGCCAGTAAAACACACGCACACGCACACACACGCCTGGATTCTAGAGCAGGAGTGTCCAGGCTTCTTGTGTGTGTATGCTGGCATTAGGGGTGTGTCCTCATCCCTCACCCTGACCTTTCTCCTAGTCCTTTCCCTAGCTGGAAGAAGCTAGCTTCCTGGGAGTGTAATTTTCTGTTCTAAACACCCCTCCCACCCCCCCCAATTGTTTCACTTCCTCTTCCTGCTCAGGGAGCAGATGGGCCTCATTGGTCGAGGTGGAATGGAGCGATGACCAGCTGACTTTGTGACCCAGCAAGACCTTGCCCCTCTCGGCGCCAGTTTTCTCATCTGTAAGGTGACTGGAGTTGCTTAGCCTATCTCTTGGATCCTCTCCAGCGCTATGGTTTTATAAAGCTGTGGCCTCTCCCTCTTCAAGGTGCTAAGCCCACCGGCCCTGGCGGCTGGGACAACGCTCCCTCCAGCCACCAGGGGGCGGGAGTGCTCTTTCCACTCGGTCGCCAGAGTGGCTGCTCAGTGCCCAACCTGCAGACCTCTCGCCCGCAGGGCTGTTCTTCATCCCTTCCTGTGGTGGTTTTCAGCTCATGGCTGGACTTCTATTTAAAAGTGACCTGTATTTACACGCCTGCTGCTGCGGTGAAGGCTGGCCAAGGTGCTCCTCTAAAGCCCTTCTTACCTCAGATGCCTGAACAGAACGAGGCAAACCAGTAGCAGCTTCTCAGGAGCTGACGGGTCTTCTGCCGGGGCTCAGAGGGTGGCTACACGCTCAGCCAGCTGTACAGCCAGCTTCCAACACACAACTTCCCGTGCCCACCTTGTGCTTCTAGTGCACACACCTAGCCTGGGCGAGACCCTGCAGCCAGGCAACCTCCAACACTCGCCCCTTCTCCCCAGGACGGGAGGCGAGCCGAGCAGGTGCCCAGGGCTGGGCAAGTAGGATTAGGACATGTACAGGCTTGGGCTTCAAGTTAATTTATTGATGCTTTGGACACAATAAAACCACAACTGCTGTTATCAAAAAGTTTCCCTGCCCTCCCCCCTTTTTCTTGTTCTCCCATTGGAAATATCTTTTTAAAAAAACAAGGTACAGATGGACACTGGCAAAGTCCCATACTGTGGGGTAAGGGGTGGGATGGAGTTTGTGACACTGACTTTGACAGCATGAGGATGGGTCCTGCGAGCGGGTGTCGGACTGCATCCCAGCACTCTGCTTCACAGTGGGGTGCTGGTCCGGTTGAGAAGAGGGAAAGCTGAGTTTAGTGCTGGGGACCAGGGGTGGGGAGTTGGAGGGGAAGCTCTTCCTTTGGGACCCCTGGGGGGATTTGGTGTTAGCCTGGTCCATAGTCTGAGGGAGACCCAGTGACACCCCCCCCCCACAAGAGCTGAGGTTCAGGAGGACTCAGCGAAAGGCCAGGAAGGGAGAGCTTTTGTGGGATGGGTCACTCCCTCTATTGAAATTGGGCCCAGTCAGAACATCACCATCACCTGCCCCATTCTAGCTGCATCTTGTCTGAACAGATGAGGCCCCCCCAAAGCTTTCAGAGCCAGCCCTCACCCTACTTCCTTGGCTCTGCCTCACCTTAGCACTGCTTGATCAAGGGACTCTTGGGTCCCCTTTTCTTTTCCATGGTCTTTTGCCACACCCCCACGGTCACCTTGTCCTGATAGCCTTGTGCCCACTCCAGCTTGAGACCCTATCCGCTATCTCCAGTGACTCCAGAGAATCCAGTGAGGCCCTGAGCCTGGCTGTGGAGGTCACAGGCTTGTCCCATGCTGGGAGAGACTGGCTTGTAGAAGCCAGGATTCCTGGAGTCTGGCCATGTGGGTGTAGGTCTTGGGTCCATGAAAATGAGAGCACCACATGGCTGGGGCTGGGATTTTGCATACATCTTTGGGATTTATCAGGCTGGGAGGTGCAGGGGAGCCTAGGACTAGCCCAGAAGGCCTGGGAAAGGAGGGTGGGAATGGTCCTTGGACCAGGGGGCTACTGGTTGAATCCCCAGTCCAGACAGGGAAGGGCAGCTGCCCTTAAAACAAGCCCAGCCCTTCCTAGTTTGGGCAGGACCCCCTAAACTGTGGAAGGCAGTCTCTGTGGGATGTCGGAAACAGAAGCATCTTTAGGACAGGAGGAGATGGCGAGTGGCTGTTGGGAACTCAGCCCTGGCCTCCCCATGAGGGCTAATACGGGGCAAAGACGATGGGTCCCGTGGCAGGGCGGACGGCTCCCGCTGGGGTGCGAAACAGAGCTGGGCCCAGGAGTGGAGCTGGAAATAGGGTAGTGGCTGCTGTGGGGGCAGGCCGGAGGGCCAGGGGCCCAGGCAGGGCACAGATGGCAGCGGCTGTGGTGGGGAGTGGGCTGGGTAGGAAGCGGGCTGCCAGCGTCTTGGTGAGTTGCTTCTGCAAGGCCAGTTTAGACTACACAGAAAAAAAAAAAGGAATGGACACAGTCTGTAACCCAGAAAATCCCACCCCCTCCCCGGGCCCCATCCTCTGGTGTTTTGCTGCAGGAAAAACGTGCCTTTTAGAGTTCCAAACCTAAATCCTCTCCTCCCTTTCCACCCCCAATATTCATTCCAAAGGGCTTTCTCTACCACCTGTCTTCCTGACCAGAGGGAGGAAAATCTCAGGGTGGGAGAAGGGAGGAGGGTGCGGGTGGGGTGGGGATGGTCTCTAGGAGATGCACGCCCACCCCTCGCTCTGGACCCTAAGGTTCCTGCCCCAGCCCAGCTCCTATCCAAGCCCGCCTCCCCGGAAATTCCTCTGGGCAGATCCCAGGACAGCCCAAAACCCAGCCCCAGCTCCTTCTCTGCCTCTGAGCTGGGCAGCTTCCTTCCTGCCCCACCCCCAGTTGGACCCCACCGCCAGCCCACCCTCTCCCGTCCCCACCCGGGTCCCAGCTCTGTTGCCTGGAGACAGATACCTTGAGGATACTCACGGCCAGGGCTGCGTGCTTCTGCAGCTTGCTGTGCTGGCTGGAGGGCTTGGGGGGCTTCCCCGCCAGGCGGTCTTTGTGCCTCCTGCTGCTCATGTGCTAATGAACAGACAGATAGACTGGGGACAAGACTAGGAAGCCCAAGGACCCTAAGACTACTCTGTCATCCTCAACTGTCTCGCCTTTCCTTTACCCACTACTCACACGTTCAAAGCATGTTGCCTGAGTCCTCACCTCTCCCTCACAGCTCCCAGGAGCGAGGCCCTGGGAAGGGGAAGTAGGACTTGGCCTTCACCCTCAAGGAGCCCATGGCCAGCTGGCCTCACTCCTGCACACACACACACCCCCAGCCCTCCCTATTCTGCTCTACCTGCCCTCTGTCTCCAGGCTTCCTCTTCTCCTACCTTGCCCTGCCCCAGCCACCGCCCCTGGCTCCAGCCCCAATCCTGGCCCCACTTTTCCCACCTGCTTGAGCTGAGTCTCTGAATTGACCTGGAGCTGACAGAGGGCACAGTGGAAGGGGGGGCTGGGCCCCTGCCGGCCACCCCGGCCCCCTGTCACTCTCTTGGCCTTGTGTCCAGCCCCTCCCCGGGGCACCGGGCGGCCCCGGCCCCTGCGGGGAGCCCCTCGCTGACCTTCCACCATCCACCGGTGCTTGGCTCCTGGAGGGAGGGAAGAAAGTGTATCAGTGCAGAAGAGGGGCTGCAAGGGCCCCTCAACCTCATGGCTGCTCTGCACGTACGCTGCCCTCCAGCCACATCAGATTTCTCCTCCCAGCTTTTCTCTTCATGCCAACCTCCCCCAAGGAAGGTCTTCTTGCAGCGCGACGGGTCAGCTTCCCTTTTGCTCTAATTTGAGTCCCTTCTGCTTCTGATCTAACGAGAGATGGAGGAAGTATCTCCTGTCTTCTCTGGGGTGACCTTTCAGAAATGTAGTGACCTTTAGTTCTTACTGCCCCAGATTCCTCTTCCCAATTCTGCCTCCCCAGGGATGAACGGGAGAGCCCAGCAATGCCTGCCCAATAACAGCTGCATACAACACATCTGCTACCCAGTCCTTGAGTAAAGCACCCGGGAACGCAGGCCTGCCTGTCCCCCACCTCCCCCAGGCTCCAGCTCCTGCGGGCACTGACCTGTGTTGTGAGCCTGAAGTTGGGAGGCCGAGTTCACGGTCACCTTACACGTGGGGCAGTAGAGGCGCCCCTTCTCGCTCCTGCCTTCCCCACTCACACTGCTTTCCACAGCAGCCGCCGCCGGCTCAGGCCCTGGTGCCTCTCTCCCAGGCTCTGGGGAGCAAGATGGGCAGGAGGAAGAAGAGGAAGAGGAGGCAGCGTCCAAGAGATCTGCATGGGCTGGCTCCCTGGGTGCAGGGTCCGGAGTCACTGGTGGCTGGAGTGGAGGGCTGAGAGGAGGAGCTGCAGGAACTGCTGGGGACATGGAAGGCATCGGGGGAGAGTATGAGGCCTGAGATGATCCTCTGGACCATGATTCCAACCACTGATGATGGAGGTGACATGGTAGGGTGGAGGGGTCCCTGGAAGAGGGGTAACCAGCACTGGATCCCGGGCCCCCACTCTCCCCCTAACTCACTGGGCAGACTTGGGCCTCAGTTTCCCCAGCTGAAATTATAATGTTGGACAGAGTAGTCTCAGAAAGCCCTCAAAGCCCTGATATTCTAGTTATTTGCTAACCATTAAATAAGCAGAAATCACCAAAAAGATGCACTAGAATGTTCACAGAGCACTATTCGTAATAGCATAAAACTGGAAACCATCCAAATGGCCACCAACAAAAGAATAACTTTTGTGAAAACAGTGGTATGGTCATGCTGTGGAGCACTAATAGCAATGAAAAAGAACCAACTGCAGCTACATGCAGCAACATGGATGAATCTTGCAGACACAATGTTGATGAACATGAGAGGAACAAAACCCAGACACAAAAACCTACATACTCTGATTCATCAAACCCAAGTGAAACTGATGTATGCAGAGAAAAATCAGGATCTGTAGCTGGTTGAATAGTATCTCCCCCCAAAATTCATGTCCATCTGGAACCTCAGAATGTGACCTTATTTAGACACAGTGTCTTTGCAGTTAAAATTAGTTAAGGCGAGGTCATGCTGGATTATGGGGGGACTAATCCAGTGACTGGTGTCCCTATAAGAAGAGCATGTGGACAGAGAGGCACACAGGGGAGAACGTGGTGTGAAGACGGAGGCAGAGATCGTAGATGCATCTACAAGCCAGGGAACGCAGAGGACTGCCGCAGCCACCAAAGGCTGGAGCAGTTTCTGCCTCTGAGTCCCCAAGAAGGAGCCAACCCCGTCAACACCTTGATTTCAGACTTCAGAACTGTGGGAAAAAACATTTCTGTTGTTTTCAGCCACCCAGTTTGTAGTCATTCGTGATGGCAGCCCTAGGAAGCTAATACGGCAAGATGGTGACTGGGAGGGGCCCAAAGCTGGCTTCTGGGTGCTGGGAACATGTTTGCTGATCAGGGTATGTTCAGACTGGGACAATTCATCGAGCTGTAGATGCACGTGCCTTTGTTGTATGTATGGAATACTCCAACACAAGCAAAATTAATAAGCAGAAATCTCTCAACTCTTTTTCAGAAATCAGATTTCAGAGTGGAGCGGGGAGGGGCGGAGAAGAAGAGACTGACCTTTGCTCTGTGGCTCTCCGGGGGCTCCACTGGCCAGTGTCAGGGCCGGGGACACCACTGCCCCATCCTGGGCCAGGGTTTGTGGCCTCTGCTTGCTCTTGGCAGCTTCGACAGCCTTGAGTTTTCTGGCGTGTTTGTGGCCTTTGTAATGTGCTTCAGCTTGGTTCTGGGGACGGGAGGGCATGAGGTCACCATTCATTCACTGAGTCCACATGCCCCATCCAAAGCAGGAGCGGAGCAGGGGGACAGGCCAAAGGGAGGCAGGGCTTGGGTCTCACAAGGAGCAAATCCTTGTCATTGTCCTCATCATCACAGCATGAGTGGCCCCGAGGTTTACAAAATGTGTTCTCATACTTGAGCTCCAAGGCAAGCAGCCTCTGCCTTCAAATTCCAGTTCAGCCACTTAGCAGCTGTGCATCTTTGGGCAAGTCACCTCACCTCTCTAAGCCTGAATTTCCTCACCCATAAACTTTGTGACAATACTGACCTCAAGGGATTTTCAAAATTAAATGGGAACATGAATTATAAGGACCTAGTATATATATACAATAGATGCTCAATGAATGTTAGTCATCAAGTTTATAAATGTACAAATGGAGAGCAGTCCTCACACTTAGGGGTATATGCACCCAAAACATTCATCCCTTTGTTCATTTTTAAACAGGTAGTTATTGAGCCTGCTGGTTCCCAGGCACTGTGCCAGGGGCCTGCATGAGGAAGACATGGTCGCTCCCTCAGCGCAAATTCTCTGTCCTTTTTTTTGCGGAACTCATGTAACCTGAAAACCTGGCGGGAACCCCCAAATCTAGCCTGTCAATGTCATCTAAGGGTCCCCCCTTGTTGCTCCCCGGCCTACCATTCCCCAATGTAGGAAAGACAGGCCCGTGGCCCCTCCCTAGACCCCTCACTACAGCAGTCCTGCTGACACCTAGCCTAAACCCGATTGCCTGGACAGGAGGTAAACTTTCCCTGGGAGGCCAAAATGAGGCTCCTCCTCTAGCTAGGGTAGAAAGTATGCAGGCTTTTAAGGTCAGCCAGTCCTGGGTTCAAATCCCAGCTTTGCTACTTACTAGCTGTGTGGCTTTAGGCAAGTCACCTAACCTCTCTGATGCTCAGTTTCCCCATCTGAAAAGCAGGGATGATAGTGCCTCTGTCCATCTCAGGTGTGTCGTAAGAGCTATTAAATAATTCAGATGAGCATGAACACATTCTGTAAATTCTCAGGTGCTTTAAGAACTCAACTCCAGACCAGGAGCTAATGGGGTGGCCACCGGGACCCAGAGTGGGGGAAGGATCCAGAACAGGAGAAAGGCCTGCCTGCAGGAGGTAGGAGTGGAGAGGGGGGATTGGGGATGGGGATGGAGTCCCAGGGGGCTGGAGCTGAGCAGTGAAGGGTTGAGGGAAGGGGCAGAGGAATCTGGAGAGAGGAGAGGAGAGGATAGGATGGAAAAGACGGACCACAGCCCCTTTGCCACCTGTATTCCTCCTGGGAAGACTCTGGAAGCCCAGTCTCCAGCCCTCCCCACACACCCCTCCCCAGGCCTGCCTCTCCTACTCCCTCTCACCGCTGAGTTGAACCTCAGGTGACAGATGTTACAGGAAATGAAGAGCTTCTTCTTCAGAGGGGAGGGGACCCCAAACGTGTGGCTGATGACAGCTTTCTGCACTGGGTCCATCTGTGAAGGGGGTGGGATGGCACAATCACCCTGGGGTTGGCTCAGGAGGTGGGGGCAGTAAAAAATTCCCAAAACTCAAGACTACCAGGGAGGGCTGAGGTCAGCCTCTAGGAAGAACTTCCCCGTCCTGTGGATTTTAGACAGAAAAAGGAACAGTCTCATCCCTGGCTGACTTTATCTATCAGCCCGGACTTCTGTTCGGAGGCAGGGGGATGGCCAGAGTGACCTACAGGATTTTGGGAAATAGAACAATGTCCTGGTGATCACCCTGGCATCTCTTCCTGCCTCTCTGGGTCAGTTTTTTTTTTTTCTCCTTTGCAAGAATTACAACATTGGGACAGAGAGTTGGTCACAAGGAGAGGCAGGGAGGGGACAAAGAATCCTTCTATTGGAATTTCTTCCCCTACAACCCCGGCCTTTGGGCCTGGAGCTGTGGGCTGGAGGCTGATACCTCTTATCTCATCAGATCTGCCAGTCACAGGGCCTGAGGCTTCTGACAAGCTCTCTTGAGAGAATGAGGCCAGGCTGGGGAGGTGGGGGTACGTGGGGGGCCAGGCAGCAGCACGTGAAGGTCTGAGGGTTCCCTGAGTAGTAGGATCATTTCTTTGGAATATTATTAATAATTTGGGTGTTTTTTTCTTTTCCTTACTTTAAGTTATTTTTTTTTTCTACCGAACCAAGCCTTTACGTTCCCTTTTCTCGGGGGCCTAGGTGGTTGGGCCAAAAGCTGTTGTCTGAACTTGTCAAGAGAAACTTTCCAAACCTTCCCAAGGAAGCAAACAGAGCTTTTAGAGAAGCGCATGGGTGCAGAAACTTCCCTGAGAATATAAAAGAGGTTCCAACACTCACAGCACCCAAGGCTGGCGAGGTGACATAAAATTCATACCGCACTTGTCATTCACACACTTACACACATGGAAATGTGCAGACTAGTGCACAGGACACACAGCACAGAAGCTCACAGGCAGTTATGAATTTACAAACAAGCAGCACGATACACGCTCACATGCATACAAATGGCACACGACCACAGACAAACCACACAAAAACGCATGTGCCCAGAGGTCAGACATACACCAAACACATACACAGAAGACACAAAGACACAAAAAACCCTCAGATACATAGGCACACATATTGATTACATACAATTACCCAGGCATAAAGGGTTGTTTATAAACACACACACTGGACACCAACATACAAACTCACATCCACATATAACACACAAAGACCTACAGAGACACACTCTACAACAGACGGGCACACCTCAATTGCACACAGACACACACAGATCTTCCACAAAAGTCCCTATACAAAAACCCAAGTGGAACCTACAGTTTACAGGCCCTGTAGGCCCAGTAGTTGTGATGGCAGGGTGGGGAGAGGGGTGATACCGTCTTATTCTCCAGCCTAGGAGAGGGCAGGGCCCAGGGTCCCTATTTGGGGAGCACCTAGTCCTACTGGGGAACGTAGGAGGAGAATGAGCTCTTGATTAGACCCAGCTGCAGAGAGCTGGCCCCTCTGAGCCCACCTTCTGCCCACCCGCAAGCTTGGCTGCATGCCCCCACCCACCAGCCCGGCCCGTACCGTGCTGAAGTTGGGGAAGAGACTGAGCGGGGCGGCGCCATTGAAGTGGAAGGCGAGCAAGTGCTTGAAGTCCAGCGGGGGCTGCAGAGGCCGGGTGGGCAGGGGCAGGGAGGCCAGCAGGGGGCTGGGGGCACTGGAGGCCGGGCCTGCTGCAGGAGGAAGAAGGGCAGGGTCTGAAACGGGGAGCAGCCACAACAAGAGGCTGGTAGGCTTCTCGGGAGTGGAGCCAGGGCAGACTCCTGTCCCTCTTCACAAAGTGCCACCAGCCAAACCCAGGGCAATTACAGGCCCCATTTCTGTGCCCCTCCTCCCCACAGTTGGGGTAGCAGAGTCCACAGCTTCAGGCTCCCAGCCCAAAAGAATGACCCTCCCGCCCCTACACAGAGCATAACAGCCCACCAAACCCCCAAGGGGAGTCCAGCCAAGAGAAGGGACAGAAGGCTGGGGGGCGGGGGGGGGGGGGCCTGACATACACACCACATTGGAGACTGCATTATGTGCTGGGTTTCCACTTTATTGCAAATTAAACTCAAACCCCGGGGTCTAGGGAAAAGGCCAGGCCCCTCCCCTCTCACTCTAACTATCTTCCCCTCCCTCCAGATCCCCACACATTCACAGCCAGGGCGGACGGGCAGACCGGCAGGAATGGGAACCCCATGGGATCTGAAGGGATGTGATCCCCAGCTCTGGTGAGGCCAAAACCGCTTCCCCCAGGAGACAAATAAACACGGATTCCCGGGTCAGGCCCGAGGCCAGGCCCCAGAGGCAGCAGGTACAGCACTGTGGTTCTGCAGTCTTTGGTCTTAAAGATCTGAGGCATGGGCAGGGGAGGGCTAGGAACTTGGAGAGCAACCAGACTTTGAGGAAGAAAAACTTAGCAAAAAATTCAGTCCATTTGGGACTTTTTTGGCCCTTGTCATTGCAAAACCAAAAGAAGTCCTTTTAGATTTTTGTGTGTTAACACTATGAAAGATAGGATAGATTTATTTTACATTTATAGACTTATAAGTCTATATACACTGTCACATACAGAAAAGCCCTAAGGCAGCTTATTGGTAAGGAGGAGAGGGAGGGCACCACTACCTCTCTTGAACTGTTGTGCCCTCGAACCACTAGCTTCTGCACAGAGAGGGTGATGTGCTGTGTGTCAAAAACAAGTATGGCGCTCCCCAGTCACATGTGAAGAGAAGGGTTACTGTCAGGAGCGGGTCTAGGACATAGTCAAGGGCCAATTCTCCTTTTCCTCACCTGTCAATTCCTGAGGCCCAGGTTTCCTGCCTCCAACCAAGAACTCCCATCTTTTTTTCTAGGGCCAAAACTTGGGCCGAGTCTAGAAGATTAAAGGGTGAGCTAGCTACTCCTCACCAACTCTGCAAATGACAGGAGTGACTTAGAGTGCCCCAGACCCTAGCACCTCCTGCCCACATGCCCAGGCCCCTCTGGACCCAGTCCCTTCCTCCACAGTCCACCAGGCAGAGCAAGCATGTGGAAGGCAGGTGGGGGGCCCCAGGGCCCAGGGAGTCCATAGCTACTAAGTCAGCCTGGGGTTAGCACGGTCAGGCCCAGCTTGGCCCTTGGAGTGCCCAGGGCCCCAGGCTGGCTGGGCAGACAGAAGGCGGTCACCTTTAGGTGAGCTGAGACCCGAGGAGCCCCTCTCCCCACCCACTCTCTAAGAACTCCACGGCCAGCGCAAAGTCAAAATCATGCAGCGGGGGCCCATCCACTGCAATCTTCACCACGTGGCCGCCCCGGCCTTCCCCAGCCCCGCTCTGCCCCCACCACCGCAGCTCCCGGCTGCGGCCGACCTTGTCCAGGAGGCCGGCGCCCGCGGGCAGCGCCAAGGCCAAGGCGGCGAGTGCGGCGAAGTCGGGGAAGAGCTCGTGCAGCTCGGAGTGCTCGCACGCCAGCTGGGCGCACAGGGCCCGCGGGCCGAGCCGCCCGAGGCCGAACACCACGCGCTTGAAGAGGGCGAAGTCGCCCAGCGCCCGCTGGCGCACCACGGCAGGCGCGAAGCCCCGCAGCAGCACCCGCAGCGCGCCCTCGCCGTGTGCGCCCAGCTCCTCCGGCGCCTGCGGGTAGCGGCGGGGGTCGAAGATCGCCGCGAACGCGGCCACGGCGTCCAGCGAGGGCCCGGGGTAGGAGTCCCGCAGCCCCCTCCGCATGGAGTCCAGGAAAGACCCCCGGAGCTGCTCCAAGCCCCGGACCGCAGCCTGGGAGTAGCCGAGCAGCTCCACGCCGCGGTAGGTGCAGCGCCCGCTGCCCGCGTCAGGGTCCGAGGACGCCAGTTCCTGCAGGAAGCTCTGGAGGCGGGCCCCACCTGAGCCGCGCTGAGCTTGGAGGGAGGCTGTAGCCGTCATCACCAGGGGCTGCAGCAAGGCCAAGTCCGGCTCTTCTGGCTGCAGGACAAGGGCGAGCTTCTGCACAGAGGGCAGAGCGTCCAGCAGCAGCTGTGTGAAGGCCACAAAGGTGAACTGGCGCAGGGCCAGGGCCAGGGCCCCAGCCGTAGGCGAGGCTGGGGCTGCAGACTCCAGGGTGGGCACCAGGCAAGGCCAGGCCTCAGCCACAGCTTCTATGACAGGCAGCAGGGAGGCCCAGGGCACTGGCCGGGGCCCTGCCAAGTCAATAGCTGCAAGGTCCAATGCTGCCCGGAGCTCAGGGACCATATGGGAACTGGGGCCACCATGGAGGCGGAATAGGGAATCCAGTATGCTCTCATATTCACCCAGGTAGGGAGGGGGCTCAGGGTCTGTCCGGCCAGGGAGGCAGTGCAGCTCCGTGAGGAGTGGGCAAGTGGCCCGCAGCTGGGGGCCTACACTCCTCAGGCGGTCACTGGGGAGGCTTGAGCTGAGCCAGGCCAGCTTGGGTGCGGATATGCCAAAGGCCTGCAGGATGTCCAGGAGTTGGCCAGCCGTGGCCTCACCCTCCTGCAGCTCCACACTGCCCAGGAAGGTGGTGGCAGGCTGGCCATCGCAGGGGGACACCGAAGTGGCAAACAGGGCCAGACTGTGGGACTCAGCCCAGTCCTTGGTCTCGTCCAACACCAGCCCCACATACGGGGATGCCTTCAGGCGCTGGCAGGCCTCTGTGTGCAGGACGCTGGCAATGGCCACCTGGGACAGCCAGGGAGAGAAAGAGAGAGAGGACAGAGTTAGTTTGTCCTGAGAGGGGGAGACAGTGCCAGGTGGTGGAAAGAGCACAGGCCTTGGGGTCAGACAGACTTAGGGACCAGTCCTGGCTTTGCCAGTTACTGGTGGTGCTACCTTGTACCAGTCACTTCACCTCTCTGAGCCTCAGTTTTCTCAGCTCTATTTTTTCTTTTCTTTTCTTTTCTTTTCTTCTTTTCTTTTCTTGAGAGAGGGTCTTGCTCTGTCACCCAGGCTGGAGTACAGTGGCATCATCATAGCTCACTGCAACCTCAAACTCCTGGGCTCAGGCAATCCTCCTGCCTCAGCCTCCTAAGTAGCTGGGACTACAAGAGCCTGCCAACACCTGGCTAATTGTTAAATTTTTTGTAGAGAAGAAGTCTCACTATGTTGCCTAGGCTGGTCTTGAACTCCTGGCTTTAAGCAATTCTCCCACCTCAACCTCCCAAAGTGCTGGGATTATAGATGTGAGCCACCATGCCCAGCAGTGTTCTCAGCTTTAATACCTGCTCTGAGTTAGCACCTGCCCTAAATCTTCTCAAAGGGTTATTGTGAATTATAAATAGTAAAAGTGCTTTATGAACCATAAAGAGCCCTAGGAAGGCTAGTTTTTTCCTTGTGTTCTCCTACAACATCGCCCCAGTCTGCCTTGTTCCTGGGGGTCTCCCTTCATCACCTTGCTCAGGAATTAACCGATAGTTCACTCCCAACTCGCGACCAGTTACACAAGGTCTCAGCCGTGTGCTCTGTTTGTCTATTTGTCATTTCTCTGTAGGATGAGATCCAATTCCCACCCCCCCAGCCCCCCAGGACATACACAGCTAGTACCTAGGACAGAGCTGCAACTTGCATGCCTCCAGGGGCCACAGAGGTGATATTGGGTGATATTGAATTTGACGTGGGCCAACGATAAACCAGAGAGAATGGGGAAGACCACGGCAAGTCCATGCCCTCCTCTCCAGCTCCAGCACATCCTGCCCTGACAACATGGAGCCCTCACTTTTCAATAGGAGCCACAAATCCAGACTTTATATGTAATCTGATTTTTTTTTTTTTTTTTTAAAGATGAGGTCTCACTATGTTGCCCAGGTTGGTCTCAAACTCCTGGCCTCAAGTGATCCTTGCTCCCCAGCCTCCCAAAGTGCTAGGATTACAGGTGTGAGCCACCACACCTAACCTCTTCTGATTTTTTAAAGTTGGAAACTAATTTGAGTTTTTCAAAAACACTGTGAAAACCAATAAAACACATGTGTGGGCCAAGCAAACCCCCAGGCGGCCAGTTTGCAACCTCTGGCCTAGGCAGTGAGAAGAGCATCCCTGTGTCCCACAAAGACAGGGCCTGGTCTGACCTCTTCACAGTTGTACCCCCTGCAGCTGGCCCAGCGCCAGGCACATAGTAGGCCCTCAGTGAGGGTTCTGAAGGGTGAAGGTATGAATGAAGTGCCCTGGCTGCTGCCTAGGGGCCTGGCATGCTGGGGCTGTTCCCACGTGGCTCTCCCTCCCCAAGCCCTTCCCTGTACCTCTGGCTGCCACCCACCTGCATGTCCCTCACCCTCCTGGGGCTGTAGTAATCGCCATGCTCTGTGCCCAGCAGCGCCTGGCACAGGTTGAACCTCTGCAGCTCGAGCAGGGCAGAGCAGCGGTCGTCGGGCACATCCTCCTTGGCCATGCAGTACACAGTGGTCAGCACAGCCACTTTGGCTGGGTCCACCTCCACCTTGACGCCCTTGCAGGTGGGGGTGGTAGCCAGGCCTGGGCAGGCCCCTCCTCCCTCAGCCTGGCCCTCCAAAGGCGGCTGGCCCTGGTTGACAGCCAGAGCCTGGCGGTGGGCTCCTGAGGTGACGTGGCGCAGCAGGGCGTGGCGCTGGAAGTTGTCGGTGCCCACCGTGAAGGCGTTCTCGGCCTTGCCATGCTTGTTCCGCACCAGGGCCTGGCGGCACTCGAGGCAGAACATCAGCTTCCGCTCATAGTCAAAGTCCAGCCAGGTAAACTCCTGTTTCCAGTGCTCGTTGAAGTAACGCTTGCACTTCTTGTTGGAGTTGGAGGCCTCTCCCGCTGGTTTCTTCCCAGGGGGCACCATTCCTGCTCTTGGGGCAGGGGACCCCCAACCCCCACCCAAATGCTCTTAGCCCCCTGCCTCCCCCCCACACACAGGCAGCTCTCTTGACGAGGGAGTGGGTGGGGAGGCAGGAGGGGGCAGCCCGTCAGGCTAACGGGGACCATCTATCTAACTTAGCCTGGAAAGTTTATTCCTGCCGGCAGGAGACTGGAGACGAAAGAGACAAGGGAGAGGTGTTAGGGGTCCATGGTGGAGGGGGTGGTTTAGCTGGGCAGTAGGGTTCATGCTGTCCACAGAGCCCTCCCCAGCTAGGGGCTATTGGGAGTGAGCGAGGTCATGCAAAGGGCCCTACAGTGTTATCCAAAGCTGGGAGGTGTGGGAACCCCAGCCCCCTCCGAGGTCTCCTTCCACCCAGGACAAGGCATCGATTAGCTCTGACTGCTGAAGCTTCTTAGAACTCAGCTGGAGAGACTCGTACCATCTACACAATCACGTTTTATAGCTGGGGAAACTGAATCTGGAGACAGATAGTGGTTCTCAGGGCTCATGAGCGATTGGTAGCTGAGCCAGGACTAAAATGTGACATCCTGACTCCCAGCCCAAAGGACGACTGGTGCTTCCAGCCCACAGTCATCGATTTCATGAGGAGGAAGTCAGCACAAGGCTGAGCTTCACAAGCCATGGGATTGAGGAACGGGATTTGCTTCCTCTAGAGCGCCCTTCCCTACACTCACAGGCGCACACTCACGCACGCACACGCACGACACTGGTAGTGTGGTTCTGGGGAGGTGGCCCAGACCGGGGGCTGCTCCAGGGGCCAGGCCCCAGACTGAAGGCAGCTAGCTGGTTGCCTCTGCCTCCCTCACTCCACCACCTCCCCAGGCCAGGATGGGCAGTTGAGGACCAGAAGTCCATGTCCAGCCATTGACCAAAACCTGCCCACTCTACATTCTAATTATCTCTCCACCCTGTCCCCTCCTCTCTGTGCCTCCTGGTAACAGCAGCAGTACCATTTGGCGAGCATGAACTGAGTCAGGCCCTGTGCCAGTACTGTACAATGACCATGAGGAGACCAGGGTGGGTGCTATTATCCTCATTTTGGAGAGGAGGAAACCGAGGCCCCGTGACTTTAACTGGCTTGCCCAAGGTTTCAAAAGCAGTAAGTGGCTGAAGCAGAATTAGAACCCACACCCTCCTGACCCCAGAGGCCACGCTGAGACCCTGGGCTCCACCACCTCTCTCCCTAGCTGCCCAGCCTTGGCCCAGTTCGGGCTCTCACTGTCTCACCCGGATACTGCAGCTGCCTCTGTCTCTGCACGGCCACTTCCCCCTCTTCCCCCAGCAGCCAGTGAGAGCAAGCTCACACCCAGATCCAATTGTGTCACCCCCTTGCTTCCACCTCTTCAGCCACACCCCACTGCCGAAGTCTACACACCTCACCATGCACCAAAAAGACGCTTCCTGGCCTCGGAACATGTCCAGAGCTTCCTGCCACTCCTGTCTGCCTGACCAACCCCAAAGGCCCACCATTCTCTGCATACACCACACTGTTGCTTTTGTCCCTGCCTTCATCTTCAGAGCCCAGGATTCCCTATCCCTCCTCTTCCCCTGGCTAATTCCCACTCATTCCTTGACAGCAGCTCAGGCATCCCCTCTGCCACCCTGATCCTCCCAACCTGGGCTGGTGCCTGTCCTCTAGCCCCACAGTTCCCTGCGCATGCGTCTCTGCAATACAGTATGGCAAACGCAAGCATCCTGTATGTATCTCTGCACTAGGTTCCAGGGAGGCCAAGACCACGTTTGCTCGTTGTCACATCTCTAAGTCCCTGTACTGGGCTTGGCATTAAGATGCTTCTCAGTAAAAGCTGGTTGTTTAACAGAAGGAAAGGATTTGTTTTGGCTACATGGAAGAATGTCCTGTTTCTGAGACTGTCGATTAGACGATTCTAAGCTCCGAGACAACAGTGACTCTGTCTTGTCCACTTGATGTGTATACCCAGTGCCCTGTGTGGAACTGGCACATAATGGGTAGGGAAAAAAAACAAGGGTAGATGAGGAGAATTCCAGGGCCAGCCCATTCAATATAAGGAAAGGCCTCTGTCCTGCCAGATGCAGGGGAAACTCATTGGTGCTCTTCCCCGGACTCTGCATGGCACGTGGAGCTGCTCACCACACCCTCCTTGACACACTTTTCTCTTGGCTTCCAAGACCCCACATCCCCAGGTTTTCTTTCCCTCTGTCAGCCACTCCCTGGCCTCTGGAGGTCATCACCTCCTCCTCTTCCCAACAACAAACTGTCCCAAGATTTCAGAACCATCTCTGCAGACCACTCTGAAATACACAACCCCAGCCTGGGCGCCACACGGCCCCATGCGGCTGCCCTCTGGCCTGTCTAGCTGGAACTCCAGACAGGATGGAACTCGAGATGGACAATATGCTCCCTCCCAGTCATCCCCATCTCCAGAAATGAGACCCATCCTCTTTCCCAGGGGCTCTGGCCAGAAACCTGCCCTTCTGACCTCTGCTCTCCCCTCATCCAGCACCTGGTCCATCCACAGGACCTGTGGATTCCACTCCACAACATGCTTCTAACGTCCCTTCTCGCCACACTGCTGCCTGGTGGCTTTGTCCAAGCCACCTTCATCTTTTGCCTAGACTTATGCAGTTGCTTCCCAATGGCACTCTGAGTTTCCACTCTTGCCCACCTTTGAGCCAGAGCAGGCTTTTCAAAACACACTGCTTAAAATCCCTCCACCACCCTTATGTCTAAGGCCTGTGCCAGAATCCCTTTGAGGTCTGCCAAGTGCCAGGGTTGCTGACTTCTCTGGTGGCCACTCATGTCTCCCTCCCCTTCTAGCAATGCCAGCCTTCTCGCAGTTCCTCCAGAGCGCCAGGTTCTCATCCCTAGCATGTGCTGTCCCTTCTTCCAGAATGTTCCCTCCTGCCCTCCCAATGCTTTACTTGGCCTATTCCATTTCCCCTCTGGCCTTAGCTTAACCATCCCTTCCTCAGAGGAGGCTTCTCTGATCGTCCTTTGTCAGAAAATCTTCTTTTCTGCCACTGCTCCCGTTTGTTCCCTCCATTGCACGCCCCACAGCTTACAAATCTCTGCTTATGTCTGTTAGCTCTGTTGCTTCATCCCCTCTCTGCCCCGTCCCTCAAGCAAGTTCCCTGAGGGCAGGAAAGGTAACTAACTTCATGTCTGGACCGCAGACAGGGAATAGTGCCGGACACCCCGCAGGTCACAAAGTTTGGGCAGTGAGTGACCAAGAGACAGCAAGGGAGCACCTGCTGGGTGGTTAAACAGCTGCCTTTGGCATCCTTTCCTCCCAAGATTCTGTGATCCTATGACCTCGTCCCGCCCACTACCCGAAGGATCTTAGAATGGGTGGGGGGTGCAGGACCAAGGTGATACCCTTCTGGAAGTTTGTCAGTTCCCTTCCATCTACCTAGAAGCTGGCTACCCTGCCCCGTTCTGCAGAGCAAAAGAGTAGGTAGGCAGAGCACTGGACGGTGGAGATGCTAAACGTGCGCTGTCCAGGGCAGCCGCCACTAGCCACATGTGGCTGTTTAAATTAATTCACATTAAAGAAGAATTTTAAAATTCAACTCACACTAGCCACTTTTCCAGTGCTCAGTAGCCACTTGTGGCTAGCAGCTGTTGTATTGGACAGCGCAGACAGAGACCATTTATATCATCCCAGAAAGTTCTACCGGACAGAGCTGCTCTAAAAAAACACAGGTCAAAATCCATGACACTGCCCCCACCTCAACCTGAGGGAACCAAGCGGGGTGGGGTGAGGTGTGGATAAAACATGACTTCCTAGGTTCAGTGGTGACCAAGGCTGACCAGGAAGGCACACTTGTCTCAGACCCTGGCCAGATGGACGGGAGCCGGCACAACTTGAGGGCCCCTGGGTGGTTGTGTGTGGGTCTGTCCCCCCTCCTCCCTTCCACCTCGGCAGGTGAGCCTCGAACACTATTGATGTGGCCCCCGTATGGGGGTCCACAACCTTCTCCCCTGGCTCTTTTGGGCCCCTTCCTTGGGGACCCCACTATCAGGAGTCCATGCTCTGGGCGGAGTAGGCGCCCCCTCCCCTGGCCGCCCAGGTGAGACGGGGCCCCCCTGCACCCCCTCACCCAGCCTCCCGGGGGCTGGGACGGGGAGGGCTGGGGAACTTCCTCTGGGGGGCGCGTGGGGACAGAGCCCTCGGCCGGGTCCCACAGAGGCACCCGGCGTCCGCCCGCCCGGCCCGCGCGCCCGCCCCGCCCGCACACACTCACGGCGACACGGGAGCCACCATCTTGGGCGGTGGACGCTCTGGCCGCGGTCTCCTTGGGCTCCACTGAGCGACAGCAGCCACTAGTGGTAACGGGGGCGAAGAGGCGCCAGCCTCCCGCGCGGGCTGGGGTCGCGGGCAGGGCAGGCGGCGCCCCCGGGGCTCACCTGGCCGCGCCCACCTGCCGCGACTCCCGCCCGCCTCGCCCTCAGCCTCCGCCACCGCGCGCTGCAGCACGAGCGACTCAGGCTAGACCGCAGGAGTTCATTTGGTCCTCACGTTTCACCCGCGGTTCCTAGAGGCGCTCACAGCCGTGACAGACGAGGGTGGTGGCTACAGGCGGCCAAGTGCTCTGAGAGTTAGGAAGCAAGTGCTCTGGGGTCACCCAGGAGGGGGGAGCAAGCTAACTGGTCTGCAGGGCGAGTCAGTTAGGTTTCACAGCAGGATAAGTGACATTTTACCAAGGGCAGGGCATTCCAGGGGGTGGGATGGCAAAGCAAAGAGCCATCGGGAAGTTGAAAGTGCACTGCAGGTCCGAAAAGGTGCAGGTGGAGCTGAAGCGGGCAGTGCCAGATGCTGCAAGGCTCTTTCCAGAACCTTGACCTTCCTGCCTAGAGGGTAGCCTCCCGAGGAGTTTGAGCCCAGCATTTAGTCTAATGAGTTATTTGTAATGGGGATGACAGAATGGGGAAAACAGGGAGGGAGGGAGGGAGGGAGAGAGGGACCCTGGAGCGACCTCTTCCTAGAACCCATATCTCAGGTGCACAGGCAACCCTTGCCCCTGTCTGGGTTCCCCACAGAGGTGAAGAGAAGGGATGGGTTCCCTGCAGGGGGAATGTGGGGTGTGAGCACCCTGACCCTCCTCCACCTGGAGGCCTGGAGTCCAGAGGCCTGGGATGGAGCTCCAGTTATGTTTCACTCCAAGGCCTTGGACTCGACACTTAGCTGTGGCCTCAGTTTCCTCATCTGGGAAGTGGGAAATTACAGCCAGGGAGGATGACAGGGCAGGACAAGAATGGGTCTGAGGATCAAATGAGGTGAGTGTGGGGCCATTTGCAGAGAGCGTGGGCCTGCCACTGTGGATCAGGGGGGATGCCAAGGTACGTGGTGACCCAGTCTCCCCTTCCTGGAAGCACAAAGTCACCTGGAAATGCCTTCCAGCACCCTCACAATTGGGGACACTGCTCTCCTGCACAAGGCCTAGGGTGCACATTGGTTTGAGGTCCCAGCAGCCACTGGAGGGGAACTCCTCCTCAGCATCCTTCACACAGCACTGCTCTGTGCCACCCACCATCTGCCTCTGACATTCACCATGAACCCTGGCCCCAGGGCCGCTGGGATGCTGCATGAGTCACGGCACGTGCACATACATGTGTGGCCTGGCTCCTGGCTACACTCAAATGAAGGGTGACGATGCAGCCTCCACACTTGCCCCAGAATGGCACCCTATAGCCTGCCAGGTGTAGCATTCTACACCCCTGAGAGGGTCCAGTGGGGAGTAGGTCTTCTTTGATGGCATTTTGCAGCAGAACAGCCACTCTAAGTGTCTTGGAGCAGTTCCTCCCCAACCTGGCCTGGGTCCACAGCCAGGATCCACAGCTCACTGGACTGCTGCCTCAAGGGGGTGGGTTGCTGGTTCTGGTCAAATATACGAACAAACCAGACCGAGTCGAGTGCAGGAGAAGAGGCTGACCCCAGGGGTCCAGCCAAGGCTGAGGAAGGGGCACAGAGCAGGCATCTTATGAAATAACACCACCCTGGCTGCCACCCAGCGGAGAGGATCTGGGGAAACCACGTCCTGCTGTTTTGCCACAACTGGAAAAGACACACACACAAGAACACAGGGACACACACCCTGAGGCCATAGGCACCCACAGATAGTGACAGATACAGACACCAAGGCCCACGCATACATACGTCTCTCCAGCTAGACCTTGTATTCTATTCCACATGCACTGATCTGTGCACATATGGAGGCGGTATCCATGCCAAGACAGACAGATACCCACACTGGCCACGCATGAGCATGCATGTATACACAGATGGGCACGATCGACAAAGACATACTGTACACACACATACGCAGAGGGACCGACGCACACGGACATGCAGACCCCTGCAGATGCCTGCACAGACAATATGAAGCAATAGGCCTGCGGCAGCACACACCTTCACAAAGACAGATGTGTGTACACAAAGATCCGTACACAGATACAGAGATACGTGTGTGCTTACACACTGCCCTTACAAAATTAAAGGCATTCGACTTAAAAGAGCATATAGCCAAACGCAATCTTTCTCTCCCACTCCCTCTCCCCACCCCGACCCGGAGTCACGGGGCAGACCGACGGCAGGGTGCACACATGCACACAGCACACCTCAAATAGTAACGCTGCCGTTTCTATCACAGATAAAACCAAACTCTGCCAAGAAAATGGCAGTCCAAGGGAGAGAGCAAGCCAAAGTCCAGGAGTGGGGGTTGACCTGAGACCCACTGTTTGCCCACCCCCCATTAGGATTCCGACCATCATCCAGCACTCGGGATGTGTTGATGTTCCAGATCCCCCCCCAAGCTGGAGGAAAACCCCAAAGCCTGGTCACAAGAGAAACTCTGCCGCTAGCCTCACTGGCTCCAGGCTGTTGCCTCCCGTGAAGGGTGATGGCTGTCTCCCTCACAAAAAGCCAGGCAACCCCCTGTGTGAAGAGGTGACCTGCAGACCAGGGACAAAGCAGGGGCATCCATGTGGACCCCGTGTGGTGGCTGGTTCTCAGGAAGAAGCCCACCCTGATTCCCTCTGTCTGCCTCTCTCCCTGCTGCAGTAACAGCTCCCTCTTCAGCCCCTTCAGACTTCTCCCAGTCCCCTGGCCCCTTAGCAGCTCTTGAAGGTGTGATGTGATACAAGGCACCTTTGACTCAGGCTCCCTGGACGCAAATTTGCCCAGATGTACAACACACGTGGTTCCTGCAGGGTAGACCTCCAGCTCCCCAGCCATTCCTTCCCCTGCCTCCACCTCTGTCCTCAGCCAGAGTGGGGGCTTCCCCACCCAGTCCTGGACCCGGGAGAAGGTACAAGAGTCACCTGGCTACCGGCAGACAACTTTTGGGGGCCAAAAATAGCAGGAAAAGGACAGGGATGGGGAGAGGGGAGAGGACCACGCTTGGCTAAGCCCACTCCCACTCCCCAGCCCAGGCGTCCTCAGCACTCACCCAAGAGCATTCTCTGCCTTCGGAGGCACCGCCGAGCGCAGAGCTAGGAGCAAATGATGAAACCCAGCCAGAGTGACAGAGGGAAGCGGGGATGTGAGGGACAGGAGGGGAGGGCGAGAGGGAGGGACTCCTGGTCCTGCCTGGAAAGCAGCATCGCTACTGTGCCCTGTCTCCTCTTGCCAGGAAGGAGCTGCCCATTCCTTCCCTGGTTTCCCCACGCCAGTCACAGGTGGAACGGCCCGGGCACGTCCTTCCCCAAGGGTAGAAGTGTGGCGCAAATGTGGAGAACGGGGACCGAGGAGGGTTATCAGGGAGTATCCCGCTGACCCCCTGCTCCTGGAGGGTCCCGGCCTAGTGCGTCTTACAATGAAGTGAAGGGTGGACTTTTTCCCCAGAGACCTGCAGGGAAGGAGGTGCTGCTGGCCCCTTCTCTGCCTGCCAGAAGGTTCTGGCTGCTCTCTTGCCCCAGGGCTTGTTGCTGCAAGCCTTACTCATTCTTTCCTTGCCAACCATCCCTTTATCTTTACCTGCTTTTGCTGAAGGGGAAACTGAGGCTCAGAGAGGTATTACCACTTCATCACAGAGCGCTGGCCATGAGGACAGGGGAAGGGAGTCCAGGTGTCACGCCACTCTTAGTTCAGTACCTGGACCCCCAATGCCAGGAAGGGGGGTATTCATCTGATCAACTAGAACTTCTGACACTACTCTCTGCCCCACCCCAGCCCCCCAGCCCTTCTCTCCTCCATTTGCTCCTTCCTCCCCCTCTTCTTCCTCAAAGCTGGCTCTCTACTCACCTGAGCACCTGGTGGCTGGGAGGGGGTGGGCTGGGGGAAGGAGACAGCCGACCCACAGCTGGATCCAGTCTCGCATTCCAAGCCTCCACCCCCTCAGCATCCTGTCTCCACCAGACAATAACCTGTAATCTCCGGAGCAGCCAATACCCCAACCACAAAGAAGGTCTGGGAGGGCTGGCAGCAGCAGCTCCTGAAAACAGGTTTGTTAGGAAGGGGCTCTGGGGGGAAGGAGTTGTTTGTGCGGGGAGAGGAAGGAAACTCAAGCCCAGAGCTAATTAACCCACCCAGAGACACAGACGGAATCTTTGTCTTCTGAGAGGGCAGTGATCTGAACTAAGCCCCCTAATTCTCTACCCAGACAGCCTTGCTCTTCCTGGTGGGTCCCGGGGGAGGGGGGTACCGATGATCAGGGTCATGCCTGGGGGAGGGGATGCGATGGGTGCCCAGGGAGAGCATGGGGCACTTCCATCACCTGCCACCAAAGGAGAGTAGCAGCAGGAGTCACTGGTTAGACTGCAAGAAGAACTTCCCAGTGGCCTGGGGAGCACAGTTTCTTTGAAACACGTACCCAAAAGCCTCAGGACGGGTGTGTGAGGCAGGTGAATGAGGAGGAACCAGCAACCCAGGGAGATACTGAAGGATGGGGACAGGCTAGAAGGCTTCCGGGCATCCTGATGGGACTGAAATTAATCCATCTGTGGGGAGTGGGGGGTGAGGCGCTCATCAAGCCAGTGACTCAGGCGTGACCTGAGCTCAAGGTCTTTGATCTCCAGGGCCCAGAGTGCAGCCAGAGGCTTCCACAGTCAAAGACCAGGAGAGATGGAGGGACTGATTCGAACATGAGCTAGATGAGGTCTGAGGGTGCAGAGTAGGGGGGCCTTGACCTGCCACTTTAATGGCTACCCTCCCTCCCGCTGAAAGGCACAGGGACATCTGGTACAGCACAGCTGTCCCCATAGTGTCTACCTTGCATTCCCCACCCAAGGTCCCTCTGGCCATTTCAGCAAGCCAGAGTCATTAAGTCATTTACCAAAACCCTTTCTCTCCTCTCTGGTGGGTGTTCAGTGTCATGTTGCAATGGATGCTGGGGGCAGGGGGTGGGCCACTCTGCACTGATGGCTGGGTTGGTCCTGCCCAGAGACAAGGGAGAGACTGGTTGGCTTTAGGAAGCCCCCACTGTCTCCCAGCCAGCCTACGGGGGCAGGACATGGCTGGCATCTCCCCAGTTTTCAGTTGAGGACACCAGGGCACAGGGCAGAGGAGTGGCTGTGGGCCCAAGCATTTGTGGAATGCTCTTGCTGGGAAGTGGCCTGTCTTCTCTGGGCCATCCTCCTGCCCACTGCCAAAACGCTATGGCTCGATCTCTCCTAATATCTGCTGCTGTCCTCAGCGGGGCGTGGGGGTAGGGGGTGTGAGACAGGATTTAGAGTCAGAAACCTGGAATCTAAATGCAGCTATGTGGCCTTGGGTATGTTACTTCATCTCTCTGAGCACCAGTATCCCAATTTGTAAAGTGAGGACTGATGCCATCATCACTCCTAGGATGGCAGGGGGGAGAAGATGCTACCCTGCACGTGCAAGTGCTTTGCAGACAGCTCAGCACCTAAGCAGGTGCTCCACGTGGGACGGGGGGTGGGCTGCGGCTCCTCGCCAAGCTGTCCCTCCACGCCCTGTGCTGGCCCAGCATCCTCTTCAGAGGTTAGAGCTAGGAGGGTCGAGCCAGCAAATCTTTCTCTCTTTGCAGATGTTGGAGGACCATGCAAAGTTGTTTAGGGGTCTGTGTGTGTGAGCTGATCAATAGGTCATTGAGTTCAGCCTTATTGCGGGGAGGTTCCAGGTGCCTACACCCCCCTTGGGAGGAGGGGCTGGGGGCTGACAGATGGCTCAGGACACATTCCTGAAGGATAAATGGGCCTCCTGTGTGGGAGACAGACATGGGGAAGTACCCAGAGGAGGGGACATGGGGAAGCGTGGGGTGCCTGCTGTTTCCCCGTCCCGTGCCACCACGGTACTCCAGGCTCACTCAGGACTGGGAGTGAGAATTCAAGAAGTCTGGTATGGCTGAAGAAGGGGGCCTCGGGCATTGGTGAGGAGGCTCGGAGGGGAAGAGCGACCCCCACCTCCGTATCTCCCTCCCGCAGACAGCCTCAGGGACATGGGCAGGAGAGGGTCCCTGCCTCACTGCTTGTGACTGCCTGTCACTGTGGAAGTCTCCAGCCCCACAGGCCCCTAATCAAAGTGACAGCTCGCAGGGAACAAGTACCCCTCCCGGCTGCCACAGGACTGAGACCTCGTGTCTCAGTGTGGCATAGAGCCTGGACAGTGAGTGTCTAGGAACAAAGCCGAGTGTCAAGGGCTCCTCACACGTAGCCTAATTCTCCCTGAAATAGATGTGGCCCCCTCCAAGTTGCCCCATGGAGCTCCGCTCAGCCGCACCCTAAGGGCTCTCTGCTCTTTGTGGAGAGGGGCATGCTGGCCCAGTCCCCACCATGGGCAAAGCTGGAAGAGGCGTTCAGGACGGCTGACAGCCCTGACGTGCCTCCCCTCCCCCCACCCCCACCTCAGGGGCAATTGCTAGCACCTTCTTGCCGGTTCCATGTCTGCCTCCCTGTCTAGCACAACGGCAGGCCCCAGGGACGACTCAGTGGGTGTCCCAGCGTCCTGCACAGGCCGCACAGGGCTGGAGGGGGAAGTGATGAGCAGACAGACAATGGGATGGACAATGACTTAACAGGTCCGATTTAACAATTTAGACTGGAGCACCCAGCCTGTCCTGGAGACCCCAAACCAACCCAGTACTCAGGAAGCCAGGTATGCAGAAGGTCCCCGTCCCTCTGGGCAGCCTGCCCCTTGTGAGCTGTGGTCTTTTCTCCTCACCCCCCACAGGCTCTCTCCACCTTGGCATGGTGGGGGGGTGAGGGAGGGGCTGTTGCCACAGGGCCCAGTGCCCAGGAAGTAAGGCCTGAAGCCCCTGTGTTCTGAGGGGAGCAAGGGCTGGCCAACGCCCTCGGGCCTCAGGCCTAGCCTTTCCTGCCCAACACCGGCCTCCGGTCCTGCTTCCCTCTCGGCCCCCCAGCCAGAGCCATCCAGGCCACCTCCCTCCCCCGCAGCCCCCACGTCCCGTCAGTCACTCCATCTTGACTGTTCTGCTACAGAAAAGGTCCAGAATCTGTTTCTCCCTCCCATCCCCCTTTCCTTCTCACATACCCCCAACTCTCACCCTTCCCCCTCGCCAGAGACGCCTAGAAACACTAACTGCTGCTCAAACCGCTTCGGGGATGCCCATTGCCTCCAGAACAAAGGCCAAAGCCAGTCTGGTGGCAAGGCCATCACAGGTGGCTCTCGCTGTCCCCCCAACTCCCCCAAGCTCCCCGCATGCCCAGCACACGCCCAGCGACTGCTCGCCGCCCCTGGAGAGGCACGCGCGTTCAAGCCCCGGTGTGTTTGCTGTAGGGCTTCCCTGCCTGGGATTCCTGTCCGTCTCCAATAACCACAGTCACCGTCACTTCTCTGAGGCTCTGCCTGACTTCTTGTGTCAATTCACCTCTCCCTCCTCTGACTTCTCGAAGCCTCCTGTACCCACCCCGCTAGGAAGCCTGTTATTATCTTAGAACGAACTTGTCTCTATGTGTAGTTATTCTGACAGCTCTTTCCTGACAGGCAGATATGATGCCTTTTAAAAACATGACTCCCCCAAACAGCAGCTTGCACCTAGTAGGTTAATAAATATTTGATGAATTAATGAGTGAGTCCTGAATCCAGACACACATATACACGCTCCAGAAACATCCACCAGTCAGAGGTACTCTTGCTCAGAGTCACAGCCTCGGTGTCCAGCCCTAAATGCTTGGGTGGAAGAGTTGGTCCCAGCCACCAGGGCATTCCCCACCTTTGCTTAAGCCGTGACCTCTGCCTGGAATGCCCCTTCTCCCCTCACTTATGTTCCAGGCTCAGTTCCCCTTCCTTCAGGAGGACTTTCCTGGTGCCCCCAGGTAGAACTGCCCTTTCACCTTTGTGCCCCTGGGGGTATGTCCCGTGTGGCACAAACCACAACACTTCCCTGATTTTTTCATGTCTGTCTCCACCCAAAAGACAGACTCAGACTTGGGGCAGATGCTGAGTGGGGAGACTGGATCTTATTTTTCTCCACCCCCAGGAGGGGAGGAGACAGTGGGTGTCCCATGACTATCACCAAAAGAACAGGCAGCCCGCAAGAGGGTGTCAGTTCAGAGCGTGGCCTCTGGCAAAGCTACTGGCCTGGGCTGCGAGGTAGGTTTCCAGGGGCCACCCCAGGAACAGAGGTAAGTTCCTACCCTTCCCACCTCCCCACGCCAGGCCTGGCTAGGAACTGTTTCCCCTGCAGCCAGCAGCTCGGGCTGTTCTTATCTCCCCATGGCCCCTCCGTGCCTGTCAGCCACAATCACCCTCATGGGTGCACTCACCCGTTTCCCCGGAAGTCCGCCTTGCAGCCAGCTGCCCCTTCAGTGCTCACAGCCAAACCTCTGCAAAGTCACCCAGTGAGGGAGAAGCAGAAGTCCTGGCTAGGAGTCCAGCAGCAAAGGGAGAGGGGCCTCGTGCTATCCCTCACGGGGAGTGCTGTGCACCTTGCTGACCTTGGCCTTCAGAGACCAGAGCAAGAACCTGACACACCTGAAGGCAAGGCCCTTGTCTGAAAGACTGGCCCTGCCAGGGGGCTCCAAATTGGAGAAATGCTACTTCAGAGTCCTGATCCCAAAAGACCCCATGGGGAGAGCCCCCAGAACCAGACCTCCAGATCCCGAGAGATCCTGCAGGAGGGCTGCCCAGGTGCAAAACAAAACCTGATGGCATCAGGAGAGCCTCAGACCCAAAGACCCCAATGAGGGCATCTCAGACCCAAAAGACCCCACAGAGGGAGGCCACAGACCCAGAGCGCCTCAGAGGGGCCCGGACAGAGAGATCCTCCCCTGGGATCAAGCCCAGACCACGTTTGTGGGAGCAGTGCCCCTCCACACTGACCTGGCCCCGAGGGGGTCTTTCCCAAGCTGAGCTGCCGGAGCCGCCTTTGGTGGGCCCGCCCCCCACAGTGCACCTGGGCCTGGGCTGCCGAGTTCAGCTGGATGTTGCAGACGTCGCAGAGCGTGTACGATGGCCGTTTTCTTTCCCGCTTGGGCTTAGGTGGTTCTGGGGGCCGAGGGGGGCATTCAGCAGCTCCAGATGTGGGGGGCTCCTTCTCACCTGGGGGAGATGGGCTCAGTGGCCGCTTCATACCTGAGCAGAGAGAGAGAGAAATGAAAGACTCAATGGTTGTGAATACGTAGAAGGAGCAGAGGGGGTTTGCGTCCTGGAGATGCCTGAGCTCTATATCCCAGCTGAGACTTCCCAGCTTTTGGAGACCCCCAGCCTAAGGATGGCAAAGGGAGCATAATGGGGTCTATTTCAACCAAAGCAGCATGAAAATACGGGAATATCTGGAAGGGCATCAGAAATGTCTACACACTGGAGGCCAAGACACCCAGGTACTCAGAGGGCCACAGAGCAAAGCTCAGAGAGGGACACTAGGTCCTAGAGGCAAGGTGGGTGCAGAGGGAGAGGCACAGCAGGGCAGTGGAGTCACATTTTGGGAAGACAGAGCCCTGTTCTCAGCTCTGCAGCAAGGACTGACTGTCCTGGGACAAGCAGGCATGTGGCACTTACTGAAGACACAGCAGCCACTGGCCAGAAACCCAACCTTCCTGTGCCCTGTGCCCAGCACGGTGACATTCACAAATGGTAACAGTGTGCAAAGCCATCCCAACCCCTGCCATGTGTGGCTCCAGATGCCCCTGCTGTCCTGGCCACTGAGGCTGAGGCAACAGCTGGTGGTTTGGGTAGAGACCTGGGCCCTGCTGACTGGGTCAGCCGTACGCAGCCCATGCACACTCGCGTGCGTGCACACACACACCTGGACCCTCACGTCACCCCTCCACGCCCCCCATCTTCCACAGACACTCTTTCCTTTCCAGTTCACTTCTCTGGAACTTTCTCTGTCTGGCTTATCTCCCTCCAACCATTTGCATTCTGACACTGCCCAACTCCCTTTCTCAGACTGAACTGGGTTAATTTTCACTTCCTTCCTGACTCTGTGTGTGCTTCCTGCCTCTGCTTCAGATGGGGGGCTTCCTGAGAGCGGGGTCTGTGTCTCTCCCTCACATCAGGGCAACCCCACACCGAGGGCCTGGGCGAGGCGTGACAGCCCATCTCTCTGTTACTAACTGAATTGTATCCCCTCCAAAATTCATATGTTGAAGTCCTCACCCCCAGGACCTCAGAATGTGACTGTATTTGGAGATAGGGTCTGTATCGAGATAATTAAGTGAAAATGAGGTCATATGAGCGGGCCCTAATTCATATGACCAGTTTCCTTACAAGAGGAGGAAATTTAGACGCGGACAATTACAGAGGGAAGACCATCTGCAAGCCAAGGAGAGAGGCCTTGGGAGAAATCAATCCCGCTGACACCTTGATCTCAGACTTCTAGCCTCCAGAATTCTAAGAAAATATATTTCTGTTGTTTAAGACACTGGGACTGTGGTACTTTGCTATGGCAGCCGTAGCAGGCTAATACATCGCCCCAAAGGGCATTTCCTATGTCCTTTGGCCCACACTCCCTTTGCAAATCACACAAGCCAAGTGATGCCAAACCGTCCTTGCAAGACCACACATCCAGTGTGGAGCCCACGTGTGAACAAGGAAAATTAATTTCACAGGTCCATGGCCAAGAACCTGCCTGCAGTCCCTGGATGCCACCCCATTCTCAGTAAGCCGCTTGTCATTGTGTGGGCAGTGGTCCCACGTAACATGTGTTTGTTGTTACATGCATGGGGGCTGTGTGTGGATGGGACACAGGGGCACAGCAATGAAGGACAGGAGCTCTGTGCTGCTTTACACCTGGGTTCAGATCTCAGCTCTGTCGCTGACTGCTGGGTGACCTGAGCCCAGTTCCCTCATTGTACGTCTGTAAAAAGGGGGTGATTGGTAACAGTTCCTCAGTCATACACACACCGTGGGGATTAGCTGAGCTGATCGCTATAGAATGCTTTGCAGTGTCCTACAAAATCAGCGATTATTAGTCTGCAACTTGTGAGTGGAGTCACCTTGTCCGTTGCCCTGCATGTCTGTCAGGATGTACCTGGGTCACTGTAAGAGTCTCTGTTGTGCCATTGTTTGTTGAGATGAATCTGTGTCACTCAGTGTGCGTGTCACGTTGTAGCTGTGCCACGGCATGGGTATCATTGTGCCCATACCATGGAATGAGACTGTCACTGAACATTTAAGACTCTGTGTGCTGGAGGTTGAACCGTGTCCCCTCCTCAAAATTCAATTTGTTGAAGTCCTAACCCCCAGAACTTCAGAATGTGACTGTATTTGTACATAGGGTCATTGAAGATGCTGTTAGTTAAGACGAAGCCAAACTGGTCTAGGGTGGGCCCCTGATCCAATACATATGACTAGTCCTTATAAAAAGAGGAAATTTGGACACACATATGTACACAGGGTGAACTCACATAAACATGAAGATAGAGATCCGGGTGATGCACCTACAAGCCAAGGAACACCAAAGATTGCCAGCAACCCACCAGAAGCTAGGGGAGAGGTGGGGAACAGACTCTCCCTCACTGTCCTCAGAAGGAACTAACCTTGCTGACACACCTTGATCTTGGACTTCTTCCATCCAGAACTGTGAGACAATAAACTTCGGTTGTTTAAATACCACCCAGTTTGGGGCACTTTGTTATGGCAGCCCTAGCAAACTGATTCACCGTGGGTCTGACCCTTGCTTGCTCATAGGTGCCTGGTGACTTGAGGGTCCCATCCCGGCGGCGGGATGCAGTCTCAGAGATAGCCTCCAGGTGGCGCAGTGAGCCCCCAGCGGGAAGATGCGAGGTGAAGACCCAGCACCCCTTGGGCAGGACCCACCCCAGTCCTCCACACTCAAGGGGCAACTAACTAGGCTGCCCTCTGGAGCCATGCCAGGGGTCCAGGGCACAGCTTTTCCCACAGAGGGCACGCTGGAGGTCACTCCCATCACTGTGAGAAGGCCCCCCCAACGTGCATAGAGCCCCCCAGCAATAGTCTGCACCCTCTCACCTCTAGATGGCGGTCATCACAGCTACTCTGCCTTTCCAAGTCCTCCCCACTCCCCAGCAGGCAGAGGCAGGAAGGAGGCCCCAGGTGCAAGCGTTGGGGGTAAGGGGTCCGACTCCCCACAGTGGAGGCTTCAGAGGAATGACATTTTCGTGGCCATGCCAAGGAGAGCTGCCTGCCCCGCCAGCATGGGGACAGGGACATTTTGAAATCTCAGGGCAATTTATGACAGGTGGGCCGAGGACACGGCCCAAGAGAGCGGACAAATATCTGCCACGCAGCTGATTAAACCTCTGTGATATACAGCCTCCGGGCTCGCAGGGCCGCCTGGATTCCGGGGCTAATTGTGTCCCCCCTAGCAGGCTGCTGGGCCTGCGGCAGCCTGCCCTGCCCAACCAGCCTTCCCAGCTGTCCCCTAGGAGCCACACCGCTCTAGCTGAGCCAGTTGGAAAATGCGGAGGGGTGGGCAATTGCTGGGGCACACACAGGTACAGGCCATGAGCATTAGCAGGTCAGCTCGCCGACCCTGGCCGCTGTTCAGAGCCAGCATGCCTCACCCCGGCTGCACCTGCCCTCGGACAGGACCTAGTCCACATGCGGCCTTTAACAGGTGAGGAAACTGAGTCCCAGAGCAGGGCGGTGGACTTGCTTCAAAGTAAAATGGCAAGACAGTGCAAGAGCTGATTCTAGAGGCTTCCCTGTCTTCCTCTTCACCACTCAGCTGCCTAGGTCACCTCTTCTTTACATAATAACAACCCGGTTTATTGAGGGCTTACCATGTGCCAGGTGCTTTATGCATAGGATCTCTTTGAAACTTCACAGCCACCCCACGGGGTG
Source organism: Lemur catta (assembly GCF_020740605.2). Classification (NCBI taxonomy): domain Eukaryota; kingdom Metazoa; phylum Chordata; class Mammalia; order Primates; family Lemuridae; genus Lemur; species Lemur catta. The sequence goes on from NC_059142.1 coordinate 39,336,471, forward strand.
GGCACTATTATTAACCTGTTATTCCACTTCGAAGATTAGAAGACAGGCTTTGGGAGGTTTTGCGGCTGGACCTGAACGTACACTTGTCTGACTCAGCCCAAATCCTTTCCCACTGCCCTATTCCACCTCTCCTTAAAGCCTGCCCAGCCCTGATTTGAACGGCTAGGTGGGGAGGGGGTTCACAGACTCTGAAAAAGGCTCCTGGGAGGCTCAGGGCTGTGCAACCCTTTTCAGCCTTCAGGGCCAGGCAGGGAGGTGCCACACCCTGGGCAGGAAGGAGTGAGGCCAGAGCCAAAGAGGCAGGGAGGAAGGACAAGGTGAAAGCAGAGAAAAAGAACATACATGTACCCATCTGTCTGTCTGTCTGGTGGGGATTTATATAGGAAGTGGGATAAATCTCCCTCTGTTCCCCATCTTCCCTGAGAGATGGGCCGAGGCTGCAGCAGGGAGAGTGGGGGTTGGACCGTGACAGAGACCCCCCGACTTGAAGGCAGGCTCACACCAGAGCCGGGGAGCTGATGGAGGCCTGGGTTCTGTCTGTCTGTCTTGTCTGTGCCGCCAGCACGGTGGAGCTGGGGGTGGGGTGGTGGGCACACTCAGGCAGGACCCTGGGGTCCCTTTCCCACCACTCTGGCTGAGTGACAAACGCACTTCAGAGCCCTGGGTTTCAGTGGGGTCCTTGGCCACTGCAGGACGATAAGATCCCCTGCCTGCCCACCCAAAGAGGGTTGGGTGGGGAAGGACTTTGGAGGCATAAAGTGGGGAGCAGAGGGTTGTTTCAGTTGCAGCCTAGGGATGGGGATCCTCAGGAAAAGGCTGATTCTCCCAAAGGGGTATCTGGAGAAGAAGGTTCTAGGCCTTTGGCAGAGCATGAAGGGCTCCTTCACCAAACCCTTAATGAGCCCAATTACACTCTGGCATTTTCTCCCATGTCAGCCAACAGCCACCCTCCCCTCTTCCCCAGCCAGGTCTCAGGCCCTGCTTATGAGAAGGGAGCCTGGCTGGCTGGCCAACCTTGGGCCAGTCCCTGCCCCTCTGGGCTTTGGTTTCCCTTCTTTAAAGAGAAGGGATTGGACTGAGCTAATCTCTTAGGTCCTTTGCAGGCAGAGCTGCACTGCAACACAGCAGCTGCCTCTAAGGTGGAAGGGGGTGGAGGCCAAGCTGTGTGACTGTGCCTTAGCCTGGGAGAAGGGCAGGGTCGGGAGCGCCTGTTAGCTTCTGCCTACTGTAGAAACATCGCCTCCACTGCTCCTCGGGGTGATCCTGGGAGGCTTTACAAAGGAGACAATTGAGACTCCAAGTCAAAAGGAGAGGCAATGAGTAGGGCCAGGTCCCCCCCATTGTGTGAGGCCGGGACAGAGGGCAAGGACCCAAGCAGCCGGCATCCAAGTCACTCACGGGGTCTCAGGCAGGAGTATGGGATCCTGCCCCTCTCACCAACCCAGCTGCAGAGAGAAACATCTGGAAGAAGAAAAGCCTCGTCTGTTCTTGTCTTAGCAGAGTGTGAGCCCTCTGGGGCTGGATACCCCCGAGTACCCCTGAGGAGCTACCACTGATCATCTTGGCTTCTCCACTCTGCCGCCTCCCCACTGCCCTGTCCCAGAGCTGACAGCTTCCCAGGGCAAGGAAGGGGAACAACGTGGCCACTGAAGGATGGCACTTACCCTAGCTATCCCATAGGCCCAAGGAGCTGGAGTCACCTAAGGTTAGATCCTGACATCCCCCTGCCCCAGAGGAACCAGAGGAGTGAGGTGGCCTGAGTGGGGTTAGCTGTGCCAACCCCCAGCCCACACACCCCTGCTTTGCCAGAGCAGGAAGCGCTGGGGCTGGACAACAGCTGGTCCAAGTGACAAGGACCAGGTGAGGGGTTCCACTGGGCAAACCCAAGGCAGCCATGGCTGTCTTCCCATCCCAAGTGGTGACAGAGGAAGCCTGTCACCTTCCTCTGGGGACTTCTGGGTGCTGGGGATTTCAGGAGTGAGCTGGCTAAGAGCTGGTGAAAGTCAACACTCCAGCTCCAAGGAAGGCAGAGAGAGGGCACAGGAGGTGAGGGAGTGTGATGGTCCAGAGGCCAGGTCACCATCTCCCACCCCTTCTCCTTCCTTGTCTGCTCTGTCTGTCCCCATCCTCTGTTGTCTGGGTGTTCCAGAAGGCCTCGTTTCCTCCTAATACCCCAGAGATAGGGGCTGCCTCTCCTGGCCAGTGAGACTCCCCCAAAGACCCTCAACACACCCTTAGGAAGGAAGTCCTCTTGCTATCTAACCTGCATTTCTCCTTGCAGGGTCCACAAAGGCAACACACAACAACTGCCTCTAAGGTGGTAGGGAAGGGTGGGGAGTGTTAGCCTCAGTACCCCCTTTTCTTGCCTCTGCTGCCTAGGAAACCTGATTGTTGCCCTGATAACCTCAGTTGGCAAAGGAGACACCCCTGCCCCATGTCCCCAACCAGGCACACCAAGGGCCCGGGATTCTGGCACAGCCTGCCCCATCCCCAGCCCAATCCCACAGAACCAAGAGGGGAAGCTCCTTCATACCCCACTCCCTGCCTCTGACAGCCCCGCCAGTGAGCACTCCCAAGTCAGGGCTGGGGGACTAGTCCTGGGAGCCAGAGGGAGGAGGGTTGAGGTTTAGAAGGTCCTGGGACTGGTTGGGAATTGTGGGTGGGGGCCAGAACGCTGCCCCATTCAGGCCAGAAGCGCCACTCCCCCCACCCCCCGCTTGGGGGTGGGTGGGGGAACAGGAAGGCCTCCAATGACTGTGAATGACTGAGGTAGAGGGGTGGAGGTGACAGGAGTGCTCTTTGCACCCCCAAAAATGCAATGGTTGCTTTCCCCTCCCCCACGGCTTCCATTCTATTCCATCCCAGGGTTGATAAGGGCGGATTGACTTTTGGATTTTCTAAACTCCTTGGGAAAAGAAGGTGGGTTATTTGGCCGAGCCCCCTCTCTCCTGAGAATGATCCCCTTCTTGGGGTGGGGATGGGGGGGGTCTCACCCTCTCTGCCCCCTTCCTCTAACGGGAGCTGGAAGTCCTTCTTGCCATCACCCTTGCTGGCCCGCTCCTGACCTCCGTTTCCGGTTAAGTTGCGGTCCTTGTCTCCCCACCTTCCCCGAATGCCAGGCAGGGCAGGGTCCTCACCGCCGCCCCCGACCCTACAGAGCCCCCTCCGCCCTCTCCGCGGCCGGCGCGCGGTCCGGGATGGGGAGCGGGGAGAGCGGCCCCCGGTGGGGCCCGCACCTACCTGAAGATTGCTCCCGACCGAGCGCGGCTGCGTCTGGCCGCCCGGGGCGGTCCGGGGTCGCGGCTCGCGGAGGTGCGCGGCCGGCCAGTCCCGGACCCCGCGCGTCCCGGGACAGCCGCCGCGTCTCCGAGCCCGCCCCCGGCGGCCCTGCGCCGAGCAGGTGCCAGGAGCCGCGCCGCCCAGAGCGCGCCCAGCCGAGCCTGCGGGCGCTGGGAGAGGGGCTCGGCGGAGGGGCTCCCTGGGTGGAGGAGGAGAGCAGAGACCCGGGGCCTCGTGCCCGAAGAGCTGGGCCCGCTGGTGAGTATCCTCCCTCCCCTGGCCCTCCAGGTCCTGAGCACCCGCGGACTCCCAGAGCTCAGGGAAGGGGACCCCAAACTGGCTGGCTTCCACTGGCCTACTGCTTGCTACCTAGCCCCCAAACTGGCCCATCTATTGGGAGGAAGCTCGGGGAGAAGGAGGAAGCTGAGATTCATGGAGCACCTACTGGGTGCCAGGAGGGATCACATTCAAGCCTTATAACTACTCTGCCCAGACGGGTTTGATCCCCATTTTAAGGACCAGGAAACCTCTTTGGGGACCTTAAGTAACTAGTCCAAAGTCACGCAGGAAGCCAGCACCAAATGGGAGACCCCAGACTGCTCCTAGAGAGAGAGCCAGGGTCTGCTGGGGAGACGTCACCCATGTGTAGGGCTGGAGGTCATTTCTGATCCTCCCAGGAAACCAGTGCACAGGGTCCAGCACACACAGGGGCATGAAGCCAGCCAGGGAGGGCAGGGGGTAGGGGCTGGTAGCATGACCTCCTAAGATTCCTGCCATCTTTCTGTTATTGGGAAAGCAATAATGGGGTAAGAGAGCAGAAGCCAAAGAAAGGGGACAGAGATGGCTCTTGTGGGCAAAGAAGTGTCAGTGCTGCTCACCCCACCTTGTGCTGGGGCAGGCCTTGTGGGGACCGGGCCACGCAGAGACCAGGCCATGCCTTGCCCACTGCTGCCACCCAGGCTCCCAGCACTTCCTGGTCCTCGCACCTACCAACCCACTCCTGCCTGGGGACTTTGACCTTCCTGTTCCCTCAGCCTGGAACACCCCTTGGACCTTCACAGAGCTGTCTCCTTGTCACTCAGGCCCCAGCTCAAAGATTACCTCCCCAGGGCCCTTTCCGCAGCTACACTATTCTTTGTCTCAGGCCCTGGTTTATTTCCCTCTCAGTGCATCTCCCAAGTCATTAATCTCCCTCCCCTAAGTTGTAATTCTTTTGCTTGGACACTTACCTGTCTCCCCCATGAGGGCAGGGCCTTTATTTCCCAGCTATTTGAAACACCAGCACAAAGCTTGAGGCGTACATAATTGGTGCTCCATCAGTAGTTGAATGAGTGAATGTATGAATTCATTTCCACTTTAAAAGGAAATCTACATGAAATCGTACACTTTAAATGAGTGAATTATATCTCAATAAAGCAGTTACCAAACATTTTTTTCGAAGTAAATCCAGGGTAGGGATGACAGTCATGGTACACCACGTGTATGTCGCCATCCCACAGCACACTCATCCTCTAATTTGATCCCGTCACACTGCTCTGCGTCACAGCCCACATCCTGAGGCTGTCCATGGAGAATGGCAGTTGCTCAGGCTTGGAAGGAATCTTAAAGGTCATCCTGTTTCTTTTGTAGCAGCCTTGACAAGTTACCCTCTGGCCTCTGCTTGAACATGCCAATGACAGGGAGCTCACTACCTTACAAGACAGCCGATTCCATTGTCAGTTAGCTCATTAACATGGGGAGCTGGAATCTGTTTTCCTATAATGCCTGTGTAGTGGTCCTAGATCTGTTCCTTGATAACACAGAAAAAGTGCACTCCACTTTCCACAGCCAGCTAAACATGGCTGGCAGCTTCTTCCCAATGGGGTCTCTTCTCCCAGCTAAAGAGATCCATTTCCCTCAACTATTCTTCCCCTGACACGGCCGCCTCATCCAGGAAGCCTTTGAAGGGGTGGCTCCCCCTCCGATGTGCTCCCAGGGCACCTTCTGCAGGTCCCTAACACTGCACTTGTCACATGGTATTAAACTATGTCCCCTAAACACTGTCCCAGTTACCCCACTACACTGAACCCCTCCCAGGGGAGTTCTGGGCCTTTATTAATTTCCTTATGCCCAGTACCTTGCATGGTGACCAACCGACCTGAACTGAACAACTTAATAATGATTTAAGTGGTTTTTAGGTATTTTATTACCCCAGGTGTATCCTCTAAACTTTTTCAGGTGTTTTATTATCCCAGTTGTATCCTCTTAACTTATTTAGGCTTTCAGTGTCCTTTGACTAGAACAAGGGTGAACATAACCTGCCCCCACCTCTGCCCTCCCAGCCCTGTCCTCTATTAATGCTGCCTGCTCCTTAACTTCTATGCAGTCTCGAATTAGCTCTACATAGAGCTGAGGGTCTGTTTTCATGTGATGCACTGGTGAGTTTAGCGTTCCTATTCCAGTTCCTGAGTGAGTTGATTTCTTGAACTGTGAGCACCAGATCATATGTTTAGGCTTGCTGGCTCTCCTCTTCTGCCCAGCCTGTTGAAATCATTTAGCAGAACCACAGGTGCCAGCTTAGTGCCACCCACAAAGACGTGGCTTCACCTAGATACCTAGCAATAACACACCCCTAAACTCAGCCCTGCGCATAGACAAAACGCCGCCATCTGTGGTGGGCTTTCTGTATGCCAAATCCTTCCCAGGACTTTATCAACTCATTTTGTCCTCCCCAGAACTCTGCAAGGTTGGTATTACTCTCCCCGTTTTGAAAATAAGGAGAGGGAGGCTCTGAGAGGTTAATTAACCTGCCCAAGGTCACACACCTAGATAGGGGCGGAGTTGGGATTTGAACCCCATTGGTTGACTCCAAAGTCTAGGCTGTCTTTCCTCTTTGCCGTGGTGCCTCTAAAGGCCTGATCCCAACATGCCCAGTGGCTTTTTTCCTATAAAGGTGGGGTGAGGAGGAAGAAAAAACCAGAAAATCTCTTCCTAGTACCCGAGAGCTGGAGGTGCCAGGTGGCGCTGCCCCTCCCTTGCCCACCTACCACTTGCCCAGTGAGGGATTCAGGCCCCCTAGTTACTGCCCTTCCCCAGCCAGAAAATGACCCTTAGTCTAAATAAAGCTGCTGAGTCTCCAGTTTGGCCATTCCAGTTCTCACTGCTGCCAGTCTCATCCCGTTATCTCCTCTTCCTCTGTTTCGTCTGTGGCCAAATCCTCGGCCCTAGAACCGTGCCTGGCACACAGAAGGCAACCAACACATATTGTCAGATTTGAGGAATGAACCAACGCTCCCTGTGGGTGCGAGATAAATGGAGCGGGCCCCTTGCTCTGCCTGTGTGAGCTTGGGCAAGTTACTTCCCCTCTCTGAGCTTCAGTTTCCTTATCTGTAAAACAAGGCAATTAAAATATAACAGTGTAGAGAGTGATGTGAGATCATCCATGCAGAGTGTCCCACGACTTATTGTGTGCCCAACTAATAATATGGGCATCATCGATTAGGTGTTACTGGGCCCGATTTAGGGGGAGGGACACTGAGGCTCAGAGAAGTGAAAGGACTTAGGCAACCCAGCATTACCCAGCTTGGAAGAGGCCCATGGAGGACAGGAGCTGGGGTGCCTGGCTTGAAGGCTGTGCCCTTCTTCCTGTTTCAGAGGTCTTCCCTGAGCGCTCAGGAAATATCACTTGTACTACAAAGATATGAGATGGTTAAAATAATTGTTCATAATAACAACACCAAGGGCCCCAGCTGAAGCAAAGCCTGTGGCAGAGGAGCTCCAGCAGGGGCCACAGACCCCTGCCCCACAAGCAGCTTCTCCACTCTGCTCACAGCCTGCCCTGATGGGGGTGGAGACATAGGGCATAATTCTGGGTACTTGGGTCCCAGGAGGGCGGGAGAAGACCCAACCTTCAGTGGGCCTGCCCCGCCCCATCCAACATGGGTCCCTTCTGCTCCCACTGAAAGGGCAGACTCACGATGCCTTGAACAAGTCCACTGTGACCCCCCCCCCGCCCCCCTCCACTGCCGGCCTTTTGCCTCCTAAAATAGCCCAGAGCCACCATGTGCCCAGGGCGGCTCCCCACCGGTTGCAAATCCCCCTGAAATCAAATCCCCATCCTGCCCCAAGCAGGACGGCACCACCTCCTGCCACCACCGCTGGGCTCCGGTGCTGGCCAGGCTCCCCCCAATGGAAACCCGGACAGTTGTCCTTCACAGTGACCGGGACATAAATCCCCAAATAATGAGACAGGCGCTGGGAACACAGAACCAGACACGGTGCTAATTGGTTTGCTTCTAGGCAGAGGTGACATGGAGACAACAGCAACGGGCCTTGGTTTCCCAGCCAGTAAATCAGGGTGGGGGTATGTGACGACTTCCTGGGACCCCGGCTAGGCTGACTTTCTGTGCCCTCTGACGGCTTCATGACCAGACTAACCAGCAGCATCTTTTGGAATATTAAATTCCCAGATGTGAAAAGGAAAGGTTGGGGTCCCCTGTCCAGGTCTTGAAGCAGGGAGGCCAGGATCATCCCTACCATGATCCAGAAATACCTTCTTTCCACTAAGAAAAAACAAACAAACAAGGCTCACATCCCTCCCAGCAAGCACGAGGATGGGGGGGCAGGGAGGCCAGGAGACCAGTGCAGCCTCCCTGAGGTCAGAATGGATTTTTGGACAAGGCCGAGGTCCTCAGTTTGCAGTAATCAGGATGAGATTATCACATTAAACTTTCAAAGTCTTTGCTCAGAAAGAAGTGGCAGCAGCTGACACCCTTGACTACCCCGACTCTCCCTCTATCACCCTCTCCCAGACCACGGCCAGATGAGCTCCAGATACAGGCCACAGGGAGGCTCCCCTGCACTGGGCTAGAGGCAGGGGCATGGACAGGATGACCTCTCTGGGCCTGGGCTGCCTCTGAGTTGTGGCAAGATGGAAGGGGGAGGAGGCGGGGGAGAGGGCTGAGCTTGTGTGTCTGAGCAGGTGCAGTTTGGACGCACTCAGGGACACCAGAGTAACTTGGAATCAGGCAAATGTGTTTATGTCACAACTCTGCCACTCACTATCAGTGGAACTGGGAACATGTCCCTTCTCACCATACCTCAGTTTCCTTTTCTGCAAAATGGGGATGAGAACAATACCTAATAACTCCCCTGACCCAAGGCTGACATCAGAGAAGATTAAATAACATATAGAAAATACCCTGCATCTGGGACATTGTCAAGAACATGAAATTTTAAACATTTTTTAAAAGAGTAATAAGAAAATACCCTGCAAACTGTAAAGGCCCGTTGTGACGTGAGAGATGATGTCATTTGTTACAGCAGGAGGGATAGTGATAAGACTGCAGGAAGAATTTCCTCACAGCTGTGCATTGGAAACCAATGGGGCAAAACCAAAGGGAAGACAAACGGGCTTGGGTAAAATGCCCAAAACCTCATCAACCATCTCTTCTCCCAACCTGGGGTGCCTGTCCCATGTCCAGGCTGAGCCCCTCCCTTTCTGCCCCCCTCCTCTTGCCTCCCAAGGCTACCAGGCTGTGCCCAATCTCTCCCAGCCCAGAGCTGTATCTAGCTTGTGTTTGTTGCCAACACAACGGAAATTAGTTCAGCCTCCTCACCCAGCGTGGCAGGGCTGCCTGGGGTGCGTAGGAGAGGCCAGGGCTGGAGGAAAGGCTGGGAATTGGGGCAGCCCCCTCCCCAGAATCTCAGCTGCAAGAGCAGCAGTCTAGAAGGCAGTCAGCTTGCTGGGAGGACTTCTTCATACTGCCCCGCGGAAGGGAAGGTACAGGCTGGGACGCAGGGGTCCTCACTGGGACCTTGGCTACCTGCCCTCTCGCTTAAAGAGCTGCATTCAGAGGTACCGGGAGAGGCCCTGACTACCAGCCAGGATCAACCCTGCGGAAATTAAGATCTTGGAGTCTCCTTGACCCACCCTTCATTTCCTGAAGCTTTTATTTAGTTAGTTTGTCCGGCAGGATCCTCCCACCCTGGCCCACCAAACCGGGCTTTGGGGTCCTCTTCCCTTCCCCAGTATGAGAAACCGAACCCAACCCCTCATGACCGCAGCAGCACGGAGGCAGGGGGAAGCTGGGGATGACCCCGAGAATCCAGGGTCACCTGGGGCAGAGGGAGGGTTGCGCCGCCAAGCCCACTGGCTGAGGTGGACGATGAGGTGGCCACGGCCTACCTTGTTGGCCCGGGAGCAGCCGTGCCCACATCAAGGGCCTCCTCTCCCATCAGTCCGGTGGGTGGAGCGCACAGCCGTTGCAGGCCGGGAAGAAGGAGGCTTTTCAAAACCAGCCGGAGAGCTTCCAAGAAACACCCTGAGGATGGGCTGTGTCCACACATCCTGTGCCCTGGGGCCCTTTGCAGCTCCAGGCGGCTTCTCACAGCAGGGCCGCTCAGGGGCCTTGGCCGCGGCAGTGCTGGGCTCTGGAGCCGTCAGACCTGAGGCGAATGAATCGCTTCACTCTCTGGATGGTGAAATGGGCCCAACTGTATACACCTGGTGGGGTTGCTGGGAGCGGTGATGCAGGGATAGTGTCTCCCTTTGTGCCTGGCCCAGAGTAGGGGCTCAATGAATTCGCTCAATAAACATTATTGGATCCAGCTTTGAACAAAAGTCCGAGGGGCCCATATGGAACTTGCAGTCTGGGTGGGGAGGAAGGACGGGCACAGACAAAAGCAGATGAACACATGAGGTCAGGGAGGACGAGGGCTCTCCTGGAGGCTGACACAAGGGATGGGCCTGCTCAGGGCCCTCAACCACAGCCACACACTGGAATCACCTGGGCAGCCTTGAAAGCTTCTGCAGCCCGAGCTCCTCCCCAGGGGACTCTGATGGGCTTGGTCCCGGCCTGCACGTGGGGACTTTTAAATTCTGCCCAGGAGATTCTGATGTACAGCCAAGGGTGAGAACCCTGTGCCCAGCAGGTTTCCCAAGTACCTGGTGACATGGGCATCACCTGGGGCCCTCATCAGGCACCCTGGGCTGGGCCCCGCCCCCAAGGGCGTGGATTCAGGAGCCCGGGACAGGGCGGAGAGGCCCAGTGTCTGCCTTTTTAACAAGCTCCCAGGTGATTCTAAAGGGCAAATAGATCTCAAGATGCACCTAGGAGAGCAAGTACCAGCTCCAGAGCTTGGGCCTCAGGGCCCTCCACATGCTGACCCTGGCCACACTGTGTCACAGGGCCACCTGCTGCTCCTGTTAGCATTGTCCCATCGCCTTGTCCTCAGCCTAGGAAGTGCCCCCCACCCTAGGCAAGTCCTGAGCATGCTCCTAGGCTCACTGTGAAGCCTGAAGCTTCCCACTGCCCTCAGCCCCTTGGCCACAGCCCCCATGCCATTCCCTTCCATGTCACACTTCGTGTCCTGCTGGACTTTGGACTCCTGGGGTAGGGCTGGCTCATCCACAGCACGTGACACCAAGCCCAGCACCCGATAGGGTATGACTCCGTCTTGTTGAAGGAATAACAAGTCTACCATAGCCTCTACTGCTCCCACAACTGGGCCAAAGAGGCAGGGCTGTGACCTGCTCCTCAGGGTCCCTGCCCCACCCTCTGCCCTGGGTCTCTGGATCCCAGGAGTCCTCTGGTAGAGTCTCTCTGCCTCCCACTGCAGTCTTGGCCAAGCCCTGGGATGGGAGACAAGGTACAGTTATGTTCCCTGAGCATATATACTGCCAGGTAAAATCTATAATATTCTAGTAATAGTTCTGTTAAAGTGTTGTGTTAAGTACCAAAAAAGACAACATTAAAAAAAAAAAACCCGATGACGCTAATTAAAAAATAAATGCAATCCAATCTGTTGTGTTTTCTAACAGACAGATATGCATACTGGGCTGATGCTCATTCCTTACAGTACACCTAAAAACTATCAACTTTCCTAAAAAAGAGCCTTCCTAGCTACTGAGACAAGCAGCTTTAGTCTTATAAATTCAACCAGATTGTTGATTTACGATCAAAAGAAAAAACTTGTGAGACAAAGTAGCAAACATCAGAAGCCATGTTCGCTCGCTCATAAAGCCCCTGACTCTGTAATAACATGCCGCTCTCCGAAAGACACTTTAAAAACAAAATGCCTTTGGGAGGCCGAGGCAGGAGGATCACTAGAGGCCAGGAGTTTGAGACCAGCCTGAGCAAGCGTGAGACCCTCCACCTCTACCAAAGATAGAAAAATTAGGGAGGTGAGGTAGCACGTACCTGTAGTCCCAGCTGCTCAGGAGGCTGAGGCAGGAGGATCGCTTCTGCCCAGGAGTTTGAGGCTGCAGTGAGCTACGATGACACCTGTGCACTCTAGCCCAGGAGACAGGGTGAGACCTTGTCTCATAAATAAATAGATAATAAAATATTAAAGTGCACACCGCTCCCCACATTTCTTGTCTGAGTCATTTTATTCCTCACAAGATAAATAACCCCAGCCCTTGCCTTTTCCTGCCCATAAGGTAACATCTGGCAGTGAGTGATTATGCCTATGTAATTTAAAACCAAGTCTACTCTTACACCTCAACTTTGATGTATTTTGCACATACTGAACCCCCGCTACTCGTACATAAACTATAAGCTAAAATGCTGGTTTAAAACAGTCTGACAGGGCCAGGCGTGGTGGCTCACACCTGTAATCCTAGCACTCTGGGAGGCCGAGGTGGGAGGATCATTTGAGATCAGGAGTTCAAGACCAGCCTGAGCAAGAGCCAGACCCCGTCTCTACTAAAAATAGAAAGAAATTATATGGACAACCAAAAATATATAGAGAAAAAATTAGCCGGGCATGGTGGTACATGCCTGTAGTCCCAGCTACTTGGGAGGCTGAGGCAGAAGGATTGCTTGAGCCCAGGAGTTTGAGGTTGCTGTGAGCTAGGCTGACGCCACGCACTCTAGTCCGGGCAACAGAGCGAGACTCTGTCTCAAAAACAAAACAAAACAAAAAGAAAACAGTCTGACAAAACTGCTCCCAGGCCATAGGCCTTGGTCTATAGTCCTCAATAAGACTTCTAAATAAAACTTTTAATTTTTTGAAAGCTTAAGTTTTTTTCTTTAATCAACACACTCTTAGAGGGTTGTTATGGAGATTAAGTGAGTCAACACTGTAAAGTGTTTAGCGAGCAAGCACATGGTAGTCAGTCCATGTGTTTGTTAAATAACGTTTAGTCAATCAACAAAGTAGGTCTTGCTGACGTGCAGGGTCTGGGAGGCTGGGACTGAGCTCTCCTCTTTACATGTGAGGAGACAGGATCAGGAGAGGAAGTGGCTTGTCCCAGCTGACACTCAAACCTCAGGTCTGTGTCACTTCAAGGCTTCTCCCTACCAGAACGCCCAAGCCACCTCCCTCACTCCTCAGGCGCCTGGCCTGGCTCAGGTGGGCTCAGTGCCCCGCGCCGACAGAAGCCCCTTTGTTCCCTGCCCAGGGTCACACCCCGAGCTGGAGCACGGCCGGCCGGCCGGACAAGCGCCCTGTGTCCGGGTCTGTCTCGCGCCAGGGCCCGGCCCCCAGGGCGGCTCCAGCCACGTGACTCCAGGTGGGCGGAGCTGAGGGGCTATTCCCAGCCCTTCCATCCCCCATCCCAGCCTCAGCTGGGCATCCCTGACCCTCCCTCGGCGCATTCTGCCTGGAGACAAAAGGGGAGGGAACCCCAAGGAAAACACCCCAGTTCCTGGTCTCCACCCTGTGCAAACTCTGAGTGGCCAGATTCTGGGGTGTCAGGGGTGTGTGCAGCTGCCTTGAATACCAGGAGGGGAGGAGCTAAGTGTGCAGGAATGGCAGCGAGGTCACTCTGGGTGACCCCTCCCCAAACCCTTCTCCTCTCCCTGTCCGCCGCCCCTTCCACCTGATCCCGCCCACAGATTAACTGAGATATAAATACAACTCTCCACCTAAAAATATTACTGGTAGAAGTAACACTGAGGTCGGCTAGAACTGGCTATAACGAAACTCCTTATTGACTAAAATGCACAAAAGAATCAAATCTTGACCACAAATCTTTCTTTGTTTTAATTTAAATCTTCCAAAATTGGACGAAATTACCCAATCACACAATGGCAGAGACTAGTGTCAAGAGCCTGCAGCCCCCGAATTGATGGATGCATCAAATCCCGGCAGCAAAATTTGGACAGAACTGATGCTGATGAAAATAGTTTCAGTAAAATTAAAATGGAAGGAAAAACATAGAAAGCTGTTTACCTGTGCCAGAGGGGGGAAATTGAAAAAAATTGAGCAAGAAATTAAGTTGGATGCATAGATTTCAAGCTGGAAAACACCTAAAAAGTCTTCAGTGTTGGCATGCCTTGTTTTAAAAATGTTTGCATTCAAAACATCCTTGGGTTCAAAATATCCGGGTCAAAATAGCCTCTGCCCCTCCTATCTGTTTTCTTAGGAATCCCCACCTTGCTTATAGACACCAGCCACACTGGGCTCTTTCTGTCCCTGGAGCACAGCAAGTCCTCCCTCACCTGGGAACCTTCTCAAAGGCTGTTCTCTCTGCCTTGAGCACTCTTCCTCCTGGTCCTCCCTCCTCCTATGGCTGCTGCCTATGTATAACCTCCTTGGAGGCCTCCACTCCCTCCATTCCCTCCCTGAGATAGATTTCCTTCCCACCTACTCTTCTCTTTTATTCACCTTGTCTTGCTCCTCCTTGAATTCCCAGGACAGGCTTAGCAAGTATAACACATAGTAGGTGTTCAATAAATATGTGTTGACTGAATGAATAAAATCAATGTCACTGGGATGAGGTGCAAGGGAGTGGGCTGGGGCTACTGGGGGCCCCTGGGAGAGAGGAGGGTCAAGGTGGAGACACACCCCCTTACTCATGACACCAAGTTCCAGCGTAGCCCATTTCGGTGAGAGAGAAAAGAGGAGACAAAACCAGTCCTGCTTCATTTGTGCCCCTTGTCCAGCTTGCCAAGGCACAGGCCCGTACGCAACTGGCCAGCTGCCCCCCAAGCTGGGCCTCCCCCAGGGGCCTGGCTCCCACATTTGGCTGCTGGCCAGGCTATTTGGGGAAACTTCCTGATCCCCCCTCTGGCCTCTCCACCCCCACATCTCATCCTGGAGACCCGGAATAGCTGTCCCTAGTCTCAACCTAGGGACAGATCATTTCATTCCCAATTAGCACCCAGATGGTTGAAACCATCTCTAAAAGCTTCTTGTGTCCCTCTCCCCTCTGGAGGCTGCTAACTAGGACAGCAAATCTCAGAATGAGGTCACAAGAAAGCTCCCTGCCCCAATATTCCCTTCCCAGCCAGGGACACAGGAACTAGGAGTCTCCATTTGTCAAGGTAGAGGAGACCTGGCTGAGGGTGAGATTCAGGGAGAGCCAGAGGTGACTGCAGCCGATGGTTCTTTCTGCCCAAGGAGCAATCCAGCGCAGTCCTGGGAGGAGCCCTGGCTGTGGAGAGTGAGGGGCCCTGAGTTCAGAAGATCAACTCTGGGCAAGTCGCTTTGCCCTTTGAGCTTTTGTCATCTACAAGAAGAACTTTTATCTCTGCAGGTGTTCATAGGATGGGATGAGGTGGTTCTGGATGCAGTCAGGTTCTACACAAAATCAAGGGATAGCAGGACCCTCGGGGTCCCAGGGAGGTTGTTCTGGAGATGGATTCACACTCATCAGAGAATTCTTCCTCTGCCAATGTCTCATTGGATCTCTGGCTCAAACCTCTGCCAACAGGGGAGGGCAGGCAGGTGGGCAGACTTCTCCCACATTCCAAAGACCACACCCCATGTATCCCTCTTTGGGAACACCTAGAAAACCCAAAGCCTCCAGTTCCCAACACCTCCTGTCATTTCCTCTCTCCTCAGTGGGGGGCAGGGGAGTGTCCCACGCCTCCCCATCCTGCCCCTCCAGGCCAGAGCTCTCAATTTGGGGTGGGAGAGGGGGTCAGCTGGCATCAGCTGTGGGACCCAGCAGAACTGAGGTCAGGAGGTACAGAAGTCTGGGGCTGGGGATGCAGGAGAGGCGCCCGGGGTCCGGGGAAGGCAGGGAGGGCAGTGGGGGCCTGGCCTCTCGCCTGGGCATCTGGAGCGGGGAGGAGAAGCTGTGGCGTCAGGCCTGGCCCCACCCAAGGAAACCTGAGTCAAACAAGCAAACAGCCAACACAGCAGCTCCTGTGCAAGAAGCCATGGGAGCACCAGGGAGGCCAGCAGGGGTGGGGAGGCCTGGGGAGGGCCAGGAGGCTGTTTAAACAGGCCCCGAGGCCTGGGGCAGTTGGCAGAAATGTTTGGAACAGGGTGGGGAGCACAGTGGTGGTTTGGAACCGGAAGCTGGGGCCTGGGGTGGGTGGGTTGAGCTTGGTTTCTTCGAGGAAAAAGAAAAGTGTCAATTCAGCCTCACTCTGGTCAACACCTCTTCTGAGGGAGACTCCAAGTCCCAACAGCCTTCCCTTGGCTCAAGGTCAACCATGTAGCCAGACAGACAAAGGGGTCTCTCCCTGGTCACTCTGAACCCCAGCCCTGCACCCAGGCCTGTGACCCTGGGCCTCAACACTGAAGAACAACATTTCAGAGTCCAGAGGCAAAGCCCCCAAGTCCTCAACTGCTGAGCTGGGGGAGATGAGGTGACATCTGTCTTCCTTGGGACCTGAGATCGTCCTCCTGCTTCCTTGCCTGGCAGTGGAGGGGCCCAGAAGTGACTGTGGCCCTCCCAGGTGCTTTGCCACCTTCTATGATTCAGAGACACTTGGGTGTCCTGTTCCCTTGGGACTCTTCAAGGGCGCAAGAAAGAGAGTCAGCAAGACACACACCAGGCTTAGGGGCAGGGGTGGAGAGCGGTAAAGATAGAAACAGACGCAGAAAGACTGACCTAGAGAGACAGCCACACAGTCAGAGAGACCAGCAGCGCCAAAGTGTGTGTGTGTGAGGGACAGAGGAAAAGACGGAGAGAAAGACCCACACAGAGAAAGAGCTGGACAGAAGAGGAGAGACAGAGACAGAAGAGGAAAGCACAGGAGCCGGGGAAGGGCAGAGACAGGGAGCACGCAGGGGGCACAGGGACAGACACACTCACAGGCTAGGAGGCTCACAGGAACCACACAAGGACAGCCGGTGCTCTCCTGGGAGACCTGGGGGAGCTGAGGGGGAGCCCCGTGGGGGGCAGTCCCAGGAGGGCAGTGCTGCTGCCTTTTGTCCTCAGCCAACCACTGCCAGCGTCTGGCCCCTGGCCACCCTCAAGTAAGCCAGCCCTTGGCCACTGGAGCTGGCAGGTCACCCAAGGTGAACGAAGAGTCACTGACGAGAGAGAGTGGGAGTGCGGGGGCATGGGGGTCTGTGAGCTGCGTGTGTCGGGGCGGGTCTGAAGGGCAGCGCACCCGAGATGGCACCCGAGGCGGTGTTTAGGAGCGGGCAGCGTAGCCAGAGACGTCCCTGACTTAGTGCCGGCGGGCGCGCGTACCTGGGTGAGTTTGCGAGAGTGCCAGGGTGTGCGCACGTGGGAGCGTGCGCGCCTGCGTGGGCCCAGTTCCGTCAAGCACCCCACGGTGCTAATGAGGCCAAAGTAGCAGGTTGGCCCCCAAACAGCCCAATCAGAATCAATGAGTGAGCAGAGATGGCCGCAAAAAAGGCTGTGTGCCTCTTTTTTCTGAACAGACGGCGTGTCCAGGTGCCGCAGGGCACTTGACTACAATTGAGACCAACGTGCCATTCATTCCCACCAGGGATGACCCCTGCTGCCTGGCCAGCTGGCCCTCACGCTCTGTCCCATCCAAAGCCCCAAATCCAGACTCCCAGGAGAACCCACATGACAGACACAGGGCCCCCGTCCTGGCTGCAGGTGCAGCTCCCTCTGAGAAGGGCAGCTGGAGGGATGGTGGGGTCCAGCCTGGTCTTCCCCTGGTCTAGCTTCCATCCTGCCTGCTGCTGCAGCCACATCTAACTCCCTTCTTGCTGCTGGGGTGCAGTGAGTACCCACACCCTCACCACATGCCGGAGATAAGCAACCCCTCCTCCCCTTCCCTTTCCTCTCAAACTTCACAGGACATTTTTAAAAATTGTCCCAGTTTTGGGGTGGAGAATGAGGTCAGGAGGCCCATGGGGGGACTGCTTGTTGGTGACAACTGACTATCTTCATTTCACCTTGAAATTCCCTCCTGGTTCAGGTAAGCGTGTCCTAAGCCCAGATTTACAGGGGAGCTACTATATTGGGGGACAGGGAGAGCAGGAAGGGAATTAACCAAATGGCAATAGCAGTCACAGGCCCAGCCAGGCCCACCTGGAACATTTGCAGGGCCTGGGGCAAGAGGACAAATGGTGGCCCACAGACATATGTCTAAATACTTAAAAGTTATAAATCAAGCCAACAAACTGTTCAATCTGCTCTAATCTCCTACCTTGACAAATACCTTCGCAACACAGAAGACCAGGCTCACATTTAGATTTCTCTGCCCCCTGGGAATTATGCACCAAAACGACATTGTGCAGAGGAGACAGCTCCACTGTCACCCTGGCCCCAGTCACCCCCTTCATGGTGCTAGGTCCTTTATGCACTGTGAGGGACTCCCAATGCGTGCGTGAGGACAACAAGACTCATGTCCTAGTTCCATCCACACCCCCTGCAAACAGCTGCCCTGTCGCTGTTCCTGAGGCCTAGGGGTGCACACATTAGTGGTGTAATCTTTCCTGAGAACAGACCCAGGAAAAAGGCTGGCATGGGCTGGGAGCCAGCTGGTGACCATCTGGGCAGTGACTGCGAGAGTCACAGGTGGGGAGAATGTGGTCTTGAAGGGGACTCACAGTCTCATCCCCTTGGCCCTGCTGACTCCTCACCCCACAGGGAAAGGGAGGTGGGAGGAGGCCACAGTGAAAGCCCATGAAAGCACCCAGCTTAGGGCATGGGCACTCCCTCCCTTGCCCAGGTTTAAGGGTGCTACTGAACCCAGCCTTCCCTGGCAGCCTCCAGAGCTCAGGCCAGGGTAACTTGGACAATCACCAAAGAGGACTGTCAGTCACTTGTGCTATTTATCTTCTTGGAAAAATTCAGTGCAGCTTGAACCCAATTTGTAGATTTCTGGAGTTGGGGAGGGCAAGGAGGTGATGACAACAGGGCATTTTTTTCAGGTTGAGTCTCCAAGCCAGAGCTTGTTCCACTGAGGCACAGCCCCACATGGGCTCCTGCTGCTACTGGTCCCTGCCCTGGTGGGGCCTCTCTCCCCGCCCTGGAGACAAAAGGCAGCACAAATAGGGCAACTATGAGAAGAGGGGTGAGGGGACCCGGGCAGCCCAGACAGGTCCAGAGATCCAGGGACCAGCAGGGAGCAGGGGCTGGTGGTGCAGGCAGCAAAGGGCATCGCTCTCTCTGGCCAGGCTTTAAAAAAACTTAAACTACCCTGCCCCGTACCCCCCCGCCATCACCCCCCGCAGATGGGCTTTGCTGTCCTACACATGAGGGGACACTTATACTCCTTGAGCCCTCGCCAGGCGCCAGCACTGTGCTAAGCGCCCTACATGCGTATTCTCATTTAATCCCCGCAGCCACCGTATGAGGTGGGTTCTATTATTATCCCCATTTTACAGGTGAGGGAGCAAACTCAAAGAGGTTAAGTAAATTGTCCAAGGTCACACAGTAGGTAGAGGTGATAGAACTCAAGTCTAACTGGCCCCAAGGCCCCCACTCTTTCCACTGTAGCACATTGCCTCCCAGAAGCAAGAAGCTAGCACAGAAGCAGATGGGATGAAGGTCAGATATGAGAAAGAACTTCCTGATAATGATGGTTTGTGTGATGGAAGAAGGCAATGGAATGGGGACTCTAAATAGACAAGGAAGCCCTCCTCCCCCAGTTGTCACTTGTGTCTGTCCAAAGGCTTGTGATGATCTCAGGAAGGTCCCTGGGGTCTCCAGATGGGAGCATCCTGACCTCCTTCTGTTCTACAATGCAGGGTCCTCTGCTCTACCCCAACCCAGCACAAAGGCACAAAGACTCAAAGGCTACCTCTCCTTTGTGGCTCAGACCTGTCAGCCCAGGTCCTCCTCTTCCGGGAAGACTTCCTTGAGGTGCTGGGGGACAGAACCCTTTTCCTACAGTCCCAATCTCAACACCAAGTGCGCAAACGCACCCCATGTCTACAATAAGGCCCACTTCTGTGATCATGTCCTCCCCTTCTCCCTGGGCTCTAAGACACGGACACAGAAAAGATCTACTCAGTTCCCAGGTTCTCTGGGGTCCCCAGGCCATCAGGTGATCCCCTGCTCACCCTCTTCATCCAAACACATCTGTACCCAGTTGTAAGTAAATGATGCAGGTGCCCCGGGGATTCACCAGAAAACCCAGGCCCCAGCTCAGCGGCTCTTACCTCATTTGCCCACAGAACAGAAGCCGGTGGGTCACCGCATCGCTCCGTGCCGCGGGGAAAGATGCTGCACTTGGACGAGGCACAGAGCACTCTGAGGTTCCTTACTCCGGAGTCACCGTCCCCAACCTGCTCTCCTCCAGAAGCTGCGTGCCTAATGCCCGGCTCTGTTCTTCCCCACCCCTCGGAGCCCGCCTGGCCTCAGGGATAGTCAGTCGGGATCTTCTAACTTCCCCAGAGTTTAGTCGCACCCAATAGATGCCCAACGTGGGCGCGCAAAGCCGAGATAGGGATGTTCTCACTGTCCCTTGGGGTCCCCAAATTTTGACACTAGGGGACTGAACAGGTGGAAGGGGCTGCCTTGTTCTCCCGCGCTGCCCTCGAGGTCCTCAACGTGGACCAGCCCGCGTCGCTGTCTTACCTGCGGGGCAGAGACGGAGCCCGCCGCGGCCACCTGCTCTCGCCTCGCTCGGAGCGCGGCTGCTGCAGGCCAGCCGCGGAGGGGGCGGGGCCAGGCCGGGGGCGGGGCCGGGAGCGGGGGCCGCGGCCCCGCCCCTCCTCGAGTCTCCGGCGGGTGGGGTGGGCTGGCTCACCCAGGTGGCGAACAGGGGGCAGGAGGAGCATCCGGGCCACTACGGAGGGCCAAGAAGTTAGGACACCTGGGTCCCCAGGACCTCCGTAAATCCCCTCCTTCAGGCAGCCTTGCCCAGATGCCCTGGAGCTAGTGACTTCATATAAAGACCCCTCACCGAAGAAGAAGCCCAAAACCTCTCCTTGCCCGAGTTCCCCTTCCATCTGAGCTCAAGAAAGCTCTCCGGGCCTGGCAGGCTGGGTGGGAGATGGGACACCTCCTCTAAAGGTAGGGTTCCCCCTCCGATGGTCAGCGGTGTAAGGGCTTAGGCCACTGAGGGGACCGTTAGGCGGCCAGGACGTCTTTATCCTCAGCCCATCTCTCTCCCTGCAGCACAGCTCCCCCTCTGTCCCCAGTGCCAGCTCAGGTCGCTCAGCTGTCACTGTTTAGCCCTGGAATGACAGGCGTCCGGACTCCGTGAGTCTAGCCACATTCAAGGCCATTGAGCTTAACACCCCTGAGCCCCTGCCCCCCTCCCTCTGCCCCTAGTCGCTAATTTTATTGACACGTAAAAGGCAGGTTGCTGGCGGGGGTGATAATAACTGAAGGCAACGTAGGGAGCAGATGGGCCTCAGCGTGGAGGTGCAGATGGGACAGGAGGAAGCAAGAGGGGGACCCCTGGAGCCAGGGCCAAGGACACCTGGAGAGGAAGGCGAAGAGGGGCCCTGGGAAAGGCAGGTACACTGTCTGCGGAGATGGAGGCCAGAAAGATTGGAACTGGAATTTCAGCCCTCAATCAGAGAAGAGGCCTACTGAGAAAACAAAATGCTGGGAGAAAGGAGGGTGCGTTATTTCATACCTACCCCAAGGCAGGCCCAAGGATGTAGCAGGAGGGAAGCAAGTTAGATGGCAGAAAGGACTGGCATCCTGCTCTCACATCTCTGCCCTAGCCCCCTTCCTTCCTCCTGAAGGTGACTCCTGCCTGCTGGGCCTTTTACTACAGAAATAGCCCTTTCCCTGAAGAATCAACCTAGATCTTGCTTTTCTCTTTATTTTTTTCTTGTTAAAATGAGAACAGAAAATTTAGGCCTTTGTAATTCTCCCCACCCCCCCTGCCTACCTGAGCCCACCCCTCAAATCCCAGATCTCAGCCTCTCCCCAGTCCAAGGGAGATGACCTGAGGGTTAAGTGAGGATGGACAGGGGAACATTGGGGTTGGAACCTATTATGGGGTGGCAGGGCAGGAAGGCCTCACATTCTTGATGGGCCTCAAATTTAGACGGCTGATGCTTTCGGAATAAGGCTATAGCATAGCCGTTGTAATGAGTTATCTCACTTGATTGTTCACAGTCAGTTACAGATTGAACTTCTTGTTCTACTACTTTCCCTTCTCACTATTGCACTTGTAAAAAAAAAATTCATTTTTATTTATTTATTTATTCTGAGACAGTCTTGCTCTGTTGCCCGGGCTAGAGTGCCGTGGCGTCAGCCTAGCTCACAGCAACCTCAAACTCCTGGGCTTAAGCGATCCTCCTGCCTCAGCCTCCCGAGTAACTGGGACTACAGGCATGTGCCACCATGCCTGGCTAATTTTTTTCTATATATATTTTTAGTTGTCCAAATCATTTCTTTCTATTTTTAGTAGAGATGGGCTCTCACTCTTGCTTAGGCTGGCCTTGAACTCCTGACCTCGAGCGATCCTCCCGCCTTGGCCTCTCAGAGTGCTAGGATTACAGGCGTGAGCCACCGTGCCTGGCCCAAAAAACTTTTAACACAAAATTACCACAGAGCACTTCAGTGCCTTGGGGAGGGGCGAGAGGTGGAGAAATGTGGATTGCGATAGGGAATGAAGAAACTGTCTCGATTGTGGAGGAACATACACACATTAACACTTATTGAATTGCACACTGTAAATATGTGCAGTTTACTTTACATCTCAATGAAGTTTTAAAAGTATCACACATTTCTATCTCATTTTTCCATTTCTTTATTTTTAATTTGTGAGGAGCCTGAAAAAATAGAAGCAGTCTTGGCAGGGAAGGGATGTCATGATTTCTGGTACAATGTGGCAATTCTCTTGCCTCGGCCTCCCCCTTCCCCATCCTGTGCAAATGAAAGTTGTCTATGTACATGAGGTACCTCCAGGGTTGAGTTGTGGCCCTCCACTTGCTTCCTCATTTGGGGAGCCTAAGTCAGCCTGGGCACCCAGGGCTCCTCTGAGGCTGGTCAGCTCGGTGCCCAGAGCTGGTGACTCAGGAAGGAGGGGCCCAGACCCAGGGTTTGTCCAGGGGAAGGTGATGGCTGCTGTGGACTACCCTGCCCCCTGCAGCCTGAGCGGAGCACTGCAGCGACAAGGTGGTCAGTCCAGGGAGAGGTCCTGCAGGTTCTGGGCACAGTGCTGCAGGAAGTCGAAGTCAGGCACAGGGAAGGGCACGCAGGACCACTTTTTGGCCTGGATCCGCCCTTGAGGGGTCTGCAGCAGCATGCTGCGGACTTTGAGCGCTGGCAGCTTCACGGACTTGTAGATTATCTGCATACCCCAGCCCTGGGGGTGGGACAGAGAGGGTAGGGTCTAGGTCTCTGCCTTCAAACTGGGCTTCTCTCCTCATATTGGAGTTCCATGCATACAGGGCCTGCATCTCCCACTGAGACTGAGAGTTAGCATCTCCATCACACTGTGGGCTCCCTTAGGCAAGGGCAGGACCTCCTCAGACTGGGGATGCCTGTGGCAGGGTTGTCCTCCCATCCTAGTGAGGGCTCCCTGAGGGCCTCTGAAGACTGGGGCTGAGGAGTCTGGTGTCTAGGACATAGCCCAAGTACTTGCCTCCCCACAGTTCCTGCAGCGAACAGCACCCCCGGGCTTCCAGTCCTTGAAGACTCTGTTGATGACCACAGGCTCCTGGGAGACAGTGTAGTAGATCCTGGAGAGGAATGGGGGTGGCCACAGACCTCATTGACACCCCCCCACCCCTGCCCCCAGATCTCATGCCCTCCTGCTGCCTGAGCCTCCGCCCCAGGGCCAGGAAGTCCAATCTTCTGCAAGTTCTGCTTATGCTGCCTCCATTGCACTCCCTTCTGCCCAAGTTCAGGCCTGAGCATCACCCACCTGGATGAGCTCCAGTCTCCCAATGGATCTCCCAGCCTCATCCTCACTCCCCAAACCATCCTTCCACTGACTGCTAGAGGGATCTGAAATGTCAATCTGCCCTGACATTCCCTTGTTCAAAATCCAACCAAGATTCCTAACTGGGGAGCCTCCTGGATAAAAGGCTAAACATTGAGGCCTAACCTTCAAGATCTAGTCTGTCTCCTCCTGAATCTCATTATTCACAGTCCCTTCCTCACAGGTCACCTGGAGTCACCCTGTCCTCTGCTTTCCATCGTCCTTACCTGCACTCATCTTCTACTTATCTTTTCACATTCAAACCCAGCCCACCATCAAGACCTAGCTGAGATGCCACCTCCTCAAATGAGAGAACCTATGCGAAGATCCTTGGCACAGTGGCCTGGCACACAGTGGGTACCGAGCAAATAGTCACTTAATGAATGGATGCAGGATGGGGGACGGTTACTGTCTAGGAGACAGAGCATGGGGAGTGGTTCAGGGACAGCCAGCTTCTTCTGATGTCCTCAGAGCAGCTAGGACCAGGGGCCCAGTGTGTGGCCTGTCAGCATTTGGTATCCTGAATTCCAGTCCTTATTCAACCACATATGGCTGTGGGAACTTGGGCAAGCCCCTCTAAGCCTCTATTTCCTCACCTATAAAATGGGGATCGATACAAAACCTGTCTAACCAGACTATTGTGAAAATGCAATATCAGTACTTGTTAAAATGCTTTCACCTCCCAAAGCTTCAAAGCACTTCCTGGGTGGGATGGATTCTTAGTCCCCATCCTACACCTCCTCCCCCATCCTGACAGCCCCTTCCCACAGGTCTCACGAGAAGTTGGGGTTCACATTGACGTGGTGGGCACCCTCCACCTTCTTCAGGTCACTCCCGTGGCCCACGGCCACCATGCAGTTGATGCAGAGTAGCTGCACATGCTCTGCGGAGAACTGCTGCCGCCGACTCTCCCGCTGGGCCACCTGGGCTGCCCGCTTGACCAGGGCTGCCTGCTGCAGATCCCGGATCTGGGGTGGGAGGGGACACCTGGGTAAGGCTGGGACCTAGGAGAATGCTTTCAGGAAGACAAAGGGCTACCAAAGACCTCAGATCATTTGTACCCTGAAGGGACTTTCCTTAGCCCTCCATGGAGCTTTTAGAAGCAGCTCAGTGGAGAAGAATATTATGGGAGCGGAGGCAACAGTGGGTGGGGAGCAAGTTTTCTTGCTGAATCTTTGTCCCATCTTTGGCAGATTTCAAACCTGCTTCTTTGAGTCTGTCCTGTGGCATCATTAATAATAATTACGCTGGGACAACAGGGGTAACCAGGGACCACTGGACAAGGCTGGATGACAGTGACCCTGCCTCAGGGCCACTGATGGTAGACGTCCTGGTTCTGGACTTATCTAATGCGTGTGTCTTTGTTTGCCCCCTGCCTGGTTCCAGCAGGGCTGTAAGGCAGCTCTCGCAGATACACAAAGTACCTGGTGGCAAGGATAAATTCAAAGCCGAGGACAAGACCTGTTCCCAAGGCCTTTTGGAGACCAGCCACTGCCTTCTCTGGTGGCCCCAGCCCTGGCCTCTGTCCTTCCCTGTCTTCACACCTTCCTCAGGTGGCCCAACTTAGCCTTGAGAGGTAGAGGGCCTGGAGGAGTGCACGTGTGCAGTCAGCACCCTCCCCGCAGGGCGTGCCAGCTGCCCGCAGACCTTGGCCTGGTACTCGGCCTGGTCCATGTTCTGCACAGCAGCCACTGCCTGCTCCATCAGCGTCTCCAGTGCCTCGTTGGTCAGCTCCCGCCGCAGCTCCCGACTGCCCTCAGCCGCTACAAAGGAGTACACGCTCTGACCCGCCCGGGCACGGCCCCTTGCCTGGGGAGGGAGATGAGGAGGGTCCTGAGTGGGGCTGGAGTCCCGCATGGGATCCTACAAGGGCCGCTTCAGGGAGGGGCGATATTTGAGCACCTGGACCATGGAGATCTCATTGGTCAGGAGCCCATAGCGCACCACCACGTTGCACTGGGGGATGTCCAGCCCCTCCTCCGCCACGCTCGTGGCCACCAGAAGGTTCAGGGTGCCATCCCGGAACTTCTGGATCACTTCTTCCTGGTTACTCTTAAGGGAAGGCGGGGAGTAGAAAGAGGCTGGCACATGAGGTGGCTTCAGCCCTACCCACCTGCCAGAGTGGCCTCTCTTGGTTCAGCACTTATTCACAATCTTGGCCCATATCTCTCTAGGGACTTTGATTCCCACCTTTATCCCCAAGAACCCCCAGGATCTTGCCCTCTTCCCAGGTAACCATCCAAGCCCTATCTCCCCCTAGGGTCTCCTAAGGGAACCTGCCCCTTTACCCTAGGGACAACTCCCAGGCCCCATTCTTTTCCTGCGAAGGACCCCAGACTCCTGATCCTCTGCCCCAAAGAACCATATCACCCACGTCTTTCCCTACAGACCCCCAAGCCCCTGCCTCTCTGGCCCCCAAGGACCCCCAGACTGGGGGAACCTTCAGCCCCGGGGATCTCAGTGTCTGCGCCTCTCTCTCAGCTCTCTGTGTGGGGATATTCAACCCCCTCTCTCCCCCAGGGTCTCCCTGCCCCCATCTCTGTGTGCAAAAGACCCTGTTCCTCCTTCTGTCCTAGGGAAATCCCTCATTATCTTTCCCCAAAGCCCACACCTGGGTCATGTGGGTGCTTTGGCTGTTGTTCCCGGCCCCAATCAGCAGCTGGGCTCTGATATCCATGGTCCGCAGGCCCGGCTGCTGGTGGAGCCAGAGCAGGAGGGAGTGAGCGCTCTGGCGGGTGCGGGTGAAGATGATGCCCCGGGGGCTGTTGGGGCTTGAGAACTGCTTTCGAAGGATCTTTTCCAACATCTCCAGTTTTGGATTCTCTGGGCCGTGAGTTGCCAAGCGGGCCAGTGCATTCTTGTGGTCTGCCAAAAACCCCAAAGCAGAGGCACAGGACTCAGGTCTGGGGGTGGGTGAGGCACCAGGAGGGGTGCTCACAGGAAGGGGACGGCAGGAGTTTGGAGGGGCTCCGGGGAGGACACCCATTCCTGCTTAGTTCCCCCAGAGCAGGTACCAAGAGCACATTTAAGGACACCCTGTGCCACACTCACTGTCAAGGCTGGCCTTATACCAGGGGCGCACGGTGCAGAATCCTCTGCTCACATACCTCAGACCAGCACCCCTCTTCAACCCAGCTACCAAGGTGACCACGCAGTTCTTCACGCTGACCTCTGCCACCCAGGATTGACTCGACCTCAGGTCTGTTGAGCTAAATTCACCCTCTGACCTTCAGCCTCACTCCCCCAGTCTAAAGGAACCACACAGCCCAGACTTTCAGGGGCCATTCCAACTAAATGTTTTTAAAAAAATCTTTGTCAATAATGTCAATTAATTTTTACAATTATGCAGACTTTCAGAAATGAGCAAATAAATCCGTCATATCCATGGCCTTAGATTTTGGTTAGAAAAACAGGTTCCCAGTACCCTCGCCGGCACCTTCCTATCCCTCGTGGGCACCTGAGCCCTTTCTGGCCTCCGACTGCTCATCCAGTTCCCATCACCCTGCCCCAGCACGGCCCTCACCATGGAACAGCGCCAGCAGCCAGCGCTCGGCACACAGGATCTGGGTTTTAGTGATGCGCTCCCTGTCGTAGAAATCCTGCAGCGTGTCCAGGGCGTCCACGGCGCGGACCGTGTCGTGGATGAGCAGCGCGTCGTTGTAGCGCCGCAGGTGAAGTGCATGCACGCGCCGCTGCTGCAGCCCGGCCTTAGCGGCTGCGGGCAAGGGGACGGGGTCTGAGCAGCCCACTGCCGCTTGCCCCGCCCCCGCCCCGCCCCCGAGCGGCTAGGCCCCTCCCTGAAAGTCCCGCCCCTGACGGCCCCAGCAACTCCCCCTGGCTGGAGGGCCGCCGTCTCACCGTCCTGACTCAACTCCATCACTCGCTGCTCATAAGTCTGCGTCCCAAAGTCCCGGCTCAACTCAGGCATCTCGAGGTGGTCATGGATTTGGCCCATGAGTTCCTTTAGCAAGTCCCCAAATGGATCCTGGGCAAGAGGAGTGAGGGTGTGAGGGGATTCCCGTGCACACTGGAGGATAGGCACCCAGTGGGAGCGCTAACCCCGGCTTGCACCGCACGCTACTGCCATCACCCATCTGTCTCAGCTGAGAGGTGAGGGGTGGGGGCTCCAGAGGGAGGCTGGCTGGTATGGGCAGGAGTCCCGGCTGCAGGCAGGGACCAGGTACCTGCACCCGACTCCTGCTCTCTCACCTGCTATGTCCCCTTGCACCCTCTGCCCTGGGCACAGTGATGCCTAGTCCTTGTCCAGCCCTGTCACAGCAGATACCAGGCAGTGTCCACACTGAAGGAGAGGGCTTGGTACAGACTCAGTACAAAGTGTCCTAGCTCTGTGGTTTGCAGAGCACTTCACAGCATGTCAAGGGCTGTGACAGACAACCTTGATGCCTTCTGAGTCAATCCAAACAGCAGGCTGTGGGCATGGGCTGCATCTGCCCCATTTCACAGAAAGGAGAAATGGAGGCTCAGACAATAACCAAGTGCCCTGAAGTCACAGAGCTAGTGAGGGTGGAATCAAGGCTCAAGCTGAGGTGCCCTAAGTTCACACGGGACCCTACTCCCACCCTGTGCTCCTCCCCTCACACACCTGGCTGCGCCTGTTGCAGAGGTCATACTGTTTGCAGGGCCGCTGGTTGTGCTCCTGCAGCTGGGGGCGGGAGTTCTGGGGTGACATGATGCGCCACGTGTCCAAGTTGGCACACAGCTGGGGACAACAGAGAGGGCTTCACTGGAAAGGGGGGTCCGTGGGGACAGCAGACTTTTGGGGCAGGATGGATCCCAGCTGAGAAGAGCAGAGCCTGAGGCAGGGCCACTGGGGGTGTGGATTCATTCACTCTGTGCCAGCACTGTTCTAGGCGCTGGGGATTCAGAGGCATGTAGGTTGGAGTTAGAGAGACAGATGATGAACCAGCAAAGAACAACAGAATGAGGAGTTTCAGACAGTGTTGACAAGCGCTGAAGAGAATAACGGGATGGGATGGAAGAAAGTAGAGCAGGTAATCAGGGAAGACTCTGAAGAGGTGGCATTTAAGCTGTTCAATGAATGACAAGAAGGAGTCAGACGGGTAAAGTTCAAGGCGAAGGGCATGCCCGGCAAAAGGAATGGTAAGTGCAAAGTTCCTGAGATGAGAACAAGCCTGACATGTTCAAGATATAGAAAGGCCAGTATAGCTGTAGCACGAAGGGGAGGGGTAAGGGGCTCGGTCACATGGAGCATTGTAAACCAGGGCAGAGAGCTGGGCATTTATTCTACGTGCCATAAGAAGCCATTGGAGGCTGGACTCCTCCAAGGAGAGCCTGGGTAGGGCTTGTGGGAAAGGGTAGAGGCAGGGAGGTCCCTGATGGCCTGGTGGTGGGAGGGCCACAGGGGACAAGCTCACCTGAAGGATGTGGTCAATGGCCCCATCGAGCTTAGAGGCCCTGCCGGTGCCTGGGGAGGCTGTGAGACCCAGCACCTGGGGTATAGGGCATGCCCTCCAGAGTTTGTTCTCTAGGTACCGGCTCAGGATGACATTGTAGACAGTATCCTTGTGCGTGTGGTGACACTCATCCACTATGAGCAGGGAGAAGGCTGGGGGCACATGGGGAGGCCGTGACTGACGTTTGCAAAGCCCCTCCTCCCTGCAATTCATCCAGGAATCCCTTCTTCCTTCCACAACTTGCAGCCAGGCTCCAGGATGAAGAGCTAGGCAGGGATGGTTCCTCTCCATTTTACAAACTAGTAAACTGAGGCTCAGCTGAGGGAAGGGACTTGCCCAAGAGCCTACACTGTAGCCAGGTCTGTTTCCACTCAAGCACATGCTGGATGGGGTTTGGTGAGTGGAAAACCTCTCACTCCCACAAACACCTGTACTAGAGGAGGTGCCCCAGGTGCACATCCTTTCCCCTGCCCACGGCTCTCACCGGTGAGCTCCACGTGCTCCTCCTCCTCAGTGCTAGTCAGTGCCATCTGCAGCAGCTGAGCTGTGCAGATGAGCAGGTCGTGGCACCGGGCCAGGTGGCCAAAGCCAGCACGTGGCCCCATGTCTCCTCGCAGGGTTGTCATGGTCCAGCGTCCGTCCAACATGCGGCTGAACTCTTCACCGTGCTGGGTCACCAGGTGCACCTGAAGGTGGAGAATGAGATGGGGAGAGAAAGCTGGATTCAGGGCCAAGGGAGTGGGAAGGAGGTAAGGTGACCCTCAGGACATGGCTGGGTCCGGGGCCAGGGTGAAAAGACAGGTGAGTTTAGGGATGGGCACAACAGCTCTGGAGTGCTGGGGGGGCCTGAGAGCCACCTGAGATCTGCTGAGGGGAGGGCTGACCACTCACCCTATTGACCAACACAACGACCTTGGCTCCATCCACAGTCTCTAGATGCCTCTTGGCCACGTAAGCAGCTGCCCGGGTCTTCCCAGCACCCGTGGGCAGCCATATGATGATATTCTTGCCCTCCAGGGCAGGCATGATCACTTCCCATTGATAGGGTCGCAGCTCCATTCTGGGAATGGCAATGGACTCACATTCATAGCACCTACACCCCCCTCTACCCCTTCCAGCTCCTGGCCCTGGTGCAGAGACCTCCCTTTGCCCAGGACTCCACCCCTCTTGAGGAAGGGCAGGGAACCCTCAGGACCCAACAGGAACCAGCTCTGGCCGAGAGACGGGAGTAACACAGTCTATGATAAGGAAAAGCCCCATCTATAACTTGGCGCATCAGCCACCTGAGACCCCCCCCACCCCTCACGGAAGACCCGCATCAGCATAATACTAACCTATCACCTGGCGTATCTACATAACACTAAACCTATTACCTGGCTCATCAACTAACCTATTACCTGGCTCATCAACTAACCTATTAACTGGCGGCAAGTTAGCCACCTGAGACCTCCACCCCTAGGACCACCCCAGCTTAACAAAAGTGGGAAAAATCAGGTAGATGGGGCTCAGAATTTGGTGGTGAGACCCCTCTGAGCCCGCCGGCAAATAAACTTTGATTCTCCACCTCTCTGTGTGCGGCCTGGTTTGTCCTCGGGACCACCCACTGTAATACTTGCTGTAACATTTTGGTTCCCTGACTGGGAAAACTGACCACGCTGGCCCCTTGAAGCCCCTGGTTCGGGCCGGGCACAGTGACCGACGGGACCTCGGTGACAAAAGCGAATGGGTGCCAACCGCCATTTTGCAGCATATCTTCACTCCTCAGTAGCTCCCACCGGCCACGGAGTCCCAAACTCACCCGGACACGCCGGAAGGACGGACAAGTCAAATCAGGTCTGGAAGCATCGGACCAGGTAAGGTCCCGGGACCCGTCCGAGGCAGGCCCATCAGAGGATGGAAGAGGAGCTGGATCACCTCCTGAGTGCAGGGAATTCCCAGGGGGGGGGATGTGTAACCTCTGCCTGTCTGAATGAGTGAGTGAAGAGGGAATGCAGAGTGACTGTGGTTCCATGGCTATGGCTATGGAACTTGAGTAGGTCCTCACCTGAGATTCTGCAGCAGCATCTTACAGCATAGTTCCCCTAAAGGGAGCGACCAGGCCCGGGGTTTATATGGGCACACCTTTGCCAAGACTCACCTAAGTTCCCGAGAGGGATGCAGCCAGGCGGACACCTGAGAGAAACCCCCTTTTGTGAAGAGTGACTGTTTGCAGTTCTATGATTACGGCTACGGAACCTGAGTGGGTCCTCACCTGCAGTTCCGCAGGGGTGTCTACGTCATAATGGTGATTCTCTCCCCTAAAGGGAGCGATGAGGCCTGGGGTTTATACGGGCACACCTTTGCCAAGACGCACCTAAGTTCCTGAGAGGGACGCAGCCAGGCAGACATCTGAGACAAACCACCTCCCTTTGTTAAGCTGCAACACCATTCCAGGGTCTAGGATGGGTAGCGTAGAATCTAAGCCTACAGTCCTTAGATGCATGTTAAAGAACTTTAAGAAGGGCTTCACAGTAGATTACGGTGTCATAATGAGTCCCAGTAGACGTAAGGTCCTCTGTGAACATGAATGGCCCACATTCGGGGTCTATTGGTCCACAACAGGAACCCAGACCTCCCCACCCTGCGAGCAGTTTGGAGAATCGTGACCGGGACTCCCCGCCACCTGGACCAATTCCCTTACATAGATTCACGGCTAGAGATTGCTCAGACCCTGCCCCCTTGGGTCTGGTTCTATGCTAATAAGGGACAGAGCAGACTTTTTGTGGCCCAAAGGACCAGAGACTCCAAACTGTCCAAACCCATCTATCAGGAAGCTCCTGAAGAGGATCCACCACCACCGCCCTACAACCCTACTGTGACACCTCCTGAAGTGCCCCCGAATCCATCAGACACCTTGCCACCATCAGTCTCCCCATGGCCAGTTCCAGACCAAGCAGGTACCGGCACTCCCATCACCCACTGGCTATGGTCAGCTCAGGCCCCGAGTTCAGCCCTCCAGATGCCCTTGCATGAGGTGTGAGGTCCGATGCAGATTACGGATGATGGGTCTGTTCAGCCAGGTCAGCTGGTCCTGTACTACCAGCCCTTCTCCACCACTGACCTTCTGGACTGGAAGCACCACACCCCGCCTTACTCTGAAAAACCTCAGGCCCTCATTGACCTCCTGGAATCCATCTTTCAGACCCACCATCCCACTGGGGAAGACTGCCACCAGCTCCTTCTGACCCTTTTTAACACGGAAGAATGACACCACATTGTAGCTGGGACCTGGAGTTGGCTCCAGGACCAGGCTCCAGCAGGGACCTTGGACGTGGAGCAGTAGGCACAGAGAGCAGCACCTGAGACCAATCTGGATTGGAATTTCAACTCCCCGAGTGGACACGAGGCACTCGGAAGGTATCGGGAAGCTCTCCTCCATAGGGTCTGGGAGGGAGCCAGAAAACCAACCAACATGAACAAAGTCGCTCTGATCACTCAGAAGCCAGAGGAATCACCAAGCGAATTCTACGAGCTCCTCTGTGAGGCCTACCAAGTCTACACACCCTTCCACCCAGAGGCGGCCAAAAATCAGAGGATGGTGAATGCCACATTTGTTGGGCAGTCCTATACTGACATCCGACAGAAACTCCAGAAACTTGACGGGTTTGCAGGAATGAACATCACGCAGCTGATGGAAGTAGGGTGCCGACCAGTAACATTCATGGTGGACACTGAGGCAGAATATTCGAATATTCGGTGGTAACAACCCCGGTGGCTCCACTTACAAAGCGGGAAACTGCCATTGTGGGAGCCACTGGAACTCGAGTAGCTCGACCCTTCTGCCAATCCTGAATATGCCAGATGGGGGGCCACCAGATAAAACATGAATTCCTATACATGCCAGACTGTCCTGTGCCCCTCCTAGGTCAAGATCTCCTGAGCAAACTAGAAGCCCAGATCACCTTCCATCCGGAAGGGACCGTAAGCCTCATGCTCGGCGCCCCAGAGATTCTCATAATGGCGGTCACCCTGCCCCGGGAATCAGAATGGAAGCTGTACAACGAGGCTAAAGAGGAACAGAACCCGTCTGACTTCCGGCAGAATTTCCTGTTGGTATGGGCAGCGGACAACCCCTCCACTCTTGCATGCCAACATGCACCCCTGGTGATCAAGATGAAACCAGGAGCCCAACCGACCAGGAGACGACAGTACCCCATCCCCAAGGAGGCTCGAGAGGGAATTCAGGAACACATCGATAGGCTGGAGCAGGAGGGGATTTTGGTGGAGTGCCAATCCCCATGGAACACTCCCCTCCTGCCAGTCAAAATGCCCAATGGAGGTGGATAGCGGCCCATCCAAGACCTGCAACTGATTAATGAGGCTGCAGAGACTCTCCACCCAATGGTACCAAATCCATACACCCTCCTGGGCCTCATTCCTCCTGATGCTGCCTGGTTCTCCTGCCTGGACTTAAAGGATGTCTTCTTCTGCATGCGGCTTGCTCCGAAGAGCCAGCCCCCGTTCACCTTCCAGTGGGAGGATCCTCAGATTAGAAGGAAAACCCAGCTGACCTGGATGAGACTACCACAGGGATTTAAAAATTCACCAACTCTATTCAGGGAGGCCCTAGCCACTGATCTTGGGGTTGTAGTGACCTTACTGGAGATCGGACTCTTCTCGGTAGCTCCGGGAGATTGGACTAGACTGCAGAGGGCATCTCTAACTGTGGTATTTTGGCTAATTATAGGATGTCTACTCCTGCCTCAGTCCCTACCCTCCTCCTGGTTGGGGCACTCGCCCTAACAACTATGGCAGAGAAATCCTGCCCTGAGGCTTGTTATGCTAGAACTGGGATCCCTCCATTAACGGGATTACTGGAGACTTATGGACCATCGGAGGTTTCACAGTCTGCACCTACATGCCAAAGACATGTTATAGTCAGGCTCAGGTGTGCCACAGCGGGGGAACCGCTGGCACTGGACTGGCATCATTACAGGTGATATTTGAACCTGTATAGCCTCAAGGGGCAAACCAGCTTGTTGGACTTACTACACCCACTGGGGGATGTCTGATGGGGGAGGAGTCCAAGACCAGGCTGGAATCCAACAGGTGGAAGACACAAAGGCTCAGCTAATTAAGATAGCCTCAGTAACTGAGTCAACTTATAAGAGGCCAGATCTTACAGGCATACGAAAGATCACTGAATCCCTGGAAACCTCTTCCCTAATAACCTGGTTCCTCAATATGACCCTCCAGGCCCTACCCAAACATACTTCATGTTGGGTCTGTTTACCCCTCCAGAAACGAGTCTATATTGGGGTCCCTGTGCCTCTGGGCTGGAACTCCAGCATCTTGATCCCAGGCCCAAACAAAACATCCCTGGGGAGTCGAGTAGCATACAATGTCCGCTTAGCCGTAACTTCCCACCTGAATATCACTTGCATTACTAATGCAGGAGAGAATGAAATACTGGGATTCATGCCAGGTGAACTCTGCACAAATAACCAAAGCTTACCCAGGAATGCCACTGCCACCTGCTCCTGGGATGGCATATTCTTTCTTTGTGGAGACATTGCCTACGTCTGCCTCCCAGGAAACTGGACCAGGACCTGCACCCAGGTCTTCCTCAGCCCAGATATTTCTATCTTTAAAACCCAGCAACTGGAAGCTGCACTAAGCCCCCACCCAAACACCCGGAAAAAATGGGCCTTACTAGCATCAATCCTCATAGGGAGAGGAATTGCTGCTGGGATAGGAGCAGGAGTAGGAGGCCTAGACACATCCCTGAGCATCTACCCCAAGTTATCCCCAAGAGCTAAATGAAGACATGGAACGAGTAGCAGATTCCCTACTGGCCCTCCAGAGTCAACTGAACTCAGTAGCAGCAGCAACCTTACAGAATAGACGGGCCTTAGACCTACTCACTGCTGAAAAGGGGGGGACCTGTATATTTCTACGGGAAGAGTGCTGCTCCTATATAAACCAGACAGAAGTAGAAACCACAAAAGTCAGGGAGCTAAGAGAAAAAATCCAGAAAAGAAACAAGGAATTAGAACAAACCTGGGGTTTTGACTTAGGACAATGGATTTCATGGCTACTGTCTCTGGCTAGGCCACTAAGAACTATTCTCCCTGTCACTCACTGTAGGCCCCTGCATACTGAAAGCGATTATAAAATTCGTAGAGACAACTGTGACCCGGAGAGCAATAGCTCACATGATGGCCTTACGAGGCTGTCACCCACTGGGAAATGATGCCCTATAATAGATATGACATCAACGGGGAGAATGATAAGGAAAACCTCCATCTAATACTTGATGCATCAGCCACCTGAGACCCCCACCCCTCACGGAAGACCCGCATCAGCATAATACTAACCTATCTCACCTGCCCCATCAACTAACCTGGCACATCAACTAACCTATTACCTGGCGGCATGTTAGCCACCTGAGACCCCACCCCTCGGACTACCCCAATTTAATAAAAGTGGGAAAAATCAGGTAGACAGGGCTCAGAATTTGGTGGTAAGACCCCTCTGAGCCGGCCGGCAAATAGACTTTGATTCTCCAACTCTCCCTGTGCTGCTCAGTTTGTCCTTGGAACCACCCACTATAACGCTTGCTGTAACATCTACACCTGACCCCTGCCCAGGCTGGGTCTCACCTGTACCACCGGCTGGGACTGGCCTGGCAGCCCCACTTGGCGTAGCCTGCTGGCTCCCGGCTGCTAAGCTCGGCTCAGAGGTGGGAAACGGAAACTGAAACCGAGGGGAGGAGCCAGCCGAGTCGACTGAGGAATCTCCCGTTTCTGCCCGCAGAAAAAGAACCGTGTATGCTAAGAGGAAAGCACTCTCCTCTTGTGGCTCTGGAGTCTCTGCCCCTTTTACAGTCAACAGTAACCACGCCCACCCAGGTTGAGGTTAAAGTGGGAGGTGCCCCTGGCATCTGGACCAGGAGCAGCTGGGAGCAGAAGTGGGTGGGGGGCCGCAGCCAGGCAGGACCCCAGGAGCACAGGACTAGGCCTGAGGCTTGCTGGGGAGCACAGCCCCAGCACGGCGTGAGGCTTAATAGGCTCCAGCTTGCACGTTGCACGAGATATTGGCTAAAGGGAGGTACTGGCGGCAGTAAGCCTGCTAAGCCTGAGACTACTCCAAAGAAACAATCACACAGATGGAAAAAAAAAGTTTTATTGTTCCCTCCAAGGGATTAATGCCAGGGAATGAATGGTCCCTAGGCCCCCTCACCCCTGGGGGATAGGCTGACTGAACAGTGCAGGGCAAGGTGTGGCCCCTGCAATCAATGCAGGCTGAACTTCCAACCCCTGTAGCCCAGTCATTCAAGCTAAAATTAGCAGTCTTGGCCCTCGGGGAGACAGCCAGCTGGGCC
Organism: Lemur catta; assembly: GCF_020740605.2. Classification (NCBI taxonomy): domain Eukaryota; kingdom Metazoa; phylum Chordata; class Mammalia; order Primates; family Lemuridae; genus Lemur; species Lemur catta. The sequence goes on from NC_059142.1 coordinate 39,372,533, forward strand.
AGGCCCAGGACTCCAAGCCCCTGTAGCTCTGTGGGGACCAGGTCTGGGGGCTGCCAGGGCTGGGCAGGGTTCATCTTCTGGCCACCAACCACTCTAAAGGGGCTGGGCCCCAGACCCAGGAGACCTTGCAGACACAGTGAAGGCTGGGACAGGGCTGCAGGCTTGGGGTGCCTGAGGGTCCAGAAAGGGCTGCAGGATCAGGGCCCTTGGCTGGAGCGTCTCAAGCTGAGAGTCGGGACCCGGGGGGTCAGGGCACCCCTAAGAATCGGATCAGATCCGAGGTGAAGACATTCGAAGTCAGGGCTGTGGTCCCAAGCTGGGGACTACTTGTCAATGAGCCCTCCCTCCTTGAGCTTGAAGTAGAAGAACTTCTCCAGGGCACTGGCGCAGCGGCAGTACTCGCTGTCCGGGGGGTTGTACTCGCGGCAGTTGGCGATGACTCGTTGCAAGTCAGCCACAAAGAGTTTCCGAGTCACGTAGTAGCGGCTGCGCAGCCGCTCGGTCATGGTCTTCAGGTCTGGGGCGCAGGAGGGGAGCACAGATCTCAGAGGCAGCGGCGAGCAGCAGGCTGCCCGAGCGGTGGGCCCCAGGTGCACGGCCCAGGGAGGGCAGGAACAGTCAATTCGGGGGCAGAAGAGGAAGGAAGGGCAGGGAGCGGAGGGTCCTCACCGATGGGGAAACGGATGACCTCGTAGTAGTCAGGGGCCTCCGACTTCTTCACAGGCTCCATGAAGGGCCAGGCACTGGGGTGCGACTGGAGAAGAGGGCGGAGCTGGGACAGCCCCACTCTGCCCGTGCCAGCCCATGACTCCCACCCACCCCAGACTGGGTCGTGAAGCCACAGGTACAGGGACCCCCAGAAGGGGAACTTGTTCTCCCCACCTTAATCTGGGCCAGCAGGTTTTTGAGGGTTGTGTAGAGCTGGTCAGGGTCCTTCAGCTCCTTCCTGGCACGAGAGACACCGAGTCTGAGGCTCCGGGTCCCTCTGCCTTCCCCGCTCCATCCCCACTCCCTTGACGGAACACTCACCCCTTCTCCTTCCCCAGTGGCTTCCAGCCTGTCTCTCCTGCAAAGTAGGGAGAACGTCCCTAAGAATGCCCGTCCACACCCCGAGCAGTACGCCCGCCTGCCCCCTCAGTCAAGTCCCCTGCTCACGAATGCCAGGGACGCTCTCCACGGGGATCTGCCTCACACCCTCCTTGAAGCAGCTGAGCCCAGGGTAGACCTTGCGGATCTGGGCCTGTTTGCGCTCAATCAACTTCTTGATGATCTGAGGGAAGGAGGCGTCTGAGGGGCCAACTCCAGCCCCAGCAACAACCCCTCCCAGGGCCACCGTCAGAGCCCACAAGGGGAAAACCCACACTGCACTGCCACCGAATCCAGTGCCTCCCCTCCTAACTTCCCCTACGAGGCCGAGCAGGAACCAAAACCCTGGTGACACACACACATGCACGTATGCACGGTGTAGGTCTACACGCATGTGTGCACCCTCCACATGCATTCACGAAAACCCTATGGACGCGCACGCGGGCTCACAACCTCTTTCTGCTTCTTGATGATGTGGGACAGCTCCGTGTAGGGGATCCGGGGGTTCAGCTCACACTCCATCAGTGTTGCTCCCTCGTAGTCCTTGATGTAGCCCAGGTAGCGGCTCTTGGGCACCTTGATGTCCTTGGAGAAGCCCTGGGGAGTGGATGGTTATGACCTAACCCATCAGCAAGCATTTCCCAACTTTCCTACTCTACGCCCACACCCCGGCCACCAGGAACACCTGTAGGGCAGTGCATGCCATGTCCCCTCTCCCCTCCTGAACCTCCTCTTATGGTACTGTGAGGGCTCAGTCTGTCCCTGGAAAGGTTCCAGGTCAGCTGACACCTCCCAACTCACCCCAAGAGCCTCCCAGTTCTTCTGGCCTGCCCTACTGGCCCCCCAGGCCCTATTCTCCACTGGGGCAGCAGCAGGAGGGAAGGTGGGTATGAAGGTCCTCTTCACAGGTGTCAGGTGGGATAGGGGTCACAAAAGGACTCCCACTCCATCCACAGCAAGGGGCTGGACAGAATGACCCCTGGCTCCAGGCAAAGGATAGGTGTGGGGTGAGGCCAGAGGTCACCTGCTTTTTGAAGTAGCCAATGGCGTACTCGTCGGCGTAGGTGAGGAAGTAGAGGATGTTGTGTTTGATGTGATACTCCTTCAGGTGGTTCATCAGGTGGGTCCCGTAACCCTGCAGGGAAGGGAGCAGGACTTACAGGGGAAGGGGACAGGCCTGGCGCTAGAGAGGTCTCAGGAGGGCCCAGAGCCCAGAGAGGAGGGGGCAGACTAGAGAGGAGGTGGAGAGAGCGAGGGGATCCAGGGCAGGGAGGCGGAAAGGCAACCGGTGGAGGAAGGCGGTTCGTGGGGAGAAAAGTTAAGAACTCTGGAGTTCTAAGTGCCTGCGCTGGGCCAGGTGTGGTGCTTGCTGCTTTACAGCACGCTCTCGAGTTAACCCAGGAGGCAAGTGTCATTCCCTCTATCTTACAGAAGAGAAAACCCGAACTCCACTATGTTAGGCAATGTGTCTGAGGTCAGGCAGCCAGCCACGGCACCGCCAGGTCCCAACCCAACACAGGCCACTGATTACCAGTCCTGGGCCTCGGAGCTGGGGGACAGGGGAGAGGCCTGCTCATGGCAGCATCCGAGCCCTGAAGTGGCACTGTCTCCCACACGTCAGGACCAAGCAGGCACCACACAGATCCAGGGTAGGTGACACAGGGGAACAAGGGACCCTCCACGTGGGTCTGTTGCGACAATTAAAGGACAGAAGCCAAGACTTTCAGCATAAGGATAATGTAATGACTGCTCATTCCCTCCATGTGTGTAAATGTCCTCATGATAAAAACACAAGTCCACAGGTGCGTTCAAGTGTTGGTGATCCTTGGGTGCCACTTGTCAACAGGTGTTTTCCTAACCCAGTTATCAAATTACAGCTGCCACCTTGTGAGGATGTGAAGAACTGTCCGGCCGCTAAAAACAGACAGAGCTGAGGGCTGCTGCCTCCCACAGTCCGGCTGCCCTGACCTGGTCCACACTCAGAAGCCGGCGGGGGCAGGGCCAGGCGCTGCGCTCACCTTGACCTGCTCATTGGAGGTGACGGCACAGAAGACAATCTCCGTGAAGCCCTGGGTGGGGAACATGCGGAAGCAGATCCCTCCGATGACCCGTCCGTCCTTGATCAAGGCCAGAGTCTTGTGCTTCCTAAGAGAGAGGGGACTCGTCACAGCCCCTACCTGTCCCCGCTGCTCCCCAGGTCCCCACACCTGAAGGCTGGAGCTGGAGTCAGAGCTGGGTACTGAGGAGCAAGAATGCTCCAAGGTTGGGCCTTGGCAATGGGGGGAAGGGGCCCCCAATTTTGAGGGCTGGGGGGCCAAGGAAGAGAGGCCCCGGGTGTGGTGTCCCTGGGGTAGGGACTCTCCTGGGGACGCACGGGTCAAAGACGAGGCGGGCGATATACTCCTTGGGCATGCGCGGCAGCTGGTGGGAGAAGACGTTCTGCAGCCCCACGAGCCACAGCAACACCCGCCGGTTGGCCTTGGGTGTCAATGAGTTGCCGATGACGTGGAACTCGATGATGCCGCGGCGCTCCTCCAGGCGGGCCGTCTCGTCCCGGGCCGCGTTGGCCGACAGCAAGCTCGTCTAGGCCCAGAGGAGGGGCGATGAGCTAGGGCCTCAGGTGGGTGAGGGCCCCTCCCCCTACCGGTCAGCAGGCCGGCCACCCACCTCAGGTCCCAGCATGGCAGCAGGGTCGGTGATGGTCAGCATGACCTCATTGACCAGCTCCATGGGGATGTCACCCATCACACGGAGCCGCTTGGCATCCTCCAGGGTCAGATTCTCCGGGAGCTTCCTCTTCTCGCCTGTTGGGGAGGTTGGCAAGGTTGCCCAGGGACAGCAAAAAAGGTTGGGAGAGGGGTGAACGACAGTCAGAGGTCAGGGGTCAAGCACCTACCTGGCATGGGCTCGGCCCCTGCAGAATCCAGACTCAGCGAGCTGTTGCTGCCGCCCCCCATGGTGGGGCTGAAGATGGGGGCGCTAGGAACAACCGCTGCACTGACCGTAGCTGAGAAGGAGAAGTCAGGAACAGGGGGCCGAAGCTGTTGGCAGATGCCTTAACAGGATCCAGGCCCTCCGACCCAGCTGAGCCACCCTGCGTTTCCCCACTGTTGCCATTCCCAGCCCCTCTCCTACCCAGGGGGCTTAGCTCAGTCACGAAGGGCAGGCAGAAATCCCGCAGAGGCACATACCTGGCCGGGGCACCAGCTGTGTCCCCTCTGAGGGTGGCATGGTGAACCCTGACTCCCAGATTGGAGAGTTTGCCCCATAGATCTCCTCCTCCAGCATGGACAGAAATCTGTAGGGAGGGTACAATCTGTCCCACAACTCTGTCTGCCAACCAAGGATGCAGGCTGGGCCAGGCACCAGAGGGACTGCAGGCTGGTCAGAGACAGACCCTGCTCTTAGGGAACTGGGAGCCTGGAAGAGGAGGCAGCTTCTGCCCTCTGGGAAGCCCTGGTCTGAAGGGGGAGGCACAGGCCCTTGCCTTCCGGGGTCCTCTAACTGAAGGCAGGTCTCCAGATGGAGACCACAGAGGCCCAGTTGTGCCATGCTGCCTGGCACAGGGGGACACCTCTGAGCTGATGCCCTCCCGCACTGTGTGGCCAGGCAGGGCAACACATCACCTTAAGTCCCCTCACTTCCCTCCGCACCAAACAGGCTCAGAATCCACCCCATCTTGCTACCTCTTGTTCCCACCTAGTACCCGGGGGCACTAGATGGCCAGGATTAGTCAGTAAAGGCTTTTTGAACAGCAAAGTTATGACCCAGATTTAAAATGGGAGAAAGGTATGGCAGAACAGAGGAAAACTGTACAGAAAAGACTAGAAGAAGAGTGGAAACTGATTTCACCTCAAGTGTAAGCTCTGGTTCTTGGGCTACTATGGTGGGAAGGATTCTGAAGCTGTGTCCAGGCCCCCACGGGAAGCAATTAGTACCGTCTGCCAGGGGCATGGGAGGGGGTAGCGTTAGCTCGGGCCATGTACCTGCCATCCCCAGACTAGTACGTGCAAAGGCAAATACTAGCAAGTTGCTTCTGGGCCATGGGCAAGTCTGCCAGGTAGACGCCCAGATCCCAGAAGGCCCATGGAGGGAGAGGAGGGACCAATCCAGGAAGCCTTCCTGGAAAAAAGGGGACAACAGCGAGGATGTGAACTTGGGGCAAAATCCCAACAGGCCAGAATGAGCCTTACTTGGGGAAATGAGTGAGGATGAGGGTCCTCTTCTCGGGCACCAGCTTGTCCTTCTCCACTCGGAACTTTTCCAGCAGCTGCCGGCGGGTAACGGTGAAGATGGACCGGAGAAGGCTTCGCCCAAAGACGTGAGTAGTTTCGTAGCGGGGGAGGCTGTCGCAGCTCTGGGGCACATGGCAGTAACAGAGCCATCTGGGGTGGGGGAGTGGGGACGGTGGCAGGTGAGGGTGGAAACCACTGGACCCAGGCTGGGCCTACAATCCTCCTCCCAACCTGCCCCTGGCTGGGCCTACCTGGTGTAATTGACCTTGTAGGTAGCCACATCCTCGGCCTGAGACCTCTGCCGAAACTGGGCAGGCGTCTCAAGCTTCCAGTAGTTAAGGCAGAGCAGGAACATCTTGGAGAGCTCGAACATCGTCTGCCGCTCCCGGGGAGCCAGATGACTAAATTTGTACTGCACAAAGTTCAGCACACCCTGAGAAGCGGTGGGCGAGGGATAGAACGAGCAACAAGGTGTGAGCAGCCAGCAGGGGCTTCTTGTCCGAGGAAGCTGCTACCCGAGGGCAGGGACAGGGCTCTCCGTGAGGGGAGCTATGCCCCCTCCCTACTCCCGCTTCTACCCTGAGGTTAGCACAAAACATCCTCCCTCCTCTGGGTGTCTCCCCTGTTCTCAGCTTGAGGGGGATGGCGAACACAGGCTCCCTCCTCCTCCAAGATGCCCTCAGTTCCCCTCTTACCACTTTCCCCAGCCCACCTGCTCAATATTAGGCTTCTCAAATGGGGGGCTGCCCAGGGACCCCTCCACCACGGGCCGGGTCATCTGCAGGATGCATTTCCGCAGGAGCTGGAGGGGAGAGCAAGGGGGAGTAGAGGCACAGGGCTCAGGGCTGCAGATCCCCCAACGCCTCACCTCCTTCACTCACACTCTCCTTCCGTGCAAGCTCACCTTGAAGAGGTAGAAATAGACCTGCTTGGTGTCCGTGTCCTCCTCCTTGTGAACAGACATGAACAAATTCTCCACGTCCACCACCATCCCCAGCAGCCGGTTAATCTCATCCTCTGACACATTCTCCAAGTGGGATACATGGTCAGCTGCAAGACAGACAGGTGGTAGAGTTGGGGAGAATGGAGAAAAGAGACCAACTAGGCTCTTGCACCTCTTCACAGCCAGCCAAGACACACCCTCAGTCCCTCTGACCACTGTGACCAACAGTGAGACTGACTGCTCCTACAACAGCCCTTGGGTGGCCCTCGCCTCTTCTGGGCTGGCAGATTTCCTTTCTCCTTCCCTGGGGAATACATACCAACCCACTCCACCCCTAGGAAGCATCTTTGGTTTTTCAGAGATGAGGCTTTGTGGCACTTAGGTCACCCTAAGTAGAACCCAGCACCTGCTCTCTGCACCCCCAGCTCCAAGGGCGCTGCCTGCCTTACCCAAGGGGTGCTCACAGCTGCGGCACAGCTCACTCAGGTTGGCAGCTGGCTGCTGCAGATCCATGCGGGGTGCGGTAGGGGGTTTGGGGTTTTTCCAGCCATTACACTTACAGGTTTCATTGGTCTGGAGGCAGAAGGATCAGTCAGTGACCTGTATCCCTGGGGCAGGAGCCGTTCCTCGGCCAGAGGTTTGCCCCGCTTCCCACCCGAGCCCTAGGATGCCCCAAGCCCCGCCCCTTTCACCCCAGACCCCGCCCCCACCTTGCAGGCGGAGAAGACCCCTAGCTTCTCAAGCTTCTTGGCGCGCGGCAGACCCCGGACTTGCGCCTTCCTCTGGCTGGCGCGCTGCTGCTGACTCAGGCCAGGTCGAGCCGGATCCCCCCCGCTCCCGGTCCCCCCACTTCCTACCCCGGGCCCCCCAGTCCCTGTGCCCCCGGCTGGGGCTGCAGCTGGGGCGGGGACTGGAGCCGGAGTGGGAGCTGGAGTCGGGGCTGAAGCCGGGCTGGGCGCAGGAGTCGGAGCTGGGGCAGGGGCTGGGGACTGGAGGGGCCGGGGCTGCGCGGCCGGGGTCGGGGCCTGGGAAGGTTCCGCCATGGCCTCCCCCGCAGCGGAGCGCGGCGCCGCGCTCCCAGCCCTAGGGCCGCATGGGCAACCGGCACTCAGTGCGCAGGCGTCGCTGCGCCGGCGCATGACGGGAGTTGTAGTCTCCTGCCGCCGCGCCCCTCTCCGTCAGCTTCCAGACTTTTCTGTCCTGTCTCTTGGTCTCAGACAGCCAAGTGAGGTCTGAGCGAGCCCCTCAGATTGACCCCTCCCCACTTCTAGTCTCGAAGTCGTCCGGGGTAGTCACGATTGCTGTCCTCTTGGGTGCATGGAGGCGCGTCTTGGGGGGACCGAGGGCTCCGCCCCTCTCACAAGCCCCCAAAGGGAAGCGGGGGCCTGGGGTCAGCTTCCTGGCGCTCCTCTCTCCAGCCCCCACCCGCACCCCCGGTTGCCCCTCGCGACTCCGGACGCGGAATTGCAGCTACAGAAGAGATGAGATGTAGCCACACTGGTTGAACTGTGTGGTGGTTACATGGGTGTGTTTGCTTTGTGACATTCAACTGTACCCTTTTGTGCACTTTTCTGTGTATCTATGTATATGTTATACTTCAACAAAGAGTTTATTATCAAAACACTGAGCACCAGAGGTGTAGCCCTACGAAGAAGGCCACTGAGGTGGAGGGTGAGGCCGAGGAGAGCCGAACCTTTCCTGCGTGCTGGGCGCGGCCCTCCGCGTGTCCTCAAGCCCCCAGCCGGCCGCACAGGAGGGCCCAGGGGCGGAGGAAGTAAAGACGCCGGAGAGACCCCAGTCCCTGGGGTTGGGCACAGTCAGGGAAAGGCAGGGCGTTTCAAGAGTGGATGGCCGGGAAGGTTGCTGTCCCTTGGCTCTATCCGGGGAACAATCCTTCTTGACCCAGACCTGGTTCTTAGCGGGCAAGACAGCCCCCTTCCAGCCTGGGGCTCACTCTGATGTGGTCTCTGCCTGGGTGACTGACTGCTCTGGGATCCGGCTCCCGCCCCGTGTCTAACCTCGTTCAGTCGATCCGCTTCCGTCACAGCTTCGGCGCCCGGGCCATTGGCAGGTGGGAAGGGCAGAGAAAGAGGCAGGCTGCGGGATAAAAGCAGCCGCAGCGCTGACAACCCGACCCTTGGAGGTAGGACGGGCACGGCTGAGCCCGGAACTCCCGCCTTGGTCTGCAGAAGCCGAGGGAACAAAGGGGAACAGAGCTGAGCGCGACGGGGACCGCGTGGGAACCCTCCTCGAGCCGAAATCCGTGTTCTCGGAGGCTCGCGCCCCTGGACAGCAGTTGCTCACTCGGATGCAGCAGGTCGGTAACAGCTTCCCCACCAAGAACCGGGTGGCGTCCAGGCGGCCCAGCGTGGCCCTAGCTGAACGGAACCAGGTGGCCACGCTGCCGGTGAGGCTGCTCCAGGACGATCCGGCAGCTGCGCAGGGAAACCACCATGCCGAAGACAGTTTCCAAGTGAAGATGGACGCCCATGGCTTCACCCCCGAGGAGCTGGTGGTGAAAGTGGACGGCCAACGCCTGATGGTGACCGGCCAGCGGCAAATGGAGGCCAGCGACCCAAAAAGGGGCAGTTACCGCATGTCGCAGAAGGTGCACCGGCAAATGCGCCTCCCGCCCGACCTGGATCCCACCGCCATGTCCTGCTGCCTGACCCCCTCCGGCCAGCTGTGGGTCAGAGGCCAGGGTGGGGTGCTGCCTCTCCCTGAAGCCCCAGCCGGACCGTCCTCCAGACTCCAGAGCCGCGGCTCAAAGGAGGGTTCCAACCTACCCTGACCCAGTAAACAACCCCGGCAGTGTGCAGCATCCTTAAAAGCCACGGCTCAAAAGAAGGTTCCAACCTACCCTGACCCAGTAAACAACCTCCGCGGTGTGCACCATCTTTAAAGCCCGTTGTCTTTTCTGGGGATGGGGTCAGAAGTGGAGGGACTGGAGCCACAGGGAGGGGGAGGCAGGAAAGGAACCTCAAGGTGGTGGTCCACTGGGAGTCAGGCCTTTGTGGCCCCAGAAGGAACTGCAGGGGACAGTGTGCCCCTAGCTGAGAGCAGCAGCTCCAGCAGGGAGCAGCAGAGAGCTGGGAGCGCCCAGACCGCCCGACTGCAGAACCAGCAGAGGGCCCTGTGCGATCCAGAGGGAATAGCTCAGACCTGGCCTGGGGTGCTGCAGCCCCACGGGTTTCCTTCCTCTTCGGGGAAGAGAGCAAGAGGATCCAGTCCCTCATAGGTGTGGTACAGACCAACCAAAAACTCCAAAGAGGCTGTTCAGAGGCCAACAGCCTTCAAACACAGACTGCACATCACCCCAGTGTAATCTGGCAGGCAGGGAGGGGGCGGTGGAGGAACAATTGCAAGACCCTCAACTTCAAACCTGCTCAGCCCAGGTCGGTCTGGCCCCACCCCCACCGCATTAGAGCTGCTAACAGTAGGGGCCTCTTTCTCTTGGTTACCATGACCACCAGCATCTCCTCACATTAGGGAGGGAAGCTTTTGTTTAAAAAGATTCAGTGGTTCATTTTAAATTAACTTCAAGTAAACTAGAGAGGACATGGTCTGATAAAGACAGAGAAAGACAAGGAAGACAAGTGTGAGGTCGATTGATCGGCTGACTATATTGACAAGATACTGATTGGTTACATGTTGAAGAAAACATACAATACAAAATACAGAAAAAGTTGGTTCCATCCCCTCCCACTCCCCCCCTTCCCCGCCCCACCCCCCAATACTCATCATCGTGATTTGGTCAGAACAGGGCTCAGAGCCAGAGGTCAGGGTGACCAAGGGTGGAGGGACTGTGGGCAATGGGTTTGTGGCTGTCACAATAATGCTGTGGTAATGCTGTGGCTTCTCTCCCAGCTGGGAGTCAGGGGTGGGGAGGGGACAGCAGCCTGGTGACAGCCAGCTGAGAGAAGAGCTGCCTATCCCTTCCCCAGCCCCAAGGCCTGCCCACTGCCCAAAACCAAGACCACTCCAAACTAGGTGAGGATGCCAATGCTCCTGCTGAGTCTGCCATTCAGCAAGAGGGAAAGGAAGGGTAACTGCTCCATCCCCTGCCCCCATATAAGGGTGGGGGGAACAGAGGCATGTGGCTACTACCAGCAAAGGAAAAGTGGGGGAGCAGTAGAAAGGGGAGGAAGTGGGGAGAGCAGAAGATCATATATATTAAAAAAGTGACTTAAGACTTAAAATTGAATTAGTATTTGTACAGAAAGGTGCAGGTGGAATAACTCACTCCGGCCTATGATCAAAATTATATGGAGAAATCATGGTGGACCCCTCCCTCTGCCCCCCCAGTAGTGGCCCGAGTCGTTAAGTGCGATTGGTTAGAGTGGATTCCAGTCGGGTCATTCAGGCGGAGGAGGCGGGAGCAGTGGGCAGGTGAGGGGGTTCAGTTGCTGCAGCACTGGCTCCGGCTGGCTGGGTTGTTCTCCTGGAGGTCCACTCCTCGGTTCCGGCCTGGAACACCAGCTGCATTCTGGGGCTCGTTCTTGGGAAGTTTCTTAGCTGTTTGGGAGGAGAGGGAAAAAATACACCTGTGGGGATACCCCAATATTTTCTCCCAATTCCACTGGAGCAGAATCTGCCCTGTGCTACCCAATCAGTGATCACTGACATACTGAGGGCTTCTAATGCGCCAGGTACGTTCTGAGTATTCCAGGAAACTGAGGCAAAGAGAGGTTAAATAAATTGCCCAAGACCACAGAGCTCCTAAGTGGCACAGCCAGAATTTGAACCTCGGCAGGATAACTCCAGAGCCAAGTGAGCTAAAAAACTCCTAGGAAGTGGGTAAGGGAGGTGACGGTAGGCTCTGAAATGGGTGGCAAGCTAAAGGGTGAGAGTGAAATGTTGAGTTTGGCCCAGGCGTTAGGAACCTCTGGGGTGAACTACCCACATCTGGGAGTCAGATGAAGAAACCAATTTTATCAGAATGTTGAAAATGGTGAAAGATCTATTGGTGAAGACACCCCACAGACCCAAGGAACAGCAGACAGGTGACGTGTCCTTGGTGGTGGGGGGGGGAGGGAAGGAGAGGCAACTTACCTATTGCCATGAAAATTTCATTCACATTCATTGCAGTCTTTGCTGATGTCTCCATGAACAGCAAACTGTTGTCGTCTGCATAGGCTTGCGCTTCCTGATTTGCATGGAGAAAGAGGGTGGGAGGGCAAAGTTGATGGGGCGGGGCCCAGAATAAAACCCTTCCCTGGGCACAGTGCCTTACACACAACAGAGACCAGCTGGACAAATGCAGGGGTTTTCAGACCTAAGGCTCCCCCACTCACACACAGTACCTCTCGGCTCACAAACACCGGCCAATGTCTTACATAGGCTTCCCTAGGTCCACTCTGCCTTCTTATTCTTCAAAATCACTAGGGTAGGAAATACTTCTAGAAAATTTTCCTACAAATACATTTGCACATTTGGACAAAAGTATGTGGATGTTTACTGCAGCACTGTTTTCAGTCTTTTGCTATTACAAACAATCTAGAAGTCTAGCAATTAGGGACTGGTAAAAAATGGTAACGAATTATAATATGCAGTGTGTACACATATTCCCATCTATGTAAAGATGGAGATTCATAAACATGTGCCTATTTCTGGAAAGCCAAAAAACTATGGGGTTTCTTCCAGGCTTAAAGGTGTCAAAAAAAAAGATAAACTATGGGGAACTTAGGGGTAGAGAGGCTGAGTTTTCAGGTTAGAAGACTTAAATTTCATTGTATATACCTTCTTGTAGTGTTTAAATTTTACTATGTGTGTGTATTACATGAAAAAAGTATTTGTTTTTCAATAAGTTTAATGAAAAAGTCAGTTTATAAGAAAAAATAAGCACAAGCTTCACTGTCTATACACACACACATTACCCCCACTGCCGGGGAACCAGAACAAGGGAGAGGCAGGTGACAGTCCTTTTAGACCCGTGCTTGAGTCATGAGAGGACAGCAGATGGAAGTCCCCTGCTGCCTCCCAGTGTGGCCCAGGGAGCTGGGTGGAGCTGGCTTATTCCTTGCCCCAAGACTGGCCATCTCCCCACCTGGAATTCCACAGCTCTCTTGCTGGCCAGGTCCGCCTTGTTACCCGCGAGCGCAATGACGATGTTGGGGCTGGCCTGCCGCTGTAACTCCTTCACCCAGTTCTTGGCCCGTGCAAACGTATCCTGAGGAGACAGGGCCAGAATGTCAAAGGTACAGAGGAGGCATTCTGCCCAGAGACACTCACTATAGAAGCTTGAGCTGGTACAGCCAGAGTAAGACACTGTCACCCAAAGATTCTGGTGAGATGTCCCCAAATAATAGAGAAAACCTGCCCACACCCCACCCAGGAACAGAGGGTGGAGAGGCCTGAATCAGGGCTTCGAGAAGATGAAGGGAAGAGAGAGAAGGGAAGATCTTTACTGTGTTGGTGATGTCATAGACCACGATGGCAGCTTGGGCCCCCCGATAGTACATGGGGGCCAGGCTGTGATACCGCTCCTGTCCAGCTGTGTCCCAGATCTCAAACTTGACCGTTGTGTCGTCCAAGCAGACAGTCTGTGTGAGGAAGGCCGCTGGAGGAGAGAAGGTTGTGTCAGCAGGCAGGGAGGAGCTAGAGCCACCCCCACAAATTTCCACTATTGCTTCCAGGCTCTGGCACTGAGAAGCTTGCTGCTGAGATGGATGAGATAGACACAGAAAAGCCCTCAACCAGCAATGCAGGCAGAGTTTGTATTTTTTTCTCTATTTTCTTTTTTTCTAAGAGACAGGGTCTTACTATGTAGCCCAGGCTGGTCTTGAACTTCCAGAAGCGATCCTCCCACCTTAGCCTTCCTAGTAGCTTGGACTACAGGTGTGTGGCACCACGCCCAGCTTCTTTTTCTTTCTTTACAGAGGTAATCGAGTTAGAGTTTGTATTTTTATGTACATGTCTAGGGGACGGGGACTGCACAGGCCTTACAGCCTCACCCCAGGCAAGCCTGCTGCACTAGGCCATGTCGGGAATACTCCCAGAAGAGGAATCCAGCAAGCGGCAGGAGGGGGAAAGCCCAGGGGAAACCGGACTCCAGGCACAGAAGGGTGAGCACCCCATCCTCCTCTTCCTCCTCCTCCCGCCACTCAGAGAGAACAGTCCAGATGGAGACCTCTCTAGTCCTTCAGCTTGCTCCAGCCCAGGGGTGTCACTGACCTTCGGTTTCCTGAGGACACTCTCACACGCTTAGCTATGCTGGGGAAGTACACACTGTTCCACTGCCAGGCTCAGCCCGGGTGGCCGGCTTCCCGACTGCCACTGCCATCTCTAGGCGCTCTGGGTAGCCACCACCCCCGGCTCTGACCCACACCCATGCCTGTTTGGCCACCCTGTGGCCTGACTTGCTGGGGAGCACAGTGATGCTATCTCAGGGAACACAGGGCACTTGTGAGTATGCTTCAAAGGAGGAGTCCTGGAGCTGGAATCGACAGGTGGAGTCCCCTTAGTCCCCACGGCTGTATGGTAAAAGCGCTCTCCTTATGTGCCCTCCCCTGCCTCATGGAGGGGCCTGGGGCACCGCCTCACTTCCCCTCTCCAGCTCCTGACCCCAGCGCTGAGGAGGCAGCGGGGAGACTGCTGACACGGCCCATTTCATTTCCAGCTGCCTGGAAACCTCCTACCAACCAAGAGAGTACAGAAAGGATGACTCAAGTCCAAGGTTGGCCCTGGTCTCTCGAGGTTTGTCCTGGTCACTGAGGCAGAAGGCTGAGTCTAGACCCTTATTCACATCCTAAACGCTGACCACTGGAGAATCGACAACAGGCTCTGAGCTCCAGAAAGGGTAGAGGTCAGCTTCAGAAATGCCAGCCTATCACCCCACTACGACTCACCGGGCCATTCCCCCTTTTGGAAGCAGGAGAGGTCAGGGCGTATGTACTGCCCGTTACAGTAAGAAGGACCCTCAGAGATCCAGAGCCAGCCTCTCCTTCCCCACGTCCAGGTCAGAGGAAGGGTTTTAGTCAAAGGCACACAAATACAGAGGCAGAGCCCAGATGTGAAGCCCGTTTTCAACTCCCAGCTAATTCCTACCCGCAATGCTTGCTGGGCCTCTGACACGGACACCAGCTATTGGATTCGATTCCAGGGCCCAGATGAGGATGAGGTGCTACTGCCCCAGGTGTATTTAGTCTCTGTGTGCAGGCAGCTTCCCTTCTCCTTAAGGTCAAGGCATCTCTCTCACATCCCTGGGCCATCCCAACTCCCTCGTGCCCACTCACCTCCAATTGTGCTCTCCTGGTACTCGTGGAATTGTCCCTTGACAAAGCGGAGGACGAGGCTGGACTTGCCCACCGCAGACTCCCCCAGTAGAACCAGCTTAAACTGACAGATCTTGTTCCCAGCGGCTGGTCCGTTGGGTCGTGCTGCGCCTCCCCGACCCGCCATTGCCCGTCCAGCTGTAGAGGTACCAGAGAGCGTGGGGGCGGGGCCGGTGCTATGCAAAGAGGCACTTAGTGGGGAGGAGGACCTCCAACTGCAAGGGAGAAATGAGAAGGACTGGGTTAGTTCAGAGACTGTCGCCCAGCAAGGCCTCCTTAGACCACAGGTCTTTCCCTGTGGCCTCCCTTATGACCTGGCTGACTGCCTCCCATCACCTCATGCCCTGCCCTCCACCCCCAGAGGCTAGGAGAAGAGCCCTCACTAGGCTGCACTAGGTATCTACCGGTTCTACAGCCATCTGAGTGGTAAGAGGGCTCCCAACTTCAGGCTCATGGTTCTGAGCAAACACATTGACTTCCTGATCCCAAATATGTACATTCACCTACAACTGAACACACACAGGAGAGGCATGGATACACACCAGCCTGGTGACAGCTAAGTCAACAGGCTTTTTGGGCTACAGGATAGAAAAAAAAGCTCAGGAAGACATTATGACTTAGGTCAACAAACAATGAACTTGCAGTGTGGTAGCGCTCGCCTCTGTGCAGAGCCACAGTGGGTGGTGAGGCAGACAAGGGTACAGAGAGTCCTGGTGCAAAGCTCCTCAGATAAGGTGGCTGGCCAACCTTGTGGGTCCTCGGGGACCAGGGCCAGGCCAGTGCAAGCCATTATCAAAACAGCCACTTTTCAGGAGGATTGGTGGAGCCCAGGAGTTTGAGGTTGCAGCGAGCTATGATGACGCCACTGCACTCTAGCCCGGACAACAGAGCGAGACTTGGTCTCAAAAAAAAAAAAAGCCATCTTTCTCCTGCCACCTCCAGAAGGACTGTCCAACTTGCTCAGTCTCAGGCTGGGCTGTGCACCTCTGTGCACCAGAGCATGGCTCCCTCTCCCCCATGCTAAGCCTCTTGCCCGGTTCTCTCATGTTTGATGGGCCAGAAGTCTCACACACATTGAAAAACAAAACACACACAAAAACAAACACACACCAAAGTCAGCTCCACCGGCAGTCAGAACAGCTGCCAACTTTCCCTTTTAAATACAGACCTCAGTTCCATTCTCTGCTGGCAGAGGCGGGGGTGACGCAGAGACAGAATCAGGGGGAGGTGTGAGGGGCAGAGGCAAACACGCGGGACACCAAGACCTGCGCGCCCCCAACAGAGGGTGTTCCAGACTCGACATCTTAGTCACTCAGTTGGTGACAGCTTCGAAGGCTCAAGCTTTTTTTGTTGTTGTTTGTACATTTTGGAATCGCAAATAAGGATGAGCAGCCTCTCTCTAGAAGCCGCCGGAAGATTTATACCAAAAGATACCAGAACATATACAGCATGTTTTACAAACAAGTACCGTGAGTAGGTATCAAGTACTGAATGCTCTGTTCAGCGTCTGAACCCAGTGTGGAAAGAAAAGGTTTTTATTAGACTGCTCTTCGCATAATGGAGTCTAAGATCCCAGGGAGAGCCCAACCTGCCCCTGAGCGAGGGGAATGCATTCCCTTAGTCAGGGGACAGGGGCGTGAATGAACAGGGGGTGTTTGTGGGAAGCAAATGGTCCAGGCTTATGCAAGAAGCTGACAGCAAAGGGCTTGCTTTGTTCAGCCTCAAATCGTTTTCCACGTCCAAGTTCTCCCAGCAACTCGGTTTAAAAAGTGAGCTTCAGGAAGAATGATTCACTAACCAGGAACAACGGTTTCCTTTCTGGACAGCACCAAAGGAAAAGAGGTTTGAAATGGGGCCCACCTCTTCCCCAAAAGTATAAGGAAGGAAGTAGGAGGGGGTCTCAATTAGTAACTAGAAATGCCATGTAAATATGTCACAGTTATGCCACGTCACTGATTCGTGGTTTAAGATGCTTGCTCATTTCACCCCCATCCATGAGGCAAAGTCTGTGCTTTCTGCTTCTTAGAGACACCTTCCTCGATGCCTGTGTCCATACTAGGAACTCAAAGAGTGCTTACCAAATGAAATAAGTTTGAAACACAGCTAACATTTACTCAGCACTGCCAGACCATCATCTCCTTTAAGCTTTACAACCTCCCATTTTTCAGAGAAATAACTTGACACTCAGGTACTAAATCCTCTGCTCAGGGCCACCCATCATATAGGTGACAGAACCCGGAACACTGCCATCCTCCCTGCTGCGGGAGAACAGTGCAGGCAATGCTGCCCTCCCTGTTGGGCTTTGGGTTGCTGGGTGAACGAGACTCTCTTTTTGAGGCAGCAGCTTTGCTGGCCCAGCAAGGCCTGGCTCCTGCGACAGTCACAGTGATCTTGCAGTCCTTGAGTACTCTCAACAGTGGGAGGAGCCGCCAGAGCCAGGCAGGGTGACAGTGACAGAGGGGAAACCACAGTGGAATTACAAGTTGGTCATTACCATGAATCCACGTGACACGCAACCTTGGCTGGGCGACAAAGAGTGGCTGGGGCACTAGAGGAGGAGGTAAGAACGAGTGGGGAGGGGGGACAGACAACCTCGTCCTGGATTCCAGAACACCAAAGCAGCTGGCGGTGAGGGCTACTGGCTTGGGAGTGTCCAGCACCTGCCGAGTCAAGAAAAATAGAGGTAGCACATCTAAGTCTTATCCCTACCAAGTGGGTTTCCAAACCTGCTCAGACAGAATCTGATTTTCTTAACAAGCCAGAAGGGGAGACAAACAGCTCTTACGCGGTGGTTCTTAACCTTGTACATCAGACAAGGACTCCTGTCTGTACATCAAAGTCATCTGTGCAGCCAGTCCCTGGAGATTCCCATTAAGCTTTGGAGCAGGGCCCATTATCTACAAGTGCCACTGAAGCACAGTCGGGGCTAGAGCATCGGGCACAGACCAAACGAGCACAGGCCCTGGCTTTGGACACCACAGGTGTGACTCTGTCTTGCCACTTCTGGGTCACCTGGTAGAAGCCACTTGAGCTGAGCCTTAGTGTTCTCATCACTAAAATGGGGTGCACCAGGGTTCACAACAGTGTTGGCCAAGCGTCTCTCACACACAATGTTGAATAAACAATAGCTAATAGTATTGACGTGATTATTTATAATGCTTACTCTTAGACTATTGGCAAATAGACCCTGGCCAGCCCAATGAACCAAGACAGGCTCTACCTGGCATAAACTGGCTGGTGACATGTCCTGCCTGGTCACTGGTCCTGCCTTCCGGAGATACCTCAGCAGGCACACACAGCACTTTTTACGGTCTGCTGCCTCATGGTTTTCCTGGCCCTGCTTAGTGATCACATGAGCAGAGGTGTCCAACCTTTCCAGGCAATAAAGCGCCGAGAAAGCCAATTTTGCCATGAAAAGTACACACAGATATACGGGGGTGTCTAAGACAGGTGAAGGCCAGACCCGGGGCCCTAGGAAGCTTTATGCCCTCCCCTCCCGAGACCGGGAAACAGAAGACAGAAGACGTACCCCTGGCAGGTCGTAAGGTGAATTCATTCACTGAGCTGTCCTGTCTCCCAGGGTGGCCTCTCACTGGGAATCTCTTCTCCTGAACCAGTGGCAAAAATTATCCACCGGGACAGTTAGGTGATGGGATTATAACCAAAAATGGCATAGTAAAAGTCTTCTTTGAGACAAAAATCAAATTTTCCTTAGGAGCTAGAGTCAAAATTTCCTCTAAGATACGGAATGGGCCAAAAAGATTCTTTGCCAGGAGTGTCATGGCCACGGCAAAGCTTTAGACCCTGGGTGAAACACCCCGGGCCACGACCCACTCCCGCCCTCCCAATCAGACCCTAGTTTGTTCAGAGGCCATTGAAAATGGGCACTGGGTCCTGACCTCATGTCTTCCACAGAAAGGGGGGAGAATGCAAGGACTTGGGGACACCGTGTTTGGTGTGCCTATTCCCACACTGCACATGACAGGCAAAAGAGATCCAAGGCCCTTATACACCCCGGCGTGCACAGACAGAAGAAAGAAAAAAGGACACTGCTCTTCCTTGTCCTGGGGTTTCCTCTGCTCTGGACGCTACAGGTCAGTGGGTCTCAAACTCTTTCTCATCAGAATCGCCCGGGGTGTTTAGAAAATAACCCTGACCAACTGAATTAGAATCTCCACAGGTGGAGTCCAGAAACCAATGTTTTAAGTATAAGTTCCCCCAGTGATTGTAAGCAGCCGATCAAAGCACGAGAGCTACAGTTGACACAGGAAGCGGGGAGAAATCCAAGAGACAGAAAGGCAGCCCAGATCAGCACCGTCGGGTCACAATACAAGTGGATCAAAAGTGGGGGGGTTCTTCAGGACCCCAAGTGCTGCAGCAGTGTCATCCCTGCCCCCCTCCATTTGAGATTTTCATCTTTCTCTTCTCTAATCCGTGAAGCTACCCACTTCATATTTTTTGTCCTTCCTGGTAAAAGGGTGAGCAATTCCAGCTGATGAGTGTCTCTTGTGCTTCCTGTTTGCTTTAGAGACTTCCTCTAGCTGAGAGCCCAGGCACAGCCTGGAGAGTGAGCTGATTAGGAAAACCAATCAGACTGTTGACCAGAGGGTAGGTGGTTAGCAGGGTGGCCAGAGAACCAAGTGACCCCGCCCAGGGCCCCTGGAGGTGGCTCTAGCCAGTGACCCTTCAGCTGCACTTCACTCAGGGGAAAAAGGCATTCCTGAATATTTAACACCACAAGAATCAGGCAAGAGAAGGCAAGAGCTAGAACAGAGGGAAACAAGGGACACAGGAGGAGAGGAAATTACGTTCCAAGGCTAAAGTGGAAGACATATTTTTAAAAAGACAAATGAAGCCAAGGTTTTGCAAATGCTTCACAGGCTCAGATTAGTTGGGGAGATGATTTACCCACAGATTCAAGAACACAACTATTCCTCAAAAGGGAAAACCACCACTGCTGGCACATGGGAATGGAGGACAGACTCACAGCAGGACTGCCCAGGTTTCTAGCCGGTAGCAGACCCAGAGGAGAGAAGAATCTGACGCAACACAAGCCATGAGCCACACAAGGTACCCACACTCTTTCCCCAGCATGACCAGCAGGTTAGGGCTTGGGAGGCTGAACTGGGTTTGGCTCAAGCCTGGCTCTACTGTTTAATAGCTGTGTGACCTTGGCCAAGTCACACAAGTGATCATTAACAGCTTCAGTTCTTTATCTAAAAAATGTCACTATTTAATACTAATTGCACAGGGTTGTAGTAAAGGTTAAATAATGCAGAAAGTGTACAGCACATTATTAGGCTGAAGGTAAGGTTCCGACAAGTGGCAGGTTTGTTATACCAGAGGCTAGCTTAACTAGCTGTGACTAGTTAGTTGAATGTCAGAGCTCAACAGGGCCTTAAAGACCTGATCCTATTCTTGACAACTACAGAGAAGGAAACGAAAGTGAGGTGAAGTGGCCTGCCCAGAGTCACACAGCCAGTTGGTGGCAGAGCCCAACCCTGCCCAAGACTCACAACAAGCAAGGCTTCCCTATCAGAAACAGAAAAAAAACCCAAGAATATTAACAACATCATTACATCTACTGAGAATAACGGGGGCTGCGACCTTCTATGGATGCCTTAATAAAATATGGCTTGGCTTTTAGCTAGGGAAAAATGAGTTTCCATCAACCTAAAAAAAGCACACTGATGGATGGAAAAGTTTTATATCTTGATTTGGGAGGGAAAACACATAGATGTAAACAAATGTAAATATCCATCGAAGACTGGCTGGGTGCAGTGGCTCATGCCTGTAATCCCAGCACTTTTGGAGGCTGAGGTAGAAAGACCCCTTGAGGGCAAGAGTTCAACACCAGCCTGGGCAACATAGTGAGACCCTGTCTCTACAAAAATAATTTTAAAAAAATTAGCTGGGTGTGGTGGGGCACACTGATAGTCCCAGCTACTCAGGAGACTGAGGCAGGAGGATCACTTGAGCCCAGGAATTCAAGGTTACAGTGAGCTATGACTGGGCCACTGCACCCCAGCCTGGATGACAAAGCAAGACTTTGTCTTAAAAAAAAAAAATCCATTGAGCTGGACCCTTAAGATTTGTGAACCTTATTAGACCTGGAGAGGGTGACAGAGTAAGCTTCACCCTGGAAGCCAGAGCTGACAGCTCAGGTTGAGGTTTGGTGAGGACTCTGACGGGGTGTGTTGGGCCAGGACTGGGGCTCCTTATCCCACCAGTAAGTAGGATGCTCACCTGACATGGCAGCAGGGGGGAGGAAGGAGGAGCTGCCTTTCCACACCCATAGAAGGATGACACCCTTTCCAGGGGAAAGTAAAATAAACCATCCCAGAGGGGAACTCAGGGTGAGCTGGGTGCCCTACCACGAGGACAAGCCCTTGAATCTGCAGGAGCACCCAACTCCCTTACCTGGGATTGGTTTCATTTCATTCCCCTTTCAATGATGAGATTTCTGAAGCCGAGTGCCTAGACTTCCACACCACAGCCAGGCCCCGGTGGAGTCCACCAGAGCCCCAGGTGTGGCCACCAACTCCATCAATGCCTGCGAAGGGAGCCAGTGTGCAGGGGCACCGAAGCCTTAGCCTGGACACACATTACCAGGTGGTCCTTCACCACGCACTGTCCATGCTCAGCCTGGAACTTTGCCAGGAGTCAGCCAGGACACAGCAGCACAGCTGGCCCCTGCAGCCTGTTCCCCTGTGCAGTAAGGCCTGCTGTGTCACTCAGGGCAGATGACAAGCTGAGTCAGGTAGAACACACGCTTGAGGGACAGACTCCCAGCTTCCCAGGACCCTGCCCTAGGAAGAACACCATGAAATCCTTCCCTGATCCCTGAGCTGCCATCCCAGCCCTCGATGACAGATGGGCTCCCCGGAGAGGAAGAGAGTCAGCACTGGATGGAGGCCTCCAGTGCCTGCTCCCTCCTTCTGTGCCCACAGGGAGGAAGACTGCTAAGAGTGGGAGGACATCTCCATGTATCTGCTGAGACAGCGTGGTCAGTGTGGTCTGCCTGTACCGTCCACAGAAAGGGCCCAGGATTCACAGGCAAATCTAGATTCTCAGTTGTCAGCCCTGCTGGCCAACAGGCGAGTCAGTGGGCTGGGAGGCAGGGTGGTGGCGAAGGCCCAGACAGGGGACTGCCTGCAGCTGCGCCAGGCAAGGCTAGTTCAGCCCACTGATTGTAACAGGCACTGGGGGGCCTGGGCCCTAACACTGATATTCGAGAGACACCACTCTCCCTAAGAGGCCCTGGCCTCCGACTCAGCACACCTCAGTCAGTAAGGTTGTGGCATATTCTCTGCCCCTGTCCCAGGCTGCTCTATAAGCCGCCTCCAGCAAGAGCTCAGCTTGACATTCAGTACTTCCTGCAGCCCAAATCCACACACGTCTCCAGCCACACAGCATAGTGAAGATGACAATGTGGACATGGGGTAGCTCACACCCCACCACTCGGCTCTTCACCTGCCAGTGACAGGTGGGATGCTAGGAAGAGAGTCGGCCAAGACAAAGGTTCTTCCCTGTCCCCAGCCTACACCTGCTGCTGTCCCAGGATGGGGGCAGGAGTCACATGGAAGCCAGTCCGGACTCATGCAGGATCCACAATCCTCGCAACTACCTTGCATTTGTTTTGCTCTTGCAGTTACTACGTGGTTGTTTTTTTTTTTTTTTTTTTTGAGACAGAGTCTCGCTCTGTTGCCCAGGCTAGAGTGCCGTGGCGTCAGGCTCACAGCAACCTCAAACTCCTGGGCTTAAGCAATCCTTCTGCCTCAGCCTCCGAGTAGTTGGGACTACAGGCATGCGCCACCATGCTTGGCTAATTTTTTTCCATATATATAATTTTAGCTGTCCAGACCATTTCTTTCTATTTTTAATAGAGACGGGGTCTCGCTCTTGCTCAGGCCGACCTCGAACTCCTGACCTCGGGTGATCCTCCCGCCTCGGCCTCCCAGAGCGCTAGGATTACAGGCATGAGCCACCACACCCAGCCTGCAGTTTACTATTTACTGAGGACATTTCTAACTGGAATTTCATCAATGCAGGGCTCCCCCTCTATCTCAGGAGGGGCTCTCCAGGGGCCAGGAGTGCCAACCAGGACATCTGCCACTTCTGCTGCTGCCCCAGGCCCAGAAAGACTCCAGGAACCTCTGGCTGAACATCAGGATAGCCAGCACCTGCTCATCCAGCTACTCACACCAACTGCCACCTCTCACAAGCCAGTTTAAGTCATTGCCATGGTTGTCTTGCCTTCAGCACCTAACTAGAGAGCAGAGGTCACGTTTGAGAGGGAAGCAGGGGAAAAGAGAATCAGGTATCAGATACTAGCAAACAAAATGCCTCCTGCTCAACACCACACACACACTGTGGTCAGAGGCTGCCCAATTAACTAGAACGGAGTCAAAGTTCTCACTGTGAGATCTGAGGGACAATGGCTGTCCTCAGAAGCCTGGCTGCCAAAGAACAATATTATAGACAGGCTAAATTTTGCTGAACAAACTGTAGAGTGGTGCCAGGTAAAGAGATCAGGCAATGAATGGGTCCAAACAAGTTGTAATGAGTGAATCACACGTCTGCTTTCATGGCCCCAAATTTTCATAAGATTACTGTAGGTGACAAGAGGTTGGAGAATTGGGGGGACTGAGGGTTGGGAGTGAGAAAGCAAGAGAAACTAAGGGCACTGTTGCAGATGAAAGGACATTACTAAATTCTCAAAGCCTGGACTATGGGTTTCCTTTGTGTTAACTGCACACAACATCAAGCCTGACACACAGTGGGCACTGTGTGTCACAAATATGGTGAACGGAGCATATGATATAGGTACTGCCGGGACTGCTTAGGCTTAGCAAATGAATGGGAGAGTTGAGGGCTTAAATATGCATCCACCTGCCAGGTGGCTCAGATTCCCCAACAGAGCCCTAGGCCAGCCAAGGAGCTGCCTCACTCCCCCAGGTAGGACTTGGTAGGTCCCTACTGCACAGGGGTTAAGAGCACAAGTCAGAAAAACTTCAGCTCAAGTCCTGGAACCACTCACTAGGGTGGCCTTGTGTTGTGTCACTGAACCCATTTCCTTACATGCAAAATGGAGAGACTAGTACCACCTGTTTCCCAGGGCTGTTGGGAAGACGATGCATGTAAGACTCTTAGCACAGGCCCCAGCTCACAGAAGCACTCAGCAAATGTTTATGGGACAAGGAAGCCCCTGCTCTGAAAGTCCCTGTCAGGGGAGTGTACTCCTCAATCCAGACGTTCAGACACCATTCTTGCATTCCTTTTATCTCCAGGTGCCCTAGACCCCATTCTTCAGCACCCCTCATTTAGAGAGAATGCTGGTAGGATGTCTTTCGTCTGTTTCCTAGAAGAGCGATCCCCAGCCTTTTTTGGCACCAGGGACCATTTTCATGGAAGACAATTTTTCCATGGACCAGGGAAGGGGGGAATGGTTTCGGGATGATTCAGGTGCGTTACATTTATTGTGCACTTTATTTCTGTTATTATTACATTGCAATAAATAATGAAATAAATCTACAGCTCACCATAGGTTGGGACCACTGTCCCAATGTCCGGGGCAACCCCAACACCGCAACCTTGTATTCTCTGAAGACTGGCTCCCAAACCACAATAATGGGGGGACCCATCTTCCAATAAATCAGCCTTGAGTTGAAGCCGCAACCAGGCAAACCATAACCTTTATTAAAAAAGCCCCAGAACACCAAGTATCTTAAAGACCAAATACCCTTCCTTCCATCTCAAAGCCTCTTTCAGGAAAGGGAAGAAGCAGTTCAGTTGTGGAGAGGGGGTGGGGACAGGAATAAGGCAGCTGACAAAGAAACTAGAGTTCCTTTTAAAACCCAGGCTGAAAATGCTGGAGGTTTGGAAATTGGGGTCATTAATCACCACGGCTATCTGAGCAGCTCAGAGAGCAATTTGATGACTAGGAGAACAGCCAGGGGTTAGGGAGGCCACCCACACCCTCCTCCACCCCTGGGACGCCTCTGCTAGAGCCACCTGCAGGGGACACACATAGAGCTATGAATAGAAGGCAAGAGGCTTGTAAACCAACTCCTGTTAAGATCCCAAGTGAGTGTTTCCAGCAGGGCTCAAGTTACACATTTTCAGAAAGATGACAGTAGAACGGAAGGATTTAAGCTATTCAATGATTCAGGATCACAGCTCAAAGTGACAGCCTGCCCTGAGCCTACCCTGAGCCAAAAACCCTGCACAAACCCTCCCCAAAGGGGCAGTCCACTTTTGAATAACAGCAAAAGATGCTGGCCTAGACCATGTGGAATCTCCTACGAGACTCAGAGTCCAGGAAGGTTTGGCTGGAGAATTTAACACCTGAAATACAGAACAATTATGTACATATACCTCCTCTTCCCAACTGGATAGTAAACTCCAAAGTAAATACCAAATCCGACCATTTTTTGGACTAGTCACAGTGTAAGGCAAGGGTAGAAGTACAAATGAGTGAGCAGAGGGGCAACAGCCTGCTACTGGGATCAACTCCCAGGACTAGAAGTTGATTCTCACAGCATAAATTCCCCAGGTACCTCTCCACCTTACCCAACTCTGGAGTCTTCAGTGACTATGACTAACCATCAAGAGAAGAAACAATGTGGCCCATCCACATAACTCCATGTCAACATCATGTCAAAAAGTTTGCTAAAAAGGCAGTGGTCTTGGAGAGCCAGCTGAACCTAGGACTGGGGCATCTTGTAGTGCCAAAAAGTAAGGAAGTGCTCAAAAAACAAAAACAAAAAACCTCACAATGACCAGGGTAGGTCAAAGAGAGCTGAAAGAGCAGCCAATGACCAAAGCTGAAACAATCTGAGCAAAAAAATAAAGTAGTACCGCAGTATAAACCAAAGTGTCAAATAAATATCCATGAATTCATATGGATATAAGGAACTGAACAAATAAATGAAGGGGAATAGGCAAATCTCTTGTGTAGAACAATTTAATAATTCACGTAGATACTCCACCTTCAAGGAGGGAAGCATAACTCCCCACTCCTTAAGTGTGGACCACACATAGTGACTTCCTTCCAAAGGGTACAGTACGAAAAGGGAAGGGGGGAGAACAACTTTACAGCAAAGAAAGCTGACAAACATCATCTCAGCCACGTGATCAAGGTTGACATTAACCATAAGTCATGTTATGTTGATTTTATGTATCCTTGACATGATGTGATGAAAGTAGCATTTTACCTTTGGGGTCTTCCTCCCAACAACTCCTAACCCCTAGTCACGAGAAAAACATTGGATAAATCCCATCGGAGCAACACTCTATAAAATACCCTTAAGTACTTTAGGAGGCTGAGTTGGGAGGATTATTTGAGGCCAGGAATTCAAGACCAGCCTGGGTAATAGCAAGACCCCCATCTCTACAAAAAATTAATAAAAATTAGCCGGGCATGGTGGCTCACGCCTGTAGTCCCAGCTACTTGGGAGGCTGAGACAGGAGGATCATTTGAGCCCAGGAGTTTGAGGTTGCTGTGAGCCATGATGATGCAGCTGCTCTCCAGCCTGGGAGACAAAGCAAGACCCTGTCTCAAAAAAAAAAAAAATTAAATAAACTAAAAAATAAAACCAAATAAATAAAATACCTGACCAGTATTTCCCAAAACTATCAAGATCCTCAAAAACAAAAAAAGTCTGAGAAACTGTCACAGCTAAGAGGAGCCTAAGGAGACATGAGGACTAAATGTAATGCAGGACTCTAGAAGAGAAAAAGGACATCAGGTAAAAGCCTAAGGAAATCTTAACAGAGGATGAACCTTACTGCAAACTATATACAAATATAAGATGTTAACAATAGAGGGAAACTGGGTGTGGGGATTTGTGAGAAAATATGTATTACCTTCAGAATTTTTCTCGAACTAATCTGAAAGAATAAGTTTATTAAAAAAAAAAGGCAGTGACCCATCTTGTGACAAAATGAGATCCAAGGACTCCAGTTCTCATCAACTCCCGTTGTTTTTTTTTTTTTTTTGAGACAGAGTCTCACTTTGTTGTCCAAGCTAGAGTGAGTGCCATGGCGTCAGCCTAGCTCACAGCAACCTCAAACTCCTGGGCTTAAGCGATCCTACTGCCTCAGCCTCCCGAGTAGCTGGGACTACAGGCATGCGCCACCATGCCCGGCTAATTTTTTCTATATATATTTTTAGTTGGCCAGATAATTTCTTTCTATTTTTTAGTAGAGATGGGGTCTTGCTCTTGCTCAAGCTGGTCTCGAACTTCTGACCTGAACTCCTGACCTCGAGGGATCCACCTGCCTCGGCCTCCCAGAGTGCTAGGATTACAGGCGTGAGCCACCACGCCCGGCCCAACTCCCGTTCTTGAAGATAAGGTAACTTTACATGGAGCTGGGCTGAGGGGTGGTGGGAAGGGAGGGTTGGGAGGCAGAGCAGCAGTTTCTGGGCGAGCAGAGGGTCATATCCAAAGGAGGCAGGCTCGGGAGCAGGGGAGTTTAAAAGCCACACCTGCGGAATACACACAGGCGGGCCCCTCTCACCACCAGCAGATCTAACAGCTGTTGCTACTACTTTCTCAAGGCCACCCTCGCTCAACAACGAGCCTTGTGCAGACACACAGAAGAGCAGCCATGGACAGAGTTAAGTCACTTCCACTGATCCCTGCGCCAAGCACTGGCCTGGGGTTGGTGCCGCCTCACCACACACAGCTGCAGAAGTTCAGCACGTTCCGCCTTGCCATCAGATACGCATGCTGGAGAAGCTGGTCTACAGGATTGTGGACAGCCAGAGCCATGCCCGCCTTCTCCTATTTAACCCTTCCCTGGAAATGGAGATTTGGAGAGCTTTCCCTACTGGAAATTCAGTTTGTGACCTGCCATCTCCATCATCTGTACCGTAACATTTATTCTATTTACCTCTTTGCTCTCCTATTTGTCTGTGAGTAATTTTTTGGAGGCTGGACCAAAGGTATGGCTCAAGCTTTAGAATCAGAAGGCTGGAAGTCTGAATCCCAGGTGTGTGAGTTTAAGAAGAATGTGTTAAAGGGAGAGGGCAGGCATTTGCTTCAAGCAGGTTTGAATATCTGTCCTTTCCTTTAACAACTTTAGTGGGGAGTCTACTGTGCTAAGTACTAAACATCTAGAGATAAAACAGGGCACAACTGTGCCCCTAAAGGGCTCATACACCAGGGAAGGAGGTAGACAAGGAACAATGAAGACAGCAGTGAGATGAAGCCCACAGCCTACTTGGGGCAAGGGAAGGCTTCAGAGAGGAAGTGACATTCAAACTAAGCTTGGGGAGAAAAGTAGGGAGAGGAAGCTTCCAGGCAGGTGAGGTAGAGAAGAGCCTTCTAGGCAAAGTGAACAGTACACATTTATTTAATAGCCCAGAGAGGGTACAAGGAGAGGTTGTATTGCAAAGTGACACAGGCACGGACTTTCCATTCTAACCCCTGCTCTGCTACTTACAACATTGTTCCTTGCTACAACATGGGGATTAAACACGGTACCTGGGGTGGTTGTGAGGACTAAATGAGTCAATACATGCTCAGAACTCTGAAAAGTACCTGGCACATGGTAGGCAAAGCTCAAAAAGTTTAGCTTTTATTTGTATTACTGTTTCTGTATACAGAAGACAGGGCCCTTTACTCTGAAAACTAATCTCTTATAATAGCTATTAATGCAGAGGACTCCTTCAAAAACACTGAATGCTCGTCTGCCAAGGTTCTTGAAAGCACTATTACCTGGATTTGGGGATGTCCTAAGTTTATAGATCCTACCTGAAGCAGTGCTTCTCAAACAGCCAACAAAAGTACCTCTGACTCATCAAGGGAGAGGAAATGCAAAAACCCAGGAATCTGAGAATTGAACCCAAAGCAGCCTGCTACAACCCAAATATTGTCTAAGTTTCCTGTTTTACCTTAAATTTATGCAAACTTTGTATTCCATCTATAATCGATCCAGAACTGTTTTAATATGAAAATGCTTACAACTGAGTAAAGACTGAAGTCCTAGAACATGCAAAGACCTAATTTAGTCTGTGGCTCTGAGAATCCCAGTGGGAGAAACACTGTTACAGCCTTAGCGTTCTTCTCCGTAAAATGGGAACACAACTCACATCGATTCTGTTCAACATCTACGAAATGAGACAATGTGTGAAATCATCAAGCATTGCCAGGCATCATAGAGGATATTTGGTACAAATGTTCAATCAGAATCCTTGGGTTGAATTGCAATGCACCTTCGAAACTCCATTTACTCACCAGGGGCAATTGCTATTTGGTGGGATCTATTATGTGCCAGGCTCTGGACTACCTCCTTTACCCTTTATTTCTATATCTGCAAGATATTTAGTATCCCCATTTTACTGGAAGAAACAGAGGCTCAGCGAAGTCAAATAACAAGCCCAAGGTCACACAACTGTTAAGTGGGAGAGTCCAGATGAGAACTCAGGTCCAACTGACTCCAAAGCTCTCATGCCTCCCACCCCACCACACTGCCTCTTCGTTTACGGACAAGAGTTAGAAGAAAAAGGTTCTAAGAAGTACTTGCTTGGTGGGGCTGAATTTAAATTTTTGAGCTTGCTCTGTTCCCATGTAAATTCTCATGATAGGAGCTCCAGGTGGAGAGCCACATTCTTCCCCCGTGCA
This sequence comes from Lemur catta, assembly GCF_020740605.2. Classification (NCBI taxonomy): domain Eukaryota; kingdom Metazoa; phylum Chordata; class Mammalia; order Primates; family Lemuridae; genus Lemur; species Lemur catta. The sequence continues at coordinate 39,401,700 of NC_059142.1, forward strand.
AGCAGCAGGCAGCACCAAAGTGGAATCAGAGGGCTAATCAGAGGGAGGCCATCTTTGCTGGTTTCCTACCCCCTTAAGCCTGCCTCGCAGGACCCCTGAGTCTACCCACTTTTACTTTCGTTTTCTAGCCATCATGACTTTCAGGATCCCAAGAAATTAACAGTATGCAGATGTCAGCAAACTCCTGGGCCCTGAAGGGAACTGACTTGGGACTCCTAACCGTCATGGTCCCCAGAGGCAGAGGAAAAGAGGGTCAAGACAGAGAATAGAAGGTTGGGTAGAGGTGGAGGAAGAAAACAGAAGTAGAGGAGGAATGCCAGAGATGACGAAGGCTGAAGGGCTGAGTCTGCACTTGTGCCACTGCTTGCTCAACCTTCATGTTCATTCATTTAAGAAACAGACCAGACCAATGGAGGGCCCACTATTAGAAAAGATGAGGTCACTTCTGACCCCAAATCCCAAGCTCCAACTCTACCACTTTCTAACTACATGATCTTAGGCAATATATTTAAGTTCCTTCACTATCATCTCTGAAGTGGGATACAAATCTCACTATCTCCCAAGACACTTGTGAAAAATGTGTATGGAAAGAACTCTGCAACTTTAAAATGATTTATAAAAATGAACTGTCAGCCGGGTGCAGTGGCTCACAGTGCCTGTAACCCTAGCACTCTGGGAGCCCAAGGTGGAGGATAGCTTGAGGTTAGGAGTTTGAGACCAGCCCGAACAAGAGTGAGACCCTGTCTTTACAAAAAATAGAAAAATTAGCCGGGCATATTGGCACGCCCCTGTAGTCCCAGCTATTTGGGAGGCTGAGGTAGTAGGATCGCTTGAGCCCAGTAGTTTGAGTTTCCAGTGAGCTGATGACACCACTGCACTCTAGCCCAGGCGAGAGAGCAAAAGACTCTGTCTCAAAAAAAAAAAAAAAAAAAATTGTTATCACCCCTCTACAATATAACGGCCAACTAGTTGTGAGAGGCAAGAATGGGGAGAGGAACAATATGTTAAAGGAGGGGTTTCTGTCCTGCACAGAGCCCTGCCTCTTTCTGCCAAGCAGTGCAAAACCTCTTCTTGGAGTCTGTAATATCTGGATGCCAGAAGTGGCTGCATAACCACCCAGAGCACTGATGCCTTTCTTGTTTCTCTGAAAGGGAGAGCTTCTCCTTCAAAAGTCTGTTTCCGAGTCAGAGCTGGGAGAGCATGTCCAGACAAAGCAAAGAAGGTCCCCTTGGATGACTGCTCAGCCCCATCCCAGGACTTCCAAAGAGTGGCAAACCATAGTCCACTCTAAAGAGGTAAGTCTGGTCAGAGACCAATGGCTGGTGAGCACTCAGGCCTCTCTGCCTTGTTCCTTAGAGGCACAGGCTGACCAGATCAGAGACTCTCTCGTTCAAAAGATTGAAAGAATCAGACACTAGAAACCGTCCAGAAGTATAAGAAGATCTCAAGGCAAAAAACTTTAGCACTTGTAAGTAGCATCTGAGGGTGGTAAGAGTGGCCTAGAACACTGAAGAGCTGCAGAAATTCCCAAGGATTGCATGGCTTTCCCTCCCTTCCTCCACTGTAGATAGCAAGGGTCAGTCGTGGCCTCAGAGTCAGGCTGTTCCTCATTAAGGTACAGTCTCCGGCCTGTACTTTGGCCACATAACAAAGAAACTTCCAGTTTGGTCTGAGACAGCAGCTATTTCATATACCTAAGTCCCAAGAAATAGACAAGGATCATATGTCAAATTGGTTGAGGGAATGAACTTGTACTTTCTGGCATGTATGGGAATTCTTTGGAGTACAAAAATTAGCACATTAATAATCCAAAGCTGCCACTGTGAACTTGACTTATTCCTCTGTATTAAGTCTAAGCCCAGAAGGGACTGGAGACAGACCTGGTGTGGTGTGAACCTGTTGCTCAGGGTGGTTGGTGTATGTGCATGTGTTTGGGGGTGGAAAAGAGTTGGCCCTTCAATTCCAGACTCCTCATTTTTGGCCTTATTCTCCTCTTTATAGACCAGCAGACAGCAGTCCCAGGAGGAGCAGTCCCTCTAAGGCAGCTTGGAACCACTCACGTGCTCTGGGAGGACAGAGCTGAGCCTGGAGCAAGGGGGGAGGAGGAGGGGAGAGACAAGATAATGAATGGGCAGATCCACCCTGATCTGTGATCTGTAGCTAGGATTGAGCAAATCTCAGCTAAATTCTTCAGAAGCAGGAAGAGATACACACTTAGAGAAAAACATAACTAGAGGACTGGCTCCGACAAGAGGACAGTGCATTCCTAATAAGTGACCCAGATTTCAAACTCTACTGAGGTCCCGGTTGGCTTTCTGGCTCGAAAAAAGAGAGGAAGTAAAGAGTTGTGGAAGCGCAAACACACTTAAGTGCGTGTGGAACGGTCTCACCCAGACCACCCCGCCCCCAAAGGAAATCAAGATATTCCTCTAAGGCTGGAGGGGACACCAGTTCTGAGGGACGGGGGAAGGAAAACGGCGACAGACAGCACTCACTGCCACCTCTAAAGGAGAAGGGGGACAGGTTCCTTCACACCTTGGCAAAGATCCTCCAATTCTGGGAGCAGGGGCAACGAAACTTAGGGTCCCTCTCTCCCACAACTGGACTAGACAGGCCAGAGGAGAGCCATGGGTAGTTCCCCAAGGCTCACGAAAGGCAGGTAAGCGAGGAAGCCCCCTCCCCCTTTTGGTCCGACGCCTGGGGAATCCCTTAAGAGGGGGCTACGGGTCGGGGGAGGGGTCAGTACCCCCTAAGCTGGAGTTCGGCGGAAGGAAGGGCTGCCCTGGAGAGGCTTGAACGCAGGCGAGACACTGGATCCCGGGCCGGGCATACTCACGGCGGCTCCGGGGCGGCGGCGTTACTTGGGGCCGGGTCTCGGGTAGGCTCCGCTTTTCTTCCCCCCGGCGGTGTCCCAGGCTCCGGCCTCCACTTCCGCCTTTCAGCCGCTCCGGATCCGGATCTCCACCTTCTCCCCGCCCCTCTATACTCCCGGGTGACTGACAGGGCGGAGAGACCAATGGAAGGCACTCTTGGCCGACCCTGCAAGTGACGTCAGTGGGGCGCGAGAGAGAAGGGAAGGTGCGCGCGAGGCACGGCGGGACTTGTAGTTCGCAGCGCTGGAAGGAGCCGCCAGCTGCCTGGGACTCGGGCTTAGGGTGGAGCCGGCTGCCGGCGAGGCGGAGCCGCGCCAGGAACTTTTTAAGGCCAACCGTGCCAATCGCGTTACCGCGAGTTCCAGGCGCCCCGAGGGAAGGCGGGTGGCGGAGCGTTAGAAGAAGACAGAGAACTCTGTGCACAGCATTAGGAAGGGAAAAACATGGTGTGAATGAATATGCACAGGAGGCCGCGTGGACTAGCTCTGTGTACTCGCTAGCGCTAGCCAGGAGAAGCCCCTGTCCGCACTTGCCGGCCAAGTCAGCTCTAGGAGCCGGAATGCTGGGGGCTTTTGTGATCGGGAAGGCAATGAAGGCGCTGTAGGAAGGGTTCTCTGGAGGATACTGAGTGAGATCAAAGGGAAAGTTTCTGCCACTGCCTCCTACTTTGCCTGGGCCCCTAAACACACCAGGACCACCTCTGCCTCTGCCTCCACTCCTCCCAATCAGAGTCAGCTCTTCTCTCTGATGCCAAATACAGAGCTGGACAACCTCTGCCTCGGCCCTCCTCATGCATAAATATAGACTAAACCCCCACTCCCACACTATACGGATCAGGACTATTTCTGTTTCTTCTGCTCCCCTCAATATGGATCAGAGCCATTTCTGCCCACCCCTGTCTCCCAACACAGGCCAGTACCTCCGCTCTTTTGCATCTTACCCCACTCCCGGCAAGGAAACTACTCAAAACCTTTACAGAATCAAAGCTAACCCCACAGACAGCTGTGGTTATTGTGCCTATGACACTGGCCAACACCAGTTGAGTCTTGGAGCCTGAGAAGCAGAAATGACCTATCTGGGACAACCTGCCACAAAACTGCGCACATCTGATTCCATCGGATCACCAGGGTGCTTCTTTTTACAACATCCATAACCTCCCCTTCCCCTGGCAGTGATCCTCAAAGAAGTGAAAGGCAAGAGGGGAGAGAGGTCCTGGGAGGGCAGAGGGGATGGGGCACAGTGGCATTCCTAGGAGGTTCTTGGCTAGGACAAGCTCCTCCCCAGCCTGTGCCCTACGTAGCCCTGCAACAGTTCCTTATACAGGAAGGGTGGGGAGTCCCCTGGGCCCACCTTTCCAAGGAGGTGGGCCTGAGCCAGGACTGTGTGTGTGTATGTGGCCGTGACTGGGGTGGCGGGGAGAAGGGGGTATAACAGGCCCATAGTGACTCATTAAGGTTTCTCCCTCATCCCTGGGGCCCATTGGTGGCGTGAATATGGTGCCAAGTGGATTGTCTGGTGCCTTTGCCCTTCCTAGAGACAGCAACAGGGCCCTGGGGTATGGTGGGGGAGTGACTGCTGTGTTGGCTCCTCCAAAGCCTAGGAGCTCTCAGACCAACCCCCAGAAATGGCCAGAGCCAACAACTACAAAAATAAAGAGTTTATTTCCTATCCAAAAGTGAGCCCAGGGTCTTGGGTGGTTAAAGGAGACCTGGAGACCAGGGCGAGTTTTGGAGAAGTCCAGGCCCTGAGTGAGACCATGTTGGAAGAGGGGAGAACAGGCTTGGTTGAAGTCTGGGGGCGGAGGAAGGATAGGGAATGCTTCTGGGACTGTTTGCAGTTGCTGGCAGCAGAAGAGACCACCTTGAGTGACAGCCTGCAGACAGACAGAAACAGAGATGTTGACAGACCCAGGGCCAGGAGTAGAAGCAGACATTACTGAACCCAAAAAGCACCAGCCGGGCATAGGGACCTGGGAGCACCCTCTAAGGCAGCGGTTGCAAACTCAACCCCCAGCCCCACCCCAGACATTCCAAATTGGGTGGGGCCCAGGAATCTGCATTTTAATAGGTTCTCAGGGAGTTCTGCTAGACATTCAAGTTTTGGGAACTCCAATACCCACAGACAGCAGACAAAGATTTCAAAAGAGGAAAAGCAACTGGGTGTTAGGAGATGGTCCAGAAATGTGATGACTACGAAGTAGTCTAAAAAGGACAGTGGCTACCCAGCCCCAGCCGATTGCTGATTATTGCCGGTGGAATGTTGGCCCAGGGTGCTCAGATGTCCTCAGTTTTTTAGAGAACATGGAATACGTTCTGGATTTTTATGTGACCTGTCCTGATTTTTAATGTTGACAATTAATTCGTATTTTGAAAATGCTGTGAGAGCCAAAAAATACATGTCTGGGGCCTTCAGTTTGTTTCCTGTGTGGGCTACAGGACAAGGTGAGCCCCTCCAGCCTGGGCTGTTTGTGGGCAGCCTAAGAAGTCTTGGGTTATGGAAATGCCAGCCAGAATCTTAAACCTATCCCTCTCTGGACGACATGGCTCTCGGGGTCTCAAGCAGAGACCTGGGAACTGGGACAGAAGAGCTCTCGGTATCACTAAGCTATCTCCAGAACAGAATCCTGCAATCTATTGTAGTGGACACTGAGATCCTGCCCAGTCTTGCCTCAGCCTTCACCTCCCAGGTTGGATCTAGGGCCTTTGCCCATCCCCTCTGCTTCCCCATCTCTACCTGCCTCCAGGTCCTGGGGAAAAAGTAGGACATCTCGTCTGCCCAGCCCAATGGGCGCCGCGGTCCATCTCATGCCTGCTGGGTTCTGCAGCCACAGGCGGCTCCCCTCACAGAGGGGGAGGGTGGGGAAGGTTTGGAAAAGGGGACAGGGTCAGAGGTGACCACCCTTTGTGAAAAAGTCCAGAAATACACAGCCAACCAGACCAGCTGGTGGCTGGTGACCTCGAGATAGGAGGCCAAGGGACCCAGTTCCTCCCTGGATGGCAGGCAGCAATGCCCACCCCAGACAGGCCTGGGCCCGGGGCCAGGGTCAGTGGAACGTGTCTGACCTGGACCGAAAACTGTGCCTTGTAAGGCTTGGGGTCGGGGGTGAGGCCTCTGGCACTGGGGAGGGCCCCAGAGGGTCAGGTTCTGAGGGGTAGGGAGGCAGCATGGAAGGTCTCAGGTCCAGGGGGGCGGCCCCCATTTCTGCTGTCCCCACAGTGGCCGGGCAGTGGACCTCAGCAAGTGTAGTATCCTGGAGGCTGGGTGGTGGTCTGGACACACAGGGAGAGATGCGTGGTGGCCTCAGCTGGGGACAAGGAGGGCCTGGGGGCCAAGCTGAGACTGTTGGATGGCCTGAGGGACACAGCCTGGCCTGCAGCAGACTCATCATGTGCCGCAGCTCCCGGCTAAGCTGAGACACTTCCTGATTGAGACGGGAGATCTGTTGGAAACACATCAAGCTGTTTCACAAGTGCCACAATAACCAAGTGCACCCCCCTCTACAGTTTACAAAGCTCTTTCACAACCACTTGCAACTCAGGGCCACCCTGGGAAAAAGGCAGGGCAGGGGTTATTTTTGCCTAGATGTAAATACCTCAGTCTCTTTCCAAAGAGGATTTGGGGCAGCAGATATTGCCATTAACTACCCCCTTTTATGAGATATAGAAAAATGTGCTCACAGAGGCCACACGACTGTGAAGTGACAGTGACAGCCTTACTTTAGACAATCCCATCATACAAGCTTAAGTGTCTATATTAGTGGTTTTCAAATGTTAGTGAGTACAGAATCAACTGAGAAACTTTTCAAAATGCAGATTCCTGGGCCCCACCCTAGATATTCCAAATTGAGTGAAAGGTCCAGAAATCTGCATTTTAATAGGTTCTCTGGGAGTTCTGATAGACACTCAAGTTTGGGAAACACTGGCTTAGAAGAATTGGGGGATGCATGGGGCAGTGAGCAGAGAAGCGGGATTTGCCCTTGATCTCGCAGAACAAGGGCTGGCCCCACCCCAGCCCCAGGGCCCGCCCCAGCCCTCTGGGAAGCCCGATGTTTATCAGAACAGAAGAAAGGCGGACTCCCAGAGGCTGGGCCCGCTCCCTCTGTGATGACAATTCTGAGATCCCTCGGGGAGAAGGTGAAGGCGGCACCTGGCATATGATCTGGGCTCTTCCTGGCCGGGATTCAGACATCTGGGTCCAGGTCCCCTGGGTCTGAGGACCTCTCAGCTTTCCTGTCCTCTGCCCCCCACATCTGCTTAGCTCTCATTTCCCAGGGCTGGGGTAAGGGGAAAGGACTTGAGCATCAAGACTTCGTATGGGCAAGTAGGGTCCCCGGCAGGAGAGACTCCCATAGGGGTGGAGAGGGAAGAGGTCCTCTTTTCAGGTGGGAAAGCCTGAGCCAGTTGGTGGGGAGGCGGGGAGGAGAAGCAACTGTTACTGAGCATCTGTGATGTGCCAGGGACTGGACCAGGCATATATGCACTCTCATTTCATCCTCAGGACTCTGGGAAAAATATAATATTATTCTCCTTATTTTTAGATGAGGAAACTGAAGTTCAGAGCGGTTGTGGGACTTGCCCAGGGTCATCTAGCTATGGTGAATATTTGAATTCAGGACTCTGGCTCCAGAACCTGAAATGCTCTTATATCAGGCACTTCTCTGATCCGAAGATGATATTCTCCAAGATTGGAGGGGAGGAGCCAGGCCAACCCACCTCCTGGTTCAGCCTGCAGACCTTCTCCTTCACCTCCTCAGCCTCAGTGGCCATTTCCCAGCTGGGCCTGGTCCCTGCAGGCAGAATAGGATGAGCGGATGCAGGTGAGTTCACGGAGCATGAACACCTGAGCCTGTTACTTGGGCGGGACCCCTCCTGTCACTGGGTAGGCAGACAGCAAGGGGAGAGAAAGCTCTGGGGTCAGGGATATGAGAAATCCAAACTCCTTAGGCTGGTTTTGAGGCCCTATAACTCCCCCAGCCTCATCCTCTGCACCCCCTAGATCCGGGTACGAAGCTTCTCTTTGGAACCTGAACACAACACAACATCCCTTTGCCTTTCAACAACTGTCCTGCTCCACCCTTCAAAATCCTACCTACCATTTAAGAAGCAACCCATGTGTCCTCTCCTCTAGGAGGAAGAGTTAGGGGCATCTTCCTCTCCTACCACAGAGTCCTGTTCTTGTCTCAGTCATGGTATTTAGCACCCAGTCCTGGGATTGTTTATCTGTTTACACAGGTGTCTCCCCTGCTAGCCTGATGTGGGCCAGGCCTGGCTTATCTCAGTATCCCCAGAAGGCCTGCTCCTGCCCAGGTGCCACACCCGGTGCATGGTAGGCTCCTACTATATGTGGGACGGCTGGATGAATGGGTAACTGAGTTGAAAGCTGGTCCTTACCTGTAGGGGGGGCCTGTGAGCGGGGCCTTGGGGGCTCAGGCCTCCTGCTGAAGCGGAATGTAGAGGCCTCAGCTGTGCAGCCAGAATCCTCAATGCCGTCCACTATCCTGGGGACAGGGCAGTGCTCATCAGCACCATCCGGAGGGGCAAGGGCCAGAGCAGGGCTGGCAGGGGCTGAGTGGGAGCAGCAGTGCCAGGGGCAGGGGCTGGGGTGGGAGCAGTGGCCAAAATGGGATGGGGTTGCAAGCTGTGGCTGGAAGGGTGGGGTGGGCAAATGGGGCAGAGACAGGAAGGACCACTGTTTGGAACCCTAGGGAGAGAGCCCAGAGAAGGTTCTGGAAGCCAGTAAGGGTATGGGGAAGGCAGGAGAGGCTGGTGTCTCACCGGGGACTGAGGTCCGGAGGTCCAAAGGTCCCCAGTGGGGGAATGAGAAGCTGTGGGGGCTTCCAGACAGCAGAACACCTGGGGGGGCCGTGAGGGGAGGGGCTGTGGCCCTGGCCAGCCAGGGCAGGGGAGGGGGATGGGGATAAGGAAGGAGAGGAGACCAGGGCCGAGAATGGGGGCAGCTCCTCGCCCAAAAGGCTGACCAGGGAACCCCGAGGCCGTGCCGGGCTGAGGTTGGGCAGCAAGAGGGGCCGGCGCGGCCTGGGACCACCCCCAGGCTCCGTGCCACCCTCGGCCTCTGTGATGGATGGCAGCGTCTTGTCTGAGGAGGAGCCAAGGCTTTCTGAGCGGGGCTGTGGGCAGAGGGGGCAGCTGATGTCGCAGGATAGTGAACAACAGACCCCTTCGCTAAGCAGCAGCCTTCGCCCCATCCCCTCCCCCTTCTCCCTGCAGCAGAGGAGCCGCGGAGAGGTCCGCCCCCCACCCTCTGTGCAACTCAGCCCGCCCAGGAACGGGGTGTTACCTGGGAGAGGCGAGGGGATCGGGAAAAGCGGCCAAGGCCCTGTGGGGACATAGTGGGGTTCAAGCCGACGCCCACCTCCCCACTGCCCTGGGGCAGCCCCTCGTCCCACTCCACAGTGTTATGGGGTTTAGAATGGGAGCCCTTCTGTGTAACTGACCAGACACCCCAACTCCAACTCAGAGGCACACTGAGTAGCAAAGGGAGATTGAAAGGCAGCAAAAGACACAGCCCCGGGGTAGAGTATACAGGCCCGGCCCAGAGCCTAAAGCAAAGTGGGCTCAGGAAACATTTGGGAGTGGAGAAGAGGAAGTCCCAGCGGACAATGCCCAGTCCAGAGAGGACTTGAAGGAGGAGCACAGGAGAGGCGCTGTTTCCAAAGGGAGGGTCCTGAAGGAGTCTGGAGTGAGGTTGGGTTGTGGTCACAGGAGGTAGGTCAGTAGAGTTGGAAGTGGAGGGTGGTGAGAGGTGGGCCATGGGGCTGGGTGATGGCCAGTGGAGTAGGGTCAGGGAATTAAACACATAAGGGGCATTGGAAGAGGGTGCCTGGGTTGAGAATGACATTTTCAGGGTGGAGGGACATGCATGAGCCTCTCTGGCCAAGGGAGGTCTGCTTTGAAGGAAGGGACCTTGGAAGGGGTGGAGGCCATAGGGGGTCTACTCACACTGGTGTCAGAGCCCTGGCGCAGGTTGAAGGTGAGGTCCCGGGGCAGGCCGGCCCGGAAGGCAGCCCCATACTCAGGATAGAGCCTCAGGACCTCAGCCAGCCCTTGGCTGCTCAGCTGCTGCAGGCCACAGTAGGTCAGTGCTTTCACATCAGCGCTGGTCTTCAGCACGCAGCTTGGGCCTGTCCCCCACCCAGGCTCCTGCCCCGGCTCAGGGATGTCTGCCCCAATCAGGTCCCCCTTCCCTGTGGGGAAGAGATGGGCATAGTCAGCAGGGGCGGTGGGACCAATAGGATATTAGGGGGAGGTGGCCAGTGGATTTGAGAGGTGGTCAGTGTGTTTGGAGGGTGGTTGAGGTGGGACAATCAATGGGATTGGTAATAATCAATAGAGTTGGGAAAGTGTCAGTAGAGGATGACACTGGCAAGGTTGGGAGATAGTCAGTGGAGGATCAATTGGATGATCAATAAACAATGGCCAGAGGGGTCAGCTGAAGGGTAAAGGTCAATGGAGTTTAGAGTCATTGGAAAAGGATGGACTGAGTTGGGGGACAGTCACTAGGGCAGGGTTGATGGGTTGAGGGATGGCCAAGGGGATTAGGGGAGAGTCATAGGGGAAGGTCAAAGGGGGATGGTGGTTGGTGAAGGAACCCAGAAACAGTACTCCTTGGCAGGAATTCCAGGTACCCACAAGGGGTGTGCTGTTCCCTAGACTCCTGACCATTCCCAAGACCTCTGGGGAGGGTTCCGGGGTAGCTGGTGGGCGGTGGTGGGGTCCTCACCCAGGATGGCCAGCACCATGTTGTCTCGGAGCACCTCAAGTGAGCCGGAGCAGACGTAGTAGTGCGCCTGCAGGGCGTCCCCACGGCGCAGCAGGTACTCGCCCGGAGCACAAAATGAGGTCTTGATGTGCAGCGAGAGGGCCCGCAGGCAGCCCCTGCTTGCTGCTCCGAACAGCGGCAGCTGCAGGATCTCCCGATGCAGGTGCATAGCAATGTCAGCTCTCAGCTCGTCTGGGAAGTCACGCAGTAACTGCATAAGGGGCATAGGTCACTCTGGCCATCCCCTTGCAGCTACTACTCGGGTCTAAAAATGTGCTGATCTGTCTTCAATGAGGGAGCCCCAACTTGCCTTCTGCTTTGAAGTCACCCATTCCGGACCTTCAGAGTGGCTTCCATGTGTCTAACCTTAATTTTGCTTGCTATGTGGACCTCCCAACACGGTGTCTGGGCCACAGACCAGGTCTTCCCCCATCTGTTCACTGCCACGGCTACACACACTGGTCACTCATGCATGTCCCGGTTACTCAACCCCACACATTCCAGAGCCATCCCTGGAGGGTCAGCCTTCAACAAGGAGTCAGGAGACTAGGAGTCAGCTCTGCTCTTAGATCCCTGTGGCCCTTGGGCAATCCAGTTCCACTCTCTGGGCCTCACACCCCCGTCTGCGAAACGCAGAGTTGTACTAGGTCTTGAGCATCACCACTGACCTCTTAGGGCCAAACTGAATGTTCACATCTCCATCCTGATATAATGGAGCCCCTCAGCCACTCTGGCATGTTGACCTCTCCCTCTTGTCCTGCCTGGGCTCCTCTGAGGGACTCCCTCCCTGTCCTCCTCCCACCGCTCCGACTGCTCTGTCCTCACTTCCTCCCCAGGCCCCTCTTCCTCAGCCTGCCCTCTCCTCTTCTCAATTTCCACACTGCCCCTGCATCATGGCAGTGGCAGCCCTCTGTCTCCTCACTGCCTGGGCACCCGGAGGCCTAACTCTGGGTCCAGACCTGATTTCCAAATACCTACTGGCCAACCTCTACCTGGACCTCCCCCACCCTCTTCGTGGCCCAACCCCTGACTCCCACGTTCGTCCCTAAGCCCAATCTTCCCCCTGGAATGCCTCCATCCCACCCCCTTGCCCGAGCCAGAAACCGGGAGTCACTCTGAGCTCCTCCCGGCAACCAGCTGGAGATCACCAAGTCCCATGGCTCCCACCCCCAGAAATACCTCAGCAATCCCAGATCCTGCCACCCTCCAGCCTAAACATTTTGTAGGATACAATGTAAATCCCAGGCCATCCAAGAGCTGGGCCTCCCTCCTTCCTCACCAGCATTTACGCCATTCCTGAAGGCTCACTGAACTACTTTCAGTTCCCTCAACTCCCTCTGCTCTTTTGGGGCACCACTTCCGGGCTTGTGTTCCCATTGTTCTTTCTGCCTGGAATGGCCTCCCAGTAGCTGGCGAATTTCCTTCTCATCCTTCGTGATGTTCCCTCTATTGTGTGACCCTCCATGACTTCTCCCCCCCAGACATGATCAGGGCCCTCCTGCACCCACATCCCTCCTTCTCAGCCCTATGCACTGTCCAGCTCTTTGGTCATCGCCTGCCTCCCTCACCATTCTGGGGTCTGAGGGCCAGGGCTGAGTGTGATCATCTCTAAGCTCCCTGTGTCCAGCACTGAGGCTGGCCCAAAGCAGGTGCTCAGGAAATGTCGGCTGAAGAGGCCTGAGCTCCCTTTCAGATCCCATATTCAAGTGCAAAGAAAAAGGGATTTGGGTGGGCACGTGCCCTTGTGCACAGCATGTCATCGCCCTGGGCCCCATGTGCCTCCATTCCAAACCCGAGAGGCGGCAACCCTTTCCCCCCTGCACTGCCATGCAGTGGGCCAGTGCTGGCTGGGGACCCTGCACACTACCTCGTTGGCGTCGATGCCGCTGTTGACAGCCCATGTGGTCTGGAAGTACTCAAGCATGCGCTGCTTGAGTGGTCGTGGCAGGCGGTGCACACGGATGAAGTCCTTGAGGTCCTTCATGCGGCTGTGGTAGAGCGAGCGGCGCGAGTACATGCGCTGGATGATGGCCGTCACATTCCCGAACACCACGGCGTGCATCAGGGCTGCAGCAGTGGCAGCGGGCAGCCGGTCAGGGGAAGCCACCCCTCCAGCCGCCTCCCCTGCTCCCAAACCCACCCTGTCTTGGATGGGTCTCTGGGTTCCTGGGGAGGGGCAGGAGAACTAGTGGGCTCCTGCGTGCCTACCAGGTGCTAGGTGCTAGGTAAGGGGTGGGGAATAATAGAGAGTTGTCCAGAGTTGGGTCAGACCCAATGCACCTCTCATACCACCCATTAGGTCATGAACTTGGGTTTCCCATCCCCTTCACAAGAGGCCAGGCCTGTTTGTAGCATCCCCCAGGGCCAGCACATAGTGGGCACTGAGGAAATGTCAATGGATGAATGTCTGGACTTGGGTAGACACCTTGCCCTCTCTGTGCCTCAGTTTCCCCATGCTCACACTGGGCTTCACAGAGGCCCCCTGGGGCGTGGCGGGTCTGGCCTCACCGCCTATGAGCATAGTGCAGATGGAGAAGATCTTCTCGGCGTCGGTGTTGGCGCACACATTGCCAAAGCCCACGCTGGTGAGGCTGCTCAGTGTGAAATACAGCGCAGCAATGTAGGCGCTGCGCCGCGACGGGCCGCCCGCAGAGCCGTTGACGTAGGGCACCTCCAGCCGCTTGCCCAGCTCGTGCAGCCAGCCTGCAGAGTGGAGGCATGGAGGAAGCCCTAGATGCGCCAGCGGTGGAGAACTGGGATTCCCCGAGCTGCTTGCACTTGACCTTGGGCCAGTATTTACACGGTCTGCACGGGGTGGCACAGGAAAGGTTTGGAGCAGCCTGTGCCTGTGCCTCCCACCATGAACTGGTTTCAGTCGCAGTCCAAGGCCACCAGCTCCCTACACTGCTGACTGCTCAGGGGTCCCTTAAACTCTGCAATATTTTATTGTGCACCTCCTGTGTACAAGGTGCTGGGACTTGACCAAGCCAGACACTCTCCCTGCCCTGGTGGAACTTAAAATCTGGAGGGGAGAGTGACATGAAATAAATCGTTACAGGTGGGAGGTGAGTTACTAAAAGGAAAATACTGTATAGGGTGTGTTAGGAATCCTAACAGGTTAGGGAGAGCCAACACAGTTGGCAGTAGGGGGGTGTGAGGGATGGTTCCTGGGGGGATCCCTTAGGACAGGGCATTTTGGTTGAGACTGCAAGGAACAGAAAAGTCACCTAGGTGAAGAGAGGAGAGACAAAAGAGGGAGGATTCCAGAGAGGAAAACAGCACGTTCAAGGCCTAAGGCGAGAAAGCAGTACATCCTTGGTCCAGGAGGGAGGCCAGCGTGGTGGCATCACAGGGAGCATGGGAGAAAGGGAAGCAGGTGGGGACAGAGAGGGTGCAAGGCTGCCCAGGGTGGGTACTGAGAGTGGACTTCCTTTGGAGGGCAGTGGGGAGCCACTGAAGGAGTCCAGGCAGGGGTGTGGCAGGTAAGCGTTGATTCTTGGAAGACCAGTTTGGCTGTGGTGAGGAGGGGTTGGATGGAGATGCGAAGGGGGCAGGGAGGTCAGTAGGAGGCTATTGCACGAGGCTGGGTGAGAGAGGGAGGTAGGTAGACAAGGAAGGAACAGAGGGTGGGGAGAAGAGGCCAGACCCAAGGGATAGCCAAGCGGTGGTATTGACGTGGTGGGCTAGGAGTGGAGTGAAGGAGAGGGAGGTGTCAGGGATGATGCCCCGGATCTGACATGCCTTTCAGGGGGACACTGAGGGCCTGGGGCTGTCTCCTGGCCAGTGGCCATTAAGCCTAGAGAAGGAGGGCTTGATGCAGGCGGAGAAGGGACAGGCCAGACTTTCTGGGCTTTGCACATGCTGCTCTCTCTGCCTGAAACATACCCGTCTGCCATCAGAGTGTTTCCTACACTGTATTTTGATCACCTATTATTGGTCTGGTTCCCTTGCTAGGCTGTGAGTTCCCCTCAAAGGCAGAGCCCTTGTCTGCAAATCAATATTCCCACGCCTGAGCCAGCAAGTGCTCAGTGCATGTTTGTAGGGTGAATGGAGGCATGTGGGATGGTGGGTGTGGGTCCTGGTGGGGGCATCAGCTTGGGGACAGGACAGATAAACAGATGGTCAGTGACAGTCTGGGGTCAGTGGCTCACCAATGTCCCAGAGCAGCGGGTCATTGGCCTCCATCTCCCGGCGCCCGATGACATACCAGATGCAGGCCATCCAGTGGGCAAGGAGCGCAAAGACCGACATGAGCAGCGTGAGCACCACAGCACTGCACTGCGAGTACCGCTCCAGCTTCTGCAGCAGCCGCAGCAGCCGCAGCAGCCGCACCGTCTTCAGCAGGTGCACCAGCGAGGTCTGCGGGGTGTGGTGGGGTGCGGGTGTCAGCAGGCACGGCTCCTTGGGGCCCTCACACCCTGTCCCCTCCCAGGGCCTTCCCACCAGACACCCTGGAGCCAGGGGAGGCTGCAGCAGGAAAAACATCCCCACTGTCCTGAGAAAGTGGCCAGAAAATGCAGCAGGGAGAGAATAATAATACAACAAATAGCAGCTAACACCTAATACTCCATAACTGCATCGGCACTGTGCTAGCGTTTGTAATCCTCACTAAAAAGTTTCAAAAAAAAAAAAAAAACACTTATGCCTTTAGTTCAATTATCACTGTAATTCCCAATTTGTAGATGAATAAACAAAGGCTCAGAGAGGCTAGTGACTTGCTCAAGGTCACATACCAAGGAAATGATGGAGTCACCCATTTGGGACTCAAGGTGGGTATGTTTGGGCTGCCTGATGCCAAAATCCATTTTGTGCTATGCTGCCTCTAAGCACTGTGGGATGGCGGAGGAGCCAGTCCTGGTCAGAGCCAGGATGATCTCTGCAGAGCGCCTGCTCAAAGCCTTAGCTAGGCACAATCAGCTGTGGACAGGAGCTAGTTGTCAATGATGACAGTTAGCAATGGTAATGGGGACTGCCCTGGAGACACGGGGAAGCATGGTGGAGTCAGGCCAGGCAAGAAGCTTGAGGACTGGGGAAGGTCTAGGGCCCCATCCCCTTGCGGATCAGCTGCAGACGACAGTCACAGAGAAGAGCTGAGAGCAGGAGAACAGGGACTGAGGGAGCCTGGGCTGCACTAGGGGACAATGGAGCTAATGGCACCTAGTAAGGGTCCTGTAAACATTTACTTAATATCACTGCCACTACTATCTTAATTGTAATTTATTAATACTTCAACTAGCCCTTCCAATCTTGGAAATGAGGAGGGAGCAGGTGGGGGCTTGTCTTCTGGGTGGGGGCAGCTTGGCTGCTAGGAGTGGAGGCTCCGGGGCAGTGCCCAGGAAACTTGGTGTGAAGGCACCTCACTGTCCCTTCTAGGGCCTCTGGGAGCATCCCCTGCACCCCTGGCCCTATGCTGCTCCTGAACCACCTTGTGCAATTATCTCTAATTTCAGGTGAAGAGCTGGGAAGGAGGTGGCTCTGATTTCCACGTGGACCCTCTCCAGGGTTTAATGCCTGCCCCCAGCTCCCAGAGCTCCTGGCTGCAAACTTGAGTCCTTCAGAGATTCCCCAGTCAGCTACCCTGGGCCCCATCCCTTTGGGGACTCTCCTCTCATTCTCATGGACTAGAACGTCCCAGGCCTGCCTCCATCTAGTCTGCAGCTCTGCCAGTGCCTACTCATCCTGTCTCTGTCCGCACCTCTCTGGCCCCCCGTGTCACTCCTCATCTCACCTTAAGCCAGACCATCCACTCAGGCACCCTGGCTACCTGGGAAGCAGGGTGGTATGTTGCAAAGAATACTAGAACAGGAGTCCGGAGATCTGGTTCTAATTGCCTGCCTGCCACTGCTAGCTGTGACTTTGAGCAAGTCACTTAACCTCTCTGAGCCCTTTCACCTACCTCTAGAAAAGAAGGATAAGAGAATCTGCCCTGAAGAGGTAGTGGGAGGCCCCATGTGATGATGCGTGTAAAAGAATGGGGTGAACTGCAAAGGGCTCCCAAAGGTACCGGAGGAGGGGGGACTGCCTGAGAGGAGGCACAGGGGCCTCTCTGCAGCTCTCTGTCACCCCAGCTGATAGTGCCTGGTGGGCACAGAGGGGTGGGTGCACTCCTAGGGACGGGTGGGGAGCTCTGCTCAGAATGGCTGGAGCCTCGGGGCAGACGTACACACATGCACGTGTGTGGGAACTTGCACACACGTGTGCACAGCTAGGAGCGGAGGCCCACAGCCCGTTGGCGGCTAGTTAAATCCGGCTTCGTGTAGGTGGTTTCCTGCTATAGCTGGGTGCAGCGGGGAGAACACACAAGGAAACTGCTCCCCACTTCCCTACCCAACAGCCGAGGGGGTCTGGGGACACAGGGCAGGACTGCCTCACCCTGGACTTGAGAAGACCTGCCATCTGCCAGCTGGGTCCACAACTTGCCGCTCAGGGCACCTCCAGGCAGTCCCCAGGGAGCTGGGAGGACACAGGTGCTGGCATTCTGTGCTTCCAAATCCACCCCACAGCCTCTACCTTCTTATCTTGGCTTACTATGCTCCCCCCAAATGCTCTCGCTCCTCATCTCCTGCCAGCCGGTTCCTACTCACCCTTTAAGGTCTAGCTCTGCTCCCACCTCCCGCAGGAACTCTTTCCAGACCACTCCAGCCTCTGCCCAGCTGAGGTGCTTTTGTCTCCCAGGTGCTGGCTAGATTTCAGCTTGTCTTTACGCATGCTCAGGTTCCAGCCTAGAACTCCAAGGTCAGCCCAGCCCCCATGCAGCAATATGTGGGCCCCATCCTCTCCCCCCGCCGATCACCTCTTCTGTCCCTGGCGTCCCCTCCAGTATTCCTGTCCCGCCACCAGTTTAGTTGCTTAGAGTCTGAATCTATGTTCCCTTTCCCCACAGTGACCAGGCCCCGCACAGTGCTCTGCAGACAGCTAAATGCTCATCAGTTGTTTGTTAAATAAAAATGTGAAAAGTACCACTCATTGGCATCAGACCAATGCCGCCTTGGTAGCCATAGTTAGCTTTTCATTTGTCTCAGCTTCCCTCAAAGACTGTGAGCTGAGCTCCCAGGAGTGCAGACCCTCTCGGATTCTCCCAGTACCTAGCACAGGGCTGTGCCCATGGCAGGTGCCTGGTAACTATTTGCAGATGGATTCATGGGAAGGGCTGCATCTGGGTTTGGGGTTGGGGCCCTAATGGGAGAGGCTGGGCTGAAGTTGGGAGGCTAGGCGGCATGGCAGGATGGGGGTCACTCACCACGGTGATGTTGAAGACGTAAAGCAGGTCAAAGGGCAGAGCAGCAATAAGGTCGACAAAGAACCAGGTGGCCAGGTAGTGGAGGCCAATGGAACGAGGAGCAGAGATCACCTGGCCGGACTGGGACACATAGGTGGTGCGGAAGTTCAGGATGATATCTGGGGGTGCAAAAAGCTATTACTAGGGGGTGCTGGCCTGGGGCCAAGGAACTGGGAAAGCTGGGAACAAGCCTTGGAGAGCCAGAATGGAGGGGAAGCAGGAATGGAGAGGACAGCTTGGGCTTCTGGTCCTTAGGAAGGAGAGGTCACAAGGATGAAGGCTGCAGGGGTCAGGGGCCAGGGCACATGGGCCTCTGGGACTTCAAAGACCCAGAAAGGGGAGGGCTCTGAATGCCGGGGTCCTGCAGGCCCAGGATGGAGTGAGGCTTGGCCGAGTGGGTCCCCCCCAGCCCACCCACCAGGGTGGGTGAGGAAGAGGGTCTGACCCAGGATGAAGAGCATCTCCACGGCAATGTCGCTGACAAGGGTGTGTCTGGAAGTGATGGGAGAGTCGTCATCGCCCGAGAAGCAGACATTGTAGGGGACGGTGACCGCAACGTAGAAGGTGGCGAGGAGGATGAGGCCATCCCAGATGGCCTTGGGGACGCTGTAGTGCAGGAGGAGACAGCGGGCGCCCCCCACGGAGGCCACCTTGTACTCGGGCACTGATGGCTTTGGCTCAAACACATTCTAAGGAGAGACGGGTGCTGGTTGGGGACACTTCGGAGAAAGAGAGCCAAGGCTGGGGGGAGGCAGAGGCAGGGGCAGGGGAAGGTGGACACTGCAAGGGCAACCATGGGAGGAGATAGAAGGCACAGGAGCGGGTTCAGAGGCTGGCACTGACATTCTTTCCTCCTGCCAATCTACTGCCCAGGCCCCCTTTTGAACCAATCATGTTTTGTGGGGGATATTTATAAGGCTTGGCTCTCACCCTATTTGAGAAGGAGATTATGACAGATCGGGCACAGCTGCACACCCCTAACTTGAGGGGTCACTAACTTTTCCCTCAAGTTCCTCCTGGTCAATGGGGGCTTTCTCCCTAGGACCACAGCAGCTTGTGATTTCACCCCCCCCATGATTTAACCCTGTCACCCAGGGGTGGGTGATGTAATTGCTGCTAGAGCCCCATCCTGTGACATCATCAGAGCAATGTCCATCACCTAAGGAAGCAAGGGAGGCCGGAATGGAAGGAGGTAGGTGGGGGACACAGAGTGGAGCAGAGAGTGGTACATGGGAAATGGGTGGACAGAGGAACAAGCCCATGGATGGAAACAAGACAGGGAAATGGAGAGACCAGCAGGGGTGCCTCAAAATCAAGGCTGGAGGACTTGGGAGAGGTTGGGATGGGACTGAGACTCACATTATTGGCCTTCATGCCTCCCTGGCCCCGGCGGCCAAAGTGGCTGGTCAGTCGGTGTAGGACAGTACGGCTCTGCCTTCTGGCAGACTGAAGTTTTGACCTGGCTCCTCTCCTGCCAACGGAGTTTTCTGTTGGGCAAAAACATGTGGCGATAAGTTAGGGTGCATCCCATGAGGCTGCGCAAGGAGAGATTTTGTGTGACCTTGGGCAAGGACTTCTGACTGTTCATGCCTCCTGCCCAGACTTGCAGTTACCATGATTACTGTCCCCATGGCCTCCTTGGGGGCCAAGTCCTGAGCTTCCACTCTGAGTGATGTCCTTGAAGGAAAAGAGGAACAGTACGACCTCCCCCATCTCATTCTTGATGGGCAGCATGTCCAGGAGGCACCAAAAAGCCGAACCTGCAGGCGTGGAGAGAGGGAGGGAGGAGCGTGAGCAGTCCCGTGGCCCGCCTATCTCCCCAATCCCCCTTGGTTGCTAGACACAAAGAGCTTGGCAAATGTTTAGAACTGAAAGGAACCCTAGAGATTCTGTCAGCTGAGCCTTCATCTTTCAGATGGGGGAACTGAAGCCCAGAGAGGGTCAGAGACGCACTCAGTCACACAGGCAGCTCGTGGCAGTGTGAGCACGAGCACCCAGATGTCTACTGTGCCCGGTGCACACTGGGTAAGGCCCAGGGTCTGGGCAGGGCTACAGGGCAGGTCCCGGCCCTCACCATCCTTGCGGTAGAAGCAGATTTCAGCCCGGTGCTCTTGGTGGCCCTCCAGGGCTTTGTGTAGTCGTTGCAGGGCTGGCTCACTGGTCTCTGGACCGTAGAGGAAACGGCAGCTGCAGGTTTTCTGCATGACCTCAGTGCGACCGTAGCCTGTGAGCTCGCAGAAGCCGTCGGAGCAGTAGACAATGGGAAAGCCCCGTGGGCCCTGTGCGTTGGCCAGCAGGAAGTTGCTGTCTGTGGGAAGAAGAGGTCAAGGTCAGCACAAGGCCAAGAGTGGAGAAACAGCTCCCAGGTGGGCAGCACCTCCTTAATGTAGTCAGGGGTCACAGAGCCAGAAGCTTCTCATGCTTCCATGTGGTTTCTAATCCCCCTCTGGGATATTCTGAAATGGGAGTAAGAAGAGATAGAGCAAAGGGACAAGCACTCAGTAGTGGCCTAGAACTGAAGCAGGGACTACTTGGGGGTTGGAGAAGGAACCCCAAGAGCTTATGCAATCCATCTCCCTGCCTTCAAGCTAGTGAGCTGCCAGTGTAGAAGGTAGCATAGCATGGTGAGTAGGAGGCTGGGCTCCTGCACCCCTCCCCTGCCACTTACTGACTGTGTGTCCTTGGGCAAGTTAATTATCTCTTCTGTGCCTCAGCTTCCTTATCTGCAAAATGGGGCATAGTAGACCTTCCTCACATGGTTGTTGTGAGAGTTACATGAGTTAACTTGGAGAGAACAAGTCCCGGCACATGGTAAGAGCTACCCTCAGGAAGTGAAATGATTCCCCAAATCGCTTGGCTTTCAAAGCCACCATCTTGTCATCCCATTACAGAGTGAGTAGGGCAAAGATTCTGGTGCTATCACACCCATTTTACTGACAGGAAACCAAAAGGCAGAGATTATCCAAACTCACAAATCTCCTTAGTGAGGGGGGAAGACAGTGATGAGTAGTGTCTTCCTTCCCTGCCTTCCAGGAAAGGTTCACTTTTTAGCATTCCTTTAGCTATTTTCAGGGGGTCTGTCCCCAGTGCTCAAAGTCTGACATATTGAGGGTGTAGCTCCAGCCACCCCCAGCAGCAGAACCTGAGCTGGCTCCCTCCAGCTCCAGTGGGTGGGAGGCCACAGGGGGGCTCCTGTGGGCCATCCAGGGACAAAGTCTCAGCTAAGGGATGGGGCCTGAGACACAACCAGTCCTGTCTGGGGTGACTGTCTGGGGGCTGATGGGGACACTGAAGGTGCCTGGGAGGCGCTGGGCTCTGGGCACAGCCTCCTTCTTCTATCCCAGGGCCTGTTGCCCCGGTGATGGGCGCTATGGAAACAAGGGAGGTGTGGGGGGAGGGGGGGAGGCGGGTAGAGCCCCGCTGCTCGGTTCCGCCCTCGGGTGCCGCTCCCCCACCCTCTAGATCCCGGCCAGGGTTCCCAGGGGAGGCAGGTTCCAGTGTAGGAAGAGGGAATGGCGGGAGAAGAGGCGGAGAAGGAGTGATGCGGCTGTCCAAGGTGCTGAACCCGGAACCCAAGCTGGGGTGGGCGAGCAGGAAGTTCCCTCCGTCGCACGGACCGCCCCCCTCCTCCTGCCTCACCCACTTCAGACACAGACGCCCCACGATTTGGGGGCGTGTGACCTTAATCCAAGCTGGGTCCTGCCAAGTCTGATCTTCTCTCCTTTTTTATGGAGGAAGTGGGGGCTGGAGTCGTCTGGGAGTGGACCCCAGAACGCCCAGCCACTTCGTCCGTCCCACTTCCATGTCTCGAATACCCCCATACACGCCCCCAGCACCGCGCTGCCCGGGAGTGGGCGGCTCCCAAGGCCCCTCCTCTGTTTTGCTGCACAAAGAGCCTCTCCTGCCTCGAGTCACACCCCCTAACCTCAGCTCCCCCGACACCCGCCCCCCGTGCTCTTGCCCCTTTCCCCTCCTCCCCTCGCAGGGCTCTCCCGCCCCCCCCCCCGTTCCTTCACAAGAAGCGGCTTCGGGAGTTCCTAGACCCTCAACTCCATCCTCTCTCCTCGCCGGGGGTCTCACCACATCAGGAGACCCGAGCCGGCCCCCAAGGATACTTGGTCTTCAGCTTGTGCCCCCAGCCCCAACCTCCGCCCCACTCACGCGTGCCGTCAAAGCGGGTGGCGATGGTGTCCAGGAAGGTGTTTTGCGGGGCCAGCAACCCCTTCATGACCGGCATGGCCCTAGGGCGCGGGTTCGAGGCACGGCGCCGGGGAGCGTTCAGCGCGGCCGGGCCGGAGGGGGCGCGCTGCCGGCGGGGCCGGGGCGCCCCATGCGCCCGCCTGCCTCCTCCCCTCCTCGCCGCCGCTGCCGCAGCCTCCTCTCCGCTCCGAACCCCGCAGCTCTCGGCTCCGCTCAGCACCGCCTGGGTTCCCCCCTCACCTCCCCACGGGCCAGGTTCTTCCCCTTGGGCTCGGCCCGCACCCGCCACGTGGCCCCGCACGGGGAGGGGCCGCTAGCGACACCCGCAAACCCCTGGGCGGCCCTCCTCCCAGAGGGGAGCGGCCCACGCGTGTCTCTCGGGGAGAAAATTCGGGACACGCCCACCGGGAGGGGGAGGCCTGAAGTGGTGGGGCGGGGCTTGAACGGCAGACACGCCCTCTTTACTGTTGGTCACGCCCCCACACGTGGTTCCCTGGCTGCTCCTTGTGGCTCCACCTGGTGGGTTTTCCCGCGTGCCGCCCACGCTGGGGCTGGTGTCTGGTTCACAGTGCCGCCTGCTGGAGTTGGGCTATTTCGCGGCACCCCTAGCCTTGTTGCTCCAGTGTGAGACTGCAAGGGTTAAAAGGCTAGTTTTGATGGTGGAGAATTCATGACAGGAAGATTTGGAACCCCAACTCCTAAAAAGCACCACTAACTCTCGCCTTCTGCCTCAGTTTGCCCAGGGCATCTTGGCGAACTCTGCCTCTGAGCACAGTGGGCTGGAATGAAGAGAGCTCTGGAGTCCACCGGGTAGAGACCCGGCTCTGGACACTAACTGTGTGACAACCTCTCTAAGCCTCACTTTCCTCATCTGTAAAATAGAGCTAATAATTCTTACCTCATGCAGTTATTGTTAGAATTTAATAGCATAACGCATGTCGTTGGCACAAAATAAGTGTCTTGGAGGGCAATGGCCTCCCTGTTTTCCTTGTTTCCACCATGTTGATTTAATCTTCTCTGCTGCCCTTCAAGTGGAAGAAAGGTTGGAGGTTCTGGAGGCAAGTTTGGGACTGAGAAAGATAGTTTTGAGATGGCAGAGTCATGGTTTGCAAATCTCCATGGGCATAGAGGTGAACTTTGATCTCTGTCTTCTCCAAGATGGGACCAGTGCAGCAGGAAGAGGGACCCAGGTGAGACTAGACACAAGACTTTCTCACTACCTATGCAGAAAACTATTGAGGCAGCTAAATGTGGTGGCAGAGAGTAGCTGCTTCCCGGGATAAACCAGCTAAAGCCAGTGAGAGTGGGTGAAGAAGGTAGGCTAAATGGTCCCCACCCTCACTCCCAGGGTCTAAGCTGGGCATTATCTGGGATGTTAGATCAATAAAAATGCCACATCTTTCTGTGTCTCTACCTTTGGATGTTATATCAGTTTTCTAGGGCTGCCATAACAAAGTACCACAGCCAGCATGGTGGCTCGAGCCTGTAATCCAAGCACTATGGGAGGCCAAGGTGGGAGGATCACTTGAGGCCTGGACAACATAGCAAGACCCCATCTCTAAAAAAAATTAGCCAGGCATGGTGGAGTGCACCTGTAGTCCTAGCTACTTAGGAGGCTGAGGCAGGAGGATCGCTATGATCCTACCACTGCACTCTAGCCGGGGCAACAGAGTGAGACCCTGTCTCGAAAAAAACCAAAAAAACAAAAAACTCCCACAAACGGGTGGCTCAAACAACCGAAATCGATTGTCTCACAATTCTGGATGCCAAAAGTTCAACCAAGATCAAGGTAAAGGCAGGGTTGGTTCCTTCTGAAGGCTGTGAGGGAGAATCTGTCATATGCCTCTCCCGGAGCTTATATTTGGTGTTCCTTGGCATGTAGAAGCATCACCCCAATCTCTACCTTCATGTTTACATGGGTTCTCCCTGAGTGCATTTGTGTCTTAATTCTATCTTTTATAAGGACACCAGTCATAGTGTATTAGAGGCTCATCTACTCTAGTATGACCTCATCTTAACTAATTACAGCAGCAAGGACCCTATTTCCAAATAAAGTCACATTCTGAAGTGCCAGGAGTTAGGACTTCAACATATGAATTTTGGGGGAACAGAATTCACAATAACAGGTGTCTTCGGCTAGAGGTGCAGAAGAAATCTTGCCCTACCCTTACTTAAGAACTTCCCATGACTCTGTTACCTACAGAATAAAGTGCAAAGCCCGATGATGTGTGAGGGCCTTCACAGTCCTGGCTGTACGGACTTAACCGCCTCCCTTCCAGAGCCTCACCGCTCCCCACACCCTGCACCCCACGCCGCAGCCACTCTGGACGATTCATTCTTGAAGCTCATATTCTCTGCCTTTTCGGCAGGCAGGCCCGACTCCCACGGCTACCCAGCCGGATCCCGCTCCTCCGCGAAGCCTTCCTTGCTCCGCTGCCCCTCCCGGGTTACAGAATGACTAATAGAGCATCGTCGGACGCATTTGTCCCGCGTCCAAGCATGCACATGTGAGGTTCACTCTGCACCCCAAGGCCGTGCACTGGAGCTCCCCAACCAAGAGCGTTCCAACGGCGCACGGGCTGAGGCTGGCGCCCCAGAGCCGAGCTCCCAGGGCCTCAGCCTTTATGACTCTCAAGACGCTCTCCCGCCCCCTGGAGGGCCGGACGCGACCACGCAGGAAGAGAGACCAGCTACACGAACGGAGACTCGCCTTTATTGCCGTTTTGCTGGGGGCTGATGCCAGGTGGGCAGAGGGGAGAGGGCAGGGCCAGGACAGGGCCCGAAGAACGGCTCAGACCTCAGACGGTCCCTCAGGCGCGACGGAGGTGGCCGCCGCGGAAGGACAACGGCGCCCGGGACAGGGGCGCAGCGCTGGCTCTGCGCCTGCGCGGCGGCCCATGGTCAGGATGCCGGCGGCGTGGTTGCCGCTGGCCTGCAGGAGGCGGTGCAGCCGGCCCTGGAGACCCGGGGGCCCGGGTCGTCGCTTGCCAAGCGTGAGGATGCCTGCCGCGTGATTGCCCGCGCCGTGCAGCAGCTCGTAGAGGCGGCAGGAGCACGTCTTCTGGCGACAGCAGTCGGGCAGGGGCTGCGCGGCCGCGCCCGGCGACAGCAGCGCGGGCGGCAGCAGTAGCAGCAGCAGCAGTAGCGTCACGGCGGCCCAGGAGACCTAGGGAGGCGGAGACAGGGCTCTGAGGGTCCCTGCGCCTAGGACCCGCCAGCGGGCTCCGTGCCCCCTCCGCGTCTGCGCTCCTCCCTCGCCGCCGTGTTCCTTCCTCTGCGCCCTTGCTGATATCTGGCTCCTTTACCTGCTCCTCCTTTAAGACCCAGCAGAGCATCTCCTCCAGGAAGATGCCATTTGAGACCCACTGGGCAGAATGAATCCCTCTCTCTTCTGGATACCCTTAGTCCATTGTACCCCCAGTAGAGCACTTACCACTCCACCTGCAAACGGGCGTGTCTGACTCTGTCTGCACCAGAAGTTGTAAACCCAGGAAAACAGAGACCCTACTGAGTACCTCCCACTCCCCATCCACAGCAGGCAAACACGTGGAAATTGGGGACCGGCAGGACTCCCAGCTGTTGTCTCATCTGCCTGCTCCCTTGCAGGGGTAACTGAACTCCATGGCTTTGGACCAGTCTCCTACCTTCTCAAGGGTCACAGCCTCCTCCCCTGTACACTGGGTATTAATTCCTACTGTGCACGGCTGCTGGGAGGAGGAAATGAGATGACAGGTGCCAACATGGTACCTGACATAGTAATGTTCAATAACCATGAGCTCTTAGGAGAACAGGGCACAACCCAATGTTAGCCAAGGCAGACTCGGCTACGGGTGTGCCCAGTCTCCTGCCTCAGAGCACACGTGGGCAAAGACTAAGAGTAGACACCTCTGGCCTTTCTTCTAGCCCCCTAAGCAAGCACTCTCCTTGCCTCTCTGGTGTGAGTCACCCCTCGGTCCCTGGGCCTTTACCTTTGTGGAAGGAAGGTTCATAGTGTCTGGAGCGCAGGGTGGGGCAGCCAAGAAAGGAGGTGTCTGCGGTGGTCCAGATAGCCAGGAACCTTGAGGCCGTCTACTGTGACCCACTACCAGGGGCTTGGGGTTTATAGTGCTCTGAGGTGGCGGGGAAGAGACGGGCACTTGCGTCTACTCCGGGGCCAGACAAAGGCAAGTCTAAGATTAGCGTTGTGCAGGGGGGCCGTCTCCAGGCCAGGCCCAAGGAATGGCCGCTGAGGCGTTCAGAGGCTGGGGTTGGATCACTGTGCCCCTGGTCCCCCCCTTGTCTGTCTGCCTGCTCCCTGGAGATGGGCCGGTCTCTGGGCACTAATGAGGCCACCTTGCACCGAGGAATCCAAGAGCACAAAAGAGGCCTCAGCTGGGGCGCTGGCCTGGGACAATATGGGGGGAGGGCAGCTGCTAATTAGGAACAGGAAAAGAGACGGTAGTGAGACCCACTAGCCACATTGTGTGTGTGGTTGGGGAAAGGACAGACACTCAGCAGGTCTCGCCTCCTGTCCTTGTTGCTGCCCCAGGGGTCTGCCAGGCTCTGGGGCCTTCTTCCTCCATTGAAAAGGTTACCTAGCTGCCCTTCCTTTTCCCAGCTGTCTCCTTCCCTTCTGCCCCTTCCGCCAAGATGGAAAACCTTGAAAGCCCAGCCTGGACAGTGAGAGGAAAGGAAGCCCAAACCAAACCCAGTTTCTGCCAGAAGCTGGTGGAAAGCGTCTACTTCCCCAGCTTTCCCCCTGGGTCACGTTGCATGGAGGGGAGGGATGTAGTTCTGCTACAGCAAGTGCTACAGCGGGTGGTCCCGAGGACAAACCAAGCTGCACATGGAGAGTCGGAGAATCAAGATTTATTTGCCAGCCAGCTCAGAGGCGTCTCGTCACCAAATTCTGAGCCCCGTCTACCCAATTTTGACTACTTTTATTCAGTTGGGGTGGTCCGAGGGGTGGGGTCTCAGGTGACTAATGCCTGCCAGGTAATAGCTTAGTTGATGTGTCAGGTAATAGGTTAGTATTATGTTGATGTACCAGGTAATAGGGTAGTTGATGCACCAGGTAATAGGTTTAGCGTTATGCTGATGTGCCAGGTAATATATTAGTTGATGGGCCAGGTGATAGGTTAGTATTATGCTGATGCGGGTCTTCCGTGAGGGGTGGGGGTCTCTTGTGGCTGCTGTGCCAAGTTATAGATGGGGCTTTTCCTTATCAGTTAGTCCCACTCCACCAACAGGGAGTGAGCCATCGTGATGTGAGGGACACATGTCATCTCCAGGCCTGTTTACTGAGCTCCTGCTCTGTGCCAGGCCTGGCACTGGGCGTGGGAGCAACTGTGCACAGGACCTGGCCCAGTTTCCCAGGAGCTCCTAAGTCCAGGTGGGAGGCAGTTTGGGCATAACGATAGTTCGGTGGGGGAAAGGACTATTGCAGACCTTGGCAAAGTTGAGCCAATCACTGCTGCCTGGGGCGGGCCAGGGGGGCCTCTAAGGCCGTGCATGAGAAGTAGCTTTCTAGCAGGTAAGGGTGGGGGAGAAGGCATTTCACAGAAGGCACAACTTGAGCAAAGGCCTGGCTGTGACAGAGCATAGCTCCGTTAGGATGGGGGTGTGGGGTCCTCATAGCCCAGGCCTTTTCCCCAGCAAGGGGAGAGAGGCAGCTGGACAAGTAAGTGGGGGCCAGGGTCACAGGGTCTTATAGGCCAAGCTGATTGGTCTTAATCCTGTGGGGGAGGGGAGAGCCTTGGGAGGATTGTAACAGGAAGTAGTCCTGGGGGCTGCTGATGTGAGGGCAGGGTGAGTGTGGGGCAGGGGCCTGGATGTGGGGACACGGAACTGAGAAGCAGGGAACAGGTGTTGCCTTTACTTCGGGGGAGCTGCAGGGCTTTGGGCAAGCACCCCAAGCTTGTGGAGGCTCAGTTTCCCCACTGGTAGGGACAGTTAGCCCAGCTGGTCTCTGGGGTCGCTTCCTGCTGTGATGCTTTATGACATGAAGTGTACTCCCCGCTTTCCTACCACGGAAGTGATCTGTGGGTGCTGGGCCAGGAAAGGGACCAGTGCTAAAGGAGGGTGGGGGAAGTTGGGGAACAGCCCCTCTGCTGTTAGGTTACACTTGGGATGCGGGAGGCAGGAGGAGGTGAGTCTGTGTCTGCCGGGTTGACCTAGGACGGCTGCTGTGTGCACATACCCAAGTGGGGCAGGGAGAGAGCCCAGGCTGCGGCCGGAGCAGAGCGAAGGGGACCGCTGCATGGTTTCCCCTAAGCAGACTCTGAGGCAAGAATCTGGGTGCAAGAGGTTTATTCGGGAGCTGATCCCAGGGGGCACAGTGAGGGGGTAGGGAAGGGAGGGAAAGGCGGAGGCCCAGTGAGAAGCCGGACTCCATCCTGTGGGGGACCCTCTGAGAGACTATGTCGAAAACTCTTCAGAATTGTCCCACTCAAGGACAATGACACTGAAGTCTTTATTCACCGACTCCTGTTCCTTATTGACAGACGGTTGCCCCTGGGGACCCCCCAACACTTCCAGCCTGCCCAGTGTGCTGGCCAAGCACAAAACTGTGGCCAGAGAGCACTGTCAGGCTGAGGGGCTCAGGGAGCCATGGGTGTGCGCTGGGACGCTAGCAGTGCCCTCCAATGGGGGGCCACGGAGGACCCCGGCAGGGCCCTGCTGGCATCCGCTGAAGCCCTGAGCCCATGCCTCAGGGCTGGCCTCCCAGGCCAAGGCCTCCCTAAGGCCCAGAGGCTCTCATAGGTAAATGTCAGGTGACACAGAGTCAGAGACCCCAGCCAGACAGGCCCCAGAGGAGAGAGCAAGGTGGCCTCTGAGGGGAGCTGGGGCCACGGGCAGGCCTGGGCTCAGGACACCACTCTCCTCTGCAGGAACTGGGCCAGCTGCCTGTGCCGAAGGACCCGGGGCATCTCAGGAGGGAAGGGGGACGAGGGGTAGGCGGCAAGGGCTGCCCGCAGTGCTCTGAAGGCCCCCTTCCCCACCAGGTGGACTCTGGCAGGGCCCACGCTGCCCCGGAACCGCAGGGACTTGTAGCGGGCAGACACTTCCTGAAGACAGTGGTCCAGCTGGGAACAGAACGCCCGAGTGAAGCGGGTGTGTGGCCGGGAGCGTGCACGCAACGTGCGCACCGCTGTGCTTGGCGTACGTGCGTTTAGGAGTTTTGTGTGTGCCAGTGTGTGTCTGCGGGACTCACCCCCTGCTTCCCAGAGCCCCAGGGACCCCTCCTCCCCAGCCCCGCCCTCCCAGTCCCACCCCTGTCTCCGAAGCGCCCTGGGGGTGTGCAGAGTGAAGAAGCCACTCAGACCCTGTCCCTGTCTCTTTTACCTTGTCCCGATTTTCGTCTGACAGATTCCTCAGCCCCCTCAGCTCCACGAACACCTCATAGTGGGGAGCAGAGCCCTCGAAGGAATCTGTGGACAAACCCCACTTCTGGTGAGCAGGGCAGCTTCCAAAGCCTCTGCCCCATCTGTTCTCCACTCTGACGTCCATGGAGGAAAAAAACTTTTTGGTGGGGAGTGGGGTAAACAGAGAGGAACCGGGAGCCTAATCCTAAATGTGAAATAGGTCAAGAAAGAAAATGGGTAGAAGCTGCAGCAGGAGGGATGGGAGTTAGACGTGGGGAAGGACTTTTGTTAGGAGCAGCAAGGGAAGCTGAGTCTTCTCTCTTTCCTAGTTCTGAGAGGTCTCCTGGCAGGGTAGGTATGGGATGGAGGGTAGCCAACCTGGGAATGGGGGGCAGGAGCCGGAGGTGGGGGGGAAGCTTACCCAGAATGCTGCTCTCCACACAGCCGTGGTCCAACAGCTTGGCCCCCGGCCATTGCCCCACCGCCCGGCCCAGGGCCTCAGAGAACACGTCCTCACCGATATCTTCTCCTCGAACACTCAGGGCCTGGCCCAGTCTGGGGAGAAGGAAGGGGAGGAAGTGAAGCCCGGGACACAAGGATGGCCCCTCAGCTCCCCAGGGCCACCTACCTGCAGGTGAACCTGACGACGGGACACTGATTGTAGGTACCCACCACGCGCACCACATCACCCAGGCGGCACCTGGTGGGGCAAGTGGGAGTGAGGTCGGGCCCAAGGGTCCGTAAGTCCATGCCCAGCAGGGTCCCAGGGACCTGAGGTAGCAGGGGCCGGGCAGGTGATCACCTGGAGAGGCTGACACGGTCAGTCAGCACCAGCTCATACTCCTTGCCCTCCTGGGCCTCGGCCAGCAGGAGGGTGGAGGTGGCCTCCTCCTGGGCTCCTTCCTTGACGGGGAGCAGCTCAGTAAAGGGGGCTCCAGGGGGCAGAAGGTAGAGCCCACCGGGCTGCTCTGGCCATAGGTTTAGGGCCACCACCCCTGTAGGGAGCACACAGCTTCCTCAGCATCTGGTGGGGCTACTGCTGTCTGCGACCCACCCCCAGGCCCCAACCCTTTGAGCACATGACCCTGTTGCTGGCCTTCCTGGCACCCCCTGCTGTCCGGCTGCCCCAGGCTCAGCCGCTGCATCCTGGGCAGAAGCAGAGTGCGGTGGTTCAGGAGGCAGCGGACCTTGGAGGAAACCCTGCTGCGTGTGAATTTGTGCAAGATCCTTAACCTCTGAGGCTCCGTTTCTTCATCTATGAAAGGAAGCTGCTAATCCCCAGGTACACGGTGTGGGGGGATTAAGTGAGATGATCATGTAGGGCTCCATCCACGACTCGCTATGGACCTCTGCCCCCGCCCCCACCTCTGCTCTTGGGTCCTGCTGACCTCCAGAGGCAGCGTAAGCGGGAGAGAAGAAGGCTAGCCCTTGGCACCACAAGGCCCCGAGGGCAGCGACAGCCTCAGCCTGGCCTCCGGCGTCCAGAGTCACCACCACCTGCAGCTTTGGCCAGAGCCGAAGGGCCAGTCCTCGGGGTCCCTGCTGTAGGGCCTGCCGCAGCTCAGCGGCCCGTCCGGGGAGAGGTGCTCCTGGGTTCCCGGCAGCGATCGCCCCAGCCAGCTCTTCGCCGTCGGCCTCCAGGGCCAGGAAGACATCCAGGAGTTCGACTGCAGTCCCTGCCTCCAGTGTTCTCAGCCCTGGGGACCTCAGAGCCTCCAGCAGCAGGGCCACAGGGTCCTTGGCTCCAGTGGGGCTAACCCGGCCCAGGGCATGGCCAAGCCAGGGGAGGGGGCTGGGCCAAGGGGATGTGAGGGTTACACAGGCAGTGCTTCCTGGAGCCAGCACTTCGGGGTAGGCCTTGTTTAGGGCTACCAGACCCAGCAAGGTGGCCTGGAGGGAGAGAAAAGAGGGTGTTGATCTGGCCTCAGATCCAGTCTGGGGGGTCTTTGCCCACCATGATGGGGGGGGTTGGTTGCAAGCAGGGGTCTCTGGTGGGGCTGGGCTCTGGCCGTCCCACCTTACCTGCAGAGAGGCCTCCCCCGGGTACTGGGGTGAGGTAGCGGGTGGGACCTGCCTGCCACTGTCCTCCTCTTGGGCCTGGCTGGCTTTGGTCAGAGGGAAATGATTCCGGAAGGTGCTCGTGTCTGTAGCCCCAAAGACACCAGAAACTCCTCAGGAAGCCACAGTTTCCCAAGAGTTTCAAGCAAGATGGGTGAGACCCTTGAGGGAGGAACCTGACATAGGCCTGCGGGGGAGGGGCTCCGAGGGCCCCGGATGGGAAAATTCCTCTGGAACAAGAGAGCCAGTCCCAGGCTGGAGGGGGTCTCCGGGTCAGGCCACTCTGTGTTGGCAGTGGGGGGGGGGAGGGTGGGGCAGGTGGGAGGCAGGAAGGGGAAATTCACATCTTGGAATCTGATGTCTTGTGGGGTTTTTCTTTGGGTCACCTTCCCAGACCCCAAAACAAACCTGTGCTCCCCCTGCGGGGACTGCGGGGACCCTGGGCTCCCTGCAGACACCACCTCAGGGCCTGCTGCTGGCTCTGGCCCACGTGCAGCGTGCTCTGCTCCAGCTTCCGCCGCTGCCAGGCGGCTGCCCAGCCCAGGGCACCCCATGCCACCTGGTGCTGGAGGCTGGCAAGCCAGGCCCACCTGGCATGCTGGGACCGCTGCTGCCGGAGCAAGGCCAATGGCAGCAGCAGCAGCAGCAGGAGCAGGAGGAGTGGCCACAGCAGCATCCCCAGGCAGCTCCTGGGAGGAAAAAGGAACCAGAGTGTGGGGGGTGGGGGGCGGTGAGGGGATGACCCAGTCCTTCCCCCGCACTCTGCTGCACACTGGAAAACCGAGGAAAAATGAAGTTTGGGAAGAAGGCAGGACACTGTTGGCAGGTGATACAGAGGAGAGACCATGGAGGCTTTTGAGTCCCACTGACCTGAGTTCAGATCCTGCCTCTGCTGCTTGTGAGCTGTGGGGCCCTGAGTAATTCAGTGGCTGCGCTGTGCTCTGTCTCGCCTGCAAACTGGGAACACGAATAACCCCCTCAGAAGGCGTGGAAAGGCCTGGGCACAGGGCCTGGCACATAGTGGCTGCTGAACATCCCTTGCCCACTCCTGAGTGGCTTTGCTTTCTCTGGGGATCCACCCTGTCCCAGCTGTGTCCCTCCTGAGCCCTGGACAGTGGGTCCATGCCCACATGCACCTGTCACAGCCCACTTCTGCCTACTCCCAGCACCAGGGCCCCTCGGTGTCCCTGCCTCGGGTCTCAGCACACATTGGCCAGAAAAACAGCTGGTGGCTTTAAAGGGCTGGGCCACAATGGGGAAATCCGGTCACCAGCCCGAAGGAGGAGCTGAAGTGGGGGTGCTCTTAAAGGGGCAGGTCACCTAGGGGAACAGCGTGCTGGGTGCTGGCCCAGGATGGCAGATGGGGAGTTAGGGCCAGGGTAGCATGGTCCTCAAACTCGCGCAGGTGGAGGGAGAGAAAGTTGAGCATGGAAAGAGCACTGGTGAGCCGCTTGAACCGGAGTGCAGCACACTCCATCCTGCGGCAGGTTCAAGCTTGAGAACTATTAAAAACCCAAATCTTTTCCCTACCCAGAAATCCTCTTCACAAAGGTAGTGGAGAAAGAAAACAATTTTATTATTGAATACGCATTAAACCAGAATGCAATACTGCACATCTGCTAAGAAACTGCAAAGACAGAAAGAAATCTCACCCTGTATATAGCCAACCACATACAGCCTATTACAATCATGTTTTCAAGATAAACAATAACCCATGCTCAAGTAAGAGGACTTGACAGCACTACTGCCACATATACTTCAGCCTAACTTTACCTGGTACTTGGGGTGACCATCTGGGTTAGTTTATCCCAAGGAAAAATCACAAACTTCTCATATCTTTATGATGGGAAGTAGTTTTGCAACTTGGAGCCAGGTGCTTGCCAAAGTGAGACTCCTACCCTCCCACAGTAAAGTTCGAGAAGCTGTGCTGTGGGAGGAGGTTCCTCTGCTGCCTTGTTAAGCCTCCTTCCACCTGTGCTCTGGACCTAAGCCCTCAAAGCACTAAAACCCTTCCCTCTACCCCTCACCACCTCTTTTCTCTGCACAGCTGAGCTTCTTTAAATAGATCTGCTCGCACTCTCTGGCTAACTCACCTCACTTTCACCACTTTCACTTTTTTTTTCTTGCTGAGATCTTGCATTTGCTCTTTTTTTTAATAACACCTTTATTAGAGATAATTCACACACCATACAAATCACCCATGTAGTGTACAATTCAGCGTCTTCTAGTATATCCCCAGATACATGCAACCAACACCACAGCCAATTTTATAACCTTCTCATCACTTCAAAAACAAACCCAATTCCCTTTCAGTATCACCTACGAACACCTGCCCAACCTCTGAGCAACCTCAAATCTACTTCCTGTCTCTATAGATTTGCCTATCCTAGACGTTTCATAGAAAGGGAATCATATAGCATGTGGTCTTTTGTACCTGACTTCTTTCACTTAGCATGACGTGTTCAAGGTTCATGCATATTTTAGCATGTTTCAGAATTTCCTTCCTCTTTAAGGCTGAATAATATACCATTATACATATATCACATTTTGTTTATTCATTTATCCATCAATGGATACTTGAGTTGTTTCTACCTTTTGGCTATTGTGAATAATGCTGCTATGAACATGGGCGTACAAACGTGTATTTGAGTCCCTGCTTTCAATTCTTTTGTGTATATGCCCAGAAGTGGAATTAAAGATGGTAATTCTATGTTTAATTTGTTGAGAAACCATCATGTTTTTACAGCAGCTACACCAGCTTACATGCCCGCCAGCAGGGCACAAGGACTCCATTTCAGCTTCCGGGTAGCTGAACACGTGGTGGAGATTCCTGGGGGCTGGTGTGCCCAAGGAGGGCAGCTCCACACCCCTTCCCCTATGCCTCTCCCCGTGCTTCTCTTCATCTGTACCCTTTGTAATATCCTTTAAAATAAACCGGTAAACAATTATTACCAGTTAATGGACTTGTTGCAAGGCAACAGGACATCAAGGACAGACAGGACTATGTGAAGTTGATGGACATCCCAGACTCCTGCGATGGTGCTCAGCTGCAGCATCCTCTCGCTTTTACCTTTTACCGATACTGATTTACTTCCTGAGGCCTTCAAGCCATAACAGATATTTCATGCTGCTCATTATGTCTTAAAGGTGCCTTTTTTTTCTTTTTAGAGCGAGGGTCTCACCCTGTCACCCAGGCTGCAGTGCAATGTGTGATCATAGCTCCCTGCATCCTCGATAGAGGTGCTATTTGTTATTTGAAACCAAGAAAGTCCTGAAGCAGGCACTGAATTTCACTCATGTAAATAAATACCTTTCCCTCCAGAGAGGTTAAAACAGCCTGCAGTGAGTCGTATGGGGAACTGGATAACCTTTTTTTTTTTTTTTTTTGAGGCAGAGTCTCACTCTGTCACCCTGGCTAGAGTGCCATGGTGTCAGCCTAGCTCACAGCAACCTCAAACTCCTGGGCTCAAGCAATCCTTCTGCCTCAGCCTCCCGAGTAGCTGGGACTACAGGCATGTGCCACCATGCCTGGCTAATTTTTTTCTATATATTTTTAGTTGTCCAGATAATTTCTTTCTATTTTTAGTAGAGATGGGGTCTTGGTCTTGCTAAGACTGGTCTCGAACTCCTGACTTCGAGCGATCCTCCCGCCTGGGCTTCCCAGAGTGCTAGGATTACAGGCGTGAGCCACTGCAACTGGTCTCTCTGTGTTCTTAAAATTGCATAACCCCTATCAATTTGTCTTCAAGTTTGCTAATTCTTCTGCCTTTTCAAATCTATTCAGACCCTCTGGTCAGTTTTTCATTTCAGTTATTGTAGTTTTCAACTCCAGAATTTTCATTTGATTCTTTTTTAATAATTTCTATCTCTTTATTGATAGCCATTTGATGTGACATTGTCACCATACCTTCTTTTATTTCTTTAATCATGGTTTCCTTAGTTCTTTGAACATATTTATAGGGCCGGGCGCGGTGGCTCACGCCTGTAATCCTAGCACTTTGGGAGGCCGAGGCAGGTGGATCCCTCGAGGTCAGGAGTTCAAGATCAGCCTGAGCAAGAGCGAGACCCTGTCTCTACTAAAAATAGAAAGAAATTATCTGGCCAACTAAAATATATATATAGAAAAAAATTAGCTGGGCATGGTGGCACATGCCTGTAGTCCCAGCTACTGGGGAGGCTGAGGCAGTAGGATCACTTAAGCCCAGGAGTTTGAGGTTGCTGTGAGCTAGGCTGACGCCACGGCACTCACTCTAGCCCGGGCAACACAGCGAGACTCTGTCTCAAATTTTTTTTTTTTAATTTTATATATTAAAACAAAAAGTTTTTTGAACATATTTATAATGGCTACTTTGAACTCTTTGCCTGTTAAATGCAACATCTGGTTGCTTGGTTGCCTGCTTTTATTTCCCAGTGTATGGGTCATACTTCACCACTTCTTTGCATGTCTTATAACTTGTTGATAAATTCTGGACATTTAAAATAACATATTGTATAATAGCAAGTTTGGGTACTGCCTCTTTCCCCCACTCCAGCTCTCAGGCTTGTTATTGTTATTTGGTTTACTTGTTCAGTGAGTGGTTGAATTATTCCAGTGACTCTATCTACCCTCTACCCCTACTCCCCAGACACAGTGTGAAGCCTCTTTCTTGGGAAGATGTTCTTCAGGGGAGTTGCAGCCTTGAGTATACTCACAGTTATCCTAGGTGACAGGGGCTTCAGGGGCTCTCTTTCATTGTCTCTGTTCTTGACCACATCCAGCTGTCAAGCTCACTAATTGTTAGCTGATTGCTCCATGCTTTTTGACAATGCCCTAGAGCATAAATTACCCCACAAACTGATCCAACCAAATTCAGGCTCCTTTGAAAGGATGTGTCAAGCATTTGAGCTTAGTTTTGACCCCAAGAGGGCTCCTCCCAGCTGTCTCTTTCTCCCTTCTCTCCGGCAAACTGGCAGGCCCAGTTTAACCTCTATCTCCAATGAAGCTCTCATTTTCCTCCCAATTTCCTTTCACACAACCTCCACTGTTTTTGTGCGCATCCTTAAGCTTGAACTTCTCTTGTAAATAAAGTCAGTTCCTTTCAGGAAAGATTTGGAGCTCTCTGTTCTGCAGCCTGGGCCCCTGTGGTCTCTCCCGTCTGCTTTCCAGCTTCACCACCTACCAGAGCCCTTCTCAAAGTGTGGTCCCTAGACTAGCATCACCTGGGAACTTGTTACACATGCAAATTCCTGGGCTCTGCCCCAGACCCACTGACTCAGAAACTCCAGGGTGGGGCCCAGTAACTTGCACTTTGACAAGGAGATTCCACTGGGAGGTTCTGACGCACACTGATGTTTGAGAACCACAAAGCACTCCAGCCACATCATACTACCCTCTGTCTCTAGGCCTTGGCTGTCTAGGCCTCTAGCTGAATGCCGTTTCCTTTCTTAGCGCCTATTTGTTCTTTAAGAACCAGCGGGAGCAGTCCTGTGTTCTTCCTCTACGTTCTTTTGTATCATGACCTAGGATGCCTTTCTTGCAGCGTGAGCCAGTTTCCTATCATAATCAGCTGTGTCAGCTGCCTTTGTCCAGCTGGGACCCTCTTAAGGGCAGGAACCATTTCTCATCCCACACACAATGCCTGGTTCAGGGATATATTCTAAATGTGCTGAATTTTAAGGACGAGCTTTCAGAGGTCAGGAGGCTAGAAGATGAAGACTATCGTTCTAATGTTCAAAACATGACCTGAGCGGGAAGGCATGAAACGCCCCCATCTGACATCAAAGCTAACGAAACAGCCAACTTCCAACTAGTTCCCTTTTTCAGGGTCACATCGATGACTGGAAACTTTCCCCTATCGAAGCCACCCTCCCTCAGCATGTGATGAAAAAAAAAAAAAATAAAAACAGACTCAACATTGTCCCTTCAGAGGAAGCCTTTATTGTAACATAAAATACACAATTTTGTGACTGCCCCAAATTGTACATAATACTTTTTGGGTGGCTATATAACTAATCTGCCTCGACACTAAAATATGTATCTGAAATAATTTCACAGAGTTTTAAAAAGAAAAATTATAAAAAGTATACTTTCATTTTAAGTTATATTTGCTTCTAGTCTCCCCCCACCCCCTACAAAACCCTGCACATACCACACACTGAGCTGAAACATTTGAGGGGGCGCGTGTGTGTCTGGGAGCAGGTGAGAGGCTGAGCGGGTCTAGACTCGCCATGGCCCCTTCTTGTGGTTTGCGGGAACAGGGAGAAGAGAGAAGATAGAACGCAGACAGTGAGCGCACCTCTCAGTCGCAAATCTCCCCCATCTCTTGGCACAGTCTCAGTAGAACTGAGGACAGCTTGGCCACTGTACCAGCAGGGGAACCCCACGCCCAACCCAATGTCCACTGTGAAGTTAGCTTCGAGCAGCCAGGCACGGCCACACTGCTCTCCCCTCAGCAGGCCCCGGGCTGGGTCCATCCCAACCTGAAATTGTGTCAACCCCCTCTCCAAAGCGCTCTCCCTTCCGCCTCAGGGTTGCTGGAACAAAGAGGGTGACCTCAGAGGCAGGTGCTGGTGAAGCATCTCTGAGTGACCAGCAGGGAGGGCTCTTTGAGCCTGGGTCTCCAGGTACCCAGGCTTCCCTTAGCACCCCATTCCCTCACACACCCTATCCCCGTGGTAGGAATTTTCATCAACTCTTGCGGGGTGGCGGGGGAGGGAGCCTAGCAGCCTCCTGCATCAGTGCTGGTATCCGTGGAAGGCTCGCCTGCTCCTCAGAGGCAGAGAGATTCTACTGCCTGGCATAGAAAAATAAATCAGTGTATGAAACCAAGCCAAGGCAAACAGCAGCTTTTAAAAAGTCATCTTCCAATAAATAATTTACTACAGAGGAATATTTTCCTTTAACAGCAAAAACACTGATAAATTCAGAAGTTATTTTTGTAAAAAAAATATCTATTTACTCACATGTATAAAAATAAGCTTTTTAGGGCCATCCTCTCCTGGGTGTGGTCATGCCCTTCTTTGGAGAGGGGGGACCGGAGGTGGCCTTGTAGGCCTCGTCTGTAAGCTACACCTGCTCACCACCCCCACCCGCGGGAGATAGCCATTCCTTCCTTGTGGGGTAAAGCTACAGAAGAAACTGTGGAACAAAATGACGCTGAGGCTTTGCTGTCTT
The DNA here is from genome assembly GCF_020740605.2 of Lemur catta. NCBI lineage: Eukaryota > Metazoa > Chordata > Mammalia > Primates > Lemuridae > Lemur > Lemur catta. The sequence goes on from NC_059142.1 coordinate 39,440,385, forward strand.
GTTTTTATAGTTCATCGGCTCTCCCAGCAGACCCGCTGACCGCCTTCCCCACATTATGGGGGCCTGACACCCAGCACTTGCCAGGAGGGTGAGCCCCTGCTGGACGAGCCGGCCCCTGTTCAGACCACATTCCTGCCACCTGCTCCTCAAAACATCGCATGTGGACAGTGACGGGAAATGAGGGGACCTGGGTATGAACGACCCTGCACGGATGCAGGAAGACAGAATCTTGATGCCAAATTAGGGTGGGAATGGAAAAACAAAAAGGATCCAATTTAGAAACAAAAACACTATTTGACATTTGCAAAAAGCCATTATCAATAAGCCTTGAGAAAGCCCCGGGTTGTGTCGGCTCAGAGGGAGGGTGCGCAGCTCCCTGGGTAACAAGGCGACATGCTCGGCGCAAGCAAGTCAGGGTTGGGCACTCCACTCTGGCCAAACACAAAGCACATCAACACTGTAAGCTCTCAGGTATGTGACCCTCTTTTCCTTCCTCTATTTTGCCAAATGTGTCCGCATGTGTACACACGGAGGAGCTGAGTGGCAATTCCAGGGGCAGGGAGAGGAGGGGACGGGAGGACCAAGAGAGAATGTTAAGATGGGTTGAGTGATATGTAAAAAGCCAGCCCCCATCTGGAAACTTGTGACTTCCTTGCCCCGGCAACCTTTGTAAGCTGCCCCTCTTTCCCTCCCTGTCCAAGAGCAGAGGGGCGGCGGGAGGGATGGAAGGAGGACTGGCTTTCTCTGTCAAAAGGCAGTTTCCTACATTTCAGAAGAAAAGCAGACACGATCACGGTTATGTATCACGTGCTTGGCAGACAGGGCGATGGAGACTTACTAGGGAGGGGGGCTCTCTCCTCCCTTTGTCCTTCTCTTACTTGAACAGTCACAAGTCAAAGTTCAGCCACCCCTAAGACGCCTGGCCAAGTTCCAGGTTTCATGGAACTAACTGCCTTTTTGCACATGGTAAAAATAAGCACAGCCTCGGTTCGTGGCCCCCGCTGAACTCAGGTCAGCAAGAGGGAGGGACACCACAACGTGCAAACACACACACATGCACACACGCACACACTCACGCTCCCTTCACTGCTGCCACCATGCACAGAAACACTAAAGTCACAACTAGTAATAACACTTCACATTATGAGTATTGTTTCCAAAGAGAAGCGATTCATGGAATTAGAACATCCACAAGAGTGACTCCTCTGGCACGGACGAAGAAGCTGAAGATGGCGAGGCCGAGGGGTCACGACTGTGCGTGAGGGATCCACTGACTGTCCATCGGGCGGCCGAGGAGCTCCTCCACGCGCCGCGCCACGTCCATCGTGTCTTCCAGATCGAAGTCCCCATCGGTCTCCAGGACTGAGTCAGGGCTTGGGAGGGAAAGAACGGAGATGAGAGAAAGGTTGTTGGAGACCACCCCAAGCCCACAGCCCACCAGGGGGGGCGGCCTATGATAGCCTGTCGTGCCCGGCGTGGGGCCTCACGGGAGGAGAACCACTGGTCTGAACGCTTTGCTTGCTGGCTTTCCAGAGAGACTCAGACTAGAACACTCACCCCCGTGGCCTCTGACACTGCCCATCCAGACACATGGAAACCCCATTCAGTCCTTACACAGAGCAAGAAAAATCTCCATTTTCAGAGATGGCATTTGCCCAACCCCACTCTAAGCTACCAAAATCTTCTGGTCGAATCTCTCCCTCCCACGCTAGAGCCGGAGCCTAGGCTGGGCGGCCTCAGACCTAGAGGAGCTCTGGGTTCCTTTGCCCACCAGCCCTGCAGGGGGCCAGCCTGGGGCGAGGGCCCCCCCTAAGAACACCACCTACTTCTGTGGGTACATGTTATAGTGAGCCTGGGGGCACACAGATGGGGAGGGCGCCTGGTCCATGTATGTGGTGCTGGCCCCGGCGTCCGCAGACACGTTCACAAACCTGCAGGAGGAAGCAGGACAGAGCCTCAGTCGCCAGGGAAGCCCAACTTGGGGAGGGGCTTGGGGGACATCTTTATGTCTTTCTCAGGCCTGGGGCTCTGGCTGCAGGACTGGGCCCTGGGTACTGGCCACAGCATAGCCAAGCCCAGGTCCCTCCCCTGGGCCGAGTCAGCTTTCCCCGGGGGATGGGGTACGGAATGTGGGGGCCCAGGAACAGGAGGGACGGCAGTGACTGGGGAGGAGACAGGCGGGAGGAGAGCCAGAGCCGGGCCCTGGACACTTACTCAGGGACCACTTGCTTGATCTGTGGCTTCACGTATCCGTCAACCGCTTTAGCTGCCAAGGGGAGAACAGCGGTGAGAACCAAAGTTCTCAAATGAAATAAAAATGCGATCTCCCTTAAGAATCATACCTTTTCTTAGGGCAGAACACATCCACATAATTTTTTTTTTTTACTTTTTTTTTTTTTGAGACAGCATCGCACTGTTGCCTGGGCTAGAGTGCCTAGCTCACAGCAACCTCAAACTCCTGGGCTCAGCGATCCTCTTGCCTCAGCCTCCTGAGTAGCTGGGACTACAGGCACGTACCACCATGCCAGCTAAGTTTTTTTATTTTTAGTAGAGATGGGGTCTCGCTCTTGCTCAGGCTGGTCTTGAACTCCTGACTTCAAGTGATCCTCCCGCCTCAGCCTCCCAAAGTACTAGGATTACAGGCGTGAGCCACTGCGCCTGGCCACAACCACACAATCTCATCTTAGGACATGATATAAACACTTAATATTTCCATCTGTTAGGAAGACCTGGTAGAGAAGCTCAACACTAAAACTGAAAGTCAAGATATCTTCCAAGTCGGCTTGTATGTTTTAATAAATTCTTCAAATCACAGAAGATAAGTACTTCAATACAAATCTAACTCAAGCATTCACTGCGTAGTAATTCTAGAAAGAAAAATTATATTTAAAACCTTAAAGTAGAAGATGCAGCAGAGGGAGAGGATTTGCTCCATCTGACCCCAGGGACAAAATTAGGACCTGCGCTGGGAGGGCACGAGAGGACACAAGATTGTTATCACAAGCAGAACTGCCCAAAAAAGAAACGGGCTGTCTTGGGATGAAATTATTTCCTTATCACTGTAGGTTTTCAAGCGGGGAGTGTACAAACACTTGCCGGGGTCGTACAGAAAAATCCAAGCCTTACAGAGGAGTTGATTTGACATGATGGTGCCGGGGTCACTCTAACTCTGAATGTCTGCTCTTTCGGGAAAGGAAATGTCACTTTTTCCAGCACCTGCATGTTTCTTCGTGCCCTGGGGTTTCTGCATTTGGGGGTAATCTGGTGGCCACTTGTCCTAGTGAGTGTCGTCTGTGCCTGGATGCTGAGGTTGTGTCCCTCACGCTCCATGGAATCCTCACTGGGGGACCGCGGACTACGGATTAATCCAAATGTGATCTGCTCAACCAGTTGCCTTTCTAGAAGACTGAGTGTGGGAATCCAGTTAACTAGGTAATAAGAATACAAGAATTTGACATAAGCAAATGACGTCTTGTTTCCCAGGTATGTGAGTGTGGAAGTATAACTTTATACCAGACAAAGAAGGTCACACTATGATCTGCAGGGTCATAAACAGCCCGAGAGTGAAATGCTACAAGGTTCACAAATTGCTTGACATCCTAACTTGCTTCTGGGGCTTCAAGTGTCAGGAGCTACCTTTTTGTAACACCTCATGCATTTTGTGCTGAACAGTCTACAGAGAATTTTATAGATTAGCTGAAAACCAAAGAAATGCTGTAAGAAATAGGATTTTAAAATCTAGATTAGCTGTGCTAACAAAAAGAAGCAGTGATATGGATAATCCAAAATACCACATAAATTTAAGCACATTTTGGCCTATTTTCCCACCTGGAAACCATCATCTTAGGATGAGAAGGAATGAGTCTATAAAGGGAAAAGCTTGACAGACTGGAATTCTATAGAAATTATAGGTCTTTGCACTTCAGCAAAATAAAGCGTAAGTGTTTTTTTTTTTTTTTTTTGTGAGACAGAGTCTCACTTTGTTGCCCGGGCTAGAGTGAGTGCCGTGGCATCAGCCTAGCTCACAGCAACCTCAGACTCCTGGGCTTAAGCGATCCTACTGCCTCAGCCTCCCCAGTAGCTGGGACTACAGGCATGAGCCACCATGCCCGGCTAATTTTTTTGTATATATATTTTTAGTTGGCCAGATAATTTCTTTCTATTTTTAGTAGAGACGGGGTCTCACTCTTGCTCAGGCTGGTCTCGAACTCCTGACCTCGAGCGATCCACCCGCCTCGGCCTCCCAGAGCTAGGATTACAGGCGTGAGCCACCGCACCCGGCCAAGTGTAAGTGTTAAAAGAACAATAACACACTGAGAAAAACATTTGCTATATGTAATAAAAGGTTAATATATTTACTATAGGAAAAACACACATCATTAAGAAAAAAGTAACTCCAAAAGAAAAATGAGCAAGGAACATGAACATGCACTTCACAGAAAAAATACAAACGGCCAATAATGTGGTTAAAAAATATAGGGTCTGGAGCTAGACTGAATTCAAATCTGGCCTGGCCACTTCCCTAGATGTCTGACCTTTGGCAAATTATTTTACTTCTCAGTGCCTCAGTTTCCTCATCTGTCAAATGGGAATAATAATAGTACTGACTTCAGAGAGCAATTTTGAAGATTAAATGAGATACTGTATGAAAAGTGCTCAGAAAAGTACCTGGCACACAGTAGGCATTCAACACATGTTAACTGGTATTATTATTATTCTATTTATTATTATTGTTATTATCATACGAAAAGATGTTTAGCCTTACCTAGAATCAAAGAAATAAGAGTCAGACCAATAAGGTACCATTTTTATGCCAATCAAACTGGCAGACATGAAAGCAATGACTGGAACCTCGGCTTGGCAGGAGGATGGAGAAGGAGATTCCCTAATGTGTGGCTTGAAAAGGGATTCTGCTTTCTGGAGGGCAACTCTGGAAGGATGTGTCAAAAAGCTTAAATAGTATGTACCCTTTGACACAAATTCTACTTTAGGAATTTATCTCAAGGAAACAGTTGAACAAGATGCCGGTTACCAGATTATCTCAACATTAATCCTAATAAAACATGTGAATAACTTAAGTTGTAAGTATCTTAAATAACCAACATGGAACACGTCATGGAATGGCCATACCATGGGATTCTATGCGACTGTCAAAGTGATGTTGGAAGACTGCATTACTGAGCTGTAACTCTGTCTAGGATATATTTTTAAGTGGAAAAAAAGAATCAGGTCACAAAAGACTATGTACGGCATGATGCAAAGCCCAACCTGTCACTGTGGACTCCACGCCCTGCCATGCTCCGACCTCGGCTCCTGCGACTTCCTTCTCTGCTCAACAGCTCGAGCTTCTCGGGCCCTCCTGAGGCTTTTCAGACTCTCAAAACTCACTCCCACCCCAGACCCCTTGGCCTAGAATGGTTTTCCTCTAGATCGTAGTAGGACCAGCTTCATCACTTCCTCATGAGATGCTACCTCCATCCTTCTCCCTGACACTTCTCTATCCCTCTACCTTGCTTTTTCTTCAGAGCATCTATTGCTAAATAGATACATTGTAACCTCCACACAGGAAGCACTCAATAGGCACCGGGTGACGGGATGAAGGAAGGACCCGTATCTCTAGGGAGTGGAAGAGTAATTGTTTACAAAGGTTCATCTCTACAAGGCAGATGTGGGATGTGATGTCTGCTTTCTTTTACATGCTGTGATGTGTTTTCTCAAATTTTACAATAAATACATAATACTTCTAGGCAAAGCCATAAAACTATCTGTGTTTTGAAAAACAAAATTCTGCCTTCCTAATTTTGTTTGGTCTAACCTTGTATTAAAAGCAATTTGTGGCCGGGTGCGGTGGCTCACGTCTGTAATCCTAGCCCTCTGGGAGGCCGAGGCGGGTGGATCACTCGAGGTCAGGAGTTCGAGACCAGCCTGAGCGAGACCCCGTCTCTACTAAAAATAGAAATAAAAATTATCTGGCCAACTAAAAATATATATAGAAAAAATTAGCCGGGCATGGTGGCGCATGCCTGTAGTCCCAGCTACTCGGGAGGCTGAGGCAGTAGGATCGCTTAAGCCCAGGAGTTTGAGGTTGCTGTGAGCTAGGCTGACACCACGGCACTCACTCTAGCCTGGGCAACAAAGTGAGACTCTGTCTCAAAAAAAAAAAAAAAAGCATTTGTTTCCTTCGATTTGATATTTGGGATTAGTGGCAGATGTGTTTTTGGTACGACTAAGGAATACAGGTTTATGTCTGCCCTGGAGAAAGCTCAGGCAGCAGGAACTGGGTGCTCAGTGTGTAGGTTCTCATGCAAGAGAGATCGATCTCTCTCTCTCTCTCTTACACACACACACACACACACACACACACATGAATAAACCCCAGATCGCAATGAAATCAAATCAGAATGCGAACATTGTTACCGGTGGCAGGTTCGCAGGGCACGGGCGTGTAGTATTTGGAGTACACGTCATCTTTGGGCCGATCGGGAAACACATAGATAAGGTAATTCAAGTCCCCCAGGCGGTCGGCCAGGGACCGGATGGAGAAGTCTCTGGTGGTGAAAGGCATCAGATTCCAAAACATCCTCTCCTCTGGATCAATAAACAGAACAATCCCATTCTAAACATGATTTCCTAAAGCCCAAATATACTACAAATTCAAGCGCACCATTAAAATTGCCCCAATAGGAGTCTCCATTTTAAAATTACCACGGGTTATAGACAAAGTAATTTTTAAAAGCCCTGGGTGTATAAGCAGGTAACACGTACCTCACTTCCCTAGAGACCCAGTGACCTCAGGGAATTTCGAGTTCAAGCAGGAGTTTGTCCCCCACTAGAAGAAACAGTTCCTATAGACCCCAACCCCTGGTTTCCCATATAAAGGTATGTAAGAGAGCTGGGAAGCAAGCCCATAGCCAGAGAAAGCATATCAAAATCTTTATGTCACAAAAAACAAACTAGCAAGCTACTCTTATTGGCAGAGGGAAGAACTCACATTCTTGGATGGAAATGGTCAATGGAGACACCCTTATGTCAATTAGGATAAAGGAATGACTGAAATAGCATATTATTACTACTCAAAGTACTCAAAATCATCAAAGTAGTTCTTCACTGAAATAAACTCCAGGCTGAGTGGTAATGAGGCCAACATTTCAAAAGGGGGGCGACTGAGCTCCGCACCAACTGCTGTATCACAGGTACCCATGTCATGGCTATACTTTCACGTTTCCCAAAATTAGTAACTGTGCTTCCTATCAGAATACTTTTCACAGGCTGCTGTATTATGAGCAGCTATGTCATGGTTATACATTTGTGTCTCCCATAATTGGTACTGTCCCCAACAAATAAGTACTCAATAAATTGTCTGCTAAAGTAATTTTGCAACAAAAGCGGCTAACTTTGGACACAAAGCCAAGCTTTGTCTTAAAAAAAAGGGATGGGCACCCACGAGAATCAAACTTCCACGCAATGGTGATGCCACCAATTTCCGAATCACTGAATCTCAGCAGGAAGGTCCCATCTGGCTTGTTAATGAGCAGGTCGTGGGCCTGTTGCTTGTTCACGAACCCCAGAATGGCCCTGAATCACAAAGGACAGAAGCAGAGTGTGACGACGTATCAATGCCAGAAAGATGACCTTCATCCTAGATTGGGAAATGACAATTCTCACCCATCGTTCCAATGAGGCTTGAGATGTTTTTTTAACACTTCCATCACACCGTCAAACCACTGCCAGAAAGTGTAATTCCGTCCTGGTAAATTCTCCTGGTTGGAGATACAATGGAGATAAAAAAATGATGAACACAAGAACGTAAGAGTAATCCTTGGAATATTATCTGCACATATTTTAACTGGAAAAATGGAACAGAAAACAAACATTGTACTGTCAGAAGCACACAAATATAAATGCCTGCCAGAGTTTCACCTAATGGCCCTACAGCCAAACACAGAAATGGAGAGGAAAAGAGGGAGGGAGGGGAAAATACCAAAGTATCATTTCCAACAACCAGTGGACTCTTGCTGTTAACACAAACACTTTCACCTGGATCTGGGCTGACTGGTCCCTGGCTATTTTTGATGTCTGGTCTATGACCAGTAGCTTTAGCATCGCCTGGGAGCTTCCGAGAAATGCAAATTTTTCAGGCTCCATCTCGGACCTGCTGAATCACAGCCTGCCTTTTAACAAAATGCCCAGCTGATTTGTAAGTATGAACTGGATTAGATCACATCGTAAGGCCATGGGTGTGGCTCCATCACACAGATGTTCCCAACGGTCATCAGCAAGATGCGGTTAGTTACCTGGTTCTATCGGGAGGAAGGAGCCCTACTGCAAAGGCAAAGTTAGACGATTGAGACCTCCTGCTTCTCTTATCAAACCTATCAGCAAAACTGTTGGCCAACTTGTTAACACAAAACTCTTTAAAAGACTCAGACCATGAGCTCTCTGACCTAAGGACATTTAAAACACTTGGCTATCTCAAAAAAAGATTTGACTTGTGACATCTGAATTACCACATGCTGGAGGAGAAGTTTCTTTCACGAGCACCCCATTTTGTGGACTGAGGGTCCCATGGGAGCCTGCCCTGGCACTATACATCAGCAAACACCAGAGAGTGAATGGGACACAGCCCCGGGATTCCAGTCATCTCAAAAGCCTCGCTTCTCCTGAGTGACACTGACGTTTGCTTTGCTCTATTTCCTTTATAAAGGGAGAAAATGCACTAATGGCACATAGAGCCCAACTTACTCAAAATATGCAAAGATGTAATTTTGTACATGAGACCTGACTAGCTGTCAAGTTGTCCATCTATTCAGAAGCTTCTATCGCTTTGGGTACATTTTATTAGAGACAGGAAGAACAAGGACCCGTTGCAGGGAGACTCCTGGAGGGAGCCAGAAGCACTGATCTGACAGCAGTTGAGGGCCCGGGCTCCTCACCCTGTTGAACTGGGACCAGGACACGGACATGCTGTTGTAGTCCTCGAGGTGGCTGCTGCTGCTGTTGAACAGTTTCTGCGCCAGGAACACGAGGTTCTCCTTGGTCAGGCCCCGGTTGCTCTGCACTTCGGCCTTGAATTTCATGTTGAGTGCCTCGCACAGCTGCGGCCACAGCACTTTGTCGGGCACCGCAAATGGCACCCTGCCCTGAGAGGGAGGAAAGCCAGCATCTTATGAGAAAACAGTTGCACGACTTATTCCCTCAAGCCACAGAAGAAAAACATCGATGGCTGGAAGTAGTTATAAACATTTGTCTTGCGGAGCCCGAGAATAAATTCGAACTTTCTTGGGGCGTGCAGTTCTGTGACAGGCAGAAGGTTCCATCTTACCTGCTTTACACACAACTAGAAGGTGAGCTCGTGCTGTCTGTGCTGCTTTGTAAACGAGCTGCTGAACCTACAGTCCAATCCTACGTTCTAATGGCCACAAAAACACAACATAATCAAGGCCTGGCCCTTTAGTGGTAAAGCACTTGGGAATGTGGAACTCTAACACTGGTTCCTTAGGTACAGAGAGAGAGGATGTGTGTATGTGTGTGCACAGTGTAATAATGCTTGCCCTCGACTCCTGCCAAGAACTCTAGCTCAAAGTGAAACATCTTGGTATGCGACGCTGGAAATTTCGAGTTGGACAACTTTATTGAGAAAGAGGTTAGAATGTGAATTTTTAATAAACTGCTTTTCATCCCATTCAGCCGTAGTACTTTTTAAATTTTATTATGACATTTTTATTTTTTATTTTATTTATTTTACTTTGATTTTTTTGGCAACACGGTCTTGCTCTGTTGCTCAGGCTGGATGGAGTGCAGTGGCACACTTATAGCTCACTGCAGCCTCAAACTCCTGGGCTCAAATGATCCTCCTACCTCAGCCTCTGGAGTAGCTAGGACTACAAGTGCATGGTTCTAAAATTTTTTTTTTTGAATAGGAGATTCCTTCTCATGATATAAAATCCAAAAAACACATATGGGTATACTGAGAAGTCACTTCCCTATCCCTGTCTCCCAGAGACCCAGTTCTTTTCCTCAGAGGCATCTAACCTAGTTTCTTGTACATACTGCCAAAGATATTCTATGCATGCCAGCAATTACATATAATTTTTCCTTTCCTTTTTTTACGTAAACGGTAGCATAAAATCCACAGGTTCTGCATGTCTTTCTTTTCACTTAATAGTGTATCTCGGAGATCTCATATCAGCACATAAAGAAATTTCAACAGACCCACACAGACAGGCATCTATTAATATATAATAGCCTCTGAGCTCTAGCTATCATAAACAATGCTGCAATGCACTTGTGTTATTTGACACATGCACATTTATCTGTAGAATAAATTTCCACAAGTAGTTGTTTTAAAATAGCACAAGATGTACACTAGTCATTAACATAACTGAAAATGTTAAAAATGCTTATTTATTTAGACAAGATACCTGGGTAATTACATGTTGCAGAAGATGCCAAAGTTATGCAGAGAGTTAGAGCTATGGACAGGCAGGGAAGGAAATGAGAGAAGACGTGACGATCTCCTCTAGCAGGCTTATCAGGACAAGCTGTAGGCAGATATGTTCAAAAAGGAGCCTCCAACTGGGGTTTGGAAGCCCAAGTATGGTAGAATCTCTGATAAAAATCTCACCTTTGTACTAAAATATTGTTCTCCAAAAGAGGACTGCTGGGAATATTAAGACTGTTCACGTAGCCATTACAGAAAGACATACTTTTACATCCCAAATAATGATAACCCTTTTATGCTTTTAAGGGGTAACACATAGCCTTTTGTCTACTGAAACGTTTTGAAAGCGCTCATCCTGTAGCACACCAGTGCTATTTGGATAGTATTCAGGTGCACAAATCCACAAAATTATATCTGTTCCTTGAGACAAAGCATCTTAGTTTCCATGAAAGACCTGGAATGAATCATAGAATCTAAAATTTGGAAACGACATTTAATGGTATTTCATTTATTAGGAGGAAGATGACATGAAGCAACTTCTGAGCTGAAGTAACCTCTTGAGAGATCTAAAGTCCAAAAGGAACCTGGGGTCCCAAATCCCACTCATGGTTTCAGCCACGGGCTGTATGATAAGAATTTTCTATGTTATCTCATTTAATCTTCCTAACGATGCCACGAAGCACCACTGTCCCCGTGTTGCAGACTCTTACTGGAAACTCAAGCTCGGAGAGGCAAAGGGAACCGCCTGTGGTCACAGAGTGAGGAAGTGGTAGAGCCTGAATTCAAACCCTGGCCTGACGCCCAGCCCTGGTTCTTCCTACTTTCCACATTCCTTCTGTTCCGCCTCCCGCTGAGGAAAGCGGCATTTCTTTCTATACTTTTTCTGGTGGGGGGTGGGAGGATAATACATGAAAGAGATTCATGACACCAGCACCGAGATCTTGAGACCCACACGCCCAAGAAATCCACTCACAGGCTCTGCGAAAGCATTGTCCCAGAGAACGGTGGCCGTCGCGTTGTTGTCCTGGCTGCCGTGCACGATCACCACCACTGGGAGGGACAGGGTCTAAAACGACACAGATGAGGAGCTGAGTGCCCACGAGCCTCAAGTTCTTCTCCTTCTCTTCTTTTGTTCTTATAATCACAACACTTTCCTTTTTTTTAAGCTTCAGATAATGTCACTCTCAGACACAGAGTCTGAATGATTCCAGGAATAATATGACTTTTCACACTGGTACAAACTAGAAATTTCTGGTATTTAACAAGCCATGCTGCTGAAGGATGGACTAAGTTTCTCAAAGTTACATGGAGAACAAGAGAGAGAGTATGGAGACATTTCTTGGAAAAAAAGACAAGTCACCAATGTTTAAAACGTATGACAATGTTGACTCAGATTCATCCTGAGCAATGTTTCTCATGATCCGTTGTTTCCCTATCATGCTGGTGATTTCAGTTCATTAGCTGTTCACATCTTAAAAGAATCTAAGAGCTACAGGTCTAAGAATGAGGTCACCCCATTTTCTGTTTGTCAGTCAAAAAGACGACTCTATGTAATAAAAACAGTTCTTTTGTGACACGAGGTACACGTATACTACAAGCACACACACAACACACACAGCGCAGGGAGGGCTTTACCTTGACTTGAAAAACCAGTTCATTTCCACCAACACTGAACTGTGATTCAAACAGGATTGTAAATTTTTCTTCTGTTACTGACTCTGCCCCACGACGGTCAGACCTCTTAATTCGTTTCAGGGACTGCAAAGGACAGACATGAGATGAAACATAAAATGAGAGTCGGTGGCCTCAAATAACCAGGAAAATTTCATTCCTCTTCGCCTCCCAGCCTCACCATGTTCCTGAAGTGGGCGCTGAGGGTGCCCATGGCTTGGTGATACTCCATGACACAGCAGTTGTTCAAGATCTCACCGCTGTAATCACTGTAAATCAGACAGACAACATCTCTAAACCCATGCCAGGGTCTCCGCATACACGAGGGAAAGAGTATATTTGGAGTAGGAGGAAATGAAGTTTGCCAAAAGTGTAGGTCATTTAGAGGAAACGTTAGCTATGTATAAAATATACAAGTGATTTTCTTGGATGTATCCCTGGTAAATGAAATGAGATCATATGATCTTCACGGAAGACAGTTCTTAGAAACTCCTGATATCTGTTCTCTGAGATCCAGAGAGGTTAGAAGGGCAAACATAGGAGGCAGAAGGACTTTCTTCCTACCCCAAGGACACAAGGAAAAGTGCAGGGAGTGCGAAGCGGCACAATTACTTGCGGGTGTTCTCGTTCTTGAGCAGGGACTTGGCCTGCTGCTCGCTGATGATGGTGGCCTTCACCTGGGGGGGGTTCATGTGCACATTCAGCTTCCCGCCCACCAGCAGGCGCACGGTGGCTGCGAACTTGGTCTGGGTCTTCAGGACCTGAGGGGGCTGCTTCTCGATGATGAACGTGCTGCGGGGACACAGTGGCCACACGGACCATGAGATGCTGGCTCAGGGAAAGGGCTCCAGGGCCCTCTGGGTGTCGGGGGCAGGGGCGGGGGCTGCCTCCCACGGGCTCAGCAGGTGAAGGAACAGCACGTGGCACAGCGCTGCCCCCCAGGAGGCAGGAGATGCTGGGGAGAGGGAGGGACAGGGACTCAGCAGCTGGCAGGGGCTGCAGGGCCTGAGGGCACCTCTTACAGTGTCCACAATACACACTGGGCAAGGGCGGTGCCAGCAGCCACAGCAACTGGAGGTGGAGCAGGCAGGGGCGAGGCAGACAGAGACAGGAGGGAAGCAGAGCTCCTGGTCTGGAAAGCCCTCCTGCCCTCACACCCCATAACCCCCGCAATGGGAGCTGGCCCTGCCCCGCTGGGTGTAGCCGAGAGGCAGCAGTCACCTGGTCACCAGGGCTGAGATGATGTCTGTGATGGTGGCATTGACCTCGGCCAGCATCTCCTCCACTGGCCCGGGGATGGGCAGCTGCTGGCAGAGGTGCTCAGCCCTGCGGATCTGCTGCCGGTTCTGCCAGATGATCTCAGCCAACTTCTCACACCTGCACGGGAGCCCCAAGGCCAACAGGAGGACGATGGCTTCTCCCCCAGACCCCAGGCCAGAGCCTGGGAGGTTCCAGGTCTGGGGAGAACCCCCAAGACACAGCTCCACCCTCACCCAGCACCAGGCATTGTGCTTTCCCCACACCTCCAGCCCACTGGCGCAGAGCAGAGCTCCCTGCCTTCCAGAAGTGCAGAGAAATACACAGCAGGGTGACCCTGACTTAGGCCCAACCAGCCCGAGTCACACTCTGCACACGCCAGCCCTGCCCTGTTCCCCAGGACAGTGACTCCCCTCCTGGGGGAGGTGGCACTGATGGGGGACCAAGGTCTGTATCAGGAGCCAGGCCCGCTGGTGAAATAAGAGCTGTCACAAGGCTGGGGGGGCGGGGGGGCATGCTGCACGTGCCGGCGCAGGAGGCAGAAGCAGCTGGTGCCACCCCCCGGCCCCTGCCTGCCCCACGCGCCAGCCGTGCCCATTACCAGGACTGCAGCACGTCCAGGCTGCCCTCGGGGGGCCCGCCGTTCCCGGCCAGCTGCTGCCGCCGCTTCCACTGGATCAGCTCGTCGTCCAGAATGATGGTCTGCTGCTTCCGCAGCAGCTGCAGGGTCTTCTGGTGCTTCTCGGCCAGCTCCTGCAGAAAGGTGGGGACAGCAGGCCCTGCTGGGCTCCCACAGACAACTCTGCAGGGCCCCGCTCAGAAATGGTAGGGCCTGGGCCCAGGCCTCCCCCGACCTGCTCCCCCTCACACCCGCCCCAGGAAAGACAGATCTGGACCCCTGGTCTCCTGGGTCCGGCTCTCATCCTGACTCTACCCTCTGTCGGGTCCCAGAGACTCAGGACGTGGCGCTCCATGCCTGGGAGGAGGGACCCGGCACCCCACTCACCACGCGGTACTGCTGCAGCGTCTGGGCCTCGCGCTGCAGCCAGGCCTCCAGGGACACCTGCTTCTGCTGCAGGGCCGTCTCCCGGCTCAGGCGCTCCTGGGGGCTCAGCTGGGCCAGCTGGGCAAACTGAGCTAGAGGAGGGGACGGGACACCACGGCCGTCAGCGCCCAGCGTCCGGCAGGAGCCAGAGGAGCCCACTCACTGTTCCGCGGGAGGACCCTCAGGGGGTCGGACATCCCGTCAAGGGCAAGTCGGGGTTCCTGACAGCCGGGCTGCCGAGGTGAACGGCTCAGAAGGCAGCCCTGGGCCCTGTCACCGGCCCCCTCACTCTGAGCTGCCCCCGGGGCACTCGCAGTGCAGCCCAGGGCGAGTCCTGCCCGTCTCCCGCCTGCCACTGCCCCACAGGGGCTGCCAACCCCTCTCACGGGCCCAGCCTGGAGCCCGGCTGCCCAGGTGGGAAGTGCGCCCGCCACTCTCACTAGCTGGGCGAACGTGGGCAAATCGCTTTACTTTCCCGTGCCTCGGTCTCCCCGCATGTAAATTGGGAGAATGGCGGCACCTGCCTCAGAGGGCAGCTGAAGGTGAAATAAGTGATGAAACAGAAGATGCTCGAGAAACAGCCCGGCAGGCGCGAGTCTGTGTGAGATTGTCCTTCTCGGTCACGGGCGACCGGACGGGAATGAAAGGGTGACAGAGACCAGAGGCTGCTCAGCCCCCTCCTACCCACAGCAAAGCCCCCCGGGGAGGCCCCTGCCCCAGCGGCTCTGCCTTGTCCCCTGAGCTCAGCGCTGTCCCCTGGGAAGGAGTTTCTCCGGGTGCTGGAAGGCGCCTGACACGTCTGTCCAGGCTGGTTGCTGTGAGCTCAGAGACAGACGGACAGAGAAGGGAGAGTGTCCAGGGCCCACGGGGGACAGAGAAGCAGCAGGATCCCCTGAGGACAGCGAGGGTGGGGGCAGCTTGTCCCCACACTGGTGTGAGGAATCCCATCCAGGGCAGGAACGGGGAGTGGGGCGGCCTTGTTAACTTCTTTCAAAATATCTATCATGCAATACTCAGGACACATGGAGGGTGCAAAGAGTAATACAAGGAACACCTGCGCATGGAGACCCCAGCCTAAGAAATCCGACGTTCCCACAGTTACTGCCACCTGTGCCCCTCCCTAGCCTGCAGCCCATCCCTCCCTCACAGAGACAAGCACCATCCCAGATGCCGGGACTGCTGCTCCCAGCAACAACCTTTCTGAGCAGCCCACGTCCTCGCCCCGCTGAGTCGAGAAGATGTGCGTGTTGGCACGTCTTGGTCTCGTTCCTGGCTGGCCTCCGAGGGCCATGTTGCACTGACCTTGTCCCTGCCCCATGGAATGCACCAGCTGAGACAGACAAAAGCAACTCGAGACAGCCAGGAAAAGCCCAGACCTGGGACTCAGAGAGATGGTTCCCATCTCACTGCAGGGTGCTGAGCAGAACAGCATCGTCAGGCACAGAGCGTATCCGAGTAGGCTGGACGGCCACCTCGGGGGTCCTGCAAGGACCCTCCTAGTCCCTCCTGGAAATCTGCAGCAGCTTCTGGGCAGGAAGCCAGGGAGACGTGGGGCAGCTGTTCTGCTCCCCTGGAGGGAGCTGAGCCTTCCCGGGCACAGGCAGATCCCCAGTCTGTGTCTCTGATTCATGAGCTCGATAAAGGAGACTGAACTGACACTGCACGACGGCTACAAACCCAAACCAGAATCCAAACCTAATCCCACGCACAGGAAACAGAAAACCAAGTACATGCTCAGAAATACTGTCAACAGTCAAAGGACTTGGGTAGAAATAATGGTCTAAAATTCCTGTTCATACTCTCACAGGCGGCTGCTCCTTTTCTGGGTTCAGTCTCAGACAGATTCCGAGCAGAGGAAGACCTGCTAGAATCATCCTGCCAACGTTTATTCAATACCTATGATGTTCAGGCAATGTGCTGGCCTCAGGGTACAGAGTTAAAAGATCCCTTCTCAGTGATGTATAGTCTAGTGCGGAAGACAGAGAGTAAACTAGTATCACTACAGTTACAAGATGGAGCCCACACACACGGTGGTAGAGGAGCACGTGCCATGTGTGTGGTGTGTGTTTCTACACCACACCACACACATGGCTGGCTGGTGGAGCCCAGGCTTCTGGGAGGTTGTGAGCGGGGCACGTGAGCAGAGAGAAAACTATTATAGCTCAAGCTGCCAAATTGCTACAGGTCAAGAGGGGGCGCTGGTGGGACTCCACACCCTCAAACCTGACTGTAGTTCTCTATGCACACAAGTACCGAGCTAGGGGAGCTTTGTTTACAAAGTCTACCAGAGGTGCATAAGTGTATTCTGTCCCAGGAAGCCTCTCTGAACAACTGTATAGAACATTAAATGTGCAGGGCAGTGGGGAAGGGAGGGACCTTGGGCCTCAGTCCCCAGGAGAAGCCTGTGTCAGCTCCTACACTGGGCTAAGACCCCAAAAGCTAAAGTTTGCACTGGAATACAGGCCCTTGACCCTTATAGTGTCCCTGCTTACAAAGGGGTTTTTAAACATGTAATTATGCAATTTCTACTATCACTTCAGTAAAGCAACAGCTATAAAATACCTCCTATATACAAAAGTATTATATCTGGTTCTATCTATATATCTATCTGTCTATCTAATGAGACAGGGTCTTGCTATGTTGCCCAGGCTGGTCTTGACCTCCTGGGCTCACGCAATCCTCCCACCTTGGCCTCCCGAGTAGCTGGGACTACAGGAGCACATTACCGTGCGGGCTCTGGTGCTGTTTATTTAGACTGTGAGCTCCTTCCCAAAACAGGAAAGGCCTTCCCAGCAGCCCTGGACTCCCCAGTGTGGGAACCCAAGCGAGACCCCACAGTCTCCAAGGGCAAGCACCACGTCTTCTGTTTCTAAGCCTCACCCTCCCAGCACTGTCTTAAATGCAGATGATTCCCGACTACTCAAAGAAAGGTCAACGCCTCAGAATGGGAAAGGGGTTCTCCTCCAGTCTGACCCGAGCTGCTTTCTAGTCCTGTTCCCACCCCGCAGCACACGGCAGCGCCGCCCCTCCTCACCCTGGATCCTCAGGCTCTCCTGGTACTGGATGATGAAGTACTCCTGCGTCTGCTGCAGCTTCTTCAGCTCATTCTCTGTGTCCTGCGTGACCAGTCGCAGCTCCTCAAACGTCTGGTTGATCTGAAGGTGTTTCTGGGACATGGCGTCCGCAAGACTTCCAGCGGGAGAGCTGCCCTGCAGGCAGGCCGGGGGAGAGTGCGGGGCAGTGGGGAAGGGAGGGACCTTAGGCCTCAGTCCCCAGGAAAAGCCTGTGTCAGCTCCTACACCAGGCTAAGCCCCCAGAAGCTAAAGTTTGAGTTGGAATAGCAAACGTCTATGAGCACCAGAGTGGCGTGGGGAAAGTGAGAAACAGGTGATCTGACAGACTGCAGCACCTTCATGAAGCATCATAGAAACTTCTGTTTCAGATCTAGCCTCCACTAGAGCATCCCAAAGAGGATTCAGCCAATTCCCTTTGGAGAGACTAGAACTCATCATATTCCGGGTTGAATTACGTGGGTTTCCCTGCTAATGATGCTGCCCCCCATCCCACACCCATTCACTGGCCCAGGGCCACGACTGTGCTAAACACTGGGGACACAGTGGGGAACAGGGGTGAGTGAACACACGTCATCTGTGTCCTCACTCAAGACATCTTGTGATGGGGTAATTTGATCCGGCATGGAAGAGGTCAAACCTCCCACCAGCATCCTGAAGGTGCTCCGATGAAGTTATGGAGGAGGCATAAGCAAGGCCTCTGTGGACCCAGCCATTTAAGTGACACCGTTCCCTCAACACCTGGCTCAGGGGGCCAAGTAGAAGTCTTTCCTAAGGAACCTCACCTGAACATGAGCATGCCTTTACTAAAAAAGTATTCAGCTGGGGTTACATTATTTTGCACTTGTTCATATTGTTTTGTGGTTGCAATCTCATCAAGGTGATAAATCATTTAAGATCAGAGACCATGTCTTCTATTTCCTTTGTGCCCCTTAGGACAATGTTCACTTTAAGGAGATACCAAGAGGTGCACAATGAGTCCCCTTGACAAAATTGGGAGGTGGATAAACAAGGACCTCCCACCTCCCCTCCCCACACCACGGGACACTCACATTGTTGGCTTCCCGGACCAGCCTCTGTTCATTGTACAGGATGTGGCGGATGCAGCGGACCAGCTCCATGGGGCAGCGGTTGTATGTGCTCTGAAAGAATCCGAGAGCAGATGTCACTTTGTCCCCCTCCCTGCTACAGGGTCTAAGCCTGCCTCAGGACAGGGGCCTCCTGATGGAGAGGACTCCTGGGGACACGATGGCATAGTCATAAGAGATGCCGCTCCCCCAGTTCCAACAAGAACAAGAAAGCACATCGTAGAAAACCCAATTACAGTGAAAAGGTAAGATTGTTTTATTTCTTGCATCTTAATTTGCCTCAAGGACTTGGGCAACATTCTTGGATACAGGATAAATAAGTTTTAAAAAGGCCACACCAGAGGAGAAACTGGATACCACCTTGACTGAGCAATGAAAATTATCATCACCAACAAGGGGCACATAGACATTGCATGTCTCTGGATGTGACACTCTAAGAAGGACAAATCACTCAGAGTTGTCCCTTGGTATCCAGGGGGGATTGGTTCCAGGACCCCCCTCGGATAACAAAATCCGTGGCTGCTCAAGTCCCTGATATAAAATGATGTAGTATTTCCACATAACCTATGCACATCCTCCTGTCCACTTTAAATCATCTCGATTATTTATTATACCTAATGCAACGTAAATGCTATGTAAATAGTTGTTTTGGCAGATTGTTTTTTATTTGTATTTTTTATTGTTGTATTGTTACTTTTTTTATTTTATATTTACATTTTTATTTTTTCATTAGGACAAATTAAATTGTTACTTTTTATTATTATTTTTTCCCTGAATATTTTCGATCTGCAGTTGGTTGAATCCGAGGATGTGGGACCCCTAGACGTGGAGGGCTGACTGTATTTAGAATTCTGACCAGAGATACATGATGTGAATCTCAGCATGAGAAAACATCAGGCAAACCCCAAATGAGGAACATTTTATCTTTAAAAAGTAGGGAGAATTATTTTAAAATGTCAATGTAATGAAAGACAAAGTAAAGTTGCAAAATGATTCCACATCAAAGGAGACGAAAGAGATGTGATGACTAGATGCAATATGTAATCTTGGACTGGACCCCAGGCTGGAGGAGGAAAAATGCCCTAAACAATACTTTTGAGTTAGTTGACAAAATGAAAATACAGAAGAGTACCTAAAAGTATGGTATCAATGTTAAATTCACTGAAGTTGATAAGCGTAAGAGAAGGTTCACATTTTTAGAAAATGCACACTGAGTTACTTAGGGGTGCAGGGACATGATGTGTGCAACTTACTCTCAAGTGACTGAAAAGTGTGTGTGTGTGTGTGTGTGTGTGTGCAAAGAGAGAGAGCAGGGAGAATAGGTCAAAGCAAATGTCAGCATTAGGTGAATCTGGGCATAGGTAAGGATTTTGTTTCATTTCTGCAACTTTCTATAAGTTTTAAATTTATTTTCAAATAAAAAGGCCTTTTAAAAGAAGTCCACAACCACAAAACCAAACCATAAGAACCCTGTGCATGTAACACATAATTCAACAATGTTGGCTTGAAGAAGAGAAAGAAAGTCTCTCTAGGAAGCACTCAAAGAAGGAATAAGCCCCCTGCAGGACAAGAATTAAGTGTGCCCCGGGTCCACACCCACCTGGAGCTGGGTGGCGTAGTGCCCCAGCTTGATCTTCAGTAAAAACCCATCTTCCCCCACCTGGTGCTCCGCCTTCTTCTGCAGCTCTTGCACCAGGCCCTCCAGGAGCTGGGTGGCCTTAATGTTCTCCTGTGGATTATCAAGATCTATTGAGTCCCTAGGGGAAAAAAATTACATAATCTGTATATATACATGCACATGAGCCTGTACAAATGCAGCCTCAACATATGACACTTTTTCTTTGACTAAAGATTTCTTCTTAATGCTCAATGCAAATTTTAAGAAACAGCCCAGCATAAACGGAATAAATGCCTACATCAATCTATCTGTAATCTACTAATTATCTTAATTGGATTGTACAGTGTATTTTTTTCTTTTTCTTTTTTTTTTTGCAACAACTTAATGCCCATTCTCCTTCCTCCTACTGACTTGCGCTGGTGCTTATGCAATCTCTGCGCCTAGAACTGAAGGGAAAAGCACAGTGCCTTGCATGCTCTGAAGGAAGTAAGGACTTGGATAATTTCCTATTTATTTTATTTGCTATTCACACCCCTCAAGTGTGTAAAGGGAGCACAAGGTCAAGACCCTTCTAGGAGTCCTTTCCAGCCTCAATAAGTTCAATGTCTGTGCTGCTCGTTTCACACGGAGTAGTTCTTAAGCAGAGGCAGGTGAAACACATTATTGCTATTTCTAAGAAGCCCTGGAAATGAGAAGAAGGTGCCTACAAGTCCGACATTTGTATCACTTGCTGCAGATCTGGGACCCATAGGCAGTGCTAACTTTCAGTGGATGAGATAAACCAGTCTACAGACTCTGTGTTAATTCATAGCCATTTGGCTGGTGACAGGGATGGGATAGTCTTCCTCCCTTCTTTCTTTCCTCCTTCCTTCCTTTCTTTCCATAACTTAGGCAACAATTGCCGCTGGGCAGTGCTGAATTACTTAGCTCACCGAAGAAACTAAACAGCCATCAGACTGAAATAATATTCAGTTACTGCCAACAAGGTCTGGAGCCAAACAAGATAGTGGTAGCTGAAAGGCTCTGTCATCCCTAAATCCCTGAAGTTAGTTAGCAACTGATTTCAGACAGAGGCACAAACAGGTATACCAAAACATCGATATTACACTTTATCAAATAGTACACCCACATCTGCACCTCGGGAAGGCAATAAAGAAAGTCAAATTTTAAACAAGTATGCTCTATGTATTAAATAAAATAAGCACTAAATAAAACTCTGGGAGGACTGAGGGGCAGCCCTGCACCTCTGTTCCTATGGGCAATAGTGTTCCTGGTCTGGGGCACCCTGTCTTGAGAGGATCCAGTATCCGAGCAAAATTCATTGAAGTCAAGTACCAGTTCTTTACTTGAAACCTTAATTCTTTGCTAAAAAAAAAAAAAGACAGACCCAGGCATGGTGACTCACACCTGTAATCCCAGCACTCCGGGAGGCCGAGGCAAGAGGATCACTTGAGCCCAGGAGTTCAAGACCAGCCTGGGCAACATAGCAAGAACCTGTCTCTACAAAAAATAGAAAAATTGGCCAGGTGTGGTAGCTTGCTCCTGTAGTCCCAGCTACTTGGGAGCCTGAGGCAGGAGGATCGCTTGAGCCCAGGAGATCAAGGCTGCAGAGTGAGCTATGATGGTGCCACTGCTCTCCAGCCTGGGCAACAGAGCAAAACTCTGGCTCTTAAAAAAAAAAAAAAAAAAAAAAAGACTTCATTAGGCAGCTTTAACATGAAGAATTGAATATTTTTAATTAAAATCTCTACATTCCGAAGAAAACCAAAACTAAATAAAATTCAGGTTTTCCTTAGTATCAACACGAGTCTGTTAACACTCAGTAAGAAGACTACATGGGAAATCTGCTAAGTGAAACTGTAAATGAACAGAAACTGCCTACTAATGTTTTTCTACATCTTCCCGATCATTAAAACAGAAAAGAAAACGAAAAGGGAGTGGAAAAGCACTAAACAAGGTGCAGTTGACATTCTCATATGTAGCTCGGTTTTTTCCTCACTTAATTACATGAAGCTGAGATTTTTTTAATTGGCTAGAAAATTGCCCGCCTTTGGTTGCTCTCTAGTTTCTGAACAGAAATCTGCTGCTGACGCGCAATAGCAATTATTCCAAGGCAACATCACAGACAGGTACGTGGCCCTCTTCAAACAGTAGCATCAAGGCTGGCTTCTCCCAGGGGCTGTCGAAGAGCACCCCTGCCCACGATGGTCTGAAGTATCTATGTCAGAGGGACCGGCAGACTGTCATCAACCAACAAGCTCCCAGGCCCGGAGCAAGGCAGTGTATAAC
Organism: Lemur catta; assembly: GCF_020740605.2. NCBI lineage: Eukaryota > Metazoa > Chordata > Mammalia > Primates > Lemuridae > Lemur > Lemur catta. The sequence goes on from NC_059142.1 coordinate 39,462,865, forward strand.
CTGCTGCCTGGTGTGTAATAATGGTGTCAATTAAAAAACTGTGCTGTCAGATGCATTGTACTAACTCTAACAGAATGTTAAAACAACTCCTCCCTCCCCCAAATAGTAATCGGTAATTTGGAAAATAAACAAAAATTAAAATGCTTCTTAAATCTACCACTGAAATGTAATTATTGTTAATATTTTGCTATATTTTCTTTTATCTTTCTGTGTACATATAAAATACACATAAATTAAAAAACATCAATGTCTCTGCTGTTAAATAATTTATTTTATTAAATATTAATTTTATTAGATATAAATTCATTAATTTAATAAATGTGAAATAATTTACATTTAATAAATTACAATAAAATTATATGCATATTCATACCTTATCTACCCCATTAAACACTAAATTCTCTGCCTTTTCTTTTTTTTCTAAGAGACAGGGTCCTACTATGTTGCCCAGGCTGGCCTGGAACTCCCGGGCTCAACTGATCCTCCCACTTCAGCCTCCAGAGTAGCTGAGACTACAGGTATGTGCCACCAGGCCAGGTGAAACAATTCTTTGGAGACAAGGGCTTTAATTTTTTCATTATATACTCTACTACCTGTGACACTGCTGGATATGCTATAAGCACTCAAAACATATTTGGTGATTTCTCTTTATTAATAGCAATATTCTAATGCTTTTAGCATTTTTTTTTATTTTTTTTAAATAAGAGATGGGGTCTCTGTCACCCAGGCTGGAGTACAGCGGCCTGATCATAGCTCACTGTAACCTCAAATTCCTGGACTCAAGCCACAACACCCAGCTAATTTTTTAATTTTTTGTAGAAATTCGTTCTCACTATGTTACCCAGGTTGATCTTAAACTCCTGGCCTCCAGCAAACCTCCTGCCCTGGCCTCTCAGAGTGTGGAATTAAGGTGTGAACCATCATGTCCAGCCAGTATTTATTATTATAATATTAAAGGGAAGAAGTCCTGGCCAGGTGAGGGGGCTCACACCTGTAATCCTAGCACTCTGGGAGGCCAAGGCAGGAGGATTGCTTGAGGTCAGGAGTTTGAGACCAGCCTGAGCAAGATCGAGACTTGGTCTCTACTAAAAATAGAAAAAATTAGCCATGCGTGGTGGAGCATGCCTGCAGTCCTAGTTACCTGGGAGGCTGAGGCAGGAGGATCCCTTGACCTCAGGAGTTTGAGGTTGCTGTGAGCTAAGCTGTCACCATGGCACTCTAGCCTGGGCAACAGAGTGAGACTCCATCTCACTCAATCAGTGAATCAATGAAATCAATATCATGACATCTTTCTAATCAAACTTCAATATTCTTGTGCTTCACAAAATGATATGAAAATCTCTGTTCACCTACCAAGCTTGGCTTTCAATCCACTGGGATAAATAATGCCGCACCTCAATGGGGAAATGTTGGCCATATAACGCCTGCATCTGATGAAGGGCTTCTCCTTGGAGCTGCTGAGCTTGTATCCACACAGCCATGGTTTACAATCTGTTGAACAAACAATCAGTGGTTTGGTTGTTTTTTTCTTTACTCCCCTTTCAAATCTACTAAATATTCACACAGTTACAAAAGTAAATGTTTTTAGCCCTTTTGGTACACTAAAGACAGTATTCTTGAACTGAATTTCAGCTTTAAAATTTCAAAATGTAGACACTCAGCACGGCCATGGAAAGGTCCACAACTGCGTCTATGAAGCTCTGACTATAAAAATGTACTGAACTTATAAACAAAAATACAAAATCAGCATTAGGGAAAGAACTGCTGTTAACTTTGATATCATAGATATATTGGATACTTTTGTTCAAAATTGTCAGCAATGGTAAGCAGCATTTTAACAGTAATAATAATTAGCAGAGAGATTGTTTTTTAAAAATCACGTGTTTTAGATTTGGTATTTTGACCTTAAGAAATGTAATAAACACATTGCCATTTTGAAAAAGAGCCCAGTAAAAGAAAACAGAAAATATCTAAAGCATGGATCGAACCCTACGTATTAGCACGAGTAACCTAAGCAGCAATGTTTTGCACCCAAAGAGCACAGATTTATCTGGAAAAATGCCCCAAGGTTCACTTTCTAAGTTACCTCTAAGGAATTTATGAAGCAATGTTCTGTTCAGTGGTTCCCGACCTTTTTGGCACCAGGGACCAGTTTCATGGAAGACAATTTTTCCATGGATGGTTCGGGGGTGGGGCTGCGAGGAGCTCTGCGGCCCAGTCCCGAACAGTCTGCAGACTGGGGTTCGGGGACCTCAGTGTTAAATTATAGTATTAAAAAATCTTTCAGACACAAAAACAATGCATTCCAACTAAGAGTCAGAAACAAGAACCACTATACTCCAATAGTAGATAGGTTTTTTAAACATGCTCTTGATATTCAGAAAAACAGATTTATAAAAGTACCATGATGTTCCCTCAGATTCAACTGACAATTTTTAACTCACTCGGCAGAGACTCTCAGATTAACCAGACTGGGGCAGAAACATTACTTCATGCAACTGCGGGAACTAAAACTGAATCTTGCTCTCACACTATTTTCCATAATGTGGAATTTGGTGTAAGGCAGGGTTATCTTGAATTCCGTCCAGAATGATTTGACTACTGATTTGCACAATTCTCCTAAGAACTATGTTACAGTTAGGGTCCAGGGAATTGGACTTGGATTTTGTTTACTACCAGAGACTGCACATGTGTGTTAGGAAACAAAAATCCCTTCCCTGATAGTTCTAGTTGTCTGATCATGTAACACTGAGCTATTTATGGAACAAGTCAGTTAGCCAACAATGAGGTGTATGTGTGTGGGGCGGGGGCCAGTTACCTATTTTAGACTTGTGCAATGCTATAGAACACTTGAGCGGTGTACAGCTTTATTTAGGGCTTTTAGGCATTAAGGCTAGGATCACTGTAAGATCACCCAAGACATCAAATTTCAATGACTGTGAGTTCACCAGAAGAAAGACTTGGATAAAAGAGCTCTCTCCAGAAGTAATTCTACTTTATAATCAAACATCTGGAAGGCATTTAATTGCACAATATAATTTTAATCAAATGAATCATATCCCAAGGTTTTGGAAAATCAAAACAGATACTAAATCATGATTTTTGGATGAACAATAAAGAGATGGATGGAGGAAGGTGCTTAGGCACTTAAGTATGAGGAAGAATGACGAAGGAATGAAGAGTTTAGGTATTAATCTTTCTTAGTGGTAAAGAATAAGAGAGAAGTAGGACCTCACCATAGCTCTCTTAATATGTGAACAACACCAACAGATACAAACCTGTTCTTGTATGTGCATTTGTAAGCTGAATTGACCCACAAGACAAAAGACAGAAAACTGTGGGAACACATTTATCTCCTCAGAGATTCCTTCCCAGTCCACCCAAATAAAATAGCATTCTGGTTCCTCTCTATCTTCTTAATCTGCTTTATTTTTCTTCTTATCATTTATCACTTCCTGACGTTTATCATATACTTGTTTTTTGTTTTTTTGAGATAGGGTTTTGCTCTGTCGCCCAGGCTACAGTACAGTGGTGCAATCACGGCTCACTGAAGTCTCGAACTCCTGGGCTCAAAAGATCTTCCTGCCTCAGCCTTGAGTAGCTGGGACTACAGGCGCACGTCACCACTCCTGGCTAATTTTTTTATTTTTTATAGAGATAGGGTCTTATTATGTTACCCAGGCTGGTCTTGAACTCCTAGCCTCAAGCAATCCTTATGACTTGGCCTCCTAAGGTGCTGGGATTATAGGCATGAGCCACCACACCTATCATAAACATTTAAATACCCAGCGAGAAAAACATAACTTTTTCCCCAATTATATGAATATACCCTAAAATCTAAGTAAAATCTCTTCACCTGATTGCTACGCTATCTCCATACCTGGTATGTGCCGATTCCCTGTCCCGACCTGCTAGCATTCATCCAACCACCAAATGCTACTCCCCATCTGCAGTGACTGCCCTCTGTCCCTGGACATGCTCCCTTCTGCTTATTTACAGGCAGCTCCATCTTAAATGCGTGATGCTCTGACAAGGGAAGTGGTTTGTATCTTTGGTAAATCATCACAGGGGATTCTCTAAAGACTGGGAAGTGGATCCACAATCTTATTTTTAGGCCAAAGATGAGAACTCTTTGAGCTCGGCTTAGTTGCACTCTCAGTGTTCACAAGTATTCCAAAACAACCGAAAACAGCCTTGGCTACGGAGAGCATGCTTATGCTACTTTCTGAAAGCATAGGGTCTCTACCTCGACCTTACACATCTGGATGTATCCAAGGGCTGGGAGTACCAAATAAATCGGGCCCTCAGGCACTTGTTAATAAAAGTTTCAAAGTCTAATAGCCCACAATGTTACAGGCTTACCAAAAACTATAGAAATGAATGTCTACTACGTAAATAAATGACACAGGTATGTTGGATTTAAGGATAATTTTGCATCAGCAATAAATACCGTTTTATCAGATGCTTTCCCTTCCTAAAAGTAAAATACAAACTTTTACAAACAAAAACATTACTCTCTCTGAAGACTTCTAGAACACTGTAGCCAAGGTCTTGCCATAGCTCAACTGTGGGGAGAGAGAAGTATGGAGGGTCTAACATTAGAAGGGACCAATGCACATCTGTCAACTAAGTGAATGAATTTTTGCTTGGGGTGGGAGTGAGGGTTTAATGTGCATGTAGAGATTTGCTTTGTTGGGTTCATGTGTATAATTTAAGATCCTATGATTTCCATTCTCCATCCCATCATCTTGCCCTCATCACACCCCAGGGGCAAAGTCTCTAAAATGGGATAAAAATTTTTGAGATAATGCTGAACTCACCTAAATATTATTCTGCAAAAGATTTAACCACTTTGGCCTCTCTGTGCCTCAGTTTTCTTATTTGTAAAATGGGAATAATAATATTTACATCCCTCAGGGGGTTGTTGTAAGAATGAGTTAGTTTTGTATAAATACTTAAAATAATACCTGGCTCATAGTAAATGCTCTGTAAGTACTATTTTTTTTTTTCTTTTTAGACACAGGGTCTTGCTCTGTCACCCAGGCTGGGGTGCAGTGGTGTCATCCTAGCTCACTACAATCTCAAACTCCTGTGCTCCAGTGATCCTCCTGCCTCAGCCTCCCAAGTAGCCAAGACTATAGGCACAGGCCACCATGTTATTTTTTAAAAAATTTTTTGTAGAGACAGGGTTTCACTATGTTGCTTAGGCTGGTCTTGAACTCCTGGCTTCAAGCAATCCTCCCGCCTTGGCCTCCCAACACTGGGAGCTGGGATTATAGGCGTGAGCTACCACATCGGTGTGCTCACTATTATTCTTACTATTACCTTAAAGTTACAATCCTCATCTCCAATTTTAACTCAATTTAATGAACTTCCTTTTCAAAGTCCACAAATAGCTCTTGCTATCCCTCTCCTTAACCAATACCTTGCAGCATAAACCTTACCTTCCTTTTAAATAATTGTATTCAGTCAGGCCTGGTGGCTCATGTTTGTAATTCCAGCATTTTGGGAGGCCCAGGTGGGAGGACTGCTTGAGCCCAGGAGTTTGAGACCAACCTGCGCAACAGAGTGAGACCCCATCTGTACAAAAAAATACAAAACTTAGCTGGGTATAGTGGCATGCGCCTCTAGTCCCAGCTACTTGGGAGGCTGAGGCAGGAGAATAGCTTGAGCCCAGGAGTTTGAGGTTGCAGTGAGCTCTGATGACACCACTGCACTCTAGCCTGGGCGACAGAGTGAGGTCCTGTCTCATAAATGAATGAATGAATGAATGATGTTATTTCTATTTCTTTTCTTTTTTTCTTTTTTTGAGACAGAGTCTTGCTCTATTGCCATGGCTAGAGTGTCATGGCATCAGCCTAGCTCACAGCAACCTCAAACTCCTGGGCTCAAGTGATCCTCCTGCCTCAGCCTCTCAAGTAGCTAGGACTACAGGTGTACCTATTTTTAGTAGAGATGGGGTCTTGCTCTTGCTCAGGCTAGTCTCCAACTCCTGACCTCAAGCGATCCTTCCACCTCAGCCTCCTAGAGTGCTAGGATTACAGGTGTGAGACTCCATGCCCAGCTGGTATTTCTATTTCTTAATCAATTTCACTGGCACAAGGACTTCTACAGATAAGAACTGTTGGGAAGTAGCGGAAAGGCGCTGTGAGCTCTGTTCCCTTACGTCTCAATGACAGAACTTAGAATTGTGAAGGGTGAAGGCTGGTGTAACAAAAATAAGACTTTGCCTTTCCCACATATACACGAAACTCTAAAAATAATAATCATAATAATAAACCACCCATTCAGATGTGTGACTAAGCCAGCAGGGAGCCGTGACTTTACCCATTCCTTTTAAGGACATGTCTGATGACTCCTACTAATTAAAGTACAAAAGACAACTAATGAAATGTGAAGTTTTCATTTATTACACTGCTTTATGAATTACCCACAACAAATATTTCAATTCATTTAATAAAAATAAACCAGAAATAATAAGGTTGAGAAATACAATAACATTTATCAGTGTTATTATCCACCACCAGATTTAAGAGCTAATATTTACTGAGCACTTACTATATTATTTATAGCAAGTGCTTCTATGAACCTACTTATTTAATCCTTACACAAACTCCTGGGAGGTAGGCACTATTATTATCCCCAGTTTATAGACAAGGAAATTGAGGTTTGGCAAGATTAAGTAGGATTGTAAAATGGTGTAGCAATTTTGGAAAACAATCTGGCAGTTCCATAAAAGGTTAAACATAGAATTACTATATGATCAAGTAGTTCCATTCCTAAGTATATCCTAAGAGAATTTGAAACATATGTCCACATAAAAATCTGTACACAAATGTTCATAGCAAGATTATTCATAATAACCAAAAAGTACAAACAACCTAAATGTCCATCAATGGATAAATGGATAATATGGATATTAATGGATAAGTAAAATGGATAAAATGGAATATTATTCAGATATTACTATACATGTTACAATATGGATGAACTTTGAACACATTATGCAAAGTGACAGACATAAAAGGCAACATATTGTAAATTCCATTTTAATGAAATGTCCAGAATAGGCAAATCCATAGAGACAGAAAGTAGACTGGTAGTTGCCAAGGGCTGGGGGGAGGGAGAAAGGAGGAGTGACTGCTAATGGGTTATGGGGTATTTGGGGGCAGGTGAGGGATGATGAAAATGTTCTGGGATTAGATAGTGGTAATGGTTGTATAACTCTGAAAATATACTAAAACATCCCTGAATTGTATACTTTAAAGGGTAAATTTTATAGGATGTGATTATATCTCAATCAAGCTATTTTTAAAAAGAGAGAGATGTGAAATACTTGCCCCAGGTCCCACACTCCTAAGGGGCACCATCTGAGCTGGATCTACCCCAGAACCTGCTCTTTTGCCACTGGACCACACTGCCTTTGTGCCGAGGGCTTGTGGCAGTTTGTCCTATTATTCTCTGTACTTTTCTGCATGGTTGTTATATTTCATAATTTAAAGAGAGGGAAGAATAAGAAATTAAAATTAAAATTATAATTAAAATAATATATATATATATTTTTTTTTTTTGAATGGGTCAATCTCCATGAGTGGAGAAAGACCCTAAGAAAACCGAATATTGAGAGGCTTTTATTTTGGCAAAGGTTAGGGCTGGGTGGCAGTTGAAAGAGAAGATGTGTAAAAATTGCTTCTGATCTGAAAAGTATATGGCAAGGAGCCAGGATTCCGAACTATTAAAGATACCAGCACCATTTAATGACTAAAGGGCTATGGACAGGATGGAAAGAGCAGTTCCCTGGTTAGGGTTACTGGCTCGCTGTTGATATTAACATTGTTACATGCAGTAAGCAGTGGTGGTTACCCAGTAGCACAGACTGCGAGGGACAGAAAAATAGTGAGTAGCAGCAATGAAGGATGAAGACTCTGTTCAGATTAAAGTTGGCCAACCATCAAGTAAGAAGGGTAGAGTAAAACGATCACATCTAGAAGTAGGTCAATACCAGAGCCATCCGCTCTTTAAAAAACCAAAACACAAAAAATGTCTAAATACTACTTTATAAGCAATCAGGAAGGCAATTCTCTTTTTTAAAAATCATATTATTGGCCCTCTTATTACCATAAGGGCGTCTGTTCATCGTTCTGTGGTGAAAAAGTCTTGCTCTTGCTCTGTAAACTTATCCTGTCCTTCCTCAATAAACTTTGTTTCATGCTTGCAAAAAAATAAAATAAAATAAAATAAAAATCACATTATTAAACAGATGGGAAGAGAACAGAAAGAATAAAAGCATTTGGCCCACAAAGAAACAAACAAGGAAAAATTTGCCCAGGCAACATAGAGATGATAACATTCTGGGAAGACAATCAGTCATAAATCTTCATGTCATAGCCAAATCATTACATATTACATCGGGAAGAAGAGTGAAAGGAGGGAAAAGGGTGGGGGTGGGGGGAGGTGAGGGGGAGGGAAGGAAGGAGAGGGTAAGGACAGGAGTTATCTGCTAAATATAAAAATCGAGTCTTAATCAGCAGATTATCAAGTATTTAGAACTCTCATCTAAATATAAAGTACACTGGGCATGGTGGCTCATGCTCAATCCCTTTGGGAGGCTGGGGGTGGGGAGGATCACTTAAGGCTGGGAGTTCAGGACCAGCCTGGGCAACCCAGCAAGACCCCAAGGCTGTGTCTCTGGAAAATACAAAAAAAAAAATTAGCTGGGTATGGTGGCACGTGCCTGTAGTCCCAGCTAGTCAGGAGGCTGAGACAGGAGGATCTCTTGAGCCCAGGAGTTTGAGGTTGCAGTGAGCTATGATGATGCCAATGTACTCTAGCCTGGGCAACAGAGTGAGACCCTGTCTCTAAAAAAGTTTTTTTTAGTAAGTAAATAAATAAAGATGTAAGATCTTGGCCAAAAATGCACAATCTCAAAAATAAAAAGAACAGACTTAGACAAGGATCATACCTGCTAAAACCATTAGATAGTTAAGAGGCAACAAGATATTCACATCGTCTCAAAGCACTACCTCATGTATTACTTATGATTCACGAAGGGGAAAAGGTATTCTTCAGTGGATAATGTGGAGGACAACAGCTTAACCAAGTGATCAAACATCTCCAATCATGGGACAAACTGATATTATGTGCCTCCAGATGTGATGTGCTGAAATGAATATATAAACTAAATCATGAAGAAACACGAGGAAACAATCAGACAAATACAAATTGTGAGACTCTCATGAAGGATTACAACAAACAAAAAGGTATTAAGAGAACTATTCTAGATTAAAAGAGACATGACAACTACACTAAGAGCATAATTTATAAGAAAAAAACCCAAAACACACGCTTTAAAGGACATTACTGAGACAATAAAGAAAATTTAAATATGGCCTGTATATTAGATATTATTGTATCAATATTAAAGTTCTTGAGAGTGATATGGCATTGGGGTTGTATAGGAGAATGCCCTTGTTCTTAGCAAGTACCTACTCAAGTATTGAAGGGTAAATAGTCACGTTGTCTGCAACTTACTCTCCAAGGAGAGAGGGACGAGTGGCCGTGGCAGGGAGGGTGATAAAGCAAATACAACAACTGCTAACAGTTGGCCAGTCTAGGTGAAGTGTATATTAGTGTTTATTGTTCTATCCTTTCAACTTTTTGGTAATTTAAATTTTTTTCAAAATCAAAATTAAGGGCAAAAAAGAAAAACTAAATAATGCAATGGGGTTTGACTTTCAACTTGAAATTGTCCCTGGCAGTACAAAAAATCTGGACTTCTTAGACTTTGCATTGCAGCTGGTAGGCTGCCTGCATGCAAGTTGGACTCTCTCGTGCCGTACTGGCCCACAGCTTGAATGCATGTGCATTACCATGGTCTCCACACCTAAACCCAGAAAGCAACTTGAACAACCCATTTGGGAAGAAGCTAATAGCATTTTCCAGATAACTAAAAACATTTGCTGTAGCCCACAAATAATGGCCATCTGCGTTATGGAAACATAAGACATGATTTGAGGCTGCAATGTAGTCCTATGTTAACCTCAGTATTTCTAATGAAGGGTTTTTGGTTGGTTGGTTCTTTTTTTTTTTTTTTTTTTTTTTTTTTCAGATAGGGTCTCACTCTGTTGCCCAGGCTAGAGTGCTGTGGCACCATCATAGTTCACTGTGACCTCAAATTCCTGGGCTCAAGCAAGCCTCCTGCTCAGCCTCCTGAGTAGCTGAGACTACAGGTGTGAGACACTATGATCGACTAATAGATTTTTGGTAGGGTTTTGTTTTTTTTTTTATAGAGACAGGGTCTTGCTCTTGTTCAGGCTGTTCTCGAACTCCTGGCCTCAAGTGGTCCTCCTGCCTGAGCCTCCCAAAATGCTAGGACTACAGGTGTGAGCCACCGCAACCAGCCTCTAATGAAGGTTTTCATCTGCACCCATTTTATATTGTTATTCAAGATCAACTCATCTTTGAATGTGTTTCTTGTACAGTTCATGGGAAAAACAATTCCTCAGCCACTACAATTACTGTTTCTGTACTATTCAGATGTAAGATAATCCCTTCCCTCTTGTTCTGAAGTTAAAAACAAACAATTTAGTAATAGATCTACATGTTACCAATATTCTTCCCCATAAAATTTCACAGTCTCCCTGTTACCATCAAGAACTACAGTATTAAGTTTCTACTTAATAAAATTTGCTTTGAAGAGTACCTTACATTAGTCAACTCCCAGGGACAACCACTAGTCAGATAGTGTAATACATTAATACAATCAGGAGAAACTGGAAATAACCAAAATGTCTCGAACAGGGGGTGGTTAAACTATAGCATATTACTCTGATGAAATACGGTACAACCATTTAAATGAAATATAAAACCTATGTTGAAATATAAAGGCCAAGTAGTGGTTGAAGACTATTAATAGCTAAGATTGATTTGTAATTTTGACACCTATTTATGCATATTTGTGGCTCTTTTTTCATCTTTGATATGACTAAGCAAACCTGTACTAACTGTAAATAGAATAAAATCTACGAAAAGCCACTTGCAATGATACAAGAATTCCTTTAAAAAAAATACACTTCCCTTACTTCTAATCACATACCCGAACACAACTGGCCTATGTGAAGGCCCTTGATACAGTTCAGGAGTAACAATTCAAGGCTTCTAGAAAGCTACAGTTACAAGATCAGATCACAGAAAACCTCAACTGTTGGTTCCTAACTTAGCATCTACTCAAAAGCCAACAGAACTGGGGGAAAATCTTCTTATTTTGTTGATATCAATTTATTTGGTACCAAGAACCCATACCTAAACCAAAGCAGGGTTTGTATTCCCCCTGGATTCTTCACTGTCTTAGGAAGGTTGAACAGGTAGACCAGTTTCCAAGAACAGAAGACAAGTACTGTAGGGCAACCCTGCTCAGGAGGCGTGGAGGTAATTCTCCCTACATTATTACTCTCTACATCTTTTATGTGCATGAACACACTGACTTTCACCCAATAATCTGCCACCAACAGTAAATCTAGGAAAGAGACCAATAACACACCGGAAAAGCACGTTTATCCACTGAATCCAAACTAAACACAGAAGAACATGGCATTTTGCCCCTTTTTTTCACGTATCTTGCCATGAATTAACATCTACTTCATTTTTTGCTTACAGACAGTAACTTGAATATAAGTCCTTTAAAATAGCAAAATAAAAAATGAACATAAATATGTTTTGGTTAAAACAACAGAAAACTAAAATCTCCTCTTTTAGGAGAGAAATGCCTCATCAGCTAGTTAGTTCCTTTGTTTGCTTACTGGGTGATATTCCATTTATGAAGCCCAGCTATAGCTCCCGGAAGACAAACACCCATGTGTGGAGTATAGTACTACCTGTGTTTAAGCAAAACAAGTCCTACAGAAAAGGTAAAACCAACGATGGGTAGCAGGTGTGTTAAGAAGCTAATTCTAATTTCTGAGAAGAATTAGACATTTAAATAAGAGCTCATGTCTTAGAAAATCAAAATGTTTGTCCTGTGGGGGGGGGTTATCCAAGTATAAAAAAATAACACCAATACGAGGACATTTAATGTTCAGATGAATTAAAATTATACACAATGTAATTGCCCACATTTAATACATTAACACTGGGACCTTGCAAAAAATATATATACATGCAATTACTTTTGCTAAAACAAACTGCTTTTTCTGGTAACAGATTCCCTCTCACTATATACCTCCTGGGATACCTACAGACAATTTAGCACCGTAAACTTGAGTGCATGGTCCTACAGCATGCAACAGATGCACTGAAAGGCTCCCACCTCTTAACTAACAGCTTATGCCCCAAGACATCAGCCAGGATAACGGCAGAACCTTCTGTGTGTATGTTCTTTCGCAGGCGGTACTGTTACAGGAAGAAGCAAAGAGCAGCGATTTCCTTCCAAAAGGTCAGCTGCCTCAGACAGACCAAACAGAAAGCAGTTAATTCTTGCCAACTTCCCCTTCTGCTTCTGCAGCTAGTACGCAACAGCACTTGGTTTCCAGTAAAGCTCCAAAGAAAAACAAAGCAAATGTGAGACCCAGAATCTATGCAATGTAAGTGTCTCACTGCACCAAATTAAAGGCCGCAAGATCACATGGACCTACACTTTTAAAACAGCGGCGGAAGCTTTAGGAACTACCAGGTTTAATGGGAGATTAAAAATGTGAGGAAAAGGGTAGGAACAAACCATCCTAGATTTTATACTAATGCTCCAGAAGTCTCCATCTAAAAATAAAACAGTATTATGGAGATAATAAATGCAATAACGTATAAGGTCCCTAGCTGACTGATAGAAAAATAAATTTGTAGCTTTTCTCTTTGCAAACTAAAGTCAAAACAGTCATCCAACACTCCAGGGCACTGGCAGGGTTTAATACTGACAATCACCAGAAGCACCTACACAATAATGTATAAATTTCTTAGATTAGATATGGAGAAAAGACTCTAAAACTAACAAGAAAAAGGGGAAGAGAACAGAAAATAGGATTTTAAATCTTCTTTAGGTAGCAACCCCAAATAATTACAGAATAATATTGAAGACCCCACCCACACCCTCAGAGAAACTGTATTCTTGCATAGACTTCTTTAAGAGAGCATTAAACTGCAGGGAAGACTGTATTTAATCTTCCTAGAGGAGCAAAATTAGGTCTTTTTGAGTGTAAAAATGAAGAAGGAAGGAAAAATGAAGATTTTCAAAGTGTTCTTAACCAGAGAGGCTCCTGGCTTAACTACCTACATACAACTTGCAAGAAAATGTGACAGGTTCTTCCGAAGGGCTCCTACAGCATGTCATCAGGCTCTGTGTGGTTTCTAGCTCGTTAGTTTCAAGTTGTGGTGGCAACAGAGACAGGAGGCTTTTTGTGAGACAAACTCTTGTCTGGGCTTTGATGATGGAGAGTGTTTAACCCCACTCTGAGAATACCTAGTTTGAAATGAAGACAGTTTGGGGTTCAAGGAAAATCTTAATAGCTACTCACACTAGAAACTGTTTCAGGTTGGAAACAAAACAAACTACTTAGTTTCCAAGCCTTCCCTGTAATTAATCACCAAACCTTAAATAACAGTAAAGGACTTAGCATGGGAAAGGAGAAAAATAAAATACCAGTAGTAATAGTAACATAGTAAAAATAGTACTAGTAAATATTCAAGGAGTTCCGTCCACCTCCAGAGCTCAGGCTCTTAACTTACTAAAAATCCTCACCTAGCCAAATGAATTTTTCCTGACAACGATACCTGCGGTTTAAGACTGCTTTATGGTAAAAGCTACAAAAGGGATTATCACAGAGTGCAACTCACAAATAGATAAGGAAATATTTTTTGACAATCCAAAAGAAGGCTTTAAACGAGACTCCCTTCCCTAAGGGTCACAGAGTACCAAGAAGACAGACCTTCAAACAACCAAAGGAAGACATTAGGGGTTTGGAGGTTCACCTTCATTCTTTCAAATCAATCAGAAATTAGCTAAAAGCTTTAGATTGTAAAAGGGAGTGGGAGGAGAATAACAAGAACTGTTCTAGGGGTGGGTACCTTTCCAATAAGGCCAAAACCTAGATCCTGACCACTGTGGTCAGAATTAGCCATGTGACATTTCTCGTAAGAAGCAGAGTTGTTAAATTTGTTATATTTGTCCCTGAATTCCTTACTCGGTTTCCATTAGTTACATTATTATCCATTACCAATATCTATAATAAATCATCTGAAACTCAGGTTTTCTCATGACAGAGAACATTCCTCATAAAAGGACTATATCATTAATACAAATGAGAAAACAACTTATAAAATATTCCGGTGGGTAAGACAGGATAGTAAAGGATACTGAAATCAGCTGTAATCTGGATACCTGTTCATATTATACCAATAATTTTTTTTTTTTGAGACAGGGTCTGTCTCTGTCTCCTAGGCTGGAGTGTAGTGGTGTCATCATAGTTCACTGTAACCTCAAACTCCTGGGCTCGAGTGATCCTCCTGTCTCAGCCTTCCAAGTAGCTGGGACTATAGGCATGCACCACTATACCTGGCTAACTTTTCTATTTTTTATAGAGATGGGGTCTCACTCTTGCTCAGGCTGGTCCCAAACACCTGGGCTCAAGTGATCCTCCCGCCCTGGCCTCCCAAAGTGCTAGGATTACAGGCATGAGCCACCATGCCTGGCCTGTACTAGTAATTAAACATCAACTTACCTAATACTGATGTGCATATGAAGTTGCAGTCAAGATGTAAATGATAAATTCCTGATATTTACTAAATATTAAAATGAAAATCCATAAATAACTATGCTACTGTGGTTGGTGTATATTAAATATTACTTGAATGCTAGGAGATCATCTGGTTTCACCAAGCCACGCCACTAAAAAGTAGACACTGTGATATGGAAGACAACTTCTTTTTTTTTTAAAGAGACAGGGCCTCACTCTGTTTCCCAGGCTGGAGGGCAGTGGCATGATCATAGCTCACCACAGCCTCCAAATCCTGGGCTCTAGCGATCCTCCCACCTCAGCCTCCTGAGTAGCTAGGACTACAGGTGCATGCCATTGCACCAGGCTAATTTTTTTTTTTTTTTTTTTTACAGAGACAGTGTCTCTTGCTACATTACCCAAGCTGGTCTCAACTCCTGGCCTCAAGGGATCCTCTTGCCTCGACCTCCCAAAGTGCTAGGATTACAGGGATAAACCACTAAACCAAACCTTATATGGAAGACAATGTCTGAATATAACATTATTGTGCAACATGTTAAGGGGAAATTTGGGACAAGGACACCTGGCAATTCTCTATTCCTACAAAAGGTGCCTTATACAATATCTTTAACACCTTTAACTAGAAATAGAATCAACACAATATTTGTATCCAATGCCTTTTATCATTTTGATTACCCCATTTGTAAAAGATAGAATGCTTTTCCCCTCTGGGAATAGAATTTACCCTACACTCCAGACATAAGAACCAAAGCAATTGCGAGATATCCGTCGGCCAACTAATAGACTTGTAAGCTATTCTGGAGCGAGAACCATGTCTCATGCATTTTGATTTCCTTAATATAGTACTTGGTACATGGCACGTATTCAGTAATTGTGTGTTAAATACAATTCTGGTAGATTTCCATGTTACAAAAAGAACCGAAATTGGGGGAAATGGAAAGATGTTATTTTTAACACTGTGGAAGTCATTAACTTGAATCCTTATTACAGGAATAATGGGAGTGAATCACAAGTTATAGAAATTGTGACGGAGGTTTTGACTCATCATTGTTGCTAATCAAGGTAAATATAATAGCAAGCTGTGCCATCCATAAACGTGACAAGTTTGTAAAATAGAGCTAACACTCAATGCAGCAATTTCAAAGAGAAGAATTACATGAAACATGATGATGCCAATACAAGCCAAAATTCCAAAGAAAGCTTCTTCTCTAAGCAAACTGTTTCTTTTAATTATATCTCAAGAAAGATGTCGAGTATAAATGAAAAGCACATTTGTCAACAATTCACTCCCTCAGTTACCATGTATGCCACTGAATACAATCCAGAAAGATTTATTATTGTGCCAAAACAAGAGGATGAGGTTCTACACCCAGAATGTAGATTAACGTTAGAAGGATGACTCAGGACTAATGGCATTGGTCTGATAGACACTGAACCTATTTTTTTCTTCTTTTTTTTTATCTCCAAGAGTTCTTCAACTACAAGATAGAATGCCAACTCAGGAAGATAATTCAGTAAATACAGCCACCTTTGACTACAGACTATTTTTTATTCAAGATATATTTCCATGTAGCAAGGTAAATTTAGCAAATGAAAATATAGTCTTGACTTGCTATGGATGTCCCCTATCCCTGCCAAAAATGACAAGCTGCTTGCTCAAAAGCTGTCACTAATTAGCAGCTGCTGTTGTAAAGAAAACCAAAGTAAGTGCCAATAAAAACATATTGAACTGAAAGAAGGCCCTATGACAAGGAATGGGAAATGCAAGAATCTCTTTGTGACTAGTAAACTTACATAAATACTGGCAATCTAAATTTTGGAGGCGTGGGGGTAGGGTAATAATGACAATGTATGTCTGTCCATGCTTAAACAGGAGGGACTGCAAGATTTTCCTAACATCCTGAAAGTCACAGAAATACCAAGGTGCTAATGTTACTGAATTCCATCACAACCATTTCCACCCTTCCAATAGGAGCCAGTCTTGGTTTTGAATAATTTTTCTTTGTCAATACTTTTGCCTCTGGCATCTGCATTTGTAGACATCATAAAAATTGAATTTTAAAAACACCATTCATGTCTAAGGAATTTGAAGGGCCAAACTCTGATGGTTCCAAATCTAATTGTTGACCCTTCATTTTACAGGTTGAAAATAGGAAGTAAAGTAGAAGTGATCTGCCCAATGTATATGAACAGGGAGGGAGGGAGTGGTAGAAAATCACTTTACTAGCTCTATGTTCAATGTTCTGTTTAAGAGGCTCTAAAGATCCTATTTGAAAGCAAATTCCACAGACTACTTTTCAAATCATTCTCCAAAGCTCTCCTCTCTCTTGCTCCTTGTTTCTACCAATCAGGTAGAAACTTGATCCCAGTATATTTATCTTTTTCCTCAACAGGTTAGTTTCTGTCCTTTAAAAACAATTAAGGCCATTTCCCCACTAGTTGTCGTTTTTTTACTCTCTTTTTCTCGCTCCCTCCAGGTAGACTGCTAGTGAGCTATGATTATTTTACCTGTATTTGGACCCATAGGGTCAGGTTGTCTCTGTAGCAACTACTCAGAGAAATGAGATGAAAAAGAAAGAAAAAAAGGATTAAAAGAAAGGAAGGAGGGAGAGAGGAAATGAAAGAAGGGAAAGCAATAGAGTGAGAAGAACAGACTGGCAAGGGAGGGAGGGAGGAAGATATAATGAGAATAGAAAAAAAGTGAAAAGAAGTGAGTATAAGCACATAATTCCTTAATGAAGCTGCAATCAAAACCACTCTTGTAGCTGAGGTCCCCTACGTAGAGTACGTCTTAATGTCTGTATAAGCAATTACAACAATGTATCAGTGATTTTCCAGTTCCTAATCAGGCTATCAGAAGAACAATTTATTTTATGAAACATGGGGAAAGACTAATCTCTGATATTATTGTCAGTGCAGGTTTATCAGCAAGACCTGGAGTAGATGAACCTACAGACATACAGATTAGGAATCACATTTTCAAAGCTTTAATAACCCCCTAGTGGTATGCAACAAGATTGAATTAAGTTGTCTTTGGATACTCATTGTGTATGCATCACTGGCTAGGTCTAGGTACAAAGCAAAAAGTAAACCACCAGGGGAAAGAAAAACTGTTAAGTCTCCAAGCAAAAGGGTCATGTTGAAAAAAAGAGAACAAGCCAGACACAAAGGGGTAAATATTGTATGACTCCACTTACATGAGGTACCTAGGGTAGTCAAACTCACAGGGACAGAAAGTAGAATGATGGTTGCCAGGGGAGGGGGAAGGGAAATGGAGAGTTATCATTTAATGAATACAGAGTTTTTGTTTGGGATGATGAAAAAGTTCTGGAGATGGATGGTGGTTGTGGTTGCACAACAATGTGAATGTTAATGCTGCTGAACTGTCTGCTTAAAATTGGTCAAAATGGTAAATTTTCTGATATATCTCTCTCCATAATTTTTTAAATGGGGAAAAAAGCCCGTTTTTGCCCAGTAAACTCCCATTTCCGTCTTTAACTCTGAAATCCAAAGGAAGCAAAGAGATATTGACTTTCCCCTCTCTTTTCCTTCTCCCACAGTAAAGGGCATACTTGCAGTCCTGAGGGCTGAGGCTCTCTGGATACACCCTCTCTACTGAAATTAAAGGGGAATACAGCAGCCCCCTGTATCTGCGGTGTCAGTTACCTGCAGTACCGTACAATAAGAGACAGTATTTCAAGACAGACCACATTCACATAACTTTTATTACAGTGCAGTGTTATAACTGTTCTATTTTATTATTAGTTATTGTTGTTACTCTCTTGCTGTGCCTAATCTCTAAATTAAACTTTATCATGGGTATGTATATATAGGAAAAATGTAGTACACATAGGGTTTGGTACTATCTGAGGCTTCAGGCATCCACTGGGGGCCTTGGAACATGTTCCCCAGGGATAAGGGTGGCGGCTACTGTATGTATTTAACAAATAGTTATTATTTATTTATTGTTTTATTTTTTTGAGACAGAGTCTCACTTTGTTGCCCGGGCTGGAGTGCCGTGGCGTCAGCCTAGCTGACAGCAACCTCAAACTCCTGGGCTCAAGCAATCCTCCTGCCTCAGCCTCCCGAATAGCTGGGACTACAGGCTTGTACCACCATGCCCTGCTAATTTTTTCTATATATATTTTTAGAAGTCCATATAATTTTTTTCTATTTTTAGTAGAGACAGGGTCTCGCTCTTGCTCAGGCTGGTCTCAAACTCCTGAGCTCAAACGATCCTCCCGCCTCGGCCTCCCAGAGTGCTAGGATTACAGGCGTGAGCCACCGCGCCCAGCCAGCAAATAGTTATTGAGGACCTCTTTCAGGCCAGGCTCTGTTCTAGGTACTGAGGATACAGCAGTGAACAAAACAGACATGGCTTTATGGAACTTAGATTCTAGTATTTACTATTAAATACTTTAATTGTACCTCTGCTATAGTTCCTAGTGTTTGTTTTTAATTTTTTTCTCTTTATTTCTGTTGGGGCGAATAGGATACCACCTGACTCTAGAATCTTCAATATTTGGGGTAAAGTTTTAAAAGCATCTCAACAACACCAGACTAACAGGGGGATTACTGGCTTTTGTGAAGCCTCGGCAATGTGCAAGCAATTTCTGATAAAATCAGGACATCTGTTCATCCCTGTTGAAAGCTGATTATCTTTATGGAGCTATAGTAGGTGCAAAACAAATGGGTCCAATCAAATTCCACAGTTAAGATCATTTTAGTGTGGCTTTTGTCCAGGACACACAATTTCATCTAGAGGATAACTTTCATGCTTGCCACAATCAAATCAAATCCTTTATCTTTCAAAGATGATTTGCAGATTCAATCTCCACAAGGCACTAAAAATATGAAATGAGAAGTTAAAAATTCACAAGGGGACTCAAATTTCTACTCATAAATGAGTAGCACCACAAGAGATGATAGGTGGCTAAAAACATCAGTTTCTTCTTTTTCCCAAAGAATAAAATATATGTCAAATACTAGTAAAATGACAAATATCATCCAGTGAAAACCTGGGTATAACAAAAATATTTTTAAATACTTGAAAATGCCCACCTGTTTCTCAATTCAACACAATACAGTTTTGTAGAATATTATAAATTTTAAGTTAAAAGAATCAGACTCCTTGGAGCATAGCAACTTTTATATTAATATATGCTCTTAAGTTTTCATCTTTAAGGAAATATTTTAAAATATTTCAAAATAGGCTATCATGTTATATTTGTAAGAAAGGGATGTTTTTTCACCTCTATGGTGATTATCTTCAATTTTATTGAGGAATCATTTATATTCAATAAATTGCTTCAGGATGTTTTAAATATTATACTTAACCTATTTTTGGCACCATATTAAAATAAAGAGGTCCCTATAAAGCCCATCTAGTCATAAAAGCTCTCGACTATTTTGTTTAACATTAAAAAAACCAACTTAGGCTTAGATGTTAGGCAATAACCCAAAGTAACACAGAAGTTCTATCCATTTCTTCAAAGGTTCCTTCTAAAACCAGGTATCTAAAAAAGACCATTAAGATAAACCAAGCAAGGGCCAAGGCGGGAGGATTGATGAGGCCAGGGGTTCGAGACCAGCCTGAGCAAGAGCAAGACCCACCTCTACAAAAAATAGAAAAATTAGCTGGGTGCAGTGGCACACACCTATAGTCCCAGCTACTCAGGAGACTGAGGCAGGAGGATCACTTGAGCCCAGGAGTTTGAGGTTGCAGTGACCTATGATGACACCACTATACTCTAGCCTGGGCGACAGAGCAAGAACCTGTCTAAAAAAAAAAAAAAGAAAAACAAACAAAAAACATAAATTAAGTAGGAAATAGGCCTGAAAAGTGGAGGAAAGTGGAGTTTAGGCATTACTTAGATTCCAGAATCTCTCTACAAGTCGCCTTTCTGAAGCTGTTTAGTCTTCCACATGTATTTGGAGTTAATAGCCATGCTGGGAACTTGGCAGTATAAGTGAGGCTACTGCCCATCACCTCATCTAAGGGAATTAAAATTACTTCCTTCCCTTAAGTATTTCCTAAGACTAAAGCAACACAGGGAGGGAAATCTCTTTTGAAAGGAAAAATGTCATCTGCAACTAGATTTCAAATTTCAAGTATCAACTTTATATATTTCATAAAAATGAACAGTAACTAAGACAAAAAGATGAATATGATTTTTTTTCTAGGCAAACAGTTTCAAAAATGAAGCAAAACCAACACACCCAAAACAAACAAACAAATAACAAACACCCTACCTAAAAGTGATTCGACAGTCTGAGGTACACCTAAAACAGGATGGGCTGTTTTCCAAAGTGGTGAGCAAAGGCCACGCAGACACAAGAGACACTTTAGGCTAATGCATCATAACTCAGTACTCAGGCTTCTGCACTTTTCTGTAATATTAATAAAACCAACAGGCAACCCTAGCCTCTTCCTCCCACCCCCTTTCCAGTCCCCTTACAAAAGGAGCCATATTCCAAAATTATTTGCACATTTGTTGTTTGGAACATAGAATATTTTCTCATAGAAACAAAGTTATAGAGAGATTAAAAAAATTCCTAAGTAAGCCCCAAAACCTCAGTTGATCTATAATCCTACAAAACCTTATTATCCTTTATGGTTTTGTTTCTGAAGGAAAAGTTAGAATTTCTAGCCACAGAGATCAGGAATAATAAAAGAATCTCTCTACTTCTGTCTGTTCCCATCCCCCTGCAGAGAGGGCTTTTCTACTCCCAAGAAAAGAGAGGGCTTCTGAGAAGAGGAGCTCCAAGGACTTGGGCAATGCTTCAACCATGCATGGTGCAGGAGTTTGCAAACAAGGGAGTGCATCTGTGGGTGTCTGTGTGTGTTTTGGAGTAGAGGTCTGATGGGAAGCTTTAAGAGTATCGCCTTCTTCAAAAAAGAGATTCTTTTGCTCCCTTAGAGAGCAGTGGCTTCAGTTCCCATAGGGCAAGAGACCCCATCTGTATTCGTGCTTGTAAGCTACATGTTATACAGCAGGAGACAGTCTATTCTCTTTCGTTTCTATAACTGCACTGTCCACTATGGTGGCTACTAGCCATGTGTGCTACTGAGCACTTGAAATGTAGCCAGTGCAACTGAGAAACTGCATTTTAAATTTTATTTCATTTAAATGTAGATTTAAAAACTGGTGCTCAATTTCATTACTGGAAACACTTTTTAAGTATGTTTGGAAAGAGTTGGGTATGCAAATCTACTTATCAACTAAAACTTTTATGAAATTCGAACATAGTTCATGCATTTCTGGTAAAAATTTTGTGGCTAAATTGAGATATTTTGTAAGTGTAAAATACATACCAGATTTCAAAGACTTAGTACAAAAAGAGGAATGCAAAATATCTAAAATATTCCAATAATTTTCATATTGATTACATGTTGATATATTTTTATATATTGGCTTAAATAAAACATATTATTGAAATTAACTGTTTCTTTTTACTTTTTATTAAGAGCAATAAGAAAATTATATTTGAGGCTCACATTATATTTACACTGGATAGTACTGGTCTACAACATAAATATTTTACATATTCCTATACAACTCTTGCTTACAGTTTTCTAGTTTATATATACATTTTACCTGTAACATTTATAACTTTCCTTCTATTAATGTTTTGTTTAGAAAGGAGAAAATTTTAAAAACAGTTCTATGCAGGTCTTACTATATTTATTCTAACATTTTAAAAATAAAATTATACTACTTGAGTTGAAAATGTACAGAGTACTATTTTTAAAAATTGTTATTCTGTTACATACTCTCTATAGAAAGATATGTTTAAGAAAACTAAATCTAGTGATTCTCTAATGGTGAGTATCCACCATCTGTTCAAGGAATATGAAATTCATTTTGAGTCTCATTAAAAATCTATCATAACACCATATTTCAAAGAAAATCATTATAACAACCTTACCTCTGTCTTTGAAAAGATTTAATGGCCCAAATAAAATGTCTAATAATTAAAATGATATATTCAGAGACATACTGATCTACAGAACAGAATAGAAAAGAAGTAGATCTGAACACATATGAGAACTTAGTATACGATAAAGATGAACTTTTGTTATTAGTGGCAAAAAGAGGGAGTTGGTGGGAAATGGCAGATTTTGGGGGGATAACTGGTGAGCCATTTATAATTGATTCAGATTAAAATTGTTAATATACGTGAAACATTTAGCTCAGCACTTGACATACAGTGAATGTCAATAAATATTAATTATTGTCATTAGAAAAAATATAAAGCTAAATTCCTACCTCACTTCCTATCACAAATAGAAAAAAATAAAACCATAAAATATTTTCAAAGAAAATACAAATGAAAATTTTATAATCTTTCGGTAAGGATATCTTGATAACCAGACCAGAAAAGACTATTAACTAAGCATGTCTTGATAACCGGACCAGAAAAGACTATTAGACTACATAAGTGTGGATTTTTTTGTTTGTTTGTTTGTTTGTTTGAGGTGGGGTCTCACTCTATTGCCCAGACTAGAGTGCAATTGGCATGATCACAGCTCACTGCAGCCTTAAACTCCTAACGTTTTTGTACAGCAAAAAAAATATTATGCAAAGTTAAAAGCCAAAAAACAAAAATGAGATAAAATTACTTCTAATATGTAAGACAAAAGAGCTCTGGGAAAATTAAAACACCTATAATAGAAAAACAGGCTAATGATATAAAAAGGCAAATCACAAAGAAACAAAATGGTCAATAAACATATGAAAGCAATTTCCAACCTTGCTAGGAATCAAAGAAATACAAACAAATGTGAGAGACTGGCAAAGATGAAAAGGTTGTCAACACTCGGTTAAGGAGGACATGGAGAAACGGTCATCACCTGTATACTGGTGGGCAAGCAGCCTGGGATAAGCCTTCTGGAAAGGCAGTTTGGCCCTGTTTATCCAAGTGACTCAGCAAATCCACTTCTAGAACTTACAGTTGGGAGATGTGAAAAATACCTACTCAGCCTAAGAATCAGCATCACAGTGTCGTTTATAAAAGTGAAAAACTGAAAACAACCTAAATATCTATTAATAGATATGAGTGATTAATTATAATTATGTTAGGGCTATACAGTGGAATACAGACCTTAAAAATGTTGAAGTAGATTGATATTTATTGAGGTTCCAGGGAAACAAGTCCCTACTGAGCCCCCAAACAAGATCAAACTAGAGGTTTGTTTTAATCATAAATTTGGACTATTTGTTATCTTTTCTCCATATTCCCCCACCTGTTACTTTTGTTAATGGAGAACTGATTATTTATATCAGGGGATCTTAACTGGAGTCCATTAATCCCTTACTATGTATGCAAAATTTTACGTGTAAGTATATTTTACTGGGAGGAGTCAATGGTTTCAACAGAGCCTTGAAAAGTCCCCAAATCCCTAAATGGTTAGGAACCACCATTGACATATACACAACCCCAAAAATTCCTCTAGCAGCTAAGAGACAAAAAGCAGATTAAAGAGTTTCAAATAAAATAATATCATTAACTTCTGAAAAAAGTAATTTTTTTTAACAGTCTTTTGAATCTTTTGAATTTGAGATCCTTTAATAGAGTTAACCTTAAGATTTATGGTCTTGGAAACAGACTTATCTTGGTGATGATATCCAAGTTCTCAAAAGCATACAAACACTAGAACAAAATCAAGTAACTAGTTCTAAATGAAGTAATAAATCATTTTATATATTAATTTTTAAAATGTTTTATAAGTTACTGATGCCCTATTATGAAATATACTGTGAGGCCAGGCGAGGTGGCTCACGCCTGTAATCCTAGCACTCTGGGAGGTGGAGGCAGGAGGATCCCTTGAGGCCAGGAGTTTGACACCAGCCTGAGCAACAGCCAGACCTCATCTCTATCAAAAGTAGAAAAAATTAGCCAGGAGCGGTGGCTCATGCCTGTAGCCCCAGCTACTCGGGAAGTTGAGGCAGGAGGATCACTTGTGCCCAGGAGTTTGAGGTTGCTGTGAGCTACAAACACACCACTGCACTCTACTAGGGAGGGTTGCTGGGGGGACGGGGTGGGGGGGAGTGAGACTCTGTCTCAAAAAAAAAAAAGAAAAGAAAAGAAATATACTGTGCCAAATATGAGGCCCTAAATTTACATGATTTTTAAAATATCTCATGGTTTGGCAAAAATGATTCAGATACATAGAGAAGAAAGGAGATTATTCTAAATGGTCACACTAATATACTGATAAAGCAGATTACAAGGAAAATCAGCAACTGTAAATGAACAGAAACCAAAGGAAAACATAATTTTGAATTAAATGAGATGATCACACTTTCAGGAGGTAAGCAGTAAAAGGCAAAAAAGAACCAAAAAATCAACAGAATGATTCATCTTTGTAGGCATATTGAGCAATATATGTTTATAGTTTTATCTTTAATATATAAAAATACTTATTTACTTCATGCATCTTAATTAACTACTTATGGATTTAGGTTTCAAAAGCACTAAAATGACCATATGATTTCTTTTATGTTTTAGTACACCTCAAACTGGCTTAAAATAAAATTCTGTTATAGCAATTCAACTGCAATGAATAACAAGGCATAATCCAAGTTGAGGTAGATTTTTTACTTAATTAAATTTTACATGAAATAAGTAGATCTGCTGGGCTAAAAATATACATATATATTTTTTAAGGTTGTAATTTTACTTGCTGCAAAGTGATCAGACCTAAATAGTTGTGCTCCAGAATTCTCCTAAAACATCAATTAGTAATTTATTTTTATTCCTCTTCTTTGAACTCCTTAAAATGTTAAAATGCTTTTAAACACTAATTCTAGTTACAACGAAACTGTTTAATGTGAATTTAATTAAGACAGAACATAAGTCTCTGGTATTAGCAATGACATATACCCGAGAGAAAGTATCTTTCACTAGAGATTTCCTTTACCAGATATTCCCAAATGAATACCATAATAAACATTTAGAGAAGTCATTAAGTATGACTAATTGAATTATAAGAAAAAGAAATCCATGAGCCTAGCAGCCTTCATAGGTATCATGAGGAAGGAGAAAGTAGTACTAAAGCCAATGCAGAAAATATATTGAAATAATAAAAGGTTCAGAGTTGCAAGAAGTTAAAATAAACTAGGCCAAATTTTGTTTTCAAAAGTTGAAAAAAAACCCTCAAACACACATCTCCAACATGAAATGAATGGTAACTTAGCAAAGCATATATACATATAAAACAACATAATTTCTTTAATTACATGTACAAAACAATGTAATTCTTCATTAGCTTCTATGTAAAAATACAGGACATACCACCAAATATAAGAAATAACTCAGTCCTAAAGTTGAAATTATTTTAACTCTGAAAATGTTAAATACAATTAGGATGGTTTCAATACAGTTCGTTAACCAAACGTATCACATAACAGTATACTGGCCAGATGTAGTGGCTCACACCTGTAATTCCAGCACATTGGGAAGCCAAGGTGGCAGGATTGCTTGAGCACAAGGGTTTTTGAGACTAGCCTGGGAAAAATAGTGAGACCCTGTCTCTACAAAAAATTTTAAAAATTAGCTGGGTACGGTGGCATAGGCCTATAGTTCCAGCTACTTGGGAGGCTGAGGCAGGAAGATCACTTGAGCCCAGGAGTTTGAGGATGCAGTGAGCTATGATGATGCCACTGTACTCCAGCCTGGGAAACAGAGAGTGAGACCTTGTCTCTTAAAAAACAAAAGCATAAACAGTATACCATACCAAATATTTAACATAAACATCACAAACAACTCATTTCTCTGTTCCTAAAATGAAAACACTAACTGAAAACAAAAAACAGGTTTTGCATTCTAAGATAAATAAATATACAAAATCCTTTTTCAAAATAACTTTTTTGTGATCACAAAATGATTCCCTATTCATTATTATTAGAGAAAAATGGAAAGATACCAGAAAGCACACACACTCACATAAACACACCCCCCTAGAACTTCACAACCCAAAAGAAATCCTTTTTCAATGCCTATTCTTTTTTCCAAGAACAATTATATGTGATTGTTTTGTAACTGGACTTTTCATTTAGTAATATATTGCAAACTTTTATGTAAGTCATTAAATATTGTTTTTATAACACAATTTAAAAAAGTTGAACAGTATTCCATTGTATAGATATACATAGATGTAATACATGTTCTGCATTAAACCTCTAACACAGAACACTGAGGTTGTTTCCAATCCAATGCTATTTTAAATAACACTGTGAAGAACATCCTTTTATACAAATCTTTGAATATATTTTGCATTATGTGCTGGAATGAAATTCATCTAAATTTAACTGCTCAGTCAAAGGGTATACACACTTTTTAAGGCCCTCAGTACTTATATCAAACTGCCCTCCAAGAAAAGCATCAATTTACATCCTGACCAGTGAGTATGATTCTCCCACAGTCCCAATCAACACTGCTTTTAGTTTTTTTATTTTTAATTTTTATTTTTTGAGACAGGGTCTCAAAAACAATCCTAGCCTTTGGGAGGTGGGAAGGTTGCTTAAGACCAGGAGTTAGAGACCAGCCTGAGCAAGAGCAAGACTCCATCTCTACAAAAAATAGAAAAAATTAGCCAGGTATAGTGGCATGTGCCTATAGTCCCAGCTACTTGGGAAACTAAGGCAGGAGGATCACTTGAACCCAGGACTTTGAGGTTGCAGTGAGCCATGATGACACCACTGCACTCCAGCCCAGGCAAGAGAGCAAGACCCTGTCTCAGGAAAAAAAAAAAAATTCATATGCTTTTCTCTAGCCTTACAAAGTCAAGGAATCATGCTTCATCACCAACTCAGCATGTGAATTACAGCTATGTCATTCAGGAAGCCAAAGCCTTCCATTTTGTTTTGACAGCTTCGATAGTTAAGAAGAAATGCCAATCTCTATATACATTACAAAGAAACTAGTATTATATTTTCATTTGTTATTTAAGCTCACTGCAAGATAAACTCATCTTTAAAACACGACTACATTTCTATATTCATTGTTTCCACATACAGAGTCACGCGCTGTGGGACATTCCGATCAACAAGGGACTGTGTATATGACTGGTCCCATAAGATTGTAATGGAGCTGAAAAATTCCTATCCCTAGTGACGTTGTAGCCATCACAATGTGATATATATGTCTCATTCATGTTTGTGGTGATGCTAGTGTAAAAAAAACCTACTGCACTGCCAGTCACATAAAAGTATGGCACATACAATTATGTATAGTACATACTACTTGGTAATGATAAATGATTTAGTGGTTTATGTATATACTATATTTTTATTAGTATTTTAGAGTGTACTTTTTCTACTTATATATAAAAAAAAGTTTAACTGTAAAACAGCCCCAGGCAGGTCCTTCAGTAGATATTCCAGTAGCAGGCATTGTTACTTTAGGAGATGACAGCTCCGTGTGTGTTGTTGCCCCTGAACACCTTCCAGGCGGACAAGATGTGGAGGTGGAAGCCAATGATATTGATGATCCTGACCCTGTGTGGGCCTAGGCAAAGGCATGTGCTTATATTTAAGTTTTTAACAATAAAGTTTAAAAACCAAAAAATAAAAAATGTTAAAAATAGCAAAAAGGTAGTAGAATAAAAATATAAAGAAAATATTTTGTACAGCTATACATGTTTGTGTTTTAAGTGTTGTTACGAAAGAGTCAAAAATTTGAAAAAAGTTAAAAGTTTATAATGTAAAAAAGTTACAGTAAGCTAAGGTCCATTTATTATCGAATAAAGAAAAAACTTTAAATAAATTTAGTGTAGCCTAAATGTACAGTATTTATAAAATCTACAGTAGTGTATAGCAGTGGTCCCCAACCTTTTTGGCACCAGGGACTGGTTTCATGGAAGACGATTTTTCCACGGACAGGGTTGGGGGGAGGGGGGAGGTGGAGCTCAGGTGGTGATGCCAGCTATGGGGAGCGGCTATAAATACAGATGAAGCTTTGCTTCCTGGCTTGCTGCTCACCTCCTGCTGCGCCCCAGCCACAAGCTCCCCCCCACTCCCAGTTCCTAAGTTTCATGGAAGACAATTTTTCCATGGATGGGGGGAGGGGCCAGGGGGCAGAGCTCTGCAATCCGGTCTCTAACAGGCCACAGACCGGTACCGGTCCACAGCCCGGGGGTTGGGGACTGCAGGTGTACAGTAATTTCCCAGGCCTTCACATTTACTCGCCACTCACTCACTCACTGACTCACCCAGAGCAAGTTCCAGTCCTGCAAGCCCCATTCATGGTAAGTCCCCTATACAGGTGTAACTTTTTAATTTTATCTTTTATACTGTATTTTCTGTATCCTTTCTATGTTTAGATATGTTTAGATATACAAATACTAATCACTGTGTTACCATTCCTGCAATATTCAGTGCAGTGACATGCTGTACAGGTTCGTAGCCTAGGAGCAACAGGCTACACACCAGGTAGCCTACATGTGTAGTAGACTATACCATCTAGGTTAGTGCGAGTATAGACTATGATGTTCACACAATGACAAAGTCTCCCTAACAATCTATTTCTCAGAACGTATCTCTGTTGTTTAGTAATGCTTGACTATAGTTACATAATGGAAAAAAGAAAAAGATAAAAATACAAAGAGGGACTACTTGCATTGTTGCCCTACATATTAAACCTTCAAGACCTTTTGGGGTAAGGCTCTACAATATCTAATTCTCACTATACATAATTCTCCCTCACTTTCTATGAGAAACAGATCACAAGTCCTAAAAACAAATCCACAGGGTGAACTGTTTCATTCTGTAAAGAGCTGTATATTGCTGTAGATCTCTAGTTTGCTACTTTTCCCAAGCCTAAAAGATGACCAAAAGATTAAACATTAAACAAAAATAACAAAAAAATAGAAGTAACATTATTTCTAAGAGAACATTTTACCTATTTGAAACTATAAATATCTTATAGAATGCTATGCTACACAGCTGGTAAATTCCAACTTTTGGTGCCTTAAGAGGTTAAATACTCAACAATTTCCTTTTATACGTGCTACAATGACATTTGTGAATGTAGCTTATTTAAGACATTTAGCCCAGGCTGGATTTTTAAAATCCCACTCTTCTAAAAACAGTGATTTGCTACCAGCTATAGGCTCTGAATTTTAGACCACGCAAACTTTTCACAAACTTTCTTATTTACCCTCACCTAAAGGCTGGAAAACCCCACTGAAGACTTTTAAAACTCATCAGACATAGAAAAAAAAAACAGCTTTAATTGTAGGATCTCACTGACACAAACATAAGGAAATTCTGAGTTACAGATACCCCACATTAAACTTTTTCCACTGACATTGTAACTTCTGTCAACATTCACAGAAAATTCAACCCTGGTCAAAGGTGACAGTTGACAATCCTGGAAGTTAACATCCTCTGTTTATTTGAACAAGTTATACTCTCTCTCTGCACAGGGAATTGAAGTTTTTCTTGTTCGTGATTTGATCTCCAAAATTGAAATCACTACACTTTAAGTGTTATAAATTCTGTCTCCAAGATTTAACTTCACAATCCAACCCCAAGGAAAAGTGCTGAGAGAAAATAAGCATTATACATGAAAGCTAATACATTTCTGAGACTCATTTCTAACAGCCTGTGCAGAGTTCCAGACACACAATAATTAGGTCAGTTGCCTTAAAAATTAGCCCAATAAGTGAACACCTTAAGTCTGTCTCAGAAATCACAATTAATAGCCCTAAAAAGCTTCAATAAAACAAGCATACACCATAAATCTCTTCAAAATAAAGTTATAAATAAAATGAGCTGAACACTTGAATTTCGGTACCGATGTGTATATCAACATGAACCCACTCCATTGGTGCAAATGATCCTTTTGTTTGTAAACAGAGGCCAAGGAGACAGCTTATAGTACTTCTCCTATGATGTATACGGTAACACTAGTAGAAGAACAACATAAGGCAACTTAGAATAAAAATGAAGACTTTCTCTGTATTAACATCATTTCTATCAAGATTATGGGAAAAATATTTATCACCACCTCCATAAATGTAAAAAAGAAAATCCCAAACATAAAAATATGTTCTATTAAAAACAAAGGAGTCCATTTTGGAATACAAATAAATATAAGCCTTAAAGAAATAAAATGTCTTATTACAAAGTTGCAGGGCAGTGGTTAAGGATGCAGCCTTTGAGTAGGATCGCTTAAGCCCAGGAGTCTGAGGTTGCTGTGAGCTAGGCTGATGCCACGGCACTCACTCTAGCCCGGGCAAGAAAGTGAGACTCTGTCTCAAAAAAAAAAAAAAAAAAAAAAAAAAGACCAAAAAAAAAAAAGGATGCAGCCTTTGGAATCGGCTCTGCCTGGGTCTGGATCCAGCCCTGCCATGACCCAAAAATGTGACCTTGGAGAAGTTACTTAACTTCTCTGTGGCCATTTCTTCATTGTTTATCTGAAGAGAACCCACTCCTCTGAGGATCATGACTTAAAACATGGCAAGAGCTTACAACAGAGTCTGCTTGGCACACTGTAAGTAAACAGCAAGTATTAGGTCTTATTTTTACTATCTTCATACTTGAAGGCATTGGAACATTTTCTCAAATTCTGGGTTTTGAACATAACTTGAAGTATTTTTAATTAATTAATTTTCTGTTCACTTCTTGAAAGAGGGCATAAGAATTATTCTATAGATAATTAGTGTATCTTCCCAGATGAGCCCGTAATGGTGAATAGTTATTTTAAACAGAAATCATGGATGTGCCTGTTACTGGTAACTTTGGCTTGATTTCCCAGATGCAAAGAAATCCCCTACCAGGGGAAAACAAACAGTATTAGAAAATTCTGGGTTTGTCCTGTTACCATTGCAGGGTAAAGCCAAATTCACATTTACTAGCCTGATGGGCATTGAAAATATTAGTCACCAAATTAATCCCAACAAACAACAATAATTGATTGGCTCATTGATGTATTTCCCCTTGTCTTCCCCAACCTTTCTCTAGTCAGAAAGGAAAGTTTTCATATTTTCTGAGAATCTCATTACTGCTCTCAAACCATGCTCTATATCTTAGTATAATTTTAAAAAATGAGTCAGCACAAGCACCTCAAAAAACTGAATACCCAATATGGAGCTATTTCTCTTCATAATAGAAATGTGCAAAAATAATAAAAAAAAAAAAAAGGTTATTCAGAGTGCCAAAGGTAATGGAAGAATACATGGAGAGTGAATTTTGCAGATTTTGCAAGGTAGCTTCCAAAAGTAGGTAGAAAAAGGTAAATGTTCTTTATCAATCAATACATGTGTTTTTCATCTGAATGGTATAATCCATGGGAAAATGGACATAATTACTATGGATAAACCCAAAGAAGAAAATACTGTGTATATGACAAATTACAACTTCTCCTTTCATGACTACTAGGGTGGGGGGAGGTTAAGATACTCCAAATATTAACTTCACTTGCAAATTGCACTGTACATAGCTGTGCACCATGCTACTGCAATACTGCTTTTCGTAATGTAATCCAAAAGAAAATTTCGAAAAGGTAAACTGCCCCTAAACTGCAAACACATTTGAATACCAATTCAGTTAGGAGTCTATTTAGACATTACCCTTCTTAGAATAAAGTGAATTAAAGGCCAAAAAGGTAAACTGCCCCTAAACTGCAAACACATATGAATACCACCAATTCAGTTGGGAGTCTATTTAGACATTACCCTTCTTAGAATAAAGTGAATTAAAGACCAGGAAAAGACCACTGGCTTTAATCAGTGAAACAATACAGACTTCCCAAGGCTCCACATAACTCATTCTCCACCATTTTTATTAAAAGTGACCTACCACCTAAAAATTATCCGGGAGGGTCAAGAAAGAATTGTAAGGCTGAAGTGCACTCCTCCAGAACTCTACTACTATACCCTAAATTTCTCCTTGTTCTTATTTAACTCTTCCATAACACTGTGTATGGTTTTCAGATGAGTTCAGAAAAAAATTGCTATCGCCACTGCTTAATACATGGATTCTGTATCATATAAACCGAGGGCAGTTCCTCTTTAAAGCTCTGACTTTCAAGGGTCTATATAACATGTTTCAACTCTATGTTAGTGCTGTACGTTTTCCAGGTACCTGGGAGGAAACAGATAGCAACGGCCTCATTTTTCTGTTAATTGCGCTTTTGTTGTTTTTGTTGTTCTTGATGTTTTAAGACGCCTTCCAAGGCTGTTAGACCTTGAAGAGAGCTGGCGAAAGATTTAAGGATGTCTTGCCTTCCAGATTGGGTATTCGGGCTTAGCTCAGTAAAGCTGTCGTGAAGCGGTACGATGGGTCTCAAAGACAAACCACGTGGTATCTGATGTTTGTCTTTATATGTTTAAAATAAAAATGTGACACTACAAGAAGGTTAACATGTGGACCTAATTTTGAAAATACAAACAGGAAGCACCCCCACCCCAATATTACCATTTAAAAAAAGGAAACCAAACCTCAAAGATACCTTCCAAGGAAGTCATGGGTGTGACCAAAACTAACAAAAGTAATAAAACGTCATCTAAAACCCTGAAACCACCAAAAGTGAGGGTCTCATTCAACCAACTAAAAATCTAACACCTGTAACTTACTCCTCTGTTTTGATTAGTAAAAAGAGCATAGATTTAGATACGTAAAATCTTCTCCACACTGGCTTAAGTCTTTCAGTAGTAAAGATCATCATTAATAAAACATCCAATGTCAATATTAATCATAGTGGCCTTATTTGAAGTTTTTTTTTTAACTTCAAATAAGGCCACTATAATTAAGAGTAAATACAATTTTAAAAATGTTTTATCACTGTGATGCTTACAATTTAAATGTACAAAAAACTGTCTGCTCAATGGAAACTAGATTGTTAAATTTGACTTTCTTATTCCCAGAAATAAGCATAAAACTGTTCTGTTTCCAACATTGCAGGGGAAAAAACACTTCTGATTTTAGAACAGTTCTATTCACAAAGCTCAGGTTAAAAAATTATTTTTCCTTTAAACATCACACATTTGAGGACAGTGATACTTTAGAGCTAACTTTTAAACATTATTAAGTTCCAGAGCCAAAGTATTTTTATACTTTATTATATAGTAAAAGGATAGTCTTCTGAAGAGCTCAGTAACCTGAAATTGTCAGACAGCTTTTTAAAATGTTGCAAATGCTCAAAAAAAAATCATAAAAACTGGGTTTTTTTTTCCCCTTCCTTTTGTAGGAATAATGTTGTAAGCTACACTCTAAGAGAAGGGGGAAATGTGTCATTGACAGTTAGAATATCCAGAAATCTGTGAATAACTTTAGGAGATACATACGTGTTTGTAGGGCATGTAGTTAGGCTTCCTTTGATTCTACAGTCAACCTGCATCTAATCTTGACCATGTTATTCACCTGTTTATGACATCTTCCTTTTATAATAAGATAACACCACCTGTAGCACCTACCTACATAACAATAAGCCAAATAAACTACAAAAAGCATATTCATAAATATAAGCCTAACACAAATTACAAAAGATTTGAATAGTAACAATAATATAATTTGAAAAAAATTGACATTAAGTATCCAAAAAAGCAATACATGACAGCTTTAGTCTTTGTGGCTTTTGCATATGTAAATGAAATAAAAACAAAATCAATTGAGAGGAAGAAAATGGAGATTTTAAAAGTCAGAGCAAGATAGGAAGTATTGACCAAAATATTTATGTTGTAACACTCCAAACAATGATAGCACATTTTTCTCCTACTAACAAACGTATCATGAAGTACACATCTAAGAAACACATCCACCTTCAATTTCTTAACACAATCCCTATTAATATGCTGTTAGCAAAAATACAAATACGGAAAAGGTGAGGGCTAGTGAAAAGGTGGGAGAATTTATTAAATTAGGTATATACCGCAAAGATTTTGTGCAGAGTTTAGCTCCAAGTTATGCAATAACCAAACTGCTGGTGATAGAAATCAACCCTCTTTTTTTTTCCTGATGGTTTAAAAAACAAAACACAACAAAAATTCTCCATTCCTTCTCTGTATCTCAACCTGGTGCTTCAAATTGTCATCTTGTAGAAGCTACAGAAAACAAGTCATCTACTCGATAACACTTACCTGACCAAAGGTGTGGTGTTGTTTTAATTCAATATGACAGAAATCGCAAATTGCCACATAGTAAATTTTTCTTAAAATCAGCAGCCCCCTTTCCCGTTTAGCCTTATCAATTCTAACAACTGTGATCTTCCATGAGATGGGAACTGGTACCAAATGGACAAACAAGCAAAAAACCTGAAGCCTTAAACATAAAATAAATCGATAGGACTCCCCTTATTTGAAATGATCAGAACCAATTCAACGTTCACAGGGTTACAAAATGCAATTAGAAAAACATAAAAGGCACACTAAATAAAATATATCCGCCTCTAGGAACTAAAGGCAATGAATATGAAACAATATAATACAAACGAATGAACAATGATAGAATGTTGGGGGGAAAGACAAAGTTCTATTATCTTAACTGAACGATAAAAAATTATTTAAAATAATGTAGACTCAACAGCTGAAAGCTTATGATGGCCCAGGCGGCTATCCAATCACTTTGGAAACCTCAGATACAAGCAGACGATAAACACCACTTGAAGACTGAAAAAAATGACATAAGCCCAGTGTAATATTTGGTGACACACTAGCCCTTTCAAGGGGCATTCCCCGAGGACATTCCAGAGAAAAAGTTATGGAATCGTAATCAGACAAAGATCTATATACTTCACGGTGCTGTGGGAAGAGCGCTGATCTGAGAGTCGGAAAAGTTTCAGTCCCTGAACCACTAACCAGACAACTGTGTGAACTGAGCAGGGCACTCAGTCCACCTACGTAGGCCTCAGTTTCCTCATCTGTACAATAAAAGAATGTGGCATAATCGCTCTGGTCCTTCCAGTTCTAACATTCTACGACCCACTTTTGGCACTATTTATTCAATACAAGGTATGACAGGATCACAGGGAACAAGAAGAAAAAGAAGTGGGCATGGCTCTTTGGGAAAGAGAAAATCCGTTATCTCTTTGAGCCTTTAAAATTCTTGTGGTTTTGATTAATCCCACCTTCCTAAAAGCTGGCACTTGTTTGCTCCTGTGCCTTTCTCATCACTGCTGGCTACAAGTGTTTGCAAACGCCTCTTGCTCCACGCAAATTCTGTCCTCCTTGGTCACCCTGACCATCTTGCCAGATTCCTTTAGCCTCAGACCAGCTCTGTGATACAACGACTCCCCTTCGACTCTCCATATCTACCCTCGACACCAGGAGCACTTTTTTACTCTCTATCCCTGGCTAAAAAAAAAAAAAACAACTACAACACCGCATCCCACTGCCACACGTACAAGCCCAGGCCTGGCGGGTCCTGATGTGGGGTCCCGCCCCCCGGAGCCTTATCAAAATGTTCGTATTTGTTGTCTTGACTCCTTATAAGGCACTGTTTCTGGAAGCTCTGCTGATACCCCCCACCGCACTGGGCACCCCCAGGCTCATCTCATCCCCGGGAGTAACAGGCACCTCTTTTCTAAAAAAGACAAAAAAGCAGTGAGACGACAGGGGCTATTCGGAATGGCAACACGAAGGTGTGAGGCGGCCGACAGCGGCCCCCTTCGCTCTTAGGGGTTCGGCGGGGGGTCCTCACACACCCACCCAGACACACGCGCACGCAGTCTTCCCACTGCACACCCTCCGCCGCCGCAGCGTCCGCCCGATCCCCCTCGCGCCCCGACACTGTCCCCCGGCTCGCCTGCAGCCCGCCCCGACTCCCCTCTGCCCAGCGCACCCCTCGCCCAGCGAGCAGCCACTGTGGCCGCCTCGCCGCCCGGGGAGCGATGGCGGCGGCGCGGCCCTGCCGGGCTTCTCGGCGGCTGGAGAGCGGGGCCCCGCCCGGGCTGGCTCCCCGGCCTCGCTGCCCCGGCCCCGGGGCCAGGGCTCGCCCCCCGGCTCCTACCTCGCTCAGCCCCTCGGGCGCCAGCGGCCGCTCCGGCCCCGCTCTCCGGCTCGCCCTCCCGCTCGCTCCCTCCCTCGGCCGGGCCCCCGCGCGTAGTAGGCTGCGCTCGGTCCCCGCTCGGGGTGACGGCTCCGGCCGCCGACTCTCCTCCCGCCGGGGCCCACGGGGGCGCGCGCGCTGCTCGCGCGCGGAGGCCCGGGGGCGCGCGCCTCCCGCAGCCCCGAGCGCGCCCCACGCCGGCGCGCGCCGCTTCCTGGTTCCGCCCGGCGCGCGCTCGCAAGCCCCGTGGTCCCTCGCGCCCCCTGCGCGGCCGCCCTGGACGGACCGGGAACCCCCTCGGCGCGCTCGGCGGGGCCGGCGCCGCGCGCACCTTCTTTCCGCGGAGGTGGGATGGCTTCCCCGCTCGCCTCCCCGGCCGGGCCCCGGGGCCGCAGGCGCATGCTGCTGTTTGGGTAGCGGCGACCACCACCGGCCACCGGCGGGCCCGGGCCTTGATGATTGGCCCTCCTCCGCGGCCCGCCTACCTCCGTCCCCCGGGGCTGAGGCCCGCGTTCCAGGTCCTCTCCCTCCCAGGCCGAGGTCAGAAGTCCACAGCACCCTAGATCAATAATTATCCCGGGTTTGCACTCGGGAGGGCGTCTCAGCCCGGGCTCCTGTCGCTTACTATCCGGACGGACGGATGGCCGACGGGCGGGCAGGCGGAAAGCCTGCATGGACACAGCGGTTCACAATCGCCTGGGCCGATTGGATTCGTCTACTGCTGCAGGGTGAATCTATGGGGAACCGAGGCGTTTGGGGCCATTTCCCTTCCTGGGGAACCTTGCTAACTCCCACCAGTCAGGGCTGCAGGGGAGACTGCTCTGTCCAGAGAAGAAAGAATAAGCAGGGTCACCTCGGAGGATTCAGGGGAAGGGAGTCTCCGAGATCTTTCCCATGCCATGGGGAGGGGGTTGCGGTGTGTGAGAAGGCAGCCTGAGTCACCCACTCTCCTCCCCTCCAGCTACATCTCCAGAGCTGGCCCACAGTTTCCCTGGCAACCCTCAAGGGCCAGCACCAAAGCAAGACATATCAAAGCTCCAGAAAGCCCGCTGCAGGGGGCAAAAGAGGGAGAAGGACCCCTTCCCAGCCCCACACATACACACAGAGCGCCCCTTCCCTACAGTCTCATAGAGGTTGTCCAGCTGAAAATTCTCATGTCCAACCAAGAGCTGCCAAGTTCTCCCATGAGCCTCCTTTGGCAGCTTTTCCCAGCAGCCTTCCCTTCACCTCCAGAGTAACACCAGCCACAAAGGTCTTTGTGTCTGTAGCCGATCACAAAGCCCTTCTCCCCCACCCAGGCTACTGCTCCTGTCCCACACTCTGGGCCAACAACATCTGGCACAGGGCTTTGCACAGAGTAGGTGCAGGCAGCTTGGAGGTGGGAGCAGGAAGCAGGAAGCTGGACAGATGCACCAGCCCCGAGCTCTCTGGCAACCCCTCTGACAGTCACTGCCCAAGATGTTTGGACGTTTGTGCACCCCATTTCTCTTTCTTGTAAGCTTTCATACCTGCACACATGCTGTTCCCTCTGCCCAGAATGTCCTGCCTTCTTGCTGCCTGCCCTTCCATGACATTTGCTCCAGGCAGCATGAACCCCACGAGGGCAGGCACAATATCCCCACTCACTTTTAAATCCCCCCACCCATGCCCTGCCCACAGCAGACACCCAATAATATTTATGGAACAAATCCTATGTTCTAGGAATGGAAATGAAACTATAAGGACTATGTAGCCATTCAGAGTACAGGGTCTAAAACCAGACTATCACGATGCCTTGAGCCCTATGACCTTGAACAAGTTTTCTGCCTCTATCTTCTCATTTGTACTGTGGTGATAGTAATAGTACCTACCTCATTATATCACGAGAATTGAGTTAATACAAGTAAAGTGCCTCAAATGCTACAAAGCACTGTATAGCTGTTAACTATCATCATTGTTATTTTTAGTAACCTCTTCCTAAGACTGGCCAAGTTCTAGGACTCAATCCAGCTACCAGGGCCGCTAGGTTAAGGGTCCTGATGGGTGGGGCGCACGTGCCTCTTTGTTCCTGCATCTCACAGCGCATCCCTGACTGATTGCTAGGCACCAAGCTAGACCTGGCTGGCTGTGTGCACAGACATGGAAGATGGAATGTTCTGGATGACTACCTCAGCAAGACAGACTGTTGTCATCCTGGGACAGGAAGGAAGGTCCAACACCTACCTCTTTCTGCTTGACAATTCAGATAAGGTGAGACCCTCTTCTTCTGGGCCTCAGGGACATATTCCCCTAAGTCGAGGGGAAATCAAACTGACACATGACACTGAAGGAGTCCTAGAGAGGAAGAAACTGGATAGGAAGCTAGGATCCTGAAAGACCCCACAGAGATACCAGAGAGAAAGGTCCCGGGAGATACCTGGGGATGCAGAGATGTCCACAGGAGGGTCTCGTCTCTTATTCCACCGTGGCCTGACCCAGGAGAGAAACAGGCTTGAAGGATGAGCCTAGAAGTCTAGTGCACAGCCCTTGTCCCTGCGTGCCCCTACTGGCTACAGCCTCTTCCCCTCTCTCTCATGGATGAACATGTGGCTCCAAGAGAGGGCAGTTCCCCTATGTCACATCCTCCCTCACTCCTGCCCCACCACAGGGAGATCATGAGGCCATTTTCTGGGAACGTAATTGAAACCACAACCATGATCCCCTCTAGCCAGAGGCCAGAGATCCACACTAATGTGACTTCCCTCTGCAGACCTCTCGGGATCTCAGGAATCAGGCTGGCCCCAGGGTAGCGCCGGCCACATGTTAGCCAAGGGAGGGCACATGTGAGGATGAGTCCTTCCATATGGGGATAAGTCAGTACAGGCCCCCGGAGCCAAGGGGAGGAGGCGTGGGACACTCAACAGAGACCTCAGATCTCCAGGGCCTCAGAATGAAGTTTTGTCACAGCCAGTGGTTTGGGAGGGGCTCTGTCATACCAGGCTGACTTCTGCCAGGGCATGGGTGGTGAGAAGAGCCAAGTTTTACAGTTAGATCTGGTTCCAAACTCCAGCTCTGCCAACTTACTAGCTGTGCAACCTTGGTCAAAGTACATAATATCTCACAGGGCCTCAGTTTCCCCTCATGTGTTAGAGTTAGGAGGAAAAGTATAATATATGTTTATAAATGCATAGACTCTGGGAGTGCACACAAGGCCCTAGGAACTGACATTGACCCTCCCGAAGGGACCTGGCAGACAGGAACAGGGAGAGACTAACTTTTCACTGTATAGCCTTTTGAATCTATTGTGTTTTGTACCATGTGCATGTACCACCTATTAAATTGAATCTTTTGTGTTTTGTGCCATGTGCATGTACCACCTATGAAAGCATTACTAAAATAGACATTTTTTTAAAAGGGAAAAATAGAGAGAGAGTGTTTGTGAAAGTCACTAAGCACTGTGCCTGGCTTATGGAAGGCACTGGATAAATGAGCGTTTTCTCTCTTTCTTTCCCTCAGCCCAATCCCAGCCAGTCTGCTGGGCCAGGAGGAACGTTGAGGGGAGGGGTGGAGTGGGGACGTGAGCGAAGCATGTGCAGGTCCTTGCAGGACTCCCCACCTGGAGATCCTTACGTGCTCTGCTCCCAGTCTTGCTCCCGTGTGCCTCACCTGTCTGGGCTCCCTTCCAGCGAGAGCCAAACGGTTGGCTCTCCAGAAAGCCTGAGGATACCCCCCAACCCTGCCTCCTGGGACAGGGTCACCGTGTCCTCTCCACCCAGAGTCCCGGGGCGATGTGGCATCATCCAGGGAGGGCAGGGCTGGTGAGGAGAGCAGAGTGCCACTCCAGCCAGTGTCTTCCTGGCTTCCCAGGCAGGTTAAGAACCCAAAAGTCAGCTCGGCGCCAGGCAAAGATGAGGCTGCCTGGGTGGAGAAGCAGGTCAGGAGGACCAGGCAGGCAGAGGCCAGGGCGGCAGCAGGGAGAGCCTTCTGGGTGCTGTGGGTTGTGGTGAGAGAGCAGGAGTATGCCCTGAACTGTCAGAGCTCTGGGAAGCCCTGAGCTGTTTTAGGGACCTTCATTAATCCAAAAATATCTATGAAAGTTCTGTTACAAACAAGCAGTAGGACACTGCCCTTTAGGCAACTATTAACAGTTAACTCCATAGGGAGGGGCCTGCAATGCAGATGGGACTGAGGGCAGAGGAGAACATGCCTGGCGCTGCTGGCTAATGTCCCTGAGCACCTACTATGTGCCAGGCACCAAGTCTTAACAGTAATCCTGGCAGTGTCCTCCTTTTACAAATGAGGATGCTCAGTTCAGAGAGGCAGATTCACTCATCCAAGATCACACAGCACAGCTAGGGTTTGTACCTAATGACTCCAAAGCCCTTGTGTTTTCCTCTAGGCCACACTGACCCTATGAAAGACGAGGAGGATTTCACCAGGTGGCCGAGGGAGGGAGGACCTTCCAGGTAGGTGGAATGGAGGGGTAAAGGCTCCGAGTTGAGAGGCCAGCGTGAGGGGGAGGTGCCTGGCTGAAGCACGAGGTGAAGGGAAGGCTGCACTCTCTGCAGCAAACGGAGACCAGGCCGCCCCAGAGAGGAGGGCACAAGCCCTGGCCCAGTCTTCATTTTGACGTATATCCTCCACTTGCTTCTGGGGCTGGAGGGCCCATTTTTGAGGCTTGGAACATGGAAGATGTGGGTGGGTCTGAGACTTAAGAAACCAGGGAATGATGAAAAACAGAGATGTGAAAAAAGAACCCCCTCCAGTTCAAAGGAAAGCGGCAGAGTGCCGGGGACAGCAAGGAGGCAGACGGGCAGCCCTCTCCCACACAACCCCCAGAGGGCTTGAGGTCGGTACTGGGCTGGCCAGGGCACAAAAGACTTCTTGTTGGCTGGAAGAAGGAGAAACTAGCTTAGCAGGAAGAGGGCACTGACAGTCATCGTGGATGAGGATGACAGCCCCGGCCCAGGACTGCTCAGGACAGTGGCCAATCCCACGAGCTGCTGGCTCCGCTTGCCCACCCTCCACCCTCTCCCCCTGGCTCCTGGGCCTGCCTTGCTATGAGAGGGACTGCAAAGGGTGGGCTCCTGCTGCCCACCTGGCTGGCCAGGCAGTGTGCCCCCAGCACAGATGCTGCACCCTCCTCTCTTTGTCCAGACAGAACCCCGCCTGCAAGCCTCTCCCCCAAGGCAGGTGGGCAGAGGAGGCAAGATTCCCCCTCCCACCCACCCCGTCCAGTCCCGCACCCCTCCCCTTACGCTATTCCCAGAAACAGAGGACAGTCACTATGCCTCAGGCAGGATGGCCTTGTGTTCTCTTGGTGACTTCACTGTAAATTGACTTCCCTGAAGAGTGGTAGAGGACAGGGGACAGAGGTGGGGACAGGCTTCACCCCTGATCCAGCGACTCCTTCCCCTCCCCCAAATCCACACAGAATTCCTCTCCATGTGCACACACACCCTCCCTAGGTCCTGCTCTGTCTTCAAGGACAAGAATGGGGACAGCATTTATACGGGGAGGTGCTAGGGTCTGGTCTCAGAGGTAGTGTGTACTCTGAGCATGGGCCTGTGGCCCCACTTCTAGGAGCCTTGGGGGTGGGGGTTGGATGGAGGTGGACATCCAAGCAAAGGCAGGTGGAGGTGAAGCAGGATGTTTAAGAGCCCTAGGGCTTCAGCTCTCCCCTCTCTGCCTCAGGCAAAGAGATAACTTCCTGGAAAACCTCCAGCTTTCTTGGGAAGGCCCTTCACCCCCACCTCACCTCCCTCTGACTCCCACGCAACAGGAACGCTCCTTGAAGAACGGACTTGGAGCAGAAGAGACAAAGGCATCTCTGTACCACTCCCTCCACTGCCCCGGGAAGGTCAGGTCAAGGTGACCTCTACCTGTTCTTCCCAGGGTAGAGGCATCTGCAGACCTGGTCTCCAAGGGCAGGGCAGAAAAGGGATTTGGGATAATTCTTCTCTTTGTCCATAAACTCAAACCCACCTTCAAATAGGTCACACTGCCTCATTCAATAGAGCAGGGGCATAGGCGGGCATGGGGATGGAGGAGCCACGCTCCACACCATAGAACAACTTTGGGCTAGCCCAGCCAAAGGAGACCTCTGCCGCAGTGTGCTGGGGTTGGGGAAGTTTAGAAAGGTTGTCCTAAGTCCCTGCCCAGGACCAGAGCAACTTGGATCCTGGTGCCAGCTGTGTGCTTATTAGCCAGACAGCTTTAGCCAGGTCTCTTTCCTGCCCTAACACAAGGGGCTGATTCTGGCCCCGATCGGCCTCAAGGTTGTTGCAAGGACCAGTTGAGTAGAGGAGTCCAACCGTGTTTGTATACAAATATGCCCCGATTCAGTTCAGGATATGTATATAGAGTGCTACCTGCAGACTAGGCTGTGGATTAGTAGTATTCCT
Organism: Lemur catta; assembly: GCF_020740605.2. Lineage (NCBI taxonomy): Eukaryota > Metazoa > Chordata > Mammalia > Primates > Lemuridae > Lemur > Lemur catta. The sequence goes on from NC_059142.1 coordinate 39,505,939, forward strand.
AATAAAATATGGTCAATCATCTTTTGAGGAATATATTCCTGTAAGTTTTTTTAATCCTTCCTCACTCCCCACTTAATGCTGTGACTTAGAATTGAGGGTGCAGGGGAGTTGGGGCGAGGAGGCCAGCCTCGGACCCCAGCCCAGCCAGACCCTAGGCAGTTTCTGATCTTCCTGTACCCCATCCCCTAGGCCTGTTTTCTCCTCTGTAGCCTGGTCCCCAAAAACCACCAGGGTGCTTTGTGGTGGGAAATAGCAGAGACCAAAACAGGGGACTGAAAGCAAAGAAACCCCAAATTTGACATATCCGGGTAGTTGTGTTATCCGGAGCCACGACCACAGTCACCTCTGCCCCCAGCCCAACTCTGACACCCGTCCCTCCTCCAAGGGTGCCCTTTGCCCATCCTGGGAAAGCTTCAGGCTCCTCCCCTCCCCCACTGCATCTCAAAGGGAGAGTGAGCACAAAGAAATGGAGAGAAACCCAGACAGAATCAAACACAGAACCAGATAGAGACCCAGAGAGAAAGAATCAAAGCAAGAGGAGGGAACATGCCACGAAAGACATGGGGATTCAGGGCTCTAGAGACAGAGACCGAATGTGGGAGAGCCAGCAGCTGGCCCAAGGAGCAGCGCTGGACATAGGGTGAGGGTGGCGGGGCACAGGCAGGCTCTGAAGACACTAATGCATACCCTATAAGGCCAACCCTTCCAGTTCTGTTCACTGGCACCTCAGTGCTAGATTTTTAGGACTCAAAACTACCCACACCCTAGCCAAGCCAAACCCAACCCGCCAGATGTTGGTGGGTGGGGCTGCCCACTGGAGCAGCAGGCCCCTGCAGGCCCCGGGGAGGAGTCTGGAGAGGCGGCTGCCTGGAAGGGGGCAGGCAGGGCCCCCACTCTTAAGTGGATGCCCTATGCCACCCCAACTCCCAGGTGCCCAGATGTGAGTGCATGGCCAAGGTGGTCCTCTGCCTCCAGACCTTGCTGAGAGGACTTGGAAATGCAAGGAGTTTGCTCCCATCAACTGACTTCCATATCTGTCCCAAGGTTGGAGGGCACAGGTGCCAAGTGGGGCCCACCCATCATGTGGCAGTGAGTTTGGATCCGCCAGACTGTGTGACACTGGCCAAGTCACTTCCCCTCCCTGGCCTTTGTTTTCCCATTTGTAAAATCTTCTTCATGGTCACGTCCAGCTCTGACACTTGACTCTTATTCCAGGTGAGCCCCTAGCTGTGTCTGACCCTCCCCTGTCCAATCCATTTCACAGAACAGGGAAAGGCAGGGAGGGACTCTGCTTCCTCTTCTCAGCCCCTGCAGAGCAGCTGGGAAGCAAGGCTTCCCTAAATGCTCCACACACCCCCTTACAGTTTTCAATTCCTTCCTTCGTGATCCTGCCAACTAAGACACTACGACCACACATGGAAGGTGGGGAGAACCCAGACATTCCGGCTACTGCAGCTTTAAACTTCATTTATTCTCTGAAGAATGAAACAGGGGGAGGTAGTGAGGGGCAAGAAGGGAGAGTAGGCGTGGGGGAAATGGAGAGAAAAGGGCAGATCCAAGCAGGATTTTCAGGGGGAGGGAGGGAGGCAGATGAGAATGATTCCCCCCAGGACACGCAGTCTTGGCCCTGCTGGGCTGTGAGTGGGCAGCAGCAGGGCTGGCCTGTCCCCTGGTGCTGCCAATATCAGCTGCCAGGCAGGGGGGAGGCCCAGAGGAGAGGGACGCTGGGCAAAGGGAATGGGAGGCTGCCAGCCCAGCCTTGCCCAACCTCTTGGGCCTTGTGGTGGTGGGCGGGGGGGGGGGGGGGCTCTTGGGGAGGGGACTGTGACCCAGGCAAGGCTCCAGGGAGGATGTTCACTGCTGTGGCAAGGCCTATAGGCAGTAGTGTGGCTGGCAGGATTGGAGACAGCCCCTCCCTGGACTTTTCTGAAGGTAGGATCAGCCTCAGATGCCATTGGGCGGGAGCACATGGAGGAGCTGGACAGTTTATGGGCCACAGTCTGTTGGGTAGGGCGAGTGCCCACTGTGTGGCCCTGGGCAAGCCCTTTCCTCTCCCTGGACTTCCATTCCTTACCTGCAAAATTGTGGAGGGGGGAGAGAGGTTGAAATATGACTGCCAAGGTTCCTTCCTGTTCCTCCTCCACAGGTGATTTTAGGTGGTGGGAGGGATGGAAGGAGGGAGGTGGGTGTTGCGGGGCTGCGCTTGGCCTCTCTGAAATCCCCAGTCCTTCCACTCCCTAGGGCTTTGCCTCCGAGGTCACAAAAGCTGTGGCCCCCAATCCACATACACACACACACACGTTTACTTTTTAAATCTGGAGACTCGAAAGATGACACACGCCAGAGCTGGAGGGCATCTGCAAGGAGCGGACCCTTCCCTCCTCCCTCTTAACACATGGGAAAACTGAGGCCCTGGTTTGGGATTTCCCGGCCCTCCCACTCCGTCCTCCGGCCTCTTGCCCGCCAGGGTCCTGGGACGCTTCCGCAGAGCCGCAGGCGAGCGCAGGCTGGGGCTCCCGGGGGTCCCCGCCGTCGGGGCAGCCCCTTCGCCCGGCGCCGCCCCGCCCCGCCTCGCCGCCCGCCCGGCCCGGCCGCCGCCGCCGCGCACTCGCCGGGAGCCAGCGACCGAGGGCGGAGGCGGGGAGGGAGCGACCGAGGCTGGGAGGGGTGTTGGCGAGCGCTCTCGCGCTGTGTATGGTCTATCGGAGGCAGCTGACCTTTGAGGAGGAAATCGCTGCTCTCTGCTCCTTCCTGTAGTAACAGCCTTCGCCGCCGCCGCCGCCGCCGCCAGGAGCCCGGGCCGGAGCGAGAGCCGCGGGGCGCAGAGCCGGCCCGGCTGCCGACGGCTCGGCCCCACCAGGTGGGTGGCGGCGCGGTGCATCCCGGGCGGCGCGCGCAGAGGGGACACTCGCCTCCCGCCCCTGCGCCGCGCCCCAGCCCCCTGGCACCCTTGCACCCCGGGGCCCGACGGCTGGGCGCAGGGCAGGGATCAGTCCCCGGCGCCACCGGGAGGGAGTTTCGGCGCAGCGCGGGCTAAGGACGAGGGACGAGGGACGGGGATGAAGGGAGGCGGCCAAGAGTGGGCACTGTCCCTGCGCGCGATGGAGAGAGCGCTGGAACACAGTTGAGGGGCGCGGCCGGAGGGGGTGGCGTCGACCCCCCCAACCCTGTCTCCAACAGCCCCAGCCACGTGCCCGCGAGGGCCAAGCCGTCAAGTGGGCGCCTTCGCTGCGTTGCCGTAACTTTGGCTTGGAAGATCTCCCCTTCCCAGAAGCTGCGACTCGGGATCCTAGGCAGGGTGGGGGGATTCTTGCAGCCCTCTCCAGAGGGCCTGTGGGCCTCCACTGTCAAGTTTCTCTTTCATTTTCTAGCCTCCCCACCCCCTCTCCCCGGGAAGCCCCGTGGGGCCAGGAGAGAGGAAGACAGGGAGGGCACCTGCCTCTCGAGAGCCCCCCTCCACCCCAGCTTCAGCGGGTTCCTTGTGGGAGGAGACGAGTGCCTTTCCCTTCCTCACCATCCGTGTTCCCGCACAGGAAAGCGTGTCTGCGGGAGGGGAGGGGCCTGGCCTGACCGCGGTCCAGGGATGGGTAGGCATGGCAGGGCCTCTGCCCGGGAGGTGCCTCTTCAGCCCTCTGCTCGTCCTAGGTGAACGGCCATGGCGGGCTGGATTCAGGCCCAGCAGCTGCAGGGAGATGCGCTGCGCCAGATGCAGGTGCTGTACGGGCAGCACTTCCCCATCGAGGTCCGGCACTACTTGGCACAGTGGATTGAGAGCCAGCCATGGTAGATGCCCCCTGCCCTGTGCCCTCCTCTGCAGGTCCCTACTGTCCAGGCCCCTTGGCCACTATTCTACTCATTATGGTTTGGTGTGACTCTGGTCCTGTCTTCTGTGCCCAAGGGGCGGTGTCCCTGGGAAAGGGGAAGAGGGAAAGGGGAGTCTGGGAGGACAGAGAGGATGTTTCCAGACTTTGGTGCCTGTGGAGTTGCCAAGAACAAGTCTTGTGGGCCCTGGACTGCCCTTAGTCACGAGCCTGGGATTTCCACTTCACTCTTGCTGCCTGACCTCCTTAACCAAGGAGGTGCCGCAGCAGATTTCCCTCTCCTGCCCTGCCCCAAGGGATGCCATTGACCTGGACAATCCCCAGGACCAAGCCCAGGCCACCCAGCTCCTGGAGGGCCTGGTGCAAGAGCTGCAGAAGAAGGCGGAGCACCAGGTGGGGGAAGATGGGTTTTTACTGAAGATCAAGCTGGGGCACTACGCCACGCAGCTCCAGGTGGGTGTGGACCCGGGGCCACCTGCAGGGAGGCAGCGTCTGTTCTTCTCCTTACAGCATCAGAACCCCTGGGTTTTTTCCTGGCCTGGCCACTGACTCACCATATGACCATGAGCTTATTGGCAACTTTTCTTCAATTTCCCCCACCCCCTCTTTCTAAATCAGACCTGTCCTTTAGCATATTACAAAGCGAGGGTGGGTGGTGGTTGTTCCCAGCAGAAGGGGGATGGGCGAACTGACATTATGGACAGATGAGGCAGAAGGGATGGAGGTGGACTGAGTTAGGGTTCCTTTGTTGGAGAAAGGAAGACTGGCAGATTCTAGAAATGAGGGAAGGGGCAACGAGACCTCCCTCTTGGGCTCTTTTAAAGGCAGGAGGGGAGTAGAGCTGCCCTGGAGGCAAGAGCTGGACACAAGGGCTTCAATTTAGGGTTTAGAAATAGGATGTACCTTCTCCTTTACACAGGAGGTGGGGGGAGCATGGAGGAAGAGAGGGAGTTTTGTGGAAGCAGGAAAGGGGTGTGGGTGGTAATCAGAGTCAAGCATTTATTGGAACTCACTTGTGTTTCTTAGAGAGCCCTTCTTAGACACAAACAACAGAACGCTGGGGAAATAAAAGTCCATCCCAGAAGAGGGAGGAAACAGGATAAACCGGAGGGGAAGCCAAATAGGAGCCCAGGGTCAGGGGTATAGTAGAAACTACCTTGACCTTGGCCTCAGATGCCCTGAGTATAAAGTCATCTGCTCACTTACTTGGTTGTCTTTGGACAAACATGTAACCTCTCTGAGCACCAGTTTTCTCATCTGTGAAGCAGGGATTACAGTTTCTGCTTATGTCATGGGGTTTCCATGCTGTGAGAGTCAGAGGAGATGATAGATTGGAAGTGCTTTGTAAACTGTGGGTTTCTGATTCACTGCAAACCAAATATGAAGATCTGGGAGGGGAAATCAAGGAAAGAAGAGACAGAGGTGTCCCGAGCCTTCCTCCGAGGCTCCCTGGGGAAGCTGAGGCAGAGGCTGAGGGAGAGGAAGGGGTGGGCATGGCATGGGGACAGGCATGGCTGGGGCAGAGGGTGGCCGCTGGGAGCTGCTCTTGGGCTTTTTCAGAACACGTATGACCGCTGCCCCATGGAGCTGGTCCGCTGCATCCGGCACATTCTGTACAATGAACAGAGGCTGGTCCGAGAAGCCAACAATGTGAGTGTCCCGTGGTATGGGGAGGGGAGTTGGGAGGTCCTTCCATATGCCTTTCTGTCCAGATACAACTGTGTTTACATAAAACACTGGCATGAGGAGAGCACCAAAGAAATAGAGGACAGGAGCAAGTGTGAGAGGCAGCATTACATGGTGGTGTGGAGTGACCCCCCTGGGTCCAGTCCCACTTACTAGCTGTGTGACCTGAGCAAGTTACTTAAGCTCTCTGAATCTCTGTTTCTTCTATTGTAAAACAGGGCCAGTAATAGTACCTACCTTATAGGGTTACTATGAGGATTAAATGAGATACTATGTGGGCCAAGGATAGACAAACCAACCGACTGAATAGAAAAGCAGGCCCTAAACACACGTACACACACACACACATGCACGCACATAGACACACTCCTGGAAACTCCATCTGTGTCAGAGATGACATTACCAATCGCCAGGGGAAAAGATTTGACATTCAATCAATGGGGCTGAGGCCAAAATGAAAAATGTACTCTGGTATGTCCGCAAGGAGGAACTGAGCGAGGCGGACTCAGAGAGGTGAGGCCCAGGGAGGGGGAACAGGACTCATCTCTCAAGTTCTGAAATCATGAGGGCGTTAACATCTGCATGGACAATGGTATAAGTGATGTATCATCTGCAGTAAAGCAAAATGAATTTCATACAGTGGTGTAGCAGTTAATAATCTTAGAATAGTGCCTAGAGCACTATTTATTATTATTTTATTATTTATTTATTTTTATTGTTGTGGACACTGATTTCAGGAACTTTACAGTTTGCTCAGTAAACATTTATTGAGGTCCTATTGTGTGTCTGATGCTGGACTAGGACTACAGAAACAGATAAAGGCCTGGTCCCTGCCCAGAAGGAATTCTGGTGATGATAGATTCTCTAAAGGTGAGCTGAGAGCTAAGGTGGCATATATGGAAAAGTACCTAACTCCGATTGGGGCCTGCTGGCAAGACAGTGTCCTGAGGACTGGGACATCTGAACTACAGTGGGGAAAGAGGGAGGGAAGGAGGAGGGATGAGTTTTCTAGTCAAAAGTGACAATAAGCTGGGTGCAATGGTACATAACTGTAATCCCAGCTACTTGGGAGGCTGAGGCAGAAGGATCCCTTGAGCCCAGGAGTTCAAGTCCAGTCTGAGCAACATAGTGAGACCCTGTCTCTTACAAAATAATGGTAATAACAACAGCATATTTGAGGGTGGGAAGGCACGAGCCATCTTATCACATTTGAAGTCTTGCAAGTAGTAAGAGTAACTGGGGTGAAGGAGCCAACTGTGGAGCTGCAATAGATAAAAACAGATAGAGGGGCAGAAGCCAGGTCACAAAGGTTCTTCCAGCATGACCCCTGTGTCCCTGACTTCCTGCAGTCACAGAGCTCCCTGTGAACGGACAAGCGGATTCAGCCCTGATTGAGAAATACCTGTTCATGGTGCCGGTGTTGTCTTGGTCTGAGGGACCATTCCTTCTCCCAGCCAGAGAGCTGTTCTTGAACACCCTGATGTGCTAGACCTTGGGGGTTCTGTGCTGCACGGGACAGACAAGGTCTGAGCACTTGAGGGCCTCACATCCTCGGGCAGGGAGACAGACCAGAAACAAGTAAACAAATACAAGAACAAGACACTTTCAGATAAGAGCAGTACTACTGCGAATTGGCCCATCAGAGAAAGCCCCTCTGAAAAGGTACCAGTTCAAGTGCTTGCCTCGGGAGGATTTGGTGCCAGAATGTTCCAGACTGATGGAACAACAAGTGCAAAGGCCCCGAGGCAGGAACATGTCTGTGTGTTCAGGGAATAGAAACAGAAAGCACACATAGCTGGCGTGCTTGGGCAGCAGGGAAGCGGGAGGTGGAAGCAGGCAGGGGCTACCAGCCAGGACCGCAGACGCTGTGGGAAGGAGTTTGCATTTTATCCTGTGAACAGTTCATTGGAAAGTCCCCTGTCGGCCAGGTGTTGAAGGAATGGCTGGATCCAAGGAGGCCTTGTTGATAGCTCCTCGTCACTTCATTTTTGGGTCTACAGGGCACCTGTGGGAGGTTCTACCTCTTCCCACTTCCTCAGTTATAAGGAGGTCTTGGGTGAGGCCGCAGATGACATGTGTTCGTGCAGCCCTGTTCCCCTCCACTTCCCCAGAACCTACCACGGCCGTGGCCTTGGGTCAGTGAATGGATGTGGGATAAGGGGGCCGTCATCCTTAGTAGGGAAACCCATAGGACACCTGGGACGTGTCGAGCACTAGTTGTTCTGTGGGCAATTAGATGGACCCTGTTTGGAACACTCTAGTGGAGGCCAGATCTGAAATAGAAGTTTGTACCCCGAAGGTGCCATTATCGGCAAGCTCACTTGTTTTTGCTCTCTTTCCCCTTTCCACCCCAATTCTGGCCAATGACTATCCTTCTGACTCAGAGAACTCTCCCTTCTCACCCTAGATTTGGAATTTGGGGTTTGTAATATCAGCGCTCCCCAAAGCCTGAGGTTTTCTCCCATCCTCTCTGCCCGGCGCGCTGCCTCTCGTGACTGCCGCTCTGTCTGTCTCCAGTGCAGCTCTCCTGCTGGGATCCTGGTTGACGCCATGTCCCAGAAACACCTTCAGATCAACCAGACGTTTGAGGAGCTGCGACTGGTCACGCAGGACACAGAGAATGAGCTGAAGAAGCTGCAGCAGACGCAGGAGTACTTCATCATCCAGTACCAGGAGAGCCTGAGGATCCAGGGTGAGGAGGGGCGGCGCTGCCGTGTGCTGCGGGGTGGGAGCGAGGAACATTCTTTGAGCTCCTGCAGGGTAGGGACTGGGGCGCTACCCATCTCCTCAACATCTTGCCCAAAGCCAGGTGGAAAGAATGGCTCCCAGAGATTGAGCCCCTGCTGTGGGCCAGACTTTAGGCTAAGCCCTTTGTGTGCATTATTTAATGCAACCCTCACAACAAACATATGAAGTGGATAGTTTATGTTATCCCCACTTTGCAGATGGTAACACTGAGGTTCAAAGAGAACAAATAACTTGGCCTAGGTTGCCTGTAAGTTGCAGAACTGGATCTCAACTAGAGATATGTCATAAAATCCCTGTACTGTACTAACCAATATCCTCTCCTTAATTTTAGGTATTTAAAGAATATCTGAATAAATATGAGCAAAGTGTTTCCTAACTCACGGGAGGGCTTGGGCTGGGAGTCTCGTGGTTGAACCAGGCTGGGCCAGGGGTGCACCTTCTTGAGCCTCACAGATGGGATGCAGACTTGGGGGACAGGGTGACAGTGGAAAATTCTCCTATATCCTAGGTCTGTAGTTTGCCAATAGTTGTAAAGATAATAAGGATGTGGGGATAGAAAAAAATTCCCTCCCAAGGAATTAACCCCAGGTACAATTTGAGGAGTCTTGAGACATGGCCCATCTCCTTCCCACTCCAGACTGACCCCACAGATATGTCACCCCATCCTAGTGAGAATAAGAAGTATCAAATTGCCTTTTCCTTTGCTCTTTTTAGTCTGGTTTCTCAAGGTAAAATCTTAGATCATTAATTTTAGACCTTCTTTTCTAATATCTATATTCAAAGCTATAAATTTCCCTCTAAGCACTGCTTTAGCTACATCTCATAAATTTAGAAATGCTATGTTATTCACTTTGAACTATTTTATAATTTCTCTTGTGATTAATTCTTTTATCTATATGTTATTTAAAAATGTGTTTAATTTCTGTTTTCTTCTAGATGGCATATGGTTATTGATTTTAATATCATTATTGAATTCTACTGTGATCAGAGAACATACTTTGTATGATCTCAGTTCTTACAAATTTCTTGAGACTTGTTTTGTGGTCCAGCATGTGCTCTATCTTGGTGAAAACATGCACTTGAAAAGAATGTATGTTCTGTAGTTATTTCATTCAAAAAATCAATAATAAATTCAATAATGTTAACATAAAAGGTAAAGTTTTACAAAAAACAAACAAACACAACATCTATTCATCTGTTTCAGGCTACTTTCCAAAACAAAACTTAGTGAATAGAGTGGCATTGCATTACATATTTGCAAATCTTTTTAATGTTAGGCTTAGTAAGAGATAGCTGGATCTTGCTTTCAAACTGTTGTAGTATAACACATCTTATAGTCTCTGGAAAACTCCATTGGATACTTATGTGATAGTAAGAGTGAGAGAGGCAAATAAGGTCTTATGAAAATAGTTTTGACTTTGTGGATACCTATAAGGATCTTAGGAACCCTCCAGGGATCCCTGGTCTATACTTTGAAAACCACCAATCTGTGTCTTTATTGATTTTTTTTTTCCTAATTGCTTTATCTGTTGCTAGAAGGGAGGTATCAAAATCTTCTATTATCATTGTGAAACTGTCTACTGCTCCAATTCTGTAAATATTTTCTTTACATATTTTTAAGATTTGCTATTAGATGTATCCACACTTATAATTATTTTGACTGTCTTATCAATTGACATCATAATCATATGAAATGTCTGTCTTAATCTATGTAATATTCTTTGTCTTGAAATCTACTTTATTAGATATTAATATAACTAACTCAGCTGCCTTATTTTCCATTTCATATGGCATATCGTTATTCTTTTTAAAACAATTTTAAAATGTAGTTATCATATATTTGAGTCTTGCTTTGTATTTATTCTGACAATCACTGCTTTTAATAGAGATGATTAGTCCATTAACATTTAATGTAATAATTAATATAATTATATTGAGGCCTACTTTTTTAATATTTCTTTTCTGTTGTGTCCCTTTTTTTTTTTTTTTTTTTTGACAGAGTCTCGCTCTGTTGCCTGGGCTAGAGTGAGTGCCGTGGCGTCAGCCTAGCTCACAGCAACCTCAAACCTCTGGGCTTAAGCAATCCTACTGCCTCAGCCTCCCGAGTAGCTGGGACTACAGGCACGCGCCACCATGCCCAGCTAATTTTTTCTATATATACTTTTAGTTGGCCAGGTAATTTCTTTCTATTTTTAGTAGAGACGGGGTCTTGCTCTTGCTCAGGCTGATCTCGAACTCCTGACCTCGAGCGATCCACCCGCCTCGGCCTCCCAGAGTGCCATGAGCCACTGCGCCCGGCCTGTTATGTCCCTTTTTGATGTTTGTTCCTGTTCTTCCTTTTTTGCCTTTTTTTGATCACTTAAATTTTTTTTAAGTTCCATTTTTATTTAACTATTTAAGGTCTTTTCCTAACCCTGCCCTGTCAGGGCTTTCTATGCCCTGTGATGAGCACAATGCCTTAAACATCCCAGGTTTTGAGTAAATATGGGCAAGATGATCTAGCATATCTTCCTTCCATCTGAATTCACCCCAGAAGGACCTCAGAAAAAGGGCAGCCCCTTCTGTGCGTGGAAATAGAAGATTTCAGACCATTATTTCTGCCCAAGTCCTTTGACTGTTGACAGTATTTCTGAGCATGTACTTGGTTTTCTGTTTCCTGTGCGTGGGATTAGGTTTGGATTCTGGTTTTGTAGCCGTCGTACAGTGTCAGTTCAGTCTCCTTTATCGAGCTCATGAATCAGAGACACAGACTGGGGATCTGCCTGTGCCCGGGAAGGCTCAGCTCCCTCCAGGGGAGCAGAACAGCTGCCCCACGTCTCCCTGGCTTCCTGCCCAGAAGCTGCTGCAGATTTCCAGGAGGGACTAGGAGGGTCCTTGCAGGACCCCTGAGGTGGCCGTCCAGCCCACTCGGATACGCTCTGTGCCTGACGATGCTGTTCTGCTCAGCACCCTGCAGTGAGATGGGAACCATCTCTCTGAGTCCCAGGTCTGGGCTTTTCCTGGCTGTCTCGAGTTGCTTTTGTCTGTCCCAGCTGGTGCATTCCATGGGGCAGGGACAAGGTCAGTGCGACATGGCCCTCGGAGGCCAGCCAGGAACGAGACCAAGACGTGCCGACACGCACATCTTCTCGACTCAGCGGGGCGAGGACGTGGGCTGCTCAGAAAGGTTGTTGCTGGGAGCAGCAGTCCCGGCATCTGGGATGGTGCTTGTCTCTGTGAGGGAGGGATGGGCTGCAGGCTAGGGAGGGGCACAGGTGGCAGTAACTGTGGGAATGTCGGATTTCTTAGGCTGGGTTCTCCATGTGCAGGTGTTCCTTGTATTACTCTTTGCACCCTCCATGTGTCCTGAGTATTGCATGATAGATATTTTGAAAGAAGTTAACAAGGCCGCCCCACTCCCCGTTCCTGCCCTGGATGGGATTCCTCACACCAGTGTGGGGACAAGCTGCCCCCACCCTCGCTGTCCTCAGGGGATCCTGCTGCTTCTCTGTCCCCCGTGGGCCCTGGACACTCTCCCTTCTCTGTCCGTCTGTCTCTGAGCTCACAGCGACCAGCCTGGACAGACGTGTCAGGCGCCTTCCAGCACCTGGAGAAACTCCTTCCCAGGGGACAGCGCTGAGCTCAGGGGACAAAGCAGAGCCGCTGGGGCAGGGGCCTCCCCGGGGAGCTTTGCTGTGGGTAGGAGGGGGCTGAGCAGCCTCTGGTCTCTGTCACCCTTTCATTCCCGTCCGGTCGCCCGTGACCGAGAAGGACAATCTCACACAGACTCGCGCCTGCCGGGCTGTTTCTCGAGCGTCTTCTGTTTCATCACTTATTTCACCTTCAGCTGCCCTCTGAGGCAGGTGCCGCCATTCTCCCAATTTACATGCGGGGAGACCGAGGCACGGGAAAGTAAAGCGATTTGCCCACGTTCGCCCAGCTAGTGAGAGTGGCGGGCGCACTTCCCACCTGGGCAGCCGGGCTCCAGGCTGGGCCCGTGAGAGGGGTTGGCAGCCCCTGTGGGGCAGTGGCAGGCGGGAGACGGGCAGGACTCGCCCTGGGCTGCACTGCGAGTGCCCCGGGGGCAGCTCAGAGTGAGGGGGCCGGTGACAGGGCCCAGGGCTGCCTTCTGAGCCGTTCACCTCGGCAGCCCGGCTGTCAGGAACCCCGACTTGCCCTTGACGGGATGTCTGAGCCCCTGAGGGTCCTGCCGCGGAACAGTGAGTGGGCTCCTCTGGCTCCTGCCGGATGCTGGGCGCTGACGGCCGTGGTGTCCCGTCCCCTCCTCTAGCTCAGTTTGCCCAGCTGGCCCAGCTGAGCCCCCAGGAGCGCCTGAGCCGGGAGACGGCCCTGCAGCAGAAGCAGGTGTCCCTGGAGGCCTGGCTGCAGCGCGAGGCCCAGACGCTGCAGCAGTACCGCGTGGTGAGTGGGGTGCCGGGTCCCTCCTCCCAGGCATGGAGCGCCACGTCCTGAGTCTCTGGGACCCGACAGAGGGTAGAGTCAGGATGAGAGCCGGACCCAGGAGAGCAGGGGTCCAGATCCGTCTTTCCTGGGGCGGGTGTGAGGGGGAGCAGGTCGGGGGAGGCCTGGGCCCGGGCCCTGCCATTTCTGAGCGGGGCCTTGCAGAGTTGTCTGTGGGAGCCCAGCAGGGCCTGCTGTCCCCACCTTTCTGCAGGAGCTGGCCGAGAAGCACCAGAAGACCCTGCAGCTGCTGCGGAAGCAGCAGACCATCATTCTGGACGACGAGCTGATCCAGTGGAAGCGGCGGCAGCAGCTGGCCGGGAACGGCGGGCCCCCCGAGGGCAGCCTGGACGTGCTGCAGTCCTGGTAATGGGCACGGCTGGCGCGTGGGGCAGGCAGGGGCCGGGGGGTGGCACCAGCTGCTTCTGCCTCCTGCGCCGGCACGTGCAGCATGCCCCCCGCCCCCCCAGCCTTGTGACAGCTCTTATTTCACCAGCGGGCCTGGCTCCTGATACAGACCTTGGTCCCCCATCAGTGCCACCTCCCCCAGGAGGGGAGTCACTGTCCTGGGGAACAGGGCAGGGCTGGCGTGTGCAGAGTGTGACTCGGGCTGGTTGGGCCTAAGTCAGGGTCACCCTGCTGTGTATTTCTCTGCACTTCTGGAAGGCAGGGAGCTCTGCTCTGCGCCAGTGGGCTGGAGGTGCGGGGAAAGCACAACGCCTGGTGCTGGGTGAGGGTGGAGCTGTGTCTTGGGGGTTCTCCCCAGACCTGGAGCCTCCCAGGCTCTGGCCTGGGGTCTGGGGGAGAAGCCATCGTCCTCCTGTTGGCCTTGGGGCTCCCGTGCAGGTGTGAGAAGTTGGCTGAGATCATCTGGCAGAACCGGCAGCAGATCCGCAGGGCTGAGCACCTCTGCCAGCAGCTGCCCATCCCCGGGCCAGTGGAGGAGATGCTGGCCGAGGTCAATGCCACCATCACAGACATCATCTCAGCCCTGGTGACCAGGTGACTGCTGCCTCTCGGCTATACCCAGCGGGGCAGGGCCAGCTCCCATTGCGGGGGTTATGGGGTGTGAGGGCAGCAGGGCTTTCCAGACCAGGAGCTCTGCTTCCCTCCTGTCTCTGTCTGCCTCGCCCCTGCCCGCTCCACCTCCAGTTGCTGTGGCTGCTGGCACCGCCCTTGCCCAGTGTGTATTGTGGACACTGTAAGAGGTGCCCTCAGGCCCTGCAGCCCCTGCCAGCTGCTGAGTCCCTGTCCCTCCCTCTCCCCAGCATCTCCTGCCTCCTGGGGGGCAGCGCTGTGCCACGTGCTGTTCCTTCACCTGCTGAGCCCGTGGGAGGCAGCCCCCGCCCCTGCCCCCGACACCCAGAGGGCCCTGGAGCCCTTTCCCTGAGCCAGCATCTCATGGTCCGTGTGGCCACTGTGTCCCCGCAGCACGTTCATCATCGAGAAGCAGCCCCCTCAGGTCCTGAAGACCCAGACCAAGTTCGCAGCCACCGTGCGCCTGCTGGTGGGCGGGAAGCTGAATGTGCACATGAACCCCCCCCAGGTGAAGGCCACCATCATCAGCGAGCAGCAGGCCAAGTCCCTGCTCAAGAACGAGAACACCCGCAAGTAATTGTGCCGCTTCTCGCTCCCACTGCCTGCCTCTCCCCGAGCTCGGGTTTGGGGGCTGCTTCTATTCTATAGCTGTTGGGGTCCTATGTGGTTGGGGACAGTCCTGCCTCCCTCCCTTTTGGTCTCCCTAGTTTACTCTGTTCCTGTACATAGATGTTCCCCAACTTACAATGTGGTTACATCCGGATAAACCCATTGTAAGTTGAAAAAATTGTTAAGTCAAAAACGCATTTAGGACACCTAAACACGCAACGTGATAGCTTAGCCCAGCCTTAAATGTGCTTAGAACGCTTACACTAGCCTACAGCTGGGCAAAAGCATCTGGCAACATAGTCCACTGCAGGGTATTGGTGGTTTGCCTGGCGATCACACAGGCGAGTGGAGCTGCGGCTCGCTGCCACCGCTGGCATCAGAGAGACTAAGTTCCGCCTTCTGCTGAGTGGCCTTCGCGCCATGGTAAAATTGAAGAATTGTAAGTGGATTCATCATACATCAAGGACACAGGGTATATACTACACTCTTCGGGTTCAGAGGCCTTCCCCAGGCCTTGCCTGTGCCCTGCACATAGTAGGTCAGTAGTATTTTGCTGCTTAATGTTCCAGTACCTGTGCTAAGCAGTGGGGACGCAACTGTGATCCCGGCAGAACTTAGCTCTCTCCTTGCCCAAGCTGTGGACTAGCAGAGTAGGCAGCAGACAGTGAGAAACGAGTACTGGGGAAGCCGTGTGACCAGGGAGATTCACAGGGCATGCGGAAGGCGTCAGGGGGCAGGAATGAAGAAAGGACAATTAGTCTCAGGCTACCAGCTGAATGGAGGTAGCTAGTGACGGGGTGGAGAGAGCATGTGCCGTGAGCTGAGGGAGGAGTACAGAGAAAGAATATAGTGGCCGAGAAGGGGGTGGAGGGGGCCAGGGTCAGGGCAGGTCTGCCACAAAGTATGCAGTGGATGAATGAATGAGTGAGTTGAATGAGTGATGTAGGAGACTTGGTTCCTCCTTTGTCATCCAATTAAAAATGTTTACTGAGTGCTTGCCACGTGGTCTGGGGATACGATGAAGAAGAATATGAACAAGGCTCCCACTCTCTTAGAGCCTGCATTGTAGCTGGGGAGAAAGACAATAATGCACTTTGAAAAATAAGGCAGCGCCAACAAGTGATAAACTCCAGAAAGAAAATGAAAACATGCCGGGCGCGGTGGCTCACGTCTGTAATCTTAGCACTCTGGGAGGCTGCGGTGGGAGGATCACTTGAAGTCAGGAGTTCAAGACCAGTCTAAGCAAGAGTGAGACCCCATCTCTACTAAAAATAGAAAGAAGTTAGCTGGACAATTAAAATATGTAGAAAAAATTAGCCGGGCATGGTGGCGCATGCCTGTAGTCCCAGCTACTCAGGAGGCTAAAGCCAGGAGGATTGCTCGAGCCCAGGAGTTTGAGGTTGCTGTGAGCCAGGCTGACGCCGCGGCACTCACTCTAGCCCAGGCAACAGAGTGAGACACTGTCTCAGAAAAAAAAAAAAAAAAAGAAAATTAAAATAGGCCACTATCCTGGCATCTGGATGTGTGTTCGGGGCGGGGTTGGTGGAGGCCAGTGTGGTGGGCAACAGTAGGTAGGTGGACGAGGGGCCCGTTTCTGAGGGGATCTCTGAGCTGAGACCCAAAGGAGGAGGAGGTCGGGAGTGTTTAGGGTGACAGGAAGAGCAAGTGCAAAGGTCCTGAGGTGGGCACCAAGCTTGGCCTGTTCAGCAGCCAGCCAAGGCCGGCATGGTTTTCGTGTGCAGAGTGAGAGGAGAGGAGCTCAGCGAGGCCAGGAAGGTGAGCAAGGGTTGATCACAGGTGTCCTCATAAGCTGTGGCTAAGAATTTTAAGTGCACCAGGAGCTACCAGAAGCCCACAGAGGTCCCACAGCAATCTTGGTGCCCAAGGAATTTCAGGCTAATCACAGAGGTCCAGACCCCCACCCTTGGAGGACCTGGTCTTGGGTACTCTCAGGCTGATGGACAGAGAGACACTGAGGAATGTTCTTGGGGGTGGAGGGCACAGGCCACTGGCAGGGCTGACCAGGGGAAGACCCCAGCCCAAGGCACGGAGGGGACCGTGCTCCTAGCCCGGACCCACGTGGAGCTGGGCCTCCCCTGTCCTTTGCAGCGAGTGCAGCGGGGAGATCCTGAACAACTGCTGCGTGATGGAGTACCACCAGGCCACGGGCACCCTCAGCGCCCACTTCAGAAACATGGTGAGGACAGCGCCTGGCTCTGGAGGGAAGGTCTGCCCAGAGCTGAGTCCTTGTAAGCCGCCGCCATCTCCCTGTCCCCCTCTGACCTCCCGCTCTGTAGTCACTGAAGAGGATCAAGCGTGCTGACCGGCGGGGCGCAGAGTCTGTGACGGAGGAGAAGTTCACTGTCCTGTTTGAGTCTCAGTTCAGTGTTGGCAGCAATGAGCTTGTGTTCCAGGTCAAGGTGAGTGTCCCCAGCCCTTCCATCCCTGCAGGTCCCCCAGAGAGGCGAAGGGGTCTGGCTGGGGCCACCTGCCTGGTTCGGGGAGGCCAGAGTGCTGTGAGTCCTCACGTGAGTCTCTGTCCAGTGACCCTGTGATGCTGAGAAACCCGCTTTAACTCTGCGGGTACCTGTGTGCTAAGTTGTCATCTGGGACTAGCGCACACAATTGAGGCAATGGGCTCAGAAGAAATAGGTTGTGTTTTTTTGTTTGCTTGTGCCTAGGTTTGTTGGGAGGGGCTGTGGTTGGCACTATGGGTGAGGCAGGAGGGCTGGTGTCTTGCCTAAGTGGAGAACAGATGGTGGTCATACCCCCTCAACTGTCATTCCTTTGACTCCCGTAGACTCTGTCCCTACCAGTGGTTGTCATCGTCCATGGCAGCCAGGACCACAATGCCACAGCCACCGTGCTATGGGACAACGCCTTTGCTGAGCCGGTGAGGCCCCTTGGGACCCCCACCTCGGCCCCCCAGGTCCCAGGCCTCTCCTGGGGTCAACCCCAATCCTCCTGAGCCCCTATTGAGTGGTCGTTCCCCACCCAGGACAGACCAGACCTAGGGTGAGCCAGGAAGGGCACCTGCCCTCGGGCGTGTCATTGGGCTCTGCCTGGGTTGCGGGTTTCTGGATTGGAGTCTCCGGGTTCTGGGGACCTGGTCTCGGATCTTCCTTCAGCTGTGGCTGGGGTCCCGGGTCTCTAGCCTGCATGCTCAGCCCTCGTCTGCCCCGCCCCCACTTCCTTTCCCCTGTGTTTGTGTCACCTTTCTAGATCTTTCTCAGTGTCCCCGTCTCTTGGTGTCTGTGTATCTCCTGTGTGTGTGCATGTGTAAACATTCCCAACTCCCTCCATCTGCCTTTTCCCCCGCTCTTCCCTCCCTCTCAGGGCAGGGTGCCATTTGCGGTGCCCGACAAAGTGCTGTGGCCGCAGCTGTGCGAGGCGCTCAACATGAAATTCAAGGCCGAAGTGCAGAGCAACCGGGGCCTGACCAAGGAGAACCTCGTGTTCCTGGCGCAGAAACTGTTCAACAGCAGCAGTAGCCACCTCGAGGACTACAACAGCATGTCCGTGTCCTGGTCCCAGTTCAACAGGGTGAGGAGCCCGGGCCCTCAGCTGCCCGCCCTGGCCCACGGGGTCCTGTCCCTGCCCTGCCTCCCAGACAGGTTACTGCCCAGAGCCTAGCAGCCCACCCTCCACGCCAACCACCCTCTCCCACCACTGGGAGAAACGGGGGCTCGTACACCTGAGAAACGCAGGCGGGGGCTGCGGGAACTGTGCTCCGCCATGAGAGCCGGAGTGGGATGACAGAAGGACCCAGAGCCCAGGGAGTCGGGATCCACAGACTCTAGTCTCCTAGACCTGTTCACTGATTTGCCAGGCCCCTTCCTTGCTCCGTGCCTCCGTTTCCCCATCTGTAAAATGAGGGGATGGGGCAGGAATGACTCTGCAGGTACCGTCCTCACACCTGCCACTCCTACCCGGGGGATTGTCTCGGGCGCCTGTGTCGTAGGATTGGCGTGAGGTTATTCTCTGGGTCCCGAGGACCCGAGTTTGCAGAACGCCAGGGTGTAGGGGCGAGTTGGGGTGAGGAATTAGGAGAAGGCTGGGTGGGGACAAGAGGGCACTGACTTTCCTGGGCCACCTGTGACCCGGGACAGCAGCCCTGACTCGGGGTTTCCTGGGGGCCCCCAGGAGAACTTGCCGGGCTGGAACTACACCTTCTGGCAGTGGTTCGACGGGGTGATGGAGGTGCTGAAGAAGCACCACAAGCCCCACTGGAATGACGGGTGAGGAACGGGGCGGGGAGCCGGCCTTGGGCTTGGGGACAGTGGCTGCTGGCCCAAGCAGTGACACTCAATGCTCTGTGCACCAGGGCCATCCTCGGCTTTGTCAATAAGCAGCAGGCCCACGACCTGCTCATCAACAAGCCCGACGGGACCTTCTTGCTGCGCTTTAGCGACTCAGAAATCGGGGGCATCACCATTGCCTGGAAGTTTGACTCCCGTGAGTGCCACTTTTGCCCACCTGCGGCCTCAGAGCCCTGGCCCCCGTCCCCTTGCTCCCCTCCCTCTGTCCCTCGGGCCTGCATCCTGAGAAGGTGCCCACCGGGAAAGCTCGGGGCTGCGCTTAGTGTGGGGAGTTCTGCTTGGAAATGTGCTCCCTTTCTATCATTTTCCATTTGGGAGAACGTAAAATCGCCACCCCGTGGACTCCACACCTCCTGGGCCGAGTCCTCCGGCAGCTTCATGCTCTCGCCTCTGCCACCACCGGCCTGTCCGTATCTACTCGCCCAGGTGCCGAGTAGCACGTTCCCGCGGCGCAGGCTGGTAACAGCCCGGATTTCTCTCAAGTCGGCCTTAAACCCCCACAACCTGGCCCTCCTCCTGCTGGCAGTGGTTGTGGGAATGAAGTTGTCCTTTTCGCAGCGGACCGTAACCTGTGGAACCTGAAACCGTTCACCACTCGGGATTTCTCCATCAGGTCCCTGGCTGACCGGCTTGGGGACCTGAGCTATCTCATCTACGTGTTTCCTGACCGCCCCAAGGATGAGGTCTTCTCCAAGTACTACACTCCTGTGCTCGGTGGGTCCCCCTGGGCTCTCCCCCAGCCCAGAAACGGAGCCCATGGGCTGGGCAGGGGGTGCTCCCCAAGAAGAGCCCGGGGCTATTTCCCCTGTGGGTTTTGGCCCATGGATGGTGGGGAGGATTTGTGGGCTCTCAGCTGAGGAGAGGGAAAGTGAAACCCATCCCAGCTCGCTTGTGGGCAAAGTGAAAGCTGCGTGGATTCTCACTTCTACACCCTCGCAGGGAGCTGGGCAGTCCCGCCCAGTCCCTGCTCTGCTCCCACCTCCACTCCCCACCCTCACACCTCCCCCCAAGTTGAGCGTGGGATGAAAGAAGCATAGGTTTTTCCTCTTCTGCCTGTCCCAGATCCATTGGTTGGGTTTGCTTCTAGTTTGGCAGGGGTGGGGGCAGGGAGAGAGAAAGCAAACGGCCAGAAAAGGAACCAGGAGCAGGACTGGGGTTGAAGCTGGGGTCTCGGGGACCCTCAGACTGGATCCATCAGCAGGTGTTTTTGGGGAGTCCTTGGGAAATCTCATCCCTGCTGAGGCCCCAGGGTGGTGTGGGCAGGAGGCAGACTGCAGAGGGGTGGGCTTCCACCCCACCTGGGACTTCCCAGAGAGTTTGGTTCTCACCACTGTCCTCCCCTTGGCAGTTAAAGCAGGTGACGGATACGTGAAGCCACAGATCAAGCAAGTGGTCCCTGAGTAAGTGTCCAGGGCCCGGCTCTGGCTCTCCTCCCGCCTGCCTCCTCCCCAGGCACTGCCGTCCCTCCTGTTCTGGGACCCCACATTCCGTACCCCATCCCCCGGGGAAAGCTGACTCAGCCCAGGGGAGGGACCTGGGCTTGGTCGTGCTGTGGCCTGTACCCAGGGCCCAGTCCTGCAGCCAGAGCCCCAGGCCTGAGAAAGACATAAAGATGTCCCCCAAGCCCCTCCCCAAGTTGGGCTTCCCTGGCGGCTGAGGCTCTGTCCTGCTTCCTCCTGCAGGTTTGTGAACGTGTCTGCGGACGCCGGGGCCAGCACCACATACATGGACCAGGCGCCCTCCCCATCTGTGTGCCCCCAGGCTCACTATAACATGTACCCACAGAAGTAG
This sequence comes from Lemur catta, assembly GCF_020740605.2. NCBI lineage: Eukaryota > Metazoa > Chordata > Mammalia > Primates > Lemuridae > Lemur > Lemur catta. Next base: position 39,526,391 of record NC_059142.1, read on the forward strand.
GTGGTGTTCTTAGGGGGGGCCCTCGCCCCAGGCTGGCCCCCTGCAGGGCTGGTGGGCAAAGGGATCCTGGGCTCTTCTAGGTCCAAGCGGGGCCGGGGTGCTGGGAAAGCAAGCTGAGCCAGGAAAACACACAGAGCATTTTGAAGCTAGACATGGCAGGAGCTGGTCCTCACTACAGTACTGACCAGCTGGGTGACCTCGGATGAATGATAGGGCCTCTTTGATGCTCAGTGTCCTCATCTGTAAAATGGAGGCAGGAACACCTACCTCGTGAGGTGGGGTGAGGGTTACATGAGACAGTGCAGGCAAATTATTCGCACAGGGAGGCTGTTGTGAGGGCTGGATACAGGCAGTTATTTATGGGGTGGTTCTCCATAAGAGTCAGGTGGGAATGGGGTAAAAACCAAATTCTGTTCCGGGAGTCACAAAGACCCAGATTCCAATCCTGACCCCACCACCTACAGCCAGGTGGCCCCGAGCAAGTTTCCTAACATGGTGTAGTCTGTTTCCTCCTCTATAAAGTGGGGTGAATGCCTACATTATGGGTGGCTGTGACAACTGCAGTCCTGTGGTTATACGCCCAGCCCGCTGTAGGTGCTTGGTGAATGGTGTGGTGCCTAGTTTCAGTGAATAGCATCGCAGATGGCCAGGGCTCATTGGCCCAGCCATGTGGCTTTACAGATGAGGACAAGGAGAGAGGGGGAGTGGATTTCCTAAGATCATTCGATGAGGTGTGAGTAGACTGGGGCGTCTCCCCAGGAGCCAGTGGCTGACCACTACCCAGCTTGAGGGTGTGTGGCCAGGACGAGTCCTATTCTCATGAGACTGGCTTGAGTGGGGAGCAGGAGGGGCTGCCCCCCAGGGTTGGGGCTGCGAGACGTGCCAGTTGCCTCTGACATCCTTCTCTCCCTACCAGCCCTGACCCTGCCCTTGAGCAGGACGGAGAATTTGACCTGGATGAGAGCATGGATGTAGCCCGGCACGTGGAGGAGCTCTTGCGCCGACCCATGGACAATCTTGGCCCTCGCCTCTCCCCCACTGCTGTTCTCTTCACTCCTGCCAGAGGCTCCCTCTCATGAATGTTCGAATCCCACGCTTCCCTTGGGAAAGGATATTCAATGTGAAGAGCTCGTGTTAATTGTGATTTTAGAATTGCTGTGCATACTGATGCCTTTGCAGGCAGCACGGGACGCGTGCGTTTGTGTGTGCTTGTGCACGAGGCGTGCCTGCCGTGCCGGCAGTCCTGGGGGGGATGTGCTGCAGCCGCCGCGGCCCTTCCTCAGATCCAGGCATCCAGGAGCCGGCTGGGTCTGTGTCTGTCGTGGAGAGACCGAGCCTCTGTCACTGCGGGTGCTCAGTGCAGGCAAGCCTGTTCCTCCTGTGACTTTCGTCTGCTCTGTAGCTATTTGAACGAAATTATCCAAGAAGGGAAAGGAGAACAGAGTCTCTAAGCTAAAGTCTCACTCCTGAGCAGCTTTGCCCTCCCAAATGTGTGTATGTCTGTCCGTGCAGCTGTCCTTACGCACACGCGTTGGTCTAATTGATTCTTTCCCTCAGGAGGGAGGGTGGGGCTTGTTTTTGAGTAATATTTTATACTTTAGTGAATGTGGACTCCAGACTTTGTGAGAACTGGGAGTTTGGGCCGCGGCCATGTCCTGAACATGGTAGAGCTGGGTTGAGTCAAGTCAAGGCTGTCTGGGCTGCTCTGAGTACTTACTTGGTCTCTTGTCCTTGAACCAGGAGGTTGGGTGTTTCAAGTCTGCCCCCAAAAATTCCACCAGGGATCCCCTCCCCTCCTGGAGGTCAGGCCTGACCTTGTTTCTTTGGCTTTTTGTTTATAACCTTGCTTTCTGGAGAGGAGAGAAAGACTGGTCTAGGACATGGTGGGCGAACAGGGGACCTGGGACTTGCAGAGCTGATCCCTCCCTCCTGGAAAAAAAAACTGCATCAAGAGACAAGTGGCCAAGCAGCCACTTGCTGCGTGCCTGTGGAATCTGGAGTGAGGGGTAAAAGCTGATCTCGCTGGGCTCCCCTGGGAGGTGGGACTCGGACGAGGCCTCCACTGTTGCGTAACTGGCTGTGGTCTGAGGCAGCCTTGCTCCCGCCCCACACGACCCGCAGCCAGGGGCAGCTGACCGCAGGAGCCCGGGAGTCCCAGGCTGAAACATCTCTGAAGGGAGGCGGAGACGAGAAGAGGGAGTCTTTTGTAGTTTGTACAAAGACCACACATTTGTATAAGTGTTTTTGAATAAAATGTTTTTTTTTTTTTCATAACTCTGCTGTGGCTCCAGGTTTGGGGAGCTGGCAGCGCTGGGGATCCCTGGAGCTGGAGTCGTTTGTTCCTTCCCTCCCTAGCATTAACTTTTAGCCTGAAGTGACAACTCTGCTCCCTTTTCTGTGGTTTTAAGGGTGCTAACCACCCCTGGAATACTGTCAGTGCTTCTCAGAAGGCTAAGGAACTAGGTTAGGGGCCACATCTTCCCAAGAAAGCAGGATACTTGAGGTTTTTCAGGAAAAGACAGGAACCCCAGGGCCGGGCAGGACCGTGGTCTGGCCTCTCCCCAGCAGCTACCGCAGTAAGTGGTCTCAAAGCTGGGGGCTGAGGGCCAGCGCCAAGGTGGCTCTCCACCCTCTGGGGCCGGGCAGCTGTGTGGACCACAGCAGCAGTCCCATCCTCCCTGGCCTCTTCCAGGGACCAGCAGGTGGCACCATCCAGCAGCTGCTGTGTTTTCAAACAGCTGACCCTGAGGGAGGCCGGGTGGAGGCAGGAGGACCAGTCTCCCATTTGGACACCCTGGCGCCAAGCTGCAGCCAGTCCGGGGCGTCCCTGGGGACCTTGGGGTGGGGGCTGGGGGAGTGAGGCCCTGCGGGCAGGTTTCTTCAGCGCTGGAGGAGGGCAGGGGCCCGGGGCTGGCGGGGGTGGCGGGGAGGGAAGCGGGCGCCCGCAGCACTAATCTCCGCTTCCATCTCTGCGAGGGAAGGCGCTCGAAAGCGCTCACGTCTCAGGCAGCGCCGGTCTCCATGGCGCTGGCTGGAGGGCAGGGGGTGGGGAGAAGCTGAGCTGAAGTAGCTGAGGTCGCAGCCCGCTTCCCTGAATTATCACTGCCCACTGCCCAGGGCCCCACGGTGACCAGCCAGTGAAATGTCTACGTGCTGTCCCCACCGTGAACTGAAGTGATAAAGGCACCAACTGTGGAAGGGGAGGCACTGGGGGCTGGGGTGGGAGTATCTACACCCCAACCCCTATAGGTAGCTTATCATCTGACCCCAGAAGGACACAGCAGCTCGGGGAGGGAGGGGCTAGGGAAGCCTCCACTGACACTGCTGGCCCTGAACTATGACCCCTTGCTTCTCCAGGTACCAGGCTGGTGGCTGACACAAGGTGGGGGGCCTGCGTCAGCTCAGGAATGAGGGGCTAAGGCAGCGCCTCCTCTCAAGACCCTTTCTGCTCCTAGCCCAGGCCCGACCCATGTGTGAGGTCCCCTCAGAGCTTGCAGGGGAAAAGGGAGCCTCCACCAGCCAGACAGAGCTGCCATGCTATCAGATGGTTCCTATATAACTTTTATTTCTGGAAGTTAAAGTAGATACAGCAATATACAAAAAAAAAAAAAAAACCACAATAATATAAATTTTTACACTATGAAGTATACATTGGAATTTGAATGCAGGGGCCAGGACAGCAGCTTACAAACCACCTTGTAGGTAGGTTAAGCGATCACGGGAATGCCTGGGCCGGGCGGGGGTGGGGAGAAAGCGGGCAGGTCCTGAGGACTCTCTTCTTTAAGGGAGGGGAACAAGTCTCAGCTCCTCTCAGAACTGTTGCCACAATCAGAGTTAAAACCAGATATACATGCTACCTACAGCCATGAACTTGACAGTGTCTGCTCCGGAGAAGCCCAAACCCTTGCCCTAGATCCCTGTGACTGAAACCCAATGGTAAGCCCAAGCCTCACCTTTCTAGATACTCTGTCAGCTTATGAGTTAAGCTTATCATGTACTAAAGAGTGTTGCTGGAGAAAGGAGAACTCTGTGTCACACATCAACCCTTTCCAAGCAGGAGGACAGCAATGGCCGTGGGGAATCCTGTTCGTCTTAGAGAGAAGGTCCTCTCCTCCCTAATTCAGAAGCTAGCTAATTTGGGTCTAACTAACAGAATTCCATGCCAACTCTGATCAACTGAGGCAAAGTGGTTTTGTGTCACCAAATTTAGCCATGCCTCTGGGTCAGAGAGGCCAACCTAGCACATGCTAAGTATTCCAAAATGCACGGTAAAGGCAAGCTGAGTGGCTGAGGCATAGGCCATGCGGAAGGTCATAGGTTGTTCTGCCTCACCTATAGGGCCCCTGTGGGAGGCCGGCTGTATACCCCTACATGAGGGGCAGACCTCGGGTTTATCAGTGAGCCTTCACCCTGCATTGGCCAAGCAAAGAGGCGATTACAGGTGCTGCTGGGAATCACCAAGAAACTGGGGTAAGAACCGTATTCCCTGAGCTCAACTAGACACTTCGCTGGGGCCCCATAGTCTGAGTCATGTTCGACCTACAACTCTCTTCTCCCTCTTCTTTCATGAGGTCCTGAGACCAGGATTCCCAAAACAATAGGACAAGCGACCTTTTAGACACTGGAAGGCTCCATGCCACTCGCACGGTCAGGCAGGCTGAGGGGGAAGGAAGCAGAATCATCCTGGCCCTGGCAAGGCACCCACAGAAACCGCCCCAGCTCCGTTCCGAACTAGGAGCTGAGGTCCACGGAAGCAGGGAGTAAGGTTGTCGGCACCCTCTGCCCAGCCTTACCCACCAAAAGGCCAACATATTATGGGGAAAATAAAAATCTGTTTATAAAAAAAGACTAAAATGCTTAGGTTCTCCCCAAACCTTCCTATTTCAATAGCAAAGCCTAGGCCACAGCTTCAGATGTCTTTTAAGAGTTTAATCTGAAGCCAATCTCGGGAATTACATAAATTATCAGCCTTAAGAAAGCTGAATGCTTAAAGCACCAAGGAGGCTGTTAACTGAGTTTTCTTAAATACAGAAAGGCTACGCTGATACAATGTTTTTTGCCCTTTAATTATTCTTATTTTTTAATTTAAAAAGAAACGTAGGGCTTAGATAGTCCTATCTTCTATTTGGATGTTAGCAAGGTTAAAAGTGCAATGCCAGGAGTACGTAGCTACAGGCAGCCTGTGGCATTAGCTTACAGAAACAGGCAGAAGGATGCCACTGGCACCAGGAGGCACTTGTCTAACAACAACAACAAACAGCTGCTGAGAAAGGAGGGCAAGGGAACAAAAAACACAAGACATTTCCTTTTTCTCCCTCAGCCACCTCCTTTCCACATCCCCTGATCACGGTCTCAGAGAACACATTCTTATTTGCATTTAGATAAAAGCGTATCACCCACATTCACTCATTTCTCTATTTTAAAAAGTGCCCAGATTGCTCAAAGATAGCAGGAGATAAAAAAAAAAAAAATCTGGAACCACAAAGTGAGGAGTCTCAGATGATCTGGGGTTTGGCTGTGTAAGGGGTGGCAGAACACAGGTAGGCGCCTCGGTCCTATCTCTCTGCAGCTTCCGTTCTCAGCTCCTCACATGGGGGAGGTAGCGCACTCCGAGGTCAACTCCATGTCAAATGTGAGGGACTCTGGAGGGACAGACAGGGAAAGCCAGTTCAGTCGCCTGCCCTCTGCAGCTGGCTGGGCACACCCCCAGCCCCTCAGAGGACAGGACTCAGGCCACCACTGCTATCTAGTCTCCTGCCCTGTAAGGCCAAGGCAGGCTCAGGAAAGTCAGATTTGCTCTTCTCCCTACAGGGCCTTGCCCTCTGGAAGGGCTCCTTCCTGCCTCAACGCAGTCCCAGCTCCATGTTTAAAGATCTAAGGCTGCCTGTCTAACACAGCGGCCTCAAGCCACACACGGCTACTGACTTGAAATGTGGCTCGTCCAAGCCGAGACGTGCTGTGGCTGTCAAAAGCCCAGTGGACTTCAAAGTCTTAGTATGAAATGACAGTATGTTGGGTTTACTGGGTTAGATACGTTGTGAAAATTAACCTATTTCTAATGTGGCTACTAGAACATTTGCACTTACACGCGTGGCATGCGTTCCATTTCTGTTGGAGAGCGCTGCTCTAGAACCTCCCCTACCGTTCTGGGTTACCAACTCTTAGCTCTGCACATGTGAGCACCACACAAAGGGGACTGACTTCCCTCGTAGGACAATGTCTGCCAAGCACATACTTACCAAACTGCCCTCCTGCTGAGGGTTCAGCACCTTCACCATTATTTCCAAACTGCATCAATGAATCTAAAGTGCGGGGGGACATCGGCAGGTCAATGGTATTGCTGCAGGTCGTTCTGTAGGAAATGGGGAGCAGCACAGGAGGGGGAAGGGCCGGGTTGACAAGACACAATGGAGGAAAAAAAAAAAGAACAAAACACACACACACAAGCCATCAAACTCTGGTCTCCAACGGAAAAATAAAAGCTCAAGCTTTTTAAACACACAAGGCCACTTTGAGTACTAAACATAGCCCAGGGGCTTCCAACCCTGCACAGGATAACTCTTACCCCCTGTCCTATTCCCAGGGATAACTGAGGACATTAGAAATGAAGGCAAAGTTGGGAAGGGAAGCCACTTACGGGGTCACGCAGATGAACTTGGTCTTCAGGTATGGGGCAGCACCTGGGAAAAAGAAAACGGGGCTTACTGACTGTGGTCTCCCTCTGCGTACAGGGCAGGAGGAAGCCGTCTGCCTCACCAGGGCTGATTGAAACTCACTCCATCCTTACACAGAGATTGTCTGGAAACCTCCATCTGCCCCACAGGGTTGCCCACCCCCATCGTATACTATTTGATGTCCTAGGCACTTGCAGCTTTGAAGTTCAATTCTTCCCACAAAGCTTTCCTGAGCTGCAGACACTTTTCAGCATACCCTTGTTCCACCTGAGCCTAAACTAATGTCACCCATGTGTTCATTCTTTCCCTAGATTATGCAAACGTTTAACCGTTTCCATGTGGTCTGAGGATTCTATTCTGGCCTGGTCGTATCTCTTAGATAACTCCTGTGCATACAGGAGCCAAACCTATGCAGCCTTTGCATGGTGTCCAGCACAGACACCAACATCCTCGTGTCTTTAAAGAACATGGAGGCTGCTGATGCTCGTGGTTCCAAAGCCGAGGGTTAGACCTTCTATCAGCACTAATCTCACTTTTTTAGATGAGGGCATTAGAACCGCCTGGTTGGATAAATCATCAGATAAAAAGCACCCTCTATATATATACAGGGAAGATGACTTTGTGGTACAGTACAATCCATTCAGCTAGGAGACAGGAGACCAGTATGTCTGTAATAGCTAAGAGACCTGGCCAAGGAGCTTTCTCTCTCATGCATAAAATAAGAGGGAGGGGGAAGAAGGAGGTGCCAGCTGTCTATGATCCCTGTCATTTATAATTCCTGTTCTATAGTTAGAAATATGAGGACTAGAATAAATTAATTTTAGACCCTGAATGCTTGCACCAAGAAGTCAAGGAGCCTTGGGGACGCTGGCATGAAATCTGGGAATTCAGATGAACAAACCACTTAAGAGGCGTGGGGCAGGGTGGGGCGAGAGAAGCGCAGTCAGGAAGCGTGGGGCTTAGAGAGAAATGGTGGGATCGAAAGCATGACGACCATCTGAGAGAAGGCATCGTGGAGCGGCTCTTGGACTGCCATCTGAGGTTATTTTTCGCAAAGAAACAGATTAATTCAGTGCAAAATCCAAAGGAACTCCTGAGGCAAGGTTCTAGTTCTATAAATCCAACCATTTTGACCCAGACCTGAGGGGAGCTGACACCCTAGACAAAAAAGGGTTTAATTCTCCAGGGATGGAGATAGCTGAGAAAAAACAGCTTCAGCCTGAGATGGGACAGTAGAAGCAAAGGAGAACTAAGGCTAAAAGCCAATTTACGTGTGGCTTCACGCAAGGTTGTAAATGCACTTCATCTCACTTGTACGTGGCTCAGAATCTGCCCCTGAAGCCATAAGGAAATACTGTGTGGGCTTTCGATGGAGAAGTATGGCAGAGAGAAGAGCCCTGGAGAGGGGATCTCTCTCTGAGAGTCTCAGGCCATAATACTCTTGCAGTGGAAACAGAGGAAAGGGTTGCAGGCTCATCTCCCTGAAGATTCCCACGTTAGCACGGGGCCCCCAGCTGCACCCCACTGCCAGGCTCACACCGAGCCCTCGGTGCCAGCTCCTCACACTCGTCCCTCCACCAGGCAGGCCAACCACTCGGGTCACCAGTTCCTTTCTCGTGATTAGCGCCCGCCGTGCCCCTGGGAAGGCACTGATGTTTCCAGGCAGGAAAGGACCTTGCCTCCCAGCGCATGGGAGGGGAGATGGTAATGGAGGATGCAGCCTCAGCCTGGGTGGGATCTTGAATGCAAAATTAGTCAAAACGACCAGCACTTGGACCTCAATGTCCCCTGCAGAAGGAACAAAAAGTAGTGTGGCAGGGGCTGATAAACAGATCTCCCAACCGAAGCACACGTGGACAGAGAGATAAGCAGCAGACAGGAAGTGAGAGCTAAACTCTTCTAAGCATGAACAAAACTCAGCACTAGAACAAAGGAGCAAGGAAAGTCAATTGTCAGTTAGCTCAAATTTCCTCTTCCAAGGCTCATTCTTCCCCACCCCAAGAAATTCCTCGGAAGGAATTCCTCAGAAAAAGTAGGAGGGACATTGGGGGGGGGGGTGTGCGCTCACGTGTGTGCGGGTATGCGTGTGCTATTTGGACAAAAACAGTTTTTTAAAAAGCAACTGGGGCAGAGAAGGATCACTTTAAAGAGCCCACTGCTGGCTCTATGATTAAGAAAAGTTAACTAAAGACAAAGAATGACAAATCAGAGACTCCTCATCAGGATCTGGACAGAGAACCCAGACAGTCAAAGTAGCAAGTTGCTGAACGGGAACAGGTCCGGGCTGCCCCTCCACACTGAGGATAGCCCCAGAGACTATAAGTTTAATGTAAAATAATTCATATATAACATATAAATACATATCCTCTCACACGTTAAAAAGTATCTTGCTGCGCACGGTGGCTCACCCCTGTAATCCCAGCACGCTGGGAGGCCAAGGCAGGAGGATGGCTTGAGACCAGGATATTGAGACGAGCCTGGGCAACATAGTGAAATTCCATCTCTACAAAAAGTTTAAAAATTAGCTGGACATGGTAGTGTGCACCTATAGTCCTAGCTACTGAGGAAGCTGAGGTAGGAGGATCCCTTGAGCCCAGGAGTTAAGGCTGCTGCGAGCTATGATTGTGCCACTGCACTCTAGTCTGGGCGACAGAGTGAGACCTTGTCTCAAAAAAAAAAAAAAAGAGAAATCTGCCCGGGCGTGGTGGCTCACGCCTATAATCCTAGCACCCTCGGAGGCCGAGGCAGGTGGATTGTTTGAGCTCAGGAGTTCGAGACCAGCCTGAGTAAGAGCAAGACCGTCTCTACTAAAAATAGAAAGAAATTATATGGACAGGTAAAAATATATATATATAGAAAAATTAGCCGGGCATGGTGGTGCATGCCTGTAGTCCCAGCTACTCGGGAGGCTGAGGCAGGAGGATCACTTGAGCCCAGGAGTTTGAGGTTGCTGTGAGCTAGGCTGATGCCACAGCACTCTAGCCCGGGCAAAAAGAGTGAGACTCTGTCTCAAAAAAAAAAAAAAAAAGAGAGAAATCTTATTTTCAATAGCTGCACATTCTAAATACCAACTCCACACCCCTCCAACCAGTCAGTCTTTCCCTTCAAACACAATGCTCCCCGTCCTCCAATGGTGCTAACAATCATTTCTTCCAGAAAGGGTTCCTTCAGTCACTTGACACCACATACGTGGTTCAGTGATGGGGGAAAGTATGCTGGACTGAGGTCTGGGTCTCACCCCTTGCAGCGTCTACTAACAAGCACTGCGCTAGCTGGGCATCCTGGTGCTAAGCAACCCTGTCCTCATTATCTCTTCCCAGTGTCTTGGGCATGTTTGGGGCATGTGTACTATTTCCCCCTTAAAACTCATGCACTCCCTGCAGGGCAGGGACTAGTGACTGATTCTTCTCTTCTCTCAAATCCCATTAGTCAACCCAAAAAGCACTCACTACAAAGTTCTTTCCCATTGGGAGGAATAAGGATTCCACAGGTTATGCAGTCTATCCCTGAAGGATCCTGCAATTTCCAACTTTTCCCAAGAATTAAATGCCAGGAACATGGAAAATCAACAACTACCTGGGTCAGCTTCAGGATGCTCCTGGCTCTCGGGCCGACAATATTTCCCAAATGCCTCCTCCTTAGGAATGTCGGGGTACAGATAGACCAGCGGAGACACGAGGATACTGGTAGCGTCCATGATCTTATAGCCCATGATGATTTCAGCAAATGACATGTTGTTCAGCTGCTGCTTGGTATATGGTTCCACCGACTGGATCTGGGTCTTACCTGTCATGGGATACGGGAAGGAAAGATGGCTGGGTAATCTCAGAGAAAACTGTTTTCTGCCTCAACAGGGGAAGACTTAGGCCAGCCTGGCACTCGAGACCCTGAATATCCTGCCGGGTGGCCTGGCATTGTAGAAATGTCCAGGCTGCCTTCTAATTTGGAAGAGGCTATCCTGTTGGGTCACAGGCAATAAACTTGAAGATAACGACTTGCATAAGATATATTAACAGGGTAAGTAAGAAAGGGGATGAAGAATAAAAGTTAAATTGCAAATTTCTAGACAAACATCCACCACTGGAGCAAGCAAAACAAACTGGCAAACCAATCCTTCCGCTGCAAGAATTCAGAGGAAAGAAGTCACCCCCAAGTCTCAGTGAGGCAGGGGAGCCGAGGCCATCTCCTCCCACTAGGGGGCAGTAGGTGCTTGGAACTAGTAGCAGCCCTGAGGCGGCAACACCAGCCACCAGGTGGGGTCGGGGAGCCAAGCTTACCGCTGATGTCCTTCTCCACCCAGGTGAAGGTGACTCCTCCTTCTTTGCTGCTTTCACTGAATCTTAGCAGGAAGGTGCCTGGGGGCTTGGTGCTCAAGATGGCCCGCTCCCGATCCTTACTGATGAAGCCCATTATGTACCTGGAGCCAAAGCGGAGGTACGACACTGTTTGGGCAAACAGGGTTTCCCCCGCTGCTGGCTAGCTGAGAGAGCAGGTGAGACTTGGTTACACCTGTGCACTGTCTGCCAGACACAGGAGTTTCAACCTACCCTTCATTCCAAAGGGCGAGGATGTACTTTTTCACAAGGTCAATGATATTGTCCAGCCAGACCCAGAAGGAGAAGCCCTTGCCAGCCATGTTTTCCTGGAGAAAAGAATGATGAGAAAGCCAAGGCTACCGCTGCCCCAGCCCTTCCCTTCCTTGGGGCACAGTGCATCACAATCCTCAGGCCCATCTACCTTCGGGCAGGCCCTACTGACCGCTGGACCAAGAGTGCAGGGCCTTCAAGCCCAGAGCCCTCCATGACAACCTTGCAGACTGCATTCTCACTCCCAAGAAGTGACCACAAGGATTTAACAAGATTTCTTACTTTGCAAAATTTAGCCCATGTGATCTGGCACCCTGAATAGTTCACACCAGGTCCTGAAGGAAAAGAAAAGAATAATGTAGTGAATTTTCAGCTTTGAATCAAGATGGTATTTCTTAAAACACAACACACATTTCTCCCACAATCGGCCATGACACCACTGGCTCTCATGTATGTGAAGGTCGCCAGCGTGTATATGCCATGCACAAACAAAACCCCACGCCCCAATCCCATCATATGCCCTGCCTGCATTTTATAGCACAGCAGAGGCAGTGGGTGTGTAGCGAGTCCCTCTGCTCTCCCCAGCCTCATGCGGTGGGCTGGGAGCAGCAGCACACACTAGCAGGCTGACAGCTGGTGTTAGAAGGTCATATTTGGTGGTGGCAGCTTTATTAGGACAAAGCTAATTATAGTACGGGTAGAACATAAAACAGTCTACTACTTTTTTTTTCCCCAGGGGAGAAAAATTAAAAACTAGCCTACAGTTTATTGAAGAAATGGACAGGGAATGTGAAGGATTTAGCTCCCTCTAAAATGCTCTTAAAAGATCTGAGGTTAGACAGAGTGGTAGCCTAGAAGGGCAAGGAAGACAGAGACTAGGGGAAAAGAAATCTGTCTCCCACCTCAAATAAATGACCATTGGGATACAAACTGCCGCTGCGGCCTGCCTCCCCGGCCTGACACCTTGCTCAAGGCAGATGCTCAGTAAACCTGGCCTGAATGAACAGCCTCACGGGCCAGATCCCTTTTCTGAGGAAGGTAGGAGGGAGGAGCAGGTAAAATACAGACCCAAGAGTTTCTCCGCCAGCGTAGTCAACTGCTCGATGCTCAGCCCTCGCTTCGTAGTGGAGGAGAACTGCCAGCTCAGCACCTCGGCCACCTGATCCCACGTTCCGATTGGGGGCTTGGTGAAAAAGTTCACGTTCTATGGAAAATAACATATTTGCTCATTCAGATGAGAGATGGCGCTAACGACCTGCACTAGTACCAAGAGATCACAGGAGGACGGGGCACTAACCTTGGGGTTGTTGGTCAGCATGTTATACCACAGGATTGACGCCCAGGCGTTTGGCATCTGACAGATGTTGGAGATCACCACAACTGGCAAGGAGTGGGTCTGTGGAGTCAGTGGGGAATGAGTCGGGGAGGCAGGGGGGCTGCCTCAAAAGTCTCTTCATCCATATCTTGCAGGGCTCAGAATAAAGGGATATACCACCAACCACACCTGCTGCCAACTCTAGGCGAGGAGTGTAACTGAGTCAGCTCAACGTCCAGAGTGGAGAGAATGCTGAACACCGGCCACAGGACGCAGGCTGCTATCTGATCATGAACATTCAGGTACAAAGTCTGCCTTGCTCAAAGCTTGACCCATCGGTCATGGAGTCCCTATTTCTAAGACTTGGAAGGCATTCTCCAAGAATTGAAGCTGTATCTTCCCATGGAAAAGAAAGGTCTCAGAAATCAAAGACTAAGAGTCCTGCTTTTCCAGGTATATCTTAATTTAAAATTCAAGAAAGTTGGGAAAAGAGAATGTATAAATACCACGATCTTCTGTATATAAAAACATTGGCTGCTAAGACTCTTTTGCCCAAACTTTATAAAGTCAGTCCTAATCAATTTCTGAGTATAGATTTTCATCTTGAATTTGCTGAAAGCTGAGTACACATGTATCTTCTAAGCACTATAGCAGGACTTTATTCTCAGAAGGGATACCAAGGATTTTTTTGGAGAAAAATAAGCAAAAATAAACATAGTACTTAGCAAACAGTAATCATTCCACTTTCTTTAGTAAAAAACCTACCAGAAGTTTTATCTACTGAGTCACCCTTGCACACAGACCCACGCTGATTCTGCTGCAGAACTCACCTCTAGGTCGATCTTGAGGCCTTGGTGATACACCTCAGTCTCAAAGGTGATCAGGTGCAGCTCCTCGGTCACAATTAGGGAGGCCTACAGCAATAGAAGGACACTCTTCCTCAGAGAGGATGGCATCCGGTGCTAACAGCCACAGCTGAGGAAAACTACATGCTACAGCCTTACTACAGCAAGAAGGGGAAGCCACCAGGGTGACCACAAACTGCCAGGGACACACCATGGAGCACATGCTCTCTTCAACACTGCCACCCTCCAATGCTATGTTCATCAGCCTAATCCTTTACTCCGTGTGTATGATAATATTACACAGATCCAATAGGATATTATAAAATGTGTGAGGCACAAAGAGTAACAATGAACACCTGTGAAACCACCACCTAGTTTAAAGAAGAAACCATTACCGCTGAAGTTCTCTAGGGGGCTTTCCCCAACCCTTTCCCTTTCCCTCCTCCCTTAGAAGTAACTGCTAATTTCAGCTGGGGATGGTCATGCAGGCCTGGGCCAGGAGTTCCAGACCTGGCTGGGCAACACAGTGAGCCCTGTCCCAAAACAAAAAAAAAGGTAACTGCTATTTTATCTTTTGGGTTTATCATTTCCTAGCTTTACCATATTTATTTCTCCAAACAATGTAGGTATTGTTTAGTTTGGGATGATTGTGAACCTTATACATATGTATTCTCTTATGACTCACTTTTCGCACAATGTGAAATGAATCCATGTGGTTGTGTCTGGAATTTATCCTTTTTCACAGCTGCATAGTATTCTATTGCATGACTACACCACAAACCATTCTAGTGTTGATAAGTATTTATGTGGGTTGTATTCAGAGCTTACAATCAGGCTGCTGTGACATTTTGTACAAGTCTCCTGACACACATGTGCAAAGATTTCTCTATTGTAAAATCCTGGGAATGGCAGTGTGGTTTACAGGGTATGTTCATTTTTTATGCCAAATTGTTTTCCAAAGTGACTGTAATAATTGCTAGTCACATCAGCAATATGGAAACCTTATTTTGAATAAGAATTACCAGTGAATTCTCAGAAATGGAATTCTAATTCCTTTTTAAAATACTTTTTCTGATTATAAAAGTAATAGATGCACCTTAAAATGAAAATATTACAGAGAGAATATAGAGTAGCCTCAGATATTAACAGCAGCACTAATACATAAGCACTGTTTGGTGTATATACCTCCAGAATTTTTTAATACATGTATATGAATACACATAAACAGTGTAGTGTATTTTTAAAATATACTAATCACATATTTTACATCTTGCTTTTTCTAAATAAACATGTCATACATTTTGCATATAGACTACTTCACTCCTTACTGTCAAGTATTATAAATTCTTTTTTTTTTTTTAAAGGACTGCTACATTTTATAGAAGAATGGCTCAGGGGATAAACATCAGAAAAAGAACAGGTGTCACAATTTTTTTAAATGACTGATAACTAGTTTGGGGGCACATTTATCTGTTAAAGTTTATTCTTGATACTAAGAATCCAATAATCTGAATTAATGAAAGGCAGAAAATAAATAAGGGGCACAAAGAACAAGACAAGCTTTTGTTTAATGGTTAACAAGGTTTGTTGCTTTTAAACCATCTATCACACCTAAGTGAAAAAACGCCAAACAGCATCAGCTGGCAGAAGTTGGAAGGGGAATTTGGAAAGTCCCCGGCAAGGTGGAAAGCTCCTTTTCTGCCAAATGGGTGGACATCTACTCAGCAAGGGACTTTCCACTTCTCCTTAGGAAGGAGCTAACTCCCAAACAATCATGGAAATGCTCCAAGCCAGAGATCTCCGTGGCACATGTAACTTCTGATCATGTCACTTTGGCTTTCAGAATGGCTACAGCTGAAATAGGCTGATGTTTCCAATTCTGGGCAATAAGAAGGGCTCTTTCTCCCCAGTTGGCTTTCACCCCCAACAAAACTTACGTCACAGTTGGCTCGGCCCCCATTCCCACATCGTTGCTCCCTCAGGGTCTGTAAGAAAAGACAAAGCCATCTGTCCCGGTGAGACTTTCCCCTACCCTGTCCCCCTCCCAGGTGCCCTTCATGAAGGGGAGTCTGGGCTCCTCCCACATACCAGGTGCTTGAATTCTGCAGAGAGGCTGCCATTGTTGGACTCTTCCATGTTCATCACTTTTGTGTTTGTGCCCAGAATGTTAAATTTCCGGGATCTGAATCACAGGAGACAAACCAACCACATAAGTGACTGAGTGGCCAGAGGATAAAGTTAGATTAAACAGAACAAAAGGAAGCCTCCAGGCTCAACTTACCCTCTGAGAGCTGCAACATCCCCAGAGTCTCTGTTAAGAACACAGACCATTGTTAATAAAATAGGTCCCATGTTTCTTCCAAAAGCCTACTTTGACTGCCTATTATTTACTGTCATGGGAAACTCCTGTGCTCCTGGGAATTTCTTTATTTTGTTACATTTTATATGTGCAACATAAAGCCCTATACATGCTTAAGAGTAGTAGGCACAGTTGACTGTCTCCCCAGTACTTACTTAACCCCTTCCTAACAGAACCTTGATTCTGCTCAAGTATCCTTCCCGTCTGCACCTGCAGGGGAATGCTGACCATTAAGTTCACCAGAACAGAGCATGCCACAGCAATGGTGCAGGGGTGAGGACACGACCTACATTGTCCCAATCAGACCAAAGGGAGGGAATTATACCCCAGCTCAATTTAGATTCCATAGCTTCAGCTGAACACATATAAGGAAGCATGTGGCCTTAACTGCTACAAGCAACCATGTAGCAACCCAAAAGGGAACTGTAGAGAGCAGGTGACACTTTTGACAGCAGAGAAGAGAGAGAGACAGGAGATGCTGGGTCCGTGAGGACATCATTGAGTCACTCACTGATTTCATCATCGTCAGGACCTTGCCCAAACTCTGCATTTCCAGTTATACTGGGTTTCAGATTTCCATATTACTTAAGCCACACTGGGTTTTCTGTAAAGGTGTGCTGTTACCTGTAACTAAGAGCACCCCCTCTGATAAAATTGGACATATTCTTCCTGGTGTGTTTACTCTTAACTCTGTGTTTTTGAATATATAGTTTTTTATATGGTCGCATTTCTAAGTCCTCCCTTTTTTAAAAATAATTTTGAGTATTGTATAAAAAGTCTATCTCCACTGCAACATATTAACCTATGCTTTTAGAATAGCTATTATTAAACAGAGTAATTTTTTATTATATATTTACTTATTCATTTTCAGAGATGGGGTCTTGCTCTGTCACTCAGGCTGTTGACAGTGCAGTGGCAGGATCATAGCTCACTGCAGCCTTGAACTCCTGGCTTCAAGTGATCTTCCTGCCTCAGCCTCCTGAGTAGCTGGGACTACACGTGTGAGCTACAATGCCTGGCACTATTATTTATTAAATAGTCCGTTCCATGTGAGTTTACAGATGAAAACTGATCAATTTTTAAATCATTCAGGAGACATCCTTCTATATATCACATTTTGGAACCTGACAGTCCTTGTTATCAGGAAGTTTTCCCTCATAATAGTAGTTTTGTTTTAAACAAGTAAATACATCTAGAATTTAATTTGATGGACTATAAAAAGTAAAATTCTAAACTTTCCACTCAAACCACTTACTAAATAATCCATCTTTTCCTCGTCAATTTGAGACACCACTTTAAACATATTAATTCCTTAATGTAAACCTGAGATCTATTTCTGAACTTTAGTGTTTTTTTTGTTTGTTTGTTTTGTTTTGTTTTGTTTTTGAGACAGAGTCTCGCTCTGTTGCCTGGGCTAGAGTGCCGTGGCGTCAGCCTAGCTCACAGCAAGCTCAAACTCCTGGGCTCAAGAGATCCTCCCAGCCTCTAAGTAGCTGGGACTACAGGCGCACACCACCAGACCTGGCTAATTTTTTCTATTTTTAGAGATGGGTTCTCACTCTTGCTCAAGCTGGTCTTAAACTTCTGAGCTCAAGCAATCCTCCTGCCTTGGCCTCCCAGAGTGCTAGGATTATAGGCATGAGCCACATCGCCCAGCCTGGACTTCAGATTTTATTTCAATGACCAATTAGTTTACTACTTCTCTAGTTACTAGTTTAGTAATACTCTAATTTAGTAACTGGAACTATGTGATACATTTTAATATCTGTCAGGGAAGCTTCCCATACCACACCCTCCCCCACCCCTCATTTTTATTTACTTAAAAAATTCTTTGGAAAGTGGAACAGTAGTTGCCAGGGACAAATGAAGAGCAGTTTTTCAATGGCTGTAGTTTCAGTTTTGCAAGACAAAAAAGTTCTGAAGACCCACTGCACAACAATGTGAATATACTTAACACTACTGAACTGTACACACTTAAAAATGGTTAACATGATAAATTTTATGTTGTGTTTTTTAACCACAAGTTAAAAATTTAAAAAAATAAAGTGGTTTACTATTCTTTGCTTACTTTGTCATCTAAGATATAACTTGAAAAGCATTTTATAGATGTTTAAAAATCCTATTGACATTTTGGTTGGTGCTACATTAACTGGGATGAATCAACATCTTTATAATAAAATTAAAAGTCTGCAATTCAGGAATATGATTTTTCTCATCAATTTAAAAAACAGCCCTCTCCCACTAAAATTTCACAGTTTTCTTCAAATAGATCCTAAATATTTTTAAGCTTATCACAATATATTTTTTACTTCTATTGCTTGTGAGATTATTTTTCTATTATAATTTTAATACATGATTAAAATTACCGATTATTTATTTATTAAATCTCCCACCTTTGTCAATTTCCTTATTTCATTAATAATTATTTTCCAGTTCATTCTCATGAAATTTCCTGATAATTACATTATCTAAAAATAAGTATAAGTTTTCTCTTTTCTAATCTCCTCAAAGGGTATGTGTATTTTAAATTCTGAAAGGCATCATCAAATTTTGAAAAGTATTTCATTATGTGGTAAATAAAGCATGGAACAATTAAAAAGGGTGGGGGGTGGATCCATTCTTTCCATATACAGTCATGCGATGCATAGCACCATTTGGGTCAATGACAAACGCATATACAGATGGTGGTCCTAGGCCGGGCACAGTAGCCCACGCCTGTAATCCTAGCACTTTGGGAGGTCAAGGTGGGAAGATCGCTTGAGGCCAAGAGTTCAAGATCAGCCTGAGTAACATAGCAAGCCCTTGTCTCTACAAAAAAAATAAATAAATAAATTAGCAGGGCATGGTGGTGTGTGCCTGTAGTCCCAGCTACTCAGAAGGCTAAGGCAAGAGGATCGCTTGAGCCCAGGAATTTGAGGTTGCTGTGAGCTATGATGACACCACTGTATTCTAGCCCAGGCAATAGAGCAAGACCCTGTCCCAACCAACAAACAACATAGCCTTTTCCTCTCCTCTAATTAATAAACAAAAAAAATGACAGTGGTCCCATAAGATGAATTCCTATCACCTAGTGATTTGTGTCACAATTGCCTATAGTATTCAGTACTGTAACATGCTGCACAGGTGTGTAGCCTAGGAATAAGAGGTGCACCATATAGCCTATGTGTGTAGCAGGATATATCATTTAAGTTTGTATACATACTGTACACTCCATGATGTTCAATGCATTTCTCAGAACGTGTCCGGTCATTAAGCAACACACGACTATATTCTCAGTTCTATTAATATATATAATATGCATAAATTACACGTATAAGTAAAAAACTAAAGAAAAAGAGGAAATGGTGGTCACAACAGCAATCACAACTCAAATCTGTACCACCAGCTTTGTGGTTTTGTTCAGGTATGTAAATGACAACGCACTGCAAGGTTTTTGAAAACTTTTGTTCATAAAATGAAGATCTCTGAATAGAGATAAAGTCTCTTGAGTTCAAATGGTGTCTGGCAAAGTTCTCATTTCTTTGTTCCTCATTTGAAAAAAAAAAGAAAGAAAAAGAGCTAAGATTAGGAGTACTTACTTGTCAATGCACACTTTAATTTTAAGCTGATAATTCAACTCGGGAAATTTGACCAGTAACCTATTTTTTAAAAAAAAAGTCCAGTTAAAAAAAGTCAGTAGGCTCCCCCCATAACCTCTTGTTGAAGAAATGTAAAAATCATAATTCTTCATTTCTAAGAGGTGGATAAATGACAATCCCAAATTCTTCCTCCAGCCAATACCATCGTTGACATCAAGTTGAACATAACCCCTTCAGGCCAAAAGGCACTGAAAAAAAGCCTAAGAACTCGGACAAAGTTGTTAGAGATTCACAAAAGGATGATAAGAGACATTTAATGAAAAATATTACAGGAACACATGCTCTACACCTGATAGTTTTTCTATTAAACCTGAAACCCCACACCGCACTAAGTTTCTGCGGAGGGAAATTTCACTGCAGAAGGGCAAAACCCCAGCATACCTGTTCTGACTTGAGTGTGAAAGTAACACTTCACCCACCTGCCCTGGGGCCTCTTAGCTTCTACATCACCAAGCCTTACTCTTTCCCTTAAAATCCTCAGAGAAAAGTAGACTCAAAGAACAGAAAATAACAGGACATTATTTTGTCCCTAGGGCAGAAGGAAAAGCTACGGCCTAAAACTCCAGGCCTGGAATCATAGGAACATGCCTGGGTAGCCTCAAAAAGATTACTGTTCTTTTGCTTTTGACATCAGAATCGATGAGTGAGTCGATATCATGCCAACAAATTCTACACCCACAACAATACTGCCTGTGACACCTGGAAAGAATAACCCCGGCCACCAACTCTGCTCTTACCCTACCAGTGTCCCTCAGTGAAATAAATACCAAAGCGTGGAAGTGCCGTGGCCCACCTGACTTTAGTAGTAAACTGGACACCGGTCTTGATGACCAACGGCCGGTCGGGATGCATGGGCATGCAGGGCTGCCGCTCAACCACGAAGGCACTGAAGGAAAAAGAACAGAGCTCACACGCGACTGCAGTGAGCGGTCGTCATCCCTCCTGTGAAGTCAGCCCATCTCTCACTTCAGAACGTGATTTTTCTTTTCATTGGGGAGTGGGGGTGGGAGGAGGGAAAGGGACAAGGGTTTTAAGTTACCTTTTCATCAAGTTTCTAAACAGTTCCACAATTCTCTCCTCCAGCATTGGTCTGTGCTGTACAATGGGGTCCCCTTTGTAGGAAACTTTCTGTTGCAACTCCTCCAGTTTCTTAATTTGTTGGCGGGTCTGAAGTTGAGATTCTGCTAATGAGGTTATCCTGCCAATAAATTAAACAAGTTACCAGCTACCTAAACGACTGCACACAGGTAAGTGGAAGAAAGGAAATGGAATACCATGGACAGAAATACCACTAAGAAGTCCCCTAGAATAAGAAAGGGAAACTTTTTTTTATTGTGGTAAAATATACATAGCATAAAATTTACCATTTTAACCTTCTTAAGTGTACATGACAGTTCAGTGGCATTAAGAAAAGGATAATTTATTTTGCCTTTTCTAAATTTTAATTTCAAGTTTTTAAGGCAGGGCTGGGCGTACAAGAATAAATGTTACAATTTATACCACGAGGAGGAAGCATCAATGAAGCGATCACTGGAAAGTGACAAGCATTGGCGCTCAGATACAGAGAACACGAAACATGGAACTTGGCACTTCCTTGCCTCATTCCAACTTGTCCACATGTACCAAAAATGTGCAGGCTGAGGAAAAAATAGGAGTAGACAGCCAAGAAGACTTGGGTTTGGGCCAGCTCCCCCGCCCACTGTCTGCAAGCTTGGCAGGCCCCTTCATCACTGAGGAACTTAGCGCCCCTCCGCATGACGAGAAGGGGTAGAACTGCCCGATGTCCAGTTAACATCAACATCAGTGGATGAAAGGACATGACATTATGTTTCAAAATATTATCACAGCATGTAGAAAAAGTGAACAGAGAGGGAGCAAAGCTGATTATGTCTATCTCCAAGAATAGAGAATACCAGTGTCTTTGATGGTCTACCAGTACTTTAATACAGACTTTGTCGAGGCCGGGCGCAGTGGCTCACGCCTATAATCCTAGCACTCTGGGAGGCCGAGGTGGGTGGATCGTTTGAACTCAGGAGTTCGAGAGCAGCCTGAGCAATAGCGAGACCCCGTCTCTACTAAAAATAGAAAGAAATTATCTGGCCAACTAAAATATATATAGAAAAAATTAGCCGGGCATGGTGGCACATGTCTGTAGTCCCAGCTACTCGGGAGGCTGAGGCAGTAGGATCGCTTAAGCCCAGGAGTTTGAGGTTGCTGTGAGCTAGGCTGACGCCACGGCACTCACTCTAGCCTGGGCAGCAAAGCAAGACTCTGTCTCAAAAAAAAAAGACTTTGTCGCAAAGAGAAAGTGAAAGGATGGGGAGGAGGACAGCTGTAGGGAATGCTGAGCTCCCTGACTCCCTTCTGGCACTTCCATCCCCCCATTGACAGAACTTAAGCTTCTTGGTTTCCTGATCAGGAAGCATTTAAAACTCCCTTCAGGGCCGGGCGCACTCTGGGAGGCCGAGGTGGGTGGATCGCTCGAGGTCAGGAGATCGAGACCAGCCTCAGCAAGAGCGAGACCCCATCTCTACTAAAAATAGAAAGAAATTATCTGGCCAACTAAAAAATATATATAGAGAGAAAAAATTAGCCGGGCATGGTGGCGCATGCCTGTAGTCCCAGCTACTCGGGAGGCTGAGGCAGTAGGATCGCTTAAGCCCAGGAGTTTGAGGTTGCTGTGAGCTAGGCTGACGCCACGGCACTCACTCTAGCCCAGGCAACACAGCGAGACTCTGTCTCAAAAAAAAAAAACAACAACACTCCCTTCAGTAAATTAACAACACTCAGGGTTAGTGAGGACATGAACAGACAGGCATTCTCATGTGGAGTTGTCCTAAATTTCCAGTTTCATGCTCCATGTATCTGGGTTCCCCCTCATGTCGAGTTTCTCCTACTTTAAGCTGGTGTAACACACTCACTAGTGGGCCTAGAGTGTGTAAGGTGTGCAATATAGATTTGCTGGATGGGCTGGGTGCGGTGGCTCATGCCTGCAATCCTAGAACTTTAGGAGGCTGAGGTGGGAAGATTGCTTGAGGCCAGTTCAAGACCAGCCTGCACAATGTAGCGAGACCCCATCTCTACAAAAAACAGAAAAATTAGCCAATCATGGTGACATGCACCTGTAGTCCCAGCTACTCGAGAAGCTGAGGCAGGAGGATCACTTGAGCCCAGGAGTTTGAGGTTGCAGTGAGCTATGATAACACCACTGCACTCTAACCAGGCAACAGAGCGAGACTCTGTCTCAAAAAAAAAAAAAATTTGCTGGATGAAAGTAAAAAAAGCAGTTTACAGAAGAGCGTATAAAGAACGCTCCTGCTAATGTAAACTTTTTCTATCTTTATACATATTAATACATAAATATAATGACAGATGTCTGAGTGATGAGTCACCAAAATTTTAACTACTGGTACCTCTGATTTTGTAAGATTTTTCTTCTCTTCATTAATTTTCTGTATTCAAATTTTTTTTCCCTTATAAAGAACATGTGGTTGTTTTAGATAACTGAAATACTTAAAATTAAAAATTTAGTCTATGTATTAAATACGGTTAAACCAAAAGCCTTAAGTCATTAAACATTTCAAATATAGTAACATAAACACATTTTTATAAAAAAATTTGTCCAAATAAATTAAAAACTTTAACTCTTCGACTAAATTTGAATACATAAAAGTCCCCTTAGAGATATAGTACTAGCTTTGTGGGCCGGTAGTTATGATCATAATTCAATACAGCTTTCTAGAAGGAAAGGAGAAGCTCCTCTTTCCTCCTTTACCAGTTTTCGAGACGATCTAGGCAGATGTTGGGAGGGCCCCCGATGCAAGCAATCTGTTGCCGCCTCTTCCAGTCAGCCAGCTCTTCATCCGTGAGGGTTTTCTGCACATACTCCATCGCTGACAAAAGCCCCGCCAGCTCACTCACGATGCTCTGATTGGAAACCAAAACAAAGTCTGAGAACATTTTCTCAGATCGTCTCTAACCACATTCTATAGTCAATTCCAGAGAAGGAATTTCCTAGAAACCAAGCAAGTTCTGCCACAAGATGCTGAATCCTGCAAGTGAGCAAGACACGGAGGAAGCGGCCCCAACCCCCTTACCCTCCGCATCTGGTCCAGCGCCGTAAGCATCTGCTCAAGTTGCTGCATCTTCTGCCTGGTCACTGACTGGTTGTTTCCATTCAGATCTTGCATGTCTGGGGAGGAAGAAGAAACTCCTTGACCTGCGGGAACACTCCTAACCTAATAACCAGGCTCCACTGGGCACCCGGAACTCCCTTGCACCGCACCCACAAGCATAAAGGCTACACAGAGTCGAGACAAACAAGTCCTTAAACTCAATAACACAAACTCACTTTCTACAGGAGATTTTAACGTCTCTAATATTCACTTGCCTCCTTGACTCTTGAGGGTTTTATAGTTGAAATCAAAGTCATCCTGGAGATTCTCTACCACTTTCATTTTCTGTTCTAGATCCTGTTTAAAACAAACAAAAACAGAAGTAAAAAAAGATTTCTTTGGGGAGAGGGAAAAGAAAGTTTCTGAGGAGAATTAAAATGAAGCCGAGACCTCAAAAAAGGTACATGCAGGACCCACATGCAATGTCCCCAAGACAAGGCTCCCTGCCCAAGACGTGTTTCACCTGCACTCTCTTCCGCACATCCTGGAGGTGCTGCTCCAGCATCTGCTGCTTCTCCGTCACCACGGCAGCTGTGGGGTGGTTGGCCTGGCCCCCTTGCTGCCAGAAAGGGGGTCAACACACATGTGAGCACATGAAATATGGGGAGAAAAATGCCTCTGTCCACTCTCTGTCCCACCCTACCCACCCTTCCTGCTTGGCTTGAGGTGCTGCTGCCACCATGAGAGGAAGGGAAACAGAGGCAGCGGTGCTGTCAGTGTGGGTCCAGGGAAGCCCTCACTCATGTGGTTTTACCTGTGTCACTGACTTGTTTCCAGTAGGTCATACTATACATCCACTCTGTGTACTGTACTAGGAAACCACACGTTATCCTAAGACATGGTGCCTGCCTTCAAAAACCTCATGGGGCCAGGCGTGGTGCCTCATCATGCCTGTAATCCCAGCACCTTGGGAGGCCAAGGTGGAAGGATCTCTTGAGGCCAAAAGTTTGAGACCAGCCTGGGCAATATAATGAGAACCTGTCGCTACCAAAAAAAAAAAAAAATTAGCTGGGTGTCATGGTATATGCCTGTAGTCCTAGCCACTCGGGAGGCTGAGGTGGGGGGACCAATTGAGCCCAAGAGTTCAAGGTTGCAGTGAGCAATAATTGCACCACTGCACTCCAGCCTGGGTGACAGAATGAGAACCTGTCTCCAAAAAAAAAAAAAAAAAAAAACACATGTGCAGTGGTAAAGACAGTATGGTAGCAGCCCAAGGACAGATACAGCAATCAATGGAGCAGAATTGAGAGTCAAGGAAAGGCATGATCCACCTGGTTTTCCAAGCTAGAATTCCTCCGGTCTCTGCTTTCTTCCTCGCTTTCACACTGAGTCACCACTCCTCCTGGCTCTATACTCTGTATCTCTCAAATCCATCTCTCCTGTCAGTGGCTCAGTTCAGGCCCCAACTGTTGATCTCTTTGCCTCTAATCTCTCTCACATCCAGTCTGTTCTCTGTAATGCTTTAGACGTCTCCAAAAATAGATCTAAACATGCCAGTTTTACAGGGAACCACACTTTCCGTTTCCCATGATCCCTATCCAAGCTCACGGAATACAAACTTTGTACCAGTTTTGGGAAGGCAACTCCCAACCCTATTTAGTCTCCCCATAGTGGGAGTGACTCCTCTGATAGGAGAGATGGAAAGACAGACCCTGTGCACGCACAGGTCTCCAAAGAGCCCAACCTTAAGTTGGCACCTCCCTCCTCTCACTCTTGCTTCCTGGGGCACATATGAGGCAGGAGCGAGGGCCTGTTTCTAGAAACAGTTCTAGAGGCCTGTCCCTCTGCATTCAATGGGTTCGAATCTATGGTTGCTAAAGCTCCATGTGGATGACTGGGGAGGTGCTGCTCTGCAGACTCCATCCCTCCACCCCAAGATCTAACTCAGGGACAGGCACTGGAAAGCCCCTATGGCTACCAGCTCAAGCCACGCTTTCCAGCCTAGTCTTACCAACAATACAGCTGCTGCTTTGATCTATATTCCACTCCCGTGTCTATTTCTCAACTGGTACTGCACTTAAAGGGGGAAAATAGATGTTATTATCACCCACAGAAACGCACCTCTTCGTAAAAACTTTGTTGGCTTCCCACTGCTTCCAAGTATAAACAGCTCAGCCCCACAAAGAAAGACATTTCACAACCTGATAACAACTTAAACTTTCCCTCCCTGAGCCTCGGTCGCCCTAAACTACCCACTCTTCCCCACATACAGCCTGTTTCCACACATTCCCTCCCCACATGCTATCTTCTCAGCCTGGCATGCACTCCTACCTAAGCACACCTAAACTCATGCACCTTCAAATTCATTTCCAATGTTCACTTTCCTATGAAATCTTATTCAACTTCCTTAGACAAAACGACACACATCCTCCTCTGTGTTTTCTCACTCTGAGCATTTGTGTACTTATAATCCCAACTAGCCTGAGAGCCCCTGAGTAGCAGGGATTATATCCATTCTTCTTTCTAGCTCCTAGAGCTTTTACCCATACTAGACACTTAAGAACATGCCAAGGCCAGTCACAGTGGCTCACACCTATAATCCCAGCACTTTGGGAGGCTGACACAGGAGGATCACTTGAGGCCAGGAGTTTGAGACCAGCTTGAGCAACACAGCAAGATCTCATCTCTATAAAAAAATTTTAAAAATGAGTTGGGCATGGTGGTGCACGCCTGTAGTCCCAGCTACTTGGGAGGTGAGGCAGGACGATCACTTGAGCCTGGGAGTTCGAGGTTGCCGTGAGCTATGATCATGCCACTGCACTCTAGCCTAGGCAACAAAGTGAGACCCTGTCTCAAAAAAAAAAAAAAACCAAACAAAGAAAATAATTTCTAATGTTAAACCATCCTTGTGTTCTTAGACTATAAGCCACAAGAATGCAAAAATCCTAACGATTTTCTCTACTTACACAGTGTTTTTTACGTTTTACTGAGGATTATATCAGCCTCATAAAATAAGCTGGAAACATCTCTTGTTTGTCTATAATTTGGAAGAGTTTGAATGATATTGTAACAACCTGTATCATGAAAAGGTTGTCAGAACAAAACTTTTAAACCATGGGGCCTGTTGGCCTTTCTTAGTGGGATAGAGGGTATAAATTTTTTTAAGTCTTTTTCAATGTATTTTTATGATTATTAATTTGGTTTTTTCTTCGTTTTTAGTATATTTAATAATTTTTTTTTTTTTTTAAGACGGAGTCTCACTTTGTTGCCCGGGCTAGAGTGAGTGCCGTGGCGCCAGCCTAGCTCACAGCAACCTCAAACTCCTGGGCTTAAGCGATCCTACTGCCTCAGCCTCCTGAGTAGCTGGGACTACAGGCATGCACCACCATGCCCAGCTAATTTTTTCTATGTATATTTTTAGTTGTCCAGATAATTTTTATTTCTATTTTTAGTAGAGATGGGGTCTCGCTCAGGCTGGTCTCGAACTCCTGACCTCCAGCGATCCACCCGCCTTGGCCTCCCAGAGGGCTAGGATTACAGGCATGAGCCACCGCGCCCGGCCAATAATTTACATTTTATTGCATTATGAAGTTGTTTGACTTTCTGTTTCTCCCAGACCAGTGCTTTGTTTCTTCTCAGGTCTCACCTGGGCTGCAGTGGCTGCAGTCTGGAGGAGGCGGGACTCTTCCCACAGGCACCGGGCCACAATTCGGGCAATCTCCATTGGTTTCTCAAGATACCTGCTCTATAGGTAGGAGAGAAAGAGAATGAAAATTAGCAGCAGACTATGAAGATATAGACTGAACTTTGCTAACTTAAAACTAATTTCCTCATCAACTGAGGAGAACATTACATTTATTACACGAAACAACAGAACAAAGGCCTTGGAGCCTGCATGAAATCAGTGGAGGACGAAGGGGAGAGGAGAAGAAAGGTGGTTAAGATGAGCTGTACTGTTGCTGTGACAGAAGCACATGAGTCTGAGTCTTTGGACAGTACATCATCCTGGTCTTACAGGGGGGTGACTGACTTGGTCAAGGAGCATCCCATTACAGTCAAACTAACATTGAAAAGTGCAAGTCATCTTCCTATGAGGGGACCTAGTTACTATGATGTTATTAACATGCTATCATAATATGACCAACATAACAATCACTATTACTTCTACTGTGACAAGAGAAGTGAATCTCAGGTAATGGTGCCTAAAGGTAAGTACACAGAGATTTGAGAAAGGGTTAATTACTTCTCCTTTGATTGAAAATACAAGATAGGTTCTCATTATTCAGCCAAATGAGAAAAGAAATGCTTCCAGGACGGAAAGCTAACACCCTGCTCCGCAGGCCCAGTTTCTCCTATGGAGTGTTCCCTCACACCTGAAGGAACTGCTTGATTCTTCGCAGATTGTGCTGATAGAGAACATTTGACTCTTGCAGGAAGCGGCTATACTGCTGGTCAATCTCACCCAGGAGATTATGGAACACCAAAGTGGCATGTGATTCTTTGCTGGCCGCATATGCCCTAGGAAAAGGAAGAACGATGAAGAATGATTTCTAAGCCTACACACACAGACACACACACACACACAGAAATCACTGTCAAGAAGGCAAAAAAAAAGAAGACAAATCTGATGTTATACTCCATCATTTTAGATCTTCTTGCTCAGCAACAACAAATGCCATCAATTTAATAATTATTAACAATTATCCCAAATATGATTAGCCACTTCCATAGTCTATATTTATAAAATATCTGAGCAAAGTGGATAGATATGCTGTTTTGCTTTAAATTCCCAGTCAACTCTCAGTAACTGGTGAAGTTATTAGTATAAACACGCAATCCCAGGCTATGATGGTCTATCTCCAGCATCTCTGAATCACCTCCATGGCCCATTACCAAATCAGGGTACGTATTCTGGAAAAACTAGGTCATATTGGCCTGCATTAACCAAAATCAGTAAGTGAACCTGAATACACTAAACTGAAAGAAATTGTTGGACTTCTGTGCCATGATCTCCTCCATGAATGAAGTCTATTTTCCTTATTCTGTGTCTCTTTCCTTTAATTAAAGGGAAATCACAAGTATAGACCCAAACTTCTTTCTGTAACAGAATTCTCACTCAGATAAAAAATATTTCTATATCACAGGGTATCTCCTCAAGTAAATGAGATCCAAATCAACCTTCAAAACATCTACCACCAAGCAGGCTGTTGCAATGTGCCAAAAGACAGCTGCCCATGTGTCCTTCAAATATAGAAAATGCTTTACAAGACCAAAGGATCTTCTCTTCATCTCCTGATCTTTTGCCCCATCACCTGTATCCATAATTTTTTCAATGACATAGCAAAGTGTGAAGTTAGAACAGATCTCTTGATTCAAACCAAAACAAATGCCTGGTATTCAGCATATAGTTTGGAGAGTGTCTAAAGAAGGACTTACCAATCTTGACTCTCAATCCAAGGGGCCAGGAACTGCCGTAGCTCCATCGGGAAGCTGTCACTGTACAGCTGATGAAGCTGCTCCAGGTACCGAGTGTCAAGCTGCTGTAGCTGATTCCATTGGGCCATCCTGCTGGAATCAGGTGTCCCAACTGCAAACCAAAGTGTTCATATGGTCACCACATGCCCCAGTGGGGGTAAACAATCTAGAAACACCCCATCTACCCAACACAGGTGGTCAGGTCTATGATTAGGGATAAAGATGTTCTGGGAAGGATCCTACATGTTTCTCCCAGTTTAGGACATGGGATACATAGTCACAATCTCTACCCCTGGAAGGAACATCACAGCTTCTTTTAAACTGAGAAGACAAGTAGGTAGGATGCCAAGTTCTAGAATCCATGATCTACCAGAGATATATGAAGCTGAAAAATTAACTTCCAGATTTCAATTTCCTCAACTATAAAATACAGATCATAATTCCCATCCTTCAGGGCTACTGAGAAATTTCTAAAGCACCCAGCTCAAGCCAGGTGTGGTGGCATGCTCCTGTGATCACAGCTACTTGGGAGGCTTAGGCAGGAGGATCCCTTGAGCCTAGGAGTTCAAGACCAGCCTGGGCAACATAGCAAGACCCTATCTCTAAAAAAAAAAAAATGTATATATGTATATAAAGTACCCAACTTAATGCATAGCACACAGCAGATGCTCAAAACATGTCAGTTCTTTTCTTTCCACCCCACACCCCTTTTAGGTGACCTGGGAAGTATATATAGTAAGCCTGGCTAAGATCAAAATGTGGAATGTGGATGTTCAGGGAGAACAGAAAGCTAATTCCAAGACTATGGGTTTAAAAGTATAAGTGAGGCTCTGCCTAGGATTCTCCTACTCAACAAAAAATAATTTTGTTTTTTTAATTTCTCAGTCTGGGATGAGAGAGAAAGGAAGCCAGATACCAGGCATGTGAGTTTTTCCCAGGTTCATGAATACCCCAGTGAAATGCTCAGGTATGAGAAGGCATCCCAGCTAATCACCTATGGTCCTCTTTCTGAATAGTTTGGGTCATGAAAATATCAATGCAGACCAAGTAGTTTTAAGAATTTCTATAAATAACTATGAGCAAGAGCTAAAGAAAGGTATTTACAGACCAAGCTATACTGAGACAGTTCTCTGGGACAGTCAGAACATTTAATGAAAGACTGAATACACACAAACACACTTAACTAGAGTTCTTGACTTATGTCTCAGAGAAAGTAGGAAGAAGCACCTAATTATGCATTGGCCCTTTCATAAAAATGAGTGAGCAAACTGGCGACAAAACCAACAGGCCTTCTGTCCTCAAAGCAGCACCTTTAAGGGTTGATAAGCGGTTCAGGATCAGGTTTCCCTGACAGAACCTGAGAGGGAGGGCTGTGCTGCATTCTCCCTCCTTCTTTTGAGAGGACAGACACAGAATAACCCCCTTGCTACTGCGAAGATGGTATCAATTTGTCGAGCTCTCAAGCACATATCCAGGCAAGCACATGTATTATAGTATCTCTCGGCAGTCTTTACATTGACTAATTAACAATCCCAGGCAGCACTGTCCAACAGCAATAGATTACAAGCCAAATATCCAATTTTAAATCTTCTAGTAGCCATATTTTGTAAAAAGTAAACAGTTGAAATTAACTTTGATAATATATTTAAGCTAATATAGCCAAAATGTTATCATGTCAACATGTAATCATACAAAAATTATTAAAGAGATCCTTTCCACTCTTTTTTTGTACTAAGTTTTCTAAATCTGGTGTGTACTTCATACTTACAGCACAGATCTAAGATATCTTCCCTCTCCTCAAATACCAAGGACTTAAATTCCACTGGTGAAAATGCTGAACAAAGCAAAAATATGAGAATGTCAGAATTAGACTGGCCAATCAGGCCGATATGTTTCCATAAATTAACTAAATCTTCCAACAATGTTAGAGAGGAATAAGTAAGTTTCATGGGTACTTGGGACTTTTTTTTTTTTTAAACAATGTCTTCTTTCCCCTTAGGCACCTCCCAACCATTTTTATCTACTGCTAGTTAGTGCTACTACTCACCATTGCCCACCCAGGACTCATCTGCCACACGACAGACACTGCCTGGGCAGTGGTCCATGTACGTTAAACACTATCTGGAATAAAACAGTGGCTGACGCAAATGCTACATGCTGAAGCATTATAACCAGGGTGTGTATTACCCTCGGTAAGAAATCAAAGGCTGTTAGATCTCCTTTACAATATTCACATTAGGGCCATGTTAAGATCTGCCTCACAGACTAAAATCAGGATCTGCCTCATGTTTATCAGGACCTGATTGACACAGAAATCTATATAGTATGCCAATCTGTGTGGATTCTACTGCATATAGATTTACTGAAACTCTAAACCTACACGGTCCAGTAGTCACTAGCCACATGTGGCTCCTGAGCACTCAAAATGTGGCTGCTTTAAACTGAGATACGCTGTAAGCATAAAATACACATGGGACTTTGAAGACTTAGTAAAAAAAAAAAAAAAAAGGAAGAAGAATGTAAAATGTCTCATTAATGTTGAAATGATAATATTTCGATACACTGGGTTAAATAAAATATATTACTAAAATTAATCTCACCCATTTCTTTTTACTTCTTTTAACGTGGTTACTAGAAAATTTAACATTACGTATATGACTTGCATCATATTTTTACGGGACAGTGCTGCTCTAGACAATGTAATCAAAAAGCCATGGTTCTTTTAATAAAGGATTTAAAGAAATAGTCACCTGTTTTTCATAATAAACTCTAGTGTTATAAATTTAAAATGGACTATCTAATTGCTTACCTTGAATACAAATGCAGACTATCACAGTCTACACCCTCAAGTTCCAACTTAAAACCATAGAAAAAAACCATAGCATCTCATTATACCTATTCAATTACAGATTAACATTAGGGTAATGCATGACTATTTGTATTTTCAAACTATTATACCATAAAAATTATAAGTTGTTGAAAATTGTCAATAACATTATTCATTTCCAGTCCATAACTAAGGATTGTTGCTATTTTGATATTTTTCTTGGAGACAAAGGAGGGCTAATAAATATTAACAGTACAATACTGTGTTTTGTTTTTTGTTTTTGTTTTGAGACAGGGTTTCATTCCATTGCCCAGGCTAGAGTGCAGTGGTGCGATCATAACTCACCACAGCCTCCAACACCTGGGCTCAAGCAATCCTCCTGCCTCAGCCTCCAGAGCAGCTGGGACTACAAGTACCCACCACCATGCCCGGCTAACTTTTTAATTTTTTGTAGAGACAGGCTGCTCTCAAACTCCTGGGCTCAAGCAATCCTCGTTCCTCAGCCTCCGAAAGTGCTAGGATTATAGGTGTGAGCCACTGGGCCAGGCCACAATATTCTCTTATTTCTTAAACCAGAGACCAGCTTGTAGTTTTTTTTTTCATTAAATTAAAAGCACCAAGAATGAATGATTTTGTGTTTTACTTCTTAGTCTAATCACCACAGACGATACTTTAATTGCTATCCTACATGAAAAAGATTATAATAAATTAAAGCCAAAGAGCAGACAGTCCTTTCAAGGACAGGATGGGCAAATACTCAAATAGCCATCTTCTTAAAGGCTGCTTAGCTGCAAAGCATATTTAATTAACAGCAGCCACAGGACAATCAGATCAAATCTTCTTCATATGAACAGCATATCCTTAAGAGATGACTAGCCAACTGTCTTAGGAAAATCACTGCCAAGCAGCTTTGCTGTAATTGTTTTACTGGAAAAAATTTTCACTGGAAAAAATTTAAAAGAACCCACCTTATTTCACAATTTTGATTCTGATTTTTCAAATTACAAGTTAATCTAAAGAATTACACTAAGTTCTAACTAAATTATTTATCTACAGAATAATTCTAAGCCTGTGATTTAATAACCACTTCACTGACCCCCAAAACACACAAAGTGATTTGAGTAACAATATGAGTGCCAAGTACCATTCTGGGTACATAGGAGAAAAGTCAAATCATTCCATGTAGTGGCTGGTTTAGGGCACGCAGTTACATAGGACTTATTTCAAAGCATTCACTAGGCTTAGGTTATTAGCAGATAGGAGATGCTAATTAATGTACAAAGGAAAGGTAAGTGTGATCCTGTTTTCTATAACTGAAGGGAAAAGAAAAATAAAAATGAAACAGCAAGTCATTGAAGACTTTTTGGACTTTTCACAACAGGAATTTCTCAGCCCCTTGGGGATAACCTACCAACAACAAGTCATAAGGCAAATAACTCTTGTCTAATGGGGAACTTATTACCGTAAAGATCACTAAAAAAGTTTATCCGAAGTCACAGTTCTCATTTACACACTTCAATCTGAAGAAACCAAGAGATATGTTGAGAAACACAGGCAGGACCACTTACGAAAGGGATTCATTACATTACTGCATAAAACTTCTCTTTAAATGAAGCCCTGTATTTCATATCCATGTATCAGCAGATTTATGATGGGGCAAGGGAAGGTGAAAAGAGACAAAAATCATGCACATACAATAACCCAGAACAGAAAATGATCCTAAAGATAATTTCTGTTCCACCTTGCAATGTGTCATAAGATTGTTCTTTGGGTGTTACCCATACTTTATATCAGACACATACCTATATTTTAAGTAGAACATATCTTATCTGTTGCCTACACTAAGCCCCTTTGCTGTAAGGACAAGCCTAGTGACCAAGGCAACCAATGCATGAAGTAACACAGAAAAATATTTGCACTTATTTCTATAGAAACCAGTCCTTTTAAGATGATATTGTTAAAAGATTACAAAATAATGTTCACTGTGGAAAATTTAGAAAAATGCAAAAAAGAGAAAACAAAAGATAAAATCACCCATATCCCACTGTCCAGGGCTGCAACTGACAAGTTGATGTAATGCCTTTTACTCTATCTCAGAGTGTGTGTGTCTTTTAAACTGGGATCACAGTATTAAATAGCTTCATACTCTTTTCCAGCTTTTTATAGACATTTTTCTATAAAAATATTTTTACATAAAGCCCACAAACCAAACTATTTGGTTTCTATTAATGTTTTCACTATAACCCTTCTAATCCCATTGAGGGCCACAGAATATATTTATATTTGCAAACTCTAATTTATTTATTCTCACCATACTACATTCCAAAAATAATCTGAGGTAGCTGCATGCTCCTTAAAGTAGATTAGGAAGGAAAAAAAT
Source organism: Lemur catta (assembly GCF_020740605.2). Classification (NCBI taxonomy): domain Eukaryota; kingdom Metazoa; phylum Chordata; class Mammalia; order Primates; family Lemuridae; genus Lemur; species Lemur catta. Next base: position 39,560,605 of record NC_059142.1, read on the forward strand.
GAGAATAGGCAAGAGAAGGCACTTAATGCTGGAGAAAAACATACAATCTTTGTGAAATTTTCACTGTAGGATAAAGGGATTAATGGATGGCAGGAAGTCCACATTTAAATACCATAGTTTTAACTAGTATAGCCATTCATAATTAACCATTCACAATTACTCTAGACATTAAGACATGGGAATTTCAAATAAAAGATAATTCAAAATAAGTACACTTAAATAGTAAACATGTAATTTCATTGTTTATAAATCCAAATAGTACCTTTATAAGATTTAAGACTAGGCCAGGCGTGGTGGCTCACGCCCGTAATCCTAGCACTCTGGGAGGCTGAGGCGGGTGGATCGTTTGAGCTCAGGAGTTTGAGACCAGCCTGAGCAAGAGCAAGACCCTGTCTCTACTAAAAATACAAAGAAATTAGCGGGCCAGCTAAAAATAAATATAGAAAAAAGTTGCCGGGCATGGTGGCACATTCCTGTAGTCCCAGCTACTCGGGAGGCTGAGATAGAAGGATTGCTTTGAGCCCAGGAGTTTGAGGTTGCTGTGAGCTAGGCTGACTCCATGATACTCTAGCCCAGGCAACGGAGTGAGACTGTCTCAAAAAAAAATAAAAAGATTTAAGACTAGATATTTGCCTTTACAAGAAGTCTGTATATAAATCTAGTTTTGGTTTCCTAAAAAGATAAAATATTAACACTTGAGTGCACAATCTGAAACAAATTACTATAATTAGCATAATGTTCAATATGTTCAATTACAAATAATAGGATTTGCTTTAAAGTTAGAAATCAGGCCGAGTATGGAGGCTCACACGCCTGTAATCCTAGCACTCTGGAAGGCCAAGGTAGGAGGATAGCTTGAGTTCAGGAGTTCGAGATCAGCCTGAGCAACAGTGAGACCCCATCTTTACTAAAAATAGAAAAATTAGCCAGGTGTGGTGGCGCATGCCAGTAGTCCCAGCTACTCGGGAGGCCGAGGCAGAAGGATTGCTTAAGCCCAAGAGTTTGAGGTTGCTGTGAGCTAGGCTGATGCCACGGTATTCTAGCCTAGGCAACAGAGCGAGACTCTGTCTCAAAAAAAAAAAAAAAAGAAAAAAGAAAGAATGGATACACAGCACTTCTCAGTGCTGGTGCTGGATACACAGTACTGCTGCATTTTCCACATGGCAGCCCTTTCATTTACATTTCTTATCCTAAATCCATGGGAAGCACTGAAACACAGATTAATCCATTAGATTCGCTAGGTGTTAAGTGAATAATCACTTAGCATGTAAAATACATGCATTTTAACATACCCTTTTGTGATATCCTGAGGGAGGGAGTTAGTAATGCTGTGATTTGGTGTATGTGTTTTAGGGGAGAAGGGAGGGAAGAGGGTTGGGTAGTGCCCTGATCAGTATCTCCATACATATTTCACCTAGGATAGCTCTAGGTCCTAAAAAGACTAAAGGCAAAAACACTAAGTGATGCTCAAAATGGAAAAAAAAAAAAAAAGATGAAAAATAAGAACCTTGGTTAAAGAACAGTCCAAATAAGTAACGATTATAACTAAATTATAACTTCTTACCTTATGTTAAACACTGTTTTCGGCACTTGACATATTTATTTAATCATTTCATCCTCACAACCACCCTATGAGACAGACGTTATTTTCATCCCCAGTTTACAGAAGACAAACTGAGGCACAGATTTTTAAGTGATTTATCCAAGGTCACAACACAGATAAGTAAAGGCATGGAGCTGGAATCCTAACCCATGTAGTCTTTTTTCAGAATTCCTGCTCTTAACCACTTTTGGTGTCTTAGAAAGTGGGAGTTTCAGTTGATTTTTAAGTATCCCAGGAGTCAACCATGATACCAAGCCAAGGTGACCTTATGGTATTTTAACACACATAACAGTGCCCAGATTAAAGGATCTATTAGTTCTGCATCTGGAATACTATTCTAATTTTGTGTATCACAGTTTAAATGGAGTCCCAAGAAAACAAACATATTCAGGGAGAGGCAATCAGGGTGTGAGGAGTCTACGACCTTAAACTTTTGCCCACAAGAAGAAGTAGACAGCAGGAAGTGGGGTTAGGAGAGAAAAGATAAATTACAAAAGAATGGTTCCTCAAATACTCGGAGATCTGTACATGAAAGTGTAAATCATTCCAGGACCAGAATCTCGTTTCCCTATAACATTTATTTCTGAATTCTGCCCCCTGGAATAATTCCTTCTGTGAACAGAGGTTGCACCCTGGCTGATATATATATATATATATATATATATATATATATATATATATATATATTTTTTTTTTTTTTTTTTTTTTTTTTTAAGAGATGCTTGGGAAACAAACCAGATGCCAAATTGGAATCTCTGAGGGTGGGAACCATGTTTCAAAATTCAAAAGCTCCTCAGATGATGTTAAAGTGCAGCCAGAATGAGAACCTTGGAATTATAGCAGAGATCAGGGCTCCACTCTGGATGCACATCAGAATCACCTGAGGAGCTCTGCAAAGCCACATGCTGGTCCTCAGCCTGGACCTACTGAATAATCACCTCCAGGGGTGGGGTCCAGGCAGTTGTAATGAGGCAGAACACTGTGGAGATGGTATAAGGAGATAAGGTCAGAGAAGGCTCTCCTATAAGTCATACCAAGAAATCTGAACTTTCTTCTAAGGGCAATGGGGGAAGTCTTCGAATGAAAAGTTTTAAACAGACAAATGACAATTTGATTTACATTTCAGAAAGATCCCTTAGGCTGCACTAACCCAGGTGTGAGACGGTTGTGCTGGACTTGCGTAGCAGCATTGGAAGTGTTTAGAGGTGGACATCTTCCAGAGACAGTAAAGAATTAGATGTAACTTGGTGACTGACTGAAGAGCAAAAGTGACTCAGAGAAAAGGAAGAGTAAGGGACAACCTTCCAGGTTCCAGATGCATTTGGTTTTCAAATGGAGGTCAAATGCTCACCCTGATAAATGTCACAGCAGCAATGCTGACACTGGGGGGCAACTGGGCTCCACAGCCTCTAAAGACTATTGTGTCTATAAATTACCCTCAGGCTCGATTCCCTCAAGACATTAGGTTTCAGCAATCCAAGAGTAAATGCTACAGGAAAGAGTTCAAGACCAGGCTGGGTAACATAGTGAGACCTCCATCTCTACAAAAAATTTAAAAATTAGCCAGGCATGGTGGCGTACACCTGTAGTCTCAGCTACTTGGGAAGCTGAGAAGGAAAGATCATTGAGCCCAGGAAGTTCGAGGCTGCAGTGAGCTATGCTCATGCCACTGCACTTCAGCCTGAGTGATAGAAGGAGACCTCATCTCTAAAAAAATTTTTTTTTGGCCGGGCGCGGTGGCTCACGCCTGTAATCCTAGCACTCTGGGAGGCCGAGGCGGGTGGATTGCTCGAGGTCAGGAGTTCAAGACCAGCCTGAGCGACACCCCGTCTCTGCTAAAAATAGAAATAAATTATCTGAACAACTAAAAATATATAGAAAAAAAATTAGCCGGGCACGGTGGCGCGTGCCTGTAGTCCCAGCTACTTGGGAGGCTGAGGCAGTAGGATGGCTTGAGCCCAGGAGTTTGAGGTTGCTGTGAGCTAGGCTGACGCCACGGCACTCACTCTACCCCGGGCAACAAAGCGAGACTCTGTCTCAAAAAAAAAAAACCCTGGTGCTTCCCCCAGAAAGGAGGCCAAGGCCAAAGAAAATCAGCCAGAAACCTCAGAGCCAAAACACACCTGGGCCAGGGCAAGCCTGTGAACTGTCCCCACATCTGCTTGCTCACCTCCAGGCCACTTTCCACACTGTGGGTAGAGAGACCTTTTCAAGACACAAACTTGATCTTGCCACTCCCTTACTTAAAACCACACTGATGACTCTATACCGTTCTTAGGCTGAAAAACCAAATTTGTAGTTTAAATTAAGGCAGAATAGTGTCATGCTTAAAGCATGGATCCTGGAGCCACACTGACTGGATTTGAATTGAGGCTCCACCACTTAGGTCACTTAGTTTGTAGCTACTGCCAGTTATTTACCCTCTTTGTACCTCATCTGGAAAAACGAGGAAACAGTACTTAACTCACAGAGTCACTGTACGAACTGAGTTAATGTACACATAGCACTTAGGACCAGCTGGCACGCAGCATGTAAATGTGGGCATTACTATTGTGACCCGCAGCCTGGTTGGCCCTGCACCTCTCACTCAGCTGGCACCAGCTGCTGTCAGAGCTCCTGGCACTCTGCTCTTCCTTCAGGTCCTCAGAAACACCAAGCTCCTGCCTGCCACGGGCCCTCATAACATGCCTTCCTCCTACCGCCATCACTCCGCTTGCACCTAAGCAATGTGACTCCATGACTCAGACTCATAACCATTATGCTCAACTGAAAGCCCCAGGAGAACAGGAAGAGCCTTGGCTTTTGCTCACTAGTGTGTCCTGCCTCCCACCCTAGCAGCCAGTATAGTGCCCAGCTCATAATAGGTGCTCAAAAAAATAGGTATTAAGGCCAGGCGTGGTGAATCGCACCTATAATCCCAGCACTTTGGGAGGCTGGGATGGGAGGATCTCTTGAAGCCAGGAGTTTGGGACCAGCATGGGCAACAGAGCGAGACCGTGTCTATATTAAAAAAAATTAGCCAGGCATGGTGTCACATGCCTGTAGCCCCAGCTACTTGGGAGGCTAAGGCAGAAGGATTCCTTGAAGCCCGAGAGTTCAAGGCTGCAGTGAGCTATGACTGCACCACTGCACTCTAGCAGCCTGGGTATCAGAGCGAGACCCTGTCTCTTAAAAAAAAAAAAAAAAGGTATTGAATGAATTAACCACTAGAGTGAATTATAACTAAACCGAGTAAGCCAGATTCTTCTAGGTGGGGATATTGCACCCAGTTAGAAAATATTCTGATGAGTAGAGCAACTCTCAGTTTTGCTGTTTGAAAAATTCAAGAATGGTCAAGAATCATTGACTCAAGAATTCAAGAATGGTCCTTCTGTGACCTTTCAATAAGAGTAAAATCACAGCACTCCCCAAGCTCAAAAACAGACACTAACTTCTCACTGCCAATCCAAAATATTTACCCTGTCTAAGGCTCCCTAACTACTCAGCCAACTTTAGCCACCTCCAGCTCCTCTCTCCAGCCTCAAGATGACTTTCATAAACATTGTCTTCCTTCAAGTCAACTTATCTCCCTCTTTCCCCGTATCTGCAGACTTTGTTCCTTTCTCACAGATGTTCCTGCCTAAAATGCTTTTTCCCTGGATGGCATTATCTGCCCCTTTCCTGTCTCAGTTTAACTCTCAATGCCCACAGGACTTATGTATGCATCTAAAGCTTTTTCCCATTGGTTTTGAGTCCATCTCCTCCATCTAAGGAGCAGCTTTCTGGGAGCAACCCTCATTTACCATTCTGATTTACAGCTTCCAACTGGACATACAACTTAAGATGCCAAATGAACATTTCCTTCACTCACTCTTGCTCATACCTCAGTGCAGAAATCTCTACTGAACAGACTGATGGCCACAGTACTGAAAAGCATGGCACCAACGTGGCAACTGTATCTAGAAAAATAATATCAGCTCTGCCCTGTATGATTAGTAATCTGGAATTTGGAAGTCTGTCTGGAGAGAAGCAAAGCATTTGTCTAATAAACTGAATGCGGAGGTACTCACACTCACAGACGTCAGAAGCAGGCTGCCAAACTTTCCAAAGGAGAAACAACTGTAGGTTGAGCAAGCAAAGTGTCCTGTCAAACTTTCCAAGCTTGAGGGCAACTTAAGGGAGACGGGCAAGTTGCTGGAAAAAACTTGTGGGTACTGTTATCTTTGACCAAAGCCCAAACAAAAGGGTCACAAAACATCCACTGATCTAAAATGCTATGGAAGTTATTAATATTCATCCAAGACAGGAAACCAAAATAAAGCAGATAAAGGGAACTTAAATTTCTGAACCTCAAAATCACAAACCTATAATATAGCTCAACATTTATTGGGAGAAGGAAAAACTTTTTCTCCAATTTATTCAGGTCATTTTTCCTGTAAGAGAGATTAAGGTAGTCTTGGTCACTTAGCATGGAGCAATGTATGTCTGGGCTGAGAATCCACACCCAGGGATCCTGTGTTAGGACTCCTTCAGTCAAAGTAACTATGGGGTTGGGGCAGAACCTCAAATTCAAAAGGCTTTTGTGGTGATTGGACAACATGGCCCCAAACTCTTTGACACTATGCTCCTCCCATTGAGGCGGTGGAGGGGGGAAGAGGGGGTAGTCTCTGTCCCCTTCCCTTGAACCTGGCTAAGTCATAACTGCACCAACCAACAGAGTGTGATGAAAATGTTAGGTTGTTTCCACCTGATTCGCTTGGGAAGGCTCATTCTCCAGAACCCAGCCACCATTCTGTGAGGAACCCAAGGCAGAAGGAGAAGCCACATGAAGGCACTTGATCTATAGTCTCAGCGGAAATCAGCCTTTGAATTGTCACAGCTCAGGCATCAAATATGTGAGCAAAAAGAATTCCAGATGATTACTGTACCCAGATGTTCACGTCTTCCCAGCTGAGGCCCCAGACAGCACAGAGCAAAGACAAGCCATCCCTGCTGTGCCTATCTAAATTCCTGCCCACAGAACCAGCAAACATAATAAAATGGTTGCTACTTTATGCCACTGAGTTTGAGGTAGTTTACTGCATTTGGTGACTAGATCAACATTCTTACTAATGGTGATCGGATGTAGTCTTTATATAGATCCAACTTCCATGAGAAAAGGACACAGTTTTAAAGGAAAAGTCCTTGCTATTAAAACTATTTTAATAATAAACCTCTTCTTTGTGCACTTGCTTTCTAGATGATCTATCCAGGCCCACTCCTTCAAAATGTCTGTATGCTGACAATCCCCAAATTTACATTTCTAGCCCCATCCTTGCCCATGAACACCAGACTTCCATATCCAACTGCCTCAATATCTCCACTTGGATGTCTAAAAAGCATGCCAAACTTACTGTATCCAAAACAACCTCTTCATTAAAAATCTCTCCCAGCTGGTTTCTCCTCCAATCTTACCCATTGCAGCTAGCAACAACTCCATTCCTACACATACTCAGGCTAAAAACCTTGAACTGAGCCTCTTTCCTCCTCTCCCCCACATCCAATCCATTAGTAAATCCTATTGGATCTACCTTCAAAACATATCTAGAAGGTGATCACTTCTCACACCTTCACTGTTGCAAGCTTAATCCAAGCCACTGGCATCTCTTACCAAGATGGCTGGACTAAACTCCTAACTGGTATGGATGTTTTTGCCCTTGTCTCTCTACAGTCTATTCTCCATATTACAGATCCTTTCAAAATTTAAGTCAGATCATTTCATTCCTCTGCTTAAAACCTACTCAGGAAAAAATCCAAACTCCTACCATGGCTGACCAGGTAATATATTTTGCCCCATGCCTCTCTGCCTCCTGCCCTGAAGCTCTCCCCTCACTCACACCCATCTCCTCTCTGCTCCTGGAACACACCATGCCCATTTCTGCCCCAGGTCTTTTGTACCTACCTTCTCTCCACTTGGAAAGCTCTTCCCCAAGACAGCTACATGGCTCACTCCTTCCCTTCACTCAGATCTCCACAGGATGCCCCTTGACACCCCTCTATCTAAAACAGCACATCTCTCTCTCTGCCGAATTTTCCTTCACAGTACTCATCACCCTCTGAGAAGTCATATGTTTCTTTTTTTGCTTGAGATCTCCTTTCATTACCACCAGCTAGGGACTGTAAGCTCCTTCTTCTGTTCACTCCCACTCCCCCAGCATCTAGAGGATGCTCAAATATTTGTTGAAGAAATGAATGAAAATTAAATAAGTTTGTAAAAAATGTGTAACCTACTTCTAACTTAGGGTGAACTGAAGTACCATAAGAGGATAATAATTAATAATTTCATATAAGGAGATAAGCTGGCCTTCCTTAAGCATGACCTAATTGGTACAATAATTCATGCAAATCTACACTAAGTGGCAAAGAAAATACAGTTTCCTGATGGAAGAGTTTATATTAAGATCTAAGCCTCACTCAGGCGCAGTGGCTCACGCCTGTAATCCTAACACACTGGGAGGCTGAGGCGAGAGGACTGCTGGAGTTCAAGACCAGCCTGAGAAAGAGTGAGACCCCGTCTCTACTAAAAATAGAAAAAAAAAATAGCTGGGCATTGTGGTGTGTGCCTGTAGTCCCAGCTCCTTGGGAGGCTGGGACAGGAGGATCACTGGAGCCTAGGAGTTTGAGGTTGCTGTGAGCTAGGCTGATGCCACAGCACTCTGCTCAGGGCAACGGAGTGAGACTGTCTCAAAACACAAACAACAACAACAACAAAAAAAATAAAAAAACAAAAATAAAATCTAAGCCTCAAAAGAAAAAAATGATTAAATACAGGCTTTTCCTATAAAGCTAAACTGTTTAGAATAGAGTTGTTTTTCCTTAAACTGCAAGAAGACTTTAAGTACCCTGTTGTCTTCTAAAAGGTTATTTCATGACATATGCCTGTTGATAGTATCTGAGAATCTAAGAAATTAAACCATAATTATAGAACAAAAATGAAGCATTTCATAAAACATAAAACCATCTGGATGAGGAAGTTTGAGACAGTCCCAAAATGATGGGTCTAAGGCCCAACCCAGAGTCAATAGTAAATCTCTTTAAACAGTGCATCTACTGCCTGCTTTTCAGTGCTGTACCCTCAAGGAACTTGAGTTTCAACTCAATAACAAAAAGCATTTTTTTTAAGAGCTCTTAAAATATATAAATCCAACCGCCTCATTTCACAGACACAGAAACAGACCATGTTGTGAGCCTCAGGAGCATCCAGCAGCCGTGCTCTTGACCTTCAGTCCTAGGGTTCTTCCCACCACAACAGGACATAAGAGGAAAGAGGTGAATCAAGCCCCCAACTCTATAACTGGAAAAATACGATTGAGAAGAAAAAAAAAATCTGACTACGAAGAGAAAATCATCTATCCAGTCAGAAAAATAGGGTCACAGTTGTTACTCTCCTGAAGAGAAATATTTTTTTGGTTGGGATTAAAAAAAAATGATCACATAACTGTGACCTCAGTAAATAAAAATACAGAGAAGCAAAATACATCACTTCTCGGAGGTTTTCTAGCCAACCTATAACATTTAGGCCAGTGTAAAGGTGTCATTGGTGTCACCAATGACAATTGGTGGCACTGTCACTTGAGTGCCTCTTCATCAGGTGCTTTGCTAAGCCCTGAGGAACACAGAGATGGAGAATTCAGAGTCCCTACCAGAACAAGAGGAACGTGCAACTCCAGAACAACAAGGTAAAATCTGGTCCCTGCTGTCAAAGAAGATACAAGATATCATTTTTTGTTAAATGGGATTTAAAAAAAAGAAAGAAAATACTGAATACTATTTTGAAAGAAAGGCAGACATATAATAAGACAATTACATAAAAGTGGGATAGGTGCTATACCACTATATATTTTATAAAGTATAGTGGTTCAACAGGAGAGATGGTGATTTTGGAGAGGAAGGGGTAACCAGTCTAAGTAGAGGGAACAGCATGTGCAAACAAGAAATGCTCGAGAGAATATGACATAGATTTTCTGGTTAAACATGACCCAAAAGCCTACTAAAATGACAGTAGGCCAGGTGCAATGGCTCACACCTATAATCCCAGCACTTTGAGATGCTGAGGCAGGAGGATCACTTGAGCTGAGGAGTTCAAGACCAGCCTGGGCAACAAAGCGAGCCTCCATCTCTATAAAAAAATTTTTTTAAATTGGCCAGCTATGGTGGTGGTGTGTGCCTGTAGTCCCAGCTACTTAGGAGGCTGAGGCAGAGGACTGCTTAAACCTAGGACATTGAGGCTACAGTGAGCTATGATGACACCACTGAATTCCAGCCTAGACTACAGAGCAAGACCTTGTCTTTTAAAAAATAAAATAAAGTGACAGTAAAACAGGGGCAATGGGTACAAACCCACAAGGACAAAAAAATGTGAAATGAGATGACAGTGAATAGAAGTTGGCAATAAAATTCTAGAATCCAGAAAGTGGAAGGATGGTAACTGACCTAGCACAGCTGAGAAAACTGTAAGTGCCTGCAGAAGGGATCTCTAATGAGCAATGTGCTGTATAACCCCCAAAAGCTCAACGTTGGAGGTGGTGGGTATGGTTGAAGGCAGGGACAAGAGGTTTGGCTGAAAATAGGAGAACTGGTTGAAAATCTGCATAAAGAACATTTAGATTTCCCCAAATAACTGCCTCTCTCTAAACTTAGCAGGTGATAATATGCTTATTTTCTAGAGACACCAGGCACAACCGAGGGCAAGGATGTCACCAAACTAAAACATGGAGATTAACATGGAGAGTCTATATACTTCAGCGCCCAAACACCTGGCAGCCAAGGTCTCCCGAGATCTCCCCACAGTGAAGCCCAACATACACACTCAGCAAGCACATAAGACCATGCTACTTTTTAGTGAGCAGAACTAAGAACTAACACACTTTTGAATGAAACCTCCAACATGAGAGATAGAGAACTCAAGAAAAAAGGAACTCAGGAATCCGAGAATATAAGGAACAGAGAAAAACTTCACAAAACTGTAAGATCCCAGAGAGGTAAAGTATACCCATTAAACAGGAATAGGATGAAGATGAAGATGAAGATGAAAATGACAACTGGAAAAAGAGCTCCTGAAACTGAAAATGACAGCAAGAATTTAAAATTAAGTAGATGGGTTGAAGGGCAGAGCCAAGGAAACTTCTAGAATGTAATCCATAACACAAAAGGATGGAAAATAGAAAGGTAAGGGGGAAACACTGTCTTAGTGGACTTATAGTTCCAGCTCCTTACCAAGACCAAAACCTTGTCTCCTGCCTAGAGTGGCTATTAACCAAAAATCCTTGGTATGGAGGTAGGTAAATCACATACACACACCCCACCCACCCCTATCATTATAGACCAGCTTTTTCTCCTTTCTTTGGTGAGATTATGGTTTTTGTTGTTTTAAACTAGTGATGGGGTCTTGTTATGTTGCCAGGCTGGAGTGCAGTGGCTATTCACAGGCACCATCCCACTACAGATCAGCATGGGAGTTCTGACCTGCTGGTTTCCAACCTGGGCTGGTTCATAGCTCCTTAGGCCACCTGGTGGTCCTCTGCTCCCAGGAGGTCACCAATATTGATGCCAAACTTAGTATGTACAGCCGATCCACATAGCACACCACAGCCCAGAAATCCAGGGCTCAAGTGATCCTCCCGCCTCCCAAGCAGCTGGGACTATAGGCACACCAGCAGCTTGTTTGGTTTTTGTTTCTGAAGACTTCCCTGTTTTTCTTGAAAGCTCAGTTTATCCAGCATTTCTAGGTGTTTTGTACAGGAGGGTTTTCAGGGTATCTAGTCTAACATGGAGCAGAAACCAAATTCAGGACAAGACGAAAAAAGGGAAAACTTTAGAGTTTAAGGCAGAAACAACAGGACTTTCCGATTTGAACTGAAGCAGAGATACAAGAGAACAGGGGAGTTAAGGATGGTTCCTAGGTTTCTGGCTTGCGCTAGGTGGTGATCTACCATGGATGAGGAGAGAGGCAAAAGCTTGTGGAGAGAAAGAGTTATGTTATGTTATGAGTTAAGAGTTATGTTTTGGACAAAATAAATAGGAGACAACTACAAGCTGAACAAAGGGAAATGTCAAGTAGCAGCAGGATGCAGGAACGGGGAGCCCAGAGATGTCTGGGCAGGAGATACACACTTGGTAGTTATCAGGGTGGTTAAAGCATCATCACAGTGAAAGTCAGAGTAACAGATGAGATAATCTGGACAGGGGCCTACGGCACTTCAACATTCCAATTCAGGTAGAGGAGGATGACCAGGAAAGAAAACTGGGAAGGACACAGTAAGACTGAAGGAAAACCAGGGGACTATGTTCTCACAGAAGCCAAGAGAAGACAATCAGGAGTGTATATTCAGGGCAACTTGAATCGATCCTCCCATTTAAAAAATAAATTAATTAATAAATTTAAAAAAGAGAGAGAGAAGACAATGTTTCAAGAAAAAAATGTTCAATTGTGTCTACCATCACCAAAAGGGTGAGAAAAAATGGCAACAGAGTAGTGTCCATTCAATTTGGTAATGCAGAGATCACTGAGGACACTCCAGCCCACCATCCCACCCCTTCCTTCAATGAGGCTCATGTTTCTCAATCCCAAGATAAATCCACCAAAAGTTCTCAAAGGCACTCAAGACACTCTCATTACTTTCTTCCTAGGATTGACTCCCTTAATGGCTCCCAGGGCCCCTTGGGAGACTGTCTTCTCACTTTTGCCCTTTAATCTGAACCCCACCACCACCAAAAAGTGATTGAAAAGAGCCCAAGAAGAGTAACCTCTAGAAATGGTGATTCTCCTCTCTCAAAAGATTATTTCTCCACTCTTCCAATCCACCTAGGCTCAGAAATGTTCACATGTTAATTAAGGAAGAATCAATACTCTAACCAGAATATAATGTATAAAAGAGCAGAGAGATTACTCTAAACATAGAGATCAGTATCTAAGTCTGTATTCCAGACTGGGGACCTATGGCCAGCCTTATCTACATACAAGAGAGTTTGAAAGTTAAAATCACACGAAAGAGGGAAATGCAAGTATCTCACTTCCTTGTCCACAGTACACATGGGCTTGAATTCTAGAAGAAAATTTTATGCCAGCTAAAAAGTTTTATGGGGGAAAAATTAAACATAGCCAAAATAGACAAATAACTCTTAAAACTCTCAACAATAAGAAAACAATCCGATTTAAAACTGGTCAAAAGATCTGAACAGGCACCTCACCAAACAGGATATATAGACGGCAAATAAGCATATGAAAAGATGTTCAACATCAAATGCCATCAGGAAACTGCAAATGAAAACAATGAGATACCACTACACAACTATTAAAATGGCTAAAATCCAAAACACAGACAACACCAAATGCTGGTGAGGACATACAGCAACAGAACTCTCATCCACAGCTGGTGGGAATACAAATGGTACAGTCACACTGAAGACAGTTTGGCAGTATCTTACAAAACTAAACATATTCTTAACATATAATCTAACACTTGCCCTTTTTAGTATTTCTCTAGAAGAGTTGAAAACTTAAGTCTACACAAAAACCTGTACAGGGATGTTTATAGTAGCTTTATTCATAATGCCAAAACTTGGAAGCAACCAAAACGTACTTCAGGTGAATGGATAAACAAAATATGGTATATCCATACAAAGGAATATTACTCACCAAGGGAAAGAAATGAGCTATCATGCCACAAAAAGACATGAAGAAACCTGGAAGCATGTTGCTAAGTGAAAGAAGTCAATCCAAAAAGACTACATACTGTATAATTCCAACTATATGACATTCTGGAAAAGAAAAAAAACTATGGAGACAGTAAAAAAAAAAAAAAAAAAATCAGTAATTGCCAGTGGTTCAGGAAAGGGATGAACAGGACCAGAATGGAAATCTTTAGAGCAGTGAAATTATTTTGTATGATACTGTAGTGGTAGATACATCATCATACGTTTGTCAAAATCCACAGAATGTACAACAGAGGGAACTGTAATGTAAACTATGGATTTTAGTTAATAATGTATCAATATTGACTTACCAGTTGCAACAAATGTACCACACTAAAGCAAGATGTTAATAATAGGAGAAATTGTGGGAGAGGGAGAGTAGGGAGTATATGGGAACTCTCTGTATACTTGCCACTCAATTTTTCTGTAATACTAAAACTGCTCTAAAAAAATAAAGATTAATTTTAAAAATGCACTGAGCTTTATGAAAAAGTTTTTTAAAAGATAAATCTGACCTATAAAGTTTAAATTATTCAAGATGGAGTATGAGCAATCTCCTCGGTAAGAAAAGCTTTTCTATGAAAGTGTTATAAAAATGACTAATATACTTAGAAAACTAAGTGACCTCATTGTACATCATAGCTATACATGATGTAACCACTCTTCAAAGAACAGCTGATCTTGTCCATTAGCTCCCACACAAGAGAAAGTTAAGAAAACTCCACTACTCATGAAATTATAACCTCACAATGTAAGTGAGGTGGTAGTCATGACTTAGATGAAGAATACATGCTTAGAAAGAACTTAGAAATACTATTCCGGGCCAGGCATGGTGGCTCACGCCTGTAATCCCAGCACTCTGGGAGGTCAAGGCAGGAGGATTGCTTGAGCTCAGGAGTTCAAGACCAGCCTGAGTAAGAGCGAGACCCCATCTCTACTAAAAATAGAAAAACTTAGCCAGGTGGGGTGGTGTGTGCTTGTAGTCCCAGCTACTCGGGAGGCTAAGGCAGGAGGATCTCTTGAGCCAGGAGTTTGAGGTTGCTGTGAGCTAAGCTGACACCACGGCACTCTATCCTGGGCAACAGAGCAAGACTCCGTCTCAAAAATAAATAAATAAATAAATAAAAAAGAAATACTATGCCAGTTAGTGTTGGGGGTAGATTCTATTAATAAAAATCACATCCATACAGAACGTGGCCTGAAGCACAAATTCACATTGGATTTTCCAGTCAATCACTCAGCCAAAGAGAATCCTGAGGTGGCCAAGATAATGCAACAACCCTAACAAGTAGGTGTTATTTCCATTTTACAGATAAGGACAGAAATGTTACCTAAGTACACTACACAAAGATAATAGTAGATGCAGAACACAACATGGAATCTTTAAACTCCAGGCTAGTGGAATCAAATTATCCTTTTTGTTTGTTGGTTGGGTTTTTTGTTTTGTTTTGTTATGTTTGTTAGAGACAGGGTCTCACTCTGTTGCCCAGGCTAGACTCCAACTCCTAGGCTCAAGGGATCCTCCTACCTCAGCCCCTCAAGTACCTGGGACTATAGACATGCACCATGACAACAGGCTCTCAAATTATGTTTTTAAGTCTTATCTCCACTATATGATCTCTGACAAGTAAATTTCTCTTTGAATTTGTTATACAAGCAATTACGAGAAAAAAGGAAAACAGGCTTTACTTATCTTACATGTAATAAGTGGAAAGTAACTTTATTAAAACATGTCTGAAATAAATCACACTTCTTATAAAATGTAAAGATTATTCTTTTACCAGAATTGTCTTTAGAAATTAAACCAAGTAGTCAAAAAGTACCTTAAAATGTTCCTGGATACTCTATCAATAAAACCAAACTGAACATTAATCTGGTAAGGTCATGACTCTTTAGTTAGTCATAATCCATCCTTGATTAATATTCAGGTACATAAATAAATACCAAGAAGATTAAACAGAATAAAAAGAACTCTCTAAAGCTTTTTCCCTTATTTACTACATGCCTACTCAACCATTTAACTTTATCTCCAAAACAAAAACGATTTCTAAACCCTGTGGATGTGACTTCACTAATCTGAAGACTTTATATTCTATGATCCTTGTAGAGTAGTGTTTCTCAAACTAAAGACCAAGGACCAACTGAATTAGAATATCTGGCATGCCTGTTAAAATGACCCCAGATAAACTAAATCAGACTCTCTGGGGCAGATCTATAGAATCTTTTTTTCTTTTCTTTTTTTTTTTTTTGAGGCAGAGTCCCACTCTGTCACCCTGGCTAGAGTGCCGTGGCATCAGCCTCGCTCACACCAACTGCAAACTCCTGGGCTCAAGCGATCCTTCTGCCTCAGCCTCCCAAGTAGCTGGGACTACAGGCATGCGCCACCAGGCCTGGTTAATTTTTTCTATATATTTTTAGTTGTCCAGATAATTTCTTTCTATTTTTTAGTAGAGACGAGGGTCTCGCTCTTGCTCAGGCTGGTCTCGAACTCCTGAGCTCAAACGATCTGCCAGCCTCGGCCTCCCAGAGTGCTAGGATTACAGGCGTGAGCCACTGCGCCCAGCCTCTTTTTTTCTTTTTTAAGCAAATAACACAGGAATTCTTATGCTAAAATCTTTAGATCACCAGTTCTCAAACTTTTTGCTCTCAGGACTCCTTTATACCCTTAAAAATTGAGAGGACCCTAAAGAGCTTGTGTTTATGGAGGTTATAGCTATTAGAAATGAAGAAATTGTCTATTGGAAATTATATGTATTAGAAATTAAAATCAAGAAATCTCAAAAATATTTATTATTTATTTCAAAAAATAAATCTATTACATATAACATAAATAACATTTTCATGAAAAATAACCATCTTTCAAAACAAAAAAATGTAGTGGAAAGAGAGGCATAGTTCAAAGGGACAGCTTCCCTTCCTTCATTTTCAACAAAATGCCTGTCAATAGCCCAGTTGGTCTGTCAGTCATTCTTTCAAGTAACAATGGTGTTTCATGGAAAAAGCAGCTAGTTTGAGATCACAACTCAATTTACAAGTGCTTTCCCTTCAGACAACCATCATAATTCAGTACACAGAAGTGCTTTATGCACGCCTCCCATTTCAGTACAGAATATCACAAACATACATCCTCAAGGGTTGAAAGACAATGAAATTAATATCATTTACTGTTTCATCATGGACATCTTTAAGTGTCTTTTCTGTGAGTACACCAAATATAATGACTACTAGTATAAGTGCAAATGTCAATTAAGTAAAAAATACAACTATATTATGAAAATAGTTTTGATCTGGGACCCCCAAGGGTCTGTGGACCACAATCTGAAAATTGCTGCCGTAGACAACTCAACAGAAGCATTAATAAGAAACCCATCCATGAGAACAATGCAAAAAGACAGACAAATCCCTCCCCACTTGCCAAAGGAGCAATGGAGTTTAAGATAAAGTTGAGATTAATGGGATGGGCCCTGGCACTATGGTATATGTACAGCAAGCTTTAAAAAAAAAAAATTGGTGTGGGGGGGGGCTGTCTCCACAAAAAATAAAAAGGATAGCTGGGCGTGATGGCAGACACCTGTAGTCCCAGAAACTTAGGAGGTGGAGGCAGGAGGATCCCTTGAGCACAGGAGTTTGAGATTGCAGTGAGCTATGATTGTGCTAATGTACTCCAGCCTGGGCAACAGAACAAAATCCTGTCTCTTAATTTAAAAAAAAAAAGGAAAGACTAGCATTAATCTTTCCTAGGGAAAGGGGGAAAAGTTTAAGCCAGAGATCATCTGGATCTTCTCTATCCTTCACCTCCAGTCCCATTCCCCATTAGTCAGAAAATATTCTTACTGGGTGTGAAGGAATGGCACCCTCATTGTAGAGCTTAGGGTAAACTGAGAGGAGATGCCCATGGACTCTATGGAGCACTTCTCACCCAGGACATCTCAGATATTTCTACAGAAACAGGAATCTTTTTTTTTTTAATTAATACATTTTATTTTTTAGAGCATTTTTAGGTTCATAGCAAAATTGAAAAGAAAGTACAGAGAATTTCCACATACCCCTATGTATCCTACCATACACATAGCCTTCCTCACTACAGACATCCTGTACCAGAGTGGTACATTTGAGAAACAGGAATCTTAGGCTGTTTTATAAACCTAGGACTCTTCAATATAGTAATTTGCACCCTAAAGTGTCCCACAAGCTTCTACCTACTTGCAATCTACTCTTATTTATTCACTCCAATGGAAAGGGAAAATAAAATACATGGGATTAAGTATTGATATTTGGCTACAGAATCCTTCAATTATCCCACCTGCCCCTATGTATAAGAGAGTTACTACCCTAATTATGTTTGGGGTTTTTCCTTATTTTCTTTTTTTTGAGACAGTCTCACTCTGCTGTCTAGGCTAGAGTACAGTGGCATCATCATAGCTCACAGCAACCTCAAACTCCTAGGCTCAAGCAATCCTCCTGCCTCAGCCTCCCGAGTATCTGGGACTACAGGTGTGCCACCACCACCCCCTCCACCCAGCTGATTTTTCTATTTTTTGTAGAGATGTGGTCTTGCTATGTTGCTCAGGTTGGTCTCAAACTTCTGACCTCAAGTGATCCTCCTGCCTTAGCCTCCCAAAGTGCTAGGATTACACATGTGAGCCACCATGTCTGGCCTCTAATTATGTTTTATTTTGGTTAATGTTTCAATACATTTGCTTTCCCTAAACATATTGACAAAAACAGGCCCATCTCCACTCCTACTGCTTCACTTGATTAGCCAAAAATTAAAAAAATAAAAAGCCCACCAAATACAAAACTGGTTTGTCAGGGAAAGTCAATCTGATTAAATATTTACTGTGTCTAAACCACAAGTAGAAAAAGATTCAAAAGCCAATTATTTTAATGCTAACTCAATGCAATATCGCACTTCATTTAGTGTACAGGACAGGTAATTACACAGCTTACATCTGGGTTTTGAGGTTTTAAGGATTACATTTGGGTGGGGGGAGAGAAAAGTGGAAAACAAAGGAAAAGTCTAATGCTTTTAGATTCTTTCAGAAAAAGTGTTTGCTAAAAAGGAAAGCAAAATTAATATTAGAGAAATGCATGTGAAAAACATGCATTTTAGGAAGCTTTCACCTAAGCAGGTGCTCAAGTTCAGACTCAAATCCTCCAACTCTCATAACAAGAATGAGAGGTCAGGATACCACAAACTAATCAAATCAATCAACAAAGTGGGGAAAACAGGTGGTTGACACCAGACTGGGCAGGGTTTTCCTAAATTGGGCTTACCTTCGCTAATCCAAATCAGTTTTCAGAAATGGCTTTTTACAAAAACTACCCAAACATCCCCCTAATAATTTGCACTCCTCCACAACAGGGAAGCCATTTATTTACCAGAAGGTTTACTTTCTCTTTCAAGCTCTGCTGGCTTCCTCCTGCCCCACATTCGGCCAAGAAACAACTGGGTTTCCATTCTTCCCTGCCTTCTCCAGTCCAAAACTGGAGAGTTGGGGTGAGGGAACCTATTTTATGGAGAAGCTGAGTGGTTCTTCTTTAACTGCAAGGTTATTCTGAATACAGATTAATTTGCAAAGGAAAATTACAGGATGAAAAATAAAGCTTTACTCCTCCAATTAACTCACATACATGCACAGTTACACACAATCATACACTTATACACATGTACACACACACAGATGTGAAGGGACATCCAATTCAGCTGAGTAGTGTGCAGCACATCAGCGACCAACTTCGTAAAGACCACCCAGGTAGGTCTCTTGGGATGCCTCCCCACTCCACCCGCCTTACCTGACTCTAAATAGGGTTCCTCCCATTGGCTTCTTCCAACTCTAATCACTCCTCTACCCCTCAAATCTTCAATACTATCTGCACCTTTCCTGTCATAAAAAACTCCAAGGGCAACTTTCTGAATGGTAATCCATTTTTAATGTGTTGAATATTACTTAAAATAAATGGGATGTAATCATAAATTTGGAAAATACAAAGACTTACCACAAGGGCATTTGGTAACGGGACTTTACAGTTTGCCGTACCTATGTATTGCTTTTACGTGATGGCCTCCCATCCACTCTACCGCAATGTAAATCCCCGGTCCCTATTCATTTAGTTGTTTCCCATTAGGTTAGACTTTCCCAATTACTCTTTCTTTCCTTTGGGTCACTAATGGCTACCATGAATCATAACTTGCCCAACTTTGTAGTTTAGACAGATATTGCAATTTTTAATAATAGTAATTATTAGCACTCAAATGTTAGCTATCTGCCAGGCACTATGCAAAGTACTTTACATGCATTATCTTGTTTAAGCCTCACAACTACTCCACAAATGAACCTGGTATCCACATTTTGTGAATAGAGAAACTGAAACTCAGCCAGGCGCGGTGGCCCATGTCTATAATCCTAGCACTTTGAGATGCCAAGGCAGGAGGATCGCTTGAGCCCAGGAGTCCAAAACCAGCCTGAGAAATATAGCCAGACCCCACCTCTACAAAAAATAGAAAAATTAGCCAGGTGTGGTGGTGTGAGCCTATAGCCCCAGCTACTCAGGAAGCTGAGGCAGGAGGATCGATTAAACCTGGGAGTTCGAGGCTACAGTCAGCTGTGATTGCACCACTGCACTCTAGCCTGGGCAACAAAACCAGACCTGTCTCAAAAAAAAAAAAAAAAAAAAAAAAGAGAGAGAGCGAGCCAGCAATGGACCCAAAATCTAAGAGGTGGCAGATCTGGGATTAAAGCCCAAGAAGTCTGACCTCATAACCCATTCTTTAAACTCCTATAGCAACTTTGGACCATGAAACCCTCAAACATACCGACCAAGTGTTTCAACACTACAATCATAGTTACCTAAGGAAAGCTCAAAATGTAAGTTCTTTGGCTGAGGCAGTTAAAAAGTGAAAGGTCAGGTAAAAGTTCAGTGATAGTAAAGTCATTTATTCTTATGGATGGAGGTAGCAGGAAGGAAAGCCAGATAATCCAAACATTGTTTTCTTCTGGGGGCAGATTTGCCTTCTTTATTATTCCTTTGTTAGGCTGTTAAAAGGAATTTGCAATAAATATATCCAAGATAAATTGGTAAACAGAAAAAGCTGCAAAAAAATCTAGAGAAATACACCAAACTATTAACAGGATATATATAAAATACACATCTTGTATATTTCTACACATTTAAATTTTTTATAATAGCATGTATTTTGTAAAAAGGACAAAAAACTTATTTTTTTTATTTCAGCTTATTATGGGGGTAAAAAAGTTCAGGTTATATATATTGCCCATGTCCCGCCCATCCCCCCGAGTCAGAACTCCAAGCGTGTCAATTCCCCAGACAGTGCGCATTGCACTCATCATGTAGTTATACCCCCATCCCCTCCCCCCACCCCCCAAAAAACTTATTTTAATGACATTTTAAACCCAATTATTAACAGAAGAGGAGGGGAAAGAGCTGTGGTTCTGTGGCCTCCTTTCCTCTCAGTTTAGTTCTCCTAAATTAAGAACTTCCACTTATAGCTCCCTGAACACACTACGCTGTTTAAAGCCTCTGCACATTCATGTTCCTTCAGCCGTGAATGCAACTGTTTACCACTCAACTTTGTTGAGAGAATTCCTATTCATCCTACAAAACACTATTCAGGTGTTCCCACTGGATGAAGCCTGTCTGTGATAAAGCCATTCTCTCACTCCTGAAGAGAATTACTCTTTTTTTTTTTTTGACATTTAATAAGAACTTAGATTTACAGAGCTCTTATTATGTGCCAGGCAATATGCTAAGCATTTTGTCTACATTGTCTTACTGAATCTTCAACAATACATACAAGGTAAGTACTGTTATCATTCTTTCCTTTTACAGATAAGAAAATGAGGCTCAGATTCTGACTAGGAAGTGGAATATCCAGGATTCCGTCCCAGATGTCTGACTCTGGAACCTGAGTCTTGAATTGCTAACCTGTCGTCTCCTCTGCCCTAAAGCCATACTGGTGCAGCACATACAATGGTCCCCATGACATCTCCAGTTCCATGAAAACAGGGACCATGTTTGATTATCCTTGGATCTCACCTGGCACAGTAATTGATTCTCAATATGTTTGCTGATCTGAATTAAGAGTTGTGATAAGCCTAACATGACAAATAAGGGCCATAATAGAAATTCATTCTTCCATATGCTATTCCTTTTACAAATTGGAGATATCTCAATTTTCCACCAAAGTACCACGTGGCCATCATAACTAAAGTGCACCACAGTAAGCCAAGGTGCCTAGCAACCTGTGTAACCAAGATATTGATTCTTTTCACCATAACCAAGAAAGACTGAGCTAGCCCAGCGATGTCATCCTGCTGGATCTCACTGAGGCTGCTCCAGGACACCAGGAGTTCTTCAGGGATGTCCCTCAAGTGCTCTTTTTGTGGTTTTTATAAATGACCCAAAAGTTATAGTAAAATTTTAAAATATGATTTGTAGCCGATCATAACTCCTCAAAAAGCACTTCTGCACTTAAGCACGCTATGGTTTTTTTCCACCCAGAGTACCAAATCAAATAAGTTGGGACACCTCCCTGTGCATGCTGGCCCAGTTTGTAAGGTCAGACTCAAGTAATAACTCCCCTAGGGCACAGGGCATGTGCACTAATTTATTTTGTACAAGTTAACCAACACCAGGCATGTGCCTGACATATAGTAGTCACGCCATAATTAAACACCAGCACCTGGCCTCAAAAGTTTTAAAAGCTTCCCCTACAAAAGAACAGAACTGAAATTTCTTGGTCTTGCATTCAGTGCCTTTTATAAGTAGGCACTTCTCTATCGCTTACCCTCCCCATGTTATATCCCCATACTTCCTCACCCCAAATTCTTTATACCTATCAAATTCCACTCATTATTTGAGACCCAGTTCAAATCCCTCCTTTGGCAAGAAAACTTCCTAGACAACTCCAAGCCTCATAACCTCTCCTTCCTCTGAAGACCTGTAGTGTTCAGTGTAGTACTGCCCAATGAAACATTACAGGGCAGATAACAGAAAAGTTCAATATCTGTACTATATTTTATACACAGTAGCTACTTTGTTGCACAGCACATGTGTAATGCCTCACCATCTCTTTGATGACAACATGTTGCATGGGATGGTTAAAGCATTTATCAAGTCACCCCAGTAGACTAAAATTTCTGTGAACAAGGTAAATCTTACTCTTCACAGCAACTTCACAAAGGTACAAAAAGTAAATATTTGCTGATTTGCATACCACCTCTGAGAAAATCATAAGCTAAGAAAGTGCTCAACTCAGATGTCTGGAATGAAGATGACCACCCCTGCCCACCTCACATCTGAATTTTAAGACACACAGAGGCAGGGAGGAGAAAGCAACTTTCTGGAGACACAAATGACCACTAATCAACCCACAAGGCACTCTGGTTTGTTTGTTTATTTTTAGAGACAGGAAATTGCTCTGCCACCCAGGCTGGAGTACAGTGGAGGGATCATAGCTCACTGCTATCTCAAATTCCTGGGCTCAAGCAATCCTCCCATCTCAGCCTCCGGAGTAGCTAGAACTACAGGTGTGTGCCACCTTCTAATCCTGGCACGCTGGTTTAAATGACATTTAGGTCACAACTGCCCTTCACCTAAAACTTGCCTAAATAAATATCTCTTTCCATTAGCAAATAGCTAAATTCTGATGGTAAATTATGATAACTTAAAAACAGTTAACTACTTCCCAAGTTAGACACATCAGTTAGATAGAAAAACAACCTAAGCAAGCCCTATTTGTATTTCTTTTTTTCATCTGTGTATTGAATATTTCTCTCTCTTGGAGTCTTTCCACCTATTGGTGGTATTTTACTGTCCAGATAGATATTAGAATTTCACTGATACTTTTCTCAGCTGGAACTACACTCACTCTAAATCAAGACCCTACAATTTAAGTATCAGTAGTTTAAAAAACACAAAATATACAGAAGGCACAAGTTTCACCACTATGGCTTTCTGCTGCCTTGAGCTAGTGTCTTGTTCCTTTGGCCTCAATTTCCTTATCTACAAAATGGGATTAATGTTATGTGAACTACCTACCTCACAAACCCCTTGTCAGTCAAGTTATTATAACTGTGGGTCTTTCTAAATGGTTATTCTTCCCACATAAGCTACGTATAAAAACAAAAGATTCATGAATTTGCGAACAGTTCTTTGTGGTGGTGTGTTAATATAGAGACTAAGATCAATGTTCCAACATCTACAACAATTTTTTTTTTTATTCCAGACTTCTTTCCCCCAATCCCACCGTGCAAATGCCTGAACAAAACTTCTGCTAGTGCTCCAGTTCAGTACATGTGATAAGGAAATAAGTATGTTGACTCAGGGAACACAGACATACTTAATAGAAAATAAAAAATTAGCTGAATCAGGTCATAACACAGTCTAAATCCACATATAAAAGACCAAGATGATTTACTGCTTTGATTTATTAAAAGCAATACTTTATCAGCACAGCCAGCCAAAAATTTACAACCCATACACAGAATAAACCCTTAGTTGCTCACACAATAAAAACCAGCAGGTGCACACTATATTTTTTTTCATAAGAAAAAATGACTAACCACTGACTTTCTCATCACATATACACTCACTTGATATAACACAAGAGTTATGTGTACTAAACATGGAAAAAGGAACTTGGGTGACAGTTTGAGTTTCGTTAACTTAAGTGCAACCACACCTCCCAGGAACACAGGTAAAGTTTGCACACATGGCTTTGCCAAGGCCAGCCTGTCTTTGTTTCCCTCTCCTCTGCATTTACCCAAGATCTTGGCTCTGAGACAGAAAACTCCCACTCTCGATTGGTTCATTCTGTTCTATGCAATTAAGCAACACCACAATCCAGTAAACGCAATGGCTCAATTATTTATCTTCTGGCCGAGTTTACCAGGTGTTTATAAAAGAACAATGTCAAGAGGTTTATTTCTCTCAAGAGCTGGCTTGACGAGTTGACAGGGGTTTTATTTTCTTATTTTGTCTTTTTTTAATTTTTTTTCTTTTACAAGGGCGGGGGGGGGCGGTGAGGGGCAGCATGGCTTAACCTAGAAAAAGATGGGAAGGAATTTAGAAAGAGTACAAGTCTGTCAATTTCCCTACAGGAAACTTGATTCTTATGCAATAATCCTACCCACAGCCAGCCAGTCCGTGAGGGTGCAGGGGGGAAGACACCTATTCCTACCTCCAAAGGGGCTACAGCTGGCTCCCGAAGGAGCGGCAACCCGGCAAGGCGGAGGAAGTGGCTCAGCCAGGAGCCGCCGGGCCCCGCCGGCGGGGCGGGGAGAAGGCTCCTTCCAACCCTCCCCCGCCCCCGTGATCTCCGCCGGCGTGACAGTCGCTCCTGTGGCCGGAACGTCCCCAGAGCCCCAGGGAGCAGGAAGTCGGGGGGCTGTGCCTCACTCCTGCACCCCCCAGCCTAACGCGCCCTCGCCCCGCAGTCCTCCCCTCGAGTTCATTCTCACTCATTCTCCAAAGAACCAAACTTCCTTCTAGCGCCCGTGTCCCTTCCGAGGCCCGCTCCTGTCATCCCGGGGAGTTAGGTGTCCCTTCAAGGCGACGCCCTGTGTCTCCTCCTATCCCCCCGTCCCACTGCAGTGTCCATTCACAACGCCCCGCAACGACCAGGGGCTCCGGCCCCTGCGGCGCCCCCCGGGACCCCCAGGCCTGGGGGTCGTCGAGACAGGCGGCCCCACCCTTCACCCCCTTCACCTGTTTCTCCGGCTGAGGCCGACAGGCCGGGGCTGCGCTTGCGCCGGGTGCGGGCGGCGGCGCTCCCTCAGGCCGCGGGGCCTCTTCTGGCCGACGAGAAGAGACAGCGCCGAGCGGGGCTGCTCGTCAAGGATCCGGTTGGGGCTTGTTCCCTCCGCTGAGACGTCGGAACCCCTGGTTCTCCTCCCCGTCTACGCCGCCGCGGCTCCGGAAACCGCTGAATTACAGTCCCTTCAGCCAATCCCCGCCCAGGCCCGGCCTGGCCGAGACACAGCGCTCATGCATAATTCATGAGACGGCCAGCTTGCTTGGCCACCCAGAAGCCCCAGTGCGTGAGCTGGACAGCTGAGGCCCCACCCACTGACCAATGAGGAGAGCCGATAGGAAGGGGCGGAGCCAAGAGAGGGCCGGGTACGCCCCCGTGCTGGCTGTTCCGAGGGCTAGTGCTCCTCCCTCCTCAGCAGCCGAGGCCTTGGGCACAGAAGCCCGGGGGGAGGGAGGGAAGATGACTGGAATGTCCTGCTGAAAACCCAGCTGAGTTCCTGGCAGCGCGTGACGTCAAGACACTTTAAATGCCCCTGGTACAGCTCCCTCCTGCTCGCTTTCCCTTTTCCCGGCCCTTGGCACCACGTGGGGGCGAGGTTGCGAGCCTCTTACCACGTGGGAATCAGCCAGTTAGAACTGTCCCCAGGTATCGCCAGGTCCTCAGGGGGCCTAACTCCTGAACTGGGTTTCTGGCGACAACAAAAAGAACCGGGGTGACTCCGCCTGCTTTGAACTTCAGTTTCTGCGTGAGTAGGGACACACACACCCGGAAACATGACGTGGAAATAGAGTAATTACTAGAGTGCGTGGGGAGACGGTAGTGGATTTAACCTCGTCCTCCGTTCCATCGCTTCAAACATCAAATGCCAACGGCTAGCCTATTGGCCAATACACGAGAATGCAAAAGACAGTATATATGAAGACTGACACGTACATATATTTAATAGTACGTGACTTTTTTTTTTTTTTTTTAGCTCCCTGCAAGCTCAAATTCCTGGGCTCAAGTGCTACTCCTGTCTCAGCCTCTCAAGTAGCTGGGACTACACAACCGGCTAATTTTTCTATTTTTAGTAGAGACTGGATCTCGCTCTTGCTCAGGCTGATCTCTTACTCCTGAGCTCAAGCGATCCTCCTGCCTCGGCCTCCCAGAGTGCTAGGATTACACGCGTGAGCCAGAGTTCCCGGCCAGTACGTGACATTTTTATGTGTCTGAGTTGAAATAACAATTCAACTCAGACACAATTTCATTTGTCTCTTTTTCTTTTCCACCTTGTCTACTTGATAGGCAAGTTTTACTGAATTGAAACCAGTGGCTCCTAGGAAATGTAGACATTTTGCCTTACATAAGAGAGGATGAACTTTGCATAATGGAGTGGTTTTTATGTGTGTGCCGGTACTATCAGGCTTTTTAAAAATACCAGTTGTTAATACTGCGTTTGTGTTTACTACAAAGCAATATAATGACAAAATCCAAAAAGGGCCCCATTATCTCACCAACCAGATAACCCCTAATGACAATTTTTTTTCAGTGAAACTAATACATGTTCATGGTTAGAAATTTTAAACAGTTCAGATAATACATGTTGATTTTACACCAGAGACTATGTCTTCCTGATTTGTAATAAAATACTTTTTAAAAAAGAAAAAAAAATTCAAATAGTCCAGAAAGGTCGAAAATTAAAAATGAAAATCTTCCTCTCCTTTCCCATAAGTCCTTCTCCCCAAGGATAGCTGTTCTTATTAATTTCTGGTGAGAAAAATCAATGACTCTTAACCTTGGGGGGGGGGTCACAGATCCCTCTGAGAGTCTGATGAAGACCATGGATTCTAGCCCCAGAAAAAATATACAGCATAAGCTTTTACTCACAAATTCACATGGTTCCCAGATACCTGAAGCCTATATAAAGACTCCAGATTCAGACCCCTTGTACCACCTTACATCCAAGTGAGAGGTGAGGGCATCTATGGGGCAACTGGTAGGGTCCCTGGTGATGGGATTGAGAGTCTCTCATTGCCCTCTTGTAGACCCAGCCCAGTGTGGAAATTGCTGTATTTATCTGTAGTGTATGTGTGTATTGATCACTCTGTTTAACTTGATCTTCACCCCAGGACAGATATCCCCCAGCTTACCTAAACTCTCTGTTAGCTGTTCTAGCCCATGCAGCTAACTGCCTCCCTGATAACATGGGGTCTAATATTTGCTTAGTGATTTACTACCTACAAAGCACTTACAAACTCCTTTCCTCTTTTTTTTTTTTTTTTTTTAAATAGGGTCTCACTCTGTCACCCAGGCTGAAGTGCTAAAGTCCAATGACATGATCACAGATCACTGCAACCTCAAATTCCTGGGCTCAAGCAATCCTCCCACCTTAGCCTCACAAGTAGCTGGGACTACAGATACATGCCACGCTGCCAAGCTAATAATTTATTTATTTGTTTATTTATGAGATGGGGTCTTGCTATGTTGCCCAGGCTTGCCTCTTTTTTTCTCACAACAATCATGTGTAGCAGATAGGAGAAGCCGTTTTATCCACTTATAGAAAACTAAAGCTAAAATAATATGATATTCTCAAGATCACAGACATAGAAGCACACCAGGTGGGTTCAGAGCCAGGTTTTTGGACGCCACATCCCATAGTTTTGTTCTAACCACTCAAACCCTGTCCTCCCCTGACTTCTCAGGAGCTCCTTTGTTTCCCTCACTGCCTTCCCCACCATTCACACATAAAATCTACCCTGGAGCCTGTTTGACATACAAAAACTCTTCAGCCCAGTCACTGGCCTTTCTCCACACCTCTACCAAATCCCTCTTGGCTAAACGCTGCAGTTTCACTTGCGCCAATGCTTTGGCCACTTCTTACTCCATCCGATCCTTCCCCTGACTGCCAGGGACATCATCGTAAAACTTAAATAAATATTCAATCATGTCACAGTCTGCTTAAATATCTCTACTCTTCTCAATTACCTACAGGATAAAATCCAAGTTCAATAAAAAATACTGACCATCTAACATAGTGCTGGGCATGTGGTAGGAGCTCATTCGCGCGCTGTTCGTTCTTTCCTATTCTTGATTTGAATCTCAAAATCCTACAAAGTCTGACCTAAACCTCCTTTTCCAGCTTCATCCCATACACCCTAAGCTCCCACATTAAATTATCCTCTTCATCCAAACATACCTACACCTTCTGTAACTTCCTGCCTCTGTGGATATTCTTCCTTCCACCTGGAATCGCCTTTCTTCATACGCCACCTGAAAGCTCTTACTCATTCTGCAAAGCCTGGTTTCAACATCACCTCCTCTGGGCTTTAGATTCTTCCTGGCAAAATTAATCTCTTCTGCTAGACTCCCTCGGCAGGTTGTTTCCCCATCTAGAATAGCATTCTCTACCTTGAACTGTAACGTATCCATTTATTGGCCTACTTCCAGATAAATAATAATTAACATTTGTTAGGTAATTACTATGTTCCAGGAACTATACTAAGCATTTTACATAGGTAACCTCATTTGATCCTCACTGGAACGAAGTGAGGTGGGTAATATTACAATTCTTATTTTAAAACTGAGGAAGCTAAGGCTTAGAAAGTGAAAGACTGGTCTAAGACTGGTCTCACGCCTAGAAACTAGGGGCAAACTCAGAATGAGAATCAGATGTGGCTGACTCCAAGGCCTGGACCCTCTGGCCACATGCTAGAAAACGTCTTCCCCTAAGTTTTAGGTTCCGGAAAGCTCAAACCCTTTAATGCTTGTTTTCATAAACTCAACATCTAGCATCTAGCCCAGGGCTTACCTAAAATTGAGTTAATTAAATATTAATAAATATGCATTGCATCAACATACCAGCAATAGCAAAAATTTATGGAGTTTTTACTATGCACTAGCCACACTATGAGTATGTAGTAAGTTATGTAATGCATCTGTGAACTTATTTAATCCTTACAATAACTGCATGAGGAGGACACTGATTTTTACAGGTGAAGAAAATGAGACTTACCCAAGATTAAGTGACTTACTCAAAAATGTAAAGCTGGTAAGTGGCAGAGCTAGTATTCAAATGCAAGTACAGTCTAACTCGAGAGCCTGAATAGCTGTTCTTCCTTGAGTATTTCCCCAGGTCTAACTTTCCTCTTTTATCCCCAAGGAAGCATCTAAAGGAGAGAAAAAGGTGAGGTCCCCACCCTTCTTCCCATCAAGTGAATAAAGGCAGAGCTCATATGTCCACAAATTCTTTGACACTTCTCCCATCTAAAAGTAGTCTCATTCCACTCCCTGAGTGACTTACTTGTAACAAATAGAATGCAGTAGAAGTGGTGTTGCATGACTTTCAAGGTTAGGTTTTAAAAGACCATGCAGCTTCCACCTGATTCTTTCTCATGGACACTCTCCCTTGCAAGCCAGCCACCATATTGTGAGGAAGTCCAAGCTATCTGCAGAGGCTATGTGAGGGTGTTCTGGCCAACAGTCCAGCTGAGACCCAGGTGACAGCAATCAGCTGTGAGGCAGCCTCTAACGATTCCAGCCTCCAGCTTTCAAGCTATCCTAAAGTAAGCCAAGCAGAGCAGAGATGAGCCATTTTTGCTGAACCCTACCCAGATTAAAAATTCATGAGCAAAATACATTGCCATTGTTTTATGCCACATAAGTTTGGGGTGGGTTACACAGCAATAGGAAACCAGGACAGTTTTCCATTTATCATCTCAGAGAGACTCAGGAATTATAGGCTAGATCAGGAACAGAAATTGACCAGACCTTATAAAGTTTTAGAACTTTTTGTTTATTCCCTCTTCCCTGATAGAATTATCAGTAAAACCCTAAATCAAAAAGGAAGGCATGGCAAGGAAGAGAAGAACCTTGGGGATGGTAAGTGGGTGGCAAGCCACCACAATGACCAAAGGGGGCAAGGGGCAACTTGTGTGGGTGATGGGACCCTCACGGGGCTTGGCAACAGAAAGGCTCACACAGGGCTGCCCAATCCCAGCTCGCTAACATCACAAAGAAAAGCAGGTCCGTGCAACATGAACTCCTCAGACCTTCTCTCTGCAAAAACACTTCTCAAGCATCTTCATGCATCTCTCTTTTCTTCTGTCTGAAGAACAGTCCTCCCCACTCAATATTTTCAAGGCTAAGTATTTTTCCTATACCACTTAAAACATTCATAGCCAGTCCTTCTGTTCCTTCAGTGGCTTCCCATGGGGCTTAGGATAAAGGAATTCTCCTTTATCTCACCTGCTTCCAGGCTCTGCCTACCCCGCCCCCCACACACACACACACTCCCTGCTGCCCACTAAATCCCATCCAGTCCATCTCCCAGCTCAGGGCCTTTGCATATGTTGTTCCTTTTCCTTCCCAGCTTTGGGGAGGCTGTTTCCTTCTCACCCTGCCCATCTTACTCAGAGAGGCCTTGTTTAACCACCCCCACCTAAGGTTGCTCTCAACCTGTTAATCTCTATTTCTGTAATATACATATCCCATTTCCTGTGGAACTCTTATCACAATTCTCATTTTATTTATCTGTTTACAGCGTTTCTTATCTCTCTCCCTCATTATACTGTTAGTTCCAGGAAAATGTACCTTGTTTTTTTTGTGCTTCCTTGTTTCCTCATTGCCTGGCACAGTGCAGAGCGAATAATAGATGCTCAATACATAGTGAATGCATGGAATTACTCTTGGTCCCACCCCTCCCCTCTCTGAGCTCTGTCATTTGTCTCCTCCCTCCTGACCTTCTCCACTTGTTCCCTTCCCTCTGTCTCTAAAGAGACTTCCTTCTCTTTCCTATGTTAACCCCCTGCTTCCCATCATTGCCCCCATGTCTTCATCCTCACTTGCTCCACCAAGGTGGCTTCTGCCCCCTCCTGTCCACAGGGCAGTGCTCTTGAAGGCCACCACCGACCTCCTCCTCATCAAAGTTGATGTCTTCTTCTCAGTCATTTAACTTAACTTCACTGTAGTATCTACTGCTGTTATCATCCCCTCTTCCTTCCTAGACAGTCTTTTCTCCCTTGACCATCACAGCAGTCAACAGAAGCAATTGCATTAACCTGAAAGCTGATGGGGGCTGAAGTGAGACATCCTGGCTCTGATACAGAATAAGCTGTGCAACCCTGGGCAAGTTCCTTAACCTCTCTGAGCTTTAGCACCCTCATCTGCAAATAGAGAACATAATTCTGACCTTGGTGAGTTTGTATTAAGTGTTAGATTTGAAGATACTCTCAAGTTGACTGTGCAGCATGGCAGATAAGAGCCAGGTCCACCACTCAGCTGCCCTACTAACAGCAGTGTGACCCTGGGCCAGTTGCTTAACCTCTTGGATCCTCAGTTTCCTCCTCTATGAAATAGGGAATATGAAAGCACCTACCTCATAGATGGATGTGAAGATTTAATGAGATAACCTAGAAAGCATTCAATATAGCATCTGGCACATATATATATATATATATAAACAAGGGGGGGAGGAGGAGCCCATTGGAAGATCTGAGACCTTTCCCAAGTTCCAGTAAAGTTGAACAACCATACCTTGGGAACAGCAGTTCCAGGAACCTCAGCAGAGGGAATTTGTGAAATGTCCCAATAAAGTTCTGCCCTTCCCTTGTTATGACTTGACTTGACGCTGCTCTGACAATGTTCAGTCTCTCTGTCTGTCAGCTTAAAATTCTAAATTCCAGGCAGAGAAGTGTTCATTTGTTCAGACAGGACCAAATACCCATTCTTGACAAAGCAGTTGTAGACAGGGGCTGGAGTCTCAGTCACCCAGCAGAGACAAAGCCCTGGAGGGCGGGGCCTTTTCTGATGAGGGGTGGGCATGCAATACACATCAGAATCACCTGGGACAATGTTTATGAGCGTGCCCTGCGCTGGGCAGGATGTTCTCTCTGAACGTCCTACAGTCTACTTTGCTGGTCTTGCCTTCCCTGCAATATCCCCCAAAGGAAGGCACTCCTGCCTTTAATTCTAAATTCCACCCTCTTCTCTCCCTAGCTCCCTCCCTTGGCAAGTTCATCTACTCCTAGCACTTCAACAACCACCTTTCTTTTCATAACTCTTTATCCTGAGTCTCATTAGTTGCAGAAATTACTTTCTCTTCCTAGGTCAGAGCAACTTCTGTAAAATGGCACCTTTTGTTTTCTCATCTGTAAGACAAAACCCCTTTTAGTTCTAACACACCACAATTCTATTAACTGATCGATCCTCAATTACACCTCAGCTCTCCTGGCCCTATGCCTTTCTGCACACTATTTGCTTCTCCTGGAGAACCTCTTCGGCCCATGTCACTGCTTTCATTTCATTAACTTGTATTGAGGACCTGCCAGACTCACAAGTCCTCCCTTCCTGGGAATTACTCCCTGCCCCCACCCCCAATCATACGCTGCAATGGGTCCCTTCAGGCACATCTGTATTATATGATTCTGTCCTCCTGGCCATCAATTATTAAACTCAGGGTGAACACTAGTATTAACTGGTTTGATCAGATTCTCTCTGCCAGGAATTTAGAATTTGAAACTGAAAGGCACTAAGCTCGAGAGTCCTTAGAGTTGAGTTCCATTAATGTCAGCACTTTAGAGAGGGCAGACCATCAACTCCCTCTGCAGAACTCCCTGGAGATTCCCTGATTCCTACTCTTCCTAGCCTGTGCTCAGGGATCCCTTGGAGTCCATAGGATATCTTGGCAGCCTTCCAACATAATTTCCTTTTTCCCTGTAAGCTGGCCGATGTCCTTTTCTTATACTTTCAACCAAATAACATTAACCAATACAATCGTGTTTGAGACACTTTTAGGCTCTGGTGACACAAAAATCAAGTAAAATGCTGTCTCTGCCCACCAGCAGTCCTACGCATGTTTATTTATTTATTTATTTATTTATTTTTTTGAGACAGAGTCTCGCTTTGTTGCCCAGGCTAGAATGAGTGCCGTGGCATCAGCCTAGCTCACAGCAACCTCAGACTCCTCGGCTTAAGCGATCCTACTGCCTCAGCCTCCCAAGTAGCTGGGACTACAGGCATGCGCCACTATGCCCGGCTGATTTTTTCTATATAGATTTTTAGTTGGCCATATAATTTCTTTCTATTTTTTTAGTAGAGACGGGGTCTCGCTCTTGCTCAGGCTGGTCTCGAATTCCTGACCTTGAGCAATCCACCCGCCTTGGCCTCCCGGAGTGCTAGGATTACAGGCGTGAGCCACCGCTCCCGGCCCCTACGCATGTTTAGAATCACAACTTAAAGGCCCCCTTCCTCCTTTAAGTTTTCCCATATTCCCCAAGCAGGATTAACCCCTTTCCAGTGTATGGCCATTGCACTGTGCTTTACCTCTTACAGAAGTCATTTCTTTGAGCTATTTTGGTTTTTTATTTTTGGGGGACAGGGTCTTACTCTGTCGCCCCAGCTAGAGTGCCCTGGCATCTCTTTGAGCTATTTTGAATATCTGCCTCTCCCACTAGTTACAAACCCTTTAAAATCAAAGACTGGATCTTGCTGTCTCAGCACAGAATCACAAACTGTTCATTTGGAAAGAACATCTGTTGTTTTGTCTGCCTTCTTTCTCTTCGTTTTCTGTTGATAACTTCAACCCAATTTTCCTTTGGGAAAAGAGCCCTCCTTCACTCTTGTGTCAACTTCACTGGAATAAGGAATACCTAGAGTAAGAGTGTTTCCAGAGAAGATTAGCATGTAAGTCTGAGTGGACTAACCGGCCCTTAGCGTGGGCGGGCACCATGCAATCAGCTGGACTGAGATAGAACAAAAACAGGGAAAAGGGTAACTTGGTCTCTTTCTCCAGGACTGAGATACACACCTCTTCTGCCTTGGACATCAGAACTCCAGGCTCTCTGGCCTTTGGACTTCAGCACTTAAAACCAGTGGCCTCCCAAGTTCTCAGGCCTTTGGCCTTGGACTGAGAGGTATACCATTGGCTTCCCTATTTCTGAGGCCTTCAGACTTTGACTGAGCCATGCTACTAGCATCCCAGGGTCCCCAGCTTGAAGATGGTTTGTCCTGGGACTTCTCAGCCTCCATAATCAAATGAGCCAATGCCCCTAAAAAACCCCTCTCACTTATGTATCTATGTATTTATGTATCTACCCATACATCAATCCTATTGGTTCTGTCTCTCTGAAGAACCCTAACTAATACAACTCTTAATTCCACATTTTAGCAGAGTTCTACAAGTGATCCCATGGTCTATATTTGGTCAGAGACATAATGATTTGGATATATGACTTTTCAGGACCAGTGAGTATCATATCTGAGATTCTGGCTGGAAGGATCTGGAAAGAAACTCTCTTCAGTGGGGTTGCTAACCTGTTAGGCCATAAGCCTGCAGCTGTTTTTGGTCATCTTTGCCACCATATGGGAAGAATCCTATTATTAGCAAAACAGACATAGTGGAAAAGAGAAGGTAGGAAGAGAGATTCCTAATGATATTATATCAGACCTGGTGTTAATTACATCAGCCACCCGGGGCCTATTTCTGGGGACTTTTTCAGTTACATCAATTCCCTCTGGGTTTGCTTTCAGCTTTGGTGTTTTCTTTCTTTTTACAGAAGCCAGTTTGAGGTGTTTTTGAGACTTGTAATGGAAAGAGTCCTGTAATTCATTCATTCATTCATTCATTGAACAGGTTTTGGGAGTTTTTCTTTGTTTGTTTTGCTTTTGAGACAGGGCTGTTGCCTGGGCTAGAGTGCAGTGGCATCATCAGAGCTCACTGCAACCTCAAACTCCTGGCCTCAAGCAATCCTCCCACCTCTTGGCCTCCCAAATTGTTAGGATTACAGATATGAGCCACCGCACCCAGCCTGACAAGTGTTTACTCACATAAAGTTCTATGAGAGTTCTGAGAAGATGATTAATATGACTACAGTCGAGGTGGGGAAGAGGTTGGTTTAGGAAGGCAGGAGGCTGGGGTGGAGCCCTAGAAATGGCATTACTTTTATTAGGGACACCCTTTGTCAGATGATTCTCATGCAAGCAGAACCGACATGATGATGCAAGTTCATTGCTCTAGGAAATCCATAACCTATGGGAAGGTGGGGCAGGCTGTTCATGGGGAAGAAAGTCTGCACAGACAGTAAAATAGGCACCTGTTGTAGTCTCTTTTCTGTTGCTATAACAGAATACCATAGACTGGATAATTTATTTTTTAAAAAGTTTATTTCTTACAGTTCTGGAGGCTAGGAAGTCCAAAAGCCTAGTGCCAGCACCTGGTGAGGGCCTTTGGCAGCATCATAACATGGAGGAAAATATCACATGGCAAGAGAGCAAGAGGTGGCGGCTCAGGTCTCTCTTCCTCTTCTTATAAAGCTGCCAGTCCCATCCCGGGGCCCCACCCTGATGACTTTCCCTAATTCAAATTACCTCTGAAAGGCCTTACCTCCAAATACCATCAACATATGAATTGGAGAAGTAAGTTTCCAACACTTGAAATTTGGGCCACATTCAAACCATAGCAGTTCCTATCACAGTGTTGGAGGGAGAATGAAATATGCTGTATGGATACAGCTATACAGCTAGCACGTACCATACGCTGGTACCCTTGCTCTACAACATCCAACCCTCTGAGATAGGGCCTCTGATTTTCCCCTGCCCTAGGCTGCTTCCTCCAGGCCTGGGATTCTGAAGGGAAGTTCAGGCTGAGTAGAGTAACTGGGTGTGTCTGGAAGGCTAAAGCCCTGACTGCCAGGGAGTGGATCCAGAGGGTTCAAGGTTACAGACTGTAAGCAGTAAACAGACTGTGGAGCTAAGCTGCCTGCCTTTGAATCCCAGCTCACTGCTTACCAGCCATGTGACCTTAGACAAGTCACTCTTTTTCTTCGTATCTAAAATAGGAAGATAATGATAAAATCTGCCTTATGAGGTTGTTATGAGATTAAATAAGCAATTGCATACCAAAGGGCTTAGAAGAGTTCCTGGCAAAGAGTAAGGGCTCAATCAATTGGCCATTATTTTTATTTCCTTCTCTCCGTCCCCCCCCCCCACCATTCCAAGCAAGTAAGGCAAATTTATACCAACAGATTTTTTTTCTCTCTCTGATCCTTCTTCCCTCCCTGGCTCTCTCCTATCCTCTGTAACTCATCCTATATAACTGCCTTGAGAGAACACAATCCAACACAGATCCTTTTAGAAAAGCAGGTTTATTGGTCAGGCTGCTCACCAGGACACAGCAACGTGAGAGGTTCCCTAGAGCCCGCAGAAAACTGCATCTGCCCACAACTCAGGCCCCTTCAGCCCAACAGCACCAAGGGACCTTGTCCCACAATCCCCATCCTCCCTCAACTGACATGTCTCCAACCATTCAGAGGAGAGAAGGGAACCCAGAAAAGGAAAAGAAAGGAGAAAAAAAAAAAAAGCAAAGCTTTGTATTGTATAAAAGGTTTGTGTCCCCAGCCTCCCTCCCCACCCCCTAAAACAATTAGCTGCAATTCTAAAAAGCTGAACAAGGAAGAATGGTAGGGGGAGAAGGAGGGAGTCCTCCAGCCCTCCCTTCAGGCTGTGACTTGGAGGGAGGGGTTGTCTTTGCTTCTGACAAACTGCCTTTAATGGGGAGGAACAGAGGGACTGAAGTGTCCTGAGGAGAACCTGGTCAGTGGCCAACAGATGTCAGGCTTCTGGACAGGAAGCAGCACTCCCCTCACCCCCCAAAGATTCAGGAAAGGCACCCCTAAGGACAAGGAACCGTGGATGTCTCAGCAAGTTCTGCAGCTCTGTGACACTAGCTCTAGGGAGGATCTAGAGAAGAAACAGCCTGCAGGAACCAGTGCTGTCCCACCTCCCCTCCAGCTCTCAGCTTGGTGGGCTGGCCATGAGGAACCCCCACCCCCAGCTCCCAGCCAACTGCTGCCCCCTTCTGGGACCCCGATTTTCTGGGCTTCAAGGAATAGGCTGCCCTGGGGGGCACCACCCAGACCCCAGTTGAGGGATCGGGTTAGGCTTACCTCTCTTTCCTCTTTGCAGCATCACATTCTCACACTGTTCTCCTTCCTGATTCTGAAAATGGTGCTGGTGCCCTCTGAGAACCCGGCAAGACGGGTTTCTCGTGCTGCTAATGAAACTTCTTTCTCTCTTCACCCATTTCCACCTTCTCCTGTTTGCCCATTCTCCCTCCCAAAGCCACAACCATGTGCTCCACGAGTGCAGAGGCCTGAACAGGTAAGTGTGCCCTACCCCATCCTCCCCCAGGGCTCCTCTCGGCTCCAGCCTTCCTTGTTGGGACCCTTTGCAGATAGAGCCTGCGCTGGACCCTCATCCAGGCTGAGGGCTCACTCTGCCCTCTGCCCCCACTGCCTCAGTTTCCCCCCAAAGCTGCTTTCATGTCCTTCTAGTAGGATTCACTCTCCTCTTTGGGTAATTTTAGCTTTGAAGCCCCAGGGGTCAGGAAGAGAAGGAAGGGAAGAGCTCTGTGAGCAGGGAGTGAGTGGGGGGAAACTGAGGGGGAAGGAAGCCCCGAAAGGGGGGCCCGACCGTGGAATCACGGCAATTTCCTTCAGGACCCCCGACTCGGACAACTGGGACGTGGATCACTCCCCTTCCCATTTCCACCCGTACCACGTCCAAACCGGGGCTCTCCGCCGTGGGGGGCGGCCTCCCTCTCCGGGCTTAGCAGCCGTAAGACCCGGAGGAGTGCTCCTTGAAGGCAGGTGTTTTAAATCTAGAAACCTCTCAGCCTGCTGGGGGCTGAGAGAGAAGGCGAAAGAGAAAGTTCAGAAAGGGACGGGGACAGGGCGGGGACGGGGAGAGGCGGGCCCGCGTCCTGCTCAGTCGCTGTCGCTCTTGTCCACCAGCACGGCGTCCGACTCCTCGGTGATCTCCAGCAGCGCGTGCACGTCGGGGCTGCTCCCGCGCAGCAGGTCGGCGGCGTCGCCGCGCTCGGCGCCCTCGTCGTCGTCGGCGCCCACCTCCACCATCTCGGTGGCCTTCAGCACCTCCACCTCGCCCTCGCGGATCTTCTTGACGTGGAAGGTGAAGGGCGGCACCTTGTACAC
This sequence comes from Lemur catta, assembly GCF_020740605.2. Taxonomy (NCBI): domain Eukaryota; kingdom Metazoa; phylum Chordata; class Mammalia; order Primates; family Lemuridae; genus Lemur; species Lemur catta. The sequence continues at coordinate 39,598,661 of NC_059142.1, forward strand.
CGCCGTCTTGGAGCGCGCATAGACCACGTGGTCGGGCGTGAAGGACTTGCGCAGCTTGTCGCGCGACGTCTTGAGCTTCTCGCGCCGCTCGGCGGGGACCAGGCGCGTGCCCAGCTTGTTCATGCGCTTCTCCAGGGTGTGGCGCGTCTTCTCCAGGTTCTCCTTGGTCTTGAGGCGGGTCTTCTCCAGGTTCTCGCGCGTGCGCACGCGAGTCTTCTCCATCTTCTCCTTGGAGAAGGCCTTCTTGAAGTCGTCCACGCGCCGCAGGCCGCTGCGCTTGATGCGCTCGGCGCGCGACTCCTCGATGACCTCCTCCACCTCCACCGCCTCGTCGGACGACAGCTCAAGCGCCGCTGCGTCCTCCTCGGGCCGCTCGCCCTCGCCCAGCTCGTCGCCCTCCTTCTCGGGCAGCGCCTCCGCCTCCTTCAGCGACTTGCTGATGCTCAGTTTGGCCGGCAGCTTCACCTCGTCCTAAGAGAGACAAGAGCGGACGTGAGAGGGGGCACAGGAGCAGGAGGGCCGGGCGGGGACGTGGGGGACGCCGGGCGACCCCAAGGCGGGGTGCTGGCTATCCTGGGGAGGGGAGGGGGCCTGCCCGAGACCCGTGAAATCCGCCTCACTTGTTTGCCATTGTGTCCCCAGCGCCTGGCAGAGCTGCGCGCGTCCTGGGCGCTCGTGAGTGTGTGTTGACTGAATGGTACAGACGGCGCGGGAGAGAACGGAGCTCTGGGTCGGAGATGGGCCTGCATTATAACTGAGCTTTGGCTAAATATCTCTGCAGCCCTGCAACCATGTCCTCGCGCCCCCTACCCACCCCTCAGACCGTGTTAAACCGTCGTGGCCTCCGGGGACACGGCTTAACCTTGGAAGTGGGCGGAGCGCCCCCTGGCGCCCGAAGTCGCACACTGCCCGAGCCGGGCCAAAGAGCAAGCGGCGGGAGTCTGTGGGTTGAGTTGGGGTGGGGGTGTGAGCGCACAGCCAATGTCAGGCGGCCGCCAAGTAGAGTGGCTTGAAGGTGAAGAAAAGAGGGTGCGTTTTCCAGACTCCAACCATTTCAGAACCATCCTCAGAGAAGGAGAGCTGTGGCTCGTTCCCCATCCCGGTTGGTGCTTGACCTCCTCATACTGTTTGGCCCCACTAGTGGTCACCGGCCCCCCCATGTAGAAATTGATGTAGGAAAGAGGAAGAAGCTGGCTAGAAGCCAAGGACGTTTTCTTCCCAGTATGGACATTTCTTCTGGTTCTGACTTCCCTGCCTTGGAATGGAGAGGAGGGATTACTTTTCTATTCTTGCTTTTTTTCCCAGGCCGGAGGTCAAGGGTCCAGGAATAGGAAGGTGGTCCCAGATTCCCCATGATCCTGGAGCTGAGAGCCAGCTCTTCACGTCTCCCTCTTCCCCCTGGAGGATCTGGCACCAGCACTGTTTTCCATTCCGGGAAGATATTCCAAGATCTTGACTCTGGACCAACATTTCAGAATCTCAAGATCACCCCCTCCCCCACCCCACCCCCTCAGAAGGTAGGGGAGGCTGAGCACAGAAAGGCAAAGGGGCATAACCCAGAACATCAACAGGATCTCCTCCTTGGCCCAGACTCTCTGTGGGGACTTCAGAATGAGAGAGAATAGTTTTTCAAAAGGGTTTTCTGAAGATCGTTTCCCAGAATTGTAAGAAAATCCCATCTCCTGAGAAAATGAGACATTAATCTCTCTCATAGACACACACACACCCCAGTACATAGACCACTCAGTATCTCTGCACCACCTGCTACAGAAATTCCTTCCCCAGCCCCCAGCCTCTTTCCTCTTCCCTCCCATCCACATCCCCCCAGAGTTTCCTGGTTTACACTGAAAACTAGGAACACCCGCTCCCAACTTCCTTCCCTCCCTGTCAATAGCATTAGCAGGGACAAAGAAAGAATGTGGCTCCACCTCTTCTCCCAACTGGGCACCAGCTCTGCTGGGCACCAAGCCACCTCCAGCTCTCTATTACCCTACTACACCTCCCAGCAGGCAAGGTGACTTGGACACAGGGCATGCTGGGACTTGTAGTCTCCACCTGCCATAGGTGGCTTAGTGGTATCATGGACATCCTAGGGCATTCTGTCCATCCCTCTGCCTCTTATCATTCGCCGAGGCATTGAAGGGTGTTTTTCTTGTTCTGAGTGTAGGACGGTCCCACCCTCTCTTAGCAGTCCCTCCAATTTCCAGGCGTACCCTTTGGGTCTCTGGCAATCACCCTCTCCCTGCCTGCTATTAGAGCAGACTTACACATTTTAGGATTCTCTAGGATCTAAACTCTCCACTACTTCTTCATCTATCTCCACCCAGTATTTACCTGCAGCCCCAGTATAAAAAAAATTTTTTTTTTCAGTTCTGATCTTGCCTTCATAGCCACCCAAACTAAAAAACTCACCCACGCTCCACCAAAGGGTGGAGGAGAGCCCCTCCTTTCACTAAGCTCAGACAATGTGCATGGGCTAGGGAGGGATTAAGGCTGACAGGCAGGGAATAGTCAGGAAACAGCCCCAGCTGCTGGAAAACAAATCCACATTGTCTCCCTGCCCTATCCCCAGCATCCTCCATTCTCTACCCACCCACCCCTGCTCCACCCCTACCCCTAAAGGCTGAGCTAGCTGGTTTTTCTGGCATCTGGCTTCCTAGATAAAGGTCTTTGGCAACTGAGCTTAGAAGTGAATGCGGGGGCTGGGGAGAGAGCTGCAGAGGTCTTGCTTGTAGCCAATCCCATCTTCCTAGTGCCTGAGGAAAGGTCTCCAACTACAACATCAGGGAGGAATCCCAGTGAGGGGAGGTTTATTCCTGGATTTGGGAGAGTCTCCCCAGACCAGAAAGGCACCTGGGGGACATAACCCCATTCATTGTAGGCTTCCCCTAGAGTGATGGCTTATACCAGAGGAGCTGTCTTCTTGGTGGCAGGTCAGGGGATAGAAGAAACAACTTGACCTGAATCCCCAGACAATGTCCAGGAGGCTGGCTCTGGAGAGGGTATACTACCATTAACCTTTTCCCTCCATTAATGGGTGTCTCTTTTCTCCCCCTTTCCAAGCCAGGTTTCCTCCATGACTCATACTCTTGGAGTGCTGTCTTGGACCCACCCAGTCTGCCTGTTGCTACAACCACCAACACAATCCAAAAGCACCTCCCCCCCACCCTGGGCACACAGGCCAAGCACCTTTGTCCCACCCCTACTTCCCTGGCAGACCTCCTAAGCCAAAGGAGGGGCCTCAGGGGATGGCAGAGAGGGAGGGCTGTTTGTTCTGTTTTCCCGTTTTCATTAAACAAAACCACCACTCCCAACAGGCTTGGTTTCCAGAGTTACCTTTAATGACCAGGTCTGAACAAAAACATGCACAGCTCGCCCTGCCCCTCGCCAAGCACACACCACCCCCACCCCAGGAAGGCCCTAGACCTGGATGGATTTAGAGGAGCCCCAGGGAGGCCCCCAGCCTCTTCCACTCTACCCCCCAACCCTGCTGTCTAAACTTAAGATCTTCTGGCTTAGGAAGATTTTTTAAATAAGATTATAATTTAATTGAGCACCTAACTATGCACCCAGCCCATGGCTAGGCACTTCACATTTGTTAGGGAAAAGAGATAGGTGCCGCATGGATCTGAGTAGGAGCCTTTCCTGACTTATAGCTAATAAGCACTGTCCCCAACCACTGCCCGGGAATAGCCAGAGAAGACACTGGAGAGGTAACTCAGAGCCCAGGGTCTGCCTAGAGTCTGTTAGAAAAAGATGCAGAAGGGGGAGAGGTGAAGGTCAGAAAAGTCTTAAAAACTCAGGGCCTCCGCTTTAGGTTGCCATGACAAGGAGATGAGAGACACCAAAGGCAGAAGGGTCCTTCCCTTCTCCTATGACATGCATTCTTGACTGGGGTGATATTGCCTCCACAAGGGCAAAAATCAATATCACACTGGTTCATGGTGCTCCAAAGAGCCACAGCACATAAACAGATAATACAGTATATCTATTGTACTAAAATTTCATGGGGGAGGTGGACAATTAGGTTAAAAATATCTAAAAAGGCTTCTTAGGGGGATGAGCATTGGGAAAAAGATGTTGAGAAACACTGTGCTATAGTGAGACCCAAGGATCCAAGCCAGAGCCAGCTATAATGTCCCCTTTTCTGGCCTCTCTGAGTTGGCAGCTTTTGGGTGCCCTGCCCAGGGCAGACTCTGGCAAACATAAGGGATCTCTTTGCAAAACATTTTCTAAAAGAACTGGAAAAAATAAGTGTAAATATTTTCCTCGGCTACAGGGAGGGGGCAGAGAGGGCACAGAACAGACCCCAGGCCTCATGAGGGCCCTCTCCAAGGAGGCGTGGAGCCAAGCTGGCTTGTCCCCCAGGACGTGGAGGCAGGGGAAGGGAAGAACGAGCAGCCATGCACAGTTTCATGCAGCGCAGCCTCCAGTAGGATGTTGTGAGCACCTACTATTAAAACAGAAACTAAGAGGTAGGGGAGGGCCCTGTCCCACTGCACACACCACATTTGCCTTAACTGTGCATACCACAAGAGTGTTTTCACAATGCCCACACCCAGCCACAGGGGCAGTGGTCTAGGATGGCGGCCATCCTGGCACTGACCACCAAGCAGTGGGCTGATGGTGGACCAGAGTGATACCCCATGTCCACAGCCCCATGCGACCCAGGGGACCCTAAATGCTCCCACCGGCTGTAGGCTCCTCTGGGGTGGGCAGGGGCCCCAGCTCTGGGTAATAGGGCAGTGTCCTAGGCGTCTGGTCAAAAGGTGGGGGCTCAGGCACTGTCTCAGGCTTCGGGTCAAAGGGCTCAGTCTCAGGCAGAAGGTCAAAAGGCACGATCTTGGGTGTGGCCAGGTCAGAGGGTGCATTCAGCTTCTTCTTGGGCTAAGATGAGGAAAAGGGGTTTAAATGGGGCTTGGGATGGGTACAGATGGGGTTGAGAGAAAGAGGCCTGGGTGACATGCAGAGGAGGGGCTGGTGAGTAGGGAGGGGACATATGTCTTCTCACCTGGGCCCCAGGGCTAAAAGAGGTGGGGCAAACCCAAGCCCATGAATTAATAAACAGACTTCAACTGAACCCCTCCCTTCCTCCCTCTAGAATCATCCCCAGTCCGATCCTTGGGCTCCCACCTTCTACTCTTACCCAACCATGGTGGTGGGGTGGCCATGGCTACTGGGGGGAAAGTGGCTGCTGGGGGTGGACAAGGAGTTTTCTGAGAGGCCAGTTGTTGGACTATAACCGGGGAGGCTCAGCTGTGTAAAAGAGAAGGCACGCAACTCTGTCACCAGAGCCAGAGGCTGCTAATCCCAGTTCTCCTTATTCCCAGGGCCGGGTGTCCACTGGGTGCCGCCCCGGATAAGCAGAGGGAGAGGCGTGGAAGAGGGACATCCTGGCCATTTCCCTTTAGCCACGTCCCCACCTCCTGCCTCCCTTGCACCCCATCCCCCACCCTCACCTCCCCACGGCTTGGGATATCAGACACTGAAATGCACAGAGAAATCAGGATCCAAAACCAAGCTATGGGCCGGGCGCAGTGGCTCACGCCTGTAATCCTAGCACTCTGGGAGGCCGAGGCTGGCAGATCGTTTGAGCTCAGGAGTTCAAGACCAGCCTGAGCAAGAGCGAGACCCCATTTCTACTAAAAATAGAAAGAAATTAGCTGGACAACTAAAATATATACAAAAAATTAGCCAGGCATGGTAGCGCGTGCCTGTAGTCCCAGCTACTTGGGAGGCTGAAGCAGAAGGATCACTTGAGCCCAGGAGTTTGAGGTTGCTGTGTGCTAGGTTGACGCCACGGCACTCTAATCTGGGCAACAGAGTGAGACTCTGTCTCAAAAAAAAAAGAAAAACAAAAAACAAAACCAAGCTATGTTTGTGACAGATGGGCCCATGTCCTGGGCACCCTGCTGCAGCTCTCAGTGCTGCCTCCTCAGGGGCTAGTTGCCACTCTTGCTTCGGGCAATCAGAAGTCAGAGGAGAGGGACAGTCAGGGGCACTATCAGACTCAGCAACAGCAGTGTTCAGTAAAGCCTGTAGTCACAAAAGACCAAAGCAGCAGATCGCCACCTGCCTCGAAGGGCACAGGGACGAGTTGGGAGCGGCAGAGAGGCCGAGGAGAAAGGGAACCAAAATGGCCCTCTCCTAGGCAGTCGCAGAGTCCATGCTGGGGCATACCATGGCTGGCCAGGAGCTCCACGCTGCCCACCCTGTACCCCTCCCCTCCCACTGCTACTGGGCCAGGTGACCACACATTGCCTCTACTTCAGCACCCATGAGGCTGAGCAGTTAACAGCCACCAATGTTGGCCACATGTAGCCAACACTGCACACACACCTAAACGCACACAAAGCAACCCCAATGCCAGGACTGTGCAACCAACTCCTACAGAAAATAAAGGAGGCAAAACTAACCCTGATTTCTGCTGCAGAGCTGGAGAACTGAAGGGGAGCGTGGGGAGCAGCGAGTGTGGCAGAAGGGACACACCTGGGTTCTGGCCCCAGCTTTGACCCCCAATCACTTGAGTGACAATAGGTTAGTGATTTCCTCTCTCTGAGCCCAGCTTCCCAAGCTACAAAATGGAAGACATGGAGATGATCTTCAACTTCTTTAAGGTATCTTTCAGCTCAAAAGGTCTATGACATCAGAATGATGAAATATTCACAACAGTATGGTTCCAAAAAATGGCACAAGCTAGCTGGCCATGGTGGCTAACACCATAATCCTAGCACTCTGGGAGACGGAGGAAGGAGGATCGCTTGAGCCCAAGAGTCTGAGGTTGCTGTGAGCTAGGCTGATGCCACAGCACTCTAGCCTAGGCAACAGAGTGAGACACTGTCTCAAAAAAAGATAAAATGAAATGGCACAAGCCACTGCTCATCTTTTAGACTGGCTGCTTAGAAATAATATTCCCTCCCCTCTTGCAATCAGTTGTCCACTCTGTGCCATCTCCTCACCTGTTTGACTTTGGCCTTTACAATAGTCAGATTTTACTTTAAAAAAAAAAAAATAGGAGAGGCCACACACCCTGGTTCATGCCTGTAATCCCAGCATTCTGGGAGGCCGAAGCAGCAGGATTTGCTTGAGGCCAGGAGTTTGAGGTTGCTGTGAGCTATGATGACACCATTCTATACTCTAGCCTGTGTGACAGAGCTAGATTCTATCTCAAAAAAACAAAACAAAACAAAAAACAATGGAGCAGGGGGATAGTGGTGATCTCCTTTAGTTCTGGGAATACCCCTCAATATACCCTCCCTGCTTTAGACTCGGTGATCAGGAAAAACAAGCCAAACTCAGCTGTTTGGAGGAAGGATGTGGTATACATGCTCTCCATGGCCACTAGGATTAAAAGGTGAAAGGGACCAGAGCCCCAAGTTGGGAATATTTTTGGACAAAGATTTGGGGTTCCTTTAGAGAAAGGTAGTAGCCCTGATCTGCCTTGAGTCCAGGAAGGAGTTATAGGTTGGGTTAGGATTTGGGGAGGAGAAGCCAGCAGGCCCTCATTTCAGCCCCAGTGTGCTCTCTTTTAATGTGATGAGACACCTAATCCCTTAAATGCTTCCTGGTCCTATCCCCATGCACTCAGAGCAGGTTTGATGGGTCTTAGTGGCTGGTCATGTACAGGTCACCAATTTTGCCTCCTCAAATCTGCTCCAGAGGCCAGGCACGGTGGCTCACGCCTGTAACCCTAGCACTCTGGGAGGCCGAGGCAGGAGGATCGCTTGAGCCCAAGAGTTTGAGGGTGCAGTGAGCAACGATGATGCCACTGCACTCTACCCAGGGCGACAAAGTGAGACTCTGTCTCAAAAAAACAAAAAACTGCTCCAGAAAAACATCTATAGTCATGCACTACATATCAACATTTTGGGCAATGACAGACCACGTATACAATGGTGGTCCCATAAGATTATAATGGAGCTAAAGAATTCCTATCCCCTAGTGACATTGTAGCCATCATAATGTCATATCTCAACACATTACTCAAGTATTTGTGGTGATGCTGGTGTAAACAAACCTGTAGTACTGCCAGTCATATAAAAGTGTAACACATACAATTATGTAGAGTACATAATACTTGATAATGAAGGATTGTTACTGGTTTATGTATTTGCTATAGTATACTTTTTATTGATACCGTAGAGTGTACTACTCCCTCTACCTACAGAAAACAAAAAAGTTAACCATAAAACAGCCTTAGGCAGGTCCTCCAGGAAGTATTTCAGAAGAAGGCATTGTTATCATAGGAGATGACAGCTCTGTGCGTGTTATTCCCCCTGAAGACCTTCCAGTGGGACAAGATGTGGAGATGGATGACATTAATATTGATGATCCTGACCCTGTGTAGGCCTAGGCTAATGTGTCTGTTTGTGTCTTAGTTTTTCACAAAAAAAGTTTTAAAAGTAACTTTTTAAAGGCTGGACTTGGTGGCACGTGCTTGTAATCTCAGCTACTCAGGAGGCTGAGGTGGGAGGATTGCTTGAGCCCAGCAGGCTGCAGTGAGCTATGATTGTGCCACCACACTGCAGCCTGAGTGACAGAACAAGACCCTCATCTCTTAAAAAAAAAAAGTTTAAAAATGTTAAAGTTTATAAAGAAAAAAAAGTTACAGTAAGCTAAGGTTAACTTATGTTAAGTGTATAGTATATATGAAATCTACACTAGCAAACAGTAATGCCCTAGGCCTTCACGTTCACTCACCCCCCTCACTCACTGACTCACCCAGAGCAACTTCCAGTCCTGCAAGCCCCATTCATGATATGTGCCCTATACAGGTATACTTCTGAAAAAAATCTTTTACATTGCATTTTTTACTGTATCTTTTCTGTGTTTAGATATGCTTTGATACACAAATACTTACCACTGAGTTACAATTGCCTGCAGTGTTCAGTACAGGAACAGGCTATACAGGTAGATTTGTAGCCTACAAGCAGTAGGCCATACCATATAGCCTAGATACGTAGTAGGCTGTACTATCTACGTTGTGTAAATACACTCTATGATGTTCACACAATGACGCAATTGCCTGATGACACATTTCTCAGAATGTATCGCAGTCCTTATGTGATGCATGACTGTATTTGCATTTTACAGCTCTCTCGCCATTTCTGAATTCTAAAAGAGCTCTAATAATATCCCATTGTTGCCTGGGAAAATTGGCTCTTTAACGATCATAGTTCTACCTTTTGCATGGTGTTTTAGAGCAACTGCCTCCATACTCACAATGTGGCCTGACCCTCCCGCAGCCCTCAGTCCACTGACTCCTATTACTAGTAGAATTCACCTCTCTCACTCACTAGCTGTTGTCTAGCTAAGTGTCGCCTGATAGGATGCGATGCCAAACTGCTAGTTTTTGTTTGGGAGACAGGGAGGGAAATGCCAGAGAAGGGCAGTAATGACTCGGAAATGAGATCAAAATGAGAGCTCTGATAAACCAGGGGTGGGAGGTGCTGAATTTTTTTTTTTTTTTGTGTGTGTGTGTGTGTGTGTGTGTGTGTGTACATGCACACACGTGTGCAGGAGGTCCAATGCCAACTTAACCTGTGAAATCATGTCTAGTAGTTCCTGGACTCTGGGGTGGGGCCACACAAAGGATTCCCTCCTTTTCCCAGGAATAGGGTGTGGGAGACCAGATGACTTGATCCCACACCTGGGGCTTTCCTGTCCCCTGGTGCTTCCATCCCACCATTGCCACGTCATCACCTCCCACATCTGCAGTAGGGAATACAGCATCCCCTGCCCCCTTCCCCTCCAAAGAACTCACACCATCTCAGGAGCCCCTTCTCCAAATCTCTCTGTCTCTTTGCCTGGCCACCCAAGCATCCCACCACACCCCCCTCCCAGCTGGACTTTTCCATAAATGCTGCTGCCCCCAATCTTCCCTATTAGGTCTGCCAAGGCGCAGAGCTATTTTTATCTCATTCTCTTCTCTGGCCTGCAGACCTCGGAGAGGAGTGGCCTTTGCTTTCCTCCAGCAGCTGAGTCCCCACCCCTCATCCCCACCTGGAACATCTGCTTTACAGCTCAGGAAGTTCTGCTTCCCCTGAGCCTCACCCCACTTGCTGGAATCTTTTCCTTACCCCTGAGTTCCTCCCCGGGGTTGGGACCATTTTAGTTCTTAGTTGTTTCTCCCTGTGGCTTCGGGATTCAATTTGAGTCATTCTTGCTACCTCAACTCTCGGCCCACCACTGGCCTCAGTTTAGTACAGATGCAGGAAAAGCCACCCTGGGATTAGAACTCACCCCCCTCTCCCCCCCCACACACAATATATAGACACATCCCTGGGGGATGCCACTGGCCTCTGCAGAGAAGTCTTTCTCCCTCCATACCTGTCCTCTCGGAATCTCCACCTTTGGCATAGGGAGGTTCACCTTGAGGCCAAGAACTTTCCTGGGTTCTATGGCCTGGGACATTTAGAGTGAGAAGGGTCACCCATACAAGCTTTTCATGGTGGCCTTATACCACACCAGGCTAGGGAGAAAATATAGAGCTGCCTTGCTGTCCCGGGCCCAAGTGGGGCGTGGTCCCCGGAGAAAGTTGGGTGTGGTGGCTCACGCCTATAATCCCAGCATTTTGGGAGGCTGAGGGGGAAGGGTTGCTTGAGGCCAGGAGTTTGAGATCAGCCTGAGCAACATAGCAAGACCCTGTCTCTACAAAAAAAAATTTAAAAACTAGCCAGGCATGGTTGTGTGCGCCTGCAGTCCAAGCTACTCGGGAGGCTGAGGCAGGAAGATTGCTTGAGCCCAGGAGTTGGAGGTTGCTGTGAGCTGTGATCACACCACTTCAAGCTCCAGCCTGGGCAACAGAGTGAGAAAGCTCCAATCTGGGTGACAAAGTGAGAGACCCTCTCTCAAAAACAAACTAAAAACAAAACAGCCCTTTTTGTGCCCTTCCTTTTGCTCTCCCTTTGCTGCGACAATGGGTCCAGTAGTCATCTGTGGCGTATGTACCATGCTCTGTAAACCTGTATCTTGCTCTTGCCCTATAATCCTATCTTTCTCTCCTCAATAAACCTCATTTTCGTGCTTGCCTTAAAAAAAACAAAACAAAACACCTCATAGGTCTCCCTCTCATCCTCCAATCCTGCTTGCTCCAAGCAGTTAGATAAATGGAAGCAGCTCTGGGCAAACGTTTTCTACCCAAATAGTGCTGTAAGTGGGGGGAGCAAAGCTTTTCAATGGCCAAGTAAATGCCTCTTGGGCAAGGGCGGGGAGGTGCACAAGTGCCATTTCTGCCCCTGTCCCACCACCACCTCCTCAACAGGTGCCAGCTGACCCACCTCCCTTAATTCCTCCTCTCTCTTAATTCCTCCCAGAGAAGCCAAGCAAGGACCTCCCCTCATCCCAGATGGTCACTCAGAACCCAGCTGGTACCAGGGTCAGTGGAATCACAGCTCCCTGACAGGGGTCTTCTCACGTGTGGGAAAGCTGGCCTTCCTGCCCCCATTCCCTTCAGTAGGGAGAGGTAGGGGAAGAGGGAGCCGACCTTGCCAGCCCCATGATCCCGCCTCCTGGGGTAGGAGCATCTACTAGGCTTTTGGGGAAAAGGGAGGAGGCAGGGCTGGGAACAGTCCCGTCCGGCCCAAGATCACCAAGCTCTCAGCTCAGACTCATCCCTGTTAGGACTGTGGAGAGGAGCAGCAGCCCTGAGACTCGCAGGTTTATTTGGGGTTAGGATACAAAAACTCCATTTTTATCCAGGCAGGAGGAATGGGGAGAGGTGCAAAGAAAGCAACAAGCCCGGGGCGCGCCAGCCTCCTCCCCTGCTGCTCCCGGCGCCCGCCCCCGCAGGCATGCGGGGTGATTCACCGCGCCCAGACCGCGGGACCCCGCGGGGGCTGCGCGCCCCCCTCCGCCAGCCGCCCGCGCACTCCTTACGCCCACCCTGCCCCGCCCGCTTCCAGGAGGCCGAGGAGCCGGCGCGCAGAGGGCTCGCGTGTGCTCAAGGGCCTGAAAGTGCCTGGAGGCCAGGGTCACGCCGCAGCCAGGGGACGGGGGCGGGCAGCGGAGGCTGATGCGGGGGCGTGGGGTCCGGGGAGGGGGGCTGGCGGTCGCGTACCTCGCCTGGCGCAGCCCCCGCGGGTGCGTGCCTGAGCCCTGAATCACCCGCTATATCGGGCCGGCAGGCGCGGAGGCCCCAGGCCCGGGCCCCGCCGCCAGTGTCCGTTTACAGTGGGGCCCAACGGCCACCAGGGGACCCCTGGCTGTCCCAGAAACTTCCCCCGAGTAGAAAGACGTTTGACAGAGCCAGGTAGGGAGCGGTCTGCGAGGGGCAGCTCCCCGAGTCCAGCCCCCTAACTCGGTTCTGCTACAAGTTTGAGACCCGAGGGACGGGGCTGGGTGGGGAGGTGCAGGGTGCAGAGCGCGCCCTTCTGCACGCCCGAGAGTCCGCCGCTCCCCCAGCCCAGCCCAGCCCAGCCCAGCCCAGCCTAGCCGCGCTCGCCGGAAGGAGGGTGGATCTCCCGAGCGCCCAGGCCAGGCTGGCGGGAGAGCCGTGCAGGTCTCCCCACCCCAAACCCCAGGCGGGGGACGCGGGCCGCGCGCAGGAGCTCGGGGTGCGGTCTGCCCCGCGGGCTCACCTGGTAGATCATGACTTTGAAGTTGCGGCGCCGCAGCAGCTCGGCCTCATTGACCTCCAGCTTCTTGATCTGGCCGGCCTGGCGCTCCAGGCTGCCGCGCACGGTCTTCACGTTGACGCTGACCTTGCGCACCTTCTCTAGCAACTTGCTCACTGTGTTACTCGTGGTGGCGTGTGCCTTGCTCAGCTTGCTCAGCTCGCCCTGGATGCTCTGCACTGCGCCCTCCATCTCCGCCTGCCGCTCCTCCAGCTGGGCTTGGGTCAGCTGGATCTGGTCGACGGCGCCGATGATTTTGTCCAGAAGGCTTAGCACCAACACGCCATTCACCTGGTCCGACTTGATCAGCTCCTCAGAGCCGGCCCCGGACGGCTCCTCCGCTGCCGGCGCCCCCACGGAGGAGGGCTCCGGGCCCTCGGGGTCGGGGTACCCGGGAAGCGGCCGCTCGACGATGTGGAGCGTGACGTCCTCCATGGCTACCCGGAGCCGTGCGGGGCCGGCCGGGTGGAGCTGGAGCCGGAGCGGGAGACCTGGAGAGAAGGAGGCGCGGGAGGGGGAGAGCGATCGAGAGCAGAGGAAACTCGAGCCACGTCCGTGCGCACCGGGACTGCGGCCAGAACTGTGGGGCGGAGGATCTGCGCGCACCCCGGCTCCCGGGCCAAACCCTGGAGTCTCGTCGCGCATTGGCTGGCCCCATCCCAGAAAGGGAGGGACCGGGGCAGAAGGGGAGACCAACGGGGGGGAGCAGCGGAGGGGGACCCGAGAGCCGAGCGCCCCACCCTTGCCAGGATGGTTGGAATAGTTGGAGCGGGAGACTAGGGCCTCCGCTGGCAGCGCAGGCAGCTGGAGCGGGGCTGGGGCGGAGGAATGTGAATTGAGGAGGGAAATCAGGTCTTAAGTGTGTTACGCTCCTTTTCTCTTTTTTCCTCTCCCGTTTTTTGCCCATCCGCAAACCGACTTGATCTTAAAGCCTTTTAAGATACAGAGCTGGGAGTTGGGTGGACCATGAGATCCTGAAATTATAGGCAAAACATTGCATTTGCCTGTGCCTAGTTTTCGAGCGCAAAGGGATCCCTGCCCTCCACGATCTTTTTCCACCACCAGGTTACCAACCCGCTGTTCTGAAAGCTGGAGGGGTTGTTTACGGAAGGGAAGAAAAAGTTAGGATCAAGTGGGTGCTGAGCGTCTGCGAAGCTCCTCTAGATTCCTCTTAGAATTGTCCTAACAGAGTAAGATTAAGATGGGCAATCAAACAGAAGTCAAACCCTTTCCCCCCCCCACTTTTCACCTCTCTCTAAAAATCACCTTTCCCCGTGCTACCCGCCCCCCGCAACCAGGTCTCGCTGACACCAGTCTCAGAGAGCAGGATCTGAGTCCATTCATCTCTCTAGATCCCAGAGACCAGCACTAAACAATCAGAGAGATCGGTGATTCCCGCCTCCTCATTTGACAGGCAGAAAAAGGTGGGCCTGGAGAAGGCAGGTGACTTGCCAGAGGTAACTCCCAGGTTAGTGTTGGCATTGGCACTTGAGCCCAGGTCTCTGGACTTCTGCTGTCTTGCTCTTTCTACCTTAGCTCTCTCAGCGTTTCACTGGGGCAGGGAGATGGGCAACCAGGGCCACCCCCATGGGCTGGCTGGAGCTTGCTGGCTTGAGGACTATCAATAAAACACATTTTCATTCCTGGTGGGTACAAAGGAGCAGTCAATTCTGAGCAGGCCCGAGAAGGGTCCATAGTAGAGAAGTCCAGAAGAAGAGGCTGCCCATCTTCCCCTATTTAGCTCCCTGGCAGCGCCCTGGCTCTGTGACTCCCCTGGAGCCACACCAGCTCCCTTTCCCACAGAAAAGCTGCAACCCTTTTCCCTGCTTTGGAAACCAAGCTTGGGTTTCCCCAGCTGGTTGGATGATGGTCTCGGCAAAAGGTCACTTCTAGTCTGACATCCATCGTCATTAGAGAGAGTGCAAAACTGCCCCGTGGGGACCCCAGGCCTCCTCAATCCAGAGAACCCACCGAGGCAGAAAGGAGTCCCAGCGCATAGTGGCTGAGATAGTGCCCTAACGACTGGTGAATAAAATGCTTCCCCTAACATTTCCATAGCTATTTCCTGGCGAACAAGCGGCTTTCCCATAGGAGATCCAAGTAGAATGAACTGGTATATAAAATCTTATATTCACATAGAGCTCTTAGAACTGGCAGATTACCAATTTATTTTAGAATTTAAGAGAAATGTATTATAGTAATTTAAGTTCCTTCTATTGAGGATTGATAAAGCTTTTAGAAAAAAAGAAGAGTGACAGCAGAGATTTGATTAGATTAACAGATGACATGCAAGGCACAAATGCAAATAGCACCCAAAGAAATAAAGTGAAAAAAAATTTTATTTCTACCTCTGTCTCTAGTAACTAGTTTGCTTTCCAGGAGTCATCAATTATACTATTCTCTTGTGGGATCTTCTATAGAAATTTCTGTACATATGATTATATATATATATAGTTTGACACTTTGCTTTTTTCAGTTATTAATATATCTTACAGATTGTTTCATACCAGTACATGTAGCACTGCCTCCTTTTCCAGTGTATAGATGTACTATATTTATTTAACCAGTTCTCTATCAATGGACATTTACAGATTACAATTTAAACTGGGAGGCAGAGCTGGGGGACATTGCTGAAGAGATATTTTAGTGGTTGATTTGGTTTGTGTGGTTACATGTTTGCTGAAAGGAATTAAGTCCACACCATTTTAGCTTTCACATCAGGAAAGTATTTCTATTCCTCTTCTTCAAAAAGGAATGTCAGAATTTGTGGATGTGTCAAGTTATGGCCCAGGGATAGTCCAGTGAATATATCTGTGACTCATTTGGTGCCTCCTTAAGAGAGAATTTTTGCAAAAGGGCTCTACCCTGCATGCCTATGTTGGAGAAAAATCTGCATCAACAAGTTTCTTTCACATTCCTCTTCTTACTAAATGCCAGCTAAGACCAACAGGGGGCATGCTGAGCCTTGGTGCACTAGCTTTACCAACACGGACACCCAACACTGGAGCAGAAAAATCCTTTCCAGAGCATTTCACTCCATTTCAGTAAAAATACACAGTTTCTCTTCATTTGTAAGTGCATTCAGCATGCCATTGCTTGCATTCAGGGTTGATGGTTTGCATTTTCCATTGCTCACTCTCCTTGCTGAAAGGCACACTGTTCCATTGTGTGCTTTCAGCTGCTGAGACAGAGTCCGTAAAAGGGATAGTGAGGTCAAACCAAATAACCCCTTTGGCCCAGAAAAAGAACACCAGGATGCAACCATGTCAGCAGCTAGAATTTCAGAGCTCTCTATCGTATTCCTCCATCCATCCATTTGTTCAATAAAGTGTGACAACTTACCATGAGCCAGCTACTGGGCTAGGGACTTTAATGAGGATGAACAAAGTCCAGTCCCTCCTGTTGAGAAGCTCATAGTGTAGCAAGAGAGACAAATGCTCAGTCTTTTTTTCTATCTTTCTTTCTTTCTTTTTTTTTTTTTTTTGAGACAGAGTCTTACTGTGTTGCCCTGGGTAGAGCGAAGTGGTGCCATCGTAGCTCATTGCAACCTCAAACTCCTGGGCTCAAGGGATCCCCTTGTCTCAGCATCCCAAGTAGCTGGGATTACAGGCACACACCACCACACCTAGTTAATTTTTCTATTTTTAGTAGAGACGGGGTCTCCCTCTTGCTCAGGCTGGTCTCAAACTCCTGAGCTCCAGCAATCCTCCTGCCTCGGCCCTCCAGAGTTCTAGGATAACAGGCATGAGCCACCACACCCAGCCTTAAATAAGTTTTAAAGCTTCCAAAAAAAGTAAAAAAAATTAAAAAGCAGTGTTATTGAGACAGAATTCACATACTACACAATTCACCTAAAGCATACAATTCAGTAGTTCTTAGCATATTCACAAAGTTGTGTAACAATTTTAGAAAATTTTGATCACCCCAAAAAGAAAGCCCTATCATGTAAAAAACAAATTCAGCCTTAGTAAAGAGAGACTTTAGGCCGGGCGTGGTGGCTCACGCCTGTAATCCTAGTACTCTGGGAGGCTGAGGCGGGAGTGATCACTTGAGCTCAGGAGTTTGAGACCAGGCTGAGCAAAGAGCAAGACCTTGTCTCTACTAAAAATGGAAAAATTAGCCAAAATTAGCTGAGAGTCTTGGTGCATGCCTGTAGTCTCAGCTACTTGGGAGGCTGAGAGAGGAGGATCGCTTGAGCCCAGGAGTTTGAGGTTGCTGTGGGCTAGGCTGATGCCATGGCACTCAGGGCAACAGAGTGAGACTCTATTTCAAAAAAAAAAAAGAAAGGGAGACTTTATTTGAAAGGATTTTTGCAAGTAGAGGAAAAGGATTGTCACAACAGGGAGGCTGTGGCCATTGTTAGGTCCGGAGCCAAGAGAGATACATGAAGCCTCATGCGTAGCAAAATGCTGTTTATTTTGAGCATCTGAGTGCAGATGGGTGGAGGCGAAACAGAAAAAGCGTCCACGTTCACCCCGAGGGAGGAGAAAGCCTTGGGTTTTATAGAGGGTTGAGGGGTGAGGGAGTAACACCTGCAGAGATAGGGGAGAGGCTAGCTTCAGTCCTTATCTGGGGGGATAGGAATGCTGGTGTTGCTGTAGCTATCTGTGGTCGAAGTTAGACTTATGACCTTGAACTCTCCAGACTCCTGTGGCTTTTGTTTCACAGGCTTTATGATATTTTTGGGGTTCCCACCTGGAACAAACCTAACAGCCATAAGGCAAAGAGAATTGTCTTTTACAGACAGCAGTCAACAAAGCTAGAAAGAATCAGGTGTAGGGAATGGGACGAAAGATGGCATGATGGGAGAGCAGGTCAGAGAACCTTTTACCCTGAAGTCAGCTTATCCTCTGGAGGGATTATGTGCTGGCTCAGCCTGAGTGGGGGTGGGCCAAAGTTCATGGGCTTGGAGGTAGAAGAAAAGCTTAAACAAAATTTGGTTAAGGGGCATTGTGTTCTGAGTGGTTAGTGGGGATAAGCAGTTCAGCCAGTCATTTATGAGACAAAGAATAGGGATCTGAAGGGTCTGTGTCTGTCACAGTCGTAGGTAAACAAGTGAGTCATATGGGGAAGGGTGGTTCTCTGCATTAAGCTGTTTTCCAGAGCACAAAAGGGTGGGGGGATTCCTTTGATCTTCCGCTGTTTTTTCCAGGAGCATAGGGTCTAGGTAAAATGAAACACTATCACCCCATACCCAGTAGCTGTCATTCCTTCCCCTTAGCCCCTGGCAGGCAGTAATCTACTTTCTGTTTCTACAGATTTTTCTAGGGTGTTTTTGTTTTGTTTTGTTTTGTTTTTTGAGACAGGGTCTCCCTCTGTTGCCCAGGCTGGAGTGCAGTGGCGGGATCATATCTCACTGTAGCCTTGAATTCCTGGGCTCAAGTGATCCTCCTGGCTCAGCCTCCCGAGTAGTTAGGACTACAGGCTCGCTACCATGCCTGGCTAATCTGTTAATTTTTTTGTAGAGATCAGGTCTTGCTGTGTTGCCTAGGCTGGCCTCAAACTCCTGGTCTCAAGAGATCCTTCTGCCTCGGCCTTCTGAAGTCCTGGGATTATAGGGCTGAGCCACCATGCCTGGCCCCTGAACAGTTCATATAAATAGAATCATAAAATCTGTAGCCTTTTGTGTCTTGCTTCTTTTACTTAGCATAAGGTTTTCAAGGCTGATCCACGTCGTAGCCTGTGTCAATACTTCATCCCTCTTTATGGCTGCATAACATTCCATTGCATAAATATGTCACATCTGTTTATCCATTCATCAGTTGATGGACATTTCAGTCCTTTCCACTTTTTTGGCTATTATGAATAATTCTGCTATGAATATTCATGCAATTTTTCTTTTTCATCCTATTTTCATAATTTAATATAGATTCTGCCTCCAACCTTTTGCTCGTCTTTCATTCACCTACCCTCTTTTCTTTTTTCTTTTCTTTTTTTTTTTTTTTGAAACAGGGTCTTGCTCTGTCTCCCAGGCTAGAGTGCAATAGCATGATCATAGCTCACTGCAACCTCAAACTCCCAGGCAATCCTCCTGCCTCAGTCTCCCAAGTAGCTGGGATTATAGGTGCATGCCACCACATCTGGCTAATTATTCTATTTTTTGTAGAGGGGGAGGGTCTCACTCTTGCTCAGGCTAGTCTCGAACTCCTGAGCTGAAGGGATTCTCTCGCCTCGGCCTCACAGAGTGCTAGGATTACAGGCATGAGCCACCAAGCCTGGCAGAAAGGCCTATTTTTTTAAAAATGAGGAAAAGGAAAAAAAAACCCAATCCACCAATTACAATGTAAAGACCTTATTTAGACCCTGATTTGAACAAATTGTATAAACAAAAAATGTTTATGAGACAATCAGGGAAATTTGAACACTGATTAGATAGGCTGACATCAAGGAATTACTAAATTTTAAGTATGATACCAGCATTGTGGTTAAGTTTGTAAAATAATCCTTATATTTTAGAGATACATACTGAAGTATTTACAGATGATGCAATATTACATCTAGGATGTGATTCAAAAATAATTCTGGGGAAGTAGATGGTATATAAATGCAATGAGCTTGGCCATTGGTAGATCATGGTTGAAGCAAGGTGATAGGTACACAGGGATTCATTATACAGTTGGGCCCCCTGTATCCTTGAGTTCCAAATCCGTGGATTTAACCAACCTCAGATGAAAAATATTAAGAAAAAAAAATTCCACACAATTGAAAAAGGCAAAACTTGAATTTGATGTGAGCCCAGTACTACGTTGAATCCACATCAATGAAGTGATGTGTAGCCATAGTTTAAGAAAACATACTAAGCTAGAGGTAATTTAAAATATATGGAAAGTAGGTTATATGCAAATAGTATGCTATTTTATAAAAGGGACTTGAGCATCTGCAGATTTTGGTATGGGGGTTGTGGGATGGGATCCTGGAACCAATTCCCCACTGATACCAAGGGACAACTAAATTATTCGCTCTACTTTCATCTACATTTGAACTTTCCCATAATAAAAAAATACTAAGGTTGTTTTGAGGATGAAATGTGCTGACATCTGTAAAGAAACATGAGAATGGTCGACACACAATTGATGACAAAAATGTGCGTGACCCTTTCCCTTTCTCTCACTTGAACCAGTCCAGAACTGGTGTTCAAGAAGACTTTCTGTTAAACCCATCCTATTGCATGTGAGAAGAGCCCCTTCCCTTCGACTTTCCAGTTGGAACCAAGACTAGATCTTTAAAACAAGCCACTCTCAGTAGACACAGTTAAGTGTTTAGCAGCTGTGTGCATTGAAGAAAAACCATTTCATTTGTGGAATCTGGCCCTTTTCCCAGGAAACAGTGTTTCCATTTCACCAACCTAACAGAACAGGAAGAGGGTGAACTCTTGTTCAGATACAGATTCCTTGTGCTGGGCTCAGATTTCCACATTTCCATTGTGCTCTGGGGGTGAGAGTCCAGCTGTGCGTTGGTGGAGTGACTCATTTTTCCACCAAGACACATATTTCTACGAATCCCAGGGGCCTCTGATTGGTGTGAAAGAGCAATCAGCACAGACTCAGTTCCTGGATCCATTATATGACTTTAGAGAGATTATTTAAACGGTTTTTCCATGGGTTTAAATTGAAAGAGGCAACTGAACTATTCAGATAATTCATGCTCCAAACCCTTTAGTGTTTACAAGTGGTTAAGAGTGGATACTTGATACCACAAGGGAATACAAAAGAATAGAAGAATAATCTGTATTGTTTGGGTGTTTAAAAATCTCATTGAGGGCCGGGCGCGGTGGCTCATGCCTGTAATCCTAGCACTCTGGGAGGCCGAGGCAGGTGGATCGCTCAAAGTCAGGAGTTCAAGACCAGCCTGAGCAAGAGCAAGACCCCATCTCTACTAAAAATAGAAAGAAATTATCTGGCCAACTAAAAATATATATACAAAAAATTAGCCGGGCATGGTGGTGCATGCCTGTAGTCCCAGCTACCCGGGAGGCTGAGGCAGTAGGATTGCTTAAGCCCAGGAGTTTGAGGTTGCTGTGAGCTAGGCTGACGCCATGGCACTCACTCTAGCCCGGGCAACAGAGCGAGACTCTGCCTCAAAAAAAAAAAAAAAAAAAAAAATCTCATTGAGGAAAAAATATGCAAGAAGTACAAGGATTCCCAAGTAATGAATGATATCTGATACAAATGGATAATGATGGATAATGGATATAAAACACATCAATTAATGTTTAGGAGCTCCAGAATAAGAGTAATCAAAATGGGAAGTGGCTGCCGGCGCGATGGCCTGTAATCCTAGCACTCTGGGAGGCCGAGGCGGGTGGATCGTTTGAGCTCAGGAGTTTGAGACCAGCCTGAGCAAGAGTGAGACCCCGTCTCTACTAAAAATAGAAAGAAATTATATGGACAACTAAAAATATACATAGAAAAAATTAGCCGGGTATGGTGGCACATGCCTGTCAGTCCCAGCTACTCAGGAGGCTGAGGCAGTAGGATCGCTTGAGCCCAGGAGTTTGAGGTTGCTGTGAGCTAGGCTGACGCCACAGCACTCTAGCCTGGGCAACAGAGTGAGACTCTTGTCTCAAAAAAACAAAATAAACAAACCAAAAAAACAAAATGGGAAGTGGCTATCTAGAAAAAACATTCACTTTTTTTTTTTTTTTTTTTTTGAGATAGGGTCTCATTCTGTCACCCTGGCTAGAGTGCAGTGGCATCATCATAGCTCACTGCAGCCTCAAATTCCTGGGCTCAAGCGATCCTCCTGCCTTAGCCTCCCAAATAGCTAGGATTACAGCTGCATGCCCCCATGCTGGGCTAATTTTTCTCTTTTTAGTAGAGATGAGGTCTCACTCTTTCTTGCTCAGGCTGGTCTCCAATTTCTGAGCTCAAGCAATCCTCCCACCTTAGCCTCCCAGAGTGCTAGGATCACAGGTGTGAATCACTGTGCCTGGCCAAAAATGCACTTTTAAAATGTTTAAATTATTTCAGATTTACAAAAATTTTTTTTAAAGTACAAAACATTATTTTTTCCTGAACATCTGAGAGTAAGTTGACAACATGATATGTGTTATCACCCTGAAATATATACATATATATTTATTTATTTATTTATTTATTGAGACAGGGTTATCATTATGTTGCCCAGGCTGGTCTCTAATTCCTGGACTCAGGGTATCCCCCTGTGTCAACCTCTTAAAGTGCTGGGATTACAGGCATGAGCCACTGCACCAGGCCACCTATACAACATACATTATGATATATAACCATAACACAACCATTAAAATCAGGAAATTAACATTGCTTCATACCACTAGTCCTCAGCAACTGATTGAATTTCATTATTTGTCCTAATAATGTCCTTTATAGCTAAATGATCTGAGATCACACTTACTGAGAATTTAGTTATCACATCTCTCTCTCTCTCTTTTTTTAACCAATGCCAGCAGAAAAGCATATCACATCTCTTTAGTTTCCTTCAGTTAGGAGTTCCTCATTCTCTCTTTGACTTTCATAGCCTTGACACTTTTGAAGATCAAAGAACAGTTAATCTGCAAAATGTTGCTCAATTTGAGCTTGTCTGATATTTCCTTACAATTAGATTTAAGATATGTATTTATCTTTTGCAGGAATAGCAGGAAAGGGATGCTGTATTCTTCTCATTGCATCCTATCTGGTGGCACATAGTTTTGATTTGCATGTTAACCTTGATCACTCAATTAAAGTGCTATGTGCCAGACTTTTCCAGTGTAAAGTTACTTTTTTTTCTCTCTTTGTAACCATATGTATTTCATAGGGTGATATTTTGAAACTAAGGAAATATCCCATTTCTCAACAAAATTTTACCCATTAGTTTTAGCATCCATTAAAGTGTCTTGACTGAATTAATGATTAGTATGATGGGTGCCAAATAGTAATTTTCTAATTCCATCATTCCTTCTATACTCAACATTGGTGTTACATTGTAAGGGAACACTTTCTATTTTGTTTGTATCAGTATGGATTCTTGGATTTCTATTTTATTTAGTAAGTTCTAATCTGTTACTATCATTATTTATTTTGATGCTCAAATTGTCCCAGCTTTGGCAGTGGAAGCCCCTTCATGCTGGCTTATGTGTCCTTTTGACATGTCCCCACTATTCCTCGAGCACTTTCATATATTTGGGTATAACAAGGTATTCCACGTGGTACACAGAAATCTTCATGAGCTGCCCCTTCCCAGTCTCACTTTGACAACTAAACACTCATAGCTTCTCAGACCTGCCTGCAAGTTCCAGCTTGTCCACCTGCATCTGCAGCATCCTCCCTGGTGCCGCTTCAGGCTGATGTGGTTAGTGATGGTTGGGTCTGTTCCTTTAAAAAAAGAGACTAAAAAAAACACCCCTTTACTGAGAAGTTTAACATCATACAGAACAACTACAAATCCTAAGTATGTAGCTTAACAAATTGCATAATTATTAAGAAAACACTTATGAAACCATCACCTAAATTAAAAAGTATAACATGGCCAGCACCCCTAGGAAAACCCCTGCATGCCCTTTCAGCACCCCAACAAATGTTTTTTCTTTGTTTTGAGGGGAACTCCCACGATAGTAAGAGAGGTTCATCCATGATGTAGCATGTGTAAGTTGTCCATTCCCTTTTATAGCTAAATAGTATTGCATGGTAGGGAGATACTATGTTTTGTCTCGAACTCCTGAGCTCAAGGAATACCTCCCATCTTGGTCTCCCAGAGAGCTAGGATTACAAGCGTGAACCACCATGCCCGGCCTCTTCTCTGAAGATCTTGCCCTTACACATATCCCCTTCATGTTTCCTGAAGGCTCCATTCCCCAGAGTTCTTTCTTTAAAATACTACACAAGCTCAGTAAATTGCTTTTATGAAACAAAAATAACTCAACAATAAAACACAGCAATCTTAAATAAGTATGTGATTATCAGTACAAATAACCCACATTAGTTTGCCACAAGTTTGCCCAATTTTGTTTTCTTTCTTTCAAAAATGTTTATTAAGTCTATACTGAATGCCAGGCACTAAACTAGGCCATGGGAATACCAAAGTCGATGAGAGAGACAGGGTCCCTTCCCCTCTTGGCGCTTTATGTTCTAGTACAAGTTAGATGTCTAATGTGACCAATGAATCAAATAGATCTTTTCTATTGGAATTTTCCAATGTATTTTTTCATTCTAGTCTCATCTTCTTTCTCCAAGTCACTAGAAACCCAATACAGAAACATTTGCCCGATTTTACACTTCAGAATTCTTGTTGAACTAGTTTCTCACTTTCCTGGGCAAATATTACAGGTCAAATGTCACACAGAGGCTTCTCTGCCTGTGTCACTCAATCCTTTCCTTTTTTCCCATCTCAGATTTTCTTACGTTTTCTAAATTGCATTTCTTTAAGAAGCCTATTTGTATAGCATTCTTAACTCTCACAAGAGGCTCTCTGCCTCATGTGTCTGTCACAGGAGTCATGAGGGTTGCATAAAATGTCACATGCCTTAGGCTCTTCATATCTCCTTGTCCATGCAAGCATTAGCAGGGCTAAGTGAAACTGACCTTCCTTTAGCTTCAAAAGAAGCCTCAAAATCTATTAAGAGGTTTTTACTTTTTACCAAAAGGCTTTATCTTAAACATTCACAGGCTTTGAAAGTAAAAGCAGAAGTGTTATTTTGAGGAACTCAGAGTGAAATTGTAAAAGGGACTATGTCCATGGAAACAAACTGCTAATCAACATTTCTAGAACAATGGTCAAAGGCAATACCAGGTCACCTAAAGGTTGTGGTAGGAGAATTCTCTCAACAAACACTCAAAGCAGATTCTTGGTAGAACAGTTTAAGAATTATAATTCATTTTTACATAAAAGGAAAACATTTTAAAAATTACTCCACTAAGCAAAATCATTGAACTGATCTAGGGATGCAGACAGGCTGGCACAGAGGCTCACTCCTGTAGTCCTAGCACTATGAGGTGGGAGGATCCCTTGATGTCAGGAGTTTGAGACCAGCCTGAGCAAGAGTGAGAACCCGTCCTTACTAAAAATACTAAAAATAGAAACAATTAGCCCGGCATTCCAACTGAGGGAGACTCCGTTTCCAAAAAAAAAAAAAGAATGCAGACAAACAAAAATAAAATTTTAAAATGACCTTTTGCTGTCAACCACTTGCAGGTAAACAGATGGAAAGTTATGCAGAGCAAAATTTCCTTCCCAAAATTGGTAAGGGACGTGTACTGGGTTGAACAGTGTTCCCCCAAAATTCAAATCTAACTGGAACCTATGAATGTGGCCTTATTTGGAAAAAGGATAATTATGGATGTAATCGAGTTAAGATGAGGTCATATTGGATTCAGGGGGCCCTAATCCAATCACTGGTATTCTGTAAGAAGAGGGGAAGTTGGACACAGAAACACAGAGGGAAGATGGGCACAGCAATTGGACATGCATATACAAGCCAAGGAACACTGAAGATTGCCAGCAACCATCAGAAGCTAGAAAGAGAGAAGGAAGGATTCTTTTCTAGAGCCTGTAGGAATATCATGGCCCCAAGGACACCTTGATTTCAGACTTCTAGCTTCAGAACTATGAGAGAATAAATTTCTGTTGCTTTAAGCCACACATGTTGTGGTCATTTGTACAGGAAACTAATATGGGAAGCATATGAAAAAGAGAACACTTGCGCAAATATGTATTTCAAAACATTTAACTTTAACACTCTCCTTTAGGCCCATCTAGAAATCTAAGGTAGAGGAGCAAACACAAGCTGACTCTTCACTGGTGGAAAATTGCACAATTGCCATGCATTCGTTCAGACTAAAAAATAAAGAGAAAGAAAAATAGAGGGAAAAAGGGAGGAAAAAACA
Source organism: Lemur catta (assembly GCF_020740605.2). NCBI lineage: Eukaryota > Metazoa > Chordata > Mammalia > Primates > Lemuridae > Lemur > Lemur catta. The sequence goes on from NC_059142.1 coordinate 39,624,114, forward strand.
CATCTATTTTAATCATTCTGCTACAGTGACAACTCTTGTAACATTTCAAGACTCCGTTAGTTAGATCCCTGTCTCTGTTCTCTTTTGTCTTGATAGCAAAGAACCACTCTTTGTTGTGTAGACATTTATTTTCACAAATGCTAAGAAACAGCTCAGTTTAGACCCTCAAAAGCCTCATATGGAATTGCTCTTCTAGGGCTGTAGAGTATGGTCAATAGCATTTTTTGCTTTTTTTTTTTTTTTTTTTGAGACAGGGGTCTCACTCTGTCACCCAGGCTGGAGTGCAGTGGTGCCATCATAGCTCATTGCAGTCTTGAACTCCTGGCCTCAAGTGATCCTTCCGCCTCAGCCTCTGAGTAGCTAGGACTACACTTGCATGCTACCACGTCCAGCTAGCATTTTGAATTTGATGGACATATACCTCAATTCACCATTATCTGTTAAATAGGGATTATAATAGTATCTACCTCCTAGTGTTGCTGTGAAGATTAAATGAATTCATATTTACAAATCACTTAGAAATGTGTCTGGCACATAATCATTATATTAATCATTGCATTCATTTCTTTTTCTTCTAATTATTGGAAGTTTATTTCCATTGAACTGTGAGCTCCTCTAGGATAGGTACTATGCCTCTTTCATTTTCCTGTCCTTAGCACCTAGTACCATGTCTGGCACATAGTAGGTCCACAGCAAGCATCTGCTGCCTAAAAGGCACTATCCACCCGGCAGTATGAAATTCCATCTCTGAGCCTTGGAGAAGGAAAGCAGACGGAAAAATAAATATGAGTCCCACACACAGACATTTAAGCTTGACAATGGGCAAGACTGCCAAGGAAGAGAGCATGAAGGGAAAAGAAATAGAACACTGAGGCAAGATTGATGGCAGGAGATGAAAAGAGATAGAAAAGGAGCTCTGAGAGGGATATACTTTCAAGGAAGCCATGGAAAGAGTTCAAGGGAATTGAAGTGAGGCCAGAGGAAAGGCTGTCTCAAAGGTAGAGTATGAAAAATATGTGGTTAACAAGCAGCTGACTGAGGTTAATTTTTTCTTTTTTTTTAAGTCTCAGAGGAAGGAAATGGCATTGCGTAATGGTTTCCTAAAACTTGGCAGGCTTTCAAATGTGGGTCCCTATCTGCCTTGCCAGTAAAGTCGAGAGAGCTAGGGAGCAGGGAAAAGCAGGGTCTAGGTCTTTCCAAGATGCTGCTCCTCAAGAAAATTGTATCGAAGTCAAGCTGTATCTTCACTCACAATATGAGATAGAAAATTCAAATAAAATATCCATTTTTGCCTTTCATTATTTCACTTAAGCTGGTAAAGCAGGATTGATGTTCTTGCCAGGTAAACGAAATTATCAGCATCACGCTTTTATCTGAAATATCTCTCTCACTACACTTGACTCTCAATAGGGTTCCACTACTGCAGGAGATGGAATAACAGGTTTTCCGAGTTTTTCCGGATATGGTTCCGGTTATTACAAACGACCTGGGATCCCTACTCCTCTTTAAAAGATGGGCAAGAAAAGGGAATCAGTATCAATATTTGAGAAAAATGTTTTTTAAAAATAATAGGCATCACTTCTGTGTTTAAAATTTTTTTAAAAAATAAATTTGAGGAACTGAAAACTTTTAAGCAGTCAAATGAGCCCACATGAATACACCAAACAAGACAGACATTTACTTTCACAACATATGGTCTTGTGAGGTTTTTCCTGTTAGATGGAGAAAAATAGGTCCTGGGCAGTTGCCGGAAAGAATGAATCAAGCATCATTTTAAAGAGGGGTTTTTCATATTTAAGTGAAGGAGACGTTGTTTAAGGCTCTTCTACAGGAGCTATTTTAAGCAAGTAGCTCCCTAGTCTGTGGCTCAAATGTTTGCATCTGTAAAATAAGGGAAAAGGCTAAATGGATGCGCTTTCAAGCTCCCCTCCATCTCTGAGATCATTTCATAATGATGTCTCCCCCTTCTTTCATGCCACTTCCTCGAGGAGAAAAAGCTGTTAAATTAATTCTTTGGATAGGAAAATAAGCGGAGCAGGCAACCTTGGCCCGAGCATAGGGGGTAGGGAAAAGGGATCCAGAGGGGCTCAGAAACTGAAGGCCTCAAGCACCTGCACCGCCAGCCCCACCCACTCAGCACCCCCGCCCCCCCCGCCAGCCCCACCCTCGGCCCCCCGCCCCCCTCCGCCCTTCTCCGCCCCCCTCCGCCCCCCTCCGCCCCCCTCCGCGCCGGCCTGGGGCCTTAGCCTAGGGACCAAGATGGCGTCAGCACACTGGGTCTCGCGCGCGCGCGCCCCCGTGACTCCGCACTGCGGCAGCCCAGGCGAGACCGCTCCCCATTGGCCTACTGTGATGAGGTCATTTTTGGGGGCGGTGGTGCCGGCAGCGCAGGGGCGGGGCTTCGCGGGCAGACGCACGCGCGTCGGGGCGCTGCTGCCCGGAGCCGTGGAGGCTGCGGGCTTGGCTGCGGCGGCGGCGGCGGCGGCGGCGGCGGCGGCGGGAGGTGAGCTGGGGCTGTGGTTACAGCGCGACGGGCAGCGGCCTGCGAGGGACGCAGGAAACCCTTTTGATAGCCCCCTCGATTTTCAAAGGAATTAGCAGGGATCTTAAGTCTCCGAGAGAAAATGGGGGTCCACCCCCCTTTGGGCACCCCTCCTCCAGACAGGGGAACCGGAGGCTCACTGCCCCTTGGAGGCCCTGAATTCCTCTCCCCATTTAAGGGTAGGCAGAAGAACTGAAGGTTATTGGGTAGACAGAATTTGGGGACTTCTTGTAGGGTCTCCCAATTTGAGGATTCCCCCTCCCTTTTTTCCCCACCCGCGGAGGTAGATATGGCTGGGGACAGAAAATTCCTGCTTTCTCACTGGTTAGACAGGAAATGAACCTGGTGAATACCTTGTTAGGAGGCGAGGACTGGATGACAGTAGTGTGATTCCTTGAGGCTGGAAGCAGGGGACGCTGTATTTGGACTCATATTTTGCAGTCGTTGTTTCTTCGTATTTTGTTTTGTGACCCCTTGAACGACTTTGGCCTCATTAATTTTGTTTGACTCCAGTGCTATAGAGATATTCTAGGGAGACCTGTAATCATTATAGGACAGGAGGAGGGAGGCAGCTCGTTGGAGGCTATCATTATTGGCAGTCCCTGAACTGTGCTGATCAGGCATAATTATATGTGTTTAGAGGTTGTGGAATCTATCTTTGTTGAAGGGTGGTGTTGGTAACAGCTAAATTGGTTGATTTATATACACAGTCTTAAAGTCAACCTACGTAATCTTGAGAAATCCTTACTTATTTCTGAGCTCGTTGTTTTGCTGCCTTGAATGTGAGATGCACAAAGGTTTGTCCGTTCCAATTTCTCAAAATGTCTCCCAGCCTTCCAGAAGAGTAAATGTTCCTTTGATGGCAGACTCACCTACTAATACTGAATATGGATGCCCTTCTAACACTAAAAATACTGTACATTTTGCTGAATTTAGAAATTGTACAGTCTGTGTCTTGCATTAGCTGATTGAGAATAAATAATTGCAGTTTCAGGACCACTGATAGCGCCAATTGTCTCTTACACCCGGCAGCAGTAAGACAGCCCTAAAACGAAACCTTTATTGGCTCATGCTTGAGAAGATTTGACAGATGGAAGAATGTAATTAATCTTGAAGGTGGTGGGGGTGAGAAACAGAAAGCTGCAGAGGTGGAAAGCTTATTCTCTGCTGCTTGATAAAACTGCTTTGTCATTATCAATGTGTTCCTGTCATGCCTGATTTGAAATTGAGCTTAATATGCAAGCTGGTTACTTTTTTCAGATAATGGTTGTTTGTTTGGATTCCTTAGGGGAGCAATGGTGTTCTCTGAAGAGTTTGGAAGGTTAAACCTTTTAATGTAGCCATAGCTTTAGGATAATGTGAGCACTCAGGGCTGTTAGAAATGGGCATTGTCAGTAGAGGGGAGAAAACTAGTCACAAGGCAGACATCTTTTATGAGAGGGTAATTAAGGTCTCTTCTCTTCTGTTTGTTTTATGCACTAGCAAAAAAAGATTGGGCAGTGTGAATGTCATGGTGTTGTGTCCAGGGTATTTAAAGAGCTGTTTGGGGTTCCCAGTTCCTGTCTTTAATCTGCATACAGTCTTATGTATTGAGTTGCCCAAAATATTGTCATTTGATCCTGATGTTGACTGCAAAGGAAATGACTTTTCATCCGGCACTCTGTGGGACAGGATTCAGTTACTGCTTTTGCAGTTTCTCCTTTCCATCTTTCTAAGCAAAATGTCAAAACAATTGTTAAAGACCTGTCATCATGGGGTGGAAGAAATGAAATTGCAAAATGAAAGAGCCTTACTGGGATGTTATTTACTCTTAGCCCTCTTGGTAATTTCCAAAGTTATGTCATTTTCTCTTTTGCCTCAGGTTGGAGAGAAATCCAGGTACTCAGTTGACTGGTACCTTCTGCCACCATGGGAGAGCTTTTCCGGAGTGAGGAGATGACGCTGGCCCAGCTTTTTCTACAGTCAGAAGCTGCTTATTGTTGCGTTAGTGAATTAGGAGAACTCGGAAAGGTCCAGTTTCGTGATGTAAGTAGTCGTGGGGCTGCTTCTTGATTACTTCTGAACTGTTTTTCTTGTCGTGGCCAATTGCCTTATGATGAATGTTTTGGTTTTTATTTGTAAAAATAACATTATAGCACTGGCTTACTGTTGGTAGAGTGTACACTTCAAGTTGGCTTTCTAGAGGTAAGACTATTTTATGTCAATCCTTCCATGCTTTTGCTAACTCCACTTTTGAGAACCATCCTAAGCATTCTCAAGGTAATTGCTTGGGATATAGGAAGAGGATGCCAAACTAACCTGTTCAAGGCTTTAACTTTGCTTTTGGTCTCCTTAATAGCCATAGCAGGATTTTTTAAAACAATTATTGTAATTCTTTGATACAATAGGACATTTTTTAAAAAACAAAATCTGAGCTATCAAGCTATAGATAGGTAGTATATAAGTAAGCATGTGCTGAATATGCATTAGTTTGGAACATTATGCTGGATACTTGGAGAAGATCTTAAAAGAAAATGGACAGTTTAAGAGTGAAAAAATATGCCCTTTGGGTCTTATAATCTGGTCAGGAAGGCACAGTGTACACTGCTGAAAAGAGGGGGCAGTTAACAGTTCGGTGGTTCCTGACTTGGTCAGATCCTCCTGTTATGCAATCCTAGCGCTCCATATACCTCTCTTTCATAGCATTCATTGTGGTCATGATTTTACCTTTATCAGTGTGTATAGTTGATTAAAGATCTCTCTCCTTCACTATGATCAAAGCACCATGAAGAGAAGGACATTCTCTAGTTTTGCTTCTTACTGTATCCTTAGTGCCCACTCAATCAGTATTTGTTGGAATGAATGGATGAATGAAAGAGGAGGGAGGGGTGGGAATGATCAATACAGGCTTCCTGGAATTGGCAGGCTTTCAGGAAATTCTCAGTCTGAGCTGAAAGTGCACAAACGTAAACCGGTGACATGGTCTTATTCCTTATTCTCTTTGAACCATTTGGTACTGTCTCTCTCCAGTTGTCCTCCCTGACTGATTGATTGCTTTTCTTACCTTCCCACTGGCCTCTCTTTGATCTTCCCCACCCCCACTCTAGGTGTCAGTGTTCCCCCAGCTCTCTTCTTTGCTCTCTCTGAGTGAGCTTCTCCATACCCATGTCTTCTTTTATCCTCTATTTTGGTCATCTCATCTAGTCTCAAATCCTCCGTCTTTATTCAGTGAGTCCCCAAATCTTTATCTCTGGTCCTGACCTCCCAAACACCATTGCTGCATTTACATGTACAACTCTCTGAGATTATTGTCACCTGGAAATTTTCTGTTTTTCAAGCTCAGTATGTCTAAAGCCCAACACCTTACCGTTTAACAGACTACTGCTTTATCATGTCTTCCTAAACATGAGCTAATACATTGATATTCTTCCAGTTTTCTGGGCTTGGAGCCCAAGTTAAGCCTATCACCCTTAATTTGCAATTCTTCATTGGTCCTCTGGTGTCTCCCTTCTTAGTATCTATTGTCTCTATCCAGCCTTCTTTCCTTTTACTTATGCTATATTTCAGTAATGCCAAAAAAAGTATAGGGAATCATATAATGAACACCTATGTTTCCACTATTTAAGAGATAAACATTCCAAATGTAATCGAAACCTCCTGTGTATCCTTCCTCCATACCATTCCTCTCCCTTCCTCCCCAGAGGTTACCTGTACAGTGATTTTTGCTTTTATGATTCCCATGAGTTATTTTTTATTTTTGCTATGTATATATGTATCACTAAATAATATTTAGTACAATTTTGTATGTTTTAAAACTACATACATGGTATCATCCTATATGTACCCTTCAAGTGCTTTTTAAATTCAGCATTGTTTCTGAGATTTGATCATGTTGATATAGGTAGTTGTATCAACTTTAAATTGCTATGTAGTTATTATAAACATATACATAGTTTATCAGTTCTTCCTGCTCATGAATCTGTAATGCAGATTCTTGGATATGTCTCCTGGTAGACCTGTGTCATAGTTTCTAGGACAGTGGTTCTCAAACTTTTTGGTCTCAGGACCTCTTTACACTCCTAAAAATTAAGGACCCCAATGAAGTTTTGTTTCTGTGAGTTGTAGCTATCAATATTTACCATATTGGGAATTAAAACTGAGAAATGTTTAAAATACTTATTTATCAAATTATTTTAAAATTGTAATAGTAAACCCACTACATGTTATCGTAAATAACATTTTTAGGAAAAATAACCACATTTATCAGAACAAAACAAAAAAAATAGTGAGAAGAGTAGCATTAATTTTACATTTTTGAATACTTCTTTAATGTCTGAATTAATAGAAGACAGCGGGATTCTCACATCTGCTTCTGCCTTCAGTCTGTTGTGATATCCTGCATCATAAGCCTCTGGAAAATGTCACTGAGCACTCATGAGAGAATGGGAATGAGAAAGGCAAATGGTGTCTTTGTGTTATGAAAATAGTATTGATTCCACAGAACTGCTGCTGCTCTAGAGATTATAACTAGGAAAGGGAATTGCTTAGTATTGTGTATATCTATAACGTTGTTAGATGTCACAGTGTATTTCACAGTGAATGTACCTGCCTGTTCATGCTGCTGTCAGTGTTGAAAGCTCTAGAGGATCACTTGAGCCCAGGAGTTTGAGACCAACCTGGGCAATAGTGAGACCCCATCTCTACAAAAAATAAAAAAGTTAGCTGGGCATTGTGGCGAACCTGTAGTCCCAGCTACTCAGGAGGCTGAGGCAGGAGGATCAGTTGAGCCTAGGAGTTGGAGACTGCATTGAGCTGTGATGAGGTCGCTGCACTCTGCCTGGGCAACAGAGCAAGACTGTCTCAAAAAAAAAAAAAGATTCCAGTCATTCCACAATTGGGTCACCACTTCCGTGCTCAGACTCAGACATTTGCCAATCTGATGGATGTGAAATGGTATCTTATTGTTTTTTTAATTTGCATTTTCTCAATTAGTACAGTTGGTATCTTTTTATCTGCTTATTGGACATATGAATTTCCTCTTTGTGAAATGTCTGTCCATATCATCTGCCTATTTTTCTGTTGGGTTGCTTGTCTTTTGCTTTTGGCTTGTGGGATTTGTAAATTCTTCATGTATTCTGGACACTGAACTTTCTCTAATCCTTTACTGGTAACTTCTTCTAGGTTGTGGCTTGTTTTTTCTCTTTGTTTATGGTATATTTTGTCCCAAATAAATTTTCTTTTTATTTTTTACTTATCAATATTTTTTTCCTAAGTTTTTATTTTGAAAAATATCAGGCCTGAACACCCTTATGCGTTAATCTTTAGAGGCCAGGTGAGGTGGCTCATGCCTGTAATCCTAGCACTCTGGGAGGCTGAGGCGGGATGATTGCTTGAGCTCAGGAGTTTGAGACCAGCCTGACCAACAACAAGACCCCAGCTTTGTGTATGTGTGTGTGTACATGTATATTTTAGGTTAGTCAAGTGAAGTAGTGGGAGTGGAGCAGGAACAAAGGAATCTGTAACTGGTTGTGATCAATTAGTTGTAAACACCACTACACTCGGATCAGCCAAGACCCAGGCTGTACAGAAAAAACAGAAAAATTAGCCAGGCATGGTGGCATGTACCTGTAGTCCCAACTACTCAGGAGGCTGAGGCAGGAGGATTGTTTGAGCCTAGGAGTTTGAGGTTGCAGTGAGCTATGGTGATGCCATTGCATTCTGACCAGGGAGACAGAGCAAGACTCTGTCCCCCTCCCACAAAAAAATCTTTTGCCTGATTTGATATAATCTTTTTTACTGCACTATTAGAAAGTAAGCTGTGGCCATTGTGACGTTTTTATCTCTAAATATTTCACACTTCAGCATGTATCAACTAAGCACAGATATTTGCCTTTGTAGCCACAATCTAATGATCGCATTGAAGGAATTTCACATTGATACAATTATCTAATATACAGTCATATTCTGATTTCCCCAATTGTTCCATTAATACCCTTTACAGCTGAATTTGGGTTTTGTTGTTGTCCTTGTTTTCTACCTATATCAGTGGGATGGGAGAGGAGTGAGAAACACAGGGTGGATTAGCAACAAAGAACCTCTGAATGGGGTGGTCATCAGTAGCCAAGGAGAAATCCAGCCCATTCTCATGTTCTGTAGAAATGTACCTTGTTTGTTTGGTCTTTTATGACATTGATATTTTTGAGGAGTCCAGCCCATTTGTTTTGCAGAAGGTCCCTCAATTTGGAGTTGTCTAATTGTTTCCTCATAATTTGATTCAAGTAAACATTTTTTGGCAAGAAAACTATGCATATGATACTGTGTCTTCAATATATCATATCAGAAGGCACATGATGTCATTAGTTCTGTCATTGGTAAAGATAAATTTGATGACTTGATTAAGGCATATTTACTAGTGTACTCCATTATAAAGGTACTTTTTTTCCCTTTGTGATTAATAAGTAACCTGGAGTGATACTTTGAGACTGTGTGAATATCCTGTTCCCCAGTAGCTGTTTACCTAATAGTTTTCTTATCCCTTGACTGAACCTTTTCCTCCATCAATTATTATGTGGTACTTACAAAAATGATGATTTTGTAATTCTGTTATTCCTTCTACATTTATTAGTTACCATTCTTGTTTAATAAAGAGCTTTTCCCTCCTCCACCCTACTTTTTTCCTCTAAGAATTACTAGGAACTCATGATTTTTTTCCTTGTTGTTTGTTAAGTGTATTGTAATCCTCTACTGTCACTTTTTTTTTTGATGTTCACATTGTTCCAAACTTGGCCAGTGGGCATATGTAAATTTTAATGTAATGAAATATATCTATCTTTTCCTTTATGATTTGTACTTTTTTTTTTTTTTTTACAAGATAGGGTCTCATTGTGTCACCCAGGCTAGAGTGCAGGAGTGTGGTAATAGCTCACTGTAACCTCCAACTCCTGGGCTCAAATGGTCCTCCTGACTCAGCCTCCCCAGGAGCTAGAATACAGGTATGCACCACAAGGCCTGGGCTAGTTTTTAAAAATTTTTTGTAGAAACAGGGTCTCTCTATGTTGCCCAGGCTGGTCTTGAGCTCCTGGCCTCAAGCGATCCTCCTGCCTAGGCCTCTCAGAGTGCTGGGATTATAGGTGTGAGCTACTGTGCCTGGCTAGCTTGTGCTTTTTATGTCCTAACTAAGAAATCCTTCCCTAGCCCAAGATTATAAATATATTTTTCTACATTTTCTTATAAAATTAAAAAAATATATTTGTTACATTTAAGTTTTGATCTGATTGGGCTTTATTTTTGTATTAAGTGAAGTAAAGGTCAACTTTATTTTTTTCCCATATGAATAAGCAGTTGTCTCAGAACAACTTTTTTTTTTTTTTTTTTTGAGACAGAGTCTCGCTCTGTTGCTCGGGCTAGAGTGCCGTGGCATCAGCCCAGCTCACAGCAACCTCAAACTCCTGGGCTCAAGCAATCCTCCTACCTCAGCCTCCCAAGTAGCTGGGACTACAGGCATGTGCCACCATGCCAGGCTAATTTTTTTCTATATATATTTTTAGCTGTCCAGATCATTTCTTGCTATTTTTAGTAGAGACGGGGTCTCGCTCTTGCTCAGGCTGGTCTCGAACTCCTGACCTCAAGCGATCCTCTCGCCTCGGCCTCCCAGAGTGCTAGGATTACAGGCGTGAGCCACTGTGCTGGCCTAGAACAACTTTTTGAATAATATATTCTTATTTCATGATTTGTGATCTCATGTGTAACCTATCAAGCTTTCATGCATATGCAAGTCTGTTTCTGGATTCTCTCGTGGTCCATTGGCCTATTTGTTTACCCTTGTGCTTATAGAACAGTTAATTGCCATAACTGAATACTAAGTCTTGATGTCTTATGGGGTATGGGTTCCCCCCCTTTGTTTATCAAAACTGTCTTGGCTATTCTGGCCCCCATGCTCTTTCATATTAATTTTAGAATTTAGAATCAGCTTGTTAAATTCCATGAAATTCCCTGTTGATAGTTTTATTTCCTCCATAAGATTCTTGCACATCTTTATTTAGACTTATTCTGTATTGTTTTTTTATTGTTGTGATTGGGCATCATTTTAAAATTTTAGCTCTTCTGTTTGTGGCTGTTGTAAAAGAACACAATTGATTTTTACATATTGTTTTATATCCAGCAACCTCGATGAATACCTTTTTGTGAAATTCTAATAGTTTGCTGGTAGAAGTCTTTGGTTTTCCATATAATCAATTTATTATCCGTAATTTCGTTTCTTCTTTTTAAACCCTTACCCTTTTCTTTCTTTTACTTATTTTACCATATGCTTTAGAACCTTTAATAAATAGCATGTTAAGGAGAGTAACAGCAAGCTAATCTCAGTTAGGATTGTGATTGGCTGAACCTAACAGAAAACTCCAGTTACTTTACTTTTTTCATGTAACATGAAGCCTGGCTTCACACTGTCCTCAGTGTCCTAAGATCATTCTTTATTTCTGGTTGGCCATCCTTGAGCTTTTGGCTTTTGTCCTTAGAGACGATGCTGCAGCTCTTGGCCTTTCATCCATATTCTAAGCAGGAAGAAAGGAATGCAAGGAGGAAGGGAAAGTGTCTATACTGGGAAGGAAAACTTTCCTAGGAATCCTCAGCAGAACTTTTCTTAATTTATCATTGGCTAGAATTATGGCCTACTTTAGCTACAAGGGAGTCTGGGAAATGTGGGCTTTTTAGCTGAGCAGTTGTTGCCCTAAACAATATTGGGATTTTTTTTAAAAATAAGGAAATAGAGCAAAATACCATGTATCTGTCACATGGTATTCTTGTCTTGCTCGTGACTTTAAGGGGAACTTAAAACAATTTTTTTCTTTTAGAGATGAAGTCTTGCTTTGTTGCCCAGGCTGGAGTGCAGTGGCACGATCACAGCTTTCTGCAACCTCCAACTCCCAGGCTCAAACAATCCTCCTGGCTCAGCCTCCCAAGTAGCTTGGCTAATTTTTTTATTTTTGGAGAGATAGAGTCTTGCTGTGTTGCTCAGGCTGGTCTTGAACTCCTGGCCTCAAACAGTAATCCCACCTCAGCTTCCCAAAGTGCTGGGATTACAGGTGTGAGCCATTGCGCCCATCCAGATTGCTAGCTTCTTAATGAATAGGACCTTGTTTTATTTTTGTTTGTATATCTCAGAATGTCTGTTACATTGCTTTAAAAATTACTTGTAGTGTATGAATGAGTAAACCAGCCTATCACCCAGAAGGTGAAGACCCTGGGACAGAAGAACAAGAGAAATTTGCCTTCGATTTTTTCTGCTTGGGAAGAAAGAGAGAAGGCAAACCAGACAGAGCTCCTGGTTTGGAAATTTTAGGTGGTGGAAAGGCCCCTCACTGAGAATTTTGGCCGAGGAAAACATTTTGTACCCCTGTGCTTTGCCTCACTCGCCTCTATTCCAGTAATGTGTTGCAGCAGCAAGGGAGGAGGTTTTTATCCTTTGCTGGTGTGACTGGCTGCAGAGTAGTTTATATGGATCAGTAGACAATTTTGATTAGTGGCGTATCATACATAGACACCAATTTAAGTTTTCACTTTGTGAGATGTGTTGCTTGTGAAACAGATGAAAGAAAAATAGATGCAGTATTTGAATGTTTGGTATTGTGTTCTTCTTTTTCAGTTAAATCCAGATGTAAATGTTTTCCAGCGGAAATTTGTGAATGAAGTTAGAAGATGTGAAGAAATGGATCGAAAACTTCGTATGTGTATTTTGGTCTTGTATAATGTTCCTTTAATGAATCATTTGTCTTAGATTAGAAACACTAATTAATCCTCTTAATAAAGAAAGAAAATACTATAGGAGGAAAAGAAAAGAGGAAAAATCCTACAATGACGATGTTAAGATTAATTTCTTGTATACAAATAGATTTTATGGTATTTGGGCTGGATTGTGCTTAATGGAAACAATAGGTTGCAAGCTAAAAACACAGTAGTTACTTTTTTTTTTTTGGTGAGATTTTAATAGCAGAGCTACATTATAGAATTCTGAGAGAAAGGACCCAGCGCACCATCAGTTTTAGATGTCAGCAGAGCCACCTTTTAGTTTGATCTATTTATGAGAGAGGAAGCTGACATTTATTAAGGTCCTGTTGAGGGTTAGCTTACTCACGGACCTTATTTCATTCATTCCCCACAACATTCCTTCAGGATGAGTGTTACCTCCTTTCATGATTGAGGAAGCTAAAGACCAGAGAGGTTTAGTGACTTGCCCTAGAGTATAAGCAGCTGTGATGGAATCAGTATTTGAAGCTAGGTTGTTCTGTCTGGCTCCAAACCCATGACCTTGCCACCCTACTTAGCCAGCTTATGGTTAACTGATAGGTGAATTTGGTCCCCACTCTAAAAAGAAAGTTAGTATTGTCACTTGAAACACTTTTTTCTTCTGGTGTTTTGGGTCGTTATTACATGTTCACCTTTTTTATTTTTATTTTTTATATTTAAAATTGGCCTGATTGTGTCAAATTTAGTGAACCCTTTTCAACCTGGGATTGTCTCACTAGTGTGTTAAGTGTCAAGTATTCAACTGAGTTACACTCTTCATGTGTAGCTCTGCTTTGCCAACAGTATCTGCAACCAGAAACATCATACTGTGTGTGGGGTGGCAGTGGCAGAGGGTGGAGAGTTGAAGCAGATGAAGGCTAGTGTTATGGCCAGAGAGGGAAGGAAGGCACTGTGGGATGACCACCCTTTTTGGAGTAGCTTTAGAGAGTGTGAGGTTGGAGAAAGAGGGATGTGGAGAAAAAGGATGCTTCTTTTATATAAAAGTATCTTAGAGTGAAACTCTGTGCAGCCAGGTTTTGGATCTTATTTTTTGCCTCAAATAATGGCAATTCCAGGCATGTGCAGCTAGACATCAATGTTTTGACTCTATCATTTTAGGATTTGTTGAAAAAGAGATAAGAAAAGCTAACATTCCAATTATGGACACTGGCGAAAACCCAGAGGTGCCCTTCCCCCGGGACATGATTGATTTAGAGGTAAACAGTTCTTCTGAGAAAGCCAGATAAGTTTCTTTCTACTTAAATGCAGAAATTACTTTCCATGGTGGTTGGAGAGTAGGGTAATTCTTGTTAACTTTGTCAGCATCATCTATTGATTTTAAATTTCTTGTAGGTGTGATTGAAATGAATCCTCTTTCTTTTTTTTCTTTTATTTTCTTTTTTTATCTTTTTTTTTTTTATTTCTACTGTCCAATGAAGGTCTAAATCCTCTTTCTTAGGACATCAAATAGTAGTCAAACCGGTATCATATGTCCCTCAACAAATGTTTATTGGCTTATTGAAACTTTATTGGAGTAATGTTAATTTATCTAGCAGTTTATTAATCTTGTATACTGAGTGAACAGCTAGTGGACTTTTTGATAATTATTTTATCAACTAAAATCCTCTAAGAGATTTACCGAGTGTACAGTAAAATCTATAGACAAAGACTATTTTAAGCAAAAAATTCTCATAAAATTTCGGCTGAACGTGGTGACTCATGCCTATAATCCTAACACTCTGGGAGGCCGAGGCGGGAGGATCACTTGAGCCCAGGAGTTTGAGGTTGCAGTGAGCTATGATGATACCAATGCACTGTACCTGGGCGACTGAGTGAGACTGTCTCAAAAAAAAAGAAAACAGAAAAGGAAAGAAAATTGCTCTGGTAAAACTACAGTATTTGCTGAAGAGGGGTAAGATATTTTTGAACTGCCAATGTGGCAACAGTTCTGTGGGATGAATTCTTTTAATGTCCTTCAGAGCAAGCATATTGAGTTTAGCTTGAGTTTTCTTTTGTTCCTCTAGGCCAATTTTGAGAAGATTGAAAATGAACTGAAGGAAATCAACACAAACCAGGAAGCTCTGAAGAGAAACTTCCTGGAGCTGACTGAATTAAAATTTATACTGCGCAAAACTCAGCAGTTTTTTGACGAGGTCAGACTATTGTTTCTTTTAGTATTTGAGCAGCTGATATTACACTCGTATGAGTGGGCCATATTTTTATTCCAGTAATTATTTTAATTTGCTATTTTGGAAGCAATACCATTTTTGCACCCTTCTTTAGTTGAAGAAATGTCAGATTATGTTCCATTTTTCATGCAGTACACAGCCAGCCATGGTTTTGTATTTTTTTCACATTTTCTGCAATTTTTCATCTCAAGATGGGGAAAGGAACCCTGAAGTAGTTGTATAAACATAGTTGGTAGAAATTTTTACATTATATTTATACTGACATATTACCAGGTAAGTATATGCTTAAGGTTAAAGTTGAAGAAACAAACATTTGGTCATACACAAAATTATAAACAGGTTTAAACACCAAGCCTTTTGTCAGCAAACTTTTTATTTTATTGTCTGTTTTCTCATCAGCCTTTGAGCACAGTTTTTAGTACTTCAGATAGCACATGTTATACTAATTTTTCAAGAGTTTTTCATTGTGTTGTGTGGAAATATTGTAGGATGCTTGTTTAAAACTCCTGGATTTTCGCAGAAACTTAACTGCATTACCTTATGGGGAAAAATCTTATTAAGTTCCTGGGGTTAAAAATGTAGGTGACTAAGTTGACAACTTGCTGAGATGACCCCATGGAAAGGATTTGGAGCAAGGCTTATAGACGGCTTCCTTCTCCAAATTGAAGCTTTCAACCTGAATGTGGTTTTTCTAATGACTTAATGTATGAGTAAGTGTCTTTTTGACAGATGTCTTTGCCACCAGATTAATAATATTAGGCACTTCAGAGACCATTCTAGTGACTGTTTAGTGTGCCTTCCCATAAAGTTTTTTATTTCCTTTGCTCAACAAAAAAATTTGGCAAAGCTTTTAAATATAGAGGGCCTGTTTTAGTTAGGATCTGATATGTTCTCAGTTTTACTTTTAACTTTTGCCTTTTGAGGAGAGATCATTTCTCCATAATTCTCTGGGTTGGAGCAGGGGTTCTCCCACCAGCAGCGCCAGTAGCCTCACCTGAGATGTTCTTAGAAATATAAATTCTCAGTCCCCACCCCAGACCTGCTGAATCAGAAACTCTGGGGGTGAGGCCCAGCAGTCTCTTTTAACAAGGTGATTCTGAGGCATGCTAGTTTAAAAACTGCCAGGCTAGAGAAAGCCTGCTGAGGATGTGATACATTCCTCAATAACTAAGGATTTGAGTCAGAGAAGCCATGCTAATTAAAAGTATCTGCTGGGGCTGGGTAAAGGGAGAAAGCTCATATGAATTTAATTGCCTCGTCCTCCCAAGAATCAGAATCTGCTTATATATCAGTAGAGTTTTGTTGTGAATAGTCAGCTTGCTCACTGAGTTGAGAATTTTGAGACTGGTGGTGACTTCTTTCGCCAGTCCCTGATATCATATCATTGGAGGGTGTGGGGCACTGTGATTAATTCTTTCCAAGTGTTTAAGGTCTTTTGCAACAGGCATGGACACTTATGCCATATGGTTTTAATGAGTAAGTAATCTGGAACTCCAGCATGCTCACTGCCTCATTGTATTTCGATTCATTAATTCACCAAGCATATAATGAGCACCTACTCTTTGTGAGACATGGGATGAGTAAGACATGGTCCCTGTGTTCAGGGAATGTATCATTTAGTCACATCAGGAAACATCCCTGAACACAGCACCTCCATATGCTCGCAGATGTGTGCTTTTCCAAGTGCTGCCCGCAGATCCAGTGTAGACCTGGTCTCATGGTCAAAACTCAGATATTTTAGCATAATTTGAAGCTTAATTCTTTTATCCCCCATTTTTCTACCCTTTTCATATATAGCTTTAGTTTACTACAGGGATATTGCTGTGATACATGAAAATGTTTTTCAGGAACTCCTAAGTTTAAAGATTGTCATGAGCTCCCAACATTCTGGTTCATTTTAGGAGAAATTCTGAATAAAGACTGACAAATGGACTCTCTTAAAGGAAACAGTTATTTAAACTATTAATTTTCCAATTTAAAAAGATAGTACAAATAAAATAAAACACTTGGAAAGATGATAAAAGATTTTAAAATCATAAGTTCTGGATTTAGGAATTTTATCTTGTGATGAATAAGTCTAAACACTAAATGTCCATCCCGAGAAGGCAGACTGTAAGTCTTCATGACCTTCATGCCCTATGTGGATTGTGTTCCCCAATTATACAAAACATTCGTTTTTTTTTTTTTTTAAATCTCTGGAAGTACTTAGAGCATGAGGCCTTGGCTAGGAGAGGTTCTCATGCTGTGTTTGTCATCAGTTCCCCTTTCATTCCTAGAACCCTTAGCAGAGTCTTCTGGCAAGAACCCCTCTGCCTTGTGTGTTTTTGCCACTATTGAGTAGCTTTGGCCAGGTCCCTTCCCATAGACCTTGCCCAGCAGCAGTCTCAGGTGTCACTGCCATGACTGGAGTGACCACGTCTGTGCATGCGAGTGTGCACTTTAAATAATGCAAAAGATAAGGAAACTTGGGACCCTCAATTGTCAGAAACTCAGGGTTTTTCATGAGATTTTCTTCCATGCCTGAAATTGTAATGTTCGCAAATGGCCTAAAACACTACCAATTTTAAACTCTTCGTTTTTATGATTTGGTGAATACAATCAATAATTCACAGTTAGCAGAAAATGGCTAAATCAGAAAATGATTCTTTCCATATTTAGGCATAGGGGTTATGATTGGCAGGGTATATAGAAGGGGAAAAGTAAACATATATTGAATATTCTTAGGATTGAAGATGATTACAAGTTTGACTTAGCCATTTCTTACCCAGAGCGTTTAAAATGACTTGTTAATGATTATCCTTTTCTCAGTCTTCTTGCTTATGAAGAACTTTAAGAGCTGGAGAGATTTCTCTGCATCTTTTACCATAAACAGCATAACATATGAGAGCATAAAGAAGACTGGAAAAGTAATGGTTAATGGCATGCAGATCCTGCTTTCCTTTCCTTCTGAGTTTTCCATCCATCTGCTTTCTTTTTCTTTCCCATCTGCCATCTCCTTTGGGGCTTGGGTAAATGCCTTCAGTGATTAAATGAAATTTCTTTCTCAATGTAGATGGAAATAACAGTATTTGTTTTGGTAATTGACGTAGCTTGAATTGGATGTGCTTCTTGTGCTTAAATGCTATAGAAACAGAACTGAAGTGCTGCTGCTGCTTTTTCATAAGGCATGGTTTTCAGTATTCTGGATGGGTAAAGGGGTTAAACCAGAGGGCATAGTAAGTAACGTAGGGGAGCATTGGCTGTGTTGTTATTGTATTAGAGAAAAAGGAT
Organism: Lemur catta; assembly: GCF_020740605.2. Lineage (NCBI taxonomy): Eukaryota > Metazoa > Chordata > Mammalia > Primates > Lemuridae > Lemur > Lemur catta. The sequence goes on from NC_059142.1 coordinate 39,641,877, forward strand.
ACTCTAAAATTGAGATACTCAGCAACATGGTTTTCGATATTGTTTTAAAGGCCCTCAGTAGTTCTGGTTAATCCTACTGTCCCATCAGGCACGATTGTATTTAAAATTTGTTAACTCTCCTCTCTAAGACTTAGGATTCTTATGCATTAAGTAGTGAAATGAGTAATTAGAATATTATTGCAAGTTTCTGTTTAATTTTAATTCTGCTGGTTTTTTATTCTCAAAGAGTCCCAGAATAGTCTTTGGAGTAGTCTAGTTGCTAAGTGCTGGTTGCTGTTCCCTCAGTTGTCTGCTTTAGAGCACACGTGTTTGTGCTGATGCTTAGGATTTACTTAAACCAAGTCTTGTGAACCACGCAGGCAAGCAGGAGGGGTCTTGTGAGTAGCAGTCAGTTCTACTGGTCGTTGCCAAGGGATAATCCAAGAACAAATTGCAATGTGTAGTCATTTGGATCCTGAAAACAAGTTGCTTGCAGTTAGCTGATTTGATTTCAAGTAGAAACAAAAGAACCCCCTCACTTCCATGTGACAGCAAGTGGTAACTGGTGTCCCAGTTATCTTATCTTAAACTTTTCCAACCTCATGACATTATTTCTCTGCCCTTCTAGTGTACATAGTGCCTGGCTTTCCTTTTTTTGTTTTTGTTTTGTTTTTTTTTTTTTGAGACAGAGTGTCGCTTGGTTGCCCTGGCTAGAGTGAGTGCCGTGGCATCAGCCTAGCTCACAGCCTAGCTCACAGCAACGTCACACTCCTGGGCTTAAGCAATCCTACTGCCTCAGCCTCCCGAGTAGCTGGGACTACAGGCATCCGCCACCATGCCCGGCTAATTTATTTTTTTCCATATATATTTTAGTTGGCCAGATAATTTCTTTCTATTTTTAGTAGAGACGGGGTCTTGCTCTTGCTCAGGCTGGTCTGGAACTCCTGACCTCGAGCGACCTCGAGCGATCCACCCGCCTCGGCCTCCCAGATTGCTAGGATTACAGGCATGAGCCACCGCGCCCAGCCTCATTTTTTGTTTTTGATTAGCGTTGATCCTCACTTTCCAAGACAATTGCTTTCACTCTTTTAGGCCTTTAGACTTATCATCTGGTTTATACTCAATTTTTTTCCCTTTTTTTGGTTACATTTATGGTCCTATGATTTTTATAAGGGAGGTTCCCTTGTGGCATTTTTTGATAGCGTGGTTGACAGGAGTAGAATCAAATTGAAATTTGCAATGAGAATGATAGAGAAAATTTCTCCTTTTTGTTTTTTTTGCTTTTGAGAAGGAAGATTGTTCTGGCATACTTCTAGTCTTTGGTCAAACAAATAGTCCATGGATTTTAAAGTTGGGGAGATGAGGCAGTGGAGCAGCTGATTGGACTTTATTTTTTAGGGCAGCTTCTCCTTTTGGATGGGGGTAAAGAGTGCTGGGATGAGTTGGTTAGAGAGAGGCTAAGAACTACAGACCTAGGTGTGGGAAGATCTTTCTCCTCTTTCATTTCATTGTATAAACTGCCCTGGTGGAAATCATTTTAAATCTAATCAATTAAGCCAGCCCAAGAGCTCTAGATTGGTTTACTGTCTGTTGCTTTTTCTTCACTTTACATGGTTCTTGAGCTGTGTTCTCGAGAATCCTTCAACTGTAAAGCCTATGTGAACTTTTTAATATTTCTAGATTCCTAGTCAGCAAATAGGACATTCAGAGATGTTTTCACTTTTACTTCCCTTTATGGATGAAATGGAGGCCTGGGCCTGCCCAGCTATTATACCTCTTATCCTTTTGAAGAAAGAAATACTTTTTAAATCTGATGGTTTGGAGCATTTTATACATGACCGTGCTGAAAGTTCTCATGTTCTGAATTCTTTTTTTTTTTTTTTTTTATAATTTGTTTTTTCCTGAAATTTTCCATTTAATATTTTTGGGGTTCTGAATTCTTAAGGGCCTGGAAAACCTAGATATCTGGAGATGCCCCTTCTGTTTTTCTATAGATCACACAATGTTCAAGACACTGACAGTGCCTTGCTTCTTCCTTAGGAAGAATCTCCATCTTTCGCATTCTCACACAGGGGAAATTCTAGTTTGTAGCTGCCTAGAATTAAATGTTGAGAGTATGTGCAGAGCTGCTTCATTTTTGCCTGAAAGGGAGAGACATTTCAGCTTCCTATCCATATGCAAAGATATTTCCTGGGACTTTCATGGTTCATTCAGGGAAATGTAGGAGAGAAAATGGCTTCCACCAAGTAACAGATTTATACATGTCACCATCATGTAATTATTTTTCTTTTATTCCTTATTTCTAAAACCATTTCCCCAGGTGCTTTACTGGGGCAATTATGCTTTCTTTACCTTGGATTATTTTCTTTGTTTTCTTCCCTTGTTCTTCCTGTCTTCTTTTTGTGGGTGTGTCTTATCTTTATTGGTGGTTTTTTTTCTTTTTCATCCTTATTTTCTGAACCTGTCTCCTGGTTCCTCGTTCCCTGCATGCCACTAACTATTTTCATTAGATATTAATTGATTTGTGAATTCAGGCTGAATTGCATCATCAGCAGATGGCGGATCCAGACCTGTTGGAAGAGTCCTCATCCCTCTTGGAGCCAAGTGAGATGGGAAGAGGCACGCCTTTAAGACTTGGGTAAGTCCCACTTTAGCCTTTCTGTACTCAGTGGGTCATGTTCATGTTTGCTGTTGAGAAGAGCAGTAAGGCTGGGGACTCACTTGCTACTGGGATGCGTCCTCTTCTGAGCCTGTTGAGAGGTGGTCCTAAGTCCCTGTGGGTTCAGTTCCTGACTTACTCTACTCTCTGCTTGGTGCAGAAGTGAGACCAGGAATAAGATTCTGGCAGCCCTTGTGACATAACAACACGGTCTCATGTGTGTAGTCTTTGCCCCTCTCCTCTCACCTCCCTTCTTTGTCTTAAAACAAAGACACATCCCATGATGTGGAATACAGTTCAGTCTGCCTTTTCTTCCCACAGCTTCGTGGCTGGTGTGATTAACCGGGAGCGCATCCCTACTTTTGAGCGCATGCTTTGGCGGGTGTGCCGGGGAAATGTGTTCCTGCGACAGGCTGAAATCGAGAACCCCCTGGAGGATCCTGTGACTGTAAGACAAGGAGATTGTGTCCTGGGGAGTAGGTCTTATAAAGGGATCCCAGAGCAGTAATGTAGCACGGGGCCACCTGAGTCCGCGCCTTCCACAGGGGAGCCCTGGTGTTTATCTCTGCTTTGATATGGGAGTTCGCAGGACTGCTCCATTCCTCTGACTTTACTCCCGTCGTATGTACACATATGATGTACAATGGCATATATGTATGAATATTTTCAAGCTTTACCATGTAGGTTTTATTTTGATTGGTAATTTTTTTCCACTTATTTTAAACTTTAGCTTTATGTATTTTCTGTTATTGATATGAGACTGAAAGAAAATTTGCCTTTTATGAAAATCGACTTAAAGCAAGACATCTGGTTCCAAATTTAGTAATATCCATGTATAAAAAGAGGAGGAGAGATTTCCTAAACTGTGATCTTTGTAAGTTGATGAAATTTTACTTGGTAAGGTTTTTTTTGTCTGCTTGTTTGTTGGGAGAATCAGAAACTTGTTTAAGAATATATATTGTGCAAGATAGGATGATCTTCCCCACTCAGTGCTTTGGAAAGTAGGAGCAGCCTAACATCTTGGCATTTGACATAATGGGACAGAATTTATGACCTAAGCCTGCATGGGCATGGTAAGTCCTGATTTCAGGGATTACAAGCAAAGATTAAATGTACTGCAGAAATTTTACTTTGCTTTTGTACTAGTATTATTTAGAAGCCTGGAGTTGGTTTTCTATTCTAAATTATCTTGTGAATTTCTTTTTTTTTTTTTTTTTGAGACAGAGTCTCACTCTGTTGCCCGGGCTAGAGTGCCGTGGCGTCAGCCTAGCTCACAGAAACCTCAAATTCCTGAGCTCAAGAGATCCTTCTGCCTCAGCCTCCCGAGTAGCTGGGACTACAGGCATACGCCACTGTGCCCGGCTGATTTTTTTTTTCTATATATATTTTTAGCTGTCCAGATAATTTCTTTCTATTTTTAATAGAGATGGGGTCTCGCTCTTGCTCAGGCTGGTCTCGAACTCCTGAGCTCAAACGATCCACCCACCTCGGCCTCCCAGAGTGCTAGGATTACAGGCGTGAGCCACTGCGCACGGCCGTGAATTTCTTCTTCTTTTTTTTTTTGTGAGACAGCGTCTCGCTCTGTTGCCCAGGCTAGAGTGAGTGCCGTGGCATCAGCCTAGCTCACAGCAACCTCAAACTCCTGGGCTTAAGCGATCCTACTGCCTTAGCCTCCCGAGTAGCTGGGACTACAGGCATGCGCCACCATGCCTGGCTAATTTTTTGTATATATATATTTTAGTTGGCCAGATAGTTTCTTTCTATTTTTAATAGAGACAGGGTCTCACTCTTGCTCAGGCTAGTCTCGAACTCCTGACCTCGAGCGATCCACCCGCCTTGGCCTCCCAGAATGCTAGGATTACAGGCGTGAGCCACCGCACCCGGCCTGTGAATTTCTTAAATTAGTGTTCTTTGCTCTGCCTAAGAAGAGAGATTGAATTGTGAGATTTCTCGGATTGGGTGGGTCATGTAGCCATATGCCTTTTATCCTCCATACTGAGTAGAAATGTGGTGACACTTATGGTAAATCCTTTTGCCTACGGAGGTAGTTTTACAATCTTACTGAAGGCTGTCTTGGGTTGTAAAAACATTGTAATCTGCAGTCACACCCAATATGGAGCTGTTCTCAGGAATATTCGGTCAAGTTTCCTCTTGGCAACAGAAAGATTATTTTATCAGCAAATCCAGGAAAAGGGGCCCTGGATGTCTATAACAGAGCAGCTGCCCAAAAAATGGGCCCTAGTTCAGCCTGGAGAATTTAGGGATTTAAGAGGCTGGAGCCTCATTTTCTTTAATTCTCATTCTCTTTTATCCTTCTAAAGTTTTGTTTGTTTTCTTATTATAAAAGCAGCACATGCTCTGTACATATATGAGAAAATACAGCCAACCAGAGATGATCCTGGTTAACATTCTGTATACCTTATTTATCAGGTCTTCCTTCTAGTTCCTTGCATTATACTCCAGGTGTAAACTTGGTATTAGGAATGGATTGCCTTCCTCCCTGCCTCATGCAGTCTACATTAGCGTGAATCACGAGATTCTACGTCAGCCTTCTTCCCAGCAACTCAGTTCCTTGTAGTTATTCAGCCCATTTTATCTATGAATTTCTAAGCCCTGAACAGAGAGAAATGGCTTCCTTCTCTTTTCTCTCCTCTATACTTATGTCATTCAAGCAATGTAAGATTTAAAGTTGAATTGGTAAATAAGGCTAAGTAGTGCTAGGAGGAACACCATCTTAGCTTCTCTGTCAAGCTCCTGGTTGAGTCATAAGACAAATAGAGAAAGATTTTTGTGGGTGGGGCAGATGTTCTCGTAGTGAAGTTTAAGAAATGGAGCGAGGGCCGGGCGCGGTGGCTCACGCCTGTAATCCTAGCACTCTGGGAGGCCGAGGCGGGCGGATCGTTTGAGCTCAGGAGTTCGAGACCAGCCTGAGCAAGAGTGAGATCCCGTCTCTACTAAAAATAGAAAGAAATTATATGGACAGCTAAAAATATATATAGAAAAAATTAGCTGGGCATGGTGGCGCATGCCCGTAGTCCCAGCTACTCGGGAGGCTGAGGCAGAAGGATTACTTGAGCCCAGGAGTTTGAGGTTGCTGTGAGCTAGGCTGATGCCACGGCACTCATTCTAGCCTGGGCAACAGAGGGAGACTCTGTCTCAAAAAAACAAACAAACAAACAAACAAAAAGAAATGGAGTGAGGGCGGTGGTTAAAGTACAGGACTGCCAGCTCCTTAAAAGATGCCTTTCGTTCCTGTATCACCACAAAAGTTAGTTATTGAAGAAGTTTTCATCCAGGTTTAGAAGCCTGAACTCTCGGTGTTTGATTCTGGGGCCTAGGGCGACCACGTGCACAAGTCTGTGTTTATCATTTTCTTCCAAGGCGATCAGCTGAAAAACAGAGTCAAGAAGATCTGCGAAGGGTAAGAGAAGAGATATGCCTCCACCAGGAGGGCAGGGCCGTGCTGCTTAACTGTTGAGCTTTAGAATTCAGAATAGTGAAACCCAAATCCTTTTTTTTTTTTAAAGTTACTCAACTAGCAACCTTTATTCTCTCTCTCTCTCTCTCTCTCTCTCTTATTTTTTTAAAGAGACGGGGTCTCACTCTATTGCCCAGGCTGGAGTGCAGTAGCACAATCATAGCTCACTGCAGCCTCGAATTCCTGGGCTCACAAATCTTCCTTAATTTACCTTGACATGGTGAATATGTCTTTTAATAATGTTAGAACTAACAATAAACAATTAGAAATAGCCTAAGTTCATTTTTAAAAGTACCGTCAAAACTATGATTTCCTTTCCTTGGGAACAAATAATTTTAAGGACTCTTGGTTTATAAATGCCAAGTTATTATGGAACAGTAGGTCTACATACCCAGCGTAGTGCCATAGGCATTGTGTCCCTAAATCTTTTGAAATTCTGCCTTAGTGACAGAATTTTTTTCCATGCCATTTTTCTCTAATAATTTATAATATAATTTGCTTTACTTTTTTTTTGTTTTGTTTTTTTCTTAAAATATGACATTTGAAGAATGTTTTGTTTTCAATCTCAAGAGAATTGCATAGCTACAGAGAATGTCAAGATAGTTCAAATGTTGTTGATCTATCTGCAGGTAACTTCACATAAATAATTAGCGTTGCTTTAACACATCCGTCTGACCTAATCCTGTTTTGGTTCTAGTAAATTAGGATTACTTTCAGAGATTATTTAAATTGGACAGGTTAAGAAATTGTAATGTTCCTAAAGCCATGTCTGTGCATTCCAGGTTCCGAGCCTCACTCTATCCCTGTCCTGAGACACCACAGGAAAGGAAGGAAATGGCTTCCGGGGTTAATACCAGGATTGATGACCTCCAAATGGTACACAGAGGGCTGGCGGGTATTTGTTTTTGTGAAATACTACAATAGAAGACCATTCTTCTTCCTTGAAACACTGATAGATTATTAGGTACCTGTGGCAAACCAGGATACCATAAAAAGAAATGTCCACGGGTAATATGTTTCTCTGGGAGCGGGGGAAAGTCTCAGGGAATGACTGTTAAAAATAGCGTTAGTAGGCCGGGCGCGGTGGCTCACGCCTGTAATCCTAGCCCTCTGGGAGGCCGAGGCCGGTGGATCGCTCAAGGTCAGGAGTTTGAGACCAGTCTGAGTGAGACCCCGTCTCTACTAAAAATAGAAATAAAAATTATCTGGACAACTAAAAATATATATAGAAAAAATTAGCCGGGCATGGTGGCACATGCCTGTAGTCCCAGCTACTCGGGAGGCTGAGGCAGGAGGATTGCTTGAGCCCGGGAGTTTGAGGTTGCTGTGAGCTAGGCTGACGCCACGGCACTCACTCTAGGCCAGGGCAACAAAGTGAGACTCTGTCTCAAAAAAAAAAAAAAAAAAATAGCATTAGTCCTCAAACGAGGCAGGAATGCTAAGCATCTGGAATCGTTGTTGCTTAGAGTATTCCATTCCCCTCTACCTCATGAATCTGAGATATTTTTGATAATAAAAAAAAAAGTATGCTTAGTTAAGGAAAAAAAAACCCAAATAATCTGGAAGTACATGTAAAGTCAGTTCACACACATGCTGTGCCTGCTGAGGCAGCCACTCTTAATAGCTTGGCACGTTCCCTTCTAGTCAGCTTTGATCTTAACCACACAGTCCAGCCAAAGAGCCCTGGTGTGACTTTTGTACCCAAGAAGAGATTGCATCAGGTTTTACCAAATTGCAGCTGTGTGTGGTTTACACACACCATGGTCATCACAGGGTGCTAGGGAGGAGTCGTGATTTATGCGTATGTGGAAGGAAAGGGTGGCCAGTGGAGCTTTGTTCCCTTTTGAAGGGATGAATGTGACAATTGCCTCCTTGAAACATTAATAAACATACTTAATCTCAAAGGCAGTTCTTTCTGGCCCTGGCAAAATTGTCAGAGGTATGTTGTAACTCCCTTTCTCATCTTTCCCACCAACCTCCATTGTATATGGCCCACTAACTTGACCTGTAGTCACTCCTTTGAGATACACTGATCTGTTTAACCAGAGAGAGAGAGAGAGTTTTTTAGAACTACTGGTGAATGATAGGCTGTATTGTACATTCTGGGTTCTAGGGCTGTCTTATCTCCTTCTAGGCTTAGATTTAAAGGGTGTGTGCAGTACTCATTGTAAATGACCAGAATTTGGTTTTTTAAAAATCCAGCTGTAGGAACTGAAACTTTAAAAAGGAATTGAATACCAAGAAGTGGGATGGGGAAAGAGAAAAGTAAATTCAACATTGCTTGCAAGTTTATTTAGCATCCTTCCGGAAGTTTTATTAATAATAATAATTGTGAAATAGTCAACAAGCAGAAGGAGAGAAGGTAGCTGTCCTCAAGTGACGTAAGTGTTGCCCTGGCATGCCATGGCTTTTTAAAAAATTTTTTAAAGAAACCCTGTTATAGAAGTCACCTTTCTCTGCCCAAGACAGTTTTCCAGGGAGTAGTTACTGCTTTGTTCTGAGCTAACTCAAAGAACCATCTATAGTGGAGACTTGTGCTTAACATGGCTAGTGTGTAGCTTTTTCCTTTTCAGAGAGATGTGGAGATTTAAGACAGATTCTTGGCCGGGCGCAGTGGCTCACGCCTGTAATCCTAGCCCTCTGGGAGGCCGAGGCGGGTGGATCGCTCGAGGTCAGGAGTTCGAGACCAGCCTGAGTGAGACCCCATCTCTACTGAAAATAGAAATAAATTATCTGGACAACTGAAAATATATATAGAAAAAATTAGCTGGGCATGGTGGCACATGCCTGTAGTCCCAGCTACTCGGGAGGCTGAGGCAGTAGGATCGCTTAAGCCCAGGAGTTTGAGGTTGCTGTGAGCTAGGCTGACGCCACGGCACTCACTCTAGCCTGGGCAACAAAGTGAGACTCTGTCTCAAAAAAAAAAAAAAAAAAGATAGATTCTCATGTAGAAGTGTGAGTGGTGGGTTGCTTGCCCAGTTTCTTCCAGTTTGAAGCAATAAGCTTAGCCAGCCTCTCTTCTGCTATTGAACACCTTAAATATTTGGGAATAAGGCAATGGAATGTAAAATGTCCCTGCACCTTGTTCCAACCCTAGTCTTGTCAGTGTGATTCCTCTGAGGGAGATCTGAACTAGTTTGCAGAGGATCAACGCTGAAATGTTTTTTTCCTTTAAGAAGGCTGACAGAAAGGTAAAGCCTTGTCAGCCCCCGTGGTGGCAATGTCATGTGGTGGTCCAAACCCCCTCTACAGACCACGTGTGCTCCTAATCCCGTGGCATCTCCCAACCCATGTCCCCAGTGTAGGCGGGCGACGGTGGTCAGCACTGCCTCTTTCTACCCTTTGCTGGTGCTGGCTCACGTGCACGGAGAGGACTCTGCAGCTTGCTGTTCTTTAGTGTGGGTTTGTTCATTTGTCTGCTTCTGGGCCTCTCATGCCCACTTCCTTGAGTCTGAGTTCCAGTCTCCATGTAGAAAGTCACTGCTCTTTAATGAGCCAAGTAAAAGCCAGTGACCTACATTTGTTGTGTCTTCGATTGGTAGTAAGATTGACTCGAGAGAGAAAAGCTAAAAACCATTTTCTCGGGTTTCTGTTCAGCTTGAAGCTAAATAAAAGTGGATGTTAGTAACTAGAACTTCTAGCCAGAGGAAGAAAAAGATAATTCCCTGGCAGCCTTTTTCAGAAAGCTATGCCTCTTTGCCATTCGTATCCTGAGATCTAATAGTGGTGTTGCAGGGATCTCTCTCTTGTTCCTTTCTCTTCCAAAAGGTTCTGAATCAAACGGAGGATCACCGCCAGAGGGTTCTGCAGGCAGCCGCTAAGAACATCCGTGTCTGGTTCATCAAGGTGCGGAAGATGAAGGCCATCTACCACACCCTGAACCTGTGCAACATAGATGTGACCCAGAAGTGCCTGATTGCAGAGGTCTGGTGCCCCGTCACTGACCTGGACTCCATCCAGTTTGCACTGAGAAGAGGCACGGTGAGTCCCCAAAGCTAGCAGTGCAGCTTGTGGCCTGGAAGAGATGTTCCTAACAATAGTAACATTAATTTCATTTTTATGTCATTTTTACTTTCAGAGTTCTTTAATATATCTGTCTTATATCCTGACAGTACATTTCGTATACCTAGAATAGCCTAGAGTACTATCCTTATTTTACAGATGTGGAAAGTGCAGTTCAGAGAGGTGAAATGATTTTGGTCATATGCCATGATTCTTCAGGGTAGCTCATGACCAGAATGTCAATTTCCTGACCCACTCTCTCTATTCAACTACTTCTGTTTGATGGTTAATTAGATCAACTGCTCTATCCAAGGCACTACTGTAAGGGCCTGGAGGACAGAGATGTACGGAACATGCTCTCAGGTATCTTAGTTTATTAAGAGAGGATAACATGCAAACATACAAGACAGTCTGTGCCAAGAGTGGCATATGTGGAGGGGGCGAAATGTGGAGCTTTTCCAACTGTGGTGATTTGGAAAAAGCTTCAAGAAGCAAGGTTACATTTGATCAGGGCATTGAAGAAAGGAGAAGATGTTGATCAGCAATGAAGAGAAGAAAACAATATGGACAAAGGCAGGAAGTATAGTGCAACCATGCATGTTTAGGCAAGAACAGGATTATAATCGGTTAGTTGAAAGAGTGGGAGTACCTGTCTGCATCAGGTAGATGGAACATAATTGTGAAAGGTTTTAAAGCTACAGGTTAGAAGGTTTAAATTTTATTCCAGATGTAATTGAGAGGCATTGGAATTTATTTAGTGGTGAAGGAACATGATCAAAACAGTTTTAAAAGAGTAATCTGCTGATAGTATCTAGTTTGGATTGAGGAGTCAAGAGATTCTGCAGGCAGGGGTCAGTTAGGAGGTTATTGCAGACATAGAGTGGGAAATGCCGAGGACCCCTCGATAGGGCTTGACAATGGGAAGAGAAAATAATGATGCATTTGTGAGATGTTCTAAAGGAAAAGTCAGTGGGTATACTTTGGTCCTAGCAAGGCGCCGGAGAAATACAAGGAGAAAGAATTAAACATGTTTTTGTTGGGGGTAAGGTGATTTCTCATTGTAGGTTTAATTTGCATTTCCCTGATAATTAATGATGTTGAACATTTTTTCATGTTTTTAGGCCATTTCTCTATCTTCTTTTAAAAAACTATGTTCATGCCTTTTGACCACTTTTTGATGGGGTTGTTAATTTTTTTCTTGCTGATTTGTTAGAGGTCTTTGTAGATTCTGGATATTAGTTCTTTGTTGGATGTAAAGTTTGCGAATATTTTCTTGCATTCTGTGGGTTGTTTATTCACTTTGTTGATTATTTCCTTTGTTGCACAGAAGGTTTTTCATTTAATTAAGTCTCATTTATTTATTTTTGTTGTTGCTGTGCTTGCCTTTGGAGCTTTAGTCATAAATTATTTGCCTAGGCCAATTATTAAAAAGTGAGAAAACAATAGATACTGACATGGATGCAGAGAAATAGGAACACTTATATACTTTTGGTGGGACTGCAAATTAGTACAACCTCTATGGAAAACAATATGGAGATTCCTCAAAGAAATAAATATAGACCTACCATTTGATCCAGCAATTCCACTGCTGGGTATCTACCCAAAGGAGAAGTCATTATATCAAAAAGACACCTGTACCCAAATGTTTATTGCAGCACAATTCACAATTGCAAAGACATGGAACCAACCTAAGTGTCCATCAATTCGTGAGTAGACAAAGAAAATGTGGGCCGGGCACGGTGGCTCACGCCTGTAATCCTAGCACTCTGGAAGGCCAAGGTGGGGGGATCGCTCAAGGTTAGGAGTTCGAGACCAGCCTGAGCAAGAGTGAGACCCCATCTCTACTAAAAATAGAGAATGAAATTAGCCAGACCACTAAAAATATATAGAAAAATTTAGCCGGGCATGGTGGTGTGTGCCTATAGTCCCAGCTACTCGGGAGGCTGAGGCAGTAGGATCGCTTAAGCCCAGGAGTTTGAGGTTGCTGTGAGCTAGGCTGATCCCACAGCATTCTAGCCTGGACAACAGACTGAGAATCTGTCTCAAAAAAAAAAAAAAAAAAAAAAGGGCCGGGCGCGGTGGCTCACGCCTGTAATCCTAGCCCTTTGGGAGGCCGAGGCAGGTGGATCGCTTGAGGTCAGGAGTTCGAGACTAGCCTGAGTGAGACCCCGTCTCTACTAAAAATGGAAAGAAATTAGCTGGACAACTAAAAATCTATATAGAAAAAATTAGCCGGGCATGGTGGTGCATGCCTGTAGTCCCAGCTACTCGGGAGGCTGAGGCAGAAGGATCGCTTGAGCCCAGGAGTTTGAGGTTGCTGTGAGCTAGGCTGACGCACGGCACTCACTCTAGCCCGGGCAACAAAGTGAGAGTCTGTCTCAAAAAAAAAAAAAGAAAAGAAGGAAAATGTGGTGTGTACACACACACCATGGAGTACTACTCAGCCATAAAAAGGAATGCAATAATGTCGTTTGCAGCGACTTGGATGGAACTGGAGACCATTATCCTAGGTGAAGTATCTCAGGAATGGAAAACCAAACACCACATCTTCTCACTAATAAATGGGAGCTAGATGGGTACACATGGGCACAAAGAGATGTAAAGGACACTGGAAACCAAGAAGGGGGAAGGCTGGGGGGAAGTGTGGGATAAAAATTTACCTGTTGGGTACAATGAACACTATTCTGGTGACACACCAAAAGCCCTGATTTAAGCATTATACAAGGTACCTAAAAGAAAAAAAAAAGCTTTTGAGGCATCAAAGCTGAGTGGCCAGGAGAATTAGGGTTGCATTGATGGAAGTAAACGTTCAGCAAGAGAAGGTTACTGATGGAGAAAGATGGTCAGTTGAGTTTGCAGCCACATTAAGGTGCTGGACAGAAATCTGTGTGGAAAAGCCAAGCAGACAAGGGGACAGAACTAAGGAAATGGGACTCACGAGAGTGGAAGGGAATGAGGCCTCCAGGAGGGAGATCATAGAAAATAGGGAAGCCGTTTGTGGACCTGCAATCTTACTGGACAGGCAGAGGAGAAAGAGCCAGCAAAGAGAGAGAGGAGTGGTTGGTGAGCAGAAGGAGAACTCCTAAGGAATAAAGGTTTTTGATAAAGAAAAGTTCTCCAGTGTTAGAGGCTTGCAGTGGGGGAGAAGCCCTTTGGGTAGGGTGGTGAGCTGCTGACTTTGAGCGTGCTCAGCAGGACTGCAAGGGATTAGGGAGTTAAGAGGAGTCAGTAAAGGAGCGGCAGAGAACATGCTTTGCTTTATCCAGGAAAGGAGAGAACAACGCTATTCATACAAAGGCATATATGGAGGAAGTTCCACATTGTCTTTGGTGTTACACATTTTAGAGTTAAATTTTTTTCACAGTAATGATGTACTTCCCAAGACCTAATTGAAGTCTTCCATTTAAAATTTTATACACAGTCCTAGTTTCCCCAAAGACTGGGAAAGCTAACCTACAGTTTTATTTTTTCATTAGTTTTACTGAAATACAATTTACACAAAAGAAAATACATATATTTTATATATACAGTTTGGTGAGTTTTGATAAACATATATACTTGTGTAGCCTCCAACACAATTAGGAGGAGAACCTAATTTTGTTATCCGTGTTAATATTTCCCAGGAACACAGTGGCTCCACTGTACCCTCCATTTTGAACAGGATGCAAACAAACCAGACTCCTCCAACCTATAACAAAACCAACAAGTTTACCTATGGCTTTCAGAACATAGTAGATGCTTACGGAATTGGAACTTACCGAGAGATCAATCCAGGTAATAAAAGCTTGTATCTTCTTCCTCTAGAGGTTTTTGTTTGTGGTTCTTTTAATGCCTCACTTTAAATGCTGTTTAACAACTGGCTTCAGGCCGGGTGCAGTGGCTCATGCCTGTAATCCTAGCACTATGGGAGGCCAAGGTGGGCGGATCGTTTGAGCTCAGGAGTTCGAGACCAGCCTGAGCAAGAGTGAGACCCTGTCTCTACTAAAAGCAGAAAGAAATTATATGGACAACTAAAAATATACATAGAAAAAATTAGCCAGGCATGGTGGCACATGCCTGTAGTCCCAGCTACTCGGCAGGCTGAGGCAGGAGGATTGCTTGAGCCCAAGAGTTTGAGCTTGCTGTGAGCCAGGCTGATGCCATGGCACTCTAGCCGGGGCAAAAGAGTGAGACTCTGTCTCAAAAAAAAAAAAAACAAAAAAAAAACTGGTTTGAAACGGAAGATGTTGTCAAGACCCCAGCTCTTTGTAGTTCCTATGAAGAGGTGCCCGTTTGACATAAGGAGCAGGTTTATGGCCAGGTAGCACTCCTTTAAGATCTCATTCGATTGGATTCTTCCAGGTGCCTCGCAGCGGTAAAGCACCTGGACTTCTCTAGCAAACCATCTGCAGGAGCTGTTTTAAGTAAAATGCTTCTTCCAAGATGTCTGATATTTTAAAATGGCTTTTTCCTGGCTTCCCTGTTCAAAGTTATACAGAGAAAATATAGCAATAATTAAACCATTTTAGGCACAACGCACATTTCTCCTCTGTTTGGAGAGTTAATTATTAAATCAAGAGTGTGAACGTTTGTTTTCAGCTGGAGCTTGATAAAGGCCTTGCTTTGCTCCGGTTCTGGGCTTACCCGGACTGCCTGGGAGCTTTATTCAGCTGGGAAATGGTTGCAGCACAAAGAGAAGACAGCTGGCCTGCCCGAGGGGCAGTGTCCCAGGGGTTAGAAGGAGGGAATCAAAGAACAAACCGTAGTGTTGCCAGGGCTACACCTTCATTTCTGGTGTTCTTCTTTGTTTAAAATGTTATCAGTAGCTCAGATTCCATTAGAGGCTTTGTGAGGGTGTGTAGATCCTGCCATGACAGATTTTCCCTGTCTGGCAGCTGGGGAATAAGTCACTTTGTAGTGATCTTAAGAGTATGGAAAAGAATGTGAGATTTGGGGAATTGTGGTTTTATGCACTTCATGTTTTTCTTTTTTTTTTTGGTTTCTTTGTAGCTCCATATACCATCATCACTTTCCCTTTTCTGTTTGCTGTGATGTTTGGGGACTTTGGCCATGGCATTTTGATGACCCTTTTTGCTGTGTGGATGGTGTTAAGGGAGAGCCGGATCCTTTCCCAGAAGAATGAAAATGAGGTAATGTTTAAGTTATATCTGGATTGGACTGAAATTTTATTTTAATTTCTCAAGCATTCATTATGAAAATTTTGATCTGGAAATCTTTTATCCATGAATTTATCAAAAGAGAATAGAGGCCAGGTGTGGTGGCTCATGCCTACAATCCTAGCACTCTGGGAGGCTGAGGCGGGAGGATTACTTGAGGTCAGGACCAGCCTGAGCAAAAGCGAGACCCTATTTCTACTAAAAATAGAAAAATTAACTAGGCATTGTGGTGCATGCCTGTAGTTCCAGCTACTTGGGAGGCTGAGGCAAGAGGATCACTTGAGCCCAGAAGTTTGACATTGCAGTGAGCTGTGCTGACGCCACTGCACTCTATCTGGGGCGATAGAGTGAGACTCTGTCTTTCAAAAAAAAAGGAGGTGTAATCCTAGCCCTCTGGGAGGCCAAGGTGGGTGGATCGCTCGAGGTCAGGAGTTCAAGACCAGCCTGAGCAAGAGTGAGACCCCCATCTCTACTAAAAATAGAAATAAATTATCTGGACAACTAAAACTATATATAGAAAAAATTAGCCGGGCATGGTGGCGCATGCTTGTAGTCCCAGCTACTCGGGAGGCTGAGGCAGTAGGATCGCTTAAGCCCAGGAGTTTGAGGTTGCTGTGAGCTAGGCTGACGCCACGGCACTCACTCTAGCCAGGGCAACAGAGCGAGACTCTGTCTCAAAAAAAAAAAAAAAAAGGGGTGGAGAATAGAGAAGTTATGTTCATTTTAACACTAAAGAGGCCATGTGTTACCTGGGTGTGGTGGTACACGCCTGCCATCCCAGCTACTCAGGAGCCTGAGGCAGGAGGATGGCTTGAGCCCAGCAGTTCAAGACCAGCTTGGGCAGCATGGTAAGACCCCATCTCAAATAAATAAATAGATAGATAGATAGATGCCATGTGCTGTGAAAGTGAATTTCTCATTAGCATTGTATTTGGGTCTTTACTTCAAGCTCTCTATATCAGGATGGGTAAAATAGTACCAGAGGAAGGGGCTAGTATATTCTAAATCACATTGTCACAACATGAGCTGCAGTGAGTATATTCTCATTACTTCTTTCTTCTGGTTCCCAGATGTTTAGCACTGTGTTCAGTGGTCGATACATTATTCTATTGATGGGTGTGTTCTCCATGTACACTGGCCTCATCTACAATGATTGCTTTTCCAAGTCTCTTAATATCTTTGGGTCATCCTGGAGTGTACGGCCGATGTTTACTTATAACAATTGGACGTAAGTTGCAGAAAAAGCTAAAATTCAAAACTTATTCCTTTCATATTTAGCCCTGATTTTTAAGACAAGTGGTAAATTAACACTTCTTTAGGAAGTGGTTGGCAGGGTCTGTGTTTCAGAGGAATGCAGTGTCTCCTCTTACTTATGCTCCAGCCTGTGAAGTGCTTTGTGATTTGCTCAGCAAATATCAAGGGACTGAGACTATAAATTAAGTGCTTTCTTTTTTGTTAATTAAAAGCAAATTCCCCAAATTCCCTACTTGGTTGTGTATATGTGTTTAATTTTTCTTTTTGTCATCTCTGATCCCTCCTTCTCAGTTACTAGTGCCTACTCTTTTTTTCCCCTCCTCTTTTACTGAAGAGACAGATAGCTGTAGTAGTCTCTTTTGGGGTCAGTATGTGGACCCCCGTTGTTTTCCTCTCTCCATGAAAATAAATGTGACTTTTCTCCTAACATGGTA
Source organism: Lemur catta (assembly GCF_020740605.2). Classification (NCBI taxonomy): domain Eukaryota; kingdom Metazoa; phylum Chordata; class Mammalia; order Primates; family Lemuridae; genus Lemur; species Lemur catta. The sequence goes on from NC_059142.1 coordinate 39,658,839, forward strand.
GGGACGAGACACTTCAGGGGAACCCTGTTCTGCAGCTCAACCCGGCGCTCCCTGGAGTTTTTGGTGGACCATACCCCTTTGGCATCGATCCGGTACGAGCACTTCTTTCCTGTATGCTTACTTCACGTGTTTTACCTCTAACCCGGAAGTGACAGAATTAACGTGAACATAGTTAATTTGGTTTTTTGTTGATATATTTTTGGAAAACCTTGATATATCTGCTCAGAGTACTTCAAAGCCATAGAGACCCGGGTGCCTTGGGGAGCCACATATTTTTTTTCCTGCACTGCTTATTTCTGAAGTGGCTAATAATGTTGACTCTGGGAAGATTGATTTTCAAGACTGCTTCCCAGTTCTTAATTTATTTCTGCTTAACTTAATTTGATTTTTTATTTTTAGCACATGTTTCAACAAAGCAGAAATCTCTCTTTCCTATGGATTTTAGACTTCCATTCTTGCCTTTATATACTTAATAAAAACTTATCCCAGGATATATGATCAAATCTTTTTTATTGTATGCTAAAAAAAAAAAAGGAGTGGGGGCAAGAATCTAAGAATAAGCATGAGACAGTAGGGATTACAAAATTCCAGATCACTGTGGGCTAGAAAGATTAAGGTTTCTTATAGAAAGTGGGAATTAATCTAGCCTTTAAAAAAATTTTCACAATGTTATAGGTAAGAAGTGTATACAAAAGCATAGAGATGAGAGGTACAAATAATTATTAATATAATTAATTATTTTAATTATAATAGAAGCTAGTGTTACTAAAATGTTTACTATGAGTCGGGAGCTCTGCTAATACCCAACATATCTGATTTAATACTCAAAACAGCAGTACTGCTGCCCTTATTATACATGTAGTGAAACTGAGGGGTGAAGAGGTTTAATAATGTTTTATGTATTCATTTAACAAATGTTTATTGAATCCTGGGGGTGAGGTGGCACACACCCATAGTCCCAGCTACTCAGGAGATTGAGGTGGGAGGATCACTTGAGCCCAGGAGTTCAAGACCAGCCTGGGCAACATAGAGAGACCCTGTCTCAAAAAAAAAAAAAGAGAAATTTATTGAATCCCTATTTTCTGTAAGACATAGTACCTGCTGGGTGAAATAATTTTACGATGTAGCTCCTTCCCTTAAGTAGCTTGGAATCTAATAACAATATTACCTTATACTTATGTAGTGTTCTATGGTTGTGAAGTTTTTTTGAAGATCTTTCATTTGAGGCTTACAGGGTAGATGTTGACTTTGAAGTACCTGTGGGACCCCCAGGTACAAATGCCCATCAGGCGGTTGGAGTTGCAGAACTGAATTTCAGGGGAACTAGGGCTGGAGAAAGAGCGAGTCACAAGTTTTCATGTTAAAGGTCACTGAGGATGAGTTCTTGATGTGAAGGTGAGACCAGCCTGAGCGAGAGCTTCCGTCTCTAGTAAAAATAGAAAAACTAGCCAGGCGTTGTAGCACACACCTGCAGTCCCAGCTACTTGGGAGGCTGAGGCAAGAGGATCGCTTGAGTCCAGGTGTTTGAGGCTGCAGTGAGCTATGATGATGCCACTGCACTCTACCCAGGGTGACAGAGTGAGACTGTTGTCTCAGAAAACAAAAAAAGGATTGGAAGCAATCAGAGAAATTTGCTGACTATATATTTTATGATATTAAAGAATCATTGTTGGCCAGGCACGGTGGCTCATGCCTGTAATCCTAGCACTCTGGGAGGCCGAGGCGGGTGGATTGTTTGAGCTCAGGAGTTCGAGACCAGCCTGAGCAAAAACGAGACCCTGTCTCTACTAAAGAAATAGAAAGAAATTATATGGACGACTAAAAATATATATAGAAAAAATTAGCCAGGCATGGTGGCACATGCCTGTAAGTCCCAGCTACTTGGGAGGCTGAGGCAGTAGGATCGCTTGAGCCCAGGAGTTTGAGGTTGCTGTGAGCTAGGCTGACGCCATGGCACTCTAGCCTGGGCAACAGAGTGAGATATTCTATCTCAAAAAAAAAAAAAGAATCATTGTTAGTGCTTTTGGGTATGCTGACAATATTGTGGTCATGTTTTAAAAATGAGTCCTTACCTTTTAGAGATCCATACTGAAATATTTACAGGTAAAATGACATGATACCTGGACTTGGCTTCAGAATAAAATGGAGGTGGGGAATGGGTAGAAATATGATGAAACAAAATTAGCACGAGTCCATAAACTGATAGTAATGTTGAAGCTATATGATAGGTACATGGGAGTTTGTTATACCATTCTCTCTACTTAAGTAAATGTTTAGAATTTTCCATAGTTAAAAAAAACTTTTTTAAACAGATGAATAATATTTTTTCCATTTGAGAATTCTTTGTAATGCCTTTTTTGTTTTTTGGGTTGTAACAGATATGGAACATTGCTACCAATAAACTAACCTTCCTCAACTCCTTTAAGATGAAGATGTCTGTTATCCTTGGCATCATCCATATGTTGTTTGGAGTCAGCTTGAGCCTTTTCAACCATATGTGAGTTTCTCTGTTTGTGTCATAAGAATGTGCATAGTTTAGATAATGTTTTTGCCTGAAGAAATCATGACATCTTTGGGGAAGGACTGATAATTCAGAACCCCATTCTACATTATAGATGTGCTTTTACTAAAAGTCTCATAATCTCAAATGAGGCTTAATATTACTCCCTTAACAATTTACAGTTGTAGTAAATATCTTTGAACAAAACCTGAGCACCTTTCATCAAAATGAGTCGGTCCTTTTTCTTCCTTGATGTGTAGCTCACATAAGATTATGAACTGTGGCCTCAGACTGTACTAGATTTTTCCAGTCTCTTTCTCTTGGAGAGAATGGTAGGGATGGCACTGGAGCCATTCAAGGTCCAGAACTTTGAAAGTGATAGGAAGTCTTACATTGTCTCTGTTGCCCCAGCTTCTCCATGCTGCTTCTAAAAGTGATAAAGGCAGAATTGAAGGGTGACTCACGCCTGTAATCCTAGCTCTCTGGGAGGCCGAGACGGGCAGATCGTTTGAGCTCGGGAGTTCGAGACCAGCCTGAGCCAAGAGCAAGACCCCGTCTCTACTAAAAAATAGAAAGAAATTAACTGGACAACTAAAAAAAAATACATACATATATATATGTATATATATGTATATATATACATATATATATATAAAATTAGCCTGGCATGGTGGCACATGCCTATAGTCCCAGCTACTGGGGAGGCTGAGGCAGCAGGATCACTTGAGCCCAGGAGTTTGAGGTTGCTCTGAGCTAGGCTGACGCCACGGCACTCTAGCCCGGGCAACAGAGTGAGACTCTGTCTCAAAAAAAAAAAAAAAAAGCAAGGACAGAATTGAAGGAGTGTTAGGTAAAACTATCTCCACTCAATGTAGGAGTGGCCCTGGGTCTGTTCAGCCTTAACATTTTTTTCCTCTCTCCTTTTTAGCTATTTCAAGAAGCCCCTGAATATATACTTTGGATTTATTCCTGAAGTAATCTTCATGACCTCTTTGTTTGGCTACTTGGTTATCCTTATTTTTTACAAGTGGACAGCCTATGATGCTCATACATCTGAGAATGCACCAAGCCTTCTGATCCACTTCATAAACATGTTCCTCTTCTCCTACCCAGAGTCTGATAAGTCAATGCTCTATTCTGGACAGGTACGTCAACCCAGCGGTAGGCTGCTTGGGGTGGTTACTGTAGGTCAGGAAGCCAGATGTTTCTCTGACTCTAACAAAGCCTAAGAAAGAAAACCTTTCTGTAGTATGTGGATTTTAGCCCATATATAAAGATCTAAATTCAGACCATCTTCTTTAGCTTGGAAGGATCCACTGTAATTTCTGTATCCAGAAAGGGTAGAATTTATAACTGCCATCCTATGGGACAATTCTTGGGCTTTGCTGCGATATCTGCTAATTATTTTGAGAAACTGAATAGTGTTATTCATATTATCAGTAAGAAAGTACTGTTTTGGGGGAAATTTGTACTGGAGTTGATCAGTAATGTGTATTTGATTAATGGACTTTTATGTGATGTGCCTTGTCCTCCTTCTTACTTTTCAGAAAGGAATTCAGTGTTTCCTGGTAGTGGTTGCACTACTGTGTGTACCTTGGATGCTGCTGTTTAAACCACTGGTCCTTCGCCATCAGTACTTGAGGAGGAAGCATTTGGTGGGTGTATTTCTATTGCTGAAAATTACTAGATTTTTTTTCCCCCTCGAGATTAAGGCAATTCCCCAGTGGATATAATGAATTGTCCACAAATCTATGTGCTCTTAAAATGCATTTGTGTTATATCTCAGCATGAGCACTGAGCCTGCCGAAGTCAGAGAAACATGTATTTACTGCTCAGACATCTGGAGTCAGCTTTGAGTAGCTGAGGTAGAGAGAACAAGTCACAAGGTTTTACCTTTCCTGGTCACGCTTTGTTCGCGCTGTGCTCAGCAGGATCCAGGCCTGGGCCTGTGGAGATGCAGCATCAGCCAAAGCGAGGCTGCAAGAGCTGCAGACGGTGAACCCACTAGTGTGGTTTGCCTGGGCGACCACAGCACTGACGCTGAGACATTGCCTTTTAAAATGTGACACTGTGATACTTTCACTGACTAAAACATCCAGAAGAAAGGTTTGGTATAAAGCACATGTATTTTTTTTTTCTTTTTAAAAAGCAGGCATACATGTATGTGTTTACTTACTGCATGTGTGCATATGAATTCTACAGACACAAATTTAAATTTGCCAAATGTCCAGTACTGTACATAATTTCTAGCTATCAAAAAATGCTTACTTATTACCCTGCCTGAAAACACCCAACAGATCATGTTGCATGACTCTCATACGGCTGTTAGATTATTACTCCTGGTGGAGAGCAGCTGAGTTACAAGACCCTCCTTCTCCCTTTTCTGACCATCTTCATCCTTCCATGTGCCCTCCATTCGTCTCCCCCTTCACTCCCTCCCTCTTTTGTTTTCTTCTCCCTTCCTCTTTTCTTCCATTTACTATCAGGAAGGGCAACCTGTGGAGGCCCCAGTCAGCCCAACCCCGAGCCAACAGGGAGTAGAGGCAGCAGCGGCTGCAACAGTGAGTGAATGAAAACCAACAAACCATCACATTTTGTTTAAAGAGGTGGCAAACAGTGCAGCAGAATTCTTTTTAACTATATTGAGAGCGTGGGACATGTGTGCTCTTGGGAAGTTTGTCCTTGTTACTCATTGAGATGATGACAGAAAAAGATTTCCACCTCTTGAGAATAGATTCTGGTATCATCTTTACCATTGGTCTGCTAAGTTTCTATTCAAATATGTAAGTACAGTCATGTCCGTGGGAACAAAGTGGCTATTGTACCCTCTCCGAGTCCCATCACCTTAATCGAGGATGGCAGCTCTTGAGCTCATCCACTTTCATGTCTGTATTTTGTGACCACATTATTGGATGACTTTTCAGCATGGAGGCAAAAATATCTCTGTGATTCTTGAATTCATTTCCCTGCACTTGAGAGTCCTATTTTAGAGTGATGCTTGCACAACTGGTCCTTTTTAGCAGTGACTTACCCTCTTTAAAGTGAAAGTCTCTATGTTTACTTTTTTCTGAGAGACTCGGGGGCCCTCCTGTCCTCACCTGTTCCTGTGAGATCTCCACTCTCCCATGTGTCCTGTGTGTGCTATACATCTGGTGTAACAACCAAAGTCATCTTCTGTCTTGATCCTTCCCTCTTCCGATACTAACTCGTGATTCAGTAACAACACTTGAATGTTAAGCATGTGAATATTTGTCCTTAAAAACATCTTTTAATCAAAATCTTATAGTGCACTAATATCATATTAGCCTGATATATTCTAGGTTATGAGTCTATAAGATTTTTAAAATCTTACCAGTAGTGATTACTCACATACTATGTTCTCATAGCATATGCTCCTTTAAAGAAAATGCAAGACTTAGGTCTGTAATCATTTCCTTCATTAGGTGTTTCTGATCATTTTAAACTTAGAAAATTGTTTACAGTCCTCCTTCTAGAACTAGTCTAAAAAGGCTAATATTTTGAGTGAGAAGAAATTTTAATCTTACTGCTTAAAATTATTTTCAATTAGGGCCTTCCCTATGAGAAATCTTAAAAACTCTTAGAATATATACTACCTATTATTGATGTTCTCTCCACACCAACTCTTCTGTTAGTCTTAGTGCATATAGTGTGCTTCTGAGAAGCTCTTGATGCTTTTAAATCTAGCAACCTCTTCTGTGATAAATTACAAGTTAAAAGTCCCCAGTCTAGAAACCTGCACATTCATAGGGTCTTCTTACCCAGCTTGGTTCTTTAGCCAAACATTTGTTTCTGGAGAGCAGCCTGAAGGCATCAGGATGGTCATTCTATAAGAAGGGCCCTGGATTCTTGACCCCAGAGGGCTGAGGATGTGAACACTGATCTGTTTTTATTCTGTTCTTTGTCCTTTTGCTTGTCTGTAAGCAGAATTTCACAGTTTAATTTTTCTTTTCTTTCTTCTACTGATGTGTGTCTCTCATCTCCCTTCCTGTAACTCTCATTCCCTGTGTTCTGAAGGGATACTTGGTAGTATCTGGCTGGGAGACTTAAAATTTTGTATATCTTGGAGATTGTTTTGTAATAATAATTGCTCTTTTTTTATGGTAGCCTAGCATTCCATAGAATATGCCATTGGATATGCCAAAATTATGTATCACTCTCTCCTTGATGGATATGTTGGTTCTTAGTTCTTTGCTGTTATAAACAGCAATGCAGGGAACATCCTTATCCATATATCTTAATGTCCCAGCATTGAGATTGCTAAATCTCAAAGGGAATATGCATTTTAAATTTTGATAGACCTTTCAAAATGATTATACAATTTGTACTTGGGAAGTTTTTTTTTTTTTTTGAGACAGAGTCTCACTCTGTCGCCTGGACTAGAGTGCTGTGGCGTCAGCCTAGCTCACAGCAACCTCAAACTCCTGGGCTCAAGTGATCCTCCTGCCTCAGCCTCCCGAGTAGCTGGGACTGTAGGCGTGCCACCAGCACTCTCGGCTAATCTTTTGTTTTTAGTAGAGACGGGATCTTGCTCTTGCTCAGGCTGGTCTCAAACTCCTGAGCTCAAGGATCCTCCCGCCTTGGTCTCCCAGAGTGCTAGGATTACAGGCGTGAGCCACCACTCCCAGCTGGGAAAATATTTTTTAAATACAAATTTCCTGGGCCGCACCCCAGACCTACTAAATTTATAATTTCTGGGAGTAGTATTTGAGAATCTCTATTTAAAATGCAGCTTTTTTTTTTCTTTTTTTTTTGAGACAGAGTCTCACTTTGTTGCCCGGGCTAGAGTGAGTGCCGTGGCGTCAGCCTAGCTCACAGCAACCTCAAACTCCTGGGCTTAAGCGATCCTACTGCCTCAGCCTCCCGAGTAGCTGGGACTACAGGCATGTGCCACCATGCCCGGCTAATTTTTTCTATATATATTTTTAGTTGTCCAGATAATTTTTATTTCTATTTTTAGTAGAGACGTGGTCTTACTCAGGCTGGTCTCAAACTCCTGACCTCGAGCAATCTACCCGCCTCGGCCTCCCAGAGAGCTAGGAGTACAGGCGTAAGCCACTGAGCCCGGCCTAAAATGCAGATTTTAAGGTGATTCTAATGCAGCTGGTTCCCTGACCAGGGTGTGAGAACCATTGCTAGAGGAAGAGGCAGAATTTATGCAAATGCTGAGGTCTGAGCTGGTCGGTAAGCCGAGGCGAGAGCTGTGGTGAAAGGAACACACCAAAAGCCGAAGCTGTGCACAGGGACCACGAGGCATTGACCAGACCTGCTTGCGCACTGTTTGTGCTGCTGCCCCGAAGGCCGCTGGCAGGAGAGCCGTCCTGGAACTCTTGCCTTATTTGGCTCCCTGGACAGAAAGCACATGAAGTGGTTCTAGGGGCTGTTTGTTAAGTACCTTTTCACGCTGTGGCAGGTTAGCACTAAGGGGTATCTATCAGACTTAACCTAGTTCTGCCTGGTTTTTGTTCTTTTGCCCCAGTAAACCCAAGTTTTTTCAAATCAAGTGGACTTTAAAATTCTGTTCATGGGGACCCTGCTGAAGACTGTACTGTGAAGTCAGAAGAAGCAAATGCCCAGTTGGTATCTGCCCACATGCCTGTAGAAGAATTGTTTGAACACTCTAGAATCCTTTACTGAAGGACAGCAGCCCCCTCCCTTTTTTTTTAAACTCAGTCTTCTCTAGCCACAAGTGAACGTACATTAAGCTTTTTTTTTTTCCTTCTCTGATCTAGGAAGTCCTTTGTTCCTCGGCAGAGACCCAGTGCATTTCTGGGGGAGGTTGCTGGAACTCCTGGGCTCCTGTTGAAAGCTTATCAGGCCAGGGTACAATCACAGTGTCATTTGGCTCCCCTCCCCCTTAGAAAATCTAGTCTTTAGTTCCAGAAAAGCTTAGACCTTTGCAGGCTGTGCAGGTGTTAGCACTCGTTATGAGAGTCCATGCATATTAAGGTTTTCATTCAAGCAGCATTCTCACTTGGCATTGACCAAGGCGAGGCCTGTGCCTCTCAGTGCAGCAGGCAAAACTGCATATTTCCTCTGAAGCAGGGTGAGGTGGTCGTTGTAGGTTGGGGCTGGGGCAGGGGAGGTGGCGGTAGGGGTGGGAACAGTTGCTTTTACTTAGCTGCTCGATCAGTGGGTTTTGTTTTTGCTGTTGGAACATATGCTTTGCTGAGCTTTGTATGTACTAACCGTCACCCTTCCCACCTCACAGAATGCCACATTAAAGCCCAGGCAAATTCTACTCTTTCTGTTCATCTGTGTAGGGAACTCTCAACTTTGGTGGGATCAGGGTGGGCAACGGACCGACAGAGGAGGATGCTGAGATTATTCAGCATGACCAGCTCTCCACCCACTCAGAGGACGCAGAAGAGGTAAGATCCAGCAGTGGGGCTTCCTCTCCTTCCACCTCGGGTCAGCCCTAGCCTCACGGACCTGAGAGGCCTCGCTCAGTCTGCTCCTTGAAAAATAAAAATACTAATTACCAATCAGCTTGCCTTCTGGACTTGTTAGGGCAGCACAGCTTTTTGTAGTGGGCCCCTGCCCAGACCCCGGGCGCTGCGCACAGAGCCCGCAGCAGTTGTGTCCGGTTGATGGATTCTGAGTGGCCTGCAGTACTCTGCACGCAGATCTCATGTCCAGCTGCTCCTCAGCCCCAGGCAGAGACGCCCCCGCATCCCAGCTCTTCCGACCTGAAACACACCACTCAGGGTAGCATCTTCATCCCTTTGTCCTTCCAAGAATTGTTCCAGCTACGTTACTGACCAGCTGTAATCACTGGTACTTTTGAAGTCCTATTCCCATGGATGTGTTCTTGTCGCAGATATTTTGTTTGAACCTTTTTTATGTTATCTGCCTACTTTTTACAGGGAGAATGAAAAGCAGTCAGGCCAGGCTAGACTTTCCTTTAAGCTACCACCTCCTAGCCCAGTTTTTTAAAATCCGCTCTCCTTGAAGATTAAAAAAAAAAAAAATCCGCTCTCATTGCCTAACTGCTTATAGCACATAGCCTCTGAATGGAACTACTGAATCTCACCTATTCGTGTTGTTCTTTTTAAAGCAAATAGAATAGGAGTTGAGGACCCAAGTTGGACTTTTCAGTCTTCATGACCACTTTCACTATGTGTATGGTTTTTTAAAAAAGGAAATCTCGAGGGTTCGGGTATCTTTTAAAAATATGTATCTTAATGCTCTGAATTCCTACTGATTTTGCTTTGAGTGTGTGCTGAGGCCATGTGACATTAACAGTCCTCCCCAAGAAGCATTCAGTAGCCTCATGCTCATAACTTGTGACCTTGTGTGTGGCGTGGCTTCCGACTAAGTGTAAATTTGTGTTTTCAAGCCTTCCGAGGACGCGGTGGTAAGACGAAAGCTGGCTTTGCCTTCATGTTTATCTGGGCTTCTCTGTTCCCATCCTTGTGATTACTCTGCTGACCCTGCCGCACCCCGGGGCCACACACATGCCACCCCCGCATCATGCATTTCACTGGCCATTTCTAACCAGTTCGCGAGACTGTGTTCTGACAAAGCTCCTCTCCATTAACTGCATCTCATGTCAGTCACCTCTGTCTTTGTTTCATTGACTCTGCTGATCTAATACGTCTGAGAATGGCTTTGAAAGGACCTGCAAGTAATGTCTGCATTGGCATTCTTGAAGTGTGACCCCCCGTTGGGGGTTAAATCCCATTGGCCTCTGCCTTCCTCTCCTGCGGTGTTGTGGTTGCTCCACTCCCAGCCTCTGGGGGTAGCTGTTTTCCTCCCTGCTCCTCTGAGTGCTCAGGAGCAAAGCTTACCCTTCCTCCCTGTCTGACATGCAGCCAGCCTCTTCCTGCTGCCCTCGGCAGCTTGTTGGTGCTTCCAGTTAGAATCGCTGGACCCTTGCTCTGGGTCAGCTCTGCCTCTGTCTGACCCCAGTGGGAGGTGGAAGCTCCGCCTCTGGGATGCATCCCAGAAAAAAATAATCCATCTGTGTGAGAGAAGTTAATATCATATTAGCCACACAAACGGAATAACAGAATGGAAAGAAAGTTGGCTAAATATTCAGGCTAAATCTAGAGTAGAAGGCCTTCTAGCTCAGCGGTAATTCATTTAGCAACACACATGTTTTGAATTGGGTTTTTAAAAGGCCTTGCTGCACTGTTTGCATCTTCCCCCAAAACTTCTCTCTAAGGTACCTAGACCCATGAACTATACCGTGCCCTTTCCTGATTCTCCCTGTCCTCTCTAAGGGGGCAGTGGGATGGGAATGGGTAAACCTTTGCTGTTCTGTGTAAGAAAAGGCAGTGCCTGGTCTTCCCTGACGTCTGGAGAGGCTCCTTGGCTGGCATCGGGGAGTGACTGCGTTCCTGGACCGCTCGTCTGTGCATAGTCACTGGCTGAGCTGCCTGGCTGGGCTGGGAGGTGGCGTGTTCCATGCTGGTGACGAGCCCAGCCCTCTCCTGGGATCACCTCCAACAGTATTGCTTTCTAAATGTCTTCTGAGTCGAGCACCCAATGCCATGGTCATTGTCAGAACAGTCTGACCAGCCATTTTGTCCCAGCGTCCTCATTTATAGCCATGTCCCAGGGGCTTGGACATCCAAACAAGACGGACCCCAAATATCCTCCCCAGTCTCTGGCTGCCCGGCTTCCTCAATAGTCACAGCATTTTCCCTTTATCAGGCACATATGCGGTCTGGTTCTCTACGGCCAAATTTAGGTAACTGTGACAATTATGATTTAGTGATTTCAAACAAAACAGGTTCTTTAAAAAAAGTTCAGCCTCCTTCTTTTAGAACTTTTTACTTGGCTGGGAAAACTTGTTTATCCCCTGCAGGCCATTGCACCAGCCCAGTGAAAGCTTTATTTGCTCTCCCTGGGGGCACTCAGGCCAGTTGGTTGTCTGGGAAATGGTTGACGGCTGGAACCGCTCATCCTCCCCAGGTGCATTCACCCCACCATCCACGGGCTCCTCACCCTCTGCGTGCCGAGCACTGTGTTTAGTCCCGCAGAAACCGAGAGGAAAAACATAGTTCTTGCCTTCAGGGATCTCCCACACTAAGTGGGCAGCAGCCTGGGTGGCAGGTGCGGTGATGGGAGTGTGCCCAGGATGCTGCAGGAGCCCAAAAGGAGGGCAGAGCTGAAAAACGCCGGGCAGGGAGAGGAGACCAGGGAAGGATCCCCAAGGAAGTCATTCCCGAGCTTAGTCTGGTCAAGCAGGAGGCCCTGTTGGGGGAGGGGGACGCAGCCCCACCACTGCGTACAGCTGTGTAGAGGCAGGCCTGTAGGCCTGTCACATGCTGGGGACTAGCAGGTGTTCAGCGTGGCTGGGCACAGGCAGGAGCTGGGGGACTGGAGAGAGGTGAGACTAGAGGTTGGCAGAGACTGGCCTTAGTAGCCGTTGCCTCATTTGGGCAATAAGGAGCCATCAGAGGGCAGTGAAGCTGGTGGTGACACAGCCCTGTGCACGTTGTGAAAATACCCCCAGTGGCAGTACAGTGGGGTGTATTGGGTCAGGGAGGGGCAGAGTCTGGAGGCATGGACTCTGCCTAGTCTGATGTGATTTAGGACAGAATGGGGCAGCCTGAAGGGAAATGAAGCATTTGCAGGAGGAATTGGAAAGGAAGGGACCAGGATGAGACATTAAGGCAGTGAGAGCTACAGGTCCCAGTGCCTTACTAAAGTAGGAGGTAAGAGTGAAGATTCCAGATCGACTCCCAGGCTTGGGTGCCCGGGGCATGAATAGTGCCACTGTGTTGGACGTGGAGTAGAAGTAGGTCTCGGTGGGAGGAGAGGGGAGCAGTTGCTACATTGTGTTTGAAGTGCCTGAGTGCTCCGGGAGGAGAGGGCACCCAGATGGCAGGAAAGAGGCAATGTGGGGATGGAGAGGTCCATTTGGAGGTCAGGGTAGCAGGTAGCCTGGACAGGGTGCTTCCCTCCCCCTCTCCTTAGTTTTTTTAATGGAAGAAACTTGACCTGTTCTCCTGACCTGAGGGCGGGGCAGGGGAGGCCTGCTGTGCGCTGTCTGGCAGCCCAGGGCGTTCTGGTCTGGGCTCTGTGGGGAGGAGTCCCAGCCAGGGGACTCCTCGGAGCACTGCCCCAGAAGGACCAGGGAGCTGTCTGGGGAAAGCCCCTGGGGCTTCTAGTTTGCATTCACCCCTGGCTATGTTGGAGCAGCCCTAAAAGTGCACTCCCAGAGCTTGTCCCGGCCCTCTCCTTTATTCTGGAGATCATTCTTGGTGTTGAAAGGAAAACTGGGAGAAAGGGACCTTGAGGAAAATAGAAACAAACAAAAAGCAGGAGAGCTGTTTGGCCTTAATCAGCTGTCCATGGGGGAATTTGTAAACTTTTGTCAAAATTTCCCTGTGTAATCTTTTCAGAAGTCAAGGAAGAACAAGGAGGTTATCTTACTCCCCAAAGCCTGTAAAAAGAACAAGTAAAGTGGCTGTAGAGGTTTAGTCTTCTCCGGGCAGTTTCCGGCCCAAAAGCCTGTCTCCTGAGTACAGTCTGGGGAAAATCCTTCCTGCCCGCAGGCGCTGATCCCGAGCAGGGATGCTTTTCTCAAAGGCCCGGACAGTGGGAATCGGCTCGGCTGGCCCACTGGCAGGTCCTCACATCCTGGATCCAGACAGTCGCTTCCTCAGCTAGTGCCCCTGACTTAGCGCACACTCCCCTCTGGAGCTCAGAGCCCAGCAGGGAGGAAAACAAGTGTTGAGAAGAATCTCACTGAAGTGTAGTTTATTAAGATGTAGTGTATTGGGGAGCATGGGGGTGTCCCAGTTGGGGGCTAAGCCAGGCAGGATTTCGGGGGAAGGCATCGCTGAAATCACTGCCTGCGCTCAACACTGGGTGCTCCCGGCCCCCCAAAGGTAAGGCGCCAGCCGTGAGGAGTGCAGGTTCTGCCCTGGCCCAGGCTCCAAGTGCCACGTGACCACAACTCGGACTCCTGCACCTTCCCCTCCTAGACTTAATCTCTTCTCTGGTTTCCTCCCACAACAGTTTGACTTTGGGGACACCATGGTCCACCAGGCCATCCACACCATCGAGTACTGCCTGGGCTGCATCTCCAACACCGCCTCCTACCTGCGGCTCTGGGCCCTCAGCCTCGCTCACGCACGTGAGTGTTTCTCTCCTCCAGAGCTATGGTTCTCCCCTTCTGTGGGCAGTCCCTCAGGTGGGGGCTTCAGTAGAGTGGAAATTACGTAAAAGTTCTGGAATTACCGAGCCTCCTGAATCCAGGGAGAATGAGTACAGACAGGAGGCTTAGCACTTGGGCCAAGTTAGCTCTGCACGGTGTTCCCGCTAAGGCCACGGGAAGCCAGGGTGCAAGGAGCCCTACAGGTGAGGGGTGGCAGAGCAAAATCCACGGCCCACAGCCACCTCTTGCCAAACTAAACCGGATCTTGTCTCCCGTCCCCCAGAGCTGTCTGAGGTGCTTTGGACCATGGTGATCCACATCGGCCTGAGCGTGAAGAGCTTGGCAGGAGGTCTGGCACTTTTCTTCATCTTCGCCGCCTTTGCCACCCTGACCGTGGCCATCCTCCTGATCATGGAGGGCCTCTCAGCCTTCCTCCACGCGCTGCGGTTACACTGGTGAGGGGCAGTGGGGCGGGGGGGATGGTGGTGGGCGTCTGGCAGGGGACGTGTCCTTAGCTGCAGTGAGAGGGCCCCGCGCTAGCTTCACCTCAGGACACCTGAGCCCCAGCCTTGGTAGTGAGCAAAGAAACCGGCCACCGAAGAGCACAGCTCACCGTTTCCTAGGTTCCAGGGAGCAGTCCCTGGGGAGTGGTCCCCGCCTTCAGCAGTCTCTGGAGCTCTCGATTATGGCTTACAAGAGCTGCTGAGGTCTCGTGGGTTTTGTTTGTTGGAGGTTTTTGTTTTTGTTCTTTGCTTTGGCAAGTAACTCTCCTGTGTTCAGAACAATGAAAGCAGTTCTGGAATAGACTTTTTTTAAGTCCAAGAAAGAGCTAGAGCACACTGCATCCCAGCCTTGTCCCCTTCGTTCTGTCATTACGCCAAGGGTCTTTGGGTAGGTCCCTGGCAGCTCCACTGAGGGGTGAGGGGATTCCTAGTTCCATGGCATGGGGCTTGGTACACCAAAGGCAGCTTCTTCAGAAGGGCAGGTTTGGGGCTTTTGTTTGTTTTCTTTAACGTAGCGTAGGACTCTTAGTGGCTCTGCGTGGACAGAGGGAGCTCAGTCTCAGGGAGTGGGAGAGCTGGGTTTGGGTCTGGGCTATGACCGTGACCTCGAACTAGGGTTGCCAGATTTAGCAAATAAAAACATAGGACACTCAGAATTTCAGATAAACAATGAATAATTTTTTCAGTATAAGTATTTCCTAAATGTGCATGGGACGTACTTATGCTAACAGCTGGACAGCCTGCATTTGGTCTGGCTGCTCTGCCTCAAACCCCACCTCTTTGGATCTCCATTTCCTCCTTTATGTTGCGATTCTCCCTTTTCTGGGGATCTCAAACTCCAGTGTCTCTGGAAGCTCTGGACCCTGTCCCCAGAGGAGCACTCACACCCGCGTTTCACAAGTGTCAGGGCCATAAACTCACTGCCCTCCCTCAGCAACCCCTGGCTGAGAAGTTTTGCGGTGCTAACGATCTCAAGGCCAGAAGAGGGCTTTAAACCTGAGGAAAATCCAGCACCTGAACCTGAGCGACCTCTTCCCTCTCATCTCTACCTTTGCTTTTTCTCCTGGCTGGGTTACACCTGGGCCTCCTTGAAGATTCCACTGTTGGTTATTCTTAATTATGGGGGTGAGAGGCGAGGCACGGAAGGGCAAGACGCGGCTGGGACGTACTCTTCCCTCAAAAGCTCCTGTGGGATTCGCCCTGCTGCGTCAGTAGACGTCGCTTTCCCTGGCCTGGCCACCTCCCTCCTGGCTGCCCTCCTGCCCGGCCAGCTCGAGTGTTTACTGCAGAGCCAGCAGGGTTGGGTGCTGTGTGCTCCAGACTGCTGGCCCCAGCCCTGCTCTCGGCTGACCAGCCAGCTCTCGCCAGCGCACTTCCTCAGCCCTCGCCCGGTGCGAGGGAATGTCTGAGTAACCAGCCTGCGGTGACTCACTTTTTCTTGTCCTCTTAGCCGCCTTCCTTTTCTGTTCACTTCTCTGTCACTTGAGCCCTGGGCTTGAGGGAACAGTGACCATCCCACCTTAATTCCAGCCCACATGGGTAGCCGGTTGCCTCCTCCCTGGGCAGGGTGGGGAGTGGCCAAGGCCCTGGAGCAGAGGAAGGTCCCCTGGGCTGGGGCCTCATCGCCGCAGTGAGCCGAGGCAGGTTCGCACGTCGTGTTCTGTTGCCAGATGCCTGCTTCCTCGTCAGGCTCACCTGTGGCCTTCTGGTGACATGTAGTCCCACGTCCTCCTGAAGGGGCCCGAGGAGGTGCTGAGTGACAGGAGAGCAGGCTTCCGAATCGGGCAACCTGGGTGTCAATCCCAGCTCTGCCACGCCGGGCAGGTGACCCCAAGCAGAGCACTCACCTCTCTGAGCCTCCCTTTCTCTCCTAGGGAGAGGGGACAATACCCGTGTGAGTTACCGTGAGTACGTGGGAAGTGATGCACACCCACGTGCCGCCACCCTCCCTGCACATCATAAACAGGTGTTTGCGTACAGGTCATGTCTGCTCTGCTTCAAAGGGCTGCCCTGTAGAGTGGGCATCTCGCTGGGGTCCCCCTTATATAAACTGTTTTTTAGCCTGTTTAGAGAGAGGGGAGACCCCCAAAAGGAGGTACCTGATAGCATCTGAATGCCCCTCAGGTGTAGCTTGCAAGGAACAGGCTCACCATACATGTCGCACTTGTTAAAATGTATTTTAGTAATAGAAGCTTGGGTAGGAGAGGGAAAACTGCAGTTTCCAGAGTCCCGTCGTTGGAGGGGTGGTCCCTGTGGCATGTTTGGGGCGTCTCCCCCTCCACTAAAACAGGAGTGAATGAAATTGGTGCTTGTGCGCCCCCTCCTGGCCGAATGTGGGTGTGTGCCACGGATGCATGGTTCTCCCAGGCCAGCCAGGACTGCAGTTCTGAGTCGTGGCCATCTTACGAGGCGTGGGAACAGCTGGGCCATCTGTAAATGGCCCCGGCGATGTTGCTGCTGTTTTTCCTGGCGTGTGGCCTTGGCATCTTCATGCTTCTCGCTTTATCCGTGGTGTTTCCTGATTCAAGGACTGTCCCCTTACACAAGTTCTGGGTCTCTTCAGCAGGGACAAGAAGAAAAACATTTGATTTGGTAGAGTATAAACCACTAGTCTGAGGTTTCACGTAGGGTCATTAGAAAGTGGGTGACATATTTGAAAACGTAGTGAGCAGGTTAATGTACTAATCCGCTAATTCTGTCTCCTGAGTTATGTCCTGCCTCCCACCACATAAAGTGTGCTTGGCTTTCTTGCCTACCATAATTAGACATCTTCTCTTCCTCAGAGAAGGCAGAAGGCAAGGATATGATTGTAGTTACAACTGTAGACAGCAAACTTTTTATGTAGAAAGATGATTGCCCCCCTGGGCCTACGTTCCAGAGAACCTGGTCCCTTATCTAGCAAGTCCACAAACGTGTAGATGTGCATTCTTGTACACTCACAGATTGAATGATGGTTCACACATTGACTGCCACACTAGAAAAAAAGTTTTTTTTCCCCTGGGGCCACAATGTTTTATTAAAAGGATCCTTCCTAATTTGTTATTTTTTATTGTTTTCTGTGCATGAGTTATATGCAACACAATCCACATATTTAGAATTCAGTTGTCAATATTAAGTGTTAACAATAAGAACATCAACAAGTAAGATTTTCATGAACCAACCTGCAGGGTTTTGCTTCACGCAGCCCCAGGGTCAAAACTAGCCTGAGTTAAATACAACTCACATGGCAATCTGTGTTAAAGGAACAGAACTGGGACCAGGCACGGTGGCTCACGCCTATAATCCTAGCACTTTAGGAGGCCAAGGTGGCAGGATTGCTTGGGGCCAGGAGTTTGAGACCAGCCTGAGCAAGAACAAGACCTAGTCTCTACAAAAAGTAAAATTAGCAGGGCGTGTGGCACACACTTGTAGTCCCAGCTGGTCAGGAGGCTGAAGCAGGAGGATTGCTTGAGCCCAGGAATTTGACGGTGCACTGAGATCTGATGGTGCCCCTGCACTCTAGCCTGGGCAACAGAGTAAGATCCCACCTCAAATAGAAAAAGAGAGACCAATTTGTTGTTAGGAATGCAGTGTTGCCACAGCATGGCAGCATGGAGTAGTTGAGGGAGTGGCTGCCCCAGAAGTAAGAACCCTGAAATGTACCTCCAGGCTGACATCATTGTTCTGACATCAGACAGATGTGTGTCCCAGGCCCTGAATTGCTCAGAGTGGCAGAGAGGGCCAGAGCAGCAGGTCAGCCCAGAGCCGTCCTTCCAAAACTGCCTTCCCGCAGTCACTCCCCCACAGGAAAGGGAAGAGGCCATTCGAGGAAACAAGGGTTCCTGTTACGTGGCAGGAGTGATTTCGTTTGGTCCCAGTGAGTCCCTCTGAGTCAGCCAGTGGCCTTTGCCAAGTGCTGGAGCTGGAAGGGGTGACAGAGAAACCCATCTGACTTCCTGAGGTTCCCCTCACAACTGCTGGATTCTAGAGGTGCACTTCAGTGGCCTGGGGTGTGACATGACCCTGCCAGCTCCCCAAGCGGAGCAGTGGAGTGGCCCATAAAGAAGGAGGAATTTGCAGAGTGGCCAGTGGGTCCCTCCTCGCCCCAGCACACAGACCTTCACGTTTGTACTTTCTCAGGAAGCCCGTTTCCCTGGCTGAGTGGGGGGAGGGGGGGTTGGCAGGGAAGTTGCTTTCGACGGGGTCGGCACAGCCAGGGAGGGAGGTGAAGCCAGGCTGACCCCAAGATAGACCCAAGATGTCCCAGTTGTGGCCACCGTAAGTCTGAACTCGAGCAGCAGTTGGTGGGAGCAGCAGTATCGCTTGTTGTGGCAGAGGGACCCCCGTCTGCTCACACAGCAGAATTGCCGTGCCCCCTCCCAGGCGCGTGTCCCTCTTGCTCCCCGCTGGGCCCAGCAGGTAGGTCAGCAGAGCAGAGGGTGCCACAAGAAGGGCGGTGGCCCCACAGGTATCTGAAAACAAAGCTTTACTCCATTTGCCAGTTTGGAAATGAGAAGTATTTGTGTGATTAGCCAGCCAGAGGGGCAGAGTCCTGGGTACAGTGCTGGGATGGTGGGGGGGCGCATACCCCCCCCCAAGGCTGACATTCGTTCCTAGGTCATGCGCTGGGACTTTAAAGTGACTTGTCTAGTACCTGGCTATATATTGTTGAATGAAAAGGGGACACGTAAATCTGTCTTCAGTTCTGAAATACCCTTGCTGTGTGGGAACACAGCCTGCTGGCAGGAAGAATTCACACCTAACGGAAGTCAGCGAGAAGCAGCAACCTGCTCCCATGCCCCACATTCCCCCAGAGGCGGCCTCAGTAGCTGGAACTTGTAGAAGGACTTTTTGGGCGGTGTTGGGACACAAATCTAGGTCCTGGTTTGGAACTGCTCCTGCAGGAGCCCTGGACTAACTTCACTTTGAAGCTCTGTCGCAGACCTCCTCCTGGCTGTGTTTTCCCTGGCGGACGTTGGCCCAGCCCCTGCAGCTTGTGGGGCGGGGAGAGAGCAGGCTGCTCTCACTGCGGGCAGGCGTGTCCATTCTGCTCTTCGCCCAGAGCTGGAGCTGGCAGCTCTGCCACTCAGGGTCCTCAGCCCACACCCCAGGGCTGAAGGGGCTTCTGAGGACCTCTGTGTGCCACCGGCAGACAGTCCTCCCAACCTTCAGGGCCCTGGCCACCTCCCACCACCTGTTCTCTAATCCTGCCTCCTTAGCTTGGAGGGTAACGCTCTGGCTGAAGGCTGCCTGAGGAACTAGAAGCTTCTTGAAGCCTTAAAGCTTCTTGAAGCTCTTGCCCCACACGTGACCTGTCACCTGGAGCCTGCCACAGCCCCCATCCCTGCCTGTTCTTGCCTCGGGGGGTTATGGGGCCCCCAGGGTCACACAGCACCACATGGAAACTATTCCTCAGGTCAGCCCTCCTTGGCTGTTTTATCCTCTGAATCATGCATTTTTCTGCCCATATTTGGTGGTGATTCGGTTGCTGGGCAGCCATCCAGGGTGAGTTTGCTGGGAGGAAACACAGTCTCACTCTGCTCACGGGGACAAAGTCTTCTGCCCCCTCCGAGTCCGAAGGGGCCCCAGAGGAGGCCGTCAGGGAGGATGCTGAGTTGCTGGGACGGGAATCCAAGCTCTGTTTTTCCTTTTAGTCCCAAGAGAAGAATTCTTTCTCAGATGTTTTTGTGGTTGCAGAATATTTTTGCCATTGCTTTGAGAAGACTTTCCCTCCTGACTTCCCCCCTTTCCTGGGAATTTCCTCTGCTAAATGGAAAGCCTTGAGCATTCGCTATAAACCGCCTCTCCCACCTTCCCCCCAGGAAAAGAAACTAGCAAACAGTGGTATTGGCCCAGGGTCCCTCGAGGGGCTTCCCTTAGGGGTGGGCTGTGTGAGCCCCACCAGGAGGGGGCGATGGGGGACACTTCTTCATTAAGAACACTGTTACTGGACTAAGGCTAACTGACCTTTTAAAAGTGGGAGCTCTGCCCGTGGGGAGCTGGCGGAGAACTGCGCCTGCTCCAGCTCCCCCGGGACAGCGGGGTTTGGGGCAAGGTGGGTGAGGAGCATCTTTCCAACCCAACTGTGAAGTCCCAAAAAGCATCAGAAAGTTTCTATGGAATGACAGCTTTCCTTTCCCCTTTCTCCAGGGTTGAGTTCCAGAATAAATTCTACAGTGGGACCGGTTTCAAGTTCCTGCCCTTCTCCTTCGAGCACATTCGGGAAGGGAAGTTTGAGGAGTGAGCCCCTGCTAGGACTGTGCGTCCCTGGATGCCCTCCCTGCCTCCCTCCACAGTGGTTGTGCTCCTTTGCCTGTTGGTTGTGATCCCTGGGCACCAGGGCAAGTGTCACCCCCGTCTGTGAGTCATTTAGCTAGAACGGGTCCTCCATAGGCCTCCCGCCACCCCCAGCTGTGTGTGTAGTGTAGTGGTGTCCTGGGGAGAAGCTGGGCTCTGGCTGTCACTCATACTCCCTGGGCACCAGCTGTGCCCTCCTGGCCTCCTGCCAGCCAAAGACAGCCCTTCTGCGTCCCCTGGTGGTGAACCGGTCTGTGTGTTCACACACGGCCCACAGCCCTCTGGGCTCCCCACGCCCGTCGTGGATGGAAGGAGCACCAGTGCCACCCACATCTAGACTTTGGGTCCCCTACACCTGTCACTGGTGGCTGTGGGGGGGTTGGGCACTACAGGTTCTCCCTCAGAAAGGGGACACTCTTCGACATGTCCCACCTTGCGGTTAGCAGGGGTAGGTCCAGGAAGACGGTATTTTTGTCCTTTGCTCACCCCCTTTGGGGCTTGTTAATCAGGAATTCAGTTGAATCCAACTGGGCCATCATGAGTGGCTTCTCCCTGTCACCCCCCAACCCTGCACTTCCACCCTCTCCACCTCTCTCCCCATTTGCACCCAGCACGATGTCGCACGGCCGGGAGTGCCCCAGAACAGAGGTCTGGCCGGCCCGGCAGCACACAGGGCTTCCCTGCCTTGAGTTGGCTACTTCCCAGGCGTTGCGTGGGCGCTGCCCGCAGGCTCGCGCTCGGAGCAGAGCGTCCGGATGGGTGCTCCTTCCTGGCGGAGACTCTGAGACCTTCCCCCACCCCCCAATCATGATGTCTTGAGCATGGGGCTGCGGTCACCATGGCTGGTTCTGCCTGCAGCCTGCCTTGCTCTGCCCACCCGCACCCCCTCCCCACTTCCACACTGGCCCCCGGTCTCGGGAGGGATGGCCTGGGCAGGGAAGGGCAGTGTCACAGAGGATTTAGACAGCCAGGCTGCCAGTGCATGTGGGTGTGAGGGCTGCACAGCCCTGCCAAGGGGCCACGTGCCCTGTCACCCCCGCACCGCGCTGTGGATCTTAGAGCCTTCTAATCATGTGTTGGTGCAGCAGCCCTGGCTGCCCGAGCCAAATTCGTGCCCACTGGCCTCGGTGGTGGAGGTAATCCCCCGGGTCAGCCAGGCCTGTGCCCTCCTCCCACCCTGGCTTTTCTCAGTGAGCTGCTTAGAGCTGCCCACGTGCCTCTCCCAGCTGGCCTGGCCCTGGGCATGGGCCACCCTGCCCCAGCTTCACTATGTGCTGGCCCGTCGTGACCTGACCCAACCCTGTGCAGAGCCCCCTCCCCTTTTGCCCTGGGTTTACGTGATGATTTTGCTCTGTTTACAGTGGGGCTTGAAGCAGAGTTCTTAGTCAAGGAACACTGTCCAAGGCCCTTCTGTTCAGACATTCCTGTGCTGAATAAAGTGTTTGACTCTACCAGGGAGGCTGCCTGTCTGTGTCTGCAGCACCTGTGTCGCTCTGGGCTCAGCTCTCCCGAGCCCGGCTGGGCCCCGCTCCCCGCCACCTCCTCCCCCAGCACTGCTGCTTTTCCTCCTGGTCAAAGGCCTGGGCTGCAGTTAGTTTGTGCGATTCTCACCTTATCTCAAGTTTCCCAGGCGCCTTCCCACTCCCACGAGCCAAGACAGCTTTGTGGACACCGCCCGTGGAGGAGCAGCGGGGCCTGTCTCCATCTCCCCTGCCCTCCCTGCACTTGCACTCAGCCTGGGGAAGACGGTCCTGGGCCTTGCCACCCTCCCTATCCCCGAGCTGCTCTCCAGAGCCCAGCAGCCTGGCTATTTTGAGCCCGGAGCCCTCGGCCTTGGTGTAAGTGGAGGCTCAGCGTGGGTTCCTCAGGGCAGCTGGAGAATGTGAGGTGCTGAGGTCTGCAGGCCAAAGAGCCAGCAGGGAGCCCTTCTCCCCTCCGCTGCCCTGGGAGGTGCCACATTCCTTCTCTGTGCCCTGGTGCCCTCCACATTCCTCCCTCTAGGGTCCTCCAGGGCAGGGGCTGCCCTGGAATGTGAGCAGCAGGCGGCCCACTGCTGCCCCTGGACCGGTGAGGAGGGGCCGGAACACCCTGTTCATTCCACGTTCCTTGTCCTACCTAGTCTCAAAGCCCTCTCTCCTCCCTGATGGTGCCGCCTGCCCCTGGAGTAGGGAGCCCCGGGGTGCCCACCTCCACCTCAGATAAAAGGTCTGGAGTGACACTGGCCAGTGAGCTCCTTTAGCCTCTGCTCTGTGACTGACTAAAAAAGGGAGGCCAATAAGAATAGATATTTACAGTCAGTGGAATAGAATTGAGAGTCCAGGAGTAAATCCTAACATTTATGGTCACTTGATTTTTGACAAAGGGGCCAAGATGATTCAATGAGGAAAGAACTGTGTTTTCAACAAATGGTACTGGTACAACCAGGTATCCACATGCAAAGGAACAAATTTGGACCACTCCCCGACACCACACACAAAAATTAATTTCTGGTGGGGCTGGGCACAGTGGCTCATGCCTGTAATCCCAGCACTTTGGGAGGCTGAGGCCGGAGGATTGCTTTAGGCCAGGAGTTCAAGACCAGCCTGGGCAACATAGTGAGACTTTGTCTCTACAAAAAAAAATTTAAAAATTAGCCAGTCATGGTGGTGCATGCCTGTAGTTCCAGCAATTCAGGAGGCTGAGGCAGGAGGATCACTTGAGCCCAGGAGTTGGAGGTTGAAGTGAGCTACAATGATGCCACTTGCACTCTAACCAGAGCGACATAGCGAGACTGTCTCAACAAAAAAAAATAAAAATGAAATAAACAAACCACAATGAGATACCACGTAACTCCCAGTAAAAAAGCTATAATAAAAAAGACAACTACAAATGTTGACAAGAAGAAACTGGAACCCAGTTCACTGCTGGTGGGAGTATAAACTGGTGTGCTGCTTAGGAAAGCAGTCTGGCAGTTCTTCAAAATGTTCAACACAGAATGACATAAGACCCTGCAATTCCACTTCTAGGTATCTACCCAAGAAAAAAGAAAATGTGCCCATAAAAGCTTGTGCACAAATGTTCATGGCTATTATTAATGGTCCAAAAATAGAAAAAGCCCAAATGTCCACCAGCCAATGAATAGATAAGTAAAAGGTGGTATATCCATAACAATGGAGATTATCCTACCATAAAAGGGAATGAAGTGCTGATACAAGCTAAAGCATGAATGGACCTCAGCCACAGAAGACCTCTTACTGTATGATTCCATTTATGTGAAATGCCCACAATAGGCAAATCCATAGAGACAGGAAGGAGGTTGGTGGGTGCCAGGGGTGGGTGCTGGGTGGGGCTGGGGAGTGGCTGCTAATGGGTACGAGGTTCTTTTTGGAATGATGAAAATGTTGTAAAGCTAGACTGGCGATGGTTCCACAATTCTATGAATATACTAAAAATTACTGAATTTTACACTTCAAATTGGTAAATTTTATGGTATATAATCTCAGTGAAATGGGAGGAGGGAAGATGCCTAGGGCATTCTTTGGAAGAGATTCCTCCCTGCTCTGGCTGACAAGAGCTGGGGAGGGAGCAGGGCCAGTGGGTTCTTGGCTAAGCTGAATTCTCAGAATCTAGTGGCCTTGGGCTGCTTCCAGCCCAGCCAGCTAAAGTTAGACCCAGGGAGACTGGGCCTCAGAGAGTATGGGAAGTCCCAGAGCCCTGGGCTGGGGTAAGGAACAGGATGGATTCCTTGCTCCTGTTTTTAAGGGACTTGCCCTTTACCCTGACCCCCTTCTTGTGAAATCCCTGGACCCCAGATGTCTGCTAACGGAGTCTGCTCCCATCCAGGGGATGCCCCTCATCTTGAGATCTTAGAACCAGCCTGGGAAAGGGTGCCTTGGGCCTGCTTGGCTTGGGGAGTCCCAGCCTTTGTAGACATAGGGCACAATTCCAACACCACCTTCGCTGGGTGGGACTGCGCTTCTTTCTGCCCCAGGAGCTTTGGGTAGAAGGGGCATTGGCGCTCAAAGTCGGCTGGCAGCCTTAGCCCTTCAGATCAGAGCTCCCCAGCCTACCCAAGGCATGTCCCTAGGTGTGGCTGCTCCCTGGTGGCCAGACAGGGAAGGACATGTTCCTCCTCAGGCAATGTCAGGGAGGATCCTAGCTGGGCTGTGACAGGCAGGCAACTGGATTGGCAGGGCAGAGAGGGAGAAGCAACGCTGGGGTTGTGCTGGGGTTTGAGCAGAGAGACAGCCTGGCCAGGAGCAAAGGACCAGGTGAGATGGCGAGCAGAGGGCCCCCACAACTTGCTTCACAACATTAATTGAAAAAATAATAAAAGTTGTCACATGGTAAAGGATCAAACAGTGCAAAAAGTCCTAGTATAAAAGTGTAAGTCTTCTTCCCACTCCCAGTGTCCCCTTACCCCACCCTGGGCAGGGAACCAGTTTACAGAACCTTTTTTTTTTTTTTTTAACAGATTGCAGTGTACTATACTCTCTGGTTTGACATTTCTTATTATTTATTTATTTTTAGACAGAGTCTTGCTCTGTTGCCAGGGCTAGAGTGCAGTGGCATCATCACAGCTTGCTGCAACCTCAAACTCCTACGCTCAGGCAATCCTCTTGCCTCCTGAGTAGCTGGGACTACAGGTGTGTGCCACCACGCCCGGCTGATTTTTGTTTTTTTAAATATAGTTTGCAGAACATTCCAAATTTGCACAAATGCATCTTCCTCATTATTTTTTTTTAAAGCAAATGCTTGATATTTCATCCTATAGATGTATCTTAGTTTATTCAACTGGCCCCCTACTGACCTCAAAGAGTTCCCAGCCTGGTGGGAAAGATGAGAAAAGAGACATGTGACACGCAGGAGTTAATCGGTGAAGCTCGTGCCTCAGCACCCATGGGCCCAGGCTTTGAAAGTATTTCTAACCCCTGGGTGGTGGTCCCAACCTGCTGGCCCTGCCAGCAACCCGCTACAACTCTGGGTAAATACAGACGCCACAAAGGGGCAGCCTGAGCCTGAGGGTGACCTGCAGCCCAGTTACATGGTGAGCTGGTCTATGCAAACCTACCCCCAAAGGCTAAGGAAGCTGAGAGGCCGAAGAATGAGACTGAAAAATCCAGTTTCTCAGAAAGAAACATTTGATAGGGACTTTTGAGCAGAAGCCATGTCTCAGACTGTGCAACTCTGCACTGTTGGCCCCTAGGCCCAGGGATTGTATACCATAGGGAATCTGCCTAAGGGCAGAATTTACGGTGTGTGTGAAAGTAGAAATCTTACAGGCATTCCTGGAAGGTGGGGTTAATCAGAAGTGAACATGGCGGATTAGCATGCAAGATGGAGTTGCTTTAGACTCCACCCCCCACCCCGCAATGTGTTCCCCTAAGATCCAGAAATGCTGGTAAAATTAGGTCCTGGGAAGAGGAGAGTCTAGCAAATCTGACCTGGAGCCAAGGGGTGTTTGGAAGGGGAATTGGGGACTGAGGGGGAGGGGCAGGGGCACATCTCTCTAGGCCAGGCTTGGAGCTGCTCCCTGGGAAAGGCTGAGAACCCCCTGATACTAGAAACTGAGTGGGAGCAGGGGCCGCACCTGCAGGAGCTGCTTGCTGAGCCAGGAACCAGAGGTAGGGGCATTCCATTGTGTCTGCAGCAGCGGGGGCAGGGGGTGGAGTAGCTCAACGGACTCCCAGGTGGTCTTTCAGTCTGGGCTCTGGTTTCTCTGGACTAGATGACCCCACTCTGACCCCTTCCCTGGCCCTGAGCTCCTTCACTCAGACCTGGCAATCTGGAAAAATCTACACCCACCTCCAAAAGGACTCATGATCCTTTCAAAGAGCAATATGTCTAAAGAGCGCCCAAACTGCCCCACTCAAGGCCCCCCTGCCAAACAGGCAGCCTGAGAAGATGCATTACCTGGGGAAGAGCGGCGAGAACCCAGCCCTGGGAGTTAGGAGTTCCAGGCTCTAGCCCAGAGCTGCTCTCCTACTGGTTGTTAATCTTGCCCGAGTCACTCTCTTTCTCTGGTCCTCAGTTTCCTAATCTGTAAAATGAAGACAACTCCTCTCCTGCAGCTGCTGCCCTTTGAGGGTTAGAGGGAGAGGCTGTAACTCTCGTGCCAGCCAGACCATGCTCCACCACCAGTCCGGGCCCTCAGGGCTCATCCTTCCACCAGCCTCCTGACCCCTTAGTTTCTCCAATCTGCAAAGCTCTTTGCTTGTCGGGGGCCTTCGTGGATGCATTTCCTCTGCCTGGAAGGCTCTTCCCCTCACTCTTCTCCTAACCAATTCCTATTCAACCTTGAGTTTTAGATTAAATGTCACCTCCCTTTAGAAGCCTTAGAATGAGTCCCCTTGCACTTCTTCACAGTATCACAACTATAATGGAAATCCTTATTTATGTAAGTATTTGGTTTCTAGGTCTCCCCCAGATAGGGGCGGGTAGAGACAGTCTATGCTGTTCATTCATCAGCATAGCAGGAGCTATAGCAGTGCCGGATACAAAATAAACTCCAAGGCGGGGCGCGGTGGCTCACGCCTAAAATCCCAGCACTTTGGGAGGCTGAGGCGGGAGGATCGCTTGAGCCCAGGAGTTTGAGGTTACAACGAACTACGATCAGGCCACTGCACCCCAGCCTGGGCGCGGAGCAGGGAACCTGTCTCTAAAAACAAAACAAAAATAAACTCCAAATAAATATTTATTGGATGAATGGAGCTGATTTGCATATGAAAGCGCCTTGTACCGGAGGTGCTTTGCGAAGGACAGCGGGTCCCATACCGCTCTGGATGTTTTAAGTTGCTGGGGTCACGCGCCCCGCACCGCGTGCGGTCACGAGGCACCCCCGGGGCGCGGTCTGGGACCCGGAAGTGGGTCCGCCGACGGGAGCCCGAGCTTCCCTTTCGGCTGCACGTGGCCCGAGGCGCGCAGCTGATTGGACCCGGCCGTCCCGCCCCCGGCTGTGCGGCGGCCGCCGCCGGGCTGAGACCATGGCGGCGGCGGCGGCGGTGGCCGCGGCTCTGGGGTTCCTGCTCCTGGCCGGGGCCGGGGGCACGGCCGGCGACGAGGCCCGGGAGGCGGAGGCCGTGCGGGCGCTCGTGGCCCGGCTGCTGGGGCCCGGGCCGGCGGCCGGCTTCTCGGTGTCGGTGGAGCGCGCCCTGGCGGCCGCGTCGGGCTTGGACACCTACAGCCTGAGCGGCGGCGGCGGGGCGCGGGTGCGGGTGCGCGGCTCCACTGGCGTGGCGGCCGCCGCGGGGCTGCACCGCTATCTGCGCGACTTCTGCGGCTGCCACGTGGCCTGGTCGGGCTCCCAGCTGCGCCTGCCGCGGCCGCTGCCCGCCGTGCCGAAGGAGCTGACCGAGGCCACGCCCAACAGGTACCGGGCGCTTCCCCGCAGCGGCCCCGCGCCCAGCCTGGGCGCCCAGCCCTCGCTGAATCCCCGCCCCGCTCCGGCACTCACTAGGCTGGTGCTACGGAGAAGAGGAGGCCAGAGAAGGGAGATGATGCTGCCTTCAAATCCTTGCTCGGCCTGTAACAGTGTGTGTCCTTGAGCAAGTCAGCCTCTCCCATCCTTACTTGGCCCACCTGAAACGTGGAATTGTGGCATCTGCCGTGCAGTGTTGGGTGTGAGAGTCTGCACGATGGTGGACCTAGAGCTGGTGGTGTATAATTGGTGATCGGCACATTTTATTACCTTCCTTCCCCAGCCTCTTTTTGAAGCTGCTGACAGAGGAATGAGCCCACCCCCTCACACCGTATGGAGTGATGTGTTCACGTATCTGTCTCTCCGTTAGACTGTGGGGACAGAGACCCGCCTTCCAGGACAGGGACCCACCTTGCCATATAGCAATGAAACACTGTGCACAGAGCAGGGCCTCTGGAAGTGTGGAATGGAAATGGAATGTGCACACACACGGGTCTGCTAGGCTAGGGGTTCCTGGGAGTGTGCTGAGGGCAGGTGGGGGGCACCTCAGAAGCTCAGGTACCTAGTCCCACCTCCACCTGGGTGTGTTTGGAGCCCCTCCCCTCTCCCCTAGATGGAGGAATAGGGGGGAGTTGTTTCAGAGCCTGGACGCCCTCCAGGTTTTTCCAGGGGAACGTCCCCTTTGGGGTGGGATGCTTCCCAGCTCATGCCGCTGCCTGCAGGTACCGCTATTACCAGAACGTGTGCACCCAAAGCTATTCCTTTGTGTGGTGGGACTGGGCCCGCTGGGAGCAAGAGATCGACTGGATGGCGCTGAACGGCATCAACCTGGCACTGGCCTGGAGCGGCCAGGAGGCCATCTGGCAGCGGGTACATGCCCACCTGGCCCCTCCACACTGTCCTGCCCACGTGTCTCCACCTGCCCCCCACCCAGCGTCAGCACAGTGTCTGGCACACGGAGAATAAGTGTTTCAGAAGTGTCAATGGCATGTACAATGGCTCCAGCCCTCTAGAAATGGAGGCTTCCATTCCTGAGACAAGCATGTTCGAGGGTTACTGTGGGGTAGCCCTGGCACTCTAAGAAGCTGGGGCTCTTGTCCCAACCCCCACATGAGGCCAGTCGCATGGCACTGTAGATCCTTCTCATTAGCAACTCTGCATCTGCCTCCCTGGGAGCCTCCCTGAGCACTGGCCACTCCAGGGCTGCTTCACCTCCTTGCAGAGCAGTCCTGCCTTCCATCTGGCTTCTCCAGGAAGCCTTCTAAGACCCCCTCCCTGCTTAGAGGAAAGCCCTTTTGTGCCCAATCTCCTCACCCATGCGACAAAGGTGACATACTAGTGAACTCACCTGCTCACAAGCTTCTTTCCCCTGGACCGTGGGATCCTTGCAGGCAGGGGTCAGATTTTGTCCTGGTAGCCCTAGTGCCCAGCATAGGGAAGCAAAGAATGAATGCTGAATGAATGAATTGATGAATGGGGATGAATATATTTATATGTGTGGGGATTGCCCTCCTTCACAGGTGTACCTGTCCTTGGGCCTGACCCAGTCAGAGATCGATGAGTACCTCACTGGCCCTGCCTTCCTGGCCTGGGGCCGCATGGGTAACCTGCACACCTGGGGCGGCCCCCTGCCCCACTTCTGGCACCTCAAGGAGCTTTACCTGCAGGTAGAAGGATGGGAAGGAAGGGAAGGGGTGGGATTGTGCTAGATAGTCATGGGCCCAGGTATTTGGCCAGCCTCAGGGTTCTTAACAGGACTCTGGTGACTCTGTGTGCCCTGCTGAGTGCGGGCATCCCCCATGGGGGTAGCAGTGGTCTCGCTCACCAGCCCCCCATCCCTCCTAGCATCGGATCCTGGACCGGATGCGCTCCTTCGGCATGATCCCAGTGTTACCTGCATTTGCAGGGCATGTCCCCAAGGCTATCACCAGGTGAGGTTCTCCTCTCACCCCCCACTCAGCTCAGAGGGGGAATTTTCTCTTGTAAGACATGACTTAAAGAAAAACTTAAACTCTGGATGTAGACTTGGGTTTGATCCTGGCTCTGCTACCAAGTAGCTGTGTGACTTTGCCATAAGGGTTTATAATCATATATTTGTGTGCGTGTGCCTTTTGCTCCCCACTAGGGTGTTCCCTCAGGTCAATGTCACCCAGATGGGCAGCTGGGGACACTTCAACTGCTCCTACTCCTGCTCCTTCCTTCTGGCTCCGGGAGACCCCATATTTCCCCTCATCGGGAGCCTCTTCTTACGGGAGCTGACCAAAGAGTTTGGCACAGACCACATCTACGGGGCCGACACTTTTAACGAGATGCAGCCTCCCTCCTCGGAGCCCTCCTACCTGGCTGCTGCCACCTCTGCTGTCTATGAGGCCATGACCGCAGGTACACTGCCTGGGGAGGTGGGGAAGGGAAGCCCCCCAGACCCTTAGAAAGATGGTGGTGTTGCCACCCAAGCAGGTTCATTTGCCCCTGCCCAGGAAGCACCCAATACGCTGAGGCAGCAGGTTTTACGGTGGAGAAAGAGTCTTTATTCCACGTAGCACTAAGCAGGGAAATGGGAGAAATTTCTCCAATCCGCCTCCCCAAGAACTTGGGAGACAGGGTTTTTTGGGATAGTTTGGTAGGCAAGGGATTAGGCAATTAGGTTTTTTAATTAGGGCAAAGTTATAGGGGTGTAGGAATCATCTCCTTGGGTTGCTCCAGTCCCTGGGGTCACAATTCCAGTTGAGTCGGTTTCGTGGTAGGGGCCGCTGGTCTGCGTGGACCAGTCCATCTACTGGAATGCGGGGCCTGGGAAATATCTTAAAAACTCCCTTCAGGTTCCGAAAAGGTGATGTTATCTACAGAGAAAGTTAAGAATCTTTATGGACACCGGCTATGGGGAGAAGTTAAGATCTTTATGACCACCAGCTACGTGCCTCCGGAGCGAGTGGCAATTACAGGGGGACAGTTACTAATATTATCATTATTTTTAGCTAGGCCTGTGTATTATTTTTCGCTAAGCCCTTACCACAGTTCTCGCCTTGCACCCTGTTATTGAAGGGCGGTTTCGGTGGCAGAGGTCAGTGGGGGTGGTACGGGAATAACACCACCTCCCTGTAACACACAACGCTTCACAGTGTACCAAGCACTCGTGCTTACACGTCATCTTATTTAATCCCACCTTGGTTGAGGGACAGCTCTGGAACTAGACAACCTGGGTCGCACCCTGGCACTGCTATTTCCTGGCTGTGTGACTTCTGACAAGTTCCTCCCTCCCAGTGTTTCAGTTGCTTCATCTGTAACATGGGGCTACCTTATGGGTAGGATGATGCCTGGGCCAGAGAAAAGAGTCATTAAGTGCTAGCAATTAAAAAGATTTGATTTGGTCTCTGTTGCGTTGCTGAGGTAGGTAAGGTGGGCCAGCAGTTAGGGGAGGCGCCCAAAGGTGCTGAGTGCCCATCCTGCTACGCAGATGTGCAGCAAGGGCTCCTTCCTGCCACTTACAAGTCAGGAATGGCGTGGCAGGGAGGCCGCTCTGTTAGCTGGAGGGAGCAGATTGGCTCAGGCTTCCTTGAGCAGTGCCACTCTGGGTGTGATCCAGACTCAGCAGCGTTAGCATCACCCCAAACCGTCAGATGTGCAAATTCTTGGACTTCACCCCAGACTTCCTGAATCAGAAGCTGCAGGTGCTGGGAGCTGGGCATCCCTGTCTCACCAAGCCTTCTGGATAATTCTGATGCCCCTGGAAGCTTGATGAACACTGTCCTGGAGTTGGGAGGAGGTGGGAATGGGGCAGGGGATGGGTCACAGTATGTCCCGCTGGTGGGGGCATCACAAGGGAAGGTGTGTCCTGTGATAGGAAGAGTCATTTAACCTTTCTGGACCTTTGTTTCCTAGTCTACAGAATGGGGTCAACATTCCCCTGGGCCCCCTCTTTTCTCATTACCTCTCTTCTCTGTCCCCCCCACCTCTGATTGTAGTGGACCCTGATGCTGTGTGGCTGCTCCAAGGCTGGCTCTTCCAGCACCAGCCCGAGTTCTGGGGGCCGGTGCAGGTCGAGGCTGTGCTGGGGGCTGTGCCCCGAGGCCGCCTCCTGGTTCTGGACCTGTTTGCGGAGAACCAGCCCGTGTACGTCCGCACAGCTTCCTTCCGGGGCCAGCCCTTCATCTGGTGCATGCTGCACAACTTCGGGGGCAACCATGGCCTCTTTGGAGCCTTGGAGGCCGTGAACCGAGGTCCCAAAGCTGCCCGCCTCTTCCCCAACTCCACCATGGTAGGCACAGGCATGGCCCCTGAGGGCATCAACCAGAACGAAGTGGTCTACGCCCTCATGGCTGAGCTGGGCTGGCGGAAGGACCCAGTGCCAGATTTGGCGGCCTGGGTGACCAGCTTTGCTGACCGGCGCTATGGGGTCTCCCACCGGGATGCAGAGGCAGCGTGGAGGCTGCTGCTCAGGAGTGTCTACAACTGCTCCGGGGAGGCCTGCCGGGGCCACAATCACAGTCCTCTGGTCAAGCGGCCGTCCCTACAGATGAATACCACGGTCTGGTACAACCAATCCGATGTGTTCGAGGCCTGGCGACTACTGCTAACAACTGCCCCCACCCTGGCTGCCAGCCCAGCCTTCCGCTATGACCTGCTGGATGTCACTCGCCAGGCAGTCCAGGAGCTGGTCAGCCTGTACTATGAGGAGGCGAGGACCGCCTACCTGAACAAGGAGCTGGCCCCCCTGTTGAAGGCTGGGGGTGTCCTGGCCTATGAGCTTCTGCCTGCGCTGGATGAAGTGCTGGCTAGTGACAGCCGCTTCTTGCTGGGCAGCTGGCTGGAGCAGGCCCGGGCAGTGGCAGTCAGTGAGACTGAGGCCGATTTCTATGAGCAGAACAGCCGCTACCAGCTGACCCTGTGGGGGCCGGTGGGCAACATCCTAGACTACGCTAACAAGCAGCTGGCGGGACTGGTGGCCGACTACTACACCCCCCGCTGGCAGCTCTTCATGCAGGCGCTGGCGGACAGCTTGGCCCAGGGCATCCCTTTCCAACAGCGCCAGTTTGACAAGAATGTCTTCCAGCTGGAGCAGGCCTTTGTCCTCAGCTCGCGGAGGTATCCCAGCCAGCCTCAAGGAGACACGGTGGACCTGGCCAAAAAGATCTTCCTCAAATATTACCCCCGGTGGGTAAATGGCTCTTTGTGTTAGATTAACCACCCCCCGGCCATGTTCTTCCCAAGCTCCGGGTTGGGGCAGGTTCCCAGGGCCGGGACTCATATGCCCAGGCCTGGGAGAAGGACCCAAGGCCTGCTAGTGGGGTCAGGCCTGGGGGTTTGGAGGGAAGTTTTGGGATTAAAGTACTGTTTTCTGTCAACTTAATAAACTGATGAATCAACCTGGGTTGTCAGAATGAGAAGGTCACTGCCAGGATGCTACAGCATGGACCCCGGTGTAGGGCCAGTTCTCCCTGCTCCTTGCCTCGGCTTCCCCATTTTTAATATAACCCCTGACCTTTGAACTGAGAACATCCTCAGAAAGCCTTTACTTTCACACCCTCAGCAGCAAACTTCGTCCCTGTGGGACAGAGGCATGCCCAGAGTGCCACTTGGTGCAGACATGGGAACCCATGCCCCTGCTTGCAAAGCCTTCCCTCCCTCTGACTAGCAGCTAGGACAGTTGGGTGTTCCAAGCAGGGGCCTCATCCCTGCTTTGACCCAGAGCAGGGTGGGGAGAGCAAGCCAGGGAGGGCTCAGCCTTGAGATTGCGCTGCAGACACAACAAGGGGTGGGGGCCCCAGCAGGCAGGGGCGGGGCGAAGCAGGTGATATCCAGCCCGGAGACCCGAGCCCTAGCGTCTCCCTACTCGTCTCCCCATGGAGCGCACCGTGGTGCTCATCACTGGCTGCTCCTCCGGCATCGGCCGGCACCTGGCCCTGCGTCTGGCGTCAGACCCGTCCCGGAGCTTCAAAGGTCTATAAATGGACAGGGATGGAGAGAGGAGGAGCCCTTAGAGGTAAGCAGGGAATTCAGGTCTTCATCCTGTCCCTGAACCTCCAGTGTACGCCACGCTGAGGGACCTGAGGGCGCAGGGGCCGCTGTGGGAGGAGGCCCGGGCCCGGGGGTGCCCTCCCGACTCCCTGGAGACGTTGCAGCTCGACGTGAGGGACTCAGATTCTGTGGCCGCCGCCCGGGCACGCGTGACCGAGGGCCGCGTGGACGTGCTGGGTGAGCCTCCCTGAAACACATGTGCTCCTAGGAGCCTTCTCTGTCCTGTGTCCAAACCAGGATGTCCCGAGGCCAGGGAACACTAGGGGACAGGCCGGGACTGAGGGCTGTGTGTGAGGCGGGCGGGGTCGGGCCTCTCCCGCAGTGTGTAACGCGGGCCGGGGTCTGCTGGGGCCGCTGGAGGCGCACGCTGCGGGTGCGGTGAGCTCCGTGCTGGACGTGAACGTGGCCGGGACGGTGCGGACGCTGCAAGCCTTCCTGCCAGACATGAAGCGGCGCCGCTCCGGACGCGTGCTGGTGACAGGGAGCATGGGAGGCTTGATGGGTGAGTGGAAGGGGCGGGGCCAGAGGCGCGAAGGGGGCGGAGGCTCCGCGGGAGATGGGCGGGGCCCTGGCGGAGGCGGGGCCTGGAGAGGCGGTGGGCGCTGCTCGCGCTGCGCGCTCTTAGCGGGTCCCCTGTCCCGCGCGCCTCGGCAACCTCATCTCCCCTCCAAGGGCTGCCCTTCAACGCCGTTTACTGCGCCAGCAAGTTCGCGCTCGAAGGCTTATGCGAGAGTCTGGCGGTTCTGCTGCCGCCCTTCGGGATCCAGTGAGTCACCACCCCGCCTCCCAACCCTCTGACCCCCGACCTTGGGAGCTCCGACACCCCGTTTTGTTGGAGCTGTTCTCAGGCGGTCTCCCTGGCCCTCACTGCCCCGCTCACACTGATGTGTGCCGGGCACTTGGCACACGGTATCTTACTTCACTTGCCGACCTGGCTACTGAGGGGTCGGTATTGTTATGGGGCAGTTCAGGCCCAGAGAGGTTAGGTGACCGGCCCCAGGTCACACAGCTGCAAGGGACCCAGCCAGGTTTGAATTCTGACGCCGGTGGCTCCCTCACAGCCTCAGAGGGATGTGGGAGCGCTTTTCGGGCAGTAAACGGCTTTTCAAGCGCTCGGGTTCGCCACCCGCGATCAGACCCTCTCGGGCCCTCCCTTCGCGGCTCGGGGCCGGGCTGGGGCCGGACTCGCGTCCGCCCCCGCCCACCCGCCGCTCTCGGGCCCGCAGCGTGAGCCTCATCGAGTGCGGCCCGGTGCGCACCGCCTTCCAGGACAAGCTGGAGGGCGGCCCGGGAGGGGCGCTGGACTGCACGGACGCCCAGACCCGCCACCTCTTCTCCCTCTACCAGCGCCACTGCGAGCAGGTCTTCCGCGAGGCGGCGCAGGACCCGGAGGAGGTGACAGAGGTGGGCGCGGGGCGGGGCTCCGGGAGCGGGGGCGGGGCGCGGATTCCGCGCCCAGCCGGGGCCCGAGCTCCTCTTCCCGCCGCCGCAGGTCTTCCTCACCGCGCTGCGCGCCCCGCGGCCAGCCCTGCGCTACTTCAGCACCGAGCGCTTCCTGCCCCTGGCGCGGCTGCGCCTGGAAGACCCCAGCGGCTGCAGCTACGTGGCCGCCATGCAACGCGCGGTGTTCGCCGACGAGCCAGCCGAGGCCGGGGCCGGAGGCCGGGGGGGCCCTGAGCTCGGCGCTCCTCCCGCCGCCCCGCAATAAAGGCTCCATCCTCCCCTGCGTCCCGCTCCCTCCTTTGCGTCCCAGGGCTGTGAAGTCTCCGGGGACGGGGAGGGGGTGGCAGCTGCACTGCGCTGGCGCGTGCAGCGGGTGGAAAGGTGATTTAGAGAGATCGCATTAGCCCCGGGTATCCCCTGCACGGAAACCCAGGTCCAGAAAGAGGAATAGGCTAGTCCAGGGTCAGACCTTAGAGTGTCACAGGGTCACACGGCAGAGGCAGAGCTAGGACGCAGTCTCTGGGTACGTGAGTGACGTCTGTAGTGATAGAAGTTAAGCAGACTTGGGGTTGGGGGAGAGTCGGGCTGTGACTCAGCCCCCATTAGGCAGGGATCTCAGGCAAGGTCCTTACCTTCTCTGGAGTCTGTTTTCTTTTTTCTTTTTTTTGAAACAGAGCCTCGCTCTGTTGCCCGGGCTAGAGTGCCATGGCATCAGCCTAGCTCACAGCAACCTCAAACTTCTGGGCTCAAGCAATCCTCCTGCCTCAGCCTCCCGAGGAGCTGGGACTACAGGCATGCGCCACCATGCCCAGCTAATTTTTTCTGTATGTTTTTAGTTGTCCAGTTAATTGCTTTAAATTTTTTTACTAGAGACGGGGTCTCGCTCTTGCTCAGGCTGGTCTCGAACTCCTGACCTTGGGCGATCTGCCCGCCTCAGCCTCCTGGAGTGCTAGGATTACAGGCGTGAGCCACCGCACCCAGCTTGTTTTCTTATTTATGAAATGAGAATAATAATACCTGTCTCATGGGTCTTATTAGGGAATAAGTGAGATAATGTCTGAAAGTGCTGGTATAGAGATCTTAATAGCGTGCTATGACTATTATTATTCCTACTAGTAGTGTTACTATTGTTATATTCCTATGTGGACCAGATGTGTAAAGAAGGAACAGAGCTAAACAAATCAAAGGGAGACAGCCTCAATTGCCATCGCGTCCTTGGTCCTTGCCCTCTGCCCCAGACAAGACTCAGCAGGAGAGATCCCCACGAGCGTGGACACTGCATCTCACCAGTCTGTGCAGCCGCGGCTCCAGGCCTGGCTGCTTTGCTGCATTGGTCTGTCCTCCTTCCTGAGCCCAGCGGAGGGCTGCAGGGTGTCAAGAGCCACTGATAGGGGCCAGCAGGGTCATGGGGCCCATCTCTTAACTTCTGTGGGGGTCTGGTGGGGAGGAGGAATAGAGAACAGATAGAGGCCAGGTGAGGATGTGCCAGAGGACGGGGGCAGGAGTGTCCCGGGAGGGGATGGTACTGAGGTAGGGCTTAGGCTGGAGGGGGGATCCTGTCTGAGAGGAAGGGAAGGGTGAGGGGTGATGGCCCTTTGGAACAGGCAGGAAGAGAGCCTGGGAAGTGGGAACAGAGAGGAACCTACTGGGGTCCTTGGGGCTTTGTGGGAGACCTTGGGGGACAGAGGCACAACATCCTGACGCGCCCCTGCCTCCAGATAAGGCTCTTCTCTGGCCTTGTTGGACTGCTTGCTGCCTCTGCTCTTGGAGGAGGGAAGGAGCCTCACAGCCCCCCAACCCCTGCTGGTCTCTCTGTCCTGCTGCCCCAGACACAGATCTGTTGTTCCTACAGCGTCCAGGAAGGCCACAGGAAGGGGAGAAGGCCAAGGTGGCATGAATTTCTGAGGCATGGGACCTGCTCTCAGAGTCTGACTTCTTTGCCCCTCTGTGTGAGAGTGTGTGTGTATGTGTGTATGTATGCACTCACAAGGTCACCCCTGGGGGACAGGGTG
The DNA here is from genome assembly GCF_020740605.2 of Lemur catta. Classification (NCBI taxonomy): domain Eukaryota; kingdom Metazoa; phylum Chordata; class Mammalia; order Primates; family Lemuridae; genus Lemur; species Lemur catta. The sequence continues at coordinate 39,696,115 of NC_059142.1, forward strand.
ATAAGAGAGGCAATGTGTGACCCCTCTCTCTTGATCTTGGATCTGAATCCTGCCTCTTTCTGACCTCATCTCACACCACTCTCCATCTCTGCCATCCAATTCAGCTTCACTAGCCTCCTGCCTTGTGCCGTTTGCACTTGCTGTTCCCTCTGTCTGGCTCACTTTCCCCTGATCTCTGATTCTAGCTCCTCCTCCACGTCTGTGTTTTCCTGGACCACCCTATCTAAAATAGCATTCCCTTCAGTAAGACTGATAGCTAAAAAGAAAAAATTAATAAAATAAAATAGCATTCCCTCTTCTCTACTATAGTCCCCCTAGTCTGCTTTATTTTTCGTCATAGCCCTTATCATCAAATGTAATATAGATTTGTTTATTGTTTATTCACCACCCTCTCCCTGGACACACAGAAATCTAAGCCCCAGGAGGACAGACTTTGTTTTGTTCACTGATCTGTCATTTGTGCCTAAAAATATACCTACACATGGGATGCACTAAATACACATGACTCCTACATGGCATATCAGACTGTGTGTAAAGATGTCTTGGAACATTCTCTGGCAGCCTTTGCTGTTTGTTTCTTTTGGTCCTCTGTTTAAAATCCAACGTATGTCTCCTTCAAGAAGCCTGGTCCTTTAGTGCCTTTGAGGCTCTACAAGTCTTCCATCCTTAACTCCAAAGGCAGGTCCAGGTTTTGTGGGGCTTTTACATTTTGGAGGCCCTCTTTAAAAATACAGAGGCCTGGTGTGGTGGCTCGTCCCTGTAGTCCCAGCTGAGGCAGGAGGATCACTTGAGCCCAGGAGTTCAAGGCTGCAGTGAGCACCACTGCACTCTAGCCAGGCAACAGAGCAGGACCCTGTCTCTAAAAAAAGACAAAAGACAAACAAAATTAAGTATGAAAACGAACATTTATTTTTAAAAAGTCAGTATTTATTCAGTTAGGGAAAATAAACCACAGCACATTACTGGAATCTTGGAGGTTGGTTTCCCCTCCTTTTGAAATCTCCATGGACAATTTATCTGAAATGTTTTCTGGTGGCAACCTGGCTTCCCCTCCACACCAAGCCTGCCAATTCTGGACTTTTCAGTACTCATTAGCTTTGTGCTAAATCCTCGACCCTGGATCTCCCACCCTTTTCTCCTGTCCACAAAGACCCTGGCAGCTCCTCTGAGCTCACACGCAGAGCTTTCATTGCGAACAGGTGCCTCATTGGATCCGGGTGGTGCGGAGAGCCTCGTATAGCAGCCACAAGACCTGGTCTCTCTATGTCCCTAGAACACTCAGGGCTTCAATATTTCCATCTGTGAAATGAGTACTTGGACAGCACTGTATCCTCCCACATGACCGTCCTCGGACTGGGAGGGCACCAGGAAGGCTCTGGGAACGCCGGCCCTAGTACAAGCGCAAGCCTGTGACATCCTCCCCTCCCTTCCCCCAGAATGCAGAAGGGAAGCCGGCTGTTAGTTCTGGCTTTGCCGTTGCTCTTGGGTGACATGGCTGAAGCCATTCTCTACTCTCCTGGCCTGAGGAAGTGAGTGAAATGAGCTTTCAAACCCGCCTTGGCTTCCGCTCAGTCCGGGTGGGAGGCGGATCTGGGCCAGAGGATTCCCACTTATCCCCTGAGCCTTGGAGGGCAGCCCCGCCCCGTCAGCAGGACTAGCCCCACCCTACGACAAATCTCGCGAGAATCCCACTCGGCCGTGAAGTTAGGCGTTTGACCCTCTTCCGTTTCCGTAGCTGGGCGTCACGGTTTCTGAGCTAGTGCTTCCGGGTGGCAGCCCGGGAAGCCTACGCGGTGGTGCCAGCGGAACCAAAGCCCGCAGGTTTCAGTGAGTAGGGGACCGACCTGAGCTTGAGCGTTCCCCTTTAGTCTCCTCCTTCGGTTGCTTGAAGACCCTGGTGCAGCTTAGCAAAAGCGCCCAGGATTTCTGCATCCCCAGCCCCGTGACTCGGGGGCTCCCGTACGGTCCCCGCTTCCCCGTCCCAGGATTTCGATTCAGTTCAGTGAAGTCACCACCCCGTCTGAGACATGAGGAAACCAAAGCTTAGAGCACAGCCCCGAGCGCCGTTAGCCAGGCCCTGTCCCCTACCCTGGTTCCTCTCGATCGGCACTGAGATCCTGTTCCTGCTCCAGGTCCCCTTCTCCCGGCTCCAAAGCCCCGTGTAAGCCTCTGCCTCAGCCGCAGGCCCCTCAGTTACCCTCGCCTTGTCTCCCTGACTGTCCGCAGGTCTGGGCACCATGGCCGTATTCCGGTCGGGCCTCCTGGTGCTGACGACGCCGCTCGCCTCTCTAGCCCCTCGTCTGGCCCCCATCCTGACCTCGGCTTCCCGGCTGGTGAATCACACACTCTATGTACACTTGCAGCCGGGCATGAGCCTGGAGGGCCCGGCTCAGCCCCAGTCCAGCCCCGTGCAGGCCACGTTTGAGGTTCTTGATTTCATCACGCACTTCTATACTGGCGCCGAAGCCCACAGGAACCTGGACGTCAGAATTCTGCTGACCAATATCCGAACCAAGAGCGCCTTTCTCCCTCCCCAACCCATCTCAGTCCAGAATCTCGCCCACCCACCAGAAGTGGTGCTGACAGACTTCCAGACTCTGGATGGAAGCCAGTACAACCCGGTCAAACAACAGCTAGAACGTTATGCTACCAGCTGTTACAGCTGTTGTCCGAGACTGGCTTCGGTGTTGCTATATCCCGATTATGGGGCTAGGGAGCTGCCCATGGAGCCCATGGATGTCCCATTATTCTCCACGATCAGGCCAGCTTCCCCCGTGGCCAGGTCTCCAAAGCAGCCGGTGCGTGGCTACCAACGCGGGGCTGTGGGTGGCACGTTTGACCGCCTACATAATGCCCACAAGGTGTTGCTCAGTGTCGCATGCATCCTGGCCCAGGAGCAGCTTGTGGTGGGAGTAGCAGACAAAGATCTGTTGAAGAGTGAGTGAGAGGGACCCTGGATTAAGGCAGTGGAGGGCCCTCAAATCTCCCTCCATCATGCCCAGATCAAGGAAGGGTAGGGCCATCCATTACTGCCCACTCCACCCAAATGTCATGGTGCCTGACACTCAGTGCTAAGGATATTTTGTTAAATGAGTAAATGTAGATTTCTCAGCATGTGATCCAGTTACCTCTCAATCAAAATTCCCCAAATGCGAAGCAAAGGAATCTGCACTTTAACAAGTTCTCCAGGAGGTGAACCCTACTGAGACATGGAATAAATGGATGAGTGAGTTGTAGGTAGCAGTGCCACAGGCAGTAAGAGGAGACTCAGGAATAGCGTGGTTCTTGAATTCTCCATCTGACTCATGCCCACTGGCACTGCTAGTTGTTCGCTGTACTTTCCTGATGGCTTGTTCTCTGGACACATGCCAGCCCTTGCAGTCAGTGACTATGGTTCTTCCCCTTCATCCCCTCCCCCGCCACCACAGACCTTCCCAACTTAACCCTTTCTTTCTATCTGCCCCTCTGGAGATACAGTGCTTGGGGACACTCTTCCCCAAACCGACCCATACTCTTCCTCCCCAGTAAAAAGATCTCACAGTTCTGGGCTTCTTCCTCAGGCAAGGTGCTCCCTGAACTGCTCCAACCTTATGCAGAACGTGTGGAACACCTGAGTGAGTTCCTGGTGGACATCAAGCCCTCCTTGACTTTTGATATCATCCCCCTGCTGGACCCCTATGGGCCCGCTGGCTCTGACCCCTCCCTGGAGTTCCTGGTGGTCAGCGAAGAGACCTATCGTGGGGGGATGGCCGTCAACCGCTTCCGCCTTGAGAATGTAACCCCTGAGGGAGACTGGCAGAGGGAGTGGATGGGGACGGGGAAGGCCGTCATGGGGGCTGCTGGAAGCATCATGACCCCAGAGGAGGGAAGAGGGGGCTGAGGGTGGCGGGAAGAGGGGGCTGAGGGTGGCGGGAAGAAGCAAGGAGGAGCTAGTTCCCAGCTTGCCTGCTGTGGTGGAGGATCCTGGAGGAGGTAGGGAAGGACAAGGGGGCAGGCTGGGTGTCATGGTTTGCCCTTCTTCCTGTCACTCCCACTTTCCCTGTCTCACCTTTTCCCCTTTACCTTAGGGCCTGGAGGAGCTCGCCTTGTACCAAATCCAGCTGCTGCAGGACCTGAGCCACAAGGAAAATGAAGAGGACAAAGTCAGCTCCTCCAGCTTCCGCCAGCGAATGCTGGGAAAACTGCTTCGGCCTCCACACGTGAGCCTCCCCTTGCTCCCCCGTGCTGGAAATGTTGGCGAGTGGAAATGGAGGTGCGCAGCCCCAAGCATGAGCCTGAGAGCTCTCGTAACTGTGGGTTCCTTTTCATCCACCCCCAGAAGAGGTCAGAGCTCCCCCCATCCCTCTACGTGATAGGGCTGACCGGCATCAGCGGCTCTGGGAAGAGCTCAATAGCTAAGCGGCTAAAGGACCTAGGGGCATTTGTCATCGACAGTGACCAGCTGGGCCATCGGGCCTATGCCCCAGGTGGCCCTGCCTACCAGCCTGTGGTGGAGGCCTTTGGAACAGGTACTAACTGGGGCGCGCTAGAGGTGTCCTGAAGTGAGGAGACAGCCTGGCCTCTTTGCTCAGTCCTCTGTCTCTGTCATCCAGATATTCTCCATAAAGACGGCATCATCAATAGGAAGGTGCTAGGCAGCCGGGTGTTTGGGAACAAGGTAAACACACACCTCCTAGGGTCCTCAGCTGCTACCAGCTGCAGGGGTTGGGTTCCAGTGGACCTCTCTGGTTTGGTCTAGAATGCCCATTTCCACTCACCTGTTCCCAGTTACCACCTCCCCTTGGGCTGGCCCCATCTCTGGAGAAGGTAACTTCTGCCCCCTCCCTCTATCCCCCTCCCCAGAAGCAGCTGAAGATCCTCACGGACATTGTGTGGCCAGTTATCGCAAAGCTGGCCCGAGAGGAGATGGATTGGGCTGTGACTGAGGGTGAGTGGGAGGGATAATGGGAGCAGCCAAGGGGGACAGTGAAGTGGGTTCTTCCCCTGGGAGCTTCCCTGCCCAAGCCAGACCAACCACTTTCCCTGGGAGTGTGTTTCGTGGGTGCTCCGACCAGTAGCAAATGCAGTGACAGGTCTCCCCACAGGAAAGCATGTGTGCGTGATTGATGCCGCTATGCTGCTTGAAGCCGGCTGGCAGAACATGGTACATGAGGTGTGGACTGTTGTCATCCCAGAGACTGAGGTATCTGGACCCCACCCGCCACCCTATCCCCACTGCAGACTGTATCCTGCTGAGCTGGAATCCTTTCTGACAAATGCCTCGTGTGTGCCCAGGCTGTACGGCGCATCGTGGAGAGGGACGGCCTGAGTGAAGCTGCAGCTCAAAGCCGCCTGCAGAGCCAGATGAGTGGGCAGCAGCTTGTGGACCAGAGCCACGTGGTGCTGAGCACCTTGTGGGAGCCACATATCACCCAGCGCCAAGTTGGTGCCCAGGGAAAGGCTGGGTTGTGGGGAGGGAGTCCCCAGTGGGTGCCTGCCTGACTGTCCTCCCAACATTCTGGCCTACCCAAAGGTGGAGAAAGCCTGGGCCCTCCTGCAGGAGCGCATCCCCAAGACTCATCAGGCCCTTGACTGAAAATGAGTTCTCCGTGGGGCCACACCTGCCCCTGGAGCTGCTGAGATCCAGGGGTGAGGAGAAGTGGGGGCCTTGGTGCTTACCCTGGCTCAGGCCTAGAGGTCTCCAGGCTAAGCTGTGCAGGACGTGGCTGGGCCTGGTGGACACAGGCAACCTACTGAGCATGTTGGGGTTTGGCCAGCACCAAGGACGTGGCTGGTGTGGAGCAGACACCTCTGGGCTTCCGTCACCACCCTTGCCTCGGGGTGCCTGATACCCACAGCTGACTACAGTCAGGGCAAACACTGAACTTGTAATATAATTAAAGGTGAATGTTTCCAGGTGGTGCCTGTATGGTGTCTGTCTGGGATTCTTATGCCACGAGTGCAGTGTCAGGCCTGAGCTGGAAGCACAGGAGTGCAGTAGTTAGGAGTGTGGCCTTTGAAGGTAGCCAGACTGAGGTCAGCCTTGGCCCTGCTGGTGACTAGCTGTGTGCCTCTGAGTAAGCTGGAGGCTTTGTAGGTCCTTCGGTTTCCTCATCTGTAAGGCAGCATAAATTCAGCTCACGGGCTCTTTGCAAGGGTTAATTCCTTAAAGATGTGTCAGGCGGGGCCTCTGCCCTCACGGAGCTTGCAGCCTGGTGGGCTGAGACGATGTGACAGGGGAGCTCTGCCTGGTTCCTGACACTGGCCAGGACTGCAGGTCTGGGAACGACGGGGACAGGATGGGGGTGAGGGCGAGGCAGGGCAACCTAGTGAGCTGGCTGAGCCAGGCGGTGCGCGTGCGCACAATATTCAGACAAGCCTTTTGAGGGGACTCCGTTTTACGGAATGTGCTTCTTGTCACTGCCATTGTAGTTCCTAACCCGGGGGAGGGCACGAACAGACCGCGGGCACGTCTCGGTGGCTGCGGACATTACCCCAACGCCAGGCTCAGCGGGCTCAAGCCGACGTTTGCAGCCTTCGGACGGCGCATGTGCAAGCGCCTCACCCCACCCTCCGCTTCTCAGTCGCGGATTGGTGGGCGTAGGTCACGTGGGTACACCTCGCCCCCTTTCTCGGGGCAGGGGGCCCGCCCGCTGGCTTGTTTCCGGTTCGGTGGGTAGAAGATGACGGAGTCGGGCGCCTCTCCCGAGGACCCCTGGGTCAAGGCAAGCCCCGTGGGCGCGCACGCCGGCGGGGGGAGGGAGGGTCGGGCTCGTGCACGTAGGGGGTCCGGAAGACTAGGGGCTTCCCTCCGGTCCCTAAAGTTTCCCCCGCTCTCCGGGCCCCGGGGCTGCAGAGAAGACAGCTTTCTCCCCTCCTGTGCCAAGGTGGGGAGACAAACGAAGCGTTTGTGCGCGAATGTGGGGGGCTGGGGGTTGAGGAGGTGGAGGAGTGGGGACGGACGGCGTCATACGGAAGGACGGCGCTCCCACGGCCTGTTCAGTCTTGCTTCGCTTCTCGGGGGAGTCATTCAGCTGCCTTTGCACCCCGGTGCGTGTGTTAGGTGTGCAGCAGAGAGGCGCCTTCCCCCAGGGGCGCGCGCGAGCGGAGTGATGGAGGCGCCTTCCCCCAGGGGCAGAGGTCTGACGGGCTTCTCCTTTGCTCGGTGCCACAGGTGGAGTATGCCTACAGCGACAACAGCCTGGACCCCGGTGAGTGGCTTCCCCACCGTCTTCAGCTCTCTAGATTCTTGTCGCCTTGCCAGCCACACCTGAGCACAGTCCACTGTCCCTGAGTTCCTGGCCTGAGACAGCAAGGGAGGAGCTGCAGGACCAGAGACAGGAAGCAACTAAGGGTGACACCTAGTTCCCTCTGTGCTGGAGCAGGGAAGTGATGGAAATAGTGGCAGCTGCTTACTCTCACCCTCATTACGTCCAGATGCCCCTTGTGAGCCGAGGGTACCGCTGCAGGCATTAGGGATAGGAACTTGCAGCACGTGAGTCAGGAAGTGGGTGGTCCAGTATGGCTGGCTTTGGGTTGAAGGGGAGAGGTTGGCATTTAAGAAAGCCATCGTGCCCACAGGTGTTTGAGGGCCTGGCAGTGTTCCCCACCCCACTCCTTAGTGACTGGGGCCTCTTTTTTCTAGGGCTTTTTGTAGAAAGCACCCGCAAGGGGAGTGTAGTGTCCAGAGCTAATAGCATCGGTTCTACCAGTGCCTCTTCTGTCCCCAACACAGGTAGGCAGCAACATCCCCCCACCCGGGGGGACTCAGATATGCCATCATTTAGTAACGTTCCTCGACAGAGAAGCTTCGCCATCCACACGAGGGTGCTGGAGTCCAATTGCTAGACACAGGGTCTCACTACCTTTCACCTCATCTAGGACATTAGGTTCTTCTGTCCACCTGCCATCTCTGGCCACCAGGTTCTTTCCAGCTGGGGAAAGGTGAGCTAGCTGGGTCCCACTGGGCCCCAAGATGACCTCTCCCTGCCCCCAACTCTGAGCGTAGATGACGAGGACAGTGATTACCACCAGGAGTCCTACAAGGAGTCCTACAAGGATCGGCGGCGGCGAGCACACACTCAGGCCGAGCAGAAGAGGAGGGACGCCATTAAGGTGATGGGAATGCCTGTGCCTCAGCCACATGGAGGGTCCTGCATGTCTCAGATTCACCCTGCCCTGACCCATAGAGAGTCCCAAGCAGCCTTGTGGGCAGCTAGTCTAGTCCCTGGGCATGAACACCTCTCTCCTTCCAGTTCCCTTACCTCTTTGAGTTTGTAAGCGTGGAACTCACTGTCATGGAAGAGCTTAATGTCTCAGGGCTAAGGAACCCATTTCCCTTGCTGTTTCCACAGAGAGGCTATGATGACCTTCAGACCATTGTCCCCACCTGCCAGCAGCAGGACTTCTCCATTGGCTCCCAAAAGCTCAGCAAAGCCATTGTTCTACAAAAGAGTATGGCCGGGGAGAACACTGGAGGGGTGGAGCCAATAAGGGCTGTGAAGAGGCCAGTGCCTCATACCCATTCTTGGCCTGGCCCTGGTGTGCTGGTTGTAATTGGATAGCTGGGTGTGTGGGAAGGGGAAACAGAATCAGCCCAGTCCTCCTGGTTGAGACAACCTCTGTGCCTACTCCCTCTTCCCACCCCCACCCCAGCCATTGACTACATCCAGTTTTTGCATAAGGAAAAGAAAAAGCAGGAGGAAGAGGTGACCACGCTACGCAAGGACGTCACGGCCCTAAAGATCATGAAAGTGTAAGAAGGGTGCCGAACTGGGGAAACCAGGTCTTTTGAGGTGACTTCAGTGTACACCCACTCATTGTTCAAAGGCCACATCAGATAATGAGGTACAGATAATACTCTCACTTCCTGAGCTAGCCACTTAAGAGGCAGGACTCTGCATCCCCAACTGTCCCTTACATATGGCAGACTCAGGAAATGCGTGTTGGATTAATGAAGGGAAGGTTGGAGAGAGAAGGTCACCATTTTTGGCCTAGAAGCCATACCTAGCTGATGCTAAATCCATCCCCAAAGCTCTCTGACTATTTCCTTCTAGGGGGTACATAGTGCAATCCCACCATTTTTCCTGGGCTGGTACAGCTGCTGCAGCACTCAGCCCTGGCCTGCATGCTTTCAGGAACTATGAGCAGATTGTCAAGGCACACCAGGACAACCCCCATGAGGGGGAGGACCAGGTCTCCGACCAGGTCAAGTTCAACGTGTTTCAAGGCATCATGGACTCTCTGTTCCAGTCCTTCAATGCCTCCATCTCCGTGGCCAGCTTCCAGGAGCTGTCGGCCTGTGTCTTCAGCTGGATTGAGGAGCACTGTAAGCCACAGGTATGGGGCAGCAGGGGGTCTGCGGGTCTCCCCTACCCTCAAGCAAAGTGGTCTAAGCCATTATCCGTTCAGAAAAGCATGGCAGCCACTTTTAGGCTTCTTGAGGGTATTTCTACAACTTTCAGGACTGTGTTTCCCACCTTTGCTGTCTAACCCACATTTTCATTTATAGTTTCATTTGGCAAGTGTGATGTGAGCACTCATTCAATGCCAGGTCCAGCTCACAGCTTTGGTGTAGCCCAAGCTGTCACTGCATTAGCCACCTGCTGCAGAATTATCTGGAGTTTTCAGAAACATACAGATTCTGGGAACCCCCCACCCCCACTAAAGTAATTGCCCTAAGGGTGGTTTATTATTTATAAATTAGTAGAGAGATGTGTATTTCACTAAGTTTTGCTTTTGTGGCCTGGTTGCTTTATCTGAGGCTTGGACTCCTGAGATTCTTTGTTTCTCAACATTTTTATGGTGAAACACTTTTAAACATACTGTAACACTGAGAGAATTTTACAATGACCATTCACATATCCACCACCTAAATTCTACCAGTAATATTTTAGTGTATTTCCATCTCTCAACCCTGTGTTGAGAGCCTTTTTTTTTTTTTTTTTTTTGAGACAGAGTCTTGCTTTGTTGCCCAGGCTAGAGTGAGTGCCGTGGCATCAGCCTAGCTCACAGCAACCTCAAACTCCTGGGCTTAAGCGATCCTTCTGCCTCAGCCTTCCGAGTAGCTGGGACCACAGGCATGTGCCACCATGCCCAGCTAATTTTTTCTCTATATATATTTTTAGCTGTCCAGATCATTTCTTTCTACTTTTTTCAGTAGAGACAGGGTCTCGCTCTTGCTCAGGCTGGTCTCAAACTCCTGACCTCGAGCGATCCTCCTGCCTCAGCCTCCCAAAGTGCTAGGATTACAGGCGTGAGCCACCACCCCCAGCGGGAGCCTTTCAAAGTAAACTACAGGCATCAGTACTTCCCAGGGGCTATTTTTAATGTACTTTTCTAAAGAGCACACCTAAGTCTAGCCAGGCATCTTTGAAATGTCTCTGTGCCCTGGCCTGAGCATTGTCTCTCTCTTCCTCTTTTGGCCCTGCCAGACCCTACGGGAGATCGTGATCGGAGTCCTGCACCAGTTGAAAAACCAGCTTTACTGACTGGCTCGTGGATACCTGCGTAACAGCCAGCAAGAGGCCTTGAGTCTCTATTTGGCCATGGAGCTGCTGGGCCCATGAGCTTGGACTGCAACACCTCACACTGGTCAGCTGGTTTCTGCTGGGTGTTTGGTTTTCCTAGCCCCACTTCATTGTCAGTGGGGCTGGGGTGTGTTTTGTGAAAGCTTCTGATTAATTTATTATTTTGACCATAAAACTCAAACCTGCCCAGTCTTTCTTCTCCCTTTGGAAGTCCTCAGGATCAGAGTCTGCTTCGGGCACCCCAAAGAGATCCTGGCCTCTTAGCCTTCTCTCTAAGCCGCAGACTTCTGCTCTTGATCTACATATATTTGGAAACTGTTTGCCTCTGTTTTGGTCTCTTGGGCAACATTTGGCCATCTTGGCAGGAAAAAAAGGAGTAAGAAGAAATACTCCCACAGCCATGAAAAGTGAAAGGGCCACCTCATGCCTAGACTAGGGCTGCCCAGTCAGTCCAAGGTGAGGCCAGGGCTTTCTGGCTAGCTTAGAGCAGGGCTACCAGTTTCTTCCCCTGCCCTGGGAGGTAGGGAAGCAGCGCTACCTCCTCCTGCACTCTTGGTTCCCACAGGCTGTTGTGCTGCATGGTAAAGGCAGGTGTGACACAGCATTACATATTTGCAAATTTTTTATTTTTCTAAACACCAACAATGCAACTTTGTTAAAACTATAATTTTGGAAAATTAACTGGGCCTCTATCATCTCTCAGTGTTGCCTGTATTTCTCCCAGGACTTGGGGTATGGAGGATACTCAAATGGTCTCCTGGGTTACAAGCCCAAGAGAGTCCTGGGTGAACCCTGGGCTCCTCAAAATGCTGGTGTATAGCAGCTTCTCTGTACCCTCATCCCTCAGGTTCCTTTCTGCCTGCCTCAGGTTTGATATCTGAGAGGTTTGACTATCCAGAGGAAATTAAATATTTTTATATCAAATTATATTACAATAAATAATGCCAAATGCTTTCCTTTGCCACTGTTCCAAGTCTAAGTCTTAAGTGCAAACCAGTGCAACATGGACAATGAAATGAGCATGATCACCCACTCTTGGCCACCAGCCTACACTCCCTCCGCCCAATACTCCAGTTTACCTGAGTGTTCTGTTCAAAGGTGGAAAGCAGCAGGCACAATAACAACCATAACAAAAGCCAACCTAAACAAGGCAGCCAGTCCAGAACATCTTTGTTTCCATGCCCCAGTCCCAACAGAGGGCCTCAGGGGTCTGGGAGCTTGACGTTGTAATCTTCATCTGTCTCTATCCCAACTTCCTCCTGTGGGCCAGGGAGACAAGTGAATGAGATTTCCCTGGGCAAAGACCCCAGAAGAGCAGATAAGGGAAAGATTACCACTTACAAAGAACTGCTGCTTGCTCTTGGGATATCCTTCAAGGATTGCATCAGACAGCTCTGTTGCCTGGCAAACAAAACCACCATGGGCAGTACAGGGCACTCCCTGTGGGACCCATGATATTGTACAGTGGTTTCTCTGGTGGCTGCCATTTTCAAAAGCACTTCCAGGGCCTGCCTTGGAGCTCCCACACACTTACCATCCTCTTCCGCTTCCTCCATTCCTTACAGTACTTCTGCCTCTCTTTGTATACCTAGAAGGAAGAAACAGGTTCCTCTAACCCCTCAGAAGCACAGCAGCCTGCTGGGGGTCAGCCCTCACATTCACTCTGGACCTGCACGCCAGCCCTCCAGCCCCTCTTCCCAGCTCACCTGCTCTTTCTCTTCTGGGGTCACATGGTTGGTAGCTGCTTTGATATTCTTCAATCTCTCTGTGTATACAGCACACTCCTTCTTTAACTCTTCAATCTCTTTCTGCATTTCTGGTGTGGTCAGGGCACTAGCTAACTCCTTCAGCTCTGAAACCATATGCCCCTCCGGGGGGTCACTTGCTACCCCTGAGGAGGGAAGTCTATCTTTCCCAGTAGATCCACCCTGAAGTGGGAGACAGGATTCCACCATGCTGTGGGATCTTTCCAGAGTAAAGTCCAAAATTCTGGAAAAGCTCAGGAAAATAAGGCTTACAGGATAGTGAGTTTATTCTATTTCTCTTTCCTTCTCCATCTACAGGTAGTGATGGGGTGTAAGGTTGAGGAGACTTAGGTGGAGCCAGTTAAAGAAGCAGGAATAAAGTGAAACATGGCGACAGTGCACTGAAAATCATGGCACGGAAAGCAAATGCATGCCTTGCTCATTTGTGCACAAAAGCCCGTTAGTTGTTCTATTTCTTTTAATGTAATGCCTAAGGCAGCCCAGCAAAGGTGTCTTAGCTGCCAACAAGATGCTGTAATCAACCACCCATTCACTTATTAATTCCTAACCTGTAGACTGAACCTGACCCTTTGGGCATCTTTTGGGGGCTACCCAGGCCTACCAGCCTCCATGTGGCGGCAGGTCTGCTGCAAGCTCTGCACCTTAGCAGTGAGGTCCACGATTTTGGCATCCAAGCATTGGAGGTCAGCATCACTCACCATATCAAACTGTTCCTGCCAGAGATAAGAAGAAAAATATAAGGCACAAAGAAAGGAAACACACATCTAGGAAGGCAGCATTCAGATACACTCAAGAACCTGGTATTCCCCAAACCCTCAAGAGGGCCTGGGAAAATAGTGGGAGGGTACTTTTAAGAAACTGAGTTGATGGGCCCAGTGCCCTCACGTTTGTAATCCTACTACTCTGAGAGGCTGAGGCCGGAGGATTGCTTGAGCTCAGGAGCTCAAGACCAGCCTGAGCAAGAGTGAGACCCCATCACTACTAAAAATAGAATTAGCCAGTTGTGGTGATGTGCGCCTGTAGCTACTCGGGAGGCTGAGGCAGGAGGATCGCTTGAGCCCAGGACTTTGAGGTTGCAGTGAGCTACAATGATGCCACTGCACTCTAGCTGGGGTGACAGAGCGAGACTCCATCTCCAAAAAAAAGAAAAAGAAACTCAGTTGAGCACTGGTCCCGTTAAAAAGGTATACTAGAAGAAGTTGAAACTTAATGCTTGTCCTCAGGGAGCGACCAGGTTGGTAGGATACTGAATAAGACAGAAATATCTTCCCGTTTAGTGATAAAACCACTCACTGGGCTTAAAGTGTAAAGTAACATTTTTTGCAAGGTGGTGAAACCCAGATCATGGGTTGCCACAATAGGAAGAATCTGGACAGGTTAAGAGGCATGATGGGATCTATTTAGGCGAGGGACTCCAATAAAAGTCTGAGGCGCTCTTCCCATGAGGGACCGACCGCTGCTAGAAAAGGACTGTTAGGGATCAGTGGGGGTCATGTCAGTTGGTGATGGGGAACAGGTTAGAAAAGATGAGAACGCCAGCCTATGCAGTTTGGACTCTATACTTAGGGCAAGGTGAACCTTTAGAGCAGAAGCCAGCAAGCCAAATCCTGCCAGGTGCGTGTTTTTGAAAACAAGATTTTATTGAAACAGCCATGCCCGTTTGTTTGCAGAGTCTATAGCTGGGTTTGCTCTACAATGGCAGAGCTGAGTAGTTGCAACAGTTGTATACCTGTGACAAGAGACTGTATGTCCCACAAAGCCTAAAAACACTGTGTAGCCACTTATAGAAAAACTTTGCCAACCTCTCCTTTAGAGGATTTTCTTTTTTTTTTTTTTTTTGAGACACAGTCTCACTCTGTTGCCTGGGCTAGAGTGCTGTGGCATCAGCCTAGCTCACAGCAACCTCAAACTCCTGGGCTCAAGCGATCCTTCTGCCTCAGCCTCCCGAGTAGCTGGGACTACAGGCATGCGCCACCATGCCCAGCTAATTTTTTCTATGTATTTTTAGTTGTCCAGCTAATTTCTTTCTATTTTTAGTAGAGACGGGGTCTTGCTCTTGCTCTTGCTCAGGCTGGTCTCGAACTCCTGAGCTCAAATGATCTGCCTGCCTCAGCCTCCCAGAGTGCTAGGATTACAGGCGTGAGCCACTGCACCTGGCCCCTAGAGGATTTTCAATAGAGTAACATAATGAAGCCTGTTTTAGGAAAATTGGCCTTGAAGGTGGTTTGGTTCAGTTAAATGAGTAATGTCTACTGGATGTTAGATACAGTGGGGGTGCTGAGATAAAAATGAATTGACAGAGTCTGCCCTAGTGGAACTTCAATTTAGTGAAGGAGACAAGTAAAAAGACAATTACAATACAGCATGCATCAAAAGAGGTAACAGCTGAAAAAGAGGCAATTAGCTCAAAGCATTCAGGGAAGTTTGCAGCAGGTGATGCCTGAGTGAAATCCTAAAGAATAAGTAAGAGTAAGGCGGGCAAAGAGGCAGAAGGAACTAACCTAACCTGGCAGAGGAAGGATAATGAGCAAAGGACAAAGGAGTAAAACACATCTGAATTGTCTAGTACTGATGGATGGAGAAATAACAAGGACAGGAGAGGCCAGAGGCTGGCTGGGGCAAGTCTCCAAGTGCCATTTTCCTGATCTGTGGAGCACTGGGGAGCCATCGAGATCTGCATTTAGATAGATCATGCTGGCTGCAATGTTTAAGATATGTTCGAGGAGGTGAGATCTGTTAGGATATTGCAATAGATGAAGAGAGTCTGAACTAGAGCAATGATGGCAGATGCAGAGAGTAGAGTCAAGAAAGGAAAAATCAGCTGGACTTGATAATTGACTACACATGTGGGATAAGAGAAGTCAAGAATTACTCCCTGGCCAGGCACAGTGGTTCACACCTGTAATCCTAGCACTCAAGGAGGCCGAGGTGGAAGAACAGCTTGAGCTCAGGAGTTCAAGACCAGCCTGAGCAAAAGTGAGACTTTGTCTCTACTAAAAATAGAAAAAAAACAAAATTAGCTCAGCATGGTGGTATGTGCCTGTAAGCCCAAGAAGTTGAGGTTGCTGTGAGCTAGGTTGATGCCACTGCACTTGCCCGGGCAACAGAGTGAGACTCTATCTCAGAAAAAAAAAAAAAAAAACTCCTAAGTCTCTGATTTGGGTGAAGAGTGATTCCATTAAGGGAGAAGAATGTTAGAGAGGAGCCAGTTTGGGGAAAAAAATGAGGCATTCTCTCTCCTTTGGTAATATTATAACATCCATTTCTATATTCCTGCTCCTTCCCCTGCTTCTTTTATAGAGAAGCAATAATTCCAGGGGGGATGGGAAAGTAGCACCTCACAAATGGCTCAGCGGCATTTGAGAGGCTCCAGATGGAGGTCTGGACTGGAACAGACAAATTTGATGTGTTTAGGGAGTGAGGTGGAGGAAGAGGGTGGTGGTAGTCTAGATGATAGGGAATAAGAGCTTATAAGCAGAAATGGATCTTGGTAGCAAAAATACAGGATCTTCTGTCATTCATATTGCAAATCTGGAAACTTCAGTAAGTTTGGATCATAGCAGGGGCAGTACACACCTTGATTTAAGTATGTCTGAGGCCTCTGTAATGGCATAAGACAGATGAGTTTCATGGTGTGCCTCAACTCTCCCAAACACTTGATACTAGTTGATTTACCCTGGGTCGGGCTCTCACACAGGTGATAATCTGAGCAGGATTCTACTAACCTGATCGGCAAAGTAGATCTTCTGCTTGCCATACATCTTCTCTTTGATCTTGCCTTGTTGGGCCAGCTGTTCCAGCGCCTTCACCACCGCCTGGCAGAGGGGAGGGAGCGGGGCTATCAGAGGAGGCTTGGACCCAGGCAGGGGGAATTTCAGCCAGTGACGGGGAAAGTGCCCAAGGCTCGGGAGGGCAGGACCCCAGACTGATTCGCGGGAGTCCCACGGAGAGGGGATCCCGGGAGGAGGTCCTCACCGCTTTGCCCAGTCCGTGTTCCCGCTGCAAATTCCCGAACACGTCCTGGGCGCTGTAGGGCCGGTTCTGCTCCTGCAGGTACCTCAGAAGGATCCCGGCGGCTGCAGAGAGACGAAGCGGGGCGGGGGGGCGCTTAACCGACCTCCTCGCCTACTCCCCTCCCGGGTCTCCCCCGCGCCCACGCCGCCATTACCTCCCGCCGCAGCTTCTGCCCGGCCTTTACTCATGGCTTTTCCCGCCGCCAAACTCAGCCGGTCGTTGCGGTTGCTCCGGGTGACGCCTCCTTCCGGGGCCGAGGGGCGGGCTCAAGCGGTGATTGGCTCAACTGGTGAAGCCCGCCTGAGGATGGCAGCGACCCTTCCCGGACGCCGTAGTTCACTTCTGCCTGGCGCCCTGGGGTCCGACTCCCAAAGCCCCCGGCTTCCGCGGAGGCGGTGGGCGCGCGGCTTTGGACCTCCCCCTGCTTCCCCCCGGGAATGAAGGCTGTGGTAAAGAACGCCTTCAAGTTTCGAGACCCAGTTCCAGCCACGGCTGATCACTTGTGACCTTGAGCTAGGCCCAGTGTTAGAACGGGGAGACACTTCAGGGATCAACTCCCGCGCAGAGCAAGCGACCAGCTCAAGGTCACAGGGCTAGTTACCCACAGGGACGTGTCCTGATCCCACAGTCCAGTGCTCTTTCGTCGGCTAGTTTTATCACTTGTAAAATAGGCACAGTAGCTACTTGCAGGAGGATGGTTGTGAGAAAATAGGAAGCGTTAGCGCCTTGGAGAGCGTTTACACTCTCCTTATTTGCCCGTTACCGAGCTTTGCACCCAGGGGGCGCTCGACACCTGCCGTGGTTTGAACGCCAAGGAAAGGTCGATTGGGAGGGGGTTACTCTTAAGCCACAAAGCCTGTAGAAGTTTGTTAATCTTCTCTGGGCAATCTCTCGGCAACACCTGGCAGGTGCTTTCCATTCCTGACCACAGTGACCAATGGGACAGAGCTTGAAATAAATATTTCTAGTTTCTGAGGTCAGCTGAAGGCCGAGAAGCAGCTGTCCCTGCAGCTCAAACAATCCAGTGGAGGAGCATGGTGCTATTTTTTAAAACCTGCTATCAAAAACCTCCTTAGCCTATGAAACATATGCTTGTCTTCGCATGTTTAGAAATGGCAGAACTGCAAGCTAAATGCCAGCTGAGAGTCCCAGTTATGCTCAGATCTGGGCTCCCTGAGGAAGGGAAGTGGCACCACACTATAGTGATTGTTCTGGGCATCATAAAGAAAAAACAGAAGTGGACCTGTGGGTCTCTCACACCTGGGCTTCCTCTTCTGAGGCTGTCACCTCCTCAAATTAATCAGAACTCAGATGAATAAGAAAAAACCTATCAAGGGTAGGACACCATTCAACATCAGTCTCTTAAAGATTGTTCTCATACAAGATTTATTCCCCAGCGCCCACCCACCCACCCTCAATTCACAGTGGAGGACTAAGGAGATTCAGAGCACGATCCCCCAGGTACAAGAAACACCTTCCAAACGTTTTTGCTCTCCCTCCTTCCCTCCCTCCTCTTGCCAACTCCCAAGGCCTGAACCTACACACACTCATGCAAACACACAAAATCCCACTCCTTTCCACACCTGTTTTTCCAAATCAGGAGCTCACGTATAAGACATCTGGGCTCTGAGAAGAGAGAAGGTGTACAAAGTCTAAGAACTCTAAAGTGGGGGAATGCCACTACCCCTGACCGTCACACAAAGGTGACTATGAGATAGGCACCAGCTCTTCTCTCTTCTCACTGTTAACCATTTTCACTCCCTGGCCTCTGTACCTTGTCCATTAACCAAGAGCAAACATGTCAGCACACCCCCACCTGCAGCATGTGAAATAGGCTCTGTCCAACATCCCTCACCCAAGTATGGGGGTGTTGGGGGAGTGGTCCCTGAGGATCAGCAAAGGGTTAATGCAGAAGGAACGAGGATAGAAGAGTTTGGCTTGAGCTCTGATTAGGGAGGCAGAGAGAGGCTGTAGGCTGGCACAGGTTTAAAACCAACTACCATTTTTGGGTTTTTGTCTCACATGATTTTACTAGGGGCCACAGAATAGATACCCCTCAAATAGATACCCCTCTGCTGATTACACATTCTTGCTAACTGGGCTCATCCTTAAAGGAGGCCCTGCCAAGTTGGGAACAGATGAAAATAAAAGCAGTAAAGTAGCTGAGCAGGGAGTAAGAACAGCTGGTGGAAGAAGAGCTTGTGGCTCCTGGGATGAATGCCATGGAGCCATTTGTAAAGTGCTACTTTGCCATCCCCCATGGAATTATTGCTTCTCCAAAGGAGAAGCAGGGGAAGGACCAGGAACATAGAAATGGGCATGGTATTGCTTTGCTCACTGCTCAGGCTGATGGTCAAATGGAACCAGGGGTTAGCAGCACCAAAGACAACCACACAGCTCCAGAAGATTCAGAGGCACTCACTAACCCTCCCAGCCAGCTGACCCTCATGGCCCAAGGTGATGTAGGAGAGGCCCATCCCCACAACGTGTTCACATTTCTTAAATTTCACAAGCAATACTCTGGAGCACTGAGGGTCAGGCCTCAAAAAATGAGGATGGGCTAGGGGAGAGGGAGCAGGCCTGTTCTGCAGAATCAAAGAACAAGCTTGCTTTAAAAAAAAACACAAATCAAATCCTTGTTTAACAAAAGAAAATGATAACAATGTAGCTCTTATAGCTGCTGCATGACTTCTGGGGCTATACGGAGGTGATGAAGTGAGGAAGGGATGGGCTCTTTTACCAGTGAGGGCCTCTGAGCACCCATACCTAAAAGCAAACAGCAGCACCTCCTCAAAGGGGAACCAATATCCCTGACTACTTTGTTCCCCAAAAATACCATCCAGAGGGAGAGAAGCCTCCCTCAGGGGAGCACACTCTCACTTCAGTGACTGAGCTCAGAAATGTGTGTCCAGCTGGTAGCAGGGAAGTGAGTATCCTCTATAAGCAGGCCTCTGAGCATCAGTCAGGCTACCCAGCATACGAATATAATTCAGGGGATGGGAGCTGGGTTCTCCCCTTGCCCCGTCACCTTAAGTGGGATGGGGAGAAAAAAATCTAAACCACGGTGACCCCCAAAAGGAGTCTCTGCCTCAGTGGCTCCTGGAACTGGCAGGGTCCAGCTGATTTAGTTCTGACTGATCCAGAAGTTCAAAGTCATCCCCCTCAGCATCAGTGTCCAGGTCTGAACTGGGGGACCGGAGGAAACCTCTTGTTGCTCTCCGGGAAGGTGGGCCAGAAGGGCCAGGCTGGGAGGCCCCTGATAAGGCCAGCTGGATCATACCCTGGGAGACCAGACTGGCAAGGTTGCTGGTGAGGTTGGATCCTACAGGCAGAGCACCAAGCAGGAGCTCTGGCAGTGCAGCCTCTTCCCTACTGGCAGGGGGCGCCTGGGGCTCCTCGGCCCCCGGTGGGGAACGGTACATCAAACTAGGCATGCCAATGCTGGTGTCGTCCTCATCATCCAGGCCAGCAGGATCCACATTAATGGAAGGGAAGTCTGGAAGGTCTCTGGCAAAGGATTCCTCTGGATCACTGTGACCATCTAAGTCTGGGAGAATACAGGGGTGTCTAAGACATGGAAACTACCTGGCCCTCCTGTGGCCCCAGACCTACAAAATGCCCCACATAGCCAGACTGTTTCCACCCTGGATTTCTCAGGGTGAAGCAAAACCCATGGGACTGGTTTAGCTTTTCCCCCCTCCTTATGGATGGCTGTGATCTCTACTGGCCAGAACTCCCCATCTCTTCCTCTACTATGTCCCTCATGAAGCTAGAGCCCAAAGCTACTAAGAGACAGAGGGCTTCAAGAAAAGCTGCAGTTGGCCAGGCGTGGTGGTTCATGCCTGTAATCCTAGCACTCTGGGAGGCCGAGGCGGGTGGATCGCTCGAGGTCAGGAGTTCGAGACCAGCCTCAGCAAGAGTGAGACCCCGTCTCTACTAAAAGTAGAAAGAAATTATATGGACAACTAAAAAAATATGTATATATAGAAAAAATTAGCCGGGCATGGTGGCGCATGCCTGTAGTCCCAGCTACTCAGGAGGCTGAGGCAGAAGGATCGCTTAAGCCCAGGAGTTTGAGGTTGCTGTGAGCTAGGCTGATGCCACGGCACTCATTCTCGCTCTAGCCCGGGCAACAGAGCGAGACTGTGTCTCAAAAAAAAAAAAAAGAGCTGCAGTGCTATCCTGGCTGTAGCCACACCCCTCAGGCTGCTTTGCCACCTGGCCTACAGCTCAGAAAACAGGAGAGTAGGGGCTACCAGTATCCCCTCTGTTCAGGGAAGCTGAGAGGCAACATTATCAATTCAGGTCAAAGGTTCCCCTCACCTTCAGAGCCTTCTGTTAGAGGTGTTTGGCCCCTTGAAAGATTGAATGTGCCATTGTCTGTACAGGAGACCTCAGCATCCGAGTGCTCAGAGTCTGTGATGGCCAATTCCCTGGCAACAGTAGAATCATCCAGCTTAGGAAAAGAAAAGACCAACAAGCCTGAGATGATGCCATTAGGAACCAAATGCAGTCCCCATGTACAGCTTTACTAATTAGCTGTCCTTAAAGGCTACCTGAAGGCCATCAGTGTAACCAGGGATAGACAGGGACTTTAGTCAAAATCTTGGCTTTTTTTAGGCTGCTCTCCCAAAGAAAACACTCTTATTCACTCATTTCTTGAGCACAGGAAGAAAAGTAGTCTTAGGAATCAATTAGCCACTTACTTGTAAGCAAGTACTTGATTCAGAAGTAACTGTTCACAGGTGGCCAGGAGGACACACATAGTGCCCAGACTGACCTAAGGATGGACTGAGCTTTTTAAAAGATGATCACACCAGCTCCACAAGTTCTTCCATGGTAGGGTAAAAGGACACACGGAAGAGGGTGTGCTGGGCTTCAGGCTTAAATTGAGATGTAGGTACAAAGTCCCAGTATAACCCTAGCTTCTCTCCTTGTCACTGCTCTCGGGAGCAAGCGGAGTCCAGGGCTTAGAGAGGCCATGATGAGCTTGAAACCTGTTTACTGCCTAAATGTGAGCTGCCAGGTGGTTAAAAGGGAGCTAAAGAAAACTGGCCAGTGAAACAGCTCCCACACTCAAAATACCTGAGGACAGAAGGCAGCAAGCTCTTCTTCGCTGTCACTGTGGTTGTCCATGGCCCGTTCTGGATGAAGAGCTCTGCGGCGCACTGTGTGGAAAGAACAGAAAGCTGTGGATGCCTTCCCTGGGGATGCAGGGTGGAACCCCCCCCCCCCTTAGACTTCAAAGGCATAAAATCAGAACAAAAGAAAGAGTCCCTGTGAATATGGCCCTAAGCCTACATAACAATATCTGAGGGCAGAGCTGCTGAGCCTAAGTAACAAGGAGAGCTAGTAACACAAGAGAGACGATCTCTCTTCCAACATCCTTCCCTCCACATTTCCCTTAACCTCTACACATTTCTATCCCGGTCAGATGATCAACTACCAGGTTTGTCGGCCAGGTGCGGTGGCTCAGGTCTGTAATCCTAGCACTCCGGGAGGCCAAGGCGGGTGGATCGTTTGAGCTCAGGAGTTCGAGACCAGCCTGAGCAAGAGTGAGAGCCCATCTCTACTAAAAAAATAGAAAGAATTTATATGGACAACTAAAAATACATATAGAAAAAATTAGCTGGGCATAGTGGTGCACGCTTGTAGTCCCAGCTACTCGGGAGGCTGAAGCAGGAGGATTGCTTGAGCCCAGGAGTTTGAGGTTGCTGTGAGCTAGGCTGACGCCATGGCACACTACCCTGGGCAACAGAGTGAGACTCTGTCTCCAGGAAAAAAAAAAAAAAAAAAAAAAAAGCTCAAAAAATTTTGTAAAAAGAAAGAAAAAAGGTTTGTCAGTAACTGTCAAGCAAAAGGCAGACCTGATGTCAAGGTAGTAAGTGGACACTATCATAGGGAGGGCAAAAGAAGATGCCCACCTTGGTTAAAATCAGGCTTTTGAGGACCAATACTATTTAAATGGCTACCCCAGGGGTAGCTGGGCCTTGGTGACCATGTGCAGGGCTCTTTGAAGGCCAGGGTTTATGAAACACTCAACCTGACAAGACCACAGAAGAGATGGAAAAGTTTGCATTACCATCATTAATGTGTTGGATGGATCTCAGGCTAGTACACTTCTGACTCTGAGGTAGCAGTTTTTAATCACCTTTGGGAGGCAGCCTTCAGTGGTGAAGATGCCAGGCTTAGGAGCTGAAAAGTCCTGCTTTGACATTTACTACCTGTGAGCTTCAATTTCCTTAATTAGAGAGGGAGGATAATACCACTCCCTCAAGGTTACTGTAAAGATTAATTAAGACAGTAAGACAGTGCACACAGAGTAGCCAGCACAGTGCTTGGGCACATATAAAGTGCTTCACAAATAGCAGATAATAACTAGGGAGGGATATCTTCACTGTCTACCTTTTATTCACTAAGATCTTTTCTCAGATTTATTTAAAATGAGAGTCTAGGATTCCAAATGAGAAAAAACTGGCAAGCCTGCATAGTTTCCCTGGAATAGAATATCACTTTTACCTACCACCCCCCCCCCCACTTCTCCCACTTCTAATCTGTCAGACCTACAGCCCTCTCCTCTTCCCCAAACTGCCCAAGTGGAAGGAAGCCTCCCCATGCATGACACTTACATTGCCTCTCTCTCTGCTTGGACATCATGTAGCCACGGACACTGAAGTCCAGCCGCTGCAGGACTGGCTTCAGCCACACATATGCTCGATCCCACAGTCGGTGATACACAGCAAGGGGCCACATCATGACAGTGACAACTGAGAGGCAACATGGGAAACAGTGGAAAAATGGAGAAGGAGCTGCATAATACATTCCTAACTGTCCCTGTGCTATTATGTCCTTAGGGGTTAGACACGTAGTGTGGAACAGTTCTGCTTAATTCTGCTGATCATCTTCACCAGTCTCCCCACTACACGAGTGGGGCTTTGAAGTCAGCCCCACAGGGCCTAGAACATGGCTGTGTGTAGCAGAGTATGCTGGTGACAGGCTAAGGGCAGAACCAGACAGTGTGGTCACTTGCCTATGGGTGTCACTGAGCCATAAACAAGACTAAATGGTAACAATGCCTCAGAAACTACACAAAAAAATCATGTGAGCTTCTGATGTATAATGGCCACAGCCACAACTACTCGGTTACTCCAGCCCCAAGCAAGCAGAATACATGCCAATAGGAAGTAAATAAATTTATAAAAATATGCTATGGGGGTGGGGGGAAAGTGCTCCAAGATAAACAGAACCTAGTAGAACCCCTAAGAGTTATGTTTTGCTGTTATACAATACCCTGGGGCTCTAAAAATTCCCTCCTTAAATAGGGACAGGCAGTCCTTTATAGTTAATAATACAATGTATGTTAGTGGACCCTCATTAATTTCTAAAACTGGGCCGGGCATATTGCCTCACGCCTGTAATCCTAGCACTCTGGGTGGCTGAGGCGGGAGGATTGCTTGAGCTCAGGAGTTCAAGACCAGCCTGAGCAAGAGTGAGATCCCATCTCTACTAAAAATAGCTGGGTGTGGTAGCCTGTAGTCTCAGCTACTTGGGAGGTTGAGGCAGGAGGATCACTTGAGCCCAGGAGTTTGAGGTTGCTGTGAGCTAGGCTGATGCCATGGCACTCCAGCCCCAGTGACAGGGCAAGACTCTAGCTCAAAAAAAAAAAAAAATTTCTAAAACTGATTTGGTAAGAAATGGACTTTATATGTAGAGAGCCTGCTACGACTAAGAATAAAGACACTTTCATGACACCAAACAGGTCACAAAAATATGAAAAGGTCATTTCCTGGAGAATGAAATATTAAAGTCCTCCCTCTCCCTAGACCTAGAGTTAGCTAGGGTGGGAGACCTATGAGCAGGGTACAGCTCATAAGCCATACTTACGCATCAAGTAGGACAGCAGGAGCCCAGGGATGTAGCGACCCAAGACAGCCAAAAAGGTCAGTATCCCACAGCTCAGCAAGCAGAACTGGGGGAGTCAAAAAATAGTATTAAGTTTCTGCCATATGCCAGGGTACTGGGATGGGGGTGGAGGGTTATGATAGAGATGTGACTGAAAGATTCTTTATGATCTATGAGTCAAACATGGACATGTCAGAATGACAGATATAACAACTCTTGCATCCAGTGGCGGTTCTGTTTGGGGGGAAAAGGAGGATATCCCCTTCTATTCAAACTCCTTTTACATGGTTAACCCCATAGGGCTGTACCTTTCACGCCGGGAAACTGGTTTGAATAAGACTTAGCCAAAAATTCTCTCTGAAAGCCAAGTGTTGGTGGTGGGTTTTTTAAGTCAAAAAAGTAAAAAACCCAACAACCTACCACATGTTTAATATGACACAGAATGCACACAAGCAAGCTTTCTTTTCCATGTTGGGGCAAGAAAATAGCCTACTCTAAGTGACAAACGCACCAAATGAAGAGTCACCAGGTTCTTGCCTTAGTCCTAATGGTGTTCAGAAGCCCCTTCCTATATCCCTTTCTCTCTATAAACATCACAGTCTTTTCTTTCTTGAATGAGGATCTGTAGTAAAGGAGCTGTTTCAGTTTAGCATGAACTGAACTGAGCAGCCAGAGATGAAAGCGAAAAAGGGAAGTCTTACCTTGCCTGGGTTTTGCTTTTTGAAAAGCAAAAGATTCCTTATGAAAATGGTCCCACTAACCCAGACTTCAGCTACATGGTGGCAGAGCTCGGGCACGCTGAGCAACCGAGGGTGCACAAAGCCCCAGCTATGGGAGAGAGAAGGGGGAGCTGTGAAAGGAGGGTGTTAAGGATCCCCCCATCTTGCTGTTGTAGGCAGCCAATGCTTTGGGGTTTAAACAGGGGCTGGAGAGTGGCTAGTCCCAGGTGCTTTAGAGGTGAAGCATGACTTCTTCTTGGCTCACCAGGTTGAAACTTGAATTTAGGGACTAGGAGGACAAACTTGTTCTGGCAACTCCACCCTATGAGCAAGCAGCCCAATCCACGTGTGTTAACCTGCCACCAGCTCCAAGGCCCTTCATGCTTACAAACATTTTCTTCCCTATACTCAGACCACTGCAATTCCCTGTGATTGCAAACTAGGGATAAAAGTAAAGCACAGTCTGACTGATAGACACCACTGCTGCTGAGGGGGAGGCAATGGTAGATGTGCCCCTCAGAGAGAAAATAAATAAAGCAAAGCCAAAATAAACCACAGCAGAGAAAATTCCTTGGATCAAACATACAGGGTGGATGAACTGAGAAATGAAAGCAGGAGCTATAAGACACAAGAGGAATCTTTGGCTTTGGCTTGCTGATGCCAGGAACCAATGTGTTTTCTGACCAGAACTTTAAATAGCCAGAGGTCACAGAAAACACTAAATAACCTGGTACAAAAGCCAGGAGACAAATGTTAGTTGCCTCTAAGTTTTCTCACTGGGGCTGAATAATGCAGCTGATTTCTTGGCATGTCAGCTTATGGGGCACTATAATACTTCTCTTTCAGAAACTTCTGTAAAGATCAGAGGACATTGGCCACCTCAGTATATTGCTGTCTGAACTTTAGGATGTGTTAAAATGATTATTTGGAAGAGACTAGGTTCTCAGCTTACACTGTGTGTCCAGAACATGGGTTAACAACATGTAACCAGAATATTACAAGAGAATCAATCACAGCAACAAAAAGGGATTTAATTAGTGTTCCATACCTCTCATTGTCTAATGCGTCGGGTCTTGGCACTACAATATTAAAACAAACACCAGCATTAGTTGGTAGGGAAAACTAAACATGAAAATGTTAGGCTGTTGGTCTGACGGCTCAAGTTTTAATAGGTTTGGGGAAAACAAAACAATAATAGCCAATAAAAAGGAGACACCATGTTAAACTGCCACAGTTAGGGAGCTGCAGAAAAGGGAATAATTGCTTATGCCTGCTTATTTCGAGAAGTAGAGGAAGAGGGATCCAAATGGACCATTAGAGCTCCTCTAGTTACCTCAGCTGAAAGCCAAGGTGTGAAAGAAAAATGGTTCATCTCACCCCGTGAGTGTGTCTGGCCTGCTTATACACATGAATGTGTTCCAGGCTGCCAAGGCATGTTTTAGCTACTCCAACCCTAGAAATCTGCCTGTCTCTTTAAAAAGTGACCCATTATCTACCTGGATGGTGTAAAGTCTTTTGACATTCACCAGCCTTAAATTAAGATAGGCAGATGAACTACATGATTCTTTGAAGTCTCTATAAAATTGGATGAGAATTTATTTAAAAGCTGTATACTCTTCTGGGAGGCTGAGGTGGGAGGATTGCTCAAGGTCAGGAGTTCCAGACCAGCCCGAGCAAGAGCAAGACCCTGTCTCTACTAAAAATAGAAAGAAATTAGCTGGACAACTAAAAATATATAGAAAAAATTAGCCAGGCATGGTGGTGCATGCCTGTAGTCCCAGCTATTCAGGAGGCTGAGGCAGAAGGATTGCTTAAGCCCAGGAGTTTGAGGTTGCTGCAAGCTAGGCCGACACCCGGGCAACAGAGTGAGACTCTGTCTCAAAAATAAATAAATAAAAATTAAAAAAAAATAAAAAAGCTACATACTCTGGTTTGAATATCCTATCAACACATCAAAATTAACATGTCTAAAACCTACATCAATTTTCCTTGCTCTCACTCCCCAACCTAAGCCAATTCTCCTGCCTGCCTTTGCCATTATCTGCTACCTGTAATGCCACTCTCCCACTCTCCTAGCTTTAAAATCCTAAAGTCAGTTTTTATCCCTTACTCTTCTCCCATCCAACAATTTATCATTTTTTTCCTTTTTATTAATAGAAATGCTAGCCAAAGTTTATCAGTTTTTTTTTTTTTTGAGTTCTGTCTTCTCTCCAGGACAAATATATCTTCCTTTTTCACAGCTCTCCAAGTCATCCATCATTTGTTTTCATGGACACCTCTCTGACTACCTCTCACAAAGATACTTTCATGGTCACCTAACAGATCTTCTTCCTCCCCTTTTTCTCCTTCCATGTGGTCCTATAAAATGCTACCAAATTAATCTTTACTGTCATCTCAGCATATAGCTCTAATTTAAAAAATCTTCAATGACCACCTACTATCTAACTTCTAAGCCTAACTTTAAGGCTTTATAAAATCTAATCCTGACATACTTTCAGTTTTATTTCCTACTACTCCCTTGAATGAACTTTTCATTCCTGTCAAAATGATCAACTCTCTGCTCTCAGGAGATGCTTTGCAGCTTCTGGTTCCCTAGACTTAGACTAATCAAGCCACTGGACTATCTAGAAACGTACTTTTCTCTCTACCTGTCCAAATCTTTTGCTTTGTTCAAGGTTTGAGCTAGGACCAAAATACATGACAAATATACCAATCACATACTGCACCGTGACATTCTGGTACTGTTCTATAACTATCATTTAATTTTTCATATGTTTATGTATGTATAATTTTGGGGGGAAAAAACATACCTTATAGTATTTTCTATAAGCCATAATGCTTAGCTTAGTATTTTGCAAATAAACACTTCAAAAGAAATTCTTTGCCTGTAATCCCAGCACTTTGGGAGGCTGAGACAAGAGGATCACTTGAGGCCAGGAGTTCACGACCAACCTAAGCAACACAACAAGACCCTGTTTCTTGAGGAAAAAAAAAATTTCTGAGAGGTTAACTGATACTGCCTCAACAAAGATATAGTATCTAATGAGGAGAATTATTTTGTAAAAAATTTGAGGACCACTTATTCCTCAGGCCATCATGTTGGCAAGAATATCTCAGGTGCTAGATACAGACTTGTTGAGCTTAGTAACAACAGGAAAGGAGAAACCAGCTCTAAGTAACCACAGAGGGGGCACAAGCCCTTCAAGTGTCTTCTAAAGCAAATGATTCACACTTCAAAAGATAGTCCCCAGCTCCATATACCTCCTCATAAATCCCCAAAACTAGAGGTAGAAATGACACGAAAAGCCATTTCCAGTTTCAACTGTTCTAAATGGTATCAAACTCACCTTTCATTTCAGGCCAGATTTTGTTCTTCCATTGATCAATACACACAATGATCATCAAGCCAAATGCAAGTAAAAACACAAGACGAAGGGATGTCAGCGCAAAGAACCTATAGAGAGGGGAAAAAAAAAAAACAGAAGATCATTATCCAATTAAGCTAATTTCAGAAAAGACCATATATACACTACAGGCTTTATGGTAAACAGACTTGAGTTCTAGTTTTTTTTGTTGTTGTTTGTTCTAACTAGTATATAACTAACGATATACCGTGTGGATTTTCTGGACTTGTTATTCTACCAACTGCGCAGAGATAATAATTTGCTCTGTAATGGCAGAGAACTAATTCAAATAACCTCTTACAGCCCTTTTCAACTTTAACTCTTATTTTCAGGGAGAAATTCATCCTTGATAACAACCTGTTATGATGAAAGCAAGTGTCTTTCTACCAAATTAGACCCTAGTGTAGGGCAACAAACTGATAGAAATACATTAAAAAACATTTAATTCAATTATATATCCTCTTACAGATGAAGGAACTGACACCAAAAAAGTAAATGACTTCATTAAGGTCACATAGAAAGGTGACACAAAAGCTAGATCTAAAACCTAACTCTGGGCCAAGTGTGGTGGATCATGCCTGTAATCCTAGCACTTTGGGAGGCTGAGGCGAGAGGAATCACTTGAGGCCAGAAGTCGGAGACCCCTGTCTCTACAAAATTAGAAAAAGACATTTGGTTGTTTATTTGTTTTTAGAGATAGGATCTTACTCTGTCACTCAGGCTGGGGATGTAGTGGCCCCAACACAGCTCACTGTAACCTCGAATTACTGGGCTCAAGCAATCTTCCTGCCTCAGCCTCCCAAGCTGGGGCTACAGGCACATGCCACAACGTCAAGCTAATTTTTAAACTTTTTTGTAGAGATGGGTCCACCTTCAGCAAAAAGCCATTTGAACATTCAGGGAACTCTAACACTGACAGTACATCTAATGATATTAAAGAACTATGAATTTTTTAGGTGGGATGTTAGTTATGTTATGTGCAAGGGTAGTTATGTTTTTAAAGAATCACTATCTTGTAGAGATAAATACTAAAATATTCATGAATGAAGTGATATGACAGCTGCGATGTGCTTTAAAATAATAGTTCAGCAAGAAAAAGTGTATGAAAATAGATGAAACAAGATTAACCATGGGTTGATAACTGCTGAAAGCTAGGTGATAAGTATATGGATTCTTAATACTATTCTCTCTACCTCTGCATATGTTTAAAATATTTCACAATAAAATGTTAAAATAAGAAAACCAAAAAGTCTAGTTCTTATGACTCTATTATACCACCCTAAAACCTCTAAGATGGTACCTTGCAGATTATCTGTATTCCAGTGCTGGCCCACAAGTTGATTTTACCAATTTGTAGGAATTCAGTACAGAAATTGAAAGTAAGCACTTAGAAATTTGTATTGAATTTTATCAAGTCAATTTGAATCTAATAATATATTTAGGCTGGTCTGAGTGCAGTGGTGTTTATAACTAATTGATAACAAGCGATTTTTTTTTTTTCAGACAGAGTCTTACTCTGTTGCCCAGGCTGGAGTGCCATGGCATCAGCCTAGCTCACACAGCAAACTCAAACTCCTGGGCTCAAGCGATCCTCCTGCCTCAGGCTCCCGAGTAGCTGGGACTACAGGCATGTACCACCATGCCCGGCTAATTTTTTTTGTGTGTGTGTATGTATGTATATATATATATATATATATGTTTAGTTGGCCAGATAATTTCTTTCTATTTTTAGCAGAGAAAGGGTCTCACTCTTGCTCAGGCTGGTCTCGAACTCCTGAGCTCAAGCGATTCTCCCACCTCGGGCTCCCAGAGTGCTAGGATTACAGGCGTGAGCCACCGAACCCAGCCCTATAGATTCTTTTGTTCCTTCTCCACTCCTTCTGCTTCACTTGACCAGCCTAAAAAAATACATATACTTAGACTTGTATTTCCTACATTTTAAAATTTAATTTTCTAGTAACTCATTTATGTTGTATTTTACAAAATTATTGATTTGCAATAGATTGGTGGAAAAAATACCACTAGTCCTTCACCACAGATGGTTTGAGAAATGCTGTTCTAAGATATAGAGGGAAGCCAAATGCATCACCAGAGAGGTGGTACAAGTACAGCAGGGCAGTAAAACAGAGCTTTTAAAGTTAGACTGGGGCTAGGCACAGTGGCTCATGCCTGTAATCCCAGCACTTTGTGAGGCCAAGGCAGGAGGATAGCTTAAGGTCAGGAATTCGAAACCAGCCTCGCAACATAACCTGAAGTTATGTTACAGTGAGCTATCATTGTGCCACTACACTACAGCCTGGATGACAGAATGAGACTCTGTCTCTAAAAAAAAAAAAAAAGAGACACAAACACACACACACACACACACACACACACACACACACACACACACGGCAGATGGCATTTTGCTCTGTTGCCCAGGCTGGAGTGCAGTGACCTGATCATAGCCTTCAACTCTTAGGTCAAGTGATTCTCCTGCCTTAGCCTTCCAAGTAGTTGGGACTACAGGCCTGCACTGCCACACCTGGCTTGGCAGAGGAACTTTAAATTTTGTCTCTAGACATTTCTGTACCTTTTAAAACATATACTCATGTTAGTTGTATAATTTTTTAAAATAAGAATTTAAAAACTATACAACGAATGAGGGATGGAAGGAAACAAGGAGAATTTAGAAATACAGTCACCATTGACAACCCTATTCCAATTTTTCCACCCCACCACTTAAAGGATACTGTAATTACACATAAGATTAAAGAATGAAAGCAGCTTAACAGAAGTAAGCCTCTAGAGCTGCCTCGGGCCATTAATCTTCTCTCCAAAGCCAGGGCATCCTCCCAACAAACAAGCAAATTTAACAAGCCCAAGGATAAGGGATCTAGAGTTTCTTGCTCCCCCATCCCAGCAGCAGCATGTAACACCACTGTTTTCTTCAGAGTACTTGAAAGGGCTCTCTAGGGAGGCAATCCAGACTGTCTGCAATTTCCCCTTCCCAGAGCGTGATTACTAACACAAATAGAAACTGGGAAGGGATATTAAGCTCTCCTAAAAAGGTTGGTTTTGCAAAGATGGTGGCAATAAAAATACTATTTCTCCACGACCTGAACTATTTTAGTAACTTGTTATAGCCCCATTTTCATATGTTTAAACTCAATTCAACAAACATTTATTGAGTGTCTATTATATGCCAAGTCCTTGTGGAAAGAAGCCCAGTTACAAAAAGTGTAAGACATGAACCTTATTCTCAAGTGTATTTGTGTGTGTGTGTGTGTGTGTGTGTGTATGATAAAACATAACAAAGTAATAATAACAAAGAGGAGGATATCTAAGCTGGGATTTGAAAGATAAATGGTAAGAAAACAGGGCAAAAAGGAGTAGGGAAAGAAGACAGGACATTCGGACAGGGAGAACAGCAAGCTAGCAAGATATTTAAGGAATTACAAGTAGTTTGATAGAACTAAAATATAAAAAACAGAGAGAGGGGATCAATGTGGGAAGAGAGGCATGAGTCAGATCATGAAGGCCTTTTATGATAAAGGGTATTGGGGTTTTATCCTGAAGATGAAGGTAAGCCAATACAGAGTTTTATAAAGGGAGTATTTTCTGGGTCATGAAGGCTAAAATACTGAGCATCTTCCTGAACAAGATTAATCCTGGGCGGGGCACAGTGGCTCACACATGTAATCCTATCACTCTGGGAGGCCGAGGTGGGTGGATCGCTTGAGGTCAGGAGTTCGAGACCAGCCTGAGCAAGAGTGAGACCCCATTTCTACTAAAAATAGAAATAAATTATCTGGCCAACTAAAATATGTATATATACAAAAAATTAGCTGGGCATGGTGGCACATGCCTGTAGTCCCAGCTACTGGGGAGGCTGAGGCAGTAGGATCACTTAAGCCCAGGAGTTTGAGGTTGCTGTGAGCTAGTCTGACACCACGGCACTCACTCTAGCCTGGGCAACAAAGCGAGACTCTGTCTCAAAAAAAAAAAAAAAAAATATTAATCCTGGTCCATAAATCAATTTTAGGCCTAGATGTATCCTTTCCTTTAACAAGCCACTGCAGGAACTTTAGAGCAAGAAGAGTTTTTCTGTATGATATAAACTAACATTTCTTGGGAAAATAGCTTCTTCCAAATACATGAAAAACTTAATAGAAAGATTACTGCAAAGAACTAGAGTTGACCCCTCCAAGGTAACTAACTAGGCAATGATTATTAAGGTTCCCTAGGGGTCTATCAGATACAAAATACTATGGATAAGTGTGTGCTCCTCCTTTCCTTCCAGCTCTCAATACAAAATTCCTAAATAAAAAGGGAATATCAACCCTAGATTGATGCGTTTTATGCAGAATGAGGTCACATCATGCTTGTCATTTTATAGATGTAACCTGGAAGTCCACCAGTAAAATAAATTCAGCAACTATGTGCAAGGAGGATAAGATATAACTGAAGATAAAGTACTTTTGAGACTGGTATAGGTAAGGGATGGAAGAAAAATAAGGGAGGCTTCCTCTGGGTTAGTTTAGTCCTGCAATGTCTACTTATGCAGGCCAAAAAATTCACAAGCAGATGTAACAGTACAGAAGTTTGATAAGGCAACATGCAAAATATTTTTCATCAACTATGATCAGAATGAGAAATTTCCAACGTAGCAGAAACAACTGCAAATATAGTCAAATCTGTATACTCACATGTGAATTATTCAATTTGAGGACTGCCACAGCACATTATTTCTTCTACTCACTACAGGCTCACGATCTATTTTTTTCTTTCTTTCTTTCTTTTTTTGAGACAGGGTCTCACTCTGTTGCCCAAGCTAGAGTGCAGTGGTGTCATCATAGCTCACTGCAACCTCAAACTCCTGGGCTCCAGTGCTCCTTCTGCCTCAGCCTCTCCAGTAGCTCGGACTACAGGCACATACCACACACCCAGCTGATTTTTCTATTTTTTGTTGAGACAAGGCCTAACTATGTTGTCAAAACTGGTCTTGAACTCCTCAAGAGATCCTCCCACCTTGGCCTCCCAAAGCTCTAGGATTACAGGCATAAACTGCTGTGCCCGGCCCTATTTTTTAATTATATATTTTTTTCTTATTTCCAAACGCAAGCATGTGTATTGGAGAAAGTTTAGAAAATATAAATAATTACAGAAAATTAAAGTGAAATTAGTACATCACTATCTAGGAAACAGTCTTACCAAAAGA
Source organism: Lemur catta (assembly GCF_020740605.2). Lineage (NCBI taxonomy): Eukaryota > Metazoa > Chordata > Mammalia > Primates > Lemuridae > Lemur > Lemur catta. The sequence goes on from NC_059142.1 coordinate 39,729,628, forward strand.
AAAAAATTTTTGTGAACTTGAATCTGATCAAGCCTCTAGATCCAACTACCAATTTACAGGAAATATAGAGCACAGAGGGCTATGTTAAGCCACAGGGAGCAGTCAGCAAAATCCAATCTGTAGGATACTTTACAAGACAAAAGGGTTCCTTTAACAAAACAGAGTTATCAGTCACAATATATGGACTTCATCTGGATCCTAACCCAGTCTTAAAAAAAAGTATCATTTATGATAACCTTTATAAGAAAATCAGATACCTGAACACTGACTGTAATCATTAATTTTTTACATGTGATAATGGCAGTAGTATTTTTTTTTAAAGTCTATTTTTCAGAAACACATAGTGAAATACCTAAAGATTAAATGATATGACATCCAGGCTTTGTCAAAATACTGAGGAGGAGGTAAAAAGAACTAATGTACAGAAGATACGAAACTGACCATGAATTTACAAAATGTAAAGCTGAGTACATGGCGGTATATATTATTCTATCTGCTTATGTGTACATTTTAAATTTTCCATAATGAAGTTTTTTAAAATGATCCATCATCAACATACATACTCTAAATTGTGAAGAGAGGTTATTCTCTCCACTTAAAAAAATTTGCATATACAAACACTATGGAATTACATGGCATATCTAGTCTTTTCACTTGGTAATACATAGACATGATTTCCCATATCACCAGAAAAGCATCAAAAACCTTTTAAATGATTGCATCATACATATATACCATTAGTCTTTTAAACCATTCCCTAAACTCAGATGTTTCCAATTTTGATGTAATCAAGAAAAACTGAACTATAAATCCATCACTGAGCATAAATCTTTGTCCTTATCTGTGATTAACTACCCATTGGAATTATTGGGTCAAAAAACACTTTTTGTATAATAGCTTTATTCAGATATGGTGTGCATACCATAAAATTCACCTTTTTAAATGATCTAATTCAATGGTTTTTAGTATATTCACTAGTTGTGCAATTATCACCATTTTCTAATTTTAGAAAATTTCCATTATCCCAAAAGAAACCATACCCATCAGCAATCACTTCCCCATGTCTCCCAGCCCTGGAAAAGGTATTAACTTTTTAAATAGCTTAATATTCATTGCCAAACTACTTTCCAGAAAGGCTGTCCAATTTATGTTCCTATCAGCCATATGCTCATTTTTCCATATTTTCCCCAGAATTATCATTTTTCCAAACTTAAGTAGAAATTAACAACTCATTGCCATTTATGTATATTTGGACATTTTCATTACTAGTGAGAGTGAAATTTTATATATCCATTGATTTTTTTTTTCCCTTTTGTAAACTGTCCCTCTGCTTTGTCAGGGACTAAAATCCAATTAAATTATCAGTATAAATAAAATATCTCAGGCCAAATGAGGTGGCTCACACCTGTAATCCCAGTACTTTGGGAGGCCGAGGCAGGAAGACGGCTTGAGGCCAGGAGTTTGAGACCAGCCTGGACAACATAATAAGAACCCATCTCTACAAAAAATTTAAAACTAAACAAAAAACTAAAATATCCCTTGGAATAGCAATCTTGTGTCCAGAAAGATCATAAGAAATTCCAGAACCAAACATAATCTTTTTGAGGTTAACTATACCATGGATCCTTATTATTAGTACAGGAAAATTAAAGTTTACTAAAATCACAAATAATGACCACACATCCATTGTCAATCAAAGAAGATACTATTTCTAGGCTCCTTTGTTATTATAGAGTAAGCATGTCTCAGTGGCACTTCAGAACAAAGCATCCCATCCTACAGGGACTGAAAGCCCATTACTGCACTTGCGGCTGTCTAGTTAATGAGCACAAGTCACTGGTAAATTTAAAGGAAAAAATTAACTAAACCTGTATTACGTAGTGACAGTTGTTCCTTGCACAAAAACAGAAATGAAACCAACTAGCTGCTAATAGTAATGGAGAGAAAGCACCCAAGCTTACAATTAGGGCAGATAAAAACTGAAAGCAAAGAGAGGCAAACAGTAAACCAAGGCATTGTTGGGTGTCTTCTTGGCTACCAAAGGCAACAAGAACACTCCAAAGACCATTATCAGAAGCATTTGCTCAGTCTAGGTGCAGTGGCTCATGCCACAATACCAGTACTTTAGGAGGCTGAGGCAGGAGGAGTTCGATGTTGCAACGAGCTATGATTGCACCACTGCATTCTAGCCTGGGCAAGAGAGCTAGACACAGTCTCTTAAAAAAAAAAGAGGCTGAGTGCAGTGGCTCATATCTGTAATCCCAGCATTTGGGGAGGCTGAGGCAAGATCATTTCAGGCCAGGAGTTGGAGACCAGCCTGAACAACAAGGCAAGACCTCTAAAAAAAGAAAAAAAAAAGCCAGGTGTAGTGGTGCACACGTGTAGTCCAAGCTACTAGGGAAGCTGAGGCAGGAAGACTGCTTGAGCCCAGGAGTTTGAGGCTGCAGTGAGCTCTGATGACGCCACTGCATTCTAGCTCAGGTCTCAAAAAAAAAAAAAAAAAAAACCATTTGCTCAATTCATCTGAAATTTGATATGCAGATTTTTTCCCCCACAGAACAAATGTCTCTACTTAAATGAGCCCTCCCTTCCATTTCCTCTTCCTCATTATTGTTTTTGACTCAAATTCTAACATTTTAAATCAGAATGGCTTTATAGCCTTAATTACTTCTCAGGTCATTTTTTCATCTTAGGGGGTTTTAGGGGGAAGGGAAACATATTTTTTTCTCATTTGTGAAAACAACAGATTCCATAGTAACCTCCAGAAGTATACTATGGTTAACTCAGATTAGTGACTATAAAAGCAAATCCCAACAGGGAATCACTTTGTGAGTTGCTCTAAATCAATATTCCTAATTCAAAGACCACCTAGAAATCACGGAATGTTAAAAACTGTAATGAAGTTCAGCAGTCATCCAGCCCTCCTTGAACCACGTGCTCTTCATGGAGTGGGGGGAGGGAGCTTGGAGTTCACACACATTTCCAGTGCTCATTTACCCTCCCCTGTCTCTAAGTATGAGTCAAACCAAAAAGTTACTCGAACCTGTTCTTTTCTGATCCTGTCAGGATACATGTTTGCTGACTCTCACATTCTTCCCCAATTCACTCATTTACAGATGAGGTTGAGGCTAATGAAAATACAAGCTACTGGAAGGGAAGACTTGACATTTCCATTATTATCCTAGAGATAAAAACAGATCAGTGACCAGAAGTAATCTAGACTGGAAGATCTCTGATATGGCCATCATAATTTCTCTGGAACCTGAAAAAAAAAAAGTGAAAATCTTGAAATACTACAGTGACAAGGTATCTACAGCTATCTCTATCTTTTATGTTTTTTGTTTTTTTAAGATATAGGAGGGAACATTCACAGGTACAGAAAAACCATGACTGAGAACACAGAATACTAGAAGTGAGCGCTATCTACCTCAATTCTGATGATTTTTTTTTTTTGGTACTCTAATCTTCTAATACCTCAAAATGCATAAAAACCTAAGTTCATAATTTGCCATTATTCAAAATAAATCATGAAAGAAAAACTAAGTATTTCAGATTTGAATTTTCTAACTTGAGCTAATGATCCTCCTCCTTTTCCTAAACATTTAAAATATTTGTTACACCTCATAGGATTAACAAAAAAAGTAAAATGTTTGAGAAAGAAACATTCTTAAGTGAAATGTCAACACTCATACTCAATATGACACCGCTGGAATATGAAGTCCAACTTTCATTATAAATCTCTGATTACCTTCCAAGGAAGCTCATTTCCCCCAAACAATTCTGTGAACTCCAATGCCCTAGTCTCTGGGGCTTTAACACTACCTGTGCCCTGTATGTAGGCATGAGTCTTCTACATAAATGGCATACTCAACTGTTCTTTCAGTCTCAAGAGTCACACCCTCATTTTGCTATGTATCTCTCCCTCACCTTCTTAGAGTGTGATGGGAAAGTAACATGAGTAACTGAGCTCTGGATACACAGCAGGCAAGCTACCAGGAAATACCAGAGGTAAAGACCAATCACAACAGTGCTTTAAGAGACCCAGAGTACAAAAGAGAGTTCTGAGTGAGATTCTAAACATAGCATATCAATAAACTTAAGTAAACACTGTTAGGGGCCAGCACATTAAAGCTTATGTGCAAACCTCAACCCCAAATTCTGCTTCAGAAATCTCTTTCAGACAAGGAGCATATGAAAAGTCCCCTCCTCAAAAATAACAACATACATGCTATTAATTCATTTATGTTGATAAACCTTTGGTTTAAAATTCATTTAAACCCTGATAAAGTTTTCTTCATCAGCCAGTCATAGTTTGATACAAACTGGCTTCTTGAGAACCAACCTTCTTCCTAGGGGTACCAAACCCACGTGGGAAATAAAGTTTTGACTGGATAAATGCTCCTGAATGAGGTGCCATAGTTAAGGGTTTCTGACACAGAGCAATGGGAGGGAGGTTGGTACCTGAGGGTCAAGGAATAAGCACTACCAAAAATAAGTGAAGAATGTAGCAGGAAAAGTTTATCATCAAGTTTGCTAAAGACTCTGGAAGCAACAAATGCCAGAGACTGCTATGACACCTCTGACCTGGGTCTCCTTCAAACAGGGAGAGAGTTGAACACTGCCTTCAGGTCAACGAACTTGGAATTATTTGTTCTGCTCCAGCTCACTGAAAATCTTCTTTCAGACAAAGGATAAGGTTTTGATTTTAAAACCAAAAATTTTAAGAGGAAAGCTACTTTAGCAAAAACACTTTAAAAAAAAAAAAAAAGAAAACACATACTTTGTTGTTTCAGTCTTATTCCATTCACCTGCAGAAGCCCCACCCTACAGGGGTCAGTTGCCTTGGAACTTCCTGAGTTATGAACAAATCCAAACTAAGCTTGGTAGATCCTATGAAGCTAAGTCCACTTTAGGTGACGACAACTGAGAGGAGCAGCATTTCCATTTTCACAGAGCATGACATATACAGATACTTAACGCATATTTACAGTGCCACTTTCCCAGCTCAGGAAAACTCACACACACTGTTAGACATCCTCAATTTCCTTGCCTACAAACCGTGGCTAAATATGCCTAATTGCTTGGAAGAGGGAGGAGTTGCAATCATAAGAGGCTTTGGAACCGGTGAAATCTCACAATCACTATTTCCTAACTGTTCCTTAACAGCTTATATTTTCTTTCAAGTTGCAGCTTTGGAGGCTCACACTGACGCTCAGACTTCACAAACTTCCTTCCTCGATTATCTAACGTGTGAATTCACGCTAAAGGCTCAAGCTTGTTTTCTTATCACACCTACGGATACCTTTCCATGACCTCACACCTCTACTCCAAAAATAACTACTAACATCTCCGGAGACAGTCTCCAAACCACACTTGACAGATAAAAGAAGAGGGGTGATGGCCTTAAAGGGACATCGCTTTCCCGGGCTAAAAAGAGGCGCCCTCGCTCACTACGAGTGGCTCAAGAAGTTACCAGAAGCTCCTGACAGGGGTTAAGGGGCGGGGGTGCGGGCGCAGGTAAAGCAGGGAAGACAAGTGGAAAGCACTGGCAAGAACTGAGGTGCCAAAGCCTGGAGGCGGGATGCAGTGGAAGGAGGTAAAGCAAAAATAGGCAGGTACAGAAGGAGCCAGTGCAGCGAAGAAAACAGAGCAGGCGAGAGGTACAGCCCTAGAGAAACCTGACGAATTCGCGCCTCAGAGGGTTTTCAAAAGTCCAGTTCTCTCACCAGAAAGCCGCGTTCAGCCCCAGGCACCACAGGGCGCTTCTGGCTGGCCGCTCCCACACCAGGGCTGCCTGCACCCGGCTCAGCAGAGGCTCGTAAGGCCCCAGCACCTCCACCAGGGCCCGCCGTGCCGCCTCAACGTGCTGGTCCCGCTCGCAGGAGCCTGACGTAGTGCGGCAGCCCCTGAAAGTCGACCCCAAAGCTGGGCCTGGGGCCGCGGCCACCCCCTTAACCTCCGCCATCTCCCGCCGGCAGCCACAACATCCGGGGCCGTGGCCCGACAGTCACAATAACAGCAACTGCGCAGGTGCGGGATTCGGCGTGGGAGGCCGCTTCTCACCACAACGCGCTTGCGCACGGGCTCAAGCTCGTGTCCACCCAGAAGAGGGGAGGACGCTGCGTCAAAGTACGTCCCCTGCGCCGGGGCGCTGAGCCCAATCCGGAGCCGCGCACGCGCAGTCTGCGTGACTGAAGCCGAATGAATAAGGACGTGCCATCGTCAGAACTCAGCTCTCATTGGAGCGGAGAAAGTTGGTGGGTGGGGCAGGTTGTTTGGCGCTTGCGTCTTTCGGCGAGCGAGCAAGCGAGCAGCGGAGTTGCTGGCGGGAGTGGGTGCAACGCCGGTACCTGAAGAGCGATGCCGAGAGAAATCATCACCCTACAGTTGGGCCAGTGCGGCAATCAGAGTGAGCGAACCTCCGGCCCCTCCACTAGCCAGGTTCCTTAGATGCAATGGGATCTCGCTGTGGGATCCTGGACTCCGTCTGTCCTTCCCAGAGTCGTGGTTCTTGGAAAGGCGGGACGTCTGTGACCCAGTGTCCAGTTGCCCAGCCCCGAGGGGCCCTCTCTGCCCAGTCGCTGGCGTACAGCCCTTCCTCAGACATGGGCGAGTCTAACGGCTTGACTTTTTATCCTTGGACCCAGGCGCTCCTAATTGGCACCTACCCAGACTCTTATATCCTCTTTCTCCCCCGTCCCTCCCCCAGTTGGGTTCGAGTTCTGGAAACAACTGTGCGCCGAGCATGGTATCAGCCCCGAGGGCATCGTGGAGGAGTTCGCCACCGAGGGCACTGACCGCAAGGACGTCTTTTTCTACCAGGTGCCCCCAGCGACTTGGCCATGGCAGCCAGGGGCCCAGGAGCCTGAAGGGAAGGGAGTGGCCTGGTACTGGGAAACCCGCTGGGCAGAGGGGCCAGGCGGCTCATTTGAGGAGGGAGGGCCAGAAGGAGCCAGAGTTGGGAGGACTTAGGACTTGGCCTGCCTAGCTGATTGGGCCCCCTCCTGGACTTCCCTTGACAGGCAGACGATGAGCACTACATCCCCCGGGCTGTGCTGCTGGACCTGGAGCCCCGGGTGATCCACTCCATCCTCAACTCCCCCTATGCCAAGCTCTACAATCCAGAGAACATCTACCTGTCAGAGCACGGAGGAGGAGCTGGCAACAACTGGGCCAGCGGCTTCTCCCAGGTTATTTGCTAGTCCCTGGCGGGGCTCACAACACCCCATGTGAGGACAGGCCCTATAACTTCCCAGAGAGAAGTGAAACGAGATCAGGGATGTATGAGTGCTGGAGGGAGAGAGACATGGCTGCAGGGAGTTAACTATATTAATTAATTAATATGTAATATATTAAGAGCCTACACCAGCTAATGCTGTGTGCCAGGCCATTCTGCCTGCGTTACATATATTAACTTACTTAAACCTCCCAACAACCCTAGAGGTAGGTACTGCAATCCACAGTCTCTCATCTGCTTTTCCAGAATCCCAAAAGCTCTGAAACCAAAAGATGTTTCATAACTTGTTTAGCAGCACAACCAAATCTCAATGCAGACAGGCTATTTTATAGCTTCTATCGAACTATTGATACCTTTTATTAGAGAAATATTAATGTATTTAATTAATGTACCTCAGACCCCCAGTGGGATATTATTTAATATACATTATATGTGCCATATTACCTTTCTAAAATCTGAAATGTTTTAAATTCTAAAACATAACTGGCCCCAAGGATGTTAGATAAGGGTCTGTGGATCTATATTACCACCTTCATTGTACAGATGAGGAAACTGAGGCACAGAGAGATGAAGTAATCTACCCAGAGTCCCTCAGCTAAATAGAACTAGGGCTAATTTATGAACCCAGCTAGTCTGGGTATAGAGTGCTTCCTTGTAACCACTGTGCTGTACTGCCTGTCAGTGCAGATAAAAGAGGCAGCTATGCTCCAAACAAGGACTTTCAGGTACTATGAGGAGAATCGAGGATGGCTACTCTGAGGTCAGAGTCCTTGTTCCATGGTCCTGTCCCACTCTGACCCTCCCCATGTCTGTACAGGGAGAGAAGATCCATGAGGACATTTTTGACATCATAGACCGGGAGGCAGATGGTAGTGACAGTCTAGAGGTGAGTGACCCAGGAATGTGGGTAGAAGCCAACATAGGGAAGGTTTGGCAACACCTTTTAGAAGCCACCTATTAGGTAAAAGACTCACCCATGTACCCTTTGCACTGGACAGAAGCCACTGGGCCTTGCTGGAGACAAGGCAGTCTCCTAAGCTATGTGAGTCAGGGGACTGGAGGGGGAGGAAGGGCTCAGGAAAATGGGATAGGTACTGTTTGAAATCCTGCAACTAGATACCTGGACACTGACTGTCCCTTCCCCATGCAGGGCTTCGTGCTGTGTCACTCAATTGCTGGGGGGACAGGCTCTGGCCTGGGATCCTACCTCTTGGAACGGCTGAATGACAGGTAATTTTGTGTTCGGGAGACTAAAAGGAGACACAGCCTCCAACTTGGTTTTCTAAGTGACCGGGAGGCCCTATTGATATACCTCCCTATTTACTGGAGCAGGAAAGATACCTTCTATTCCTATATGGATATATCCTATAGTGAGGGATCCTGTAGTGAGGAAAGTGAAGTTATGACAGAACCCGATCACACTTTCAGTGGTGGGAACTGGAGCCTAGAATCTAGGCCCTGGATGAAGGTCCAGGGCATGTGGCCAGGTTTGGAGTTGGAATCACAGATCCTAAGATGTCTTTCTCCTTTGCCTTTAGGGTTACGGACTTCTAAAAATCAGGTCTCCCTTCTCTACTGATCTTTTGACCCCACCCCAATTACCCCATCCAGAGTTAGCTATTTCCAGACAGTTGTAGGGGAGCCCCATGTTCACCAAGCCTCCAGCCCTGATCCTGTTCTCCCAATGCCACCAGGTACCCCAAGAAGCTGGTGCAGACGTATTCAGTGTTTCCCAACCAGGACGAGATGAGCGACGTGGTGGTCCAGCCCTACAACTCTCTCCTCACACTCAAGAGGCTGACCCAGAATGCAGACTGTGTGGTGAGTCCTGGATTCTACTTTTCCCCACTCTGCCACAACCCCCGCTATTTAATGATTTTTGTGCCTTTAAAGAGTCCATTTTGAGCCCTTCTGAGCCCTAGGCCTGTGCAAAGATGGGTCTTTTTGGTGGGGCTTTCTGGCCATGAGGCTCAAGGGAGATTAAGCTTCAGAGTCTAGGGTCAAGCAGAGCTCCTATTTTTACTGTCCCTGTAAATCTGCCACCGTCTTCTGTCCCCCCAGGTGGTGCTGGACAACACGGCCCTGAACCGGATCGCCACAGACCGCCTACACATCCAGAACCCGTCCTTCTCCCAGATCAACCAGCTGGTGAGCCCCCACTCCTGGGCTCCTTTGGACTGGAAGGAAGCCCTCCTTGCTGGAGGACAATCTGGGGAAGGGAGGTCTGCCCAGGCCGAGGCCCATGACATGGCACCCCTGTCCCCAGGTGTCCACCATCATGTCGGCCAGCACCACCACCCTGCGCTACCCCGGCTACATGAACAATGACCTCATCGGCCTCATCGCCTCGCTCATCCCCACCCCACGGCTCCACTTCCTCATGACCGGCTACACCCCCCTCACCACAGACCAGTCAGTAAGAGCAGCCCTCAGTGTCCCAGGCCAGGCTGGCCCTGGGCCCAGCAGGCCCTGGCCCCGCCTTTCTCTGCTCCCTGCTGCCCCAGGAGCTGCCCTCTGTGGCCCCCAGAGGCTCAGGCACTGGCACAGAGCAGGCCACTTCCTTGCTGACTTGCTGTCCATCTTCCCTCTGCCTTTGGCTCTTGCCACAGACACCATTCTACCCCGGGTCTGATGGGGGACGTGTTGACTTCTCTGTCCATGTACCTCTGGACTCTGTCCTGAGTGCTAGTCTGGTCCCTGTGACCCACCCTCCCATCAGGTGGCCAGCGTGAGGAAGACCACGGTCCTGGATGTGATGAGGCGGCTGCTGCAGCCCAAGAATGTGATGGTGTCCACAGGCCGGGACCGCCAGACCAACCACTGCTACATCGCCATCCTCAACATCATCCAGGGAGAGGTGGACCCCACCCAGGTAGGCGAGGCCCCTTTGTTCTACCCCCAGGACCAACAGGGGTAGAGGAGAGGCTACCTCCACTGCCCCTGTGCCCACCCCAGGTCCACAAGAGCCTGCAGAGGATCCGGGAACGGAAGTTGGCCAACTTCATCCCCTGGGGCCCAGCCAGCATCCAGGTGGCCCTGTCGAGGAAGTCTCCCTACCTGCCCTCAGCCCACCGGGTCAGTGGGCTCATGATGGCCAACCACACTAGCATCTCCTCGGTGAGTGTCACACTTTGCACCTTCTTTCCTGAATCATTTTCCTGCTTATGCCTCCCCTCTCTGCATCCCTGCTGCCCCTGCTTCTGGCTTTTTTTGCTATAGGTATAGCCAGCCTTGGTTCCCTGGCTTTCTGGGCCATATTGTTACTTGAAGTTCTTTGTGACCCCTCCTTTCTGCACACCCCAAGCTCTTTGAGAGGACCTGTCGCCAGTATGACAAGTTGCGGAAGCGGGAGGCCTTCCTGGAGCAGTTCCGCAAGGAAGACATGTTCAAGGACAACTTTGACGAGATGGACACTTCCAGAGAGATTGTGCAGCAGCTCATCGATGAGTACCATGCAGCAACACGGCCGGACTACATCTCCTGGGGCACCCAGGAGCAGTGAGTCCCCCAGGACAGGGACCCTCATCTGCCTTACTGGTTGGCCCAGGCCCTGCCTGGCTGACCGTCCCCTCAGACCACAGATCAGGGACCTCACTCATCTCCTTCTCACATACGCGTGCACACACACACACATACACACACACACATGCACATGCACTCTCTATTGGCCTGGGTACACATTTACTTCTCTTATGAGACTATTTATCTTTAATAAAGAACTGGATATAAATCAAATCACTGGTCTCTTTGAAGCCTTTGGGAACTGGGGAAGGGGGGGATGCCTGTTCTTTCTCCATTACTCTGACAGGGTCCTCCCCCACTTCCAGCATCTTCAGTTCTGAGCAAACAGCCTCCCCTAGCTTTTCCTTCTGCCTGGTTTTGGAGAACACAGATGGGGTTTGACCCACCTGGAATTCCTTTGCAGGGTAAAAAGGCCAACAGATGTTACTTTGTTCTCTCCGTCTGACCCTCTCTGAGTTCCAGATCCCTCCCACCCTTCTATCAAGAGAACATTCCACCAGTTTCACATTCCCACTTCAGAGTGTCCTGTTGATCATCACAACCACAAGCCTGAGGCCAGCACTCCTACCACTAGGCCATGGGCAAGCAGTGGAGTCACAAAGCTTCTTGCAAGCAGGGCGGTGCTGGGGAGCCCCAGGAGAGCCGGTGGTTACAGGCAGCTGGAGTCTAAGAACATCAAGTCAACAGACCAAATCCAAAGCCTAGACTCTAATCAGGGCCAAAAATGGTTCCATAGTTGAGGGCCTATAATTCTGTTCTCGGGTGGTCTCTGGTTATTTAAAAGGCCAAGACCAGCACAGTGGCTCAAACGTACAATCCTAGCACTCTGGGAGGCTGAGGCTGGAGGATTGCTTGAGGTCAGGAGTTCAAGACCAGCCTGAGTGAGAGCAAGACCCCTCTTTACAAAAACTGGAAAAATTATCCAGGTGGGGTGGCATGCACCTGTATTTCCAGCTACTTGGGAGGCTGAGGCAGGAGGATGGCTTGAGCTCAGGAGTTTGAGGTTGCAGTGAACTATGATGATGCCACTGTATTCTAGCTGGGGTGATAGAGAGACTGTCCCAATAAAAAAAGGGGGCCAAGTACTTTCCCCTTCTGGTGGAAGATTACAGGGAAGTAGTAAATATACAGGGGCCTAAATCTTTGGGATCAAAGGGCAAAGCAGATTCTCCTTAGACTATATCAGATTGTCAGGGCCCCATTAGGCTCTTATAAACCCTGAAGGTGTATTGTAGCGATAGCTAACATGCATATACACACACTCTGATAAGTCCATTTCTTTTTTTTTTTTTTAAGATAGGGTCTTGCTCTGTTGCCCAGACTAAAGTGCAATGGTATCATCATAGTTCACTGCAGCCTCAAACTCCTGGGCTCAAGCCATCCTCTTGCCTCAGCCTCCCAAGTAGCTGGGACTATAGGCACATGCCACCACGCCCAGCTAATTTTTAAATTTTTTGTAGAGACAGGGCCTCATTATGTTGCCCAGGCTGGTCTCAAACTCCTGGACTCAAGTAATCCTCCTGCCTTCACCTCCCAAAGTGCTGGGATCACAGGCATGAGACACAGTGCTTGCCCAAGAAGTATATTATTTTGTTTAATTCCCACAAATATGAAGTGGTAGATATTATTAATCTCATTTTATTTTATTTTATTTTATTTTTTGAGACAGAGTCTCACTCTGTTGCCCGGGCTAGAGTGAGTGCCATGGTGTCAGCCTAGCTCACAGCAACCTCAAACTCCTGGGCTTAAGCGATCTTACTGCCTCAGCCTCCCCAGTAGCTGGGACTACAGGCATGCGCCACCATGCCCGGCTAATTTTTTCTATATATATATTTTTTTAGTTGGCCAGATTTAGTTGGCCAATTTCTTTCTATTTTTAGTAGAGACGGGTTCTCACTCTTGCTGAGGCTGGTCTCGAACTCCTGACCTCAAGCAATCCACCTGCCTCGGCCTCCCAGAGTGCTAGGATTACAGGCGTGAGCCACCTCGCCCAGCCTAATCTCATTTTATAAATCAGGAAACTGAGGCCAAGAATGGTTAATGTACCAAGCACCCAGCTGATAAGCCACAGAAGCAGAGTTGGCTTCTGTGCTCCTAACCATTGCACTGTCCTGCCTTTTGTGATATCTTATAGGCAGGTATAAAATTGTACCATTTCTGAGGTCTTTTGGAGCCACTGGATGAGCCGATGGTTGTGGAGACCTTGAATACCTGTGCAGAGAGAGCAGGTTCAATCCCTGGAGTGGGGGTGGGAGTGTCAGCTTCAACTGGCTTCAGGTGCACCTGCAAAGTGTCCTCTTCACCCAGATCAGGGTAATTGGCAACCTGTGCCTGCCCTCAGGATATCGGGCGCTAAAGCCAGAGGGCCAGGCCTTGTGGGGTCAGAAGGATTACAGCTGGTGGACGTCAGCACGAAGGTGAAAGTTTCTGCCACTCTTACTAACCAGCAGAGGAACTTTAGGCGAATTACGATTTTTTTCTTCCTCTTTTTAAATTAGAAAGCATACAGGCTGGGCAAGGTGTCTCAGGCCTGTAATCCTAGCACTGTGGGAGGCCGAGGCGGGAGGATCACTCGAGGTCAGGAGTTCGAGACCAGTCTGAGCAAGAGCAAGACCCCCGTCTCTACTAAAAATAGAAAGAAATTATCTGGACAGCTAAAACTATACAGAAAAAATTAGCCGGGCATGGTGGTGCATGCCTGTAGTCCCAGCTACTCAGGAGGCTGAAGCAGTAGGATTGCTTGAGCCCAAGAGTTTGAGGTTGCTGTGAGCTAGGCTGATGCCACGGCACTCTAGCCTGGGCAACAAAGCGAGACTCTGTCTCAAAAAAAAGAGAAAGCATACAGTTGGCCCTCCATATCCTTAGGTACCACACCTGCAGATTCAAACCATGGATCAAAAAGATAGAAAATATTCACGAAAAAAAACAATGAAAAATAGCAATACAACAGGCTGGGCACAGGGCTTATACCTATAATCCCAGCACTTTGGGAAGCCAACACAGGAGGATTGCTTGAGGCCAGAAGTTCAAGACCAACTTGGGCAACATAGCAAGACCCCATCTCTACAAAAAGCTTAAAAATTAGCTGGGCGTGGTGGTGTATACCTGTGGTCCCAGCTACTCAGGAGACTGACGCAGGAGGATCATTTGAGCCTGGGAGTTGGAAGCTGCAGTGAGCTGTGATCATGCCACTGAACACCAGCCTGGGTGACACAGTGAGACCCTGGGTCACAAAAAAAAAAAAATAATAATAACACAACAATAAAGAAAAAACCAATACAGTATAGCAACTATTTACATAGCATTTACCTTGTATTAGGTATTACAAGTAATCTGGCAATTATTTAAAGTACTATATGGGGGAGGTGCTTAGGTAACATGCAAATACTATGCCATTTCATTTAAAGGACTTAAGCTTCTTCAGATTTTGATATCCATGCGGATCCTGGACCCAATCCCCCACGGGTACTGAGGAATGATCATACTTGCTCACTACTGGCCGGAGAACACACTCTTCCTCCCACGGACCTATTTATCTTTAATAAAGTTCTGCATGTGAACAGAGTGAGCAACATACAGGCCAAACCCCTATGAACAGAGGGGACCCTTGCAGGACTGAGGGACAGAGAGCAGGCAATCAGAAGCCAGGCCCTGGGCTGCCTGAGGGGTGGAAGGGAGGCCACAAGCCTGTCACTGTCTGTTGCCAGAGTCTACAGGGGGCTGACTCAGGGACAGCCAACCTGGTTGGTATTAACCAGCTGCCTGTTCTCCTAGGAGAGGAAGATGATTTCAGTGAAAACCAGTGTGCACCTGGTCCCTTCTCAGCAACCTGTACTAAATCTGCACCACTGGGTACCTGCCTCAGTCTTCCCCCTTTACTGTCCTGCCCCTGATGACCAACCTTTCGTCACTTGGGGCATCTGCACAAGTTCCTGGTGCTGAGTGGGCATCACGAGCTGGCAAAGGTAGCAAGGATGCTGTAGGTGAGTGGCAGTTTGCCCACCTCCAGGGCACAAGCAATCCCAGTCCCTCCTTTGCAAGATCTAGTTAAATAGCGTGTGGAGCCCCAGGCGGGAGGAAACACCCAAGTAGTCTAGAGTAAAAGTTATGTGTGGATAGTACTACCACCACCAACCCAGAGGTCAAATATCCCAGGAGGGAGAAATTGATCTGCAAAGATGCCTCCTTTTTCCTGCTGCTGAGTCCCAGGCATCGTAAGCACAGACAAAGACTTCAATGCCAGCTTCAGAACCAGGTCCCTCCCCCAAGGCTATTTCCAGATCACCCATCACCCCACACCCAGGCAGACCCTCCCTGTTCTTGGCCAGCAGCAAACCCCAAAGTGGGTCAACTAGAGGGCAGCCCGGAGGCCTCGGGAATCAGGGCAGCAGGTGGTGCTCGCAGTGAAAAGTCCCTGTGGTGCGAGAGCTTGCAAGCCACAGAAGAAACTGTCCCCGCTGAGAGACAGGGGCTGCTGTGGAAAGGTTGGAGAGAAGGCAGAATGCTCAAGCCTGGAACAGGAACTTCTTTGTGACTAAATGACCAAGAGAAAATTAGCCATTTAAAAGTAATGTTCCCAGAACACTCCGGTGTGATATGACCCCAGGGACCCTCTAATGTGCATGAGACAGAGATCTATAGGAGGAAGCACATAACCAAAAATAGAGCTGGGTAAACGAATCTGAAACTTAGGGATTGTAACTTTGGAAAGTGTATCGAGATGAGGTCGAGGGGCTGTGAGCACATCGGTGGGTGGGGAACACGTTGGGACCAGAAACACTGGACAGAGAGTTGGCAGGTCAGTCCATTAAGGCTTGTTCGTGGTCTCCCCAGTTGCAAACATTCTCGATCTCCCTAGAGTCAGTTAAAATCTAACATATGGGCCAGGCACAGTGGCTCATGCCTGTAATCCTAGCACTCTGGGAGGCTGAGGCGGGTGGATCACCCAAGGTCAGGAGTTCAAGACCAGTCTGAGCAAGAGCGAGACCCCCATCTCTACTAAAAATAGAAAGAAATTATTGTGGACAGCTACAAATATATACAGAAAAAATTAGCCGGGCATGGTGGCACATGCCTGTAGTCCCAGCTATTTGGGAGGCTGAGGCAGTAGGATTGCTTGAGTCCAGGAGTTTGAGGTTGCTGTGAGCTAGGCTGACGCCACGGCACTCTAGCCTGGGCAACAGAGTGAGACTCTGTCTCAAAAAAAAAAAAATCCAACATACGATACACCCTCCAGTAACACCCACCTCCGACACTCGCTCCATTTCCCTTCTGTCTCCCGTATCTTAAGCAGGAAATGCTGCCCTAGAAATGGAACAGAAACATTTTAAATTGACATTCTGATGCATCACTTAATTAAATTTTAATTAAATTCCCTAGGGCCAGATCACTGCAGCATGAATAGGTAAAATAATCGAGGTTCTTGAAAAGCCACAGGCCCCATCAGTCAAGGTCTAACACCCCCATGAGACGGAGTGGGAAACGCCTTTCTCACTTCTCACTCTGGCATTATTATAATGTATTAGTGACCCTGGCCGAGTGAGCCGGAGGTAGGCAATTAATTCTCAACCTCCAATCCTCAAATCTATTAATGAATTATTAACAGGGTGACCAACTCATCCTGGTTTTAGCATTGAACGTTCCAAATCCTAAGAGCCCCCTCAGATTTGGTTTTAAAACTGAAATTCCCACATTCCCTGTCTTAGGAAAAACCAAGATGGTTGGTTACCCTAAAAGAAAGACCACTACAGAAAATGTTTAGAAAATCTCAAAGCAGAACATATAAATGATAAATTAAGGCCAGGTAGACATTTGTTCATAAATTAAGCAAGCATTTATTAAAAATAGAGACCAAGTTGCCCAGCACCTAAGCTTTACAATGGACCCTACCGAAGGGGGTTCCAGTTTTACTGGAGGGGGAATATAGCATTGTTACCATCTGTATAGCACTTTACCCTGCAGGGTGCACTTTCACATGTGTTAATTATCTGGGCCCTTTGAGGGAGGATTTTTGTCATAGATCGTTACAGGGAAATGGGCTCAGGAAGGTTAAGTAACTTGTCCAAATTACACAGCTGGTATGTGAAAGACACACTCAACTTCAGGTCCCCCAGCTCCAAATCAATACACTCTTCCCACCATACCCAGTGTCCGAGAAGTCCTCACAGGTATGCTGCAGCCTGAACTGCAGTTGGAGGTTCTTAAGCCGGGAAGGGACATGATCAAATTTGTGTTTTAGGACAGTTAATCTGAAACTGGCATAAAGAGTAAATTGGCACATTTAGTAAATGCACATTTTTTCAAGTGAAAAAGGCATTCAGTGGTATTTCATTTTTGTTTTAAAATATATATATACACACACACACATAAAGAGATAGAGATAGAGATCTACATAGATAGAAAGAAGACTGAAAACAAGTGTGATAAAATATTAATAGGAGTTATGTCTGAGTAGTAGTATTACATGTATGTTTCTGTGTTTTCTATATTTTCCAAATGGTCTACAATGGATATGTATTGCTTTTATAATCAGGAAAAATAAATTTTAACTGTAAATGAGTAGAAGAGTAAACAGGAAGAGAAACCAGAGGTAAAGAGCCCACAGAGGGACAATGACAATAAGACAGATGTGAAAAACAGAGATGCCCATAACAGAACAGAATAAGAAACCTTCTTGGGGGTGGAGACCAATACATTCTTATTTCTCACAATTTTTTTTTTTTTAGAGATGGACTCTTGCTGTGTTGCCCAGGCTGGAGTGCAGTGGTTATTCACAGGCACAATCATAGCACACTACAGCCTCGAATTCCTGGCCTCAAGCAGTCCTCCTGCCTCAGCCTCCTGAGTGGCTGGGACTACAGGTGTGTATGTGCCACTGCACCCAGCTGTCACAGATTTTTACTCTCTATCTGAAAACTATGGGAAACATGAGAGTTAGGGTTATTTCAAAAACAAGTGGAGGAGCTGGGCACAGTGATGCAAGCTTGCAGTCCCAGCTACTTAGGAGGCTATGGTGGGAGGATCCATAGAGGCCAGGAGTTCAAGGCCAGCCTGGGCAACACAGTGAGACCCCCATCTCTAAAAAAAAGAATTCTTTTTAAAAAGTGGGTATATTTGATTCAAGTTTAGAACTACATAAGAATAACAAGCAAGGAAACAAGAATACTATTGTTTATACTATGAACAACAAAAAAAATTAATATTCTAAATTAACTTTCTATAATATATTAATTAGTATACAATTATTATACAAAATACTTATAATGTTTATAATATTTATAATTAATATACAATATGTATATATTAATACACAACATAAGTGGATATGAAGTATTTTAACAAAACTCCTAATGTGATGAATAGTTACATTCTCAAAAAGCTAGTGATGAACTGCTGACCATAAATATAATTTTTGCATGTAATCAGTAATCATGTGTTTTGGTTTTGGTTTTTTAAGTTAAATAAAATGTATCAAAATATAAGTTGTCTAATTTTAAGCACTACGTTAAAAATATAATACAAAACAATATTGAGGCCAGGCACAGTGGCCCATGCCTGTAATCCCAGTGCTTTGGGAGGCTGAGGTGGGAGGATTGCTTGAGGCCAGGAGTTCGAGACCAGCCTAAGTAACATAGTGAGACCCCATCTCTACAAAAATTAAAAAAAAAAAAAAAACAACTTAGCTGGATATGGTGGCATGTGCCTGTAGTCCTAGCTATTTGGGAGGCTGAAGTGGGAGGATCGCTTGAGTCCAGGAGTTCGAGGATACAGTGAGCTATGGTCATGCTCTAGCCTAGGCAACACAGCAAGACTCCCAACTCTAAATAATAATAATAATATTGAAAATATTACAGAGCACTTTCTATACACCAAACACTGTTCTAAGTACTTTACATATATGAGCTCATTTAATTTCTGCAACAACTGTATGGATAGGTACTGTTATATCCCAATTTTTACAAAGCAGAATCTAAAGCTGAGAGGCAAGTGAGGCTCAGACTCACCCAGCTGGTCAATGGATAAGGTAGGTTTCAAGACCTACCTGAAAAGAGAAAACTTAGGAGGAGAAATGATAACTGCCAAATATATGAGGGATTGTCAATTGCAAGAGAGAGGGGACTCATCCTGTAACATGTTGGGAACAGACGAGGGCTAGTGGAGGGAGCTACAGAGGGACAGATTCCAGTTCCACAGGACAAAGAATTTCCACATAATCAATACTTTCCCCAGGTGGAATGAGTGGCCATGAGGACTGAGTCTACTGAACTCAGTCAAGCAAATTCTACATGATGATTTGCCTGGAATGGACAAATCCATTTATTTACTCAAAATAAAGAAGAGGGCATTCTGGATAGCCAAGTCCACATACTCAAGATTATGCACTATACTCATAGGTGAACCTGTCAAGTTTTGACTCCTAGTCTACTTACTCTTTCTTTCTTTTTTTTTTAAACAGGGTCTAACTCTGTCACTCCAGGTAGAGTGCCATGGCGTCAGCCTAGCTCACAGCAGCCTCAAACTCCTGGGCTCAAGAGATTCTCCTGCTTCAGCCTCTTGAGTAGCTGGGACTACAGGTGTGTGCCACAATGCTCAGCTAATTTTTCTATTTTTTGTAGCGATGGGGTCTCACTCGTGCTCAGGCTGGTCTTGAACTCCTGATCTCAAGCAATCCTCCTGCCTTGGCCTCCCACAATGCTAGGATTATAGGTGTGAGCCACCGTGCCCAGCCTACTTATTCTTTCTTTACACAAAATTCTAACCTGTTTAGGTGTATGAATTCCTAGACCAACATAAGTTTGAAAGGAGAAAGAAGAGGGCTACCAAGGACTTTAAAGTAAAAGCAGTTGGGACCAGCGCTATCATTCTGATAAGGAGAGAGGAGATAGAAAAATTATAAAAAGCAATAAGGGGCCCAGGTACGGTGGCTCATGCCTGTAATCCTAGCACTTTGGGAGGCCAAGGTGGGAAGATTGCTGGAGGCCAGGGGTTCAAGACCAGCCTGAGTGAGAGCGAGACCCTAGGCCTGTTGTCCCAGCTACTCAGGAGGCTGAGGCAAGAGGATGGCTTGAGTCCAGGAGTTTGAGGTTGCAGTGAGCTATGATGATGCCACTGCATTCTAGCCTGGGTGACAGAGTGCAACACTATCTCCAAAAATAATAATAAAAAGCAATAAGGGGTCTTTTGGTTGAGGGGGAAATATACCTCCAAAAGGAGTCTGTGGGCAGCACAGGAAAATCCGAAGGCTGGTGTTCACGGTTCATACCTTGATGGTCCGATGGGAGTGGGTTATCAGAACTTATTAACATCAGTGAAGTTGGTATACAATCCCCCACTGCTAAATTTGAATGGCTTAAAAAAATACATTTTACAAATAGTCCCATCAAAAATAATTTTTAAATGTTTTAAGTTACGAGACCTAAAGAGATAAGCCTGATTATCTGGCAAATGTTTAAAGTTATTCATCTACATGGAAAATGATTTTTTTCTTATAAAAATGAAGGGGAAGCTGGGCACATAGTCTCAGCTACTCAGGAGGCTGAGGTGGGAGGATCACATGAGGCCAGGAGTTTGAGACCAGCCTGATCCTGTCTCTAAATTTAAAAATACAATAAATAAATAAATAAATGAAAATTTTAGAAATGAAGCAGTAAAACAGTGAGGGGCTACTGCTTTTCAACTGGAAAAGGCAGCGACCTTCCTCAGGGCTACTGGCACCCTATTCCCTGCTCTCCTGACAATGATCCCAGTACATTGTAATTAGTGATTTATTTCCCTGTCTTCCCTGATGGCCTATGAATTACTTATGGGCTGAGACAGTGTCTTTTGTCTCTGTTTCCCTGATATCTACCACAAGTCCTGCACATTGTAGCTGTTCAACAGACATTTAGTGAACAAATGAAAGAATGATGTCAAGGTCATAGCTTCTACTCCTCACCTTTCCTTTAAGATGATGACATTAAAAGACTTGCCACATAAATAACAGTGTACCCCAGGACAAAGTCATGTGTTTGCCACATTGGCCTACAGATCGGGAACATTGTGACTTCAATGCTAGACAGTTTTCAGAGAGGAGTTGTAAAAGGAGAGAAAAAGATGTCATTTCTGCAACTAGAAATGGACTTTAAAAAATTCCCTTTATGCATGACATAAGCAAAGTTATCCCAAGATTCTTATACTGAATAGCTTGTGGTATCAAGAACCCAGTGGCTTGATGTAGTTGAATTTCCAATATTTGATCCTCTGGAAATTTTCCCAATGGATACATTATACAAGGGGCCATTAGCACCTGAATGGAAACAAACCAGTGACTACGAGGACTTACAAGATCAAATAATAGTCATGAATCATGAACTGGATCTGTAGACAGCTGCACAAAATAGATCATCAGCGGAAGGTATGGCAGTTCCAAGGCCCAACCTGCAAAGTCAGTTGGGAAAAGGGAGTGGTCAGAACTGGTACAGCTGGAAGGACACTCACACAGTAAAAGTTGCCAACTGGATGTGTTCCTCTAAGACAGCTTTGCAATGGCAAAGGAGCTCAGCCAAGATGAAACGATGGCCAGAGGGAGGCGGTGAGGAGTTGAGAGAGATCCCCGGTGAGCAGCAGCCCACAGCTGGGCCAGTGAGGAAACCACTGGCCCAAACAGCCCCCAATCTCCCCCAAAAACTTGAAAAGCATCTTCCTTCCCCTGTCCCCTAGTCCTCCCTGAGAATTCCTGTTCTCTCTGTGTCTCATCCTTCCTTAGCATTCTGGAACCTAGAGAAAGCTGCTCCCTGAAACTTTTCTCTCTTGCCCACTTAGATTTCCAGTTCTGGAAACGGTTCTACTCTGAGTATCCCAGCAGCCTGGCCCCCAAGGATGGAAATGAATCACAAAGAGCACTGGCCCCAGGGATAGTATGACAAAAATGCCAGGTCCCCAAGGTTTATGAAAAGGATGACATAAGGATGAACAGAACAGAGTTTAGGTCCAAGGGCTACAGAGCCCAGACTACTACTTCTGCTTCTAAGATACCACCATAGGCAACATGGCTGAAGAGAGTCCCCCACTCAGGGCCAGGTGACAACCTTAAACTGAAGTCTAGTGTGGCCCCTGGGAATCCTTGTGACCAGGCCCTCTCCTGAAGTATAAATTGAATCAGGCCTGAGAATAACCCAATATTCTGTCCACTCTAGCATCCAACTGTGTTCAGTGACAACCACACACACACACACACAGTGACTGTTCTATTCTTACTATGTTCCTTTGGATGCACGGTATTTATTTGCATAGTATTCATTTCTCTGAATGTTTTGCACTTGTCACCGTTCACTCAGCAAGTTCCTGACTACTGTCTCTGACTCCTAGAGATACATGTGTACATGCCTCAGGTAAGTACTGTTACCAGGTGATGTAGCAGCTGATCCACAGGCGCTGGGCCACCACACTGAGCGTTACCACACTGCCACACTCCACTCCTTTACATCCCTGCCATGTGAACAACAAGGCCTTTATACATGTATGCCTTCCCTCTGCTTTTGCCCCCCATCAAAGGTTCTTAACCTTTGTGAATTCATGGATCTGTTTGAGAATCTGCTATGAACCTTTCCCTAGAAAAATATACACATACAGATTTGCAAACAATTTCAAGACATTCTTGACTCATAAAACCCATCCTCGGGATCCTAGCTCAATTCCTGATGGTGAGAAATGAGGGCACTTCTTAACAGACAGGCAGTCAGAAGAATGAAAGCCTGAGTTCAATTCTTTCTTATTTGTTTTCCATATGGACAAAAACCTGCAGAGGATTTGGGAACAAGAGTTAGTCAATCTAATCCTTGAGGTCCAGCCAGGTACTGTTGTCACCTGTCCACTAGCTCAGGCAGCAGCTCCTCTCTGATACTGACACAGGCCTCTCCCCTTGCTCACACCTCCACACTCCCATCTATGGGTCTGGCCCAGACTTTACCTACCTTTCCCTATGGCCATCCAGGCCAGCCAGGTGACTCTAGTGCTCACTTTGTCACTTTGAAACAGTGGATGACAAGGACTTCTAGTAAGTCTGCTGGGCCACACCTGATCCCTTCTTGTCTGTCTGTCTCTCTGTCTTTGTCTCTGTCTCTTATTCATACACACACGCGCGCACGCACACACACACACACACCCCACACACACCCCAGCTGTCAGTAGAAGAGGCAGCATCAGCATCTTGAGGCCTCCTAGAGCAGATTTTCTGTGGCACGTCTTCAGGCAAGACTCTGCTGAGCTCAGTGACAATTGCCACCTGGCCACTGTCC
Organism: Lemur catta; assembly: GCF_020740605.2. Lineage (NCBI taxonomy): Eukaryota > Metazoa > Chordata > Mammalia > Primates > Lemuridae > Lemur > Lemur catta. The sequence goes on from NC_059142.1 coordinate 39,752,662, forward strand.
AGATTACATTTTTTGAGTCACACTGACCTTTTCAAAGGTCACAGCCACCACTGGGCTAATATTCTCTCATGCTGACAACCCACTCCAACCCTCTCTGCCTCAACAAAACAAAAACAACCTTAATTGCGGCACGCGGCTGAGAGCTCATCACATGCACCCGGCTCACCACCAACCTTCCTCAACCTATGCCAGAAATGATTATGGGTTTCCCATGAAGATTGACCATGAACACAGTTAAGGGCTTGTAGATCCCACAGATAGGGAAGGATCTCCCTGCCCTTCCATAGAATAGGGACTTCTTCCATTCCAGCCTGTCCCAACCATGGGAAAGCCAATCAAGGGAGCTTTCTCTTCCCCACAAACGTGGACCCACCATTCCTATAGGTAGTGCATTAGCAAGAAAAACTAAACTCTAAGGTACCAGAAAAAAAAAAAACCCAACAACAACAACAACAACACAAAACTCTTAAAATAGGCCTCATAGTCAACTCTTGATGCTGTGGACTATCACATAAATTTCTAATTCTGTCAATAACCTGTCACCAAAATTCCAAGATCCAGTCAATTCTGGCCTCTTACTATGTGTTTCCAAGCAATGGAATGTAATTAAAATGTTATCATAACCTGCCTCTCAGAATGTTGTTACTAATTGGATTTGTGATCTTGGGCAGCTCACTTCCTGTCCTCGGTTTCATCACTCATTGACTCAACAAATATTTATTGAGTAGCTAGTAAGTTCCAGGCACTGTGCTAAGTGCTGAAGACAAGAAAGATGAGCAAGATATAAGTCTTGCTAAAGAATTTCTCACTCCATTGTTTATGTGTTAATGTAAATAACTCATCATGTTACTGTGTGATTTGGAGATCAGACCAACATACAAGAGGAAAACTGGGAGGGGAGCACCTGTGTCTGATTAGGGGCATAGGGGTCTGTAAAATAAGGGGTTGGAGTTCTACAAGAGTCTGTTATTCTAAGACCATGATGCATTTCAGTGGACATAGCAGCCGTTTGGATATTCTGCTTCAGGGAAATGTGTGCGATGCCCGGCCTCCGCTAGTGCAGATAAGAAGGAGTTTACCATTGGCAGTTTACCATTTGGCACCAATACCTGTCTTTGAAATTGAATAGAAGCCAGAGTCTCATTATCAGACTTTTGCATTATCCAATTCTAATGATCACCCAGGAGCGTAAATAATACTTGGTAAAATCAAGTCTCTTCCAATTCAAAAGGCAGAAGCACATTATCTATTCTTGTGCCACACATAAACTTAATCAACTGATGAAACAAACACCTCATTTAGGGGAAAAAACAAACCCCGACACACATAAAATGAATCCATGATAAGGTTTTGTTTCAAACAAAACCAGAAAAAGAACCTTATTGATCTGTTACTGCCAAGAATTCAATACTTGCCCTGAGATGCTATTGAACTAGTCTGCTAATTGTGGCTTACAATTAATTCAAGCACCAGCTAATACTATTTAAATCCTTAAGTGGTAGAAGGAACAGAGTTATAAATTCATAAAAGGCCAATATCAATCCTTCCAAGTTGTTATTTTATTTTTCTGCTTACCTGTATTTTCTATATTTACTACAATACATGTATTTTCATGTTGTAATGATTAAAACCTGGTAGAGGCCAGGTGTGAGGCTCACACCTATAATCCTAGCACTTTGGGAGGCCGAGGTGGGAAGATCGATTGAGGCTAGGAGTTTGAGACCAGCCTGAGTAACATAGTGAGACCCCTGTTTCTAAAAAAAAAAAAAAAAAAAAAAAATTAGCATCTGTAGCCCCAGCTACTCAGGAGGCTGAAGCAGGAGAATCCTTTGAGCCCAGGAGTTGGAGGTTGCGTTGAGCTATGATGATGCCACTGCACAATAGCCCCTGTGACAGAGGGAGACCCTGTCTCAAAACAAAGAAACAAAAATGGTGGTAGGCCGGGCAGGGTGGCTCACGCCTGTAATCCTAGCACTCTGGGAGGCCGAAGTGGGAGGATTGTTTGAGCTCAGGAGTTCGAGACCAGCCTGAGCAAGAGCGAGACCCCGTCTCTACTAAAAATAGAAAGAAGTTAGCTGGACAACTAAAAATATATAGAAAAAATTAGCCGAGCATGGTGGCACATGCCTGTAGTCCCAGCTACTTGGGAGGCTGAGGCAGAAGGATTGCTTGAGCCCAGGAGTCTGAGGTTGCTGTGAGCTAGGCTGACACCATGGCACTCTAGCCCGGGCAACAGAGTGAGACTCTGTCCCCCCCACAAAAAAAAAATGGTGGTAGAGGTTATTATTTTACATAGGTTTGTCCTCCCCTATTAAAATAATTATTAGCTTTTTCGTGTCTTCCCAAGGTAGCATGAGAAATCTGATACTGCCACATTCAGACTGGTTGATAAGTCGGTTACAAATGCAGGTAAAATGCTGGGTTTCCCCATTCCATTTTCAATTCTTCATCATATGTATATATTTATATATGATTAGTGATCAAAAATTTTATGTGCTTAAGAAGACATCTCAATGTTTGTACCATCTGAATGTACTTTAGTGCCACTTAACTGTATACTTAAAAATGGTTAAAATGGTAAATTTTATATTATGTATACTTTATAAGTCTTTTAAAAATAAACTTTAAAAATTTTTTGAATAAAAATGCAATTAACGTATGTATATGGACCTTGTATCCTATAACCTTTCTAAGATCACTTGTTAGTTCTGTTGCCTTTTTTGTTGGTTGGTTGATATATTCCTTAGGATTTTCTATGTACAATCATGCCTTCTGTAAATAAACACAATTTTTTCTTTTACAAAAAAGAGACATCTCTACATTAACAAAGCAAAGACTACCAGACCATGGAGGAGGGACCATGCCACACACATGTCAACTCAGATTAGGGAAGACAAGATTAAAATCACTTTGATTCCAACACGTGAGAATCGACTTTGCTTCAACATGTGATTAACAGAAAAACACCTTAAGCCATGTGTCACTCCCGAGCCATGCAGGAACTATGACAGATGGAAGTAGGAAAGCGCACACAGATTTTTTTCCAGGGTTCTTTGGTCTATCAACTCCTTCTTTGAGCACAGGGCGATTCAACCGGGGAGCACTGTTTCAACCTGTTTGGTCTTGGTCTATCCAGAAAACTCGCTGGCAGACTTGCTTCTATCACTAATTTACAGATGGGCTTGAAACAAGCAAGGGAAGGGACTCCATAGTTCTCACTCGGGAACTCTCAGCGTAGTCACAGACCAGCTGGGACAGCCTCCACCAAAGGACTGTCTGAGGCCTGCTGGGTCCTGGGGTTAACAGCCCAAGTCTGAAACCCGAGAGGAGCCAGAGGGGCAGGCAGGCCCTGAACTCCAGAGCAAACACAAACCGTTAATTAAAAAGTGCTAAAAGCACTTAAAGTGTCCTAAAAGTACTAAGAAGCCTGGATCTTCCCATTTTCAATTAGACAGCTAAATAACTATTCTGAGAACTTTGTGGTGTTAAATCAAATGATAGCAAGCAGGAAACTAAAACTATGTTTTAAAAAAGTTAATTTTTAATAACAGTTTTCATTAACGAAATAAGCTAACCTGGCACAGCTGGAAAGATGTATTTATAGAATAAATATCAATTGAGTCAAAATGAACTAAAAATCTCAATAGATATATAAAAATAACAGAAGCTCTAGAAATAAAGCTTCTAGAAATAATCCCAGATACATAAGGAAATCAATTTATTAAATATAATAACATTAAAACAGTATGTAGGAAACATAATATCTCACTATATTAGAAAATATTTTTAATTTCATCAGAAAAAATATCGGTGAAGGCATAGAAACACAAGCGGCTGGGACAGCAGGATATTAAAAAGGGACTCTGACAAAAGGACCAACATAAATATAGCATGAGTTAAACAGAAATCATGTTTAAAAAGGAGAAAAAATGTATAACTCTTACAATAAAAGGAAAATATAGACCATGCACAATGATACACATGCACATTGGTAAATGATGCAAATAAATTTTTTGAAAAAAAAAAGGCCTCAGTTTCCTCATTCATGATATGAAAAGTTGAAATAGACTGGTGTGCCGGCCAGTTACGGGTTATGTGCCGGCATAAAATAACACACATAGGGCCAGGTGCAGTGGCTCATGCCTGTAATCCTAGCACTCTGGGAGGCCGAGGCGGGAGGACCACCTGAGATCAGGAGTTCAAGACCACCAGCCTGAGCAAGAGCGAGACCCCGTCTCTACTTAAAAACAGAAAAAATTAGCTGGCCATGGTTGTGCGAGCCTATAGTCCCAGCTACTCGGGAGGCTGAGGCAGGAGGATCGCTTGAGCCCAGGAGATTGAGGTCAATGCCTAGGGCACTCTGGCCCAGACAACAGAGCAAGACTCTGTCATTCATTCATAGATAGATAGATAGAAAGAGACTGGTCCCTAAAACAGGCTATGGGGGTGCTAGATCAGGACCCCTTAGCTCTGTGGCTGGAGCCTCCAGGCAGCCCTTCCTGCAGCAAACTGCCCCTTCCCTTCCCTTTCCTTGGGGAATATGAACAGTGGGGGGAAGGCAGGAAGGCCTAATTAATAAATGATCTCCATGTCCCATCCAGCATGCTGTCACTCTGCCTCTAATATTATAAATCAACATTGTAATGCACAGTAGCAACAAAGTGAATAGATAGAACCTCTGTTCTGCACACAGGAATATAGCAGATAATGGAAATGACAGAAACATCCCTATCTAAAAGCTACTTTTCTGTAAAGTACACTTAAAGAATAGCAAGAAAAAAATAGTTAAACAAATACATTTTAAGGAAGGAATTCATTCCTAGCAAAATGTGTTTCTCAGACAGACTGGAATGTCACACCCTTTATGGTTGAAACTATAGCTGTTAACAACTATGAGAAAGGACATGGCAATTAGAGATAATGTGGATATGAACTAAGGACAGTCACAGAATCCTGAAAATGCCATCATGAAAAACACTTTATGCCAATAAATGGCATAAAAAAGTAGATGCAAAAATATATAAAATTGAAAATTTTAAAATGTGCCTCTATTCTTTCTCTAATGGCTATAAAAATAACCAAAATACAATCATTTATTTTAAAGACATAGAGTGATTTCTTTTGCAGAGGCACTGGTGGCATACACAAATGTACCTTGGCATTCATGGGATTCCAAACACAGTATTCTCAAATTTATGCTTGGAATAAGTTTTTCATTTAAAATCAATTGTTTGGTCTCTGAGAATTCTTATTGAAAAAGAAAAAGAGTAAAAAAAGAATAAAATTAAAGTCAATTGTGAGGTACACAGGGTGTAATTACACTATTCTTGCTACTTTTTAAAATAAGTCTTGAAATATCTATAATCAAAAGTTTGAAAATTCAATGGTGGATTATATCTTTTCAATTTTAAGATGTTTAGGTTTTGTTATATGGAGTGAAGTGCATAGCTGAATCCTGAATGTGTAATTTCAACCTGGTCAGTTACATATCTTTTAAGTGCTCTTACTTCAATAAGAGAAATAAAAAGACTCAATTAAGCATATTGTAGAAGAGTGCTCCTTAAACTTGAATGTGCACACAAATAACCCAGGAATCTCCTAAAAAATGCAGATTTGCACTCAGTAGGTCTGTGGTGGGACCTGAGATGGTTTATTTATTTATTTGTTTAAGAGATGTAGTCTTGCTCTGATGCCCAGCTTGAAGTGCAGTGGGGCGATCATAGCTCACTGCAGCCTCCAACTCCTGGGCTCAAACGATCCTCCTGCCTCAGCCTCCCCAGTAGCTAAGACTATGGGTGTGTCCCACTGTGCCTGGCCAGGACTTTAAAATCAGAGTTTTAATCTGGGGTCCACAGACCACTTCCAAGCGCTCTATGGATAGAATTTATTTATTATTATTTTTTTTTTGAGACAGAGTCTCACTCTTTTGCCCAGGCTAGAGTGCCATGGCGTCAGCCTAGCTCACAGCAACCTCAAACTCCTTGGCTCAAGCAATCCTTCTGCCTCAGCCTCCCGAGTAGCTGGTACTACAGGCATGTACCACCATGCCTCGCTAATTTTTTATATATATATTTTTAGTTGTCCAGCTAATTTCTTTCTATTTGTTTAGTAGAGATGGGGTCTCGCTCTTGCTCAGGCTGGTCTCGAACTCCTCAGCTCAAACGATTATGGATAGAATTTAGAGAGTCCATAACTTGAATGGGGAAAACAATTACACTTTGATTTTCACTCAGTTCTAACTAAAATTTAGCCTCTCCTTCAATTATGACTACAGGCATAACGTTTCAGTAATATTAGCAGTACCCCTGATGTTCACCTGTAAAAATCACAGCTATTTTTATCATATTACAGTGGATGCAGATGTTTCAGAATATTGTTTATAATCACCACTACTATAGAAGTTATTAGACCTACTTCAAGATCTTGTTATTTAATGTATTACTAAAGGACACAAAATAAAACATAGCACATGTATTCATGTCAAAAAATTATCATACAATTTTTAAATATTGTAACAACCATATAATTGGTTTTCATGGTAATTTTATGTGTTTTTGTTGTTTTTTTAGATTTTTTTTGAGATGGTGGTTTTTTTTTTGAGAGAGAGTCTTGCTCTGTTGCCCTGGGCTAGAGTGCAGTGGCATCACCACAGCTCACTGTAACCTCAAACTCTTGGGCTAAAGTGATCCTCCTGCCTCAGCCTCCTGAGTAGCTGGGAAGACAGGCACATGCCACCATGACTGGCTGATTTTTCTATTTTTTGTAGAGACTGGGTCTTACTCTTGCTCAGGCTGGTGTCAAACTCCTTACCTCAACCACTCCTCCTGCCTTGGCCTCCCAGAGTGCTAGGATTACAGGTGCAAGTCACCGCAACTGGCCCTATGTGCATTATTTTATGCATTCAAAGAACATCCACCAGACTGCCAAAGGCATCCAGTGGTTTAAAAAGGTTAACAACCCTTGCTCCAAAGGCAAAGAGAGAGAGGGAGACTGGTATAGTGGAGCCGGGAACACGGAGCCTGGGAACCTGGTTTTTTAGAACAAAGGAGAGGCTTCCATGTGGAAATACTGAAGGGACAGAGAGGGGACTTTGAGAGCCAAGGTTCCTGAGGAGGCTGGAGTTAATTGGGATGCAGGGCTCAGGTGGAGGGATTAACTACAGGAAGGAAACTTTTCCCACAATAAAAGGGAGGAAAGGATGAGTGTGGATAAAAATAAATGCTTCAGCAGGGTGAGAGTAGGGGGCAGGAAGTTGAGGGGGCTTCTGCTTGATGGCTTCTATTTTCACCTTCAAGTAGGAGTGAAGTTATCTGTGGAGAGTGACAATGAGGGGGGAGGTAGATAAAGGTAGGAAACAGAAGACAGGGCTGAGAAGGACAGCCCAGAAGCACTCCCAGCCCAGGGCTAAAGAGTGGGGGGGGGGGCGGGGGAGGAGAAGGTTAGAGACCACAGGGTTGTCATGGCAACTGTCTGCTTGGCTCAGCTGCCCTTGAGTAGGAGCAAGAGGGCGGGAAGTCAGGGAGAACCAGGGCTGCAGCCGAGTTCTTCCCAGGAGGATGAGGTGAAGAACGGGAAAGAGAGGACGGATGGATCTGCATGTCCAGGCTGTTCGGAGAAAAATGTGAGGCGAGGAAGGGGCTGAGGAATGTGATAGCTGAGGAGAGTGAAACCCACATTGGGAAGACTGGGACAAAGGGGATGAGAAAATGGAGGTGCAGGAAGTGGTGGTATGAGAACTGAGCCAGTCAGGTTTCAGATTAAGGAGCAGTTAAGCCAGTCCAGCTAGGACCACCTATATGGATGTAAAAGTCACCAAGGATGAAGGTGAGGCTTGGTGTGGAGAGGAGTCTTTGGAGAATGTGGAGGAGTGATTGGAAGTAGGTAGATAATTGGAACAAGAGTAGAGAGTGGCGGAGTTGGGTAGCATGTGCTTCAAAGGAGAAGGGGTGTTTTTCCAAAAAGGTAGCAGTAAGATAAAGGCCAAGCATGGTGGCTCACGCCTGTAATCCCAGCACTCTGTGAGGCCGAGGCAGAAGGATTGCTTGAGGTCAGGAGCTTGACACCAGCCTGAGCAAGAGTAAGACCCCAACTCTATAAAAAATAGAAAAATCAGCCAGTCATGGTGGCATGTGCCTGTTGTCCCAGCTACTCGGGAGGCTGAAGCAGGAGGATCACTTGAGTCCAGAAGTTTGAGGTTGCAGTGAGCCACGATGACACCACTGTACTCTAGCCTGGATGACAGAGCAAGACTCTGTCTCAAAAACAAACAAACAGGCCAGGCATGGTGGCCCACGCCTGTAATCCTAGCACTCTGGGAGGCCGAGGCAGGTGGATCGCGGAGCTCAGGAGTTCGAGACCAGCCTGAGCAAGAGTGAGACTCTTGTCTCTACTAAAAATAGAAAGAAATTATATGGACATCTAAAAATATATATAGAAAAAATTAGCCAGGCATGGTGGTACATGCCTGTAGTCCCAGCTACTCGGGAGGCTGAGGCTGGAGGATCGCTTGAGCCCAGGAGTTTGAGGTTACTGTGAGCTAGGCTAACCCCACGGCACTCTAGCCTGGGCAACAAAGTGAGACTCTGTCTCAAACAAACAAACAAACAAAAAAGAAGATAAGCAATGCCTACCCATCATGGGGTGGAGAGTGGACACCCATACTTCTGCTGTGTAGCCAGGGCTTCAAAAAATAACTGGCCTTTATAAAAGAGGCCAGAGAGAATCACACAATTTGGGGCCAGAGATGATCTAGTATAGTGGTTTCCAACCCAGGAAGACAGTCACCTTCTACCCTAGCCAGGAGGTATTTGCAAGCCAGCAGAGGCCCTTTTGGTTTTATTACAATGGTGGCCAAACCAGAATGGCGTCACTCATGCTAGGTGCCGTGCAATCAAACCGAACTCTGCAACACGCCAGTGTTTTTAAAAAAAACCTGGAGATTCACAACAACCGATCTAAAGAGGCCCAGTCTACCTGAGTTGGCAAGATAAGGGAGCCACCTCTGTTTTAACTCTGTAAGGAAAGTCACTTTGAAACAACCAATCCACTGTTTGTTTTCTGTTTCTGCTTTCTTCAGTCCTTTTCTGTCTATAAAACCAACCCCCTGCTTAGCTCATTGTAATAGTCATTCTACTTTATAAAGTGAGATGTTGTCAGATTCTAGAATCAAAAACAAAAGCCACTTAAGATATTTAACCTAAATTTGTTGGCATTTTGTTTTTTAACAATGCCTATGGCTTTAACCACCACCTAAGTACTGCAGGCTCTGCGCCTAGACCTCGCTCCTCAGCTCTAGAACTGTCTATTCTCTGTTGCTTATCAGACCCTTACTTTCATCTGGGTATCCCTCAGTCCTCTCAAACTCAACTGTACAGACATTCTCCTCCTGAATTTCCCATGTCTCATAAATGACCCTACCTTCACCCGATGTCCCAAGATTGAAATCTGTCAGCTCAGACTCTTTCCTCTCCTTCCCCCCATTACATGTTCATTCTTCTTAAACTCTGTAGGTTCTTTCCACTTAGTATCTCTAGAATCTGTACCCTCTTCTCTGTCTTTGGGAAGGGCCCTCCTCATTTCATGCTTGGATTAATGCATGGCAAGGACCTGACTGGTAACCTGGTTTCTTCTCTTGTTCTCTTCCTCCACTTCAGCATGCCTGTCTCGCTGCTGCCAGAGGGATCTGTCTGAATTGCAAATATGATCCTGTCCCAACTCTACTCATGATCCTTCAGTGGCTTCTATTCCATAAGGGACATTCCAGGTCTGGTCCCTGCTGACTTCTCTAGTTCACTATTGAAATTTTCCACTTTCACCCTAAACTCAACATAACATCTACAATATGCTATGCACATGCTCCTTCTTATAATTCACCAGCTCCCCCAATGCACAGACACACACACACACACACACACACACACACTCCTTTCTCTTCCACATGCACTCAAAAGTACTTTGGTTTTATCATAAGGGATGAGACTATGCATATTGCTCTGTTACTTGTATTTGTCACCTAACATGTATTGGCCATGTTTCTCTGCTAATGAGAGCTCTATCTTATTTTTCTTACAAATGACTCCTTTGTATTCCTTCATAGGGATTTACATACTTTACCATGCTGATAGACATGTGGACATCTAGGTTGTTTTTCACCATTATAAACAATGCTGCAGCAAACATCCCTGTACATATGTCTTTGTACACACGTCCTAGCATGTATATAGAATCGGGTCCTCAAAGTGGAATTGCTGGGTCTAAGGTTATATGCATTTCACACATCAAGAGAACTGCCAGTTTCCCCCCAGTAATGTATCCATTTATACTACCACTAATAGTATATAAAAATAGCGAATGAAAGCACCCATTTCTCAGAATCCTCATCAACGCTAGATATTATCAATCTTTTAAATTTGTGCTCATCTAATTTTTTGCCTTAAATTAGTATTTTTCTGACTGCTGGTGAGATTGAGCATCTTTTTGTATTTTTTTAAATAATGAACTGTTTATTCCCTTTAACCATTTTTTTTTTTAGTATTTTCTTCTTATTGATTTGTATCTCCCTCCATTGGGTCTCCCTCCATTGGGTCAATTCCTACCAGACCTTCCAGACTTGGGCCACGTGCCACTTCCTCCAAAAAGTCTTCTAATTCTCTGGCCTCTCCCTGCACCCCTCACCCCAAATTAAGTCCCCTATTCTGCACTCAGTGCTAACCTTTGAGCATGTTTATCTTCTCCACAAAGCCAGGAGACTTTGGTCTGTTATTTCCCCAGCTTAAAACAGTGTGCCCACTATAGTATAGGTGCATAACAAAAGAATAAATGAATGAGCAAATGATCCACAAACAGGATTACTTTTAAGCTTATTTCCTTTTCCCTATTCCTTGAGAAAACAATACAGAAATGGCCTGTTTTGTTCTTTTTTTTTTTTAAATAGGGTCTCCCTCTGTCACCAAGGTTAGAGTACAGTGGTGTCATCATAGGTCACTGCAACCTCAAATTCCTGGGCTCAAGTGACTCTCCAGCCTCAGCCTCCCAAGTAGCTAGGACAACAGGTATGCGCCCAGATAATGAAAAAAAAAGTTTTTTTTTAGAGACAGAGTCTTGCTATGTTGCTCAAGCTGGTCTCAAACTCCTGGCTTCAAGTGATCCTCCCACTTCAGCCTCCCACAGTGCTGGGATTATAGGTATGAACCACCGCACCTGGCCATGTTTTGTTCTATTTCACAACTAAAATATGAATTTAGTACAACTCCCTTCACATAAAGAGCTTCTGCTCTTTGCCTGCCTTATTTTAAGTTTTATTTTGAAAGTTAAACACCCTGGGGTCATAGGATCCTAGTCTCATGACTAGAAGCAGCTCTAATTAGCTGCTTTTGTGTCTTATGCACAATGCTCTTCCTCCCAATCTCTGACACAGCCTCACTTCCCCACCTCACATCTCTACCTCCTGACCTCCACAAGACACCTGTGCTCCCGAGATACTGCAGGCCAGGCATTCAGGAAAGGCCAGAAATGAAGGCGCATCCAAAAATATGTTTTATTCAACTTGGGATGTTCAATAAAGGCTTTGGAAATTTAACAAATATGTTAGTTTACAAATGCTACATTCATTATCAGAGGCAGACTGAGGCCTCAGACAAAGAAAAGCCACATCCTACTACCTTATCATAACCTGGATCAAAGAACTTGGGGCCAAGCAAATTAAAGTCAACACTCAACAATCAAGCCTTGGGTAAATGATCCTGAGACCCTGGATCTGAAACGCATTAGAAGGACCATGAACCTGGGCCTTCTGCTCAACCTCAATAGAATTTAGATCTAAAACTCACAATCTACAGGATCATAAGCACTTAACAGTTTTTTTAAATTTATGTAACACAACTATTCATTTTGCTTTAATCTAAATAAGGTCTTTCATTTGTCACAACAGCCAAGCTATACTTCAGTTGACTTCTAGTGACATTAACAGTGGCTAATATTTGTTGAGTACTTACTGTGAGTCAGGCACTGTGCTAAGTGTTCATGCCTCATCTCATTTAACCAAATTACTGGGTCAGTTCTCAGCAGAGTGGAAAGCGTAGCCTACTGATAACTGGGAGATTGATGGTCAGCTCTGCTGACGTAGGTAAGTGTTTCAGTTTCCAACCCATCTCTGCACAAGAGTAGGAAGAGAGGAGCTTCCAGCTCATCAGAGATGTCTTCTCAAAGGTAACTTGCATTGCAACTTCTCCAGCTCAGATAGATTCACACTTTCTAACCTGCTTGCCTGCAAATGGGGATTTGAAGAAAGTTTTCCCATTTCAGGGGAACTGTAAGTTGGAATAAGGCACTGTTATTAATCACAAGAAAAGGTGTAATTTAACTCTCCTGTTTCCCAAGTGTTCATAAACTGCTGACAGCTTATTATTTTAAAGGAAGTAAACTGAGCTCTCCCAGGCTCACAGGGCAGGAGGCAAGTTTACTCTCATCTCTGAAGCCTTTCTCCTCACCTGGCACAGGACTGGGACAGGGTTTTGGCAAAGCCTCTGAAGGCAGCCAGCCCCCCGGGAGCGGTTCTGTGGGGGGAAGGGAGCCTCTAGGCTAACGACGTAGCTCCGACCCACCCTTAAACTTCAAAGGGAGTAGCCAGACCCTCCCAGAAAGGGCGAGGCTACCGGGTACTCTCGGGAGACGCCGGAAATCTTCCGGGCCAGAGCTGGAGGAAGGGAGCTGGGAGACCCGGTGGGGAGAGAGGAGGAGAACAGCCAAGGCGGGGACCGGGGCGGGCGTCGGGGGAGCCAGAGCCTTCTAAAGAAGCTGGAGGATTCTGGGCGGCGGGGACTGGAGAGCGGCCGAGTTCTCTTTTATAAAAAGGCGAGTGAGAGAAAAGAAAACAAAAAACCTCGTCTGAGCATGACTTTTGGCAATGGTGCTTTCACCAGCGCTTCTGCAGCGGCTCCCAGAGAAAGCCAGCCAGAGAGGGACAGACAGATCGATCCGAGCGGCCCAAGTCGCAGCGCCGCTTGGAATGCCCCAGGGGGTGGGGGAGGCTGCACCGACTCCGCAAAAATTGGTTTGGAGACAACTGGCCATCCATATGGAACAGATAAAGTAGATCCCTATCTCACAGCAGGCCTCCAAATAAATTCCAGATGAATTACAGACCTACAGGGAACAAGCAAAACTATTATAGAGCTTTTGGAAGAAAACAAGGATGGATGCATGGCGCTGGGATGGGGACGTTTATACTCTAAGAGTATAAAACGTGCAAAACATAAAGGAAAAGATGGGTAACTTAACATTAAAATTAAAATCTTCTCCAGTACAAAAGATAAGGCGTAAAGACAAGCTATGGACTGAGAGGATATTTGCATGCAACGAATAATAAATTTCTATAATAGCTGAGAGCTCTAAGAGAAACTATCCAATAGAAAAATGGGCAAAGGCTGTGAACAAGCAATTCCCAGAGGAAGAATCCCAAAAAGAACAGTAACAAGAAAAGTGAATTAATTTCACTTGTGATCATAACTGGATATTCCAACCATGAAGTTTCTCTCAGCATCCATGGCCTTGACAAAATTTGACATCTGGTAACCCCAGTGTAGATGTGGCTGTAGAGAAATGAGGCCGCTATTGCTAATAAGAGTTAAATTGGTACATCTAGGAGAAAATATGCAAAACCTAGTAAAGCTGAAATTACACATGCCTGGAACAGTGTCCTTCATGTTCACAAGAGGACAACTCTGAGGTAGTAGGGAATAGCTGGGAACAATATAACTGCCCCTGTCCAGAAATAAACTGATTTTATTCATCCAATGAAATACTACAAAGCAGATAAAAAAAAATGATATAAATCTGCATCTTTCAACATGGCTCATTCACAAAAACATAATGTAGGGTGTAAAAAACAGGTTGCAAAAGGATATTACATTCTGAAGCCATTTATATAAAATTTTAAAACACACAAAAAAGTAATGGCACAAATCATGTTTGTATGTTTAAATTTTTCCATAATTTACAGTAAAACAGAAATCATAATGAGCTATCACTTCATACCCATTAGAATGGCCATTATCAGAAAAACAGAAGTACTAAGTGTTGGGGGTGGTGAAATTGGAACTGTCAGAAGAAAGAAGCCAGTGAAAGAAGCCAGACACAAAGGGACAAATACTTTATGGTCCCACTTGTATGAGAAACCTAGAACAGTCAGATTCATAGACACAGAAAGTAGAATGATTGCCAGGGGCTGGCGGGCGGAGAGAATGGGAAGTTACCGTTTAATGGGTATAGAGTTTCAGTTTGGGAAGATGAAAAAGTTCTGCAGAGGGGTAGTGGTGATGGTTACAGAACAATGTGAATGTACTTAATGCCCCAGAACGGTATGCGATACTAATAAATGGTTAAAATGATAAATTATATATATATATGTATTGTAACACAAGAAAAAGAATAGAAATTTAAGAGAAGTTGGCTTGAATTCATCCCCTGGACCTAGCAGAGCCCGCAGAGTCGCTCACCTACCTATATAAGTAGGTGACTGCATACACCTGGATCATCACGTCGACCTGGCCGTCCCTCCTCTTCTCTCCCTCACACCCAGGTGACGACCCCGCTGGCCCCCTTAAATCTCACCGCGCAGGCGCGGAGCGGTGGGCAGGAGAGGGCGTGGCCTCACTCTGCGCTTGTGCTGAATTCCAGCTGCGACTGCTTAGGGATAAACTGATGCCCAGGTTGGGCTCCGCGGCCCTGTGGCCGCCGAGGAGCTGCCCGAACTGCACACGCGCAGACCGAGCGCCCGCGTCAAGAGACGGAGGGAGCGCGCGCTCCCCACGTAATGCGCGCCGGGCTGCCAGGCATTCGTTTCGCCCGTGACTCCCGCCAGGCTGGGGCTGGCGCGCCCACGTCTGAAGAGCGATGCCCCGGGAGATCATCACCCTGCAGCTGGGCCAGTGCGGCAACCAGAGTGAGCAAGCGAGCGCCGGGCCCCGCCAGTCTCTGGTTCTGCCCCTTCGGGTCCCACCCAAGTGCCAGTCCCTTTTCCCTTCCATGAACCTCCTGTCTTACTGCGCATGATGACTCAGGCCAAGAGCTGTGCCTCCAGCCCTGGGCTGTGACAGCTCCCAGACCCAGGCGTCTTAGGTCCACCCTCTCTGGTTGTGACAGCCTCTGAGCCTAAAACTGGGCTCCTCAGGCCTTAGGGCTCTAGCAGACCCGGGCATCTCCCCCCTCCCCCAGTTGGGTTCGAGTTCTGGAAACAACTGTGCGCCGAGCATGGTATCAGCCCCGAGGGCATCGTGGAGGAGTTCGCCACCGAGGGCACTGACCGCAAGGACGTCTTTTTCTACCAGGTGCCCCCAGCGACTTGGCCATGGCAGCCAGGGGCCCAGGAGCCTGAAGGGAAGGGAGTGGCCTGGTACTGGGAAACCCGCTGGGCAGAGGGGCCAGGCGGCTCATTTGAGGAGGGAGGGCCAGAAGGAGCCAGAGTTGGGAGGACTTAGGACTTGGCCTGCCTAGCTGATTGGGCCCCTCCTGGACTTCCCTTGACAGGCAGACGATGAGCACTACATCCCCCGGGCTGTGCTGCTGGACCTGGAGCCCCGGGTGATCCACTCCATCCTCAACTCCCCCTATGCCAAGCTCTACAATCCAGAGAACATCTACCTGTCAGAGCACGGAGGAGGAGCTGGCAACAACTGGGCCAGCGGCTTCTCCCAGGTGTCCAGGCGACCATCCCAGAAACCTTTAATGTTCTCACCCTGGGGCAGGGCAGGTTCAAGCAACCTAGGAATTTGAACAGACCAGATTGGCAATAAATAAGAGACAAAGGGATGCCCTAAAGAGAGGGAAAGCCAGGGAGAGGTTTATGCAAATTTGTGCAAATCATTTGCAAAAGTAGCATTTATGGGTTGAGTGCTACAGTCAAGGCTCTGCTTCAGGGTGGCAATAATGTCCCAGAGTAAAGTTCTTGATGCTCTCCGGAACTTTTGGACCAATCTTCCCCTTCCACGTTTCTGTACAGGGCGAGAAAATCCATGAAGATATCTTTGACATCATAGACAGAGAAGCAGATGGCAGTGACAGTCTAGAGGTGAGGTTCTGCCGGGGGAGGGCAGTGAGTGGGGGAAGGCTGAAGAGTGCTGGGGAAAGGTCAGGAAGTACCCTATGATGTGATGGGGGCAATTCAATTCAAACGCCATTAATTGAGCATCAGATATGGGATATTGAGGGAAATAAGACACAGTCCTTGTTCGCAAGGGGAAGTGGTAATCCGGATGGCATCAGCTCCTTAGGTGTGAGTCATTCAGCTGCTTCTCTGACTCTGAACCTTCCCAAGAAGCCTCAGCCTGGATAGAGAAGAGGCAGCCTTGAGACGCTAGTGTGTTGAGAGTGGGGTATGAGACAAGGAAAGCCTCTCCCCCAACCCCCAGAGATTGCCTGTCTATCTCTCCTCATGCTGGGGGTGATAGTGTGATATATATGGTTTTGTGTTCGTCCACAATTCCAGGCTTACAGTTCCTATAACCCTTGTAATTTCCTAAGTGACTAGAGCAATAAGAGTATCTTTTGTTAAAATATTTTACCTTTTATCATTGGTTTCTGGAATAGCTCCAAAGAGATAAACAGTCTTTTATTATTTATACCAAGCCCCTTTCAACCAAACCTGAGCTTAATGTTAATCGGGTGATTTTTGGAAAGTTCCTAGATTACCACTAGATGGGGGCTGGTTGCCAGGGAAACAAAATTATGCTCTTAGGGTTGTAGTTTATAGCCCCACCTTCACCCACCCCCCCTTCTAAGGAGAGGTGAAGGGCTTAAGATTGCAGCATGGTACCTGTAATCCTAGCACTTTGGGAGGCTGAGACGAGAGGATCCCTTGAGGCCAGAGTTTGAGACTAGCCTGAGAAAGAGCAAGACCTTGCCTCTACAAAAAAAAATTAAAAATTAGAGGCAGGAGGATCACTTGAATCCAGGAGTTGGAGGCTACAGTGAGCTATGATGATGCCACTGCACTCTAGCTAGGGCAACAGAGCAAGACCCTATCTCAAAAAAAAAAAAAAAAAGATTGAGTTGATCACCAATGTACAATGATTTAATCAGTTGTGCCTGTGTAATGAAGCCTCCATAAAAATTCCAAAGGACTGAGTCCAGGGTCTTCCAGGAAGGTGAAAAGAACACATCCACTTGCTGGGAGGGTGGTATACCCCAAATCCAAGGGACAGAAGCGCCTGTGCTGGGGACCCTTCCAGACCAGGGACTTTCTCTTCGTCTGGCTGTTTATTCATAATATATCCTTTAAAATATCCTTTATATTATAATAAACCAGTTCATGTAAGTGTTTCCCTGAATTTTATGAGCTGCTCTAACAAATTAATTGAACCCAAGGAGGGGGTCCTGAGAACTCCAATTTATAGCCTGTTGGTCAGAGACACAGGTAAAACAACCTGGAGCTTGTGATTGGCAGTGGAAGTGGGGGGCAGGCTTGTAGGACTGAGCCCTCAACCTGTGGGTTCTGCTGCTATCTCCAGGTACAGATGATGCTCAGCTTATGACAGGTTTATCAGAATATATCGTAAGTTGAAATGCATTGGATTACATCCAATAAATCCATCAGAAAGTCAAAAAAACATTAAGTTGAACCATCGTAAGTCAGGCACAGTCTGTAGATAGTGCAGAATTGAACTGACTTGCTGGGCACCCAGCTGGTGTCTACTGCAGAATTGATGCTCACTTGATGTGTGAGGTATAACCACCACACAGCTGGCGTCAGAAGCCTGTTGTGAGAGTACAGTGGGGGAAACTGTGAGTTTGTTATTCCTATACAGGGTTTCGTGCTGTGTCACTCCATTGCTGGGGGGACGGGTTCTGGCCTGGGCTCCTACCTCCTAGAGCGACTGAATGACAGGTAAGCCTGCTGTGGGGGAGTGGGCACTAACCCTAGTTCCCTGGGTAATGGCTTTCCTTTTTGTCACTTTTTTCTCTTGAGCTGGGAAGTGTGCCACTATCGCTTTTGAGTTGTAGGGTTTACCTAGGGAGAGGAGGATATCTACAGAGTTTGCTGCTTGAACCTTATCCTTTTTGGCTCTGAAGACTCAGTTCTGTCCTCACCCCTTTTGTACAAGAGCTTGGTGGCCCTTGGAAAGGGTTGGTCCTTATTGTCCTTCAAGAAGACAGAGATGGGCAGTGATGGGGGTCCTTCCAATTGACTGTGCCAACCTACCCTATTTGCTCTTCCTCACCCTCAGGTACCCCAAGAAGCTGGTGCAGACATACTCAGTGTTTCCCTACCAGGATGAGATGAGCGACGTGGTGGTCCAGCCCTACAACTCTCTCCTCACACTCAAGAGGCTGACCCAGAACGCAGACTGTGTGGTGAGCAAAGGAAGAGGGAGTTGGGGGCTTTGGTTTGTCTCCCCAAGCCAGTGAGTCACACACACCCTGCCCTTCCCAAGCCCCTGCTAACACAGAGAACAGAGGACCAACAAAGCCATACCTGTCAGCCAAATTAAGAAATAAGGTCCTGGCCTCCAAGTTGCTCACAGTCCTTTTAGGCAGCAAGACTCTCAACAAAGTGAATATGCCCACCACCACCACGGACCCCCACGTTGCCTACCTAATGCCTACTAATGCTTGAACTCTCAGTTCAAGGGTCACTTTCTTGGCAAAACCTTCCCTGACTACTCAGTCAAGGTCAGAATCCTCTGTGCGTATTTCAGGTAGTTAACTGTAGCTTTCTGTTGTTTTATATTTAACATCTGTCTCCCCCCACTAGACTGTAGGCCTAATGAGGGGAAAGACCACGCGTGTTTCCCTCTCTGTGGTCTCTGCAGAGCCAGGCACAGTGTGTAGCACATGTGGCTACTCACATATTTCCTTACTACCCTGCATGGTCCAAAAGTGTCTCATGATGCCCCAGAAACATTGCTTTCCCTTTATTATTATTATTATTTTTTTTTTACTTATTTTTTTTGTACTTTCCTTTTAAATTAACAAACCTACTTCTTGGCTTTAGAGTTCAGCAGGGACTAAATCAATATCTTTTTTCTATACCTCCTTTCTCCGCAGCAAGGTGCTGTGACTCTTTTCTGTCCCCCCAGGTGGTGCTGGACAACACGGCCCTGAACCGGATCGCCACAGACCGCCTACACATCCAGAACCCGTCCTTCTCCCAGATCAACCAGCTGGTGAGCCCCCACTCCTGGGCTCCTTTGGACTGGAAGGAAGCCCTCCTTGCTGGAGGACGATCTGGGGAAGGGAGGTCTGCCCAGGCCGAGGCCCATGACATGGCACCCCCGTCCCCAGGTGTCCACCATCATGTCGGCCAGCACCACCACCCTGCGCTACCCCGGCTACATGAACAATGACCTCATCGGCCTCATCGCCTCGCTCATCCCCACCCCACGGCTCCACTTCCTCATGACCGGCTACACCCCCCTCACCACAGACCAGTCAGTAAGAGCAGCCCTCAGTGTCCCAGGCCAGGCTGGCCCTGGGCCCAGCAGGCCCTGGCCCCGCCTTTCTCTGCTCCCTGCTGCCCCAGGAGCTGCCCTCTGTGGCCCCCAGAGGCTCAGGCACTGGCACAGAGCAGGCCACTTCCTTGCTGACTTGCTGTCCATCTTCCCTCTGCCTTTGGCTCTTGCCACAGACACCATTCTACCCCGGGTCTGATGGGGGACGTGTTGACTTCTCTGTCCATGTACCTCTGGACTCTGTCCTGAGTGCTAGTCTGGTCCCTGTGACCCACCCTCCCATCAGGTGGCCAGCGTGAGGAAGACCACGGTCCTGGATGTGATGAGGCGGCTGCTGCAGCCCAAGAATGTGATGGTGTCCACAGGCCGGGACCGCCAGACCAACCACTGCTACATCGCCATCCTCAACATCATCCAGGGAGAGGTGGACCCCACCCAGGTAGGCGAGGCCCCTTTGTTCTACCCCCAGGACCAACAGAGGTAGAGGAGAGGCTACCTCCACTGCCCCTGTGCCCACCCCAGGTCCACAAGAGCCTGCAGAGGATCCGGGAACGGAAGTTGGCCAACTTCATCCCCTGGGGCCCAGCCAGCATTCAGGTGGCCCTGTCGAGGAAGTCTCCCTACCTGCCCTCAGCCCACCGGGTCAGCGGGCTCATGATGGCCAACCACACTAGCATCTCCTCGGTTAGTCTAGTCACTTGGTCTTCTTTGGCCACTCTGTTGGACTAGTCACCTTCATCTTCTTCCCTTAGTCCATTCCTGACTCTTGTCCTACGATGGCTCCCATTTTGGAGATTTTCATCTCTTTCAGCTCTTTGAAAGTTCCTGCCAGCAGTTTGACAAGCTTCGGAAGCGGGATGCCTTCCTGGAGCAGTTCCGCAAGGAAGACATGTTTAAGGACAACTTTGACGAGATGGACAGGTCCAGGGAGGTTGTTCAGGAGCTCATCGATGAGTACCATGCTGCCACTCAGCCGGACTACATCTCCTGGGGCACGCAGGAGCAGTGATTTCCTCTCCACGACTCCCCCTGGACAGGAGGCACATCCTACACCATGCCTGGCCCCTCTGACCCAACTTACTGACAACATCTCTTGGTTCATCTCCAGCCCATGAACTGGTCCTGCATCCTCCCTTCTATGCCCTCACTGTTAATATGCTTGTAACAAAGTAATAAAGCTTGATTGTCAGTATAGTCAGGGCTTGATCTGTGAACATGAGGGATGGTGAAGGCATCTCCATTTTCTAGGAATGTGACAGTATTATGGCCTTTACCTCCTCTAACTTCTTACCGCTTAGTCCAGGTCTTATTGTGTCCACTGTTTCCATTGGCGTCCCTCACCTGGAACCAGGCTGTTTTGTTGGAGTCAGCCCTTCTCTCGAGATCACAGAAGTTTCCTGAGGTCTACTGTCTCTTCAGTGCCTGAGCTCCAGCCCCAGTGTGGGCCAATGTTGCCCCAGCCTCCTCCACTCTGGGCAGAGGAGGTAGAGCCTGTCAAAGTAGGGCCACTGCAACCTGAGCAGGTCAGGAAAGCCGGGACTCTGCATTCCTAGTGCCCAGGGCCATCAGAGTCCCAGGGACTCAACCCAATTCAACCCAACCTGATATGCAGAAACAGAGTCCAGGAGTAGGGCTGAACCCATCCTGCATTCTTTCTCTGTGCCATAGAAATTCTTGGGTCTGTTATCTGCCCCAAGCTTCTTTCCATTCTAGGCCCAAAGCAGAAGGCATAACAATGATGGACCCAACCAGGGCCCAGGGTGGACATCAGGGTAAAAACTGGGCAGTGTCAGTCCTGATGACTCACTCCCCTTCAGCCTCAGGGATGCAAGCAGGCTGCCCCTACACCACTCAATGGAGAAGGGAGGGTGAGTAATTGTCAGCTTCCAATACTGCCTTCTTGCTGGCTCCACCCACAACCCTGTGGCAGCACACTGGCCAGGAGGAGGTTAAATCCAGAAAGCCAAGGAGGGTGGAGCTCTGTGGTGTCCAGACTCCCCTCAGTGGCTGGTAAAAGCTCAGAGTGTGGGCGTCCCCAGGGGCGGAGCTCGCAACCCTGGGGCTCCAACTTGTCCCACTGACAACACTCACACAGGAAGGGTTTGTGTAAATAAGGATTTTTTTTTGCTTCTCTTCTACAAATAAATTAAGAAACAAACTAGAAAATTGTCCACACCCTTTGCAGCCCTTGGGTGTGGGGCGTGCCCTGTCCCTGCAGGGCCAAAAGGGTCCATGATTCCCTCAAATCTCAGAGCAGTCCTGGCCCAGGCTGGAGGCAGGAGGGAAGTCGTGACCTCTTGGCAGGCTCAGTCCTGCAGCTGCCCCAAGCAGCCAGACTGTCCCTGGGGCTCTTCCAGGCCCGGGTGCTGGCTGGGAGGGGAGGTGTCTGGCAGGTCTTGGCATGGAGGAGAAGGGCTGCTGCAGGGCCTCTCGGGGGAGGGGTTGGCTAAGTAGGCATTCACCAGCTGCATGATCTCTTCCACCTAAGAGAGGGCAGAGGGCAGTGTGCAACATGGGCCATTGGGTTCTCTTTTTCTCATCCTCCCTTCGGGCTCTAGGGCTCCAACTACCCCACCAGGGTCCTATGTGCTCTGGCCCCTGCAACCCTTCCTTCCTCATCACCATTGTCTTCCTTACTCCCTATGTGCCAGTCATACTTGCTTTTTTCTGCTCTTCTAACATGCCATGTTCACTCTCATCTCAGGGTCTTTGCCTTGCAATTCTCTCTACCTGGAATTGCTGTTCTGCCAGATCTTCCTATGGCTACTTCAAATTTCATCCTTTTTGAGACTCCTTCCCTGACTACCTAATGCTGTGGCCTCTCCAGTCACTTCCTGTCACTTTCTTTTGTAGCCTTTGATTCCTTGTTTATTGTCTGACTCCCCCACTCTAATGTAAGCTCCTTGAGCTTGTCTTTGATCACTGCTGGATTCCCAGTACCTGGCCTATGCTTGGTGTGCAACAAATGTTTCATGTCATCCCTTCCCTCCTCCTTCCACAGCCCCTCTTCCCACTCACCTGGGGACTCTGCAGGAGGAGCTGGCTCTCTCCCACCCTCAGTGCCAGGGTGTGAGGGCCCATTAGCTGGCAGGCGGCCACATGGCCATAGCTGACACTGTGGATGGGCTCTGTCTCACCTGGCCGGGAGAGGGACATGGCCTTGGCTCCCAGGCCCAGGCATAGCTTCTGAGGAGTACCCCCGCCAGGCTCCTGCAGAGAGACAGGCAGAGTCAGGGTGGAAGGAGGAGACCCTGCAGCATTACTTTCGGCAGGGGGAGATGGCTGTGAGCAGGGAGTTTCCTGACCCCCCACTATAAGTCACAGCACTGTGGAGGTGGCTATGGCTCAGGGATGTGAGGGCCCAAGGACTGGTGACTCCTGGGGTTTGAGATAGGCGGCTGTTCTGGACATAGGGAATGAAGTGACTCACAGCGGGGGCCTGTGGCTCTGGGGCAAAGGTTTGGGGCTTGGGCCACCAGAGTCCCCTTCTCCCTTCTCCCCCTCACCGTGCTCAGCTCCAGAACGTCATACCGAGCAGCGCCGAACCCCGGACACTGCGCTGCCAGGGCCAGGTAGGCAGCCATGGCCTCAGCTCGGCCCATGCCCCGTAGCCGTTTCCAGCCGCCCAGCACCGCAGCCGCCGTGCCGGCGCCGCCTCCTCCCTCGCGAGCTGTGCTTCCCGCCGAGCGGCCGGCCCCGCCGCGCCGGGCCGGCTCCGCCCGCCTCTTGGCCAGGCCCGGGCTCCAGAGTGCCCCGGCCAGCAGGGCGGCGGAGCGGGGCGGCCTGGGGGCCGGGCGGGGCGGGTCTTCGCGGGGCGGGGTGGGGGGCGGCAGCAAGCGGTCCAGGCGGGGCAGGGGCACCCGCGGGGAGAAGTCGCGGTGCAGGCTCTGCAGGCGCAGCGCCGCCAGGGCGCGCAGCGTGTCGTCGGGCGGGGACGGCCGGCCCCGCAGCAGCAGAGCGTGAGCCTACAGGGGAGGCACCGGGTGTCAGTGCGCGAGCCGCGGCTATGCAGTCGCGAAAACACCTCGGGGTATGGAACGTGAGGAGGTCTCTAGATTCGAGTAAAGCCTCCGTGGGGGTTACCTAATGATTAAATGAGTCGACCCAGGAAAGGAAGGGTTCAGACTTGGGGGTCTGCTTGGAGGCGTGAACACCGGAGGTCCTCACCTGCTCAAAGAGGAAAGGCAGTTCGTGACCGTCTGGGGACAGCCCCTCAGGGTGCAGAGGTCCGTGAAGACGCAGACACAGTCTCCACCCAGAGTCCAGGGAGTCCTCCAGCCCAGCTTCCTCCCCAGCCAAACTGCATAAGAGAAAAGGGCGCGTCGCGAAGGAGAAGCAGGACCACCAGAGCGCCTGCAGTTGGGGATGGGGGCGGGGCCCTGTGTTGGGGCGGGGCCCGGGCGGAGTGGACCGCGGAGGTGACCCCAGAATGCAGACTGCAAACCGCCCGCGGGCAGGGATCCAAGTGTAAACCAGAGAACATCACTACACACGCCAAGTGGCAAGCGCTCGGTAAATGTTTCTTAGTGATTGACCGAAGCTGAGAAGTAGGTGAGTTAATAGAGAGCAGGGCTGGGGCTGGACATTTACTTCTCAAACCTGGTGAGCACGTCAGCCACGAGGGTACCCCCAGCCAGGGCTCGCTCCTGGGCCCCTCGCTGCTCGTACAGTGCGAAAGCATTGCGGCTCCGGGCCAAGCCCAGCCGTCCCACCAGCTCTCGAGCCACCTGGAAGGCGGAGAGGGAGAGAGGAAAGTCACACCACTCGGGGGTATTGGCAGGATTCTGGGAGGGGCTGATCCACCTGGAAGGGGTCTCAGTTCTGTCACCACCACTCCCTCCTTTACCGAAATAATGTGAGACTCCCGGCAAACCTAGGGCCCAGGAACTGGGAAAGCCAGGCATCAGAAGCTGGGAGCGAGGGGGTTGGGGGTGCCGGGGGCCTTTCTGTGGCCTCACCTCCCCGGCTGTGGTGTGGGAGTCGATGGCCACGGGGCAGGCACCAGCCCCCGGACAGTGCACGGTGCACAACAGCTCCTGTCGCCGGCTCAGTGCGGAAATCTCTGCCAGTGAGGGCACCAGCTCTCGGCCGCGTGTCCGGCCCAGAGCTTTCCGGATGAAGCGCGCATATTCCGCCAGTTCCGAGTCTGGGAGTGCCTGCTCCGTCCTGGGTTAGGAGGAACCCTGGGATCTCAGTGCTCCAAGGGCTTTCCTTCTCACCCTCCCTCTTGCCTTCTATTATGGTTTACCTCGTGGATTTCCTCCCCCAGCCCCCAACTCAAGTTCCTTGACGGCTCTTCTAAATCTTTCCCCTGTAATTCGTATGGAGCTGAATTACTTTTTAAGTCCCCTGGACGCTCTCTCCCAACTTCCCCAGTCTCCTTCCAAAAGCCTCCGAGATCGTCCTTCAGGCTAAAGTCCGAAATCCAGCCACTTTACTACGCTTTCCTAAGCCCTGGCGCTGGCCTACATCAGCCAGAGCAAAAGTAGCCTTTTAATTATTCCTCTGCCCGAAGGGGGGGGTTTGTAATTTATCTGCTTACAAGTGGGATATGATCTTGTATCTCCCACAAAGGCACTGTATATAGTACCAGCAGCCCTAACCTTGGCCAAGTACCTTCCCTTCTCTGGATCTGGCTTCTTCACCTACCAAACTTTTTGCAAAGGCCTGTCACTCCCTCGCAGTCCTGTAGCTCCCTCACCTTGGCCTTACCCCGCTCCTCCCCTCTCACCTCTCCAAATGCCCCAGGAGATGCCCCCGTACAGCTCTCCCAGGCCGGAAAGTGCAGCTCATGCAGGTGAGGAGCTGCCAATACCGCAGGGCGGCAGGATCTTGGGTAGCTGGGAGCCCAGGGGGCCCCGCGGGGCCCGAGGTCTGCTTAGCCAGCTGCAGGAAGAGTTCGTCGCGGAGTGCAGGCAGGTCCCGGCAGGTTTGGAGCACACCCTGCATCAAGGGCCCGGGGCGCCGCGCCCCCTCCAGCGCCTGCAGTGCCAGGAACAGCCGCACCGCCTCCTCACGCAAGGGTGCATAGCCTGGACCTGTGGGAGGGTAGGGGTGGAGGGATGGTTTGGAGAGGGGACTCAGAGCTGCGCCCTGGGAGGAAGGCATGAACCAGGGGAAGGTCAGAGAGAGTATAAGGGGACATGGGGTGGCAAGGAGGGGAGGTACGAATGATAGGAAGAGTGAAGGGAAAGCAATGGTCCCACAGAGCCAAACTTTACAAATGGTAAACCCTTGCTCCCCAGGAATCCTCCCATCTTCATCCCAATAAGCCTGGACTTTGAGTTAGTACAGTAGAGGGATAGACTAAGGGACATAGGTTCAAGCCCCAGATTCTGTAACTGGGTACTGGGGACCATCACCACGGGCCAGAAAACAGACTGGATTAGGAGTCAGAAAACCAAGGTTCTCCCAGCACCCATTAATCCTTTAGCTTTAGGATGTGGGCCAGCTGCTGCCATATTTAGGGAGAAGTAAAGCAGAATGAGGCCAGCACATTCTCCCAAGGTGGTGGCTTTTCTACCACTTACAAAGGTAATACAACTTGGTCTCAAGGGCATAATGAAAAAATAAAAGAGGGAGTGTAAAATCTCCTGATGGAACATGGGTGGTCAGAATGAGACCCGTAGAGAAGGTGGTCAAAGGGGCCCTTTTGTCTGTTCTGGCTCCCCTTCCCCCACCCTGGCCAGTTTCTGGTTTCACCTTCATCCCTTGAAAATGAGGAGCGGGTAGGCCCCTTGAGGATGCTTAGGTCCCTGCCAGTTAAGGCATTCAGATTCTTACCTCTGATCCACCCCACCGTATCCAGGGGACTTGGTGCCCACTCACCTGGGGCATTGACTCCATAGGGCAGGGGCAGGAGCGGGGCGTACAAGGCTCCACTGGTGTGCCTCAGAATCGGGTTCCGCCGGTAAATGAGGGCCACGGCCTCTGGGTCCCCACAACTTTCCTAAGGGCCCGGGAGAGGGTCACCATGATGGAGAAGGGAGCTCCCCAAGAGCCCAGAAAGCTTTTGCGTCCACTACTCTCCTGGCACTTGCTGGAATCCTCTCTCTTACCTGTATGTCCCTGAGCAGCAGCTGGGTGGGGGTCTCCAGCGGCGCCTTGGAGGCGATCACTTCCCGCAGTGCCACCCCCCAGCGCTCTGCCTCTGCCTGGCGCGGGGAGCAGAGGCGGACGCTGTGCTTCCGGCCAGACACAGTCACTGACCACAGACCTGGGGGAAAGAGAGGCCGCGGAGGGTGATCAGGACCGGCTGGGGCCCCTGCCCGTGAAGGTAGGAGAGTCCGCACGAGGTCTCTCACCAGTCTCCTTGGGCCTGCGCTCTGGGCCGGTGACCGAGCACAGGCTGGTGAGTACCAGGCTCCCGAGACGCCGCGCCCCCTTCCCGCTGCTGCTGAACTGGTCCAGGGAGTCCCGCGTGAGCACGAACCAAGCCCGGCGCGGGGGCAGCCAGGGCCGCGCCCCTCCTCCGCGGGGCTCGCGGTACAGCCAGCCTGGTGCGAGGATGGGTAAGCAAGTAGCATCAGCGGGAGGCGACATTATCCCCTGCAGGGTTAGGATTGGGGGCCTCCAGGGTGCACTGAATGGGGTCCCTACCTTTCACAACGACGTCGGGATCGTCCTCAGGCAGCCCCTTCTCCGGGATGAGGCTCCAGGTCTCCTCCCAGCTCGGCAGCCTGGGACGCAGGGGAGGGAAGGTTGGGCGAGGCTGCGGAGACTCCACTCCGCCTCCAGGGGGCTCCTCAGTAGGGGCTCCCCAGACTGCGCGAGGTGTCTGCTCCCAAGCTGGACACCCTTCCCCCCGGCTGTGGGAACCGCCAGGCCGATCTGACCTCGCACCAGAAATAGCCTGGACCCCCCCTTTCTCCCCGCGCCCCCGGCCGGACCGCCCCCCGGGACCCGGGCCAAACCACAGCGTCCGGTGCAGGGCCTCTCCCTTATTGCACAACCGCGCGAGGGAAGACGGCGAGGATGGGGGTCCCGGGAACGGGCTGGGGTCTCTATAGTAGCTCACCTGTCGGAGACGGGACCGCTCCTCACCGGCTGAGTCAGCGTCACGTCCAGGGGACCCTGGGGAGACAGGCAGGGAAGCCTTCAGGATCTGAGCCCTCCACGTCTAATGTTCGTGGCTTCTGCCCCCAGGTCAGCGCTGCTGGGGGGATTAAGGAAGGAGTCAAGGAGTGGGGTCATGATTGGGGCGAGCGCGCTGGAGCGGCTGGGCTCACCCCTCCTTCTGGTCTCTATAGAACAAGCTCTACAGAAGAGCAGGAGGGAAGAAGCCAAGGATCACGCCTTGTCTCTGTTACCCTTTGAAGATACAATCAGGGGTGGTGTAGGGTGGAAAGAGCACTGGGCAGGGAGTCAAGAGACCTAGGTTCTACTACCAGCCCCACCACTAATTCACTTGGAACCTTGGCAAGTCTCCTCCCTTCTCTGAGCCTTAATTTCCCCATCTCTGAAACCAGAGAGGTGAATGAAGTCCCTTCTGGCTCTGGCAGGCTTGAAGTCACCCCCTCCTGATTTTCCCCTCACCCACTTTGCCTCCTTGGCCAGGGGAGGATAGGTGGTGGGCACAGAGGTGAAGGAAGAGAAGAGGAACTCTTTCGGTATAGGGCTTTCTCCAAAAGCTTCTTACATTGTCCTGCAGACAGCCCTGAGACTCAAGGGTGAGCAGAGACCCTGCCCTTTGCTGGGGCTCAGGAAGGGCGGGCCTGGCCAAGGAATGGCACACACTCTGGAGGCAGGTGTAGTTCCAGTTTTGCCCTTCCCCCACCACCCCTCCCCCCTCAACTTCAACTGTAGACTGGGGTCTGAGAGAGGCCACAAACCTGACCCGAAGGCCAGCCAGGCGAGAATTGTGCCATCCTCATATTGCGCCCAGACTGCTAGAGACTGGAGGGGGAGGCGAGGGAGGGGGGCCAGGGACACCTGTCCCCAAGCTCCCGGGAGGGGGGTGGAGGTGGAGCATGAGGGAGGCAATGGCCTGGTTGACAGAGCCAACCCTGCCCAGGCTGGAAGCTTGGGGACGTCTGGGTCCTGCACCTTCCCTAGGTGAACAGTCACCTATTTTATGGAGGGTCTGCGCAGGGGGGCTCTCAGCCACACCACCATGGGGGCAGGTACTGACCACCCTCTTGACCAAATCCCCTAATCGCAACCCCCTGCTTCTCTCCCTCCCCCCCTCTATATTTATCCACCCTCCGCCTCCGCCAGGTGCTGGCCCGAGCCCCGGAGGCAGCGGCGGCGGCGCAGCCCGCCCCACCCGGGCACCGAGCCACCCGGCCTGCTGGAGACCCCTGAGTGGGGGATGGGAGCATGACCCCGGCCACAGCACACAAGAGTCTGGTCGCCTGTGTGCAGGGGAATGGGGAATATTGGGGATGTTAGGGGATGGAAGTCTCCCACACCAGTTGTGCCTCAGTTTCTCCACGGGGAGATTCGACAAAACCAGGCAACCAAATGTCCCTCACCATCCCCTCAGGGATTTCCCAGGAGCCTCACCAAGGAAGGCCAAGAGTTCTGTCCTGAGTGGTAGGGTAATGACGAGGGGTCCTCAAAGAGCCATGGCCCCCGGCTCCCTCTCAATGGGGTCCCCACCACAGACCCCAAAGCTAGGACGGCTTCTTCCCCTCGACCAGGTCCTCGCAGCAGGAGCTCCCGCATCTGGCCCCAGCGCTCAAGAATTGGGAGCGGAGGGGACCCAGGCGTTCGAGCCGCCCAGCCGGCCTCGCCACATTCCTCGGCGCTGGCAGAGGCGGAAGGAGACGGGATGGGACGCGGGCCCGGCAGGGAAGGGAGAGGCAGGGCCAGGTCGGGCCACGCGTGACGCCTCCCCTGCCTCAGGGCCCCCAGCAGGTGGACAGCGCCCAGCGTGCGGCGCGAGGCCCACAGGCACGTCCAGAGCGGGGCTGCTGTTGCTTGAGCTCCCGGGGGCTTTGGACCCCAGGCAAAAACCTCCCCGACGTCCCCAGTTCGCCAAGCGCGCGGCGTTTCGCTGGAGTGTGGAGCGGGATCAGGCGTGAGGGCTGGTTATAGTGAGAGGGAATGAGACCAGGCTCCAAACCCCCCGGGACTTACCCTCCCGCCGCCCGCTGGACTCGGGGTCCGTAGCTCAAAGGTCTCCTCGTCCTCGTCCTCCTCCCCGTCCCCGCTAAGCTCGCCGTCCCCGTAGTCCCGGTGCAGAAGAGTGAAGCCTCGACGGCAGCAGAGGAGCCACCACAATCCCCCGGGGAGAGGCATCCGGGCGAGGAACCGGGGGATGGGGGCGCGGGCAGCAGCGGCCAAGCAGCAGGGGGTCGGAGAAACTGGCGCAGCTCCTACCCGAGCAGGGAAAGATGAGGTGGGAGGGAGGGAGGAGAGGGGCACAAGGAGGAGGCAATGTCCGGCGCTGGGGTGCAAGGGGACGCTGTCCAGAGTCTGAGGGGGGCTCAGTGTCTGGGCCCCCAGAGGGGGAGGGGGAAAAGCGTCCAGGGCCGGGGTAGAGGAGGGAGTAATGTCCGGAGCTGGGAAGTAGTGTCCGTCGTAGTGTCCAGCCCTGCGGGGGGTAGTGTCCGGTGCAGTGTCCGAGGTGGGCAGTTGTCGAAGCTCCAGGGAGGGTCGTGTCCGGTAGGGCGTCCGGTGACCGGGGCCGGGGCCGCGCGCGCTGCGCTCCCTGCAGCCCCCGGACTGGCGCGCTGGGGGCGCGAGCACAGAGCTGGGACCCCGCCTCCCCAGCCCCCTCCCTCCCGGAGGCCCCCCCTCCCTCTTCTTTCTCTCCTCCCTTCTTTACAAGACAGGGTCCAGGTTTCGTCACAGCCTCCTCTGCCCAATCCCTGTGCCTGGCGCCGGGCGCCGCCACCAATCAAACAGCTGAAATCGCGGCGGGTTGCATCATGTGCCCCTGGCTTGGTGACAGCGGGGAGGGGCGGGGGAGTAGGGAGGGAGAGGACGGTGCGATGTTAGCCACGCCCCAGTCTCTGAGGTCGGACACGGGGTGCTAGTGACGTCACGGAAGCCCGCCTTCATGCTCTTGTTTTAACTCTTGGCTCACCGACCAACAAATTAAAAACCCTCTAGAGGAGTTTTGGAGAACGGAAGGCACAGGGCTTAGAGGAAAGCCCAACTGCTGCCCTGTGAACCCTGTCTCATCTCAGGGTCCCTGAGGAAGCAAAGAGAGCCTTAGCTACCCAGAGGATGCCCAGACCTGCGCTGGACACAGCTCTAGAGCTGGCTCGCCACCCCTGGGGTGAAGGAGTCCAGTTCCTAGGTCTGAGTCACCTCCTTTTTGAAGTGAAGAAGTTGAGGCAGGTACTCCGGGAAGGCACAGACCTGGGCTGGAAATAAAACCGAATTAAGAGCGCACAGCTCACCAAACTCAGGTGGGGAGACGGCCTTGGGATTCTGGGGAATTTTGTGGTCTCCGAATAGAGTGGAGGCCTCCCAGGACGAATATCCTGCGGTTCTGTATAAGAAGGGGTTAACCTAGTCACTAGGCGGCCGGGGCGGGGCCGCGGGGACAGCGGACGCGCGCGCGCGCGCGCGTTGCTGACTCAGCGGCGATTCCCGCGGTCTCGGGCGGAGGGTTCCAGGTCGGCCCCCAGTGCGGGACCCTCGAGGATCGGCGCGGACCGCGGGCCTTCCCTGGATCCTGGCCCCTAGAGGCAGTGGCTCTCAGTCTCAGCCGCCAGAGGCTCTGGGAAGGACTGCTAGCCCGGGCTGGGCTGGGCGGGGCGGGACCGGGCGGGGCGGTCAGGCAGCGCCTCCCTTGAGACCTCGTGGCCCCGCCCCGCCCTTCTAGCCCCTGGACTCCTGGTTGGAGCCGTGGGGACAGCTTTGCAGACCGGATATTAAACTGCGAGAATTGTCGCACGTGAACACTATCCTGCCCGTTGTGACTGTGTAAAACAAAGACCAGGAATCAATCTGATGGTCTCTAGAGGCCATCTCGGCCGTGCCCTCTCTCCGGATGAGAGTGGCCTGTGCAGAGATTTCCTAGGAATGGAGACACCACCACAACCATCTGCTCTTTTCTCCGTCTGGATCCCAGGCCCTTGCCTGCAGGGAAGTTCTTTCCAATGTCTAACCTCTCTCTTTCCGACCAGCTCAGTGCATTTCCTCTGACCCAGTCCCCAGAGACGATGGAGAACAGCAAGCAAGCCCCACCCCCACCACGCCCATGATACCTACTTTTTGGGAATTTGCAAAGTGCAATTCCCTCTTTGGTTTTTCTCCAAGGTGAAAAACTCAACTTTCTAAATTGCTTTTCTGTTTTTCTTCTTTCCTTAACAGGATCTTAGGAAGGATTCTAAAGTGGTAATCTAATGCAAACGCCCACCCAAAACGGGAATCTCCTGCCCTCCCCCTACCCCCACACCCCGCGAAGACACACAAGAGTCCCCAACAGTTTGAACATTCAAGAAGCCGGGAACTCTGTACTTGCTAAGGCAGCCATTACTGGATAGCGCTCTGGTTGTTAGAAAGCTCTTCCTTACACTATTTCAAGAAGAACCCCCGCCCCTCCTCGCCTGGCAGCTTTCCCACCTCACCTCTGTTGCCAGAGACTGCGTGAAGGTGGAGGGAGTGTCAGTGGCTAGAGCTTTAGCAGACTTAGCAGCCCCCACCCCCACCCAGGCCCTCAGCGCCTTCCAGTCAGAGCCAGTGCACCCGGTGGTGGGGGTGGGGGATTAACCCACCGGCTCTGCCCTGCAACAAATCACTTCCAAGTCGGTGACTCAAAAATAGTAACAGTTGTTGGGTTGCAACTCATTTCCATGTTATCAATTTAATGTGGCAAGGCACAGAAGCAATCCCTTTAGCTCCCCACCTCTTTCTCAGTTTCCCCCCACCTACTCTCCTTTCCCACTACCCTCGTGGAATCGTCTCCTCAGCCCACCCCCTCCTCTAGATTGGCAGCCCTAGTTGTCCCAGGAGAGACTGTGGGTCTCAGTGGGAGCTGAGCAGGAAGAAAGGCGGGGCCGGCGGGGGCAGCCGCCGCGGGGGTGAGGGCCTGAGCTGCAGCCCACACCGCGGAGCAGCCTCCGCAGGTCCTGGCGGAAGCGCAGGCCCAGAAAGGCGTAGAGCACGGGATTGAGGCCGCAGCGGGCGAGGGCCAAGCCGCTGGTCACCAGCAGTGCCAGATCCTTGCGCTTGCTGGCAGGGCAGCTCCGCTCGCGAGCAGCCAGTAGATCGGCCGTATCCAGCAGCAGGGCGAGGCTGTAGGGCAGTTGCAGTACCACGAAGGCCGCCACCAGGGCCACCACGACGCGGAGTGCACGCTGGCGCTCGGGCCCCCTGGCGGCCAACAGCGTGCGGCCCAGCAGCGCGTAGCAGGCTGCCATGACGCCCAGAGGCAGCGCGAAGCCCAGGACCACCTGCGCCACGGCGCTCGCCCCTTTCACCGTCTGCGTGAGGCCCTCGGGGAAGATGAGGCGACAGCGTCGCTGGCCTTCCCGCTGCCCGTCCCGGCTGAAGAGGAGCGCAGGCAGCGCCAGGAGCAGCGACAGCAGCCACACGATGACTGAGACCAAGTGCGCACGGCCGGGCGTGGAGGGCCGCGAGCCGCTTGGGAGCGCTCGCGCTATGGCCAGGTAGCGGTCGGCGCTGATACAGGCCAGAAAGAGGAAGCCGGCGTGGAAGGAGGCCGAGTAGAGGCTGGAGATGGCCCGGCAGGTGGCACTTCCCAGACTCCAGCCGTGAAGAGCTCCTGCTGCAGCGAAGGGGAGGGTCAGTGCTAGTAGGAGGTCGGCCAGGGCCAGCTGGAGCAGGTGAGCGGAGGTGGGCGAGCGAGCTGAACGTCGGGCTGCCAGGTGGGTGGCCAGGACTAGGCCATTGCCGGCCAGGCCCAGCGCAGCCACAGTCAGGGAGACACTGGGTTGGAAGGCCCGACTGAAGGCCTGGACATCCGCCTTGTAGCAGAGCTCCGGCAGTGGCTCAGCTGAGTATGCCGCCTCCTCATCCCCAGAGTAGAGGCCCCAGGAAACCTGGGAAGGTCAAAACAAGAGGAGGGACCTTATGAGACATCTTCCCACACACCTGCCCTTCCTACACATGCCTCCTAGGCTGGGAGCTCCTGTGCGACCAGGTGTAACAGTACCCGGGGAGAAGACAAACTCTTCTATACACTCGTCCTAGCACAGCCTCAGCGGACCTTGGCTTCCCTTGCATCCCTCCTGCCTCTGCTTCTAGCTTCCCGGGTGACCTTGCACAAGCCACTTGCTCCTTCTGGACCCCAGTTACCTAACATGTAATATTGAGATTAGACATCCTGACCAGCCCACCTGGCAAGGTTTGCTTGAAGATTGTTTGAAATATGGAAGATAATGGATGTGGCATGTGCTCTCCAAAGGCCAAGCCTTTGTATTATTAATAAATCTTAGAGCCGCAAGTCCGTTTGCAGCGCCCTCTCCTGGAAGGACGCCCATATGCAGGCTTTGCCTCAGACCTGGGTTCTTGGTTCCACGCTTGGTCAGGAGTGGCTTTCTTTTTGTCTTCTGTCCCTTCCCCCGCCCCCACCGCTACCTCTAGTAAAGGCGCACTGAACCACTCATGCCAAGGGGGTCTCAAGGGTTGGGGCTCAGGTTTTCTCATGCCAAGGGGGTCTCAAGGGTTGGGGCTCAGGTTTTCTGAGCTCAGTTGGGACCTTGGACCTCTAGATTCAACTCACCCTTCCCCTTAGCCCCAGTCTCTGTTCCACAACCCTGCCTCACACCACCAGCCCCATCTATCTGGAGGACCCTAGTCTGAGGTAGCTTCAGGAATCCTGCATAGGCCATAGGATGGCGGAGGCCTGTTAGCAGGTGGGGAATCCCATCCCTTCTCCCTCCCCTCCCTCCCCCCACTCCCACCTGTTCTGTGGGCTCGGTCCCCATCTCTGGCTACACAGGTTTCTGAGGTATAGCCGCAGGGGGCAGAAGTTAAACAACTAGTGGGACAGGAAGGAAGGGGCGGGGAGAGGGCCACAAGAGAGGTGGGGATTAGGGTCTGTGGGGCTCACTTTCCCATTCCACCTCCCCTAAAAGAATTTCTCTTTACCTTGCCAGTGGAAAGAGTGGGTTTTGGAATATCATCATTTGCTGTGTGATCTTGAGTAAGTTTTTTGACCTCTCTGAGCCTCAGGTTTTTCATCTGCAAAGTGGAGTAAGGTAAAAATGCTCAATTCACAGTGTTGAAAGTATCCAGCACCATGCCTGCAGCACAATTTGCCTTCAGAAAATATTAGATTCTTTTATTTACCCTACATCCCATCTCGGGGCACTCCCCTCCTCTCCTCCCTTTTCTTGGATTTTTCAGGACCCGTCTGGCCCTTGTCTCCCTCTCCTCATCCCTGCGGGCCCCGGGTTACTCGGGGTATTTCCCGGTGGCTGGAGGCTCTCTACCCCCGCCCTTTCGAAGCAGGGCTGAGGCGCGCGCTTGCGCGGGGTCCGGGAAAACGACGCGTGCCAGGAGAGAGAGGCTGGGGAAGGGGGGAGGTGAGAGGAGAGAGGGTGGAAAGGAGAGGAGAGAGAGAGAAGAGCGAAGCACCAGGAACGACGGGGTGAGGGGGGAGAGAGAGAGAGGGTAGGGTTGGGGGAGAGAGGCAAGGGAGGGGTGGGTAAGGAGGAGAGAGCAGTCTGCTGAAAACCCCAGGAGGAGAGCTGGGAGCTCGAGCCAGAACTGGAGCCCTAGCCGGAGTCGGGCGTAGAGAGGCGGCCGCCAGGGACCGTCCGCCCTGCATGATGCGTCTCCGGCTCTTCTGCATCCTGCTCGCTGCGGTCTCAGGAGCCCAGGGCTGGGGCTACTGTGAGTGCTGGGCTCGGAGGGAGGTGGGGTTGGGTCCAGGCGTCCAGAGCCTGCAGGGCGGCCCCGAACCGCATTGCGGCTGGGTGGTCGTGGGTCTTTCCTGGCCGGCGCGCGACCGCTCGCTCCCGTCTTTTCCTGCTTCTCCCCCGCGCTCCGCAATGCAGCTCCGAGGCTGCCGCGCGTGCCCGGGGCTGGGGCCGGGCTCCTAGGCGAGGATGGAGTAGGTAGGGATTTGGGGCTGGGATCCAAGCGGGAGCTGGTGCCTGGGTCTGAGGCTAGGGTTGGGGAGAAGTGTGGTACTGGTGACCGAGACTAGGGTTAAGGTTTTGCCAGGGCCTGGGGCTGGACTTTGGAGCTGGCCAAGGGCTAGGGCATGTAGCTGGGGCTTGGTTTTGTGGCTGGGGTTGGGTTTTGCGGCTAGGATCCAAGCAGAAGTTGGTGACCCTGACTGATGCTAAGGCTGGACTTGGAACTGGTGATGGTGCTAGGACTGGCTGGGTTTGCGAGCAAGGCTTGTATTTGGGGTTGGTGCAGGTTTAGGGGGCTGATGAGTGAGAATGACGCTAAGGTTTGAGCTGGATTAGTGTCTTGGGCTGACTCAGGTTCTGGGAGGTGCTATGGTTTGGAATTGTGTTTGGGGCAGTACTAAACCAGGACAGATACTGGGATAGGGAGGGTCTGGGATTGGTTTGTAGGTGTAGCCTAGGGGTTACCCTAGGAGGAGAAGGCAGCCTCCTCTGAACGCTCAGCTGTTGCTGCAGCCAGCATTGAATAGATGGCTTTAAGGTAGGGCTGGGTGTGCCGCTGGGGGGCAGAGCAGGGGGAGCTTCGGCTACTGGCTGCTCCGTGGGCTGGCTTTTGGAAGGGCCTGGGAGGGGCCGGCAGTAACTAAATGTCTGTTTTCCTACTCCAGACGGCTGCGACGAGGAGCTAGTGGGGCCCCTGTATGCACGCTCCCTGGGGGCCTCCTCCTACTATGGGCTCTTCACGGCGCCACGCTTTGCCCGGCTGCACGGTGAGCTCCACCGCACACCTGCAGCGCACCGCACGGCAGCGGGGTGAGGGATTCCCGAGGGCAGGGGGTGGGGTGAAGGGGTAGCTGGTGGTAAAAAGCCTCTGCCCCTTCTATAGGCATAAGTGGATGGTCACCTCGGATTGGGGATCCAAATCCCTGGCTCCAGATAGACTTAATGAAGAAGCACCGGATCCGGGCCGTGGCCACACAGGGCTCCTTTAATTCTTGGGACTGGGTGACTCGTTACATGCTGCTCTATGGTGACCGCGTGGACAGCTGGACGCCGTTCTACCAGCGAGGGCACAACGCGGTACTCTGGGCGCCCAGGCGCGCATCCTTGGGGAGCCTCCTGTTCTTGGGCCCTGGGCTGGGCACTAGCCTGAGGAGAAAGGGAGGGGGCGACGGTGAGGGCGCAGATGAGGAGCAGTGATTCCACTCTAGAAACTCAGTCCAGAGGGACTGCCAGCTCACCACATGTGCAAGACACTCTCAGATCACAATGTTTAGCACACTTTGGGGTAAAATCTGGGAGGGCTTCCTAAGGAGGTGACATTGATTTGAGATTTGAGGAAATAAATGAGATATTGGGAGAGGGCACTCTAGGCCAAGGAAACTGTGCGCAAGGCCACGGGCGGGGGCGGGGGGCAGGGGAGATCAGGAATGTTTGTTTTCCGGAAGTCGAGGTTGGCTGGGTGAAAGCTGCAGGCTGGGATGCTGTGGAGAAACGAAGCAGTGGGTAGGGACGTGGTTACTATTCTCCTCCTCCCCCGTAGACCTTCTTCGGTAACGTGAATGAGTCGGCAGTGGTGCGCCACGACCTGCACTACCACTTCACCGCGCGCTACATCCGCATCGTGCCTCTGGCCTGGAACCCGCGCGGCAAGATCGGCCTGAGGCTCGGCCTCTACGGCTGCCCTTACAGTAAGCGTGCGGAGATCACGGCGGGGGCCCGGGACAGTCTTCCGGTCCCCAGCCCACCTAAGGTCTTTTGCGCAGAGTCCGATATACTCTATTTCGACGGTGACGATGCCATCTCGTACCGCTTCCCGCGAGGGGTCAGCCGAAGCCTGTGGGACGTGTTTGCCTTCAGCTTCAAGACGGAGGAGAAGGACGGGCTCCTGCTGCACGCCGAGGGCGCCCAGGGCGACTACGTGACGCTCGAGCTGCAGGGGGCGCACCTGCTGCTGCACATGAGCTTGGGTGAGCTGAGCGACGGGACCAACCGCTGAAGCACTCCTACGCGTGCCTCCAGGCACCTCCTCCGCGCCGCCGGAGGTGCTAGCGAAACTCTGGACTCCAAGTCAGGAGAACTGGATTCCAGTCTCAGTTCTACCGCTTACCAGTGGTGTGACCTTGGATAAGGCATTTCCCCGAGGCTCAGCAAGCTCATTGTGAGCTCACACACACACACACACACACACACACACATACACACACACACACAGTTATTTTGTTTCTCATTAGCTTTTCGTAACACCCCCGTGATGAGATAGAAGCAGCTGTCGTGCTCCAAGTTTTACAGATAGGAAAACAGGTGCTGGGAGAGGTTAAATGGCTTACCCTAAGTCTGTCGGTCTTGCAATCCCTTTTCTGCCTTGCCCGCTGCTGCTCCCGCTGGGGACTAGGGCCAGCTGGAGATGTCCTGGGTTGAGGTCTCACTCTGTCCTGCTCCACCCTCAGGCAGCAGTCCCATCCAGCCAAGACCCGGTCACACTACGGTGAGCGCCGGCGGTGTCCTCAACGACCAGCACTGGCACTATGTGCGAGTGGACCGATTTGGTCGCGACGCAAATCTCACCCTGGACGGCTATGTGCAGCGCTTTGTGCTCAATGGCGACTTTGAGAGGCTGAACCTGGACACAGAAGTGAGAGACGGGAGAGGTGCCATTTGGTTATGTGGGGTGCTGGGTGAATGGGCGTGGGAGGGACCCACATTGGGAAAATGTGTGTTTCAATCCTTTCAGAAAGCCTGGCCTAGTGCTTGGGAAAGAGTATGGGCAGCGCGCAGGAGAAAGGCAGGCGCGCTCTTGTGTCCAGGGAACCTCATTCCCCACCTCTCCTGCAGATATTCGTTGGGGGTCTGGTGGGCGCTGCGCAGAAGAACCTCGCTTATCGGCATAACTTCCGCGGCTGCATGGAAAACGTAATCTTCAACCGCGTCAACATCGCGGACCTGGCTGTGCGGCGCCATTCGAGGATCACCTTCGAGGCCAGTGGGCAGGGGGATCTGGGAGGGCAGAATACCAAAGCCCTTTGGCAAGCAAAGAGGTGGAGCAGGAAGAGATCTTGAGACTCAGATAAAAGCCGGGGACCCCTCTCTCTTCAGCCACATTCTTAAGTGGAGAGTCTCACTTGAGGTTCAACTAGCTAAGAAGCTGTAGTCAGGTCCAATCACCTCCTTAGTTTATACAGGAGGAAAATGAGGCGCGGAGACAGGAGTGGCTTGACCAGGGGTCGTGCAGTTAGTTGCACAGTGGCTGGGTAGGAACTTGCACCCAGGGTTCTTTTGATATGCTCCCCTCACAAGTCCCATTCTGGAGCTCATATGCTTCCTCGGCTGGCGGGATTTCGATCTGTGGCCCGAAATTCCCTCTCGACACTGGATGGAAGAAAAGGAAGCAGGCGCCATGCAGTTGGTGTAGACCAGCGATCGTGAGAGTTCGGAGCAGAGAGATCCGAGAGCCGACTTGGTTGGGCCTCGGTCCACAGGTGGACAGGCTTGGAGGGGAATGGTCATGGTTGGAGGTTCACTCCTGCCAACACCGAAGGAGTGCGGGACAAGGGTCTTAGACCAGTGTGAAAACTGAATTCCCAGCAGAGGCAGAAACCGGTGCACCGGCTCGCGGGTGCTGATGCGTCCTCACCTTCGTCCCTAGGGTAAAGTGGCCTTCCGCTGCCTGGACCCAGTTCCGCACCCCATCAACTTCGGAGGCCCGCACAACTTCGTGCAAGTGCCTGGTTTCCCACGCCGCGGCCGCCTGGCGGTCTCCTTTCGCTTCCGCACATGGGACCTCACCGGCCTGCTGCTTTTCTCCCGCCTTGGGGACGGGCTGGGCCACGTGGAGCTGATGCTCAGTGAAGGGCAGGTCAACGTGTCCATCGCGCAGACCGGCCGCAAGAGGCTTCAGTTTGCCGCTGGTGAGGGGGTCGCGAGGGAGGCACAAGCAGGCCAGAGGAGGGTAGAGGAGCCCAGGGAGGCCGTTTCATGCTGGAGCGGGCAGAGGGAGTGAAGGGAGCGGCCGAGAGTTCCCAGCGTAAGGGAAGAGGTGGGAGTGGCTGGAGGCAGTTGAGGAGGCCCTCTGAGGGGAGAAGCGGAAAGACCGACTGGAAGTCCTGGCACTCTCCAGTCTCAGGGGGTCCCTGGAGCTTTCGTTATTCATTTATGACTTTGCAGACTCTGTCAGATGCTGGGTCATGGATAGTGAGAGACATTCAGAGATGCAGTCACTCACTGTGAGAAGTATACATGGGGGCACATAGGCTCCCCACTCAAGTCGTTCTATCCTAGTTGCTGCTTCCCTCCACCCGCATTGTCATCCTTTCTTGTCCAGGGTACCGACTGAATGATGGCTTTTGGCACGAGGTGAATTTTGTGGCACAAGAAAACCATGCAGTCATCAGCATTGATGATGTGGAGGGGGCAGAGGTCAGGGTCTCATACCCACTGCTGATCCGGACAGGGACCTCGTACTTCTTTGGCGGTAAGTTGGTGGGGGCCAACCCGGCCAGACCCCTGTCTTTGGGTGAGAAGGCTCATCTAAGTCCACCCAGATGGGGCCACATGGAGAGTTTTGTAGGGACCAAGCCCTCTTTGCCCTCTGGGGCTTTGGAAGTGGAAGGTCATTGCCATAGTCTACACTTTGGTTCTAGCCTCCTTTCTTCCTTTATGTCTGGTTCCCCCTTGTCATCTCCCTGGGGAGGGTCTTTGGGGTCTTCCCTGGGGAGGGTCTTACAGGGGTGGTTGCTTCAGGTTGTCCCAAGCCAGCCAGTCGATGGGACTGCCACTCCAACCAGACGGCATTCCATGGCTGCATGGAGCTGCTCAAGGTGGATGGTCAACTGGTCAACCTCACTTTGGTGGAGGGCCGGCGGCTCGGATACTATGCTGAGGTCCTCTTTGATACATGTGGCATCACTGATAGGTATCCAGAAGCCCCTCTCCCTAACAAGAGGCGACCCCTCCAAAGCCCTCTTCCGTGGTCTCCCAGTGGGATTACTGTTCCTCAATAATCTGCCTTCTCCTTGCCTCCACTCCTTAGGCCCCTGCTTGGGAATGATTCCTCCTTGAT
The DNA here is from genome assembly GCF_020740605.2 of Lemur catta. Classification (NCBI taxonomy): domain Eukaryota; kingdom Metazoa; phylum Chordata; class Mammalia; order Primates; family Lemuridae; genus Lemur; species Lemur catta. The sequence goes on from NC_059142.1 coordinate 39,793,170, forward strand.
CTCTCACCTCCTGTTTCTAACCTTAAAGTGACACATGCTCAGAATGGTGAATGGGTTTTTTTTGGGGGGGGTATAATAAGGTACATTTTGCTCTTTGGGGGAAGGGGAACAGTAGTACTTGAGCCTTGAGGATCACCTAGTGCCCCTGCATCTGGACGTATACCTGCCTAGTTAGGCAGCGTGTGTCTCACTGGGAGGGAAGCTGGCAGGGGTCAGACCCCACTCTTGAGCACCCAGTAAGGCTCCTTCCCTTGGTGCTGACCCCTCCCCCAGGTGCAGCCCTAACATGTGTGAGCATGATGGCCGCTGCTACCAGTCTTGGGATGACTTCATCTGCTACTGTGAACTGACGGGCTACAAGGGGGAGACCTGCCACCAACGTAAGCCAGATGGGGAACAGGGGAGAGACAGGGACAGGGGAGGTCAGGAGAAGGTTTCTGAGGATCACGAGGCTGTTCGAGATGGTGGGGCTGGCCCTTCTAACCCTCTACCTCCATAGCTGCCTCTCCCCCTCCCCCACCACCTACCAGCTTTGTATAAGGAATCCTGTGAGGCTTACCGGCTCAGTGGGAAAACTTCTGGAAACTTCACCATTGATCCTGATGGCAGTGGCCCCCTGAAGCCATTTGTGGTGTACTGTGATATCCGAGGTAAGTGGCTCCGATGGGTGGCAAGCAGGCAGCTGACAAGGGAGTGCAGGGGTGAGGGGAGAACAGGGAAGGATAGAGTGGTGGGTATGGGCCGGAAGATTAAATTGGTGATGGTAAAAGGGGACAAAGGGGAAAGGAGACATCCAGGAATTTGTAATTTAGCCTTGCAGATAAATTCCAACTTCCCGATCCATTCCAGAGATCTCCTCTTCAGCCTACGATGCTGAGGGCCCAGGGTGGGGCTGGGATGGAGCTGCCGGGCACGTCCATTGGCGCTGAGTTGCAGCAGTGGTGGTGGAGGTGGGCAGGAAGGTGCCCATCTCCAGCCAAGCTCTGTCCCCTCCCCTCCTTCAGAGAACAGAGCATGGACAGTTGTGAGGCATGACAGGCTGTGGACGACTCGGGTGACAGGTTCCAGTATGGAGCGGCCATTCCTGGGGGCCATCCAGTACTGGAATGCATCCTGGGAGGAAGTCAGTGCCCTGGCCAATGCCTCCCAGCATTGTGAACAGTGGATTGAGTTCTCTTGCTACAATTCCCGGCTACTCAACACTGCAGGTGAGGACTGGGGGTGGGGGGGGTGGGGAGGTGGAGGAGCTGGAGGAGACACCAGTGGGGGCCAGAGTTCAGCGGGAGCCCCGGGCTAGAGGATTCAAGCAAAGGTCTGGGCTGCTTGGAAAGTTGAAAGGAGCCCGGAGGCTCATGGAGGGACAGGGCTGGAAGGTGCCTGCACCTCTTTCCCAGGAGGCTACCCCTACAGCTTTTGGATTGGCCGAAACGAGGAGCAGCATTTTTACTGGGGAGGCTCCCAGCCCGGCATCCAGCGCTGCGCCTGTGGTCTGGACCGGAGCTGCGTGGACCCCGCCCTGTACTGCAACTGTGATGCCGACCAGCCCCAGTGGTGAGGGGCAAAGGGACAGGGATTTCAGGACTCTAGGGGGAGCTGAGCATCAGGGGCTGAGCCTCTGTATCCTGCTCTCACAGGAGAACAGACAAGGGACTGCTGACATTTGTGGACCATCTGCCTGTCACTCAGATTGTGGTGGGGGATACAAACCGCTCCACTTCTGAAGCCCAATTCTTCCTGAGGCCTCTGCGCTGCTATGGCGACCGTGAGTGGCAGACCCCTTTTGTGTGTGCTCCCTGGGGTTGTCTCTCCAGTTTTCAAAATCTAGGCCACCTGATCCACAGGGGGTCTCTAGGGCACACTGCCAGATGTCCTGGCTCCTGCTGTGACATGACCCTCATCTTCGTTGTCCCTCTGTACCTTACTACTCTTTCCTTCCACTCCTGGGTCTCCTTGGCCACCCCACCTTTCCCCCTTAGCCCTGCCTTCCCTGCCCCCCATCATGTTCACTTCTTCCTCCATCCTCCGGCCTCCCTGACAAGGACTTCCTCCATCTGGTTTTGTAGGAAATTCTTGGAACACCATCTCCTTCCACACCGGGGCTGCACTACGCTTTCCCCCAATCCGTGCCAACCACAGCCTTGACGTCTCCTTCTACTTCAAGACCTCGGCACCCTCGGGAGTCTTCCTAGAGAACATGGGGGGCCCTTACTGCCAGTGGCGCCGACCCTACGTGCGGGTGGAACTCAACAGTGAGCAGGCAGCCTGGGAGGGCCACAGGGTAGATGAAAGAGGTCTCTGGGGAGACACGGGTAGGTAGAGGCTGAAGTAAGAGACCAGGGTAGATGCCCTTTTGAGAGGCAGCATGGAAAGGGCTTGAGACAGCCCTGGGTTCTGGGCCTTGGCTGGTCCGGATGGCTGGCCAGGTGACCTTAGGCCCCTTACTTGTGAATAAGGAAGTTGGACTCCTGAGTCTGTCCCACTGCTGACTAGCTGGCCTTCTAGCTGAGAGGTGAGGCTGGAAAGCTGGCTGTGGGGATCTGCAGTTTGGGGAGAAACCAAGGGTACAAGTTTGTAAAGTTTTGTCCCAGGCTATGGACATATTGCAGGGATATTCAAGGAGCTCCAGAGAGGTAAGGAAGAGAGGTTGTGTTGGGCAAGAAGTCAGTGAGGGATCTTGGAGGTCTGAGTCCTTTTCTCTCCCTGCCCTTATCACATTGTCCAGCATCCCGGGACGTGGTCTTCGCCTTTGATGTGGGGAATGGGGACGAGAACCTGACAGTACACTCAGACGACTTTGAGTTCAATGACGATGAGTGGCACCTGGTCCGGGCTGAAATCAATGTGAAGCAGGCCCGGCTCCGAGTGGATCACCGGCCCTGGGTGCTGCGGCCCATGCCCCTGCAGACCTACATCTGGCTGGAGTACGACCAGCCGCTCTACGTTGGTGAGCAGCAACCCAGAGGCGGGTCTAATGCCCCTTTTACCTGCCCACCCTCCCAAGGCTGCTCTCCTTGTTTCCAGGAACCCCATATCTTAGATCTCAATCCCTTCTGCTTCAGAGTGCCACGGGGCCCCCCTTTTACTCTCCATCCCTGGTATCCTATCCCATTCTTCTATCCCCCTTGGCTCCCCTCTCAACCACAATACTTATTTCTGTCTGGTTCTACGCCTGACAACCCTGTTGCCTACTTTTCCCAGGATCTGCAGAGCTTAAGAGGCGCCCCTTTGTGGGTTGCTTGAGGGCCATGCGTCTGAACGGAGTGACTCTGAACCTGGAGGGCCGTGCCAATGCCTCTGAGGGTACCTCACCCAACTGCACAGGCCACTGTGCCCACCCCCGTTTTCCCTGTTTCCATGGAGGCCGCTGCGTGGAGCACTATAGCTACTACACATGTGACTGTGACCTCACAGCTTTTGATGGCCCATATTGCAACCACGGTCAGTGCTGCAGGTTATGGGGGGACAGGGAGCCATAGGGCAAAATGGGATGTAGGGAGCACAGGGAAGGCAAGGGGTGTAAAGCCAGCATTAGGGGAAACTAGAGTTGTCCCTGGGTTCCTGAGCTCTGAGCTGAGGGAGTCAGGCAGCTGAAGATGCTAGGTGACTCCAAAGTGGGACAAGGAAGGGACAGAATAGCTAGCTGGTCCAAAAAGAGCTCAAAAGCATAAAGCAAATAACTTCCCCATCTTCCCACTATCACCACGGTACCACAGGTTACTCCCCTTACAAGCACATTGACTTTAGGCTGCAGGATGCCCTTCTATGCCATTTCCTGTCTGACGATTGCTGCATTCCTAAAACATGTCTACGACTTGGCTCTTGGTTAAGGCGAGACTTGACATTCACCATAGCAAGACTCTGCACATACACCCAGACTGCATCCTAAGTCTGGCCTAGGGGGATGCATGGGCAGGTGGGTTACTGGTGGGAGGAGTATGGGGGGGGACCAGGGAGATACAGGGACAAATGGATGAACAGAAGACTTCAGGTCTTGGTTTGGAAGTGTGAGTAGTGGCACATATATACTAGACGGGGTCAGGATATTGCAATTCTAATCTTGGTTCTCCACATACTGTGTGTCCTTAGGCAAGGCACTCCCCCATTTCTGAGCCTTAGTTTCCTCATTTATAAAAGGCTGGGGTTGGATTAGACAATCTCTCAAGTTTCTCATGGCTGTAAGATTCCATTCTGTGACAGAGAGGCTCAAAGGGACCTAACGGTAAACAGAGGGTTGTGAGTGTGGCAGAAACTGAAGCAAGTCTTAGGGGTGTATGTGGATGGTGTACAAAACCTCTGAATTTGGGAATGAGGATCGTGGGGCCCCTGACCTCACTGTTTCTGCCTGCAGATATCGGCGGTTTCTTTGAGCCGGGCACCTGGATGCGTTATAACCTGCAGTCAGCACTGCGCTCTGCAGCCCGGGAGTTCTCCCACATGCTGAGCCGGCCAGTGCCAGGCTACGAGCCGGGCTATGTCCCAGGCTATGACACTCCAGGCTATGTACCTGGCTACCACGGCCCTGGGTACCGCCTGCCTGACTACCCCCGGCCTGGCCGGCCTGTGCCCGGCTACCGTGGGCCTGTCTACAACGTTACAGGAGAGGAGGTCTCCTTCAGCTTTAGCACCAACTCCGCCCCCGCCGTCCTGCTCTACGTCAGCTCCTTCGTGCGTGACTACATGGCTGTGCTCATCAAGGAAGACGGTGAGCTCCCCGGGCCCTCTCCCCTAATGCCAGTATCCCCCAAGTGCTCCCCTAATTCTCATAACTTCTACTTCACTAATACAAAGACTCAAGCATTCTTAGAAGATGGGGGTGTGGGAGCTGAGACCCCAAATTTCTCCTCCTCACCCCCACAGGGACCCTGCAGCTGCGCTATCAGCTGGGCACCAGTCCCTACGTGTACCAGCTGACCACCCGACCAGTCACTGATGGCCAGCCACACAGCATCAACATCACCCGGGTCTACCGCAACCTCTTCATCCAGGTTTGTGCAGAGGGAGGGGAAACAGTTCAGATCACGACCTTTGATCTTGGTTGCAGCCCCCAGGAAAATGTCAAAGACTTAACACTTGTAGAGCACATTTCAACGTGCAGAGGATTTTCACATGTATCACCTGTGACCCTCACGACAGCTCTGTGACATCGTAGTTCAGGATGGCAGGTGTTCTTATTGTCTCTGTTTTACAAATCACTAAACAGGCTCAGAAAGTAAAGTAGTTTTCCCAAAGTCAAACCACTAGTAAGCTGCCAAAGACAGGGGTCAAAACCAGGTTTTTTGGTTTTTTTAAAAACATACCAAATACTACATTTGGGCCCAGGGGTTGTGGTTGCCCACTTTGGACTGAGCTGGAACTCACCCAGCTGGCACCACCAGTTTGGACAGAATTCGAGTTCCCTCATGGCCTCAGCTGCATGTGCCTCTGGTCCCCTTCCCTCCCCGCCTCAGGTGGACTACTTCCCACTGACAGAGCAGAAGTTCTCACTGCTGGTGGACAGCCAGCTGGACTCACCAAAGGCCTTGTACCTAGGGCGCGTGATGGGTAAGCTGTGAGTGCGGGTGAGTTTTGGGCAAGGAGTGGTGGGTGAAGTCCCTGGAGCCTGAAGAGGGGGGAGGGAAGGAACTGGGGGTGGCAGTGAGAGTGGTGAGAAAGATGACCGGGGAACCTATGGATGGTGAGAGGGGCAGGGCCTCTGGGTGTTCAAGCCCCTCTTTCTGGGCCCACCTGTCCCTCAGAGACAGGAGTCATTGACCCGGAGATCCAGCGCTACAACACCCCAGGATTCTCGGGCTGCCTGTCTGGTGTTCGATTCAACAACGTGGCTCCCCTCAAGACCCATTTCCGAACCCCTCGACCCATGACTGCTGAGCTGGCTGAGGCCCTACGCGTTCAGGGAGAACTGTCTGAATCTAACTGTGGCGCTATGCCACGCCTCGTCTCAGAGGTGCCACCTGAGCTTGACCCCTGGTATCTTCCCCCAGGTACATCCCCAGGACACAGAAGAGGGAAGGGAGGCATGGTAGGGAAGGGAACTGATTCTTAACCTCCTGACTGGTGCTCTCTCCTTAGACTTCCCATACTACCACGATGATGGATGGGTTGCCATACTTTTAGGCTGTGAGTAGCACTTATGGCTAACTGACCTCCCAAGACCACCCTCTGACTGGCAGCACTTCCTCCCTGCCCCTGATTCCCACAGCTGAGGGGTGGCTGGATGCATGGTGGCACAGAGGAGGATGACATAGGCTATACTAAAGGCAGTAGGTATTGGGCTGGAGATTTTGTAATGTTTGAGGATGCTACAAATTTTCAATTAAAATCAAATATCAAAATAGTGCTAAGGGATGGGGAAATGGGGGTACAGTAATAGCTAGAAAAATGAGAAACTGGGATAACTACCAGGAATGTGGAAAGAGAATATTAGAAGTAGAAATTGGCAGGGGATAAGCCAGGAATTCAGACCTACCAGGAGTTTAGGAATAGCTCTGCATGGTTGCTTTTGGCCAAAAGTGTACATGTATGTGTGTGTCTCTGTGTAGGTGAATTCCCAAAGATGTGCCCTAAATTGTTCCTTTTCTTCCTTTCAGTTTTGGTGGCCTTCCTGCTGCTGGGGCTAGTGGGAATGTTGGTGCTTTTCTATCTGCAAAATCATCGCTACAAGGGCTCCTACCACACCAATGAGCCCAAGGCTACTCATGATTACCATCCTGGCAGCAAGGCTCCCCTACCTACTTCAGGCCCTGCCCAGGCCCCCACTCCTACACCAGCTCCCACCCAAGCTCCAGCCCCAGCCCCTGCCCCCGCCCCAGCCTCAGCCCCTGGCCCCCGGGACCAGAATCTACCCCAGATCCTGGAGGAGTCCAGGTCTGAATGAATCAGAAGGGCTTTAGGGACCAAGTTCAACTCCTCTGAATTCCCCAATTCCTGCCTCTCCCCTACCCTGTCAGGGACATTTGGCTCCTCTTAGCTGGCTCTGCTCATCCAGAGAATACCCCCTGCCCCCCGCCAAGTTTGGTGGGCAGAGCTACAGATGGGACCCAAGGGAGTGGCCAAGCCTCACTGCCTAAACCAATGCCCTGCTCAGTCGTGTTTCCCCAGGCTCCTGGCTGTTTGCCTGCCCCAAAGGAGAAGCCTTTGGGCTTGAGACAGGCCCTTCCTGCCATCTCTGTCCCAGTTGCTGCCAGGGATTAACAACAGAGTGTAGGGGGGATTAACTGCCTCCCTTCCAACACATACTATCAGCAGGGACAGATGTGTGGGATTGCAGGGCCGTACAGGGTATGGGAGGAGGAGGCTGCTAAATCCTACCCTCAGCCTCCTCCCACCCTGCAGAACGTCTTCCATCTGTGTCCACTCAGCTGGGGGTTAGGGAGGGCTTCACTGCTGTCCCCCACCCCCCCCTTTTTGTTTTTTACACAGAGACCAAGAGGCCTCAGTTTAGCACCTTAGTACCTCCGCTGCTTCATGTGCTTCAGCCAAAGCCATAAAAACCTGCAACATAGAGAAAATAATGCAGACCCCCTGACGAGCCAGCCCTCTAGTCTCCCACCCTTTGCCGAGACCTGCAGTGGCCTTGGTGCCTGCCCACAGGCTTACCCCGTCCAGTGCATGAGGAGCCCCCCTTCCTCCGCTCAGAGATGCTGCTTCATTTGCCCAGGAGGTCATATTCTTTATATATATTTTTTGTTGCACAGTCTCTCCCTAGAGAAACTCTATATATTATTCTAATTTTTACAATTATCTGTTTATATATAAAAGAACAACTCAGTCAGCTGTTTTGTCCTGTGCTGTGCCCAGTCTGTAGTTTGCTTCCCCAGTGTTGGAAGTCTCATGAGTCCTGCTGGTCGCTTGCCCAGCCTGGTCCGGCCTCCACTCTGAAGCAGGGCTGAGCCTGCTGTGCTCTCAGACTTGGAGCTGTTCCAATAAAGCAGAGTGGCAGAGCCCCAGTCTGTGTGTGGTAGCTGGCGTCGTGGTTAGGGGTAAGTGGGATGATTCTGAAGGAACTAATCTGAGGGCTTAGGAATTTCTAGGGGGAGCTCTCAGAATCCTTGCATCACCTGCCAGGGGCCTGACTGGTACTCTTGCCAGACCTCCCACTGCCCCCATCCCCAGATCTCCTTGGATAAGTGGGGATCAGGGTGCTGAAGCATCAGGCCAACCCGCTCCTGGACTGCCATCCCTGGATCCTTCCAGTCCCAAAGCACACAGTACACAACTTGCTAAAATGGATTCTAACACTTTATTCAGATTAAGAGGTCACAAGCCACAGGACTTTAAAGTGCGTGAAATTCACTGGCAACAAAGCCGCACGTACACCAGCCTCCCCCAGGCCCCACCGCCTTGCTCCATCCATCACTACATGTGGGGGGAGGGGTTGAGACCCGTCATTAAAGGTGGTGGACAGCAGGGACAAAGGATGGGAATGCGGGAGGAACAGAAGGATTAGTGGTCTGAAACTGGGAAAAGGGGCTTGACTACAGTGATTCTGCTCACTGAGGGGAGCATGGGGGCAGTCCAGCAAAAAAAAAAAACCTTTCACCTATTCCTCCTCTCCAGCCCCTTGCATTTCAAACAGACCCAATCCTCCTCTTCATCTGTCTCTGGTTTCCCCCTGTGATTTATGAGTAATTCAGAGCCCACAGTCCAGCTTGAGGGTATCCCTGATACACACAATGAACACAAACCACAGCAGATGTAGATTTCAGAATCGTGCTGGGTGCTGGCCCAATCGGGAGGGAGGAGGCTTCTGTCAAGAGCTGGCTGGGCGGATGCTGGGTGCAGGGTGCACGTGTGCCCGCCAGCGTGGTGAGAGAGAGTATGTGTGTGTGTACAAATCCCTTAGAGGCAGCTGGGCCACAAGGAACCCAACTTCTTCTTTCATGAGACACCCAGTGGAGTGCAAGGAAGGAAGTGGTCAGAAGAGACCCGGGGAAGAGAGGCTCAGACTCCCCAGAAAGAAGAGAGAAGCCTGCTCCCTATTCTAATACTCCCCAGACTAGTCTGTACCTGCCAAAGTCCTTTCCACCAGCACAATGCTCCCTGTCCCCTGCCAGCTCAGCACCAGCCATTGACACACAGCAGCTCTTGCTGGCCCCACTCTTGTTAATTTCTTCTATGTCAAGCCAGTTCCTCCTGCCTCCCCTAGGACATGAGACAGAACTGGAGGAGAATCTTCCACCCCTTCTTTTTCCCCTTCCCTTGGGAGTGGGCTCTGGGCAGGGACCTCAGAGTCCTTAGTGCAAGTTCCACCCCAATCTATAGACTTTCTAAAAGAATGGTTAAAGTGCTTTGCTCTGCATGAATCCCAGAGAGAATGGCACCATGGACAGGAAAGGTGGTCTGCCTGCCTCTCATACTTCCAACAGTCTATACCAGTCTGCCCTGCACATGTGATGCCATCCTAAATGCGTGCAATTTAGCCCCTCACCCACCTCTAAACACATATTGCTAACTCCCCCTTTCCAAACAGCAGGTGCTACAGACAGGAAAGAAGATCACACCAACAACCTTTCCCCTTTCTAGTCCAGGCCTTGTGCCCACCTACCCCGAAGACATAAGCAACACTGGCCCTTGGGCCTAGCCTCTATGGGGAAAAGAAGGCCTCAAAACTACAAATCCAGCAAACCCAGGTGCTCACACCTTGCCAAACTCACACCTTGCCTGGGTGCTCACACCTTGCCAGGCACACCCCCTGACACTTCTTCAGTGGCAGCCTAATGCCTGCCTGCAACTAAGCCAGAGCTTTGGAAGGAGTTGGGGTGCTGGCACCTGCTCCCAGGAATCTAACAACACTTATCCATCTATCTCCAGAGCACACAGAGATGGCTTTCAAAAAGTCTCCTGGGCCCAGGCTCAGAAGTTTAACTACTGTCATCAGGCTGGTTCTCCTTCTCTGGCCATGGAAGGAGGCACATCGCTTTCCTTCTCCCAGCCTTGAACACCTGCACTCAGAACCCACACTCTTTCAGTGTGGACCCTGCCCCCAGGGAAGAGGTGGTTAGGTGACCCACCTCCCTCTGAGTTCAGTCTGTGCTGCCCACCAGGCTCCAGGAGCCACATTTCATTCAGTCTGTCCCCTCTAAGTCTTAGGACCATAGATATGTGCCTTACACCCCCAATTACATAAGGACCCTTGGTTGGGAAAGCTAGAATTACAGGCTAATGCTTGTTAGGAACTGCCTAAGTGGAGTCCTGAGGCCCACAGCCTGGGGAGCTGACACCAACTCAAGCCTAAGTCACCCACCCCAGCCTGTGCTCGCTTCCTCTGAGGCTGCAGATGCAGATGCAGTCTCCCACCCCTGCAACTCTCCCTGGGAGACCAAGCCCTAGCTGCCTGTCTCCCCTCTCACTGAGACAGTCTTGTGCCCACTGGACAAAGCTGAGGCCTCACTACAGAGGGCGCGGGCGGGGGGTTTCTTGGCGTGGGAGACACAGTGCAGGAGACTCGAGCAGCAGTGGTGTGAGCATGAAAGCCAAGACAGTGCTGCTACCATAAGCGCTGGTGCGGGCCCGGAGGGCTAAAACACATCGGTCTCCCTTTCGATCCCCACGTACTTGAGGGCATCAGCTTGGCTGTACCTGTCCCAGAGCAGGGAGGAGGAACCAGGTTACTCTCAAGGCTCTTGTGATTGAAAGGGGGGAGTCCCCTCCCGTTTCACTTCCCCTCCCGCCCCCGACAACCGTTTACAATGTTCCCACTTCTGAGGCAAGGCACCATCAGAAGAAACACACAGCCTTGACTGCCACAAGACCCACTCCTTCGTATATATTACGCACTATAAGCCCCTAAATCTATTCCAACAGCCACCCTTTCTGCCTCTAGGGCTACCTCCCGAGGACCAGTACTGGCTATGTTACCTGTAGTCAAAGAAGAGCTCTTCACCAGCTTGAATTGCCCTCTTGGCAAAGATCCCAATCCGGTGATCTCCGTTCACCATGACCACTGCAAATAGGATAAGCCCAAGGCTAGGTCAACTCCCAGTCAACAATCAGTAGGATTCTGGGCTGATTTTCTCCAAATTCCCAGTGAAAACATAAACCAAATGGAATTAACCGTAGTCAAGGAAGGTAGCTGCCTCTGTTATTTTAGATCTGTTATCTGTAACCTGGTTCCTCCTAGTGATACGGGCAAAGAATTATCTTTAAATCCTGTTTGTGGGAAAGTGTTCGTAATGTATTCAGTGAAAAAAAGCAGATTATAAAACCGAGAGAAAGAGGGGCCTAAAATTATACCAGGTATTAATCATGATTACTGTTGGGTAAAAAATAGTTATGAGAAAAGTTGAATAATGGATGGATATCATATAAATGCAACATCTATCCCCCGCCCCACCTCCCAGGTCGCTAGGAACCCACCTTTGGCATAACAGTTGGGATTTACTGAATGGTTTGCAAATCGAATTTTGTTTCCTTTCCGAGTAGCATCCACTACAAAATCTGTATAAAGTAAATCAAGGAAGACCATGAGCACAGGCGACGCCACAGCTTCTTTAGCCTGAATTTAGAATCAATGAAACAGTAGCAGAAACAATTTAGTCCAATGGGAATGATGAAGCCCAGTGTCCTAACAGGAGCTGGGGAAACCATGTGGCCTAAGAGTTCAGCCTCATGTGGGAGCACTCCTGTGGGTCCTTGCCTCTTTGTTTGAATTACGGATTTTCTCTTCTCATCTGCTCGGTAGGGAGGTTTTTTTTTTTTATTTTTATTTCATCATCTTTGCCTTTGTCCACCTTGTTGAGGGTAGGGAGATTTCTGAGGTGTAAGAGCTCCTATTACAAATACAATTCGGAAATGGAGGTTCTCCCAAAGCAAGTGAACTGTGGTCCGTGGGATCTCTGAATGCGATCTCGCCTCCTTGCTCTATGCACCTCTTGGAAGATTCAGAGCTGATCTGAACCTGGGTTATGGCAAAGGCAATTTGGTATAAAGACCACCTTGGGACAAGACAAAGAGACTCCATACCATTGTTGAGGTTGAAGAGAAAGCTGGACATGTATTTGTCATAGACCTTTCCTCGTCGATCGGCCTCATCCTGAGAGATGAGCTGGAGAGACAGGCAAGGAACAAACAGGGGGCATCAGGTTGCCTGCTCAGCTCAGGGTACCCTGCCGCCAGGAAGAGCTGGGAGGGGCAGTGTCATACACGGGTGCTTATTGAGCACCACGATGAGAATCGTAAGAGAGCTCGTTATGTTGTTCTAATCCACACCCAGGCTGACCAGTATTTCGGCTGAAGAGAGCTGCCACCCCACTCCCTCGTGTGGTCGGAGTTGCTGAAGAGTTGAAGAATAGTGGTTTGTTTCAGGACTGCAAAGAGTTCTGTGGGATTCCCCCCACCCCCGAGGCCACATGAGAACTCAGCTGAGTTATTTAGAGATGAATTCAAACAAGCCTGGCCCACAGAAAATCAGAGTTTCTTATCAGTATCTCCCCAGTAAGAATGTGGCCAAACCTATAGCACTTACCTCACCACAATATTCAGAAATGAATTCGTTCTTCTGCACAGACTCCTTAATGAAGGTGCCCCATCCGGCCACATCTGAGGGGGCCAGCAGCAGGTGCTGGGGAAGAGGGAGCCAAGCCTCAGGCTACAGGGCGTATGTGAGTGAGGGGTGTGTGTGCTGATGTGCACATGTGTGTGCTGGGGGGCAGGGTGGAAAGAACCAGCAACTATTAAGAGGATCTGAAAGCAGACAAAGGTCTAAGCCATTCTGTTCTGGGGGGAGGAACAAACGAAACAGGGAGGTGGTGAAAGGAAACAGGACACTTCTTCCTCTACCCTGGGGAGCTCCTGGACCTGAGGTTATGTGAATCCACTGCTATGTGTGGGGTGAGAATAGACAATTACAACGGCGGCCATCCACTTCTCTGCTCCTTTTAGTCCGGCCAGCTCAAGGAGCCACTTTTCTAATCCCTCACTGGGATAAAAAACTTTATTAATTCAGTAAATATGTGGCTTTATCAAGCACTCTCACAAACCCTCTAAGGAACCAGTGGAAAGAGGATGCTTGGGGCTATTCTTTCTTTTCCACTCTGTTATCTGGTGCAGGGTCCTGAGAAAAGGCCTCACCTTCTTGAGGCCACGCTGGATGCTGCAGTTTTTACAGGAAACCACCTTGCAGTCCCAGTGCTCTGAGGCCCCACAGGTGAGACACAGGTCGGGGTCACACTCTCGCACTGCCAGATAGCACGGACATTGCTTGGTATTGCACTGTGTCTTACAGCGACAGCCAGGAAAACGATTCTGGCCTGGGGGGGAAGACAGGTGAGGTTAAGAAGAGAAGCAGGCAGACACTGGGGCTCAGGGTCGACTCAAGGGACGGCAAAGAAATAAACGTTACATGTTCAAGGATGTTTTGGCAAAATAGGAGAGAAGATCCCTTCCCAACAATCAAATACTCAGGTTTTTTCCAGAGAAAATGGAGTGCCTCCCAACATTCATGCCTGTAAGTCAAAAACGCAGGTACGCTTGCTATTGTGAATAATGCTGCAAAAAGAAGAAAAAAGAAAAAAAAAAAGCAGGTATGGGCTGTGCACAGTGGCTCACACTTGTAATCCTAGCACTTTGGGAGGCTGAGGTGGGAGGATGGCTTCAGGCCAGGAGTTTGATACCAGCCTGAGCAAGAGCGAGACTCCATCTCTGCAAAAATTAGAAAAATTAGTCAGGCATGGTAGCATGTGCCTGTGGTCCCAGCTATTCAGGAGTCTGAGGCAGGAGGATCATTTGAGCCCAGGAGTTTGAGGCTACACTGAGCTATGATGATTCCACTGCACTCTAGCCTCAGCAACAGAGTGAGACGACCCTGTCTCAAAAAAAAAAAAAAAAAAAAAAGAAAGAAAAAGAAAAAAATCATGTGTGTCTCCTAGATATTCCCCAACAATGCTTTCCCTCCCCCTAAGGTAGAAAGTACCCCAGAGAAAATGAAATCTGTGCTTTTCACTGTAAATGCTCACCTTCAAAACAAGTATCATTTTGAGAACAGAACGTATCTGTTCTATGCCATCCTCCTCCTCTTCCTCTACCCGCTGTCCTCCCCAGCACAAGCACCTTTCTGCTGTGGCTAAGATCGATATCTGCTAAGGGTGAGGAGGTATTTCCAGCACAACTGCCTGGGCACCAAGTTCTGCACACTCCGGAGGCTTCCCTCAAGCTACTTAGCCTTGAGTGGGAAAGGGCATGGGGGCCAGGGGTATAAGAAGTGAAAGAGAGCATCTTTAGCCTCTGCTGACATCCAGGCCCCTGTCTCCTACCTGATGTTAAAACTCTAGCTATTAAGTGAAAACAGACATACACAGACTGTCAACTGAAAAATATTTGAATCAAAACAAATTTTTTTTTGTTCTGAGACAGGGTCTCACATTGTTGCCTGGACATGAGGGTAGTGGCATGATCATAGCTCACTATAACTCTCAACTCCTAGGCTCAAGCGACCCTCCCACTTCAGCTTCCTGAGTACCTGGGACTACAGATGCACGCCACCATGTCTGGCTAATTTTTAATTTTTTTGTAGAGATGGGGTCTTGCTATGTTGCCCAGGCTGGTCTCAAACTCCTGGCCTCAAGTGATCTTCCCACCTAGGCCTCCCAAAGCACTGGGATTATAGGCATCTGGCCCCCAGATTCCCATGTTTCTTAACTCTCCTCTGGAAGGCAAAGTTGGGAAAGCAACTAATTCCTGTATAATTGCTTTTAGAATCATGAACCTGAGAGTTTTCTAAAAATGACTTTTCCATATCTTAAGCACCTTGTTTTGTCTGGAGAATGCCTAAAAGACAGCAAAGAGAGTATCAGAAAGCCCATAAGCACCAAAGGGCACAGGAGTGGGGGAAAGCTGGGGTACACCAAGGCTGACTGTTTTGGTAGAATACAGGGGAAACGTAGCATGCTTACAGTCTGGGTTGCACTGGCAGAACTTCTCACAGAAATTCTGAGTCATGATGCAGGGGCAGGTGCTGTCGCAGGGGCGGTCTGGGTGGTCACAGGGTTGGTAGTTGTATACTTGTGTGGAAGAGTTATCTAAGAGAGAGAAGAACAGAGCAGGACACCGCTGCAACCCTGCTCCCCAGCTGCCCTCCCCGCCCCAAGTGTCCAATCACCCTGATTCAAAGGAGACTTGTTCTAACCATCACCTTGGACACACCTTTAGCACTTGAAGTGAGAAGATATCACAGATAACAGGTGTTTATAGACAGGGTGATCTGTTTTGTGGGGAGGGTGTGGAGGTGGTCTAGGACAACAGAGCAGACATTCTAAACATTAAATGAGGTCTGGAACCTAGCAAATGTCACACTAGGAAAGTCAGAGACCACAAGGCCAGAACGCTACATCTTAAGAGTCTTCTCAGCTGCAGTGAGAAGCTGAGCTGTTCTCAGCTGCTGCAGAGAAATGTGCAATGTGCGGAAGCGGTGCAGGGTCAGCAAGTGCAGCCACAGGTGGGGTAGGGTGAGGGACACAGGGTGAGGCCTCACACTGAACTGCTGAAGAATGCCCTGGTGGCACCTACCTTTCTTCAGCTGAATTTTCCTGCAGTGTGCAGCCCACAACCTGAAAATGAGAGAAAGGATGGGTCTGGGTCCTGGCCCTTGGGAGCTCTGCAGATGCAGACAAATGACAACATGACTTACTCTGAGGGACTGTGGTTTGATGATGAGGATAGGGGGACTATCTCCCAAATTCCTCAACAGGAGGCCCCTACTTTGGCACACGGAAGCTAGAGTCCATTCTAAATCCCACTGGCCTATGCTACAAGATTTAAACTTAAACACAATCCCCTCCCAAACAAACATAAAATGATAAAATATAAAATACAGAAACAAAACAAAGCCCAACCCTATGTGTCTATTATAATGCTATTGTTTTTCTCTCCCTCTCCCCGCTGTGGAGGTGGAGATGTGGGGGAATTTCAAGATGGGGAGGTGGGAGGGCCTTTCAGGAATCTTCTCTGAGTGAAAGAACTGAAAGGGAGGAGCCACAGGAACCTCCCCCTGGGTCTAGAACTGGAGTAAGCTCCTTCCTTGGATGGGTGATAGTCATTAGGGAACAGAGCTAGGCAGAGTGCCAATTTTTTTTTTTTTTGGAGACAGTGTCTTGCTCTTTTGCCCTGGCTAGAGTGCCATGGCATCAGTCTAGCTCACAGCAACCTCAAACTCCTGGGCTTAAGCAATCCTTCTGCCTCAGCCTCCCGAGTAGCTGGGACTATAGGCATGTGCCACCATGCTCGGCTAATTTTTTTCCATATATATTTTCAGCTGTCCAGATCATTTCTTTCTATTTTTAGTAGAGTTGGGATCTTGCTCTTGCTCAGGCTGGTCTCAAACTCCTGACCTTGAGCAATCCTCCCGCCTCAGCCTCCCAGAGTGCTAGGATTACAGGCATGAGCCACCATGCCTAGCCAGAGTGCCAATTTTTTTAAAAAACTCCCAACCTAAGTAAAGGCTAGCAAGAAGACAGTGCTATTATACAACTTAGAAAAACAATACAAGTGCCAAAACACAAAGAAAAGGACTCTGGTCAGAGTTGAGACATGGGTAAGGTGGTAACTAACCACCCAACAAGGAAAAACGCCTTCAGGCTGGAGCCATGAGGCAGCTCACGTCCTACTGGCCAGGAGCTTCAGTGGAAAATGGAAAACCAGACAGTTAGTTCATAGTCCACTGCATCTGGGGACAGGGGAAGGGATGGCACAGGCACCCAGGGAGCACCAAGAAGGGCGGCCCTCTGCTGTGTGATGCCAAACTGGTACACAGCCTTGTGCAGGGGCTGCAGAGGGAGGCAGATGGAAAGTCCCAGGGGAGGTCAGCACAGGGAACAGCCTTTGTCCTTGCCTGTGCTTTCTTTTCTTCTTCTGCGAGGGGTTCATGAGCTCATCTGTTGGCAGTTTCAGAATAAGTGATTCTTTGACTGCAAACTGAAAGACCTGGAAGAGAAATCCAACAGGGCCTGTCACTACTTCTTGAGCGAGGTGGTGAGGTAAGTGGCCTTGCCAGGTGCTGGGCTGGGAGGGGTTCTGGAGAGTTCACAGGCAGCCGACTGAGCATTTCCTCAGTCAGGGAGAGACAGAGAGCCATCGTGAAGTTAATTCGTAGTCATTCATCCTGACTCAGAAAGGAAGCAGTGCTGAGCGAAGTAATACCTTCCCTGGTCAGCAGCTACTGTTCCTTCTACCAAGCCACGGGTAGAAGAGTGGGCTGATTCTTACCTACAGTATCCGCCCTATTTTAGGAAGGGCAACTTGTGTAACTAAGGCACAACAGGAACGGTTCCACTGGGCCAAACACTAGCTCCCTCTGCTGGTGCAAAGATGTCAGTGCCCTGATGGTTTCAGTAGGGCGGCATTTCGGGAAGGCCCGTTCCCCATGTTTCTTCTCTGACAGCTCTCACTTTTAGCTTTTCCTTTTTCTTGTTGGCTACAGGCCCTCTCGGGATTCCGTGATAACTATAAATCTTCTCAGGAAAGTACACTTACTCAAGAATATTTCTGGCATACAATTCCATACACTTTAGGTTGAGAACCTGTGCCTGAGGGAAACAGGTGTGAGCTCCAAAAAGAAAGCAAAGGGCGCTTCAACTCACAGTTCTATTCATTGTTCTAAGGAAAGGAGGCTTGAAGAAGAGACCACAGAGACTCCTCCAGAAGTCAGGGAGCCGAGTGAGCATGGCTCAAGCGCTGGGGCTCTTTTCATATTGGACAGATGGGTCCCCATACCTGCCTCCCTGCCTGCTCTTCAGTCTGTCTCCTCCCTGCAGCCTCTGCCTGCCTCCAGAGCATCAGTGGCTGCTGTCAACTGTTTCTAGTAATGCTATGAGGGAGAAGGGCAAGGTCTAGGCCCAGCTATTGGGTTGGTAACTGGAGAACCAGTGATAGAAAACGCGGAGAGTAAAGCACCCGAGGAGGGAGTAGCAGCTGCATAAGCAGGAATGTGCGAGCTAAGAGAGTCTGCAGGAAGACCGGGGAGTCCCTTCTAGGAAAGGGCCACACATTTAGAAAGGAGGCAGGAACCAAAAAAAGAAGCTAAAAAAGTGTAGGATCATCCAGAAGAGATCAGAAGAGAGAAGTAGGAATTCCACGAAGAGAGCAGGCCCCATGCATTATGAAAACCTGCATTTACAGAAGGGCCCATGAACTCACTCTGTGGCCCAGAGCACAAGCTCATCAGAGACTGAACTTAGGACAGCTTCTCCCCAGACATTCAGCCCTACAAGATGGCAAAGGGTTAGACAGAGCAACAGATGAAAAGAGGGCCCAAGTTTGTTCTGCCACTTTCAGACAGTACCTGCTTGCATGTCTTAGTCCCCAGAAGCCTGGCTATTGAACAAAAGTTGTTGAAGTAGGTGCCATGGAAGACTCGGAAAAGAGATTCTTCAGCCCCAGTCCATTCCACGGGTTCCGAGGGTGCCTCTACTACACAGAGCTGAGGTGGGGCTGGACTAGACTTCTGTTTTGTGGGTGTCTGACAGCGAGAGTTAGCCTCTAAGAGGGGAAAACATAATAGAAACAGAAGAGGGTAGAATGCGGTTGTCATTAGTATTTTGTCACAAATTCAGAAGTACATCATTCTACTTTTTAAAAGGCAGAATAGGCTGGTCTAATGGGAGTGGGTTATCAGAACTTATTAACATCAGTGTCACTAAAGTTGGTATACAACCCCCGACTGCTAAATCTGACTGGTTAAAAAATAAATAAAAATTTAGGCCAGGCTAGGTGGCTCATGCCTGTAATCCTAGCTCTCTGGGAGGCCAGGGTGGGAGGATCACTTGAGGCCAGGAGTTTGAGACCAGTCTGAGAAACAGTGAGACTTCATCTCATATTTAAAAAAAAAAAATTTTTTTTAAAGAAGAAAAACAATTTAAAAAAGTAAATAAATAAGGCAGAATAGTTAGGAACAAAAATATTCCTTGTCTCCACAAGTGAACTTGTGGAAAGAATTCACAGGATTTTTTGTTGTTGTTTTTGTGGGTTTTTTTGCTTTTTTGGGGGGGAGTGTTTTCTTTTTTGTCACCCAGGCTACACTGGAATGGCATCATCAGAGCTCACTGTAGCCTCAAATTTCCTGGGTTCAAGGGATCTTCCTGCCTCAACCTCCCAAGTAGCTGGAAGTATAAGCGCATACCTCTATACCCAGCTAACTTTTGTATTTTTTGTAGAGATGAGGTCTCACTCTTGCTCAGGCTGGTCTTGAACTTCCGGCCTCAAGAGATCCTCTTGCCTCAGCCTCCCAAAGTGCTAGGATTATAGGCATGAGCCACCAAGCCCAGCCAGCATTAATAGTTTTAAAAAGGTAGTAATGTTAAGTGTCAGGGTTTGCCAGAGTCCTTGCATGGAAAGAAAAATCTTCATTTTCTGTTCACTGTACCTGAAGAACTGGATGCCCAGTCATTGCCTGTGTCCCTGTCACTGTCTCCTTCTTTAGTCTCAGCCACAGCAGAGGCTGAAGTGTTGGAGCAGGAAGCACTGACCACATGGTGTCTTCTCCGGCGACGACCAGAGCATTTGGAGCGGGGGTTGTGAAGCATGGCATACTCCTTTGCTCCTTCCTACAGTGGACACATTACAGACAGGACTAGGAGCAGGCCCACAGCCACCACACCAATCCCATCAGCACAAACCTTCATCTTCCTCAACATCTGCACTAACGTGCAAAGATGGGCTTTTTTGTTGTTGTTCTGTACCATATAAGAGTGGCCATGTACTAATGAGAGCACTGCTTAACACACATCCTAAAACTTACCAACGTACACCCTTTCACAAAAGAGTTGTCCTGTAATCTTAAAAAAGATATAACCTGTGCATCTATGTGTCTTCAATTTTCCAGTAAGTTGTATCTAAAATTCATTTGCATGCTAGCCGTTTAGTATTTGAGACCACGTTTTCCTGAAGATGAGGAAAGGAGGTTCAGAGAAGGGACAAGTCCACCTTGAGAGTATACAGCTAATAGTTCCAGAGGGAGCACAGGAATCGAGGGCTCTTTGCCCCCAGGCCACTTCTCTTTCCATTCTATCACACTGCCTCTGTTTCAAAAATAAAATGTGCAATCCTTGGATGTGTACAAAATTACTACTTAATTTTGAAAATTCCTCCCAAATCTGAAGAAGAATACTGTTTCATTATTATAGCTATGCTTTTTTTTTTTTTACATCAAATAACTATCACTCAGCTTAATCACCAATATCTTCTCACCAGACTTGGTTCCCAAAGACTTCTAGCTGTCTCTGAAAACTAAATCTATTTGTAAAAAATATGGGTTTACCATCACTAAGGATATTCAGAATAATATACTATAGGGCCTACAAGAAATTCCAAAAGAGAAGTTTTGAAATTAATTGAATCTGACATTATGTGCTGATGCTACAGCATAAAATAAAATAGTACCGTTTATAAAGTAGTCTTACCTAAAACATTTAACATAAATAAAATCAAGCCTCCACAGCTAATAGGTTATGGGAAATAGAGGATAGAGAAACAAGTTGAATGACACCATGAGAAAACAACAGACGGATCTAGAACATGGGTCATCCTATGAGACAACCAGCTTGGAACTTTTAAAAAGGAAAGGGCTGGGCGCGGTGGCTCACTCCTGTAATCCTAGCACTCTGGGAGGCCGAGGCGGGCGGATTGTTTAAGCTTGGGAGTTCGAGACCAGCCTGAGCAAGAGCAAGACCCCGTCTCTACTAAACATAGAAAGAAATTATACGGACAGCTAAAAATATATATAGAAAAATTAGCCGGGCATGCTGGCACATGCCTATAGTCCTAGCTACTCGGGAGGCTGAGGCAGTAGGATTGTTTGAGCCCAGGAGTCTGAGGTTGCTGTGAGCTAGGCTGACACCACGGCACTCTAGCCTGGGCAACAGAGTGAGACTCTGTCTCAAAAAAAAAAAAGGAAAAAAAAAAGTGATGGAATTATTTGAGATTTAAAAAGAGTAAAAAGACATAATAACAAAATATGTCTAACTGGATGATCCTGGTTTAAAAAAAATAACAAAAAACACAGCCAGGTGCAGTAGCTCACACCTGTAATCCTAGCACTTTGGGAGGCCAAGGTGAGAGGACTACTTGAGGCCCAGAGTTCGAGAACAGCATGAGCACCATCGTGAGACCCCATCTCTATAAAAAAATTAAAGAATTAGCTGGCCATGGTGGCCGTGTCTGTAGTCTCAGCTACTCAGGAGACTGAGGCAGGAAGATCACTTGAGCCCAGGAGTTTGAGGTTGCAGTGAGCTATGGTGATGCCACAGCACTCTAGCCCAGTGGCAAAGTGAGACTTTGTCTCAATAAAACAAAAAACAAGAAACAAACCAAAACACAAAAACAGCTATTTTTGGAACAGCTGAAAAGAATTAAATATAGAATGGATAGTAGAGGATATTAGAAAATTCTTGTTTATTTTCTTAGGTGCAATAATGTGGTTATGTAATAGAGCGTCTTTACTTTTAGGAGATGCATGCTGAAATATCTAGCAAATAAACATCACAATGTCTGCAACTTACTTCCAAGTGGCTCAGCAAAAGATACACATACACAAATATATGGATAAAACAAATATGGGAAAACACGTTATGAAATCCAGGAAGGAGTTATCTTTCAACTTCTCTGCATGATTGAAAATATTCTTAATAAACAGTTGGGAAAAATAGTCCAGCACTACATTTAAATACATACTCCTATCTAAAAAGCAATAAAAGAAAAACTGTGCATATATATCTCTGTTATATACACACACATTTTGAGCACTGGCAGCGTCACTGTAATACATGCACAGGGTCCCAGCATGACTACTGTGAGGAGAATGCCCTTCTGACATATAAATGCTGGCATGTTGACGTAACATGGTGTAATCAAAAAAAGTATGGAGTAATTAGAAAAGCATGGACTATGGAGTTAGCCCAGGGCTTGAATTTCACTGTTGCCACACTACTGACTTATTAAGAAACTTTGGGTAAGACAAGGTATGCTAAGGGCCTGGCATGGCACTTGGCATATAGGAAGGAGTCAATACATGTTAGGGAAAAAATCAATTGGATAAAGTCTGTTTATTCTATTTATTCTTTTTCTATTATCATATGGCCCATTTTCCAGATGTGTACCCAACAGCACTCTACCACCTTTCCTTCTAAAGATGGTTCCAAAAGTAATTGGCTGTATAATCTAATTTTAATCAGTGTCAGAAATTTTATCAAGGTGTTTTATTCTTTACCTAGGCTCATCTGATTGTGCAGAAAGCCCAACCATGTCTTTGGCTAGTCCAACTGACCTAGTACCTTCTAGCTCTCCATATACTGCCTTCTCAAAGGTATTCAGGACCATTTATGCTGCCACATAAGGTCTGTCCATCAGGGAAGGGTCCATCTGGTTGACTACCATAAGATAGCAGCATCTTCATGTGCTATTACTCCTTTCATGGTTATATCAGCAGTAGTCCCCAACCTTTTTGGCACCAGGGACCATTTTCTTGGAAGACAATTTTTCACAGACCAGGGAGCAGGGGGATGGTTTCAGGATGATTCAAGTGCATTACATTTACTCTGCACTTTATTTCTATTATTATTACATTTTACTATATAATAATTATACAACTCACCATAGGTTGGGGACCCCAGTTATATGCATTTAATGGAAGGCAGCAAAGAAAAGAGTACGTACCCCCCAACACACACATACTCTGCTCCAAGTCTAACAATACGGTTTCAGACTGTGAAATCTAAGCAGATGATATTTAGAGGAGGAAAGCCTTTAATACTCTTCAAATTACACTCCATCAGACTAACTTCACAGTCCTACTGTGTCTGGGGAGCTCCTTAAGAGCAGAAGCCATGTTTTATTTGGGCTTTATGACCTCTGGAATACTATGCACTGGCTCACTTGGTTTGTGTTCCCAGGGGCAGAAAGCCCAAGGACCATTTCCTGCTCAATTTTCGACAAAGTTCACAATGCCAGAACAGCTTAAGAACGTACCAGCAAAAGGAAGCAGTCTGTGCCACATGGTTCTGGTTCAATCTTGATTTCTTTGTTCTTACGTTTATAAACATTAGGGGTGGCATGAAAAGCTGGAAAACAAAAACTGTCCTGTTTCCAACAGTCTATTCACTTGACAGGATGGGGAGGAACAAAATTGAATTAGGGAGCTACTGCAGGAGATAGAATTCAATATAAATAGCTACCATCAAGGTACACAAAATGTAGTCATTTCTGACATTGACACAATCCTTTCAAAGCTAGGAGGTACTGAGAGACAGTTATGTTGCTGGTTACTCTGTCCCTATCATGCAAAGCATGTTGTACTATAACTGAACAAATGAAAATAGAACTGGCCCTTTGTAAAACCATCATCAGATCAGAAGCCAGGAACTCTTATTTGATAAATTAGAACAAAGAGTAGGAAATGGAGGCTGGGAATGGAAAAGAGAGCATTCCAAACAGAGTAGCCCCACTCACGGTGAAGGAAGCAGTCGTATTTAAAGCAGCGCCGGCAAAAAAGTGTGTGGAAGGAGTGCAGAGACTGCTCCCGCTGCACAGACTTGGCATTGGGGCCATCGATGTTGGGCGTGCACTGAGGGGGAAGTGCATTGGGGTCTGACATCTCTGTTAGCTCTCGATACCTATTTAAGAAAAGAGAGGTAAAAGTTCCTCCAAAGGAATTTCTCCACTGAGGAACTACAGTTTGGGTACTGACAGTCATCCAGGTACAGTTGGCCAAGCAAGGGAGGACGGCTTTTTTTAATGGGTCTGGTTGATGAAGGAATGGTGTATAACTAAATGGTACATCATTGTATTAATAATTATACTGGGCTGGGCATATGTCAGAAGGTAAGGGGAGGGAAAGATTTGATAGGCATGGCGCTGGAGTAACTCTCCAGAAGAATGGCAGAGTAAAAGTTCTCTGCTCGGACTTACTCAAAAGCCAGTATACGATGACCCTTAATATAGCAAGGGACATTCAGATGTCAGCTAGTAAGCAAGAAATAATCAAGCTGCAGGCAAATCATAATGCACTTACCATAAACAAGGCTTTTTACTAACCAAAACATAGGCTTGAATAAAAGTTTTGTCCAAGTATTCTGTATATGGGCACAACTTTCCCTACCTCTCCTTCATGTCATCTGGGACACCATTCTCAGGGAACATAGAGGCAATTGCACTGAAGATCATGTCATTTGGGAACTGTTTCTTGGAACTTTTTTTGTTGCCTGAATTGGAAATTGCAAAAAAAAAAAACCAAAAAAACAAAAAAACAAAAAACCCTGAGTGTGATTATCAGAACATACAAACAAAGCTGTTCTTTTTTCCTCTTTGTCACAGCATTTTGAATTAGAGCTGCTGTGTTTGGAGATACATAAAGATCAGTGCTACCTGGATTTATCTCATATAGGCCACCAGTAAATAAGGAAGTCAGAGTTGTCTACATATTAACAACAAAATCCACAGTCCCAGTTAGAATCTGGAGGTGAAAAGAGGAGTTTTCATGGAGAGACCTGAACACAGAAGAATCCTATCATACTGTGGATGCAGAAGAACGAGACTGGTACTGTAACTATGAGATCATAAGAGAGAGACATTATATCCCTGGACATATAGTATAATTAAGTAACATATAGTATAATTAAACAATTAACTATTAAATTATTAATGACATAGGAAATGTTCAAGATATAAGATTAAATAAAAGGGATATAAAATTATATATACATATATAAATTGGCATGATCCCAACTTCACATCACATATAAACATGTTGATTTATATATGTACAAATTTTAAGTCTAGAAGGATATATTAATGCTGGTTATTCCTAGGTAGTAGGATCATAGCGTAATTTTATTTTCTTTTTTATAACTTTCTATGTTTTCCAAACATACTACCCTTTATAATTAGAAATGAATCACAATGATTATTCTATATGCTCTTCTACTTTCTTATTCAACTAAGTCAGAGCTATCTTAAGCTATCAGTTAATAATCAAGTTTTTCCATTTTAAGTGGACCAAGGAGAAGCACCAACAGCCTTTTCCCATCTCCCCTATTCCTGTCACTTTCAGAATAGAATAAGGAAGCAGTGCTACGTACCTTCAATAGCATGTCGTTTTCTCTTTCTTGTTACTGGCAGATCTTCTTTGCTATCATCCTGCTTTCCATCTGAGGTATCATTGTGCCCTTCCTCCTCCTCATCTGAGTACTGATTCAGCGCATCTACCAACTCCAGAAAAACAGCATCACTAATCAGGACAGATCCAGGGATCATCTCTGAAACGTGAGGATTAGAAGGATGAGCAGAGATCGCTTCATATTCCATTACTTCTCCTAATAAGATTTTCTTATATTCACCTGAGGCCTGTATAGGTAACATGTCCATTTTAATACGGACAATCAAGGAATTAAAATCATTCGATTGGCTCTCACACCTGTAACACTTCCCTAGAGTATGGAATCCAGTTATAGGCTTTCTTCTTACTGGGTACTTCACGTCCTCAGTCACGGGCCAATTCTATATTTATGGTTCAACATCTCACAAAAGCGTATAGACCTGTATTTATATTAATAGCTCAAAATCTCATAGAAGTGTGCAATCACAAGTAGGACAGAGAAAGAATAATAAAATAAAACTTCACTTAGTTTTGCTGCTGATGGTTCAGTAGTGACTTCTCTAAATCAAAGGAGCATTTTTTTCCGATAATCATACTTTATGAGGCTACATTACAACTTATGAGAAGTCTCTGAACACTAGAGGGTGCTGTGGATGAATAATGAATTTCAACAATATCCACAATTGTTGAAAGAGCAGGTGGGGCTATTGGTTTGCAAATCCAGGGGGAGGCTCTCCTCCTCTTCCCACTTCTTATACACTGAGAACCTTTTCTAGAATTACAATTAAATCCAAATGATTTGCTTTTAGGAAATCCAGGATATTAAAACCAACTTCTGTGAGATCCAGGGGATAATACTTGGATCAAAGAAGTAAGACAGGGATGTTATGTTTATTGCCATTCTCAGAGAAAGGCAAGTGAAGAACAAAATGACCTTGGATAGACTTATGGAAAACTCCTAAGATTAAACTTATTTGTACAATGAACTTTCTCTCCAGCCACTGATTACTGTATAATCCGACTCCTTTTAAAATTTAACTGGGGTATTTTTAATATAAAATTTTAACTCCCAGCCATGTGATGGCATTAAAATAGTCTTCAGTTGAGTACCCCATGGGGCAGAACACAAGCAAGACGATGAGATATTAAAGAAGAGGCACTATGCTAATAAAGTTCTCCAGGAGAGCTTGGCAATACCACCTTCTTCACCATGGACTTTCCCGTCGTAGTTATTGATCAGCTCCTCAATAAAAGTCTCATCTTCTTCTTTCACCTCATCTCCCATGTAGGGAATATTGCACAAAACTGTCTCATCTTCTACCTGAAATCAAATCAGATGTGATTCATTCCATGAAGCCACTATGCATCTCCCCTTTCCTGTTTAATGGAAACTTTGCTGAGCTTTTCTTGCTTCTTGAGTTTCCTGAAAGTGCTTTTGGTCACAGAGTTTCTAGCACTTTTAAAAACTGGATATTTTGATTTGCCAAGGAAACCTCAAATGGAAGAGGCAATGCTACTCTTAGAGAAAAAGTCAGTTTAGTTGATGATATTAACTACCAAATTTTTAGCTTGATACTAACAATATTTCCACCAATACATAGAATTTGACAGTACATTTATTTTTCACAATGCTTCCTTCTATCATCTCATTTTATCTAAGACTAAACATCTTTGTAAAAGAGGTACAAACATCACACAAACAATAGTGTGAAAAGTCTTTAATTCTAATTGTTTTTGTAAGTAGAGAGACAGATAAATGAAAACGAAGGCCTCCAAGATTATGATCTGCAATATAACTAGAAAATAAACTGGGCAACCATAAAATTTATGGGTATTCTACAAAATAGACTAAGACTCCCCATTAATAAAAAATTATGACTACAACTCATGCCAATCACACTCAGTGGTTATCTACAGTCAATCACAGGATATTTTCTGGCAGTAAACAATACTACAGGATTTTTTTTTTTTTTTTTGCAGCAGGGAGTGCCCAGCAGAGAATACAGTCATTCTAAAATCCCCCAAGTATCAAGTAAAATTACTCCAAAGTTTTATTCTAAGAGATAATTCCCTTCTGTAAATGTATACCCTATTCCAATCAGCAGTACTTCTATCTGTCACCAGGCAGATGACAAGCAATGGGAGTTTTCAGAGAGGATGATTATCAGAACCACAAATGATCCTAGCAGGAGTCAACACAAAGGCCTAGAAAAAAGGATCGAGGACCCATGTGCACATCTGTTATCACAGTTGTTTTCATAGCGTCTTGCCTTTAGGGGATTCAGAAAGGATTGCTCCATCCTTAGGGAGCTGAGAACCTGCTTAAGCCTCAAGTGTGTGATTTAGCCTGCATTTAACTGCACATAAGGTTACAAAATTGAGCCAAGGTAGTAAGAGAAAATTAGAGTTTTGTCCAATATCAGTCATTCAAAAAAGAACCATCATCAATTCAAAAGTATACTTCAGAGAGCACAAAATCGAACAAGTTAGAACAGATTGCAATATGCATATTTTAGAGTAAATAAATTAAAATACAATTCTGCCCTACATGGCCACTCTTTGTTAAGTACTCTGCCAGTCTTTATCCTCAGAGGAGGTCTGGCATATCAATATAAGATAGTCATACAGTTTAAACAACCACCACAGTGCTTTCAATACATACCATGAAGTTCTGCTGGAGAGGGGACCAGGAATACATGATGGGAACCAATGCAACCGTGTTCAGAGACCTCATTAGCATATGTTGGCTTGCAAATCCCGGGAAAATACTCTCTATGGTACACTGAAATATAAATGATGACATGGAGAGGGAAAGGAAGGTACACAACCCAAAAGAGAGCTGTAATTTCCTTCCAAAATGGTCCCTGTAGCCTTCTAACTCTTACAAATTAATAAGCTGAGGGTCTTTGTTAACATCAGCTCCTAAAAGGAACCCCTAGACTGTAAACCTGTGGAAGCAGGAACTGTCTCTTTCTTTTTTTTTTTATTAGATGGCAGTCTTGCTATGTTGCCCAGCCTAGTCTCAAAATCCGTTCAATCGCCTCAAGTGATTCTCCCGCCTTGGCCTCCCAAAGTGCTGGGATTATAGGTATAAACCATCATACCCAGACAGAGTTTTAAAAGTAAAAGTCTAGAAAATACTGGTCTGATCTATTATCAAGACATTTTTTTTTTTTTTAAGAGACAGGGTCTCATTACGTTACCCAGCCTGGGCTCAAACTCCTAGCCTCTGGTGATCCTCCCACCTCGGCCTCCTGAATAACTGGGACTACATGCAAGAGCCACAGTGCCTGGCAGGAACTTTCTCTTATTCATTTTTGTATCCTCTACAGAGTCCAGTACGGTGTTTCCCATACTCAATTGATGTTTATTTCAACTAAAACTGTTGGCCTCCTGGGAGTGTGTACACAACAGTAAAGGGCCTCTGCAAGTCCTGTCCTAAGAGATAAAGATGAAGATGAGGAAGTTTTCCTGAAGGCCTAAGCTTTAAGACAGGGTACATCAAGTCAGCTGCATAGGCAATGAGAACAGTACAGGGGGAAGGAAAATGGTATAGAAGCTATATTCTGCTTTGGGAAAGATAATTGCTCTCAATACACTATCTGCTTTTTATGTTTTAAAAACATCTCTTTAAGAAACTAGAATGCTCTTTTACTTACTTTTTTAATTTTATTTTTATTTTATTCTTTTAAGACTAGTCAAGTGCAGCAGTGAGAGTGGGGAAGGAGTAGAATGAGGATCTGCAACTGACTGTGAATACTCAGCCTAGAATGTACTTTTAAAATTTACAATAAGGGATGTCCCTTTGATCAATATATTCCTGTCCATTATCCAGGGAACTCTTTTCCCAATATTAAAATACTTGAGGAAATTAGCCAGGCATGGTTGCACACCTGTGGTCCCAGCCATTTGGGAGACTAAGGCAGGAGGATCGCTTCAGCCCAGGAGTTAGAGGCTGCAGTGAACTATGATGACACCACTGCACTCCAGCCTGGGCAATGGAGCAAGACCTTGTCTCCAAAAAAACACTCAAAATACAAAACAAAACAAAAAGTACATGAGGAACTAAACAAGGCACAAAAAATGTTTCTTCAAGGCATGGACACAGAGCCCAGGAAAGTAGACAGTAAATGTCTTGTTTTTCTATGAAAAACTCAGAGAACATTAGGTAAAAAGGTTGTTCTTAAAGCCACAGATTTACTATCATAATTATTCAAAGTTAACTATAACAGCCATATGCATTATCCTTA
Source organism: Lemur catta (assembly GCF_020740605.2). Lineage (NCBI taxonomy): Eukaryota > Metazoa > Chordata > Mammalia > Primates > Lemuridae > Lemur > Lemur catta. Next base: position 39,822,495 of record NC_059142.1, read on the forward strand.
CTTATTTTCTAATAGGTCAAAAATAGAGAGAAAAAAAAAAACACATAAGCCCAAGGAGGAGAGGGAGGCTGAGCTTAGACACCCAGAAGTACCTTTTTGAGAAAAGGATGCCCACTCACAGGCTTCATCAGCTGTACAGGTTGGACACGAAGCTTCTTCCATTCTTCATTGAGGATTTGGGTTTTTTCTTGAACCTTTGCAAAATTTGCCACATACAGAGCCTAGCAAAGCCAAGGAAGATGGTTAAGATTTCAAAATCAGAGTTAAAAAAAATTCCAACCCCTGACATTGGATTGATATATTGAAATTTATAACCTTTCACTTGGGAATTATTTTTTACCTTGGCGCCCATATTTGCCTGAAGCCGTTTAAGTTGTCGAAGTCGCATATATTCAGATTTCACTTTTCTTTTCCAATAAGTGATACATTTGGAAGTTGGGGGATTTGGTATATCCATCTTGTTGTAATCTAAGACAAAAAGAGATAAGAAATAACATTTTATTGCCTGGCAATGAAACACTCCTCAAATCCAAAAAAATATGGTCAATTATGCTTGCTTTCATTCCCACTAAATTTACTCATTAAAACATAAATTTAAAGAACCCAAATGTATGAGTTCAATAAAAAGTTTCAAGTAAAACAAGATTTCACATCAGCAATTTCTGCTCTGATTATCAGAAAGCTAAACCAGCCAGGTGTGGTGGCGTGCACCTGTAGCCCCAGCTACTCAGGAAACTGAGGCAGGGATCACTTTAGCCCAGGAGTTTGAGGTTGCAGTGAGCCATGATCATGCCACGCCACTGCACTTCACCCTGAACAACAGAGCGAGACCCTGTCTCTAAAAAAAATAAAGAAAGAAAATAAGATAAAAAAGCTTAGCTTCTATCCTCTTGGCATCTCACTTTAAATTCAGCACTCAAGAAGTTCTCTGGCCGGGTGTGGTGGCTCATGCCTGTAATCCTAGCACTCTGGGAGGCCGAGGCAGGTGGATTGTTTGAGCTCAGGAGTTCGAGACCAGCCTGAGCAAGAGTGAGACCCTGTCTCTACTAAAAATAGAAAGAAATTAGCTGGACAACTAAAAACATATACAGAAAAACTTAGCCGGGCATGGTGGCGCATGCCTGTAGTCCCAGCTACTCAGGAGGCTGAGGCAGTAAGATCACTTGAGCCTAGGAGTTTGAGGTTGCTGTGAGCTAGGCTGATGCCACAACACTCTAGTCCGGGCAACAGAGTGAGACTGTCTCAAAAAAAAAAAAAAAAAAGAATTACTTGGAAATATGGACGCCTGCTCACTACTTTGAGTAAGACAAGGGTCAGTAAGAACCAAGTTCATATCCAAGAGCTTCACAGAAAGACCTAACCACATTATAAAACCACACCTGCCAAATTGCCTACTACATGCCTAGCAATAAAAGTAGGATATGACAACAGCATAATCTCATTTCCAAGTCAGCAGCAAGACATATGGAAATAGACAACACTGCAAATTACTTTTTTTCCTTTAGCATTTGAATTAAGGTTGAAAGTTTTAAAGTAGTATTATTGTAATACACTGTACCTACCTCATAGGATGCAATGGGAAGTGTTGAGTTTTATGATATCTCTATTCTTCAGACAAATGGCAAGACACAAAGGTAAAAAAGCTGTTCAGCTTTTCAAAAGAGAATAGACAGTGGTTTTATTAAGTCAGTACAGCATATTTAGACCCTGATACCCTCAGTAGGATTCTCCCCCAGAACCAGGAAAACTTTGAAGTCTCTGCTACCATTATTTTTGGATGTAAGTCAGGTCTCAATAATACTTGAGGCCATTTGGGAAGAGGTCTTTATTTCATTAAATTTTATCCTTCCAGTCATGTGCATAAATATGTTCTCACAATTACCAAGTTTGTGATGTTCTTCTGAACCCATTTCTAGGCTCCACCAGTAGGTTTATCAAATATTTTAGAGAAAGAACACTAAATAAATGTGAAAATTCAATAAAATCTACAAGATGATACTTTTTCTCTATATTAACTACTTAGGTTTCTTAGAGAACTAGTTCCATTCATTTCACCTACCATTTAGAATTGTTAAAAATATTATAAGGAGCTATGAAAAGCCAAAATGTGAAACAGAAACTAAAGTTGCAGACCTTGGGTTTTTTTGTTTGTTTGTCTTGTTTTCTGAGACAGGGTCTCACTCTGTCACCCAGGCTGGGGTACAGTGGCACAATCAGAGCTCACTGCAGCCTCGAACTCCTGGGCTCAAGGGATCCTCCTGCCTCAGCCTCCCAAAGTGCTAGGATTACAGGTATGAGCCACTGCACCCAGACTCAGACCTTGTTTTTTTTAAATTTCCTACAAAATAGGTTTTTCTTCTTTTGGAGTAGAATATCATATTTCTTCTAAAGAACCATTTTTAAATGATCTGTTTTGTCCCATATATGATTGGCAGAAATAAGAAAACAGCTAAATCTAACCCACTACCACACACACCCACAATCAGATTATGATTATAACATCTCATGCACATGGATTTTAAGAGACATATACCTGAATGTTTCATTTGAAGAACCAATGGAGCTATCTAATGCTATGTTAGAGAATACATAAAGGAAGGAAGGAATAGCAAAGAAGCAGGCAGATTCTCTGTTTACTGTTAACTCAATCAAGTGATTCAAGCCATTAAAAATGGAATTCCCCTGAGTTAAATATTATCTCTCTGGGGAAGGAAATGAAACAACAACAAAATCTAAGAATTTGAATCCTAACGTGCTAAGATGCTGGGTTAAAAAAAAAAAAGTAGGCTTGAATTTCTTTCCTCCAAATTGTATGATCTCTCTTCCTCCTCCATCTTTAAAATACTTCTCACTCCTCTATGGAATGGGACCAAAAGAGGGACTCTCTTTGAATGGTAAAATTATATATTTAATAACATACACCACATTCACATGTAACATTAAGTGGTTGCTCATATAATTTCTTCCCTGAACAAGCTTAATACTAGTCCACTCCAGAATACCAAAAAAAAAAAAAAAAAGGTTCAAATCAAGGACAAAACTGCCTCCCTCACAAACCTTAGGCTACCCTCACCGAGACCCAAATGACCCAAATGTTATAGATGACAATTCAGTAAGACATCACAACCTCTTTTTAAAAATGGTTTTGGAACTCATTTTTCTTTTTGAAATAGTAAGCTTGGAGCAGGTTGCTAGTAATGGAGATCAAGTAATGGAATAGAACATAAGCCACAGCTGCTGGGGGGGGGGTGGTGGGTGGGTGTGTGTGTGTGTGTGTGTGTGTGTGTAGATTTCTTAGAGGAAACAGTCACATAAAAATACGAATATTTTAAATAAAGAAAGGAGTTACAACTGAAATGTGATCTGCTACAGTCTGTCAAAAGAGATGACAGTAAACACATCACAGTAATCCAACAATTAATGGCACCATTTCTAATTTTACTACAGTGTTTTATTTGGCCAGAGGAATATACACATATACATAAAAATGCCACTGAGTTTTAACCAATCACAATGTAAACTAAGCCACACATCCTCCTTTTACAATTCAAGTGATATTTGAATCTCATGTGTCCATGAGCCAATATTTATTTTTTTAATGGATCTTCAATGTCTCTAAAAGTTCATTTGGCAGTTGGTCAGTCCCCACAGAATGTATGAGGAAGATGAGACATACTGTGTGGAACAGATAGGTACAATTAAAATAAACACCTGAAATACTGCCATAGATGGGTCCTCACAGCAGCTGGACCCTAACCAACAACTATTATGTCAAAGCTTAAAAAAAAAAAAAGCAAACAAATAAAAAACTCAGCATTCACTAGAACAGGTTTGGAGAAATGGGTTCATTTATCTTAGGCAAAGGGAGTGGCACACAAAAAATACTTTACATTTCTATTAGTTCTAGTCCTTAGGTACTTGCACATGCAAAATTACACTTATGTTCCAGTTAAGTACTTAGCTACCACTTAAGAGCCTTTCACTACATTCATTTATACACTGAGGATAAACTCTAAAATGTATGCTGTTTTGGTCCAGAAATTTAAAAATAAGTAAATAAGTCTTTATATAAGCAACTTCTATAATTCAATAATAAGTTCAATAGGCAATAAAAAATGGGCAGAAATTTGCACAGACACTTCACACACACACGCAAAAATAAAGGAATGGCAAATAAGTACACCAAAAGTTCCTCAACATCATTTGTCATTAGTGAAATGCAAATTAAAATCATAATGGAATACTATTATACACCCACTAGAATGGCTAAAATCAGAAAGATTGATAATACCAACTGTTGGTGAGGATGTGGAGCATCTGGAATCCTCATACATTGCTGGTAGGAATTCAGCATGATATAGCCACTGTGTAAAACAGTTTGCCAGGTTTTTTTTTTTTTTTTTTTGGAGGCAGAGTCTGGCTCTTTTGGCCCGGCTAGAGAGCCGTGGCATCAGCCTAGCTCACAGCAACCTCAAACTCCTGGGCTTAAGCAATCCTTCTGCCTCAGCCTCTCAAGTCGCTGGGACTACAGGCATGTACCACCATGCCTGGCTAATTTTTTCTATATATTTTTAGTTGTCCAGATAATTTCTTTCTATTTTTAGTAGAGATGGGGTCTCGTTCTTGCTCAGACTGGTCTCGAACTCCTGACCTTGAGCAATCCTCCCGCCTCGGCCTCCCAGAGTGTTAGGATTACAGGCGTGAGCCACCACGCCCGGCCTGCCAGGTTTTTTAAACAAAGCTAAATGTGTACTTACCATACAACCTGGCATACAATTTCTAATTATTTATCTAAGATAAGTGAAATCCTATGTCCTCACAAAGACCTGTACACAAATGTTCACAGCAGCTTTATTTATAATAGCCAAAAGTGGAAACAAAACATATACCAATGGATTGGCTAATGGACACAAAATGTAGTATATGCATACAATGGATTACTACTCAGCAATAAAAAGGGATGAACAGTTCCTGTACATGTACAATATATCTCAAAAGCATTATGTTAAGTGAAAGAAATCAGATACAATAAACTAGATACTGTATGATTCCCCTTAAGATGTTCTACTAGAATGATTCTACAAAGGGCAAAACTAGTGACCAAAAGTAATCAGGGTGGCTCACGCCTATAGTCCTAGCAGTTTGGGAGGCTGAGGCAGGTAGGATCACTTGAGGCCAGGAGTTCAAGACCAGCCTGGGCAAGACTCTGTCTCTACAAAAAAATTTTTAAAAAAATTAACAGCATGGTGTTGTGTGCTTGTAGTCCCAGCTACTCAGGAGGCTGAGACAGGAGAATCAGGATCACTTGAGCCCAGAAGTAGGTGCTACAGTGAGCTGTGATAATTCCACTAGGTGGAATTGAGAAAACATTACTGAAGTTGTTTGAGGATAAAACATTTAAGAAATGATGTTCTTAATCTTAGATTAAGATCAGAATACAAAAGTTCCAAACTATGAAATTCTTTCATCTACATAAAGATGTCCCTTTGCAGAAATAGCTTCTTGTCTTAGGAGCAAGTTCAACATCTTTACTACTTTTTCTTGAATAATAATTTTATTAACCAGCAGGGTAAGTAAGGCTTTGGAGGCAGATGGTACTATAGATTCATCTTTAAATTTTCCATCTTGCTCTTTCCTTTTCAATTCATAATGGAACTGAAACATGAACAGTAGTGGTGAACCTACTCCTACAAAGAGGTCTAGTAACACACAATTGAGTCATTCTGGTGATCACCAATTTCATCAACACTCTGGTTAAAATCAACTCTGTGGTATACAGCCTTAGAGATCCTTCAGTTAGAATCTATTATGCACATTTTAAATTTATACCCTCCAATTTCTCCAAGGTATTTACATTTCTTAATAGTTTGAGCTTCTGGGCACTATACACACAGAAAGAAGCTTACTAACAAGAACCTGTGAGCCTGAATTCTGATTTAAAATAAAATTATAGCTGAGGCGGGAGGATTGCTTGAGCTCAGGAGTTCGAGACCAGCCTGAGCAAGAGTGAGACCCCATCTCTACCAAAAATAGAAAAAAATTAGCCAGGCATGGTAGCACACATCTGTAGTCCCAGCTACTCGGGAGACTAAGGCAGGAGAATTGCTTGAGCCCCGAAATTTGAGGTTGCCATGAGCTAGACTGACCACAACACTCTAGTTCAGGCAACAGAGCAAGACTCTTTCTCAAAAAAACAAAAACAAACAAAAAAATAAAATTATAACATTAATATTTTCAAGTGCTGCTTCATTAAGAGAATCAGGCCATGGGCGCTGGAGGCAATCGTGACAGAAATCCAAGTAGGATTAGTTTTCATGAGACCCAATGCTGGCTCTTAGGATGTGCAACGCTAATTTAGAAGAGTTAAAGCAATCACTTAGCAGGCTAGAGCCTTAGCTTGGCTGGTTCTGTGCACTACGTTAGCACAAAGCTTAATACAGTACTATTAATATATTTAGTGACTGCTCATTATCATTCAATAAAACAGGACCTTTTAGTCTATTTTGAATCAAATTATTAGGGTAAATGAGTCAGAGAACACAACATACCGAGAGGCACTAAATTCCAGTTACCCATGAAGTAACTCATAACTTTAGGGTTTGGGGAACTAAAGTCCCAATTGATCATTGACTGATAGACTAAAATGAGACAGGAAGGAACCCAATACCCAATATGTACACAGTCTGGACACAAAAAAAAAACAAAAAAAGAAGAGGACTTTCTAGAATGGAGAAGAGTAGTATTTCTTTTTTTTAACCCTCCCCCTCAATCTCAACCTATCTGGTATAATTATCTTCAGCTTTCTCCACGTTTTTTTCTCTTTTCTCTTTAGTTCATTCTATGTAGAAATGTAATGTGTTTTTAGTGTTGCCACCTCAAACCTTTTCTGGGAAGTTGCTAGTGAACAATATAGAAACTTTTAAAACTTAATCCAAGGTCAGAAAAAGAGATACTTAATTACATAAATTGTCACATGTTTCATATAAGGCACAAATCAAGGGCAGAAATGGTTACCTACAGGACTAAGGAAGCCAGGTTTCATATCTCAAGAATTAAATAGATAAAATTAATATTTAAATCATTTTTAAAACAGCACAATAGGCTGGGCATGGTGGTGCATGCCTGTAGTTCAGTTACTTGGGAGGCTGAGGCAAGAGGATATTTTGGACCCAAAAGTTTGAGTCCAGCCTTGGCAAGACGGGGATTGGCAGGTGGGAAGGAGGCCTTCAAAGGCAAGTATAAGAGAAACAAGTCTGACTACATTTTCACCACCTTTTTCCTTCTCACAAAAGTCTTCTTGGGAGTAAAATTTCATTTTTAATTCCAGGCTCCTTATTCTAGTGTTGTTTCAAAGGGCACTAATGTAACACCATAATGAAAAAGTCTTTTACACTTCAGGGAGTTTTTTTTCTTTTTTTTTAAAGACAGGGTCTCAGTCTGTCATCCAGGCTGGTCTCAAACTCCTGGGGTCCAGGGATCCTCCCACTGTGCTTGGATTACAGGCAAGAGCCACCATGCCCAGCCCACTCCAGGGAGTTTTAAAGCTCTGCCTTAGCATTAAGTTCTGTGGTTAGCATATAAATAGTCTGCCAGTTGATGACAAAACTAGGATCAAGACCTCCTGATCCCAGTCCCAGAAATCTTCCCATTATTTATTTATTCCACAAATATGTAATGAGCCTGTATTATGTGCTGGGCACTGTTTTAGGTGCTTGGGGTACCTCAGTGAATGAAGATATACATCCCTGCCCTCAGAGAGCTGATACACACTGTGATACATACATTAAGCATAAACCTTGACAGTAGTATTACTACATTTTTATAGATAGTACCTTCTTCTATTATGTGTTTTTTTTTAAGTACTTATCTCCTAACATGCACTCTCTCCTATGTAAGTAAGGTCTTTTATTAAGGCCAAACCTGGGGATGCCAAGGATTAAAACAGACAAGCTCTCACAGAAATCTCTGATAGAGTTGGCACCTTTTCAGGCTGGAAACTTCATTCAAAACCAGTTTCTTAAACTTAAAAAGCACTGGGTGGGGGATTTTTTCTATTCAAAGGTATTATGGCAGCAAACGTGGAGAAAGAGACCCACACTTTTAATGCCATCCTTGCACACACGCAACTGTTCATCTACCTCGGCTCTTTTCCCTCGGCCTCCCTCGCCAAGCCCCAGGCTCCATACCTAGGCTACTCTATTTACAATCCTGCATTTCACCCATCATCAAGAGCCCACCCTCAATATTCCACCAGGGACACTCACATCTTTCCACATTCCTTCCCGTCCGTGCTCCTGATATAATTTCTCAGTAGCCCACTTTTTACCAAAATAAAAGTTTGTTCCACATTTCCTAACAGGCATGTCCCAAATATAACACTTTGCCTTTGCTTCAGGGCACTTTCATTTATATCGTTTGATCCTCGGGAGACTTCTCGGGGTGGGCAGGGACTGGAGCGAGACAAGTCTGTAGCGAAGAAGCCTCTTAGGGCTGCGCCTCGGGTGAGGCGAGAGAGGGTCCGAGGACGCAAAATGTGAGGCAGCACTCACTCCGCACTTGCACGAAAGCGAGAATCAGTGCCCCCTTACACTTTGCGACCTGGGAGCCACGCTCACCTCGCCCTGGCCCTGTTTTTACTCCTATCCCTTCCCCAACACCCCCCAAAGCCACTGCAAGCTCAGCCCCGGCCCTGGCCCTCCCCGCGCACTGCCCCGAGTCGCCGAGAGTCCACCGCGCTAAGGGCCCCCGCAGGTGCCACCGCCCACCACCCCTCTCCGCGCTGGGCTCCCGCCCACCGGCCCACCCCGCCCTCCAACGGGATTCCCCGGCCCCGGGCCCGCCCCCGCCGCGCCTCCTCCCGGACACACCGCCCTCGCGGCCAGACGCGGTCCTCGCCCGGGGCTCTCTCGCCCCGACACCTCGTTTCCCCAGCCCTCCGAACGGGGAGGAGCGCGCCGCTACCCCCGGCCAGCCAGGCAGTGTGTCCCTCGGCTTCCTCCCAATTCCCTTCGCCTCTCCCTCTCTCAAGCCCGGGGCGGCGAGGTGCGGAGGCCCGGCCCCACCGCCCGGCCCGGGCTTGTTTACTCACTCACCCTCCATCCCGAGCTGCAGGGACCGGCCCTAGGGCGCCTGCGCGTCGCGGCCCCGCCCGCGCCGTCTCCCGGCGCGTGCGCAGTGAGCCTCCCGCGCCCCGCGGGTGGGCCGCCTGGACTTCCTTCTTCGCAAGTCTGTGGTTTGCCGCCAACAGTCCGGACTCAGGAACCTGAGGAGTGCAGCCGGACGCCGGCGCTGTCAGGGGAGACGAAAGGCTCTGGGGAAACCTGCGCAGAGCCACTAATATCTTCTTGAATACCTCATCCAGCGGTCGCACTATCCCCACGAGCTGGTGACAAGCCACATCCCACTTCAGCGTTTGAAGCCAACCCTTTCATACTGATGCCTCCTCACACCTACCAATACCCCAGACATCCGTCTGTGGCTCTATGTCCCTGCTTTATTTACGCCTGATTTCCCTATTTCTGTCAATAGTTCTGCCAGCCACTTAGATTCAACATGACAGCCTCGTATCAAAATATCTCCCCACAAGATACTTATTAGTTGCAAGGGGAAAAAATAGCAACTTTACTATTGACAGTCTAGCAGACGGTACCTTAACCACGTGATCAGGAAGCTTTATTTTTCTTTCAAAGTTCAATGAAGGATATTTAGGAACTCGGTACCATATTTGCAGTTTTTTGTAAATCTGAAATTATTTCAAAATATAAAGTTAAAAAATTAAAAATTAAAGTGCAAAATAATAATATCTTGATTTTGTTTCAAGGTGTATAATCAGAAAAGCCAGGTGTAGCACTTTGGGAGGCTGAGGTGGGAGGATCGCTTGAGGCCAGGAGTTTGAGACAAGCCTGAGCAAGAGCGAGATCCCATTTCTACAAAAAATAGAAAAATTAGCCGGGCGTCATGGCACATGCACCTGTCGTCCCAGCTACTCGGGAGGCTGAGGCAGGAGGATGGCTTGAGCCCAGGAGTTTGAGGTTGCAGGGAGCTATGATGATGCCACTGCACTCTAGCCTGGGTGACAGAGCGAGAGCCTGTCTCAAAAAAAAAAACGCCTATAATGTTCATTTTTCTCAAATAATCTTCATAACAACCCTATGAAGTAGTTAGGGCAGATTTCTGTTGACACACCAGGCTATTCTGGCATAAAGGAGTTAAAAGTCTTGCCTTACACAGATGAGATATTGCTCTGTCAGGTGTTTGTTTTTGAGACAAAGCCTTGCTCTGTTGCTCAGGCTGGAGTACAGTGGCGTGATCATAACTCACAGCAACCTCTGACTTCTGGGGCTCAAGCAATCCTCCTGCCTCAGCCTTCCAAGTAGCTGGGACTACAGGTGGGCACCACCACACCCAGCTAAGTTTTTCTTATTTTTTGTAGAGACAGGATCTCACTACATTGCCCAGGCTGATCTTGAACTCCTGTCCTCAAGTGATCCCAAAAGTGCTGGGATTACAGGTGTGAGCCACTGTGCCCAACCTCTATTAGGTCTTAAACCTGGGTCTCTGGATCCTAGATTTAATGTTCTTTTCCTTATATCAAAAATTTTGACTTTGCTATTTTTCCCTTGCCCCTATCCAATTAACTACAAAATCAAGGCAAATATTCCTTTATGTTTGTAATTTGCAGTAATGTTTGTTGCCATTCCCGCTGCCTTCCAGATACTGTGGTTCTCAAACTTGGCTCACAGTGAAATCACCTGGGAAGCTTAAATAACTACTGATGCCTGCCTCCCACACCCAGATAGTCTGATTAACTGGTCTGAGGTATGGCCTGAGCTTCCACAGTTTTAATAGCATCCCATGTGGGCCAGGCATGGTGGCTCATGCCTGAAATCCCAGTGCTTTGGGAGGTACAGGCAGGAGGATCCCTAGAGATGGGAGAATCACTTGAGGCCAGGAGTTTGAGAACATCCTGGGCAATATATGGAGACCCCTGTCTCTACAAAAAAATTTAAAAATTAGCTAGGCACAGTGGTGCGTACTTATAGTCCTAGCTACTCTGGAGGCTGAGGTGGGAGGATCCCTTGAGCACAGGAGTTCAAGGTTGCAGTGAACTATGATGGTGCCACTGCACTCCAGTCTGGGTGACAGAGCAAGACCCTGTCTCTAGAAATAATGATAATTATTATTATTGTTGAAAGAAAGAATGTGAGTTATCTAAGGGGATATGTTCAGAAGATCTGAATGTCAGGAGGGATACTAGTGAGACATTTGGGAGCCATCAACATAACATATTGATAGTAACTAAAGCCAGAGGAATGGACAACACTGCCTTAGGGGAGTATGCCACGTAACAAAAGAAGAGACACAAAGAAAGTACGGTTATAGAAATAGTTTCAGGTGGAAAGGAAGGAAGTTGAAGGGATTTATGCCAAAGTTGTAGATAAGAATCTGAGTTCCACCTCCTCATCAAGCCTTCCAGCTCTCACAAATCTCCTCGACCCCTCAACTCCAGTACCACGTGTACTCTCCCACACTGTATTCCTCTTTCATATTCACCACTTGGCGTAGGACTACACACAGGGTTTTGTAATCCTTGTTCAATGAAGCATTATAAAAACAGCTTTCCACATTACCAATAAGCATGCAGTTCTTGGGGGAAAATTTGTTTGCCAGTTGGTTCCTCCTCATTGTGATGGCAGAATTTTTCCTGAGATCAGGCTCTTTCTTAGCTGTTTAGTGAGACTCTATCAGCCAACCTTTGCTTGGCTAGCTCTTTCTCTACAATTCATTTTCTTTTCCAGCCCTTCAGGTCTTTGTCCTGTAAATTCGTAGAAAAACTGTTGGCAAGTGTTTAGCAACTGGACCTTTGAAAAACAGTGCCATCACCCCTGCCCCACTCCTCCGGGTCCCACCCCCAGGCAGTTAATGGAAGAAAGGAATAACTGTGTCACTCCTGGCTCCTAGTTGTTCATCTTGCTATTAAATTGGAGGTCTCTGGGGCTGAAAGAAACTGGACAGAGTGTGCTGAGTAGCCTAACAGGGCTGGTTCTTTTTCTGAAAGTTCCCTATTGCGGAAAAATAAAATTATGTGTTTAATTTCTGAAACCTGATGCCTGATTTGCCTTGGCAGCCATTCTCCTGGGCTTGGCCGAGAGTCCAGCAGTGCTAGTGTACTGATTAATACCAGCTCAACTTGCTCCCTGGAGAAGAAGAACATTATTTACTTGACCATTTTCTTAAATCCTTTTTAATTTGCTTATATTTTAGCATAATCTTATTGGCTTTAACATGCCATCTCTTTGACCACTGGCCCCAGTGAAGCCTTAGGGAAGATTGCTCTGCTCTGTGGACTCACATCCCCATCATAAAGCAAGATTTTGTTCAACCCAGTGATTAGAAATGACATGTCACATGTTCTATTCCTTCTACAATGGGTGAGTTCTAAGTGTACTTTTGTCCCCTGCTGGTCCTCAGGCCTCTGGTAGAAAGGGAAGGAGGTGATGCTTCCCAGAATTCAAACAGACCATTCTGCACTATTCCTTCCTCCCTTCTAACCTGAGCCCCCTTTGGATGGTGGCCCATTGGCCCATTCTGTCCCTGCTTTGTAATGCCCACAGGGATATCAAATAGCAATTCTCAAAGGGGACACAGAGGACTGAGGGAAGGTTGGGGCCCAGATGGTCCATGATAGGGAAGTGTAAACACAGCTGGGGAGATGGAAGCAAACCATCCTCCCTCCGCAGAGTTCCCACCCAGAAGCACAGAAAGCCACCCTGCCGTGAGGAAACAAACAAGAAAACAAAGCAAAGTACAACCTAAAAGCCTGCACGAAGGTCACCAGAAACTGGGGCTGGCTGCCCAGGACTTGGTCAGGCCAGCTGAAGTGCCAGACCCCTCCCTGAACACTTAGAGGCAAAGGCAGCCCCAAAGCGAGTTTAGGTCTGGACATTACAGTGCCTGGAAACATGGTTTGATTTTTGAAGCCTCTCCACTCCTGGACACTGTGTCCTCTGATCTCAAAAACCCAGCTTTCTGCCTTAGGTACTTAGCTCCTGACCTCGGGTTGCTCGGGAATCATAATAATACATTCAATTCAGCAAGTAAGAACAGGCCCACAATAAACCCTTGTCCATGACTATTATAAATTCAAACTATGAGCCTCCAAGCCAAAATATTAGAAAGGGCTTCCTTAGCTTTTGTTAATTACAAAATAAATAATTCCAGCAGGAAGAGAGTTTTTCTTTGGGGGATTACTTGGGTGGGATTCCTGCCTTGATTTGTACATAACCCAACCCCACAGCTAGGGTGGTGCTGCCTGTTCTTGCTCTCTCGGCACAGTTAATACAGGACCTGATCCCTCAGGACACGCCTTTGGCACAGCCCTGCCTGGGAAGTAGCTCTGTTCAGGTGGACAGCTAATGAGCTGTGCTTCCTTTCTGGCCATCGGGGTCCTCAACTGTAAAAACAAAATGGCAGAACCAGAAAAAAACAGTAACAGCCTTCAAATGCCAAGCACTCTCTATGTGCCTGACACTGTCCTAAGTATTTTACAAGGATGGTCTCATTTCATATGAAGTCAGGAATATTCCTATCCCCATTTTACAGCTGAGGTAACTAGGGCTTAAAGAGATTCTAGAACTTGCCCCAGGTCATTCAGCTGGTAAGTGATATGGCCAGGATTTGGGCTCAGTCATTCTGGCCCCTCAACCCATGCTCTGAACCACTCCACTATGCCTCCTCCCTTCTCTGAGGTCTTCTAGCTCTGACATCATGATGCTGGATTCTCTCCACGGCTTTCTGCTTTCACCAGTGGTGCCAGAAAGTCTCACCAGTGGGACGCTAGCCTGCAAGTCCAGAGGAAAACAGCTCCTGAAAGTTAAGGGGCTGCTTACTTCCTCTGTACTAGAGATGTCAATCAAAGCTGACAGACCCCATATCAGCAGGGAATGGCCAGTGTGGAAGACAAACAAATACTAGCCAGACAGGAAAGGGGAGTTTGCCTTGGTTCTGTGACTTCCTTTCTCTCTTCCCTGACTTATCATCAGAGTCCCCCACACCTATGATGCTATGTCCCCTTGAGCCTCTCTGTAGCTAGGATGAGATACTAGGCTACAGAGACCATTTAGGAGTAAGAGAAGTGGTCACTGTACTCACATTCACAGATTATATCCATGATACTATATCCAAAAGAACAAAAATAAATCTCATTTATTTATACATTTAACAAATTGCCTTTAGCATTCACATAAACACTAGACTTTGCACTGCGTATGAATCCCATGTAATCCTTGCAAAATGTCTGGGAGGCAGAAATTGTTATCCTCATTTTACAGGACACTGAGGCTCAGAGAAATTGACAACATTGTCCATGGTCACATGCTGGTAAGAAGGAGAGCTGGAATTTAAGCACAGGCTAGGTCTTTCTGACTCCAAAGTCTGTATTCCTTTCAATAAAAGGAGTGTTGTGTTATAAAAAGAGCAAAATTACGAAAGTGGAAAGCTCCCAGAATATCTTGGAAATAGAGTTGTTGTAACTATATGTGTTGTACATTATGATAGTAACTTCCATTTATCACATGCTTACTAGTGCCGGGCATTGGGCCAAATGCTTTCCATACATTATCTCTACTGCTCAGTGAGATGCATGCTAGTAATCCCATTTTGCAGATAAGGAAATGAGCTCAGAGGTACTTAATAACTTGCCTAAAATCACGTACAGCTAAATAAGCAATGGAGCTGAGAGTCAAACCCAAGACTACTTGACTCCAAAGTGTGTGCTCTCAACTGCTAAGGCAATAATAATAATAATAATAATAATGTACATTGACTATGGGCCAAGTTGCGTTTTATGTGCTTTATATCTTATAGATACTATTATCATCCTCATTTTACAGATAAGAAAAATATTGCCTTTTATAATATTACTTAAGTGGCTGGGCGCAGTGGCTCACCCCTGTAATCCTAGCACTCTGGGAAGCCAAGGCAGGAGGATCGCTTGAGCTCAGGACTTTAAGACCAGCCTAAGCAAGAGTGAGACCCCACCTCTACTAAAAATAGAAAAATTAGCTGGGTGTCATGGTGCACACCTGTAGTCCCAGCTACTTGGGAGGCTGAGGCAGGAGAATCACTTGATCCCAGGAGTATGAGGTTGCTGCTGTGAGCTAGGCTGATGCCATGGCACTCTAGCCCGGGCAACAGAGTGAGACTCTGTCTCAACAACAACAACAATATATATATATAATATTACTCAAGCTCACATTACAAACACCACATGTTAAACGCACATGTGCTATATGTCCTATTAGTGTCATATTTGCTTAACATATATTGGATCCTTGTTATGATCTAGAAAATGATTTATTTCATAATGTCCTGGGCTTTTTTCATTATTCATTAATGCATTAAGGTGTTGGAAAGGATGTGAAAAGATACCGTCACTGGGTAAAGCAAGCACAGTCAGGAAAGGGGCAGTACTGAGTGGGAAGGTCCCTCGCTGCCACGCCACAGGGAGCCCTGTCTAGTTGCCCTTCTGGCCCATCTTCCTCATCCTTTCCTATTTGATTCTCTCTAGCAGGTTGGTTTCCATCAGATATTGTGGAGCAGGGGTTAAGTCCCCAAGTTTCAGCATCAAGCAGACCTGAGTATCTGGCAATATTAGTTGCTCCCCATTGGAAAAGTTACTTAACCTTTCTGAGCCCCGGTTTCCTTGTCTGTAAAGTGGGCTGCTGTGATGACCTAATTTAATAGAGTTATGAAACAATTCAATGAAACAATTTGCAGGAAGCATTGAGCATACTGCCTGTCATCCTTGGGGCTTGGTAAATGAATATGAGTACCCCACGTTATCCAAGGGTTCCAGGGGATGGTTTCATAGGACAACCCTGAGGAACGGAGGGAGGGAGAAAGAAAGCAATCCTGGCATCTGGTATTGAGTCCTATAGCAACCATGAGTCAGCCCCAGGTGCTAAGGGACTAGCAGTGTTCTCAGCACTGCTGGGCGTGTGCTGTGGTCACTTGGCTCCAGTCCTCTTCAGTCACACTGAGCATCATTCTTGTAAATCTGGTCTGGGTTCTTTTCAGAAAAACAGCCTCCACCATGTGATGTCATGGTCCAGTCTGAGTCTGAGAGGGACGGTGGAGGAGGCTGTGTGCACGTAGTCTGGAGATCTTCCTATTTTGGGAGGAGTCATTTTGGTCCTAGACGAAAATCTCTATCCTTCTTTTCTCCTTTTTAGACCCAGTAAGAAATCAGTATTCTGATATGCTGTGAAAGGAGATGATAAGTCATAATGAACCTTAGCATGAAGCTATCCTGGGTTCAAATCCTGACTCTGCCAATTACTAGTTCTGGGACCTTAAACTTCCTACTCAGTTCCCCATTTCACCCATAGAGAAAATAAGCCTATGCTCTCGATCACTGTTGCTGAAATCAAAAAAGTAATAGAAAAAAACAAAAAAGAAAAAAAAAAGAGAAAATAAGCCTGATATTATGATGGTAAGGCTTTAAAACATGCATGCAAAGCACTTAGCACATGTGTCAAAAGATACTATGCAGCATATAGCAAGTGTTCAATAAATGCTAGCTAGTATTAAGTCTCCAGCAGTTGATGAGTAATATAATTTGATCATTTTCTCTGCTTTTCACCAGCTCAGAAGCCAGTTTTCTCCAATAACCATTCTTCCCTCTGACAGGTGGTCAGGCTCCTCATACAAGGTGTGCCATCATCCTCGCATTGAGAAGGCTGCGGAGAGATGGAATAGTTATGTCCCTACCCCTTTTCCTTCCCTCCCTTAGGTAGCTGGCTCCCTGGCTGTAGTTCCTCTAATTCACCCTACTCCCTTCCTTCCCTCTGATGAAGTCTGTCTCCTCTCTCTGGTTAGGAAGGACCAGCCCTTTCTAGCCAGAACTTCTGGCTTCCCTGACCCTGACTCTCCCCCATGCAGACAGCTGGGGAAGAGGCCAGCATGTAGTTCTCTCTCCTCTATAGAGATGCTAATTGCGGGATGCTCCACATATAATTTCATGGTGTAGGAGGCCCTAGGATTTGTTACTTTCGCCTGTATTGCTCTGGATTTGTGTGTATGTAGGGGTGAGGTTGAAGATTAGAAACAGCACTCTTTCTAAGGGTCAAGTCACCTCTTCCCCTGTTCCAGGCAGATGGTCTTTGGCCTGTAACAAGAAGGGAAATTTACATAGCAGTAGGATCCCTGTTCAGAAGGAATCAATCTAATCTATGTTGGGGCCAGAAATATCAGGACAATGTCCAGCTGGACCAGAACCAGATCCCTCTCTTCCCAAGTACTGGGTGGTAGGAGGTGGGGTGGGAGGCAGAGAAATAAGGAAATGTATATGGACCTTAAAGACTAGACTTCACTGGATATAAGGGGAAAAAAGACTAAAGGCAATACTGTGTATAGTTAAAAGGAAAGAGGCATATCTGTATGTAGTATCATGGAAAAATATCTAAAACATATTATTAAGTTTTTAAAAAGTAATTGAATAATAGGGATATAAAATCTGATTTATGCTTTTTTGAAAATACAAAATATGTGGGGAGATGAGACAGGAGTGGAGGTGTAAAGTTTTCTGTATTAAATATCTAGCAAATAGCATATACTCATGTATTACTTGCAACTAAAAAGTATACTTTTATAGCAAAAGCATAAGTGGGCTTAGAAATGGAAGGTAAGGGCCCTCAGAGATAGAAAACAGGGCACTTCCCGTGAAGGAGCCAGCCTGATCCTAATGAAGCCCTTCCCTGGCCCATTGCTGCAGATCATGGGACTATCTCCTACGGGTACTTGGAAGAGAAAGGTGAAGTCTCCAGTCCCTGTTCAGCTCCAAAGACCTCCAAAGCAAACCCTCAGTAACTAGGATGCTCTCAGGAATCAATAAAAACATCCAACTGGTATGGAAATGTGGGAAGACAAAAATCAAGAGGAGAGAAAATTCAGATTCTCCAACTGGAGGGTTTGGACACTCGAGTTCAGGAATGACTATAACAAGCTCTCCTTTGGTGATCTTAACATGCAAAGTTAACCCCAATCCTAGGCTAAGAATAACATTTCCTACCAGGTTACCTATACTTTCTGATCCTAAGGCCATTTTACATATAAAAATTTGAGTTCCAAAGACATGAAATAACCTGCCCAAGGTTACACAGCAAGACAGAGGTAGAACCTGCCTTCAGAATCCTAACCAATTTTTTTTAAGCCCTTATACCATACTGTCCTATTTTAAACCCAACATTTGCTTTTGTCACCTTTAATCTTGAACCCCAACCCCAGTCCTAACTCACAGTGGGCTCATGTTCCTCTGGCCTCAGACCAATGGAAATGGCTTGTTTTGCTTTCTGCCTCTCCTTGCTTTCTCCTCTCATCTTATCACCCAGAAATCTCCTTCTTGCAAAGAGCAATCTTGAGTAGGAGGGAAGGAATAGATTTGGTCCCCAGCGTGAAGTGGCTCTGAGACTGCCTGGCTCTTTTCTGCAGCATTGCGGGAATGATCCTTACCAGGAGGACTCTGGGGTGCAAGTCAAGTGGGCCATCTCCCCTCTCCCACTGGATGCCTTGCAAAAGCAGCCTCTAGACCATAGCCACAGAGGAGGACAACAGGTTATCTGTGCCCATGATCCAACAGCCTAAGATCCTGAGATGAAGATTTTAGGAGCGATCATGAAAGATAATTTGTGGTGGGCAGGATTCAGTAACTGGGACAACAGCAGCAGCTGAGTCCAAGGGTCAGTGTCTGGGAGTAATTTAGGAAAGTTTGGTGCTGACAGCTGTGTCTGGGAGTTAACCAGCTCCTGGGCTCCTCTGTTGCTTCAGGCTAATGAAGCTCTGGCCCAGGATGTGGAGGCAGCTGTGGTGTGGCAGAAAGAAATGAGGGCCTCTAGAGGCCCAGTCACTTAGGAGGAAAGGAAACTAGCATTGCTGAGTGCAATGTCCTTCCATATATGCCTTCCTTACTACAGGTTAGTGAGGAGCGGAATGTTCCTATTTCACATGAGTAGCCAAGAAGGTAAATGTGTCATTCAGGGCTATATAGCTGGGGGTTGGAAGACAGAATTAGGACCCAGAGCTACTGAACTCAAGTCCTGAGCTTTCTCTGTAAAATGGTTCTAAGTACATACCTACCTCACACATGAAGGTTCTAAACTTTTCCTTTCTTTCTTCCAACCTTGGTCCTGAAGAGTTGTGGCCACCGACTTCCTAGAGATGTAGCGATCTTATTTTGCGTCCTCCTCTACCCCTGCCCCCACCCTACTCAACAGGTTTGTGGGGTCTGGGCCCCACAGGAGGTGTCTTGAAGGGAGGGTATTTGGATTTTGGATTCCCCTCTACTCGGCTCCCCAGGCCTTCGCCCGCCCGACTCTGGAGGGCCGGCTCCCTCTTCTCCTCCCTGGTTTTGGCAGGCAGGCTAACATCTGTGGGTGTTTCCAGGGAAAAGGAACTCGGAGCTGCCCCGCCTAGCTCCAGGCGCCCCTTCCCCCACGGCCGGGGACAGCCCCAACCGCCTGCCTTAGATGCAGAGAGGCCCTTGGAGCTCCCAGCCCCCTCCCTCTTTTCAAGGTCTGGGATAGCGACTCGCGACCCCTCGGGCCGCGAAAGAGCGGGGGCGACTAGAGTCCGGATGCTGGGAGACCCCAGCGAGTCCTGGGTGCCAAGCAGCCGAGCCCAGGAAAAGGATCCCGGTTCTGGGGTTATGAGGGGAGCTGTCCAGCCCCGCAGGGTGAGCTAGAAGAAAGGGTGGGCCGTCGCGGGCGAGGCGGAGGGAGCCGCGGGCGCCAGGCGCGGGTGCGGCAGCGACTCCCCCTCCAGCCCGCCGGCCCCGGGCGTCGCCCCCGCCCCCCACGTGGCCGCAGCCGTCCCAGCCCCTCCGAGGAAGCGGCGCGGCTTCCTGCGGCTCGGGCCGGGGATATAGGCGCCCCCGCCCGGGCCCGGCTCAGCGCCGCCGCCCCTCCTCGCCTCCTCGCCGCGTGATGGCCTCGCTCCGGGCGGAGCGCGCCCCCGGCGGCCCGCGGCTCCCCACGACCCGCGCCGGGCTGCCGGCAGCGCTCCGCCTCCTCCTCCTGCTGGGCGGTGAGCACAGCGCCCCCGGGCCCGGGCGGGAGGCGCGGGAGGCCCCGGAGGGGAGAGGGGCTGGACGGCCGAGGCCGGAACGGGCCCCCGGGTGCGGGTGCGGACCGACGTAGGGACCGGCACGGTCCTTCGGACGGTCCCTGGCCCCACCTCGGGGCGGGCACAGCGCGAGCGCTTCCCACTGGGGGAAAGCTGGGGTGCCGGCCGGGGCCCCGCGGACAGGGCTCGGGAGGTCTGGGGCTGGCGAGGAGGGAGGGGGCTTTGGGCCTGGATGTGAATGACAAGGAGCTGGTGCCAGCGCCTCCCTTCCTGCCACTGAGGCATCCGTGGGGGCTGGATTATCCCTCTTTCTCCTCCAGGGTAGACCTGACTTAGGAGGGTCTCAGCCGCCCCCCCCCCAGGCTCCACTGCCCAGATCCCCGCCATGCCCCCCTTCCCCCCCACTTTCCTCTCCTACTTCTTCCCACAGCTGTCCTGAAGCCTCAGGAGTCTCTGGCTCAGCCTCTTCCCACCAGCGAGAGCTTGGAGTCAGAAGGTGGGTACCCAGGGTGTGGGAGGGTGGCCCCCCAGCAAGGATGAGAGCCAGATCAGTCGGGAGGGTCCCTTTCCCACCAGGCTGGCCCAACCCCAGTTGCTGCCCCACTCAACTCCCCTCTCTTCTCTCTGAGGTTCCTAGGGATCTTTCCTCCCTGCCATCCTACAAAGCCCCTGCCCAGCTGTGGGCCTGCCCACTGCACAGGTGGGTGAGAAGAGCCCAGGAAACGATGTATGTGGAAGTTCTTGTCAGGCTGGGATGGGAAGTGCTGGGCGCATGGAAGTCATTAAAAGATTCCTGAGCCCGGACTCCCCTCAGCCAGAAGTGTCTTGCTAGGGAAACTTTCTGAGGGGCTCCCATGTTTGATGACAAGGGTTCCACCTTGGAAGTACCTGGGCCAGAAGATTTGGAGGGGGGGAGGGGTGTGGTCATTGTGCAGCATCTGTACCTACAGGGAGGGAGAGGACGGTGGAGGAGAACTATGTGAAAACTGTCCAACTTTGCTGGGAGTATTATAAAGTTCATATGGACTCTCTTGAAAAGGATTGGTGTGACTGGGCCACGATTAGCAGGTAGGGGCAGTGCTGGAGGGCACTGAGGCCAGGGGTTGGGCCTGCTGTGTGGAGTGGACCTTGAGTGAGTGTGGGGCATTCCTCTCCCTGGGCACCACCCCTCCTCACTCAAGTCCTCTGTTGCCCCCAGGCCTTATAGTGCCCTGCGAGATTGCTTGGAGCACAACGCAGAGGAGTTTGGCCTGGGCTTCCCCAATCCCTGGGCAGAAAGGATCATCTTTGAGACTCACCAGATCCACTTTGCCAACTGCTCCGTGGTGCAGCCCACCTTCTCCGACCCCCCGGAGGATGTGCTCCTGGCCATGATCATAGCCCCCATCTGCCTCATCCCCTTCCTCATCACTCTTGTGGTGTGGAGGAGTAAAGACAGTGAGGCCCAGGCCTAGGAGGGCATGAGCTTCTCAAGGGCCATCTCACTCCTCTTCCCTGCCCACCCGCTGCCCTCCCTACCCCCTTTTCTCACTCCCACTCCATCCCCACCACAGATCCACCACAGATCCTGGTGGAAATGGAAACCAATTGGGGTCACGGCACACATTCTGTAATCTCCAAAATAAAACTTTTTTTTTGTACACTGTCCCCCTCCTTATTTCAGTGGGGCCTGTGTCCTTCTCTGAGTCCCTGCCTCTCCCACAGGCCCTCAGCTCTGGCCAGTAGAGCTGGAAGAATCTGGATGGTCCCACTGTTCTGTTCATTTCACCTGCCCCCAGCTGCACCCCCATCACATACTCCTTCCTTCCAGGCGGGGCCTTTCCTGTCCCTATCCAAACCCAGCTCCAGGAAACAAGCAGGAAAAGACTCCCTTCCGGTCTGGAAGGCAGGCAGCAGCTGGGGGCCTGTGATTGGGGAGGTGTGGGAGGAGGGGCAAGAGGAATCTCTGCTGTGACTCCTGCAAGAAGGAAGGGAGGCTGGCTACCTGGGAGCCCTGACTTTTCCCCTTCTGCCTGCCTCAGTTTACTCCCAGGGTCTGGGAAGCACAACCCTGGCCTGAACAACAGTAATCCATACCTAAGGTCCTCACAATTGAAGGCAAATGCAGTGGGAGCTTCCTGTACTAGGTCCACCACTCCCCACTGCAGGTCCCTTGCCCTCATCCTACATTGTCCTGGATTGGGTGTGGCCTACAGCCTTGCTACACACTGCCCCCTGGTGTCCACTAAAGCCAACAACCAGAAGATGTATGTGATCTGGAAGCAGCTCTAGGTAGAGGAGCAATGGATCTTGGGGTCAGGAAAATGTCATCTCCATAGCAACCACTAGTTCTTAGCTGGACCCTTCCATCACTTTCCTGAGACATACAATACTACCTTAAGACACCGTCCCACTTTCTAGGGTCATACCTACCCCTCTCTACAAGTCACCATTTCTGTATATGAGTACCCATGTGTGTTCCCTGGACAGTGAGGTCCAGTTCTCATGAGGTAACCCCCACCTCTAGCCCTCCCTGGGACATACCTTCCAGGTTACCAAAAACATCTACAAAACAACTTTGTTCTCCACAGAGACATCCGCTTATTCCTTGTGGCACCCTGAGCCTCTTTAGGGACTTTCCTCCTCGTTGAAATACCTGCCTCCCTGAGTACATACCTGTCCATTTGCTGGGACATGCCTGTCTATTCCATACATATATGCCTGCATGCTTCTTGGAACGTGCCTATTCATTCTGTAAGACACATTTCTACTTTCAAGACACATTCTGATTCCCTAGGGACAAACCTGTTTCCTAAAAATATTTTGAATTTTCACCTGAGATAAGTCTTTGTTCTATTTTTATGAATGCATCTGTCTTCCCAAAGGGTATATCTGTCCCTTTCTTGGCACATATTTGCCTTCATGCATTTGCCTAATATATATCAAGGGCCTGCTGGTATAAGACACTTGTATGTGATTAGTGTGTTGGAAAGATAGGTTAGATAGAGTCTGGTTTCTACCCTCAATGGCTTTCATCTAGTGGGGAAGTTGACATGTGTACAAATTAAAAAAAAGCAATGGAGTGTGTGATGAGAGACATGCAAGGGATACAAACCAAATGTTATTCAAGGGCAAAGGAGGGCAGGATCACATCTGGCTGAGAGTATCAAAGAGGTGTGATCACAAGAGAGTGACTGCAGAGTGGGTACATGACTGGGCCTTAGGTGGAGTGCATTCTCCTAGGGGAGAGAGTAGAAAGGGAGGTGAATTAGGAAATTATAATAATCCAAGCTTGAGAAAATAAGAACATGGAGCAAAGGAGTTGTGAACTGGGAAATGGAAAATGATTATAAGGCAAGGGATATGATTAAAAACAGGTGAGGGAATCAGTAGGACTTGGATATGAGGGAGTGAGGAAGAGAAGAGGTTAGGGGTGACCCAGATTTTGAACCTGACTTATGAGGACAATGATGGCAATAATAAGAAAAGGGCCATTAGGAGGAGGAACTCACCTGAAGATAACGATGTGCAATATGAGGTAACAATGAAACAAGCTATTAATCCCACAGAGAGTTAGAAATGGAGGTGGTGGGAATCGAAAGAGGTTGGATCTGGAAATGTAGGTTTGGGAGTCTTCTGCACAGAAATGCAATATGAAGGAGGGATGAGAGCTCTAAGGGAGAAGGTGTACTAAAAAGAAGGCTGAGGTTACACTCATAGGAAACACATTTAAAGAATGAGGAAGAAGAAGAGACAGGGAAAGACCAGAGAGGTAGTAGCATAACAAGAATAAGGAGTGCCATGAGGCAAAGGAAATGGTGAGTCTTGAGAAAACATTACCAACTGAATCATTCATTCATTCATTCAACAAATATTTGTTGGTAAGTCTATGGACCAGGCATTATGCACAATGAAGTATGGACTTGGATGAGGGAAAGGTTGAAAATCAGAGAGGAAATTGAGGTGGTAGGGTAAAGGGTTGTACATATTTTTAAATTGGGATGACATGAGCATATTTGTAGCCTAGGTGAGAGGAGCCAGGGGAAAGGGAGAGAGGGAAGATAATACAGAAGTCCTGGAGGAAGTTGGAAAAAAGAGGCAAGAAAATATGGCAACAACTTGGCCTTATAAAGGAAGAGGGACGCTTCTTTTGAGTGTAAAAGGAAGAAGGAGTAGAAGTGAAGAGGAATTTTTGAGGGATGAATCAAGTATGGTGGTGGACAGAGAGGAAAAGATTAAGGGGTTCTCATGCATGGCCTCAGTCTCAGAAAACAGGAGGGAAAGGTATTCTTCAGTGAGCAGGGAGATGGGGACAGATGGAATGGTTTGACGATCATGGAAAAATTTGAATAGTTACCTTTAGGGTACCAAGAAGCCAATAAAAGACAAAGGGTCACTGGGCTGCCTGTGAGCCCAGCAGTGAGGTTAGTCATGGAATCTGGGGCTCAGTAAACATTCTGGTGATTTTTTCCCCAGCAATATTCCATAGCCCAAGGGTGAAAAAAAAAGAGTATGGGGGCAGGTGAGGACATGGAGCAACAATCCTAGTTTGGGAACTGATCAGTAGGTAGGCAGGCAAGGGGACGGAACTGAGTAGTCTAGGCTGGGTAAGGTGTCACATAACACCAAAAGACTCCTGGGACTTGAGACTGGAATAGTGAGGACGTGGAGAGATGAGAGATAGATGGCTGTAGTCAAGGATGGAAGCTCTGAATCATGGAAGCAGAATCGTCTCTAGTGATACCAGCTACAAAGTGTGCTCCCACAGGTGCAGCAGGAGCCTGAGGAATGGTGAACTCAAAGCACTTAAAAATTGAGGAGGCTGGGCGCGGTGGCTCACGCCTGTAATCCTAGCACTCTGGGAGGCCGAGGCGGGTGGATTGCTCGAGGTCAGGAGTTCGAGACCAGCCTCAGCAAGAGCGAGACCCCCCCCATCTCTACTAAAAATAGGAAGAAATTATCTGGCCAACTAAAAATATATATATAGAAAAAATTAGCCGGGCATGGTGGCGCATGCCTGTAGTCCCAGCTACTGGGGAGGCTGAGGCAGGAGGATCGCTTAAACCCAGGAGTTTGAGGTTGCTGTGAGCTAGGCTGACGCCATGGCACTCATTCTAGCCCGGGCAACACAGCGAGACTCTGTCTCAAAAAAAAAAAAAAAAAAAAAGAATTGAGGAGATTGAAGAATTGTGAGGTGTTCGAATTAAATGGTAATTGATAACGAATGTTAAGATTGAAAGAAGCCTTGTATAGTGGAAACAAGTGTAGGCTCGGGTCTGGAGACCTGGGTCCTACTTGCAGTTCGAACAAACTGAGCGGCTTTGAGGAAGCCACAGCCCTTCTCAGGAGTCAAACCAGAAGACTTCCCAGGGCTCTTTCTGCTCTAAAAGGTAAAGCTTTTTAGGATAATGGCAGGGGATTAGCTGGTGACAATGAACTCCCATTGGGCCCTTTCTCCGGAGAGGCGTCCGGAACCTTTCTGCTGTGGTTTCTGCCCGGACGTACCGAAGCGGAAACCGGAAGTCCTGTGCCGGGAGGTTCCGGGTTTCCTGGGCTACTACGATGGCGATGAGTTTCGAGTGGCCGTGGCAGTATCGCTTCCCGCCCTTCTTTACGTGAGGCTCAGACCCCGAGAAGCCCCGTTGTGCCTCCCTCCCTTCCCTCTGGCCCGTGCTCAGCCCAGATGCTTCACATGGGGAGGGGGAGAAGGGACCCGGCCGCCAACACCCTCAGTCCCTCACTTTCTCCCCCAAACGCGCCCCCAGGCAAGGGCTGCCTCTCGCCCCCTCACGTCCTCTAATTCTGCGCCCCACTCCCTTCACCCGGCAGGTTACAGCCGAACGTGGACACTCGGCAGAAGCAGCTGGCCGCCTGGTGCTCGCTGGTCCTGTCTTTCTGCCGCCTGCACAAACAGTCCAGCATGACGGTGATGGAAGCTCAGGAGAGCCCGCTCTTCAACAACGTCAAGCTACAGCGTATCCTCCCTCAGGCTCTTCCACAGCCCACACACATGCACTTGTACACTTTCCCACAAGCCCAGACTCCCTCCCCGACCCCTTTACCTACAGTAGGCAGGCTCCTACCAAAACCGGACTTGGGAAAGCATGAGAATGAGTTGATATCCATTTTAGCCCCCAAGTGCAGTACCAAACCCTCTTGCAGTGATGAGTGCCCAGGTATCATTCAGGTTTTAGACTCTCTGCCCTGAAGCCAACCCAAGCTTTTCAATCTGAGCCCTTTTGACTATTTGAATCTCCTGTCCTCTTCTGGGTGAGGCTCCATACTACCTTTAATCGTTTTCTCTACCCACCCCCCTCCTCCCAGGAAGTAAGGGTCATTTGTTTTTGCTGCCCGAGTCATCCCTAAAGTATCTATGGAGAAAGGCTGAAGGAAGGCAAGAGGACAGAGGTTGAAGAATGGTAGTACCTTTCATTTTCTAACGCTCCTTTTCATTGGAAGAGTTTCTCTCCCTCTCTCTCTCTTTTTAAAGAGATATAGTCTCACTCTGTCGTCCAGGCTGGAGTGCAGTGGCACAATCATAGCTCACTGTAACCTCCAACTCCTGGGCTTGAGCAATCCTCCTGCCTCAGCCTCCCAAGTAGTTGGGACTACAGGTGCCGACCACCATGCCTGGCTAATTTTTCTTTCTTTTTTTTTGTAGAGTCAGCATCTCTCTCTTTTGCCCAGGCTGATCTTAACTCCTGGCCTCAAGTGATCCTCCTGCTTTAGCCTTCCATAATGCTGGGATTACAAGCATGAACCACCATGCCTAGCTAGAAGTTTTTCTTTACTTTCTTCTCCGGAATATTTAGGAAATGCTGGATATAGGGAAATTGCATGCATATGTGTGTGGGACAGGACAAGGGCAGGTGGTTCTCACCATGGGACTGGCTCTGAGAATTTTAATCCCACCGAATTCACGTGTATGCTATTCCCTTAACTTTTATCCAGGGAAGCTTCCTGTGGAATCAATCCAGATTGTATTAGAGGAACTGAGAAAGAAAGGTGGGTTCAGTTCTCCAGATTCCTTATTTTTCTTCCTAGTTGGGTTTTTCCTAGGACAAATAGGACAAGTTTTTTCCCTTTCATAATTTTTTTCTCTCCTCTGGCTTGAAGCCCAGAGTGTTCTATACAGTAGACAGTCCCATTTCTGGGTCCTCTCTCCTCATTTATACAAAAAATTGAAATCTCTCTCTCTCTCTCTGTGCCCTATGTCTGAAAAGAGGTGGAAGAAGAAGAATGGGTGCTTTACAGATAGTAATGGTAAAATAAATACTGAATCTCTCTCTCTCTGCAAGTTGAGTCTCTTCCACTCTGTCCCACCTTGGTTTTTGGCTTTTGTCCCTTTTTAGATCATGATGCTTTCCTAAGTATCTGTTTTACAGGGAACCTCGAGTGGTTGGATAAGAGCAAGTCTAGCTTCCTGATCATGTGGCGGAGGCCAGAAGAATGGGGGAAACTCATCTATCAATGGGTGAGACCATTTTGCTGCCAAGTACTCAGCAATGACCCATGGCAAAGGGAAATTATATTGGTCCCCAGCAGATACCTGGTGTTCCTAGATCCAGACCGAGCAAAGGGGAGAGGGGGCAAAAAGAGGAAGTACACGCTCCAAGCAAATCTCTTTCAGTGACTCAATTTCTTTTGCTGCACAGAACCTCCCTTACTTTGCCTGTAGGAGGCCAGAGGCTATGTGAGGCTGTGTTTGGAGAATGCAATACTGGGAACCATAAGTGCTATGGTTGGCTGGAACCTCTGGCCACAGGAGATAAATGGGGAAAGGAAGGGGAAAAAACATGGGGCCCCTCCCCCACTCCACTATTATGGGGCTGTCCACAGTATGAATGAGCCATTCTGAACCAGTGTGGATATAGGGACAGAATACTCTCTTCCCCAAATTCCTAGTCACCACTAGACCGAAACATTCCCAAGGAAGAAAGGGGAAGAAGCGTCAACAACCTAAATATAACAAACACACACCACCCATTCTTGAACAGGAAAACAACCAGAATGAGAGGTCACTCCTCAGACACGTGAAGGCCTGTGGTTTAGTGGTTCCAAATATGTGTGTACACATATAAATATAGCACCTGTAGGGTTTATGGTTTTTAGGCTACTATGCAGAGGTGACAGTAAGTGCTGGTTTGGGAGTAGTTACCATTCCTGGATCAGAGATGTGGAGCTGGTGAGTTTCCTTTCTCCCAAGAGATTCTTGATCTAATTCAATCTTCATTTCTATGTCCTCAGGTTTCCAGGAGTGGCCAGAATAACTCCGTGTTCACCCTGTATGAACTGACTAATGGGGAAGACACGGAAAATGAGGGTAATGCTTTTTCTCTTACCCCCCAGCTTTGTCATCTGAATTCTCCTCTTTCCAGTCCAGTCCTGGTTTAATTGATATTTAGACTTCCCATTTCTCTGCCTCTGAACTCCAAGTACTACCTAATACAAAAGTTCTTAACCCACGTCCAAGCATTCCTTAAACCACCTTAATTCACATGCAAAAAAACCCCCAAATTTTGTTTGTATGGGTGTGTGTGCATTTTTCTAGGGATAGAGTCCATATTACAAGATGTTCAAGGGCACCCGTGACCCATGAAAAGTTCACAATTACTTCTGTAGATGCCGAAAGAGGAACCAAGGTGGGGGATTAAGCCTGAAATCTCATTCCTGGCTGACTCAGGCTCTCTTTCACCTTTTATTCTTGTAGAGGGCTCAAGATTTATGTGTGTCAGCTGAAGGGACTGGGCCAACACCCCCATCCCCACCCCCAGTCCATTTAAATAGTTTCTGGTCAGGCAAGGATTTGTATAGTGTTTGATTTTTACATAGTGTAAACACTTTCTTAACTCTTTTCTCTCTGACTCCATTTTCTGATCCCCAGGATCACGAAAAGTTCCAATCTTAGCTGGAGTGTCAGGGTACCTTCCTTTTCTGTTAGTCTCTGGCTGCCCTGGCAGAGGTTACAGCTCTTGGCTGTTCCCCCCTGCTCTGCAGGTCTCTGCTTGCCACTCCCACCATCACCCCATGACTTCAGCGCTGCAGCCTTGCCCAGTCCACCACTCAGGCTGGGCAAAGTTGGAGGCTTCCTCAGAAAGCAAGCTCCTTGACTTGAGCTGGGCCTCTGCACGGGGTGAGGTGAGCAAGCCTGTCGGGGCTTGCCTGCTGCCTTTCACCTCTCCTCGCAGTGTCTTACCATATCCGCATACTCAGCTGGCCATTGGCTCTCAGCTGTTATCTAGGAAAGGGCAAATATAGTTGCTGGACTTTTAACAGTCTCTTGGCCAGGGGTACCGGCTATACTTCTTTGTGTTAGGAGAAGTCCTCCTGATTTGTACAGATGTGCAACTAGGGTCACTGTCCAGCAACAAGGGCCGTGACTTCTCTAGGCCTGATTGTCAGGGCCCCTTCGTTGTGGCCAAAAAGCAGATGGTGTCATTCTTAAGCATCAGACAGTAATGGGGGCAGGAGTGGGAGGAGGTTGACTCTGACAGGACAACCAGGGAGGGGGAAATAAGCATGAACTCATTTCATGCTGACTCAGGCTTGCTTCTACCCCTTACTCCTAAGGAGTGCCCAGGAAGTGTGGGTGGCAGCTGCAGCAGTATGGATGGCACATGCATACCCTGCCTCTGGGAGGGTCTCAGCTTCCAGCTAGACTGCTCTCAGAGGCCTTGGGCCTCAAGGAGCCGAGTGTCCCTGACTGCCCATCTCTCCTGTCCAGAGTTCCATGGGCTGGATGAGGCCACCCTCCTGCGGGCTCTGCAGGCCCTACAGCAGGAGCACAAGGCTGAGATCATCACTGTCAGCGATGGCCGAGGTGTCAAGTTCTTCTAGCAGAGACCTGTCTCCCTTCTTAACCTCCACCTTTCCAGGGCTTTCAAAAGGAGGCAGACCCAGTGTTCCCACAGACTAGATCTGTGACTCTACCAGACTCAAAAGGGCTCCAGTCCTGAAGGCTGGGACCCTGGGATGGGTTTCTCACACCTCATATGTTTGTCCTTGGGATAGAGTGAGGCCAAGGCGCCAGAGAGAAAAAATGTGCTTTTTCTTGCCCTACCTCCTCTCCCATCCTAGACTGTCCCTGAGCCAGGGTCTGTAAACCTAACACTTTACATGTGTTCACACATATAAGTACATACACACATGCACCTGCACAGCTTCTGCCTCCTCTCCCTCCCACCCCCTTAGCTGCTGTTGCCTCCCTTCTCAGGCTGGTGCTGGATCCTTCCTAGGGGTTGGGGGAAGTCCTGGCTGCAGGCAGCCTTCCAGGCAATATGAAGATAGGAGGCCCGTGGGCCTGGCAGTGAGAGTCGGGGCCCAACGATGATTTATGATATTAAAAATCTCAACTCCCACTGCCTGCCTCTTAAATTACTACAATACAGGAATGGGGTTAGGGACGGCTGTGAAGCGTTACCACCGGAGTGAATCCCTGCCAAGGAGAGGGGAGAGAAAGCTCATGTCTTTTGTGAAGGTAAAGGTACTCCAGCGCTGACCGAGCTCCTGTGAGCCTGTGGTTTTACATCTGCTGGGTGGGCTCTGTGGAGTGCTGATGGAACAGAGCTTGGGAGCAGACTGCTTTCTCTCTGAATTGGAGTCACTTAATAGCTCCCCCTTCCCTCCCGATCTCCCCCATGAAAGTCCTGAGCTACTCTGAAGCCCCTCCCTCCACTCATCTGGCCTGGGTGGGGTGGTTGTGGCCAAGGCCAGCTGAGGGGGGTAAGCCGGATGTGGACTTTGGTTTATTGGAGACTTTGGCAAACAGAAGGGGAGGAAGGAGAGCCCACGTAGCAAAAACAGCCACTCTGGCCAGGGCCAGGCTGCGGCCAAGGTGGGGTGGAGGGGATGGGTGACCAGGCTCTTGGTTTGAGGGAGGGACTTGTCCTGGGAAGCACACAGCCATCCCTATGCAGACCAGAGGGACGACAGCGTTGGACCGTTCCACTGACCTCCGTTTGGCCTGGGGCTACTCCGGACGATTAAGAGGCGCTGGTGCTGCCTTATCTGGGGTGTGCAGGCGGGTGGTAGCCTCCCGCATCTCCCCCACCCCACCCCCCGCACTAGGGCCCGAGAGCCGCGGGCACGTTTCTTCTCCCGTTCCAGCGTCATTCCTTGCTTCTCACCCCCGCGCAAACAGGTTTGCGCACTCTTAGTGCGGGAGGACACAGCGCCGCCTCGCACTCAGGTCTGGCCTCGGCTTGAGGCTGAAGGCGGGTGTCGGGGAGGTTCGGGAGAGGAGTGGGAGCGGCCGGGGGCGGGGCGGCGGCTGAGTTTGGGATTGCAGCCGGGATCCAGGAGGCGCCTCGCGGCTTGAAGGAGGCGGCCCTGGGGGGTAAGGGCGGGCTGCGAGGCGGGGCCGGGGCGGGGCTGCGGGCGGGCGAGCCGGGGGCTGGGGCCCCAGCCGCTCAGCCGGATCGCTGCGCACCCAGCCAGTCCGCCTGTCAGGCCGCCTCCTCTAGGGCCGTCTGGCTTTTCGCCCTGCGGCGCCTGGCCCTTCCCCATGTTGGCACCCTCAGCCACGGAGACCGCGGTCCCTATGTCCCAGACCGAGGCCGACCTGGCCCTGCGATCCCCGCCGCCTCTTGCCACCGCGGGGCCGCCTCGCCTCGGGCCCCCTCCTCGCCGAGCGCGCCGCTTCTCCGGGAAGACTGAGCCCCGGCCGCGCTCTTCTCGACCCAGCCGCCGCAGCTCAGTCGACTTGGGGCTGCTGAGCTCTTGGTGCCAGCCAGCCTCACCCGCTCCGGAACCCCCCGATCCTCCGAATTCTGTTGGTCCCAGCCCTGGAATGAGCCCACCGCCTAGCGCTGAAGAGCCCCCTGAGGGCACGTGGACCAAGGGAGCCCCTGGGAAGGCTCCAAACTCCCCGCATCCCGAGCTCACGGGCTCCGCAGGAGGCCCGGGGTCCGGGGAGCCCCCGAGGGTCCCAGAAGCCACGGCCCGAGAGCGGCGGCGGGAGCAGGAAGAAAAGGAGGACATGGAGACTCAGGCTGTGGCAACGTCCCCAGACGGCCGATACCTCAAGTTTGACATCGAGATTGGACGTGGCTCCTTTAAGACGGTGTATCGAGGGCTAGATACGGACACCACGGTGGAGGTGGCCTGGTGTGAGCTGCAGGTGCGGCTGGGCGCCCCCTCGGTGGCACTTTGGGATGGGACTCTGGAGGTGTTAGGATGGGAGACGGGGTCGGGGGGCAGCATCAAGGGAAAGATGCACTTTCCAGTCGAATGTCCCAATACCCCTGCTCTCTTTGCCTGATGACCTGTTTGATTCTGGGCTGCAGTAGGAGAAA
Organism: Lemur catta; assembly: GCF_020740605.2. Lineage (NCBI taxonomy): Eukaryota > Metazoa > Chordata > Mammalia > Primates > Lemuridae > Lemur > Lemur catta. Next base: position 39,854,885 of record NC_059142.1, read on the forward strand.
CTGAGGCAAGTGGTGAATGATGGCAACCCCATGGGCATGAACATTTTCACTTTAAAGTCTCCATACTCAGCCCTGAGAGATGGAAAATAGGATGGGAAGTTGGGGTGGGGAGCCAGTTCAGATCTGGGGGGCTGGCTCCACCAGTTGCCTGCTGGTGGGTATGTATCCACTATCTCTTCCTCTCCCTTTCCCCTCAGTCCTGAGACCCCCAGTTATGACCCTGGTCCTCTTGCTCCCATCCCCTCCCCACCTCTTTGCAGACCGGGAGGCTGGGATTGCGGAGCCCAGGAGTTGGGCCAGGGTCCTCTTCACCTCCAGAAGATTTAGGGCAATTGTGGCAGAATGAGGCCCTCCAGGTTCCTTCTGGAGCAGCCAGACTTCTGGACTTCACAGCTGTGGAGAGGGGAGGACAGGGAGCTCCAGCCGGTGCCTAAGTCCAGCCCTGCTTCTCATCCCACTGCCTACCTGGGCTCTCCTTTCCCAGACCCAAAGACACTGAGACCCAAACCTGTTGGTTTGCAGGACCTTCTTCCCATTTCTTCCACTGGGAGAACCCAGTCAAATCTGGGTCCAAAGCTCCAGATTCAGACTGGGGGACAGAACCTAGGAGAAGGGTCCCTCCGCTCTGGCCCTGGCACAGGGCTTGCCCCTTGCGCCTGCCAGTGCCGCGCCCCAGGCTCTAGGCCAGACAAGGAGAGGCAGCCAAACTGAGGGGTGAGGGAAGGGAGAGAAGACAGGGCGGGACAGCCATGGGGAGGGGGCGGACTCCTGGCGCCTAGTCCTGGATCTTCTCTTTCTCTGAACCTCCCTCCCTAGCCCTCCTGCCTTCAGTCTGGATCTAGCAGTTCCCAGTTCCTGGGGCCAACCCCCTTGCCGGCCCCAATTCTCTGCCCGCGGTCTCCTGCTACCCGCCTGCTGCCTGCCGGCTGCCAGCCCCCGGGCGCCCCCTCCCGCTCCACGGCCGGCCCGGGCGGCCACAAAGACGCTATTGAGCCCAGGGTTCCTGGACCAGGCTGCATAAAGGGCAGTTGTGTCCAGCAGGGGGTCTAGGGGGCCGCCCCAGGCTCAGGATAGGTGTGTACTTGGAGGAGCCCTAGGGGATTGATTGGGAGTTCGGGGTATGAAGCCCATTGGGGAAGTGATCCCACCAACCTGACCCCCTCCCTGGGCTCCAAACCTCAGCTCTTCTCCCAGCCCCGCTTGAGATGCCTCCTTCCCGTGGGGGTCCTGGGCCTGATGTGACCCCCATCCTCCATCCCACAGACTCGGAAACTGTCTCGAGCAGAGCGGCAGCGCTTCTCGGAGGAGGTGGAGATGCTCAAGGGCCTGCAGCACCCCAACATCGTGCGCTTCTACGACTCGTGGAAGTCGGTGCTGCGGGGCCAGGTTTGCATCGTGCTGGTCACCGAACTCATGACCTCGGGCACGCTCAAGACGTGAGCTCTGCGCGTTGGGCGGAGGGAGGGCGGGGATGTGTAACCCTGCTTCCTGAACTCTCAGGCCTCTCAAACTCTACATACAGGTCTAAAACCAGGTGCACCATCTCCCACACACTTGACCTGCGTCCCTGCCTCAGGGAATGGCAATGTGCACCCAGCACTCCAGTCAAAAACTTGGCTACCTTCCCAGAATCCTCCTTTCTCTCTTTCTATCTCCACTCTGCCCACCCCCCAATCAGTCTCCAAGTCCCTCCTTAACATCTTCCACTGTGCCGTCCATGGCCCCACTGCCATGCCACCTCACTAGTCTGGAGCCATGCAGCAACCTCCTAAAGGACCTTCCCCTACTCTGCCACCCTCAAAGGGACCCTATCTTCCCTCCAACCTGGAGGATCTTTCTCAATTGAAAATCTGAACTGTCACTCCCCTACTTAAAACCCCTTCGAGGTTTCTCACGGGCCTCGCTATAAAGGCCACAATGGCTAACCTGCTCACAAAGTCCTTAGGATCCAGCCTCATCTTCACCCTAAGTTACAGACAAACCGAATTTCCAGCTCCCAGTTCCTCCTTGCACCCTGCCTTGCCACTTGCTGTCTCCGTGCCTCTGAGCACGGCGTCCCGTCTGCCTGGAAAGTCTCCATCCCTCCCCTTTTTCACCCTTGAACTCCTACTAATCCTTCAAGACGCAACACAAAAGTTATTTCCTCTGTGAAGCCCTCCCCCACGCTGGGGGCATTTAGTCATCCCTTCCGGTGCTCCCACAGCACCTTGGCCGCGGCCCTATCTGTGAATTTACCTCCCGACCCGTTTCGTAATGTCTTTTCTGTCTACTACATCCGCCAACTCAGTTTCTCCCGCGAAGGCAGCGGCGCGGAGGGGGCGGGAGGGGGGGGGACTTCCTAGTGGGGGGTCCCTTCCCCCACGGGCGTATCCCCCGCTACCACCCGGACTATGCGCCCTCCCCCAGGTACCTGAGGCGATTCCGGGAGATGAAGCCGCGAGTCCTTCAGCGCTGGAGCCGCCAAATCCTGCGGGGGCTTCATTTCCTACATTCCCGGGTACCTCCCATCTTGCACCGGGATCTTAAGTGCGACAACGTCTTTATCACTGGCCCAACGGGCTCCGTCAAGATCGGGGATCTGGGCCTGGCCACTCTCAAGCGCGCCTCCTTTGCCAAGAGTGTCATTGGTGCGTCCCTCCAGGAAGGTCCTTGCAATCCTTCCCCTACCTCAGAAAAGAATCTGGGGACCCTTCTCCCCCCAGCAGGGCTCTTTGAGGTCCCTGCAACTATGAGACCACAGGGAAAGTGGGGAGACCTATGGTATATACCCTCCACCCCCCCACACACACTGTGGGCAAGGGTCGGTCACTTGTATTAATACTTTAGAATTTGCAGGGCTGTCCCCGGATAGCCCAAGTGGAAGGACGAGGCCAGAATGCTCAGCAGCCTGATTCCTGCTGTGGATCCTACAGGGACCCCGGAATTCATGGCCCCCGAAATGTACGAGGAAAAGTACGATGAGGCCGTGGACGTATACGCCTTTGGCATGTGCATGCTGGAGATGGCTACCTCTGAGTACCCGTACTCTGAGTGCCAGAATGCCGCGCAAATCTACCGCAAGGTCACTTCGGTGAGAATGAGAGGGGTGGGGTTGGGGAGAGAAGGAATTCTAGGTCCCCCTCCCATTTTCCTGCCCCAACCAGCCCAAGGTCAAGGCCCTTTCCCTTAATGAAAACAGGCTAGACACAAAGATGCCCTGAAGGATATGGATGCACACAGTGCACATGCACCCTCTCCAGTACAAGCTACTTAGAATGATAATACTTGTAAGGCTCCCAAGAGTTTACGAACGATTTCCCATCCAATCTCTCATCCCATCCTTCAGCTGCCCGGCAAGGTGAGCGGGGCAAATGTTCCGCTCTGCGTTTTACAAATGAGAAAACAGTTAGCGGAAGACTTGTTCAAGGTCACACTAGCTTTATGTGGGGGGTTGGGACTTGAAATCAAATCTTCCAGTAGCAGTCGTCGTGCTCTTGCGACTGCACTCACTGCTGTCTAAAGCGAGGGGTGCGGAAGGTGGTGGCGATGTCAACCCCAGAGCTGGGGCTCAGAGAGCCCTAGGTCTCAAGCAACCCCTTCCCCCAGGGCACAAAGCCGAACAGCTTCTACAAGGTGAAGATGCCGGAGGTGAAGGAGATCATTGAAGGCTGCATCCGCACGGATAAGAACAAGAGGTGGGGTGAAGGGCCAGAGCGGGGGGTGCTGTAGGAGCGCCAGTGCGGGCGGGCTGGGCTCACCGCCGCGCCACCCCCAGGTTCACCATCCAGGACCTCCTGGCCCACGCTTTCTTCCGAGAGGAGCGCGGCGTGCACGTGGAGCTGGCGGAGGAGGACGACGGGGAGAAGCCGGGCCTCAAGCTGTGGCTGCGCATGGAGGACGCGCGGCGCGGGGGGCGCCCACGGGACAACCAAGCCATAGAGTTCCTGTTCCAGCTGGGCCGGGACGCGGCCGAGGAGGTGGCGCAGGAGATGGTGAGCGGAGGAGGACAGACTGTGCGGCCGCTGGGCCTGTGAAGGGCGTGTGGGCGTCGACCGGATGGGACAGCGTGAGGGGAATGGGGCACGGGAGTGGTGGAAGGGGGCCCACCCCGCCGCTCTCGGCGTCTCCTGCCCTAATTAACCCGCATGCACAGCCACTGTTCCTTTCCCGAACGAACCCTGGGTCTCCAACTTCCCCGCTGTACCTTCTGCTGATCCATTTTTCCTGGAATACCCTTCTCGCCAATTTATCTATTTCCCCCCCTTCCCTCCCCTCTCCCTTGTTCTTCTCTCTTTCTTCCAGCATGCTCAGAACCATCAATTTCAAGGAGCCTTCCCCTCTAGAGTCAAAATTAAATGCTTCTTTCCACTTCGGCAGGCCTTCCATGACAGCACTCACCACCATCACTTGTTTTACACCCGGATACGTTCCTATCTTTCTTCTCCACTAGAGTATAAACTCCTTGAGGGCAGAGACTGTGTTTTGTTGATTTTCTATCCCTGACAGTGCTTGGCATATGGTAGGAGCTCATTAATAACCCACATCCCTACATGGCCTAAAGCACTTGCACATGCATTTGATCTTTGCTACCCATCCTGCATAGGTGGTAATTTTATCCCAACTTATTGATGAGGAAACAGAAGTTCAGGGAGATTGAATATCTTGTCTGAGGTCCCAAGTAAGTAAGTGGTAGAGCTGGATTTAAACAGAGGTGGTTTGGGTTCTGTCACATTACTCTGCCCCACCTCCTTCACTCACGCAGCAAAGTTTGTGGTTGAAGTGAGTGAGGAGGTGATGAATGGAAGCTGGTGGAAGGGGGAGGCATAAGATGCAGGAGCAGAAGCTTGGGGGCTGGTTTAGGAAGACCTGGGGGAAGGGGAGTATGGGATTCTCAATAGAGAAATGGCAGTTGCAAGGGTGGAGATCAGCTGTGGTGGATCAAGAACCTGAGAATGTGTTTGGAATATGGTGAAAGATCAGATATCAATAGCACTGCCAAACCTGACCTGAGATCAAATCCTGATCCATTACTTACAAGGGATTCTTGACCTTTGCACTGTTGACATCTTTGGGGGACTGTCCTGTGCATTGTAGGATGTTGAGAAGAACCCCTGGCTTCTACTGACTAGATGCAGTAGCACCTACCCACCAGTCGTGATGAGGAAAAATGTCTCTAGATATTGCCAAATGTGTCCTGCCCGCATTGAGTACCACTGACTTCCTGTATGACCATGAACTGGTCATTTACTTTATTTAATCTCTAAAATGGGGCTGATAAGACTTATCTCACAAGGTTATTGGGAGCATTTAATGATAAGGTAAGGAGTTGCCAGTTAACAGACATAGTGGGTAATCGATAATTGCTGGTTCCCTTCCTCTCATATCTTGGAGACCCCAAGAAGGTGTCCTGATGGATCTTTGAGAGGAGTCCCAAACTGTGTTCCTCACCCTCCCAATTCCAGGTGGCTCTGGGCTTGGTCTGTGAAGCTGATTACCAGCCAGTGGCCCGGGCAGTGCGTGAACGGGTTGCTGCCATCCAGAGAAAGCGTGAGAAGCTGCGCAAAGCTAGGGAGTCTGAGGCCCTCCCACTGGAGCCAGGACCTCCACCAGCAACTGGCCCTGTGGCTCCTGGTCCCCCCAGTGCCTTCCCCCCTGAGCCTGAGGAGCCAGAGGCAGACCAGCACCAGCCTTTCCTCTTCCGCCATGCCAGCTACTCATCTACCACCTGTACGTCACCCCTGATCTTGGGTCCTAGGTACCAGAACCCTTGGCCTCTGCCCCTCACCCAGAAGTTCAACCCAGTAACACCATCATTCCATCATTCACCCTGCCTTCCACCCCTAGCCATGAAGCTCCCTCTGGGAAAGAGCTGGCCAGCAGCTCCAGGCCTCTCTTTGTTCAGGCAGGCCCCCTCCTCTGCCACCGCCCCCTTTTGCTTCCCCTTTTTTGATCCCCTCCCTCCCCCACCAGCGGATTGCGAGACTGATGGCTACCTCAGCTCCTCCGGCCTCCTGGATGCCTCAGACCCTGCCCTCCAGCCCCCTGGGGGGGGTGCCATCCAGCCCCGCTGAGTCCCATCTCTGCCTGCCCTCGGTGAGAGGGGTCACATGGGGGGCTCCTAGCCATTGCAAGCCTATGACCTGTCTCTCTCCTTGTGAAACCCAGCCTCATGACCTGGCCCCATGTCCCTGGAAATCTACCACTCTTATCCTCATCTTCCCCAATTCCGTCTCCCTATTATCCTCCCAGAATCCTTGACACCATCTCCCTAGATACCAACCTCTTGATCTTATGAACCCTTATCCTATTTCAGGGTTTTGCCCTATCCATTCCACGTTCTGGCCCTGGCAGTGACTTTTCCCCTGCGGACAGGTATGTTCTGGTACAACTTGGGGTGCCAGGGTGAGACATCTGGAGCTCTGGGGTCCCAGTGTCCACTCTGAAACTCCTTTTATTTCCTTTCCTTCTCCAGCTATGCCTCAGATGCAGCATCAGGCCTTAGCGATGTGGGAGAAGGGCTAGGACAGATGAAAAGACCTCCAGGGAGGAATATGCGGCGCAGACCCCGATCCAGGCTTCGGGTCACTAATGTAAGGAAGGGGTACGGGAGATGGAGAGTAATGGACAGGGCCAGGAGGGAACTGTCAGCAGACAGGGAGGTCAGCCAGAAAAGGGGAGCAGCAGCATGTGCCTGGTACTCAAGAGGCAGCCAGTCTGGTTTCTATTACCAGACTTTAGGGGTAGAGTCTACTTCTCTCCACGTCCAGTCTGGCCACTGTCACTTGGCTGGAGTAGGGTGGGGACACAGTGTGAAGACAGAAGGATTGACCTCCTCCCCTCTGCTGACTTTGAATCTGAAGGTCTCAGACCAGAACGACAGGGTGGTTGAGTGCCAGCTACAGACCCACAACAGCAAAATGGTGACCTTCCGATTTGATCTGGATGGAGACAGCCCAGAAGAGATCGCAGCTGCCATGGTGAGGGGGAGAGAAATGGCAGAGTGTTTGGACCCGGGACAAGAGTTTCCCTCCTGATGTCCACTGGTGCTAATCACCAACCCCCCCACACACACCCTGATCCAGCAGCAGGGTTTTTAAAGCACTGGTTGGCACTCAGCACAGTGACACTGAAGCCGTCTCAGCTCTAGTTTTCGGGGAGAATTTCTGTTTATCCAGTGAGGTTTGGTTCCTCAGCTGGAGCAATTTGAGACTTACAATGACCAGGTACACACAAGTGCTGTGTGTAAGCACGTGCTGGACACGTGATACTTCGCTGTGGGTGAAGGAGGGGCTGGACAGCAGGGGCAGTGGGGCTTACCCAGGGTCTCGGCAGATGGGTGAGAGAGGCAGTGGAGGGTGGAGAGGGCATGTCTTGCTGGAGGGACAGCATAAGCAAAGACATTCCCAGTAGGGAGTGACTTGGAGGGCTTCATGAGGAAACCACTATCACTGGGAGTCAGGGCTCCTATAGGAGAACTGTGGCAGTGAAGCTAGGCGGGTAGAATGGGCCCAGACTATCGACAGTCTTAAGAGTTAGGCAAGGCCAGATGCGGTGGCTCACGCCTGTAATCCTAGCACTGTGGGAGGCCAAGACGGATGGATGGCTCAAGGTCAGGAGTTCAAGACCAGCCTGAGCAAGAATGAGACCCCGTCTCTACTAAAAATAGAAAGAAATTAGCTGGACAACTAAAAATATACAGAAAAAATTAGCCAGGCACGGTGGCGCATGCCTGTAGTCCCAGCTACTCAGGAGGCTGAGGCAGTAGGATTGCTTGAGCCTAGGAGTTTGCAGTTGCTGTGAGCTAGGCTGATGCCACGGCACTCTAGCCCGGGCAACAGAGCGAGACTCTGTCTCAAAAAAAAAAAAAAGAGTTAGGCAAAATATAACATGGTTACAATAGGTTCTATGAAGATCATTCTGCCATGGATGTAGAAGGGACAGAGTCCAGCCAGGAGGTGGACACAAGAAGCCAAATGTGGATGAAGGAGAGAGTGGATTATGGGGGAGAACAAGAGAGGAGGTGAACGCAAGGGTTGTTTCAGGAAAATAATTTACTCTGTAACCCAGTAACCTATCGACGTAGTACAGTGCGCATAGTAGATGCTCAATAAATATTTGCTGAGTTGATATGATAGGGAGTTACAGAAAGGGATGTCAAGGGCGACTTGTAACTTGGAACTAGGCCACCGAAGGAAAGAGGAAGTCAGGAATGAAAGGTTTTGTCAGGAGTCATAAAGAACTTGAGTGAAGGAGGGACTGCCAAGGCAAGGTCCTCCATAGCAGCAGGATATGGCTCAGGCAGGGCTGGAGAAAGGTGGATTTAGAAGTGGTCAGTACAGAGCTGAAAGAGTGAAGGGAGATAGGCCTGCCAAGCCTGAGACATGGAGGGCCTGAGAGTGTGCTCAGTGGATACCACGAGTTCTAGAATGGGAAGAGGGAGGGTAGGTCATTGAAGGACACAGAGGGGTAGGAGGATATTAGTAAAAATGAGTGAGGAGAGTTTCAAGGAGGTGGCATAGGGTGACGCCTGGAGCAAGAGCACACTGGCTTTTGTTAGAGTTGGGAGAAGGTCTTTGTGGGAGACCAGTTTCAGTGGCGTTGGGGTGGTGGATGCCAGCCTCTGGGGGGAAGGAGGGATAGGGATGGGAGAAACATCAGGCTTCAGGAACTCTCTCTACAGCCTCTCCTCCAGTGTCGTTCACCTTGTGTCCAGGACAAAGACAAAAATAACTCTCAGCATACAAGGCTTATCACCTCCCCTCAAACCACTTGACCCTTTCGGAGTCTTCCCTCTGGCCATGCTGGTTTCTGAATGGTCCTCTGAAGAGGCTGGGTGCCTTTCTGCTTCTGCCTCCATCTGCGTAGGGGTCTCCCGCTCTGGGCGCCTTCTCTATTGGGCTTTCAAGCCCACTCTGATCCCACACAGCCAAAGGGACCCCACCCCCTGAACCTGGGACCCATTCACCTCTTTTCTGTCCTTACCAACCCACCCTCCACTCTACAGCAGAACTCTCCTGAGACTTGGATCTGATCTGTTACTTTTCACTCCAAAATCTTTAGTGGCTACTTGTGGTTGTTAGAGTAAGGCCCAGATTCCAGAAGCTGGCCTTTAAAAATCACAGTACACTCAGCTACACTCAAATCCTCTCTATTTTAAGAATGCACCGTGCCTTTCATGCCTCACAGCTATTACGCTGTTCTCTCTGCCTAGATTGCTCTGCTCTTTCTGACGAGCAGCCTGGAATAGAGGAAAGGGTGGGCTTTCATGCAATGCCTGAGTCCAAATTTCAGCTCTGTTATTTACTAATTCAATGAATTTGGGCAGGTTTCTTAACCTTTGTGAACCTTAGTTGTTCATCAGTAAAATGCAGGTGACAATACTTGTTTGCAAAGATGTTCTGATATAATATGATGTAACCTGTGAGAAGTGTCTGCACATGGTAGGTCCTCAATAAAGGGCAACTTTCCCACTCATCTGTCAATGCTCAGCTCCAAAGACTTGCTCTGTGAAGCCGCTCCAGCTTCCTCCATCCCTAGGGTGGTATTCCCTCTTAGGAATAGCATTTTTCTTTATCATGGTTAAAAAACACATAACATAAAATTTACCATATTAACCATTTTTAAGTATACGCCTCAGTGGTAAGTATGTTCACATTGTTGTGAAACAGATCTCCAGAACTATTTCATCTTGCAAATCTGAAACTCTAAACCCATTCCATAACAACTTCCCCTTCCCCACCTCCTGGCATAGCATTTCTACCTATATCTCACTCGGAAGCGCCTTACCTATCACGGCCTGCCTTGCAGTATGTTGATTTACGTATTTATATGTCTCCTCCACTAGAGTTTGGGCTCAAGACTAGGACCTTGTTTCATGCTTCCCTACATTCCCACAGTACCTAGCACACTTCCTGGCAATAGTAGGTACTCAATAAGCATTCCTGGATTTGAATGTGACATTTACCATTTATTGCCTATTTTTACTTAACTTTATGGGGGGGTATGTTTGTGGGCCTGTGTGGTATGCTTCATAAACCCTATGAGGACAGGAATTTTGTTCAAAAGCATGCAAGGCAACAGTGGAAAGAACTCAGGCATGGGCTTTAGGTGGACCTGGCTTTAAATCCTATGGCCTTGGGTAGACAGAATTCAACCTCTCTGAGCATCGGTTGTCTCAACTCTACAATGGCGATGTTAATACGGACTCCAGAAAGTTGTCGTTGGTGTTAAATGTGATAATGTATGTAAAGCATCTGGTATATACATGCATCCTATGAATGTGAGCTCCTTTCCTTCTAGGCTGTTATTTCTCCTTCTATCACACAGTGCCTGGAACACAACCGGTATTTACAATAGGTTGGCAGAAGCAGTGGTGTGAAGGGTTGGTTTTTAAAGATCAGGAGCAAGGAGAGAGGGATGAGTGAGATAACTGAGCCCTCCCTCCCCATGCTATTAACCCTCGCCAGGTGTATAATGAGTTCATTCTGCCTTCGGAGCGAGATGGATTCCTGAGCCGAATTCGGGAGATTATCCAGCGAGTAGAGACACTGTTGAAGAGAGATACTGGCCCTGTCAAGGCTACTGAAGACACCCTAGGCGCCCAGGTCAGACCCCTCTGGACATCTCCAGGGAAACAGATTCTTTTCTTTGCTCCGGGGCTCATTACTCCTTGCCCTCAGCAGTCCCCTGGGACCTAACTTCTCTTCATCTCTGGGACCCTAAAACAGTAGCTATTACCCCATTTGAGAATACAATGAAAGCCATGGACCCTTGTCTTAGGAAAACGTGTTCAGTGTACACTTTTAACTTAACTACTTTGAGATAATTTCAGAGCTGTGGAGAGAAGTTACAAGAATTGTATACAGAATTCCTAGATACCCATTGTCTAGATTTGCCAATTGTTAGTGTTTCGCCACATTAGCTTTACCAGTCTTTCTCCCCTTTCTTTATGTATGTATACATATTATTTTTTTCTGAGCCTCTTGACAAGAAGTTGCAGACATCATGCCCTTTTACCTCTAAATATTTCAGCACATACGATTTTGAATCCCTTGAAACTCATGTATGAGCTCCTAGAGGTTCATGGGTCCTAGCTTAAGAAGCCCCGTCTCAAACCTTCATCTAAGCCTCGGCTCTTCCCCACCGTGACTGTAGGCTCCTTCTTCCTCAGGAGGAGCCAGTGCCATTGCCTTCCCTCCCGGGCCCCCTCCCAGGCCCGTCCAGTGGTATGTAGAGTTCTGTCCTTGCTCATCCCAACCCTTGGGGTTGCCCCTGGGAAGGGCACAGGGCACGGGGCACCGGCATCTCAACACACCCTCCTCCCCAGCAGAGTTCCAGAGCAGCACCTCCCTGGAGCAGAGGAGCTGGGCAGCCTTCTCCACCTCCCCATCTTCCCCTGGAACTCCGTTGTCTCCCGAAAACCCATTTTCCCCTGGAACCCCCGTTTCTCCAGGTCCCATCTTCCCCATCATGTCTACCCCGTGTCATCCCAGCCCCTCCCCATTCTCCCCCATTTCTTGTCAGATTTCCTCAAATCCCTCTCCACAACCCCCCAGCCCTCTACTTCCATTCTCCTCCAGGGCACCTGAGTTCCCAATCCCATCCTCTCAGTTTCCCCAGAGTTCTCTCCCACCCAGTTCTCCACCTCCATTCTCTCCTGGTTGTTCCCAGGTCACCCTTAATCCTCCTTCCTTTCCTCCATGCCCCTCTGCTGCTCCCCTCCCCTCCCCGACAGCAGCCCCTCTCCTCTCACTGGCTAGTGCCTTCTCACTGGCTGTGATGACCGTGGCCCAGTCCCTGCTGTCCCCTACCCCTGGGCTCCTTTCCCAATCTCCTCCAGCCCCTCTTAGTCCCATACCTAGCCTGCCCCCTCCGCTGCCCCTCGCTCCTTGTGGCCAGGAGAGCCCTTCAGCCCACACAGCTGAAATGGAGAGTGAGGTGAGTAGGAAACCAAGAGGGATGATTAGGGAGGGTTCATTCTGGATCCCTTCCTTCCTCATGGACTCTCACTTTGTAGGCCTCCCCAAATCCTGCTCGGCCACTCCTGAACGAAGCCAGACTGGCGCCCATCTCAGAAGGTGAGATCTCTGATCACTGACCTTCCTCTGCCCATTATCCCCAACCCACTTTATATCCTGCCACTGATTTCTCTCCCTCCCTCCATGCCTCCCTGCAGAGGGAAAGCCCCAGCTTGTTGGGCGTTTCCAAGTGACTTCATCCAAGGAACCAGCTGAGCTACTTCCCCTACAACCAACATCCCCAACTCTCTCCAGTTCTCTGAAGCCTCCAACCCCTCAGCCAACGTCGGAGAGCTCAGACACAGAGGATAGTGCTGGAGGCGGGCCAGAGACCAGGGAAGCTCTGGCTGAGAGTGACCGTGCAGCCGAGGGTCTGGGGGCTGGACTCGAGGAGGAAGGAGAGGATGGGAAGGAACCCCGAGTTGGGGACAGCCCCCCACCCCTGAGCCATCCCAGCCCGGTGTGGATGAGCTACTCCTACAGTAGCCTTTGTCTGAGCAGCGAGGAGTCAGAGAGCAGTGGAGAGGATGAGGAGTTCTGGGCTGAGCTGCAGAGTCTTCGGCAGAAGTGAGTCTGGGGAGGATGGAGGAACAAGAGGTGAACTTGGGAAAGCCAAGTGTGTGGCTACTCCTTTCATGCCCTTGATGCGTCCTCAGGCACTTGTCAGAGGTGGAGGCACTACAGACACTACAGAAAAAGGAAATTGAGGACTTGTACAGCCGGCTGGGGAAGCAGCCCCCACCGGGTATTGTGGCCCCAGCTGCCATGCTGTCCAGCCGCCAGCGCCGCCTCTCCAAGGGCAGCTTCCCCACCTCCCGCCGCAACAGCCTGCAGCGCTCTGAGCCCCCCGGCCCTGGTGAGACTGCAGTCACCCAGCTTCCACCTTTTCTCTGAGACCTCTTCCTTACCAACTTGGTTTTCTTCCAGGCCCTGGGGGGTCTGCCCCTTGGTTTGGGGGGACTAGCCCTCCAGCCCCTGCTGCCCCTTCCCTCACTCAGTGCTCTCCCTTCCTCGTCCTGCTCCCAGGCATCATGCGAAGGAACTCCCTGAGTGGCAGCAGCACCGGCTCCCAGGAGCAGCGGGCAAGCAAGGGGGTGACATTCGCCGGGGATGTTGGCAGGATGGTGAGGGCGGGCCCACGGGAGGGAGAGCCCAGGGAATGGTAACTTGCTGCAGCTTCGCCTTCCTCCCACCTTGGATGTTTCTTCAGCATTTTTTCTTTTCCCTCCAGTGAATTCAGAATAGAAGCTATGTGTCTCCCCGACACCAGGGCGCACCATGGAGCTTGTGCTCTCAGAATCTGATGCTTTTCTGACCAACACAACTCAGCAAGGAAGACCCCAGCACTGAAGGAGTAGAAGGGACATGGAGAGTGCAGCTCCATTACATGCAGCCAACATGTGGGAACAGTTTGCTGTGTGGAGGTGTCAGTTCTGCAGCCTACCATCTTCATCTTCACCCCCTCCCCAGCCATGGGTCAACCACTAAGCAATCCCACTCAAGCCCGGATGCTTCTAGAGGACCCACTCCCAGCTGGGAGAGTGTAGGGGGTGTGCTCACAGCAGAATTAGCAGCAGCCAATAAAATTGCTGGAAACAAGGACTCTGTGAATCTGTATTTGTCACACCTTAGGAACTGGGGGCAAAGCTTTGTGGGGTGAGGCAGGGGAGGATTTAAAAGGGACTCTCCATGCACAATGGGAGGCAGGGGTGGAAGCTGCCCAGCCCTCTGGCTTCCTGGCACCAGCTCATGAGGAAATTGCAAGGTCAATGATCGACTTGACCAAGCTAAGGTCCCCTCCAGACCCCACCCTAGGCCTGCACAGGCAGGCACCAGTGAAAGTTAAAAGAATGAAGGCTGCTTGTCTTTAATCCATCATCCACTTCTCTCTCTAGGGATGAGAAAAGGCAGTAGAGTTACTGTTCTTGAGGGTAGAGAACAGAAGAGTGACCTTTCTTCCCCTAAGTTGTAGTTCAGTCCCAAACAGCCCAGTGATCTTTCCCTTAAATTGGGTGGAAAGATCTCATGGAAAAAGTAATTATAGTTAAACATTTACAGTTCCCTGGGGCAATGCCACCACCACCACAGCTACTGCCCGTGGAGCTTTCCAGTATGAAGTACTATGCAGTCTCAGCCCCCACACACTCACTTGGCTCCAGGAGAGATGAATCAGTTTATTATTCTCAACTTGACCCCATCTTTCCCACTTTAGGCTCCAGCACTGCACAGAGCTGCTACACCTATCCCCATAACAGTTGTGCCCCTGGGAGGTGAAGAGGGTACACCACAAAGTCAGAAACTTTGGGAAAAACCAAGGTCATAACCCGTCAAACAAGGAAATAAACTACAAGAAGGGCTCAGTCACTGCACACAGTGAGTATGAGGTGGGCAGTGTTCCCTTGACAGTGGCCAAATGCATTAAGTCCTTGGCTTCTCTGGCTCAGTCATGGTCCAAAGTTGGCGAGAAGGCCAGCGATGCTGTGAGTAGGCTTCGATTTCTACAGGGTCGTGGGGCATCATCCACCATGTGAAGGAGCTCCCGCAGGTTGGAGATGTGCAATACCCATCCAGATTAGGATCCTGATGCCCTTGCCAGAGCTCGGGCTCGGGCGGCTTTGGCCTCGTCTTCCAACTCATCCAGGAAACGCTCCTGGGACACCGAGTAGAAGGTGTAACCATCTGGGGAGGTGGGTTCAGGAAATGGAACATGCACATTCCCTTTTCTTAGACGTGCTCTACCACCCTTGTTACCCTCCCATTCTCCCAAATCAATGATCCCGGCCTCCAGTCCACTGCTCTTTCTGAGCCCTGACCCACAACTATTGTTGTTATCAACAAATCATATTAAAAAGAGTACCTTAGAATGACAAGATAAGGTATTAACCCCATTGTACCCAAACATTAAATGGCTGCCTCAGCCCTCCTAAACTCTTCTGTTCCCCTTCCCTTAACCCCACATGCGGTCTCCATGAGTCTGGAGCCCGGACGGATACAAATAGCTAAGACCAGGGCCCCGATGCCCAGGCCGGTCACGATGTTCCGGGTCCGCCGCTGTGGCAGCGTCTTCTGCCACTGGGCAAGCTGCACCTGCCGCATGAATTGCAGTTGCGCGGGAGTCAGTTTCTCGCGAGTTGGGTCGATACGCTGAGCGAACGGGGCTTTTCCACTCTTAGCATCATCAACGGGATCGCCAGCTCCTGACGCCGCCATGTTGCCGCACCACCCTTCGCAGTCCTGAGGCGCGGGGCTCTCTGGGAACAGTAGTCCTTGGCCCCTGCGCGCGCTGGGAGTTGTAGTCCTCGTGCCCATTTCCGGGCAGAGCCGCGACTCTCGGCCAGAGGGGAAGGGTGGGGGAGGCGGGAAGCGGCCGGGCTTTCTGATTGGCTGACGGGTCCGCGGCCGTTGGGGCGTGAAAAGCTGTGAAGGGCGCGAGGCGGTGGTGGGAATTGGGTTTTCCTCACCCTTGAGGCGAGGACAAGCATATTGGAAGGGGACGAGGAATCCAGAGTGTGGCGGAAGACTGGGGAGAATCAAGGGAGGCCGGTTTATACATTCAGCGAACCGTCCAGGTGCTCCAAGAGGCTGGTGAATATGGACGGACCTATGAGGCCGAGGTTGGCCTCCGTCAGTGACTTTCAGTTTGGAGCTGTTGCCACAGAGACGATCGAGGACGCTCTGCTTCACTTGGCCCAGCAGAATGAGCAAGCAGTGCAGGGGGCTGCGGGTCGGATGGGCAGCTTCAGGGAGACCCGGATCGTGGGTGTGGCTGCAGGGCGGGGAAGCCGGGGGTATGGGGGGCTGGGGTATCTGGCTTTGAGGCACCGACCTTGACATTCAATTTATTTTATTCATTCAAAGAATTTTCGTTAACACCTACTATCTGCCAGGTGCCAGGGATATAGTGATAAACAATACACACCAGTGCTCTACCCTTGATTTCTTCCACATGTGCAATTATTAGTGACATTGCCTGGGGAGAAGGATGAAATAGAAATATAGTCCTTGCTTTCAAGCCATATGCAATCTTTGAGGGGTATTAGGCCAAATATTCAAATGACTAGGTACAAGTACGGTTAAGTAAGTGGCATAAGAGGGAGATAAAACAAGCTTTTATAGGGATGGAAAGGAGTGTTCCAGGCATCGTGGCGTTTCAGGTAGACCTTGAAGGAAGGATGCCAGTTTGGCTGGTGAAGAGGGATAGCATTAGTAAAGCTACGGAAATGGGTACAGTGCAGTCCACCTTGGCCAGAGTATGGGAAGAGTGGTTGAAATTAAGACCAGAAAAAGGTAGTTTGGAGACATTCCACGTGGAAGACTGAATGTCAAGGGGAGGATTTTACACTTGCTTTAGTAAGACAACAAAAAGACATTGAAAGTTTTTAAATAAGGGAGTGCTAAGACTATAACCTCTGCCATAGTAAACATTATTTTGGCAGTGATATAAAAGGAAGGATTCCCGTAGAGAGAGATGGGAGGTAGGCAGGCTGGGGTTCTGCGCCAGTGGTCTAGGTGATAGGAAAGAGGGAATGACAAGGGAGGATGGCTTAAAAACATTTCAGAGGCAAAATCTGGGGTCTGCTGTGGATGAATTTAAGAAGTGAAGAAGGTAGAGATGACTATGCCAAAGGGTTGAACCTAAGAGACTAAGAGTATAGTGGTGCCATTAAAAGAAACACACACATTACAAAATGTGACTTTTGTTTAGGATAGATGATAGCTAGGGTTTTGGATCTACTGAGTTTCAGGTGCTTTCAGAAGGTCTAGAGGAAGGGTTATAGCAAGTTTAAAAAGTAGGTCAGAAGAGAGGTCAGAACTAGAGATAAATGTTTGCAAGTTGTCTTCATATCGTTGAAACTGTGGCAGAGAAATGAGCTTCTAGAAAGAAAAAAAAGAAGCAGGCCAAGGACAGTTCCCTGGGAAACATTTTGTGTTCAGGGAATTGGAGTAGGAAGAAGAGTTGTGAAGAAAATAAAAGGAGTGGTTTTGGGAGACAGGAACAGAACCAAGGGGCTTTTGGAAGCCAAGAGAAGAGTTTCAAGAGGATGATGGTCAGCAGTTTCATGTGCTTCAGGGATATCAACAGAAATGAGGATTGCAAAAAGGCCATGATATTTAACAATTTGGACATACTTGCTGACCTTCAAGATCATTTAATCAAGTTGGTAAAGGTAGAAGCCAAATTGAGAAAATTAGGGAGAGAATGATGAAGTGGAAGCAGCAGGTGTGTATGGCAGGCTTTCAGGAAATTCAACAATGGCAAGAAGAGAGATAGAGCCCCAGTTTAAGAGGGCAGAAGGGGAGAGTCTTTTAGTTAATAGTAAATCTGAGTATGTTTGTAAACCGAGGAGGTGGGGCTAGTAGTGAGGGAAAGTGGTAACCCTCATCCTTCCCACCTAACCCAAGCTCAGTTTTCTTGGCAAATTAGAATGGAAAACAGGGCTGGGTGTGGTGGTTTATGCCTGTAATCCCAGCACTTTGTGAGGCCAAAGTGGGAGGATCACTTGAGGCAAGGAGTTCAAAACCAGCCTGGGCAACACACGGAGACCTCATCTCTCCCAAAATTTTTTAAAAAAAATTAGCCAGTGTGGTGGCCCACACCCGTGGTCCTAGCTACTCAGGACACTGAGGTGGGAGGATTGCTTGAGCCCAGGAGTTGAAGGTTGCAGTAAGCTATGAAACGCACCACTGCACTCCAGCCTGGTCAATGACACAGTGAGACAGTCTCTTAAAAAAAACCAAACAGGAAAATAGAAACAAATGCCCAGATAATTCAAACTAAAACCAAACTAAACCAATTGCACACACAAACACACACACACACACAGAGCAAAACTAAGACATAAAGCCAAAAGGATTGGGTAATAACATACAATTATGTATTCTAGGGTTCTGTAACAATAAGGTTTTATAGATATATCTATGTGTAATGTGTGTCAAGGAGATCATTAAACTGTCTTGTGCCAGCTTAACTGTTTTATAGTTCTTTCCTAAGAAAGAAAAATTTCTCTGAAGACATATGATAATTTGACTATATGTATAATTCTTTGCTGATCAGCGCCAAAAATTCCTGGGTCTGCAGGAGGCTTCTTTGTTGCAAACTGACATTTGCCCTTGTTTCCACCCTCTAATGATATTGCAAGCTAAATAGAATTCTTTCTGGGGCTGTTCTTTCAAAGAGAAACAGAGGTGGGTTAAAATCTTGCCAAGGAATCTCACCCTTCCTACCTTCCTAAAGATTCCCTCCCCCCAAATTGGGATATGGTCCTTGATTTAGGGGATGTTTCTTCAAAACAAGCCACTCCACAGTAATAAACTTGGTCCTTGGGAGAGGCTCAGCCACCACAGATTTACCCAACAAACTGGTGGAGAGACGGTGTCCAGCTGTAAGGTGAATCGTGTTTGTAAAGCAATAGTTCTCCAGAGGGTGGTTACTAAACAAACAATGTCATAAAGAATATTGAAGCTCCAGAAGGGACCTTTCTGTTCCTGCCAACATTCCACTGAAAACAGAAGATAGGGGTTAAGGTTTTTATCCATCCAATAATCTTCCTTGAAGCTGGGGGCTCCCAGCATGGTGTAGAGGCCAACTGGACCAGCTGGTATGTTTGTAACTGGCCAAGTCTTTTATCAGCTGAGACCCACATGAAGGCTCAGGGGTTACTGAGGGGGCTTGGTAAACTCTTGTCTTTGGCACTCGATCAGCCTCTTTTTCATGCCTCTGATCTGCCTACTGGCAGCAAAGGAAACCAAGCTGAGCTTTGGTTGTTTCAGTCTCATCTTTCTCACCTCCTGACCCTCCTCCCTGGGCCCCATCATGGCTTTTACACAATGCCAAGAGTTCACAGAGTGGTTTTGGTTGCATCTTGTGAATTAGGCTCTTTTTTCCTGTTTTGGCAGAGTTTGTTTTTCTCCTGTCTGAACAATGGTGTCTGGAGAAATCTGTGAGCTACCTGGCTGTAGAAATCCTAGAAAGGTAAAGCCCTCAATATAAGGCCTTTGTGAGTGGTGCTTCTCAGAATGGCTAATGTCCCTAAATCTTTAAGAAAAGTCCTGCTTAGTTGCCCCTTAACCTGAGGCCTGGTTTTACACCCTATCTCTTTAACTTGCAAATGTAAATTTCTTAGCCAGCAATTGATGTTGGAGAGAATAAAATGTAGCATAGTTTGAAGCACAAACTCCCTTTAGTTGGTGTGAGTGTGGATTGCCTACTCTCTCCTTCCCTTCCTTGTATAGGTTTATGGTTAAACAGGCAGAGAACATCTGCAGGCAAGCCACAGTCCAGCAGAGAGATAACGAGAAGACAGAGTCTCATGACTGGAGGGCTCTGAGAGAGAAGCTTTTCAACAAGTTTACCCTCCGTCTTGTGTCGTGTGTTCAGCTGGCCAGCAAACTTTCCTTCCACTACAAAGTAAGGAACTGAGGTTGCTCACAGGCACCTGAGCATTAGAAAGAAAGCCGCTCATCCAAAGGTGGCTGTGAGAAACCTGCTCTCAGGCTGGGTGATAATACTCATGTGGAAATTCCAGAGTGTAATTATGCTTCTTAAGCATACCTCCTACACACACACACACACACACACACACACACACACACACACACACACAGAGTCACACGGAGGCAGTTATTAAATAGCCTGAAGTTCTGTTCTGTTCCCAAAGTGTAATTGCTGGACCAAAGCCATCATTCACACAGGTCACCTTTCCTCCCCTTGGAATCAAGGACAGTTTACATAAGGTGCACGAATTGCCAACAGACCTATCGGCATTAAAGGCGAGCTATTACATTTATAGAGGATAAAATGTTTCCACATCACTACCCAATGCTGATACAGTAAAATATCATTCATCCAGCAAATATTTACTGAGTTTATTCTATGGCCAGATGCTGCACTAGGTGCCATAGCTACAACAGTAAAAATACTGTCTGTGCTCTCAAGGAATGTATTATGTAATGGGAAAAGACACACATTCAAATAGTGTGGAAAAGTGCTCTGATTAGCGTAAATACAGAGGGTTTTGAATGTACCTCATCAGCCTTGGTGAGTCAAGGAAGTATATTTAGAGCAAATGACTTCTTGAAGTGGGGGTAAGTGGGAGATGGGTGGGTCCTAAGAGAAGAGAGAGAAGAGTTAGGGAGAGCAGGGAGAGGAAAGGAAGAGAGATCCAGGTACAGAAAACACCATGTGTGGTGGCTTGGAGAAGGAAAGCACGGGGGGGGGTTGGGAACTGCAAGTAATTCTGAATTATAATCAGAGTGTGAGGGGGGAATGACCAAGAGACAAGACTGGAGATGAAGGCATGGGCTGGATGGTGAAGGGCTTTGTGTACTCTGCCAATATACATGACCCTTGTCCTGACATCCTTCTCTCCCTCTCTCTGTTTTGTTTTTCTTTGCTCAGATAATCAACAACATTACAGTCTTGAATTTCCTCCAGGCTCTAGGGTATCTGTACACTAAAGAAGAACTGCTGGAGTCAGAGCTTGATGTTTTGAAGTCCCTGAACTTCCAAATCAATCTGCCCACTCCCCTGGCATATGTGGAGATGCTCCTAGAGGTTTTAGGTACTTTATTAAGTGCATCAGGGAATGTGGGTTGGAGACTTCCATAAAAGGCAGTAAAAAATGTGCAGAGGGCTTTGGGAGTGGTGGGCAGAACTTGCCAGTGAGGAGCAATGGGAAGCCTGATGGTGTCTCTTGTCTCTGGATGACTGAAAAAGGTGTTCCCTCTGGCACTTGTCAGGGAATGAAGTTCAGAGGTCTTAGCCACTGGTTTCTGTTTGGACTCACCAGGTACCTCTTTATTGCAGTGTCAAAGAGTTGATTTTATGGAGAGGCATAAGATAAGAGAGGAACAAGTGTACCCTAATTGTATATATACTATAGATGGAGGTTTCTCTACCCCTCCCTTTGTCCTTTAAAATTGATCTCCAGCTAAACAGATTTTTTATAGTAGAATATAGCAACCAGGAAGCACAATAGCAGCTCCACAGCTTTATGTCACAAGACAGCTGTGGTTTTGATCAGATAAGATCCACTAATGCTCCCCACCATGCCCATACTCCACCTAGGATACAACGGCTGTTTGGTTCCAGTCACACAGCTGCATGCAACCTGCCTGACCCTGCTCGACCTGGTCTATCTTCTGCATGAACCCATATATGACAGCCTGCTGAGGACTTCAATTGAGAACTCTACACCAAGTCAGCTGCAAGGGTAGGGCAACTGCTATATGGTAGGCTCCTTCCAGGTACAGGGAATGGGAAACAAACCACAAGAACTTGGGGAATGGAATTAACCTAGCAAGGCATCCAGTCCACAGGTAACCTACACAGGTTACCTCGTTCTCATTAACTTTCAATATATTGCTTGGATGCAGATGACTGAGCCCAATCAGGAAAATGCTAAAGGCTTTTACTTTTAAATTTAAATTACTTCAATTCATTAACATATTTTCTTTCCTTGTTCTTCCTTTATACCTGCTTATAACTTGAGATTACTGGACTGCTTTTATAGTCACTTAGGAAAAAAAGCCAGTCACAGGGTTACAACTTGGACAGAAGTGTTTGATTACTGTAAAGACAGACTAGTCAAAAGCTTCACAGTTACGTTTGTTAGGGAGACAGATGGAACAACAAAAGGCCTATAAACCACTCAGACACCAGACTCCTGTTTCAATCCCGGTTGAGTTGGGGCAGGGTGGGGGAGCAGGTCAGTGAGCTATTACTTGATCATTTCCTTCCATGTCTAAAAATCCAAGATGATCAAAATAATTCATAGTTGAAGTTCTATGATCCTAGGATTTGGAAGATCAAGTTTCACTGTAGCTCTAAAATTAATATGGTTTTAATCACTCAGGGAAAAGTTCATTTCAGTGAAAGAAGACTTCATGCTGTTGGCAGTGGGAATCATTGCAGCAAGTGCTTTCATCCAAAACCATGAGTGTTGGAGCCAGGTATGCACCACTGGGCAGGACCAGCACGGTCAGAATTCATTTAATAGAAAGCAGTCCCCCATCAGTAAAAGGAAAGCAGAAGACAACATACAGAACATAAGTGCCAAGACTCAGGATTAGGATGGGTGAGCAGGATTTGAGGGAAAAAACTAGGACTGAAATGATTTCTTTAGTTTTCCTCTTATGAAATTGGAAATGGAGGCCCAAGTTCAGGTTGCTCGGTTCCCTTTATAATTATGATCCCCTATTATGTTAAAGTCCAGTAAATATATATCCTCATAAATAAAGAAAAGGTCAAGGCCTAAATATCCCCCTTGTATTTCACAAAACTTATCTCCAGCAGAGGGAAATGTCTAGCAGAAATGTTCCATGCTAACACTATCAGGGCAAAGGTACTCCGATGTAATTTGGCCACTGGCAAACACTGGAATCTGGATTTGATCTTCTATGTAAGTTCAGAGACATGAAAAAATTTACATTTGGCTTGAGAGAATATCCCAAGTAATGTGTGTGTTTGTACACTAAAATATGTAGAGATTACTCGGTAATAAGAAATCTGTCTGTATTTCTGAAGGTCATGGGACATTTGCAGAGCATCACTGGCATTGCATTGGCGAGCATTGCTGAGTTCTCTTATGCAATCCTGACTCACAGCGTGGGAGCCAACACTCCGAGGCGACAGCAGCCTGTTCCTCCCCACCTGGCAGCCAGACCTCTGAGGGCTGCTGCTTCCTCTAACACATGAGGCAGGCTGAATCCGCCAAATATAAACAGCCTTCCGCCACTGCACTCATGCCTCCCTCTGTTTACTTTCATACTCAGGGCACAAAAGTTCCAAGTCTCTTAAAATGTATTTTGTATCCCAATTCCATGCTTATTTTTCTGCATCAGAGAAAGCGTTGAGGTGGACAAGCATGTCCTTTTGTCTTACCAGACTGAAAACGTCAAAGAGCTGAGAGGAGAGAGATTAGTGAAGTTGGTTCACTTTTGTTTAACAAGATAATTTATGGCTTTTCTTTAACTTAATTTTATTAAGAGGGAACATCAGACATGGGGCTAGAAAACAGAGACTATCTGGGTGACCTTGACTGAGCATCAAGGAAGTAGCCCTTATTCCCCCTTTTCTCACCTCCAACGCTGCCCCTATTTCCCCTTAAACTTAGTTTAACACTTCTGTTCTGTTATTAAGATTTATACAAATAGGGCTTCCTCAACAGCTATCTATTTTACTAGTGTCTCTTTTTAAAACTAAAACAAACTCATCTCTAAACATTTTTCAGCAGAATTTCCACATACCTGCACTTGAACTCAATTCTCCCAGAATACAAAGTACTCTATTTTAGTTAAAGAAAAACCCAACAGTGTACCTCTGGGCAGTTATCAGACTGTAGCAAATCTTTTATTACAAATAATTAAATCTCTCCATAATGTCTCAAACAACATCAAACACCATTTCATATCTCTAACACAGAGCAAAGTAGGCATCCAGTACTAGAACCAAGTGAGGAGAAGTGTTAAATTTCAAGCTTCTGATCACATCACATGGTGACCAGGCAAAGCTTAGATGTCATTTTCCCACGTTATCCAACTGTGCGACTCAAACATATCACCGTCTCAGTGGAGACAAAAGTTTCTATTTCATAATGTAAGTGCAGGAAGTTGAGAGAGATAAAATCCAGTGAAAACACATTGATCTCAATTCATCTCAGTTTAAAAAAAAAAAGCAAACTTAAATTAGTTGTTTTCAGGGGAGAAAGGGAAAGGAAGACAAGGGGTTAAGAGTTAAAACTATGACAAGGGCTGGCAGCTATACATGGCATGGTTGTAGCTCTGAAAACTGTCATATGATATTTTAAAATAAAGTGGCTTTTGTGGATTCTTTCTTTTTTTCTTTTTTTTGGTATTGTAAACATGTGCTGTTTAATATTAACCAAATTTAATTTAAAACATTTTTGCAAACAAAACAAACTTTAAAGCCTTTAAGGCAAACATCCCCCCAAGGAAAAACGAAAGTCATTTGTTATAAAATTGTGAGGATACCCAAGCAAGACCCCACTTAAGATTCGTCAACATGAACTTGAGAGCTTTTGTCCACTGTTCCTCAGAGTTAAACTGGGTTTTGATAGAATAGGAGCCGCCACTGCCTCCTGTGTCTTCAATTTTGCCCTTCTCCACATCCATCCTGCAGATGGACACAGCAGAACTCATTAGTAACAGATCTGAGTCAAGTCAGTTCAGGCAAATGGGCAGGGACTTGATCATGGGACCATTCACGTCACTTTATCTATTAAAGAACACTTGGTGAGGAACGGGAGTGTATTTTGGATTTGCATGAAAGCCAAAAATCAAGGAGATTGTCACAAGAGCCTCATTGTCATTGCAGAGTACAGGGACAGGACACACACCCAAACTGAAGAGAAGCCTTGGAGCAGGCAGTGAGTGAGGGTTACAGTACTCCTCACTGTTTTCCTAGGCATCCGTGAACTCGTTGGGGGAGAAGGGAGGCAGAAGAAAAGAAATGCCTTGTTTTGGGGTGATAGAAGCAGCCTTACTCTAGGTAAGAACTTAGGTTTCTGTCCATCACTGGGCTCCTACAAAATTTGACCAGAAGAAGCATTCCTGTATATTTCCAAGAGCTTCAGGGAAAAACCTTTCTGAAATTGGAGAGCAGGCTTGAGCTCTGTGCCAAGAAAATCCCCCAAACCATCTAAGGCAACATTCTTTTACTCCAGGGACTAGCGGTCACATTCTGTCCTGCTTGTAGTGTTGGATCAGTTTTTGCCCATCAGTGTACTATGATTCTGCACCATTTTTTGCTTTCCCACCATTTATGCTATGTTTCTTACTGTCACTTCAATTCTGTCCAGTTTGGTCCTACTATAGATTCACTTAGTTTTTAGGGATACTGACCTGTAAGGAAGACAAAAACGTGTCTCGCCTTTCTCAACCTCTTCTTTGAACTGCTGCACACAGTCCAGAAAAGCCACCATTGCATGGTCAAACTTGTTGTCCCAGAAAAACCGCAATCCACCAGAACAGTATAACGGCAGCTCCTGCCCAAGAAGAGAGAACTGGCTATCGGTGTGACACCAAGGCAGACCACCAGAGACTGTTTCCAAACCTATTTATCTGTAAGTCATGTTCTGTCTGTACCCCACTGGAAACATGTATTGTGGCTAGACTCTATCTTCCACAACCTTGAACAATACAATAATCTTGGGCAAATAACAATGCATATAGAACTGTTTCACTATCAGTGGAAATGTCCCACAGGTTGAGCATCCCTAATCTGAAAATCTGAAATCCAAAATGCTCCAAAACCTGAAACTTTTTGAGCACCAACATGACACCACAAATGGAAAATTCCACACCTGACACCTTTGCTTTCTGATGGTTCAAGGTACACAAACTTTGTTTCATGCACAAAATTATTTAAAATAATGTATTAAATTTCTGTTAGTCTATGTGTATAAGGTATAAATGAAATATACATGAATTTCATGTTTAGACTTGGGTCCCATCCCCAAGATATCTCATTATATACAAATATTCCAAAATCTGAAAAAATCCCTAATTTGAAATAATTTGGGTCCCAAACATTTCGGATAAGGGATATTCAACCTGTAACATCTATAGCACAGTGATTCTTTCTCTATCCTAGTGCACACATCCTCCTCTGACCTGCCCACATCCCTTCTCAACAGACTGGAAAAACCTAATTTTTCTCTATAAGCTCCAAAGAGCTAAACCTGAACTAGACAAGATACTGAATACAACATTGGCTCTTCATGAGATAGTCTAAGAAAGAAAGTGAATAATGCCAGCATCAAAGCAAACCATCCATTTTGTTAGAAGGTCTAAGAATTCTGTATTCCAGTGAAAATGGAGCTTCCCAGAGTACCTTAGATTTGTCTGTCAGAGACTCCAGGTAGGAATGGTTTCCGTAAGGAACAAGTCGATACCTAGAATGGAGAGAGAGACAGAAATGGATACAGGACTCCTCCTAAAGTGATCACTGGGAAGTTACAATAGAATGATTTTCCCTCTTCATCCTACTCAAGGACTTTTATTATTCTCAGCCCTCTCTCCCACCTCCTCATAGGATCCATGTTTAAAAGATTTTGTTTACTGAACAAACCACATTTATTATATAATTGTCTGGGGCCTTTCGTGGACAAATGTTTTGTTTTAGATTTAAAAAACAAAAACTGAAAATATCCTGAGGAACACTGAAGTTCTGCAGATTGTAGGGTGGGGACTGCTGTGGTCATGCAGCTCAGTGACTGCTCGATCAGTGTGATGAGGGAAAACTAGAAGCAGACAGGGTCTCTACCCACAGAACACTCCCAGGCCATTGCCACCAAGAGCTTTTGACATGGTGGAGAGCAGTACCAGGTTGGAGAGACAGATTATATCAAAGACACACCACACCTCAAGAAAGGGCTACATTTCCTACCTCTGAAATTTCAGACCCATCTTATTGGCCAGGGCATGGAGCAGCAACACAGTCTGGCCCCAAGCAGCATTAATCTCATTCCATTCCACAGGAACACTGGGCAGGCGACCCAGTCTGAAGTTATTGATGGTGCCAAATTGTCCACTGTGCCTACAAAGGAAGGCAGAAGGGCAGGGAAAATACAGGGATTACTTAAAACTTTAATTCCTACTCTCACCCAAAACCAAGCACGAAATCTCTCATCTTCAGATTCATATATCCAAGCTCTCCTTAGCACTTTAAATACATGGTCAAAGCTTGAGTCATCATCTTTCCCCCTGCTGCTCAGATGCCAAAGCAGAAACCTGGATGTTATCTTTGAATGATCTCTCTCAGCTCCTCCCCTCAAAACTAGCTCTGCTGAGAGAAACTCTGCTGATTCTACCTCCTACATCTCTTAAATCTGTCTACTTCCCTCCAAATCAACGCTACTACTCTTTTCCTCTTTAGATTCATACTGACAAGTCTCCTTACAAACTTCATCACCCCTTTCCCCCAAGTCCTTTCCCACGTTGCGGGTGAATGAGATAAAATGCAGATGACTTCCCGGCCTAAAATGATTCAATGGTTCCTACTGCCTTTTGGGTCAAGTTCAAACCCCTTAATGAGGCCTATAATATCCTTTAGGAACTGGTAACTAACTCTCCAGTTTCATATCCAGTCACTCTCCCCTTCATGCTCAAGCTTCAGTTACAGTAAGCTCCTTTCAGTTCTCTGCACTCACCACTCCCTCTTTCCTGTTTCTTTGCACATGATGTTCTCTTTGCCAGGAACAACCCTCTCCCTTCACCTTCCTCCCCAGACTTCTACTTTATCTCTCGGCTTAAACATCAACGTCCTCTGAGGGAAGCTTTCCACATAGCCTCCCAGTTGGATAAAGTACCCTTCTGTGTTCTCATAAACCCTGGGTTTATCATTATCACGTTGCATTACAATTGCTTATTATTTATCCATCTCTTCCACCAGATCATAAGTAGGAGGTAGACTGCATACTGTATTGTTTGCTGTCACCCTCCTAGCACTTAACACAGTGCCTATCATGTAGCAGATGCTCAACAGTTATTACTTAAATGGATAAAACACAAAATAAATTAATATATGAATGACGACGCTGGGGGTAAGAAATCAGTACCAGGCAGCTAGCTAACCAGGTTTTCATGTGGCTGGAGGGCTCAGACCTTTTCCTTTCCTTGGAAGGGTAGATGTCAACAAATTCTAGAACTCCAATATCCTAATTGTGCCTATCCTATAACAAGGAATGAAAGAAACCTAGCTGAGTGAAGATACCACACAGTCCCTCTTTTGTGAGAGTTGGACACCCTGGCTTAGTGGTCAACAGCTAAGGGCCAGCTATGTGCGGTGCTCTGCAGATGCTCCTCACCCTCCAGAGCACTCATTACCAGATGTGGAAAGTCGCATTAAAGACGTTGGTTTTCTTTAGCTTGTCCAGCTGCATCTGGGCATAACGCATCTGGTTTTCTACACTCTTCAGCTCATCATCAAGCTCCAGCTGTTGTCGTTTGAATTCACTGTATTCCCTCTGGTACCTGTGAGCAGCCAAGGGGGGTCACTGAAGGCTGTGAGTTTGATGGCTAAGTTTCCCTCTCCCCATCCCTCTGAACAATTTACACTAGTGAGTATGGTTACATCTACCTACAGCATTTTTTATACTTGGCATAGATTGCACTCAGAGGAACATACATGCCCTAGTTGTTTTGCCTGGGAGGGACAAAAATGTCTCAAATTCCAGCTGCCCATATGCAAAAAGGTGGAGGAAAAAAGAACTCTCCCAAACCAAGCCAAAAAACCTCTTGTTATCTCTGATCTTTTTCAGAAGTGAGGTGAATGGGGTAAAAGTGTCTTCTTCCATGAATTGGCTACATGTGACCTTCTATAGCTTCATTTCTATAAACTTACTGTCCTTGAAATAGTGAATATACAACATTTCCAGTGAAACTTCTTATACTACTCTGAAAAATTTGGCTTTCTCTGTCCTTCACTTTCCTAACTTCAGTTAGAGTGGATACTGTTTCTCTTCCACCAGCCATCAGGTTCTCTCAGGTCAAGGATAACCATGAAATTTTTGAGCTGGGAGGAAAGAAATGTAGGCTAATATGTTCATCCTTCCAGATGAGGACAGCTGGAAAGTGGCTGACTTATCAAAATGAGCCCATTCCCTATAGAACAGAGCTAAGACTAGAGCCTTGGTTTCTGCATTCTATTTAACCAACAACCTTTTATCATTTAATCATGCTGACTCTTTCACTTCTATAATGCTCTAAAAAAAAAGAAGAAAAGAAAACAATCATGCTAACACTTCATACACAATCTTCCTAACAAACTTCTAGAAACAGGGCCTGGAAACAACATGCAGGATCTGGCGCAACCATGCTGCTGACTGACAGCTGACTACAGTTTACAAACTAATCAGACACATTCAGCTGGAAGCCATTTCTTCTCCTAGAGCCTTTAGGGTGGGAAGAGATCGGGCTGAGTACTCACTGAGCTTCCTCCTGATCCAGTCTCTCAGCCTCAGCCTGGACCTTCTCAAGATTTTCTGCCACTATCTTGCGGTTCTTTTCCACATCTTCCAGCTCCTGGATCAGCCTCTCCTCCTCTAATGCCAGCTCCTTTAGCTCCATCTGTAGCTGCTCACTGTCATCCTCATTCATTTGCTCTAAGATCTCCAAACAACGTCTGCCAAAGACACAGAGTATATTTACCAGAGAGAACCTGCTGTTCCGTCTGCCTGGGCGGAGCAGAGCTCTTAAGGTAAGGACCAAGCAGCCTCACAGCAGTATCTGCTCAGGGCCCTGGCTCTGGAGGCACTCACTTGTAGTTCTGACACTCATTTTCAGTGACGTTCAGCTGAGTGTCCAGCTGGTCTAAAAGAGTATCTGTGCATTCCTCACACAGTGGATGATCCACATCTGTCTGGCCCGACATGATGTCAAAAAGGTCCCCAGTAACCTGGAAGTGTGGGAGAGTTAGGGTAGGGCCCCTCCCCATGCTATCTGCCCAACCACCTCCTCTACCAGCCAGGCCTACTGCTTGACGCTGGAATGGGGCCAACTTGCCTTCAGTCTTCGGCTGAGGTTCTCCATGGTACCACCATCAGATGCCTCCCCGATCAAAGTGAAGCTGTTGGCACTTTCTGTAGACATCATCCTGCAGACAGCCCCCCGCCCATGGGCCACATGAGGGACCAGAGAGGCTTCCTCCACCTACTGCAGTGACAGTGGCAGAGACTCTCAAGCACCAGCTGAGGGGCCTCAAGGTGCATACCCACTCCTAGCCCAACTGACCTCCCACGGGTACCTCTCTCCCAAGGGAAGGCCATGCTAGTCTTCCACAGGGGCACTCAGCACGAAGGTTGGCCTGGATAGACTAAGGAGGGAAAGGGGCATCAAAAATCGATATGTGTGTGTGTGTGTGTGTGTGTGTATGGTAGAAAAGGAGGGAGAATCAGGAAAGACCGTTTTTTATTATACTCCTTGCCAGCAACCTTCACCTGCATCAATGAGACTAAGGACCTGAACATCTAATGACCTCTGCTATTTTAAAACTTCTCAAGAGCCCATCTTTTTTATTAGTCCATCACTCCCTCAACTTTTCTCAATCCTTCATCATTAGAGTTATTGTCCCTTCCCACTGTGTAAATGGCCACAGGAAAAAAATTAATTCTGGAAGATAAAGGGCCAGGTATAAGGGAATACATCTTTTCTGAAGAGGCTAGGTGATGACTCATCTCCATCACCTGGCTCCAGGTCTTGATTCCTGGGTTCAATTAAAATTCTACTGGCCTTTGGTAAGGAACAGGGGGCTGAGAAGTAGTAGGCACCTGGCTGGAGGGATGAATCTTCGAGAGACACCATCCTGGCGAGTTTCAATAAATGGCTCCTGGGAAAGAAATAAGAAGGCAATAGAGTTTTGGCAGCTTAAAGGTGGAGTCTATAATGACAAAGGAAGAAAAATGGTAAAAAATAAAATAAATAAAAAAATAAAGGCGGAATCTATCTCCCCAACAGTCTCAGAACTATATGGCTTTATTTTTGATGGATAACCACAGAGACTGAAGAAAATGGGTATTATCTATCTAATCCTTGTATATGTAGACTTAGAAAGGACCCATGGTACAGACAAACTTCAACTCATTTGATTTTTTTTTTTTTTGTGGGGAACAGCATTTTTTAACTATGTTATACTCTATTTATGGCTAAATTTGCATTTTCTCAACATCAGTCAGGGATAGGGGAGAGAATGTCCTAAAATTCATGGTACAAAGAAAAAGGCAGATTAGACTGCAGTGAAGTTTGTCATAGCATAGACAAAGTAGATAATTTATATGTTTTCAATATTTTGGTATTACTTATATGTGATCAAAATCTTACGACATCTACTGACTTCAACTGCCAGCCCCCTATGCCTGTTTGGTGAGGTCTTTCTCTGGCCCCTGGCTCCTACACTGCCTGCAGGGAGCACTGGCCAGAATTAATGGTCCCCACTCTACCTGAGGTCAGCAGTGGGTGAGTAAATACCCCAGCTCCCTTGCTATTGGGCAGGATAAATCTCAGGTGTGTCTTCAATACTATCTCACAGAATGTTCCACAGCCGCTCCATAGGATCACTGACATTATCACAGTTTAAAAACGACACTGGCAATCCTTTCTGTTCTGGTTAATCATACAATTCACTGTCCAAACCAAGGTGCTTTTAAGAATGGAGAGAAGTGGATATTAATAACTTGTTAGATCAACAGATGCAAACCAATGCCCTGGAACAACCTGGACATACAGGTAGGCCCATCCTTGACTGATGATTTATAATTCTGCTTCAAATAAAGAGCCTCTCCCAACATTTTTGAATGGATGTTTCATTCAGTAACCTTGTGACCTCAGGTGCACTTCTATTTATATATTTCCAATGATGCATAGTGGCCTGATCATGTAGCATGTCTCTTGTTAACCAGAGATCCACAAAATCTGGGGGCTCTAGAAGCACCAAGTACCCTGCAGAAACCAAGCCTGCATTCCTGTGTTTTCACATCAAATCTCCCACTTAGAATGTTTATTGTATGAGGAGGATAGGGAGAGGACACTTCTATTACCTCTCCTGAGTTAGCCTCTTCCTCCTGGGTCTCTCCTGGTTTCGCCTGGGCTGTGGTAAGTAATGGAGCTAAGGGCAAGGAAAATATTGGGTCAGAAAGTCTTATTAAAGCAGGAGGGCATGGGAAAGCATGGGAAAAGAATCTGAAATATCCTCATGACCACCCCCACCTCCAACTTTTTCTTAAAGTACCATTTACACAAAGAAGAATCTGTTGTCCCCTCCATCCCCATTAAATCAAATTAAGGAAATGTTAAAAAATTTAAGGCAAAATGGTATCACAATTACTTTTAAAAGAGTCCTTATCTTTCAAAAATACAGAAATATTTATGGTATTTATGTTTGGGATTTGCTTCAAAATAATTTGGAGTGGGAAGGAATGGATGGGCCTATAGATAAAACATGATTAAATATGTGTTGATAACTGCTGAAACTAGGTGATGGGTACACAGGGGTTCATTATATACTCTGAAATTTTCCATCAAGAAAGTTAACATCCCCTTTCCCCCAGAATAACTGGGAAGGAACACAAGGAAACTTTCAGGGAAGATGAAACATTTCTACATTGCAATGATCCAGATTACGTAAGTATATCCATTTGTCAAAAATATACAGCTAAGATTTGTACATTTCAATGCATGAAAGTTTACCTTTTTAAAAAAGTGTGAAAAACATAATGATTGAGTGGGGGATGGGAGGTGATAGATAATATAAGAATGGCAGAATGTGGCTAATTTCTTTTGCAACAGAAGCTCTCAGCTGGGGGACGGATACAAGGGAGGTCATTATACTATTCTCTTGACTGTATGTTTGAAATTTTCCGTAATAAAAAGTTAAAAATCTATATCAAAGAGTTAATTCCCTCTCAAAAGAGAAATCAGTTAATAACAGCAACTAACATTTATTGAGTACTATTTGCTCACATATTACTATTTATGTGCTTTGTCATATTTGAATCTCACAACTACCTTAGGAGGCAGTTTAACATTTTACAAATAAAGAAACCAGAAAAACAAGGCTTACAGAGGTGAAGTAATTTGCAAAAAGTCATTCAGCTAGTAAATCACAGCCAGGATTTAAACCCAAGCAGGCTGATTCCAGACCTATAAGCTTATTTAAGCTGCCTATTCAGTCTTCTCAAATTTTTCTAACTTCGTCTCAATTCTTGGGACTTTGAGACTCCACTCCTCCACTTACCAGCTGTTGGACCTTGGGTAAATCACTTAACCTCTCTGTGCCTCAATTCTTCATCTGTAAAATGATGTAATGATGGTATTACTCCATAGGGCTTGTTGCAGGGACTAAATGAATACGTGTAGTGCACTTGGCATATGGTAAATTTTCAACAAACGCCGATTATTATATATACATATTCCTTTTCTCTGAAGCAGCAGGAGCAGAAAAATAAGGACCTTTCTTTTGCTACAGAAAGCTCTCCGAAGCGCACATCAGAACTCCTTTACGTTCCCGATGAGAAAAAGGGGGAACAAGAGAGATGAAATAAACTGTCCCTGGTTCACACGCCGAGTCTGTGGCAAACTACACAGATAGCCACCATAAGAACTATCTCCAAAGCTGCCCACCTTCCACATTCTTGACCACCCTCTTTCCAAGGGTCTCGCTGACCTGTGAGCTCCTGAATGGTGACACGGTCCAGGATTTTGAAGCTCGTGTCCAGTTTCAGGGGCTGGCTGCAGCGCTGGCACACGAAGCTCACCTGCATGGTGCTGTTGGAAGTCTTAGACCCCTCCATCCCTGCGGCAGTGGAAAGGAGGCGATGTTAGGGAGAATAGGCACCCTTGAACCTCCGGCCCAGGGCTACCACCTGCCTTGGTGGCAGTGGTGAAGGGGATGAATCTTGAGCTGCGCCGTTCCCTTTAGGAACAGTATGATACGAGGCTGACCTGCTTCCGGGGCAGCCTGGGCAAAGGCAGTTAGAGCCCAGGGTCAGGGAAGGGTCTCCAATAGGAGGCGTGAGGGTTCCCAGGCTCCCTTCTAAGGTCCCAGTTCAAGCCCCTGACTCTCTTCACCTCGGGACCCCGGATCCCGCCACCCAGATCCAGTCTACCGCGGGGGCACCGCGGCTTCGGGTCTGCCCCGGAGCGAGGCCTCCAGAACTGCCATCGCCCTGTCTTCGGCTACTTCCCGGTCCGCCGGCGGAAAACTTCCGGCTGGGACCGGACGTGACGCCACGACGGCAGCAGGCGGGCCTGGTCCACGGGCGGTCGTGCCCGGTGGCGGCCCCCAGAGGCTGAGCTGGGAAAAGCAGCAGCTGTCTGCGGGTGTGCGAGGTTGCGACCTGAAGTGGAAGCACCAACCAAGTCCGGAGAGAATGAGACTCTGCTGTTCTCTAAATTCAGTGGGTTTGCTCAAGAATGCTCACTCCCAAGTGGAGCCACTTCAATTCTTTCCTTTAGTGTTAGTTTTTTAAATATCTCCTTAGGAGAACCGGGCTATCCTTCAGATAGACACACGGGGCGGGGGGTGGGTGGGGGGAGGAGATAAGCTTTAGTGTGTTTTGTTTTATATTTTAAAATTGCTATTGTTAATTAGGGAAAGCCGAGCACTTTTTGGTATTGACACATTTTATAGTTATAAAATTAAACGTTTTTGTTTGGTGCAGGAAGAGACAGATCAATGGAACAGAATAGAGTTCAAAAATAGATCAAGTATACAGGCGAATTTAGCGTGTGATAAAGATGGTATTTCAAATCAGTGGGAAATTAACTATTGAATAAATGATGAGTAGGGCCCAAAGCCATGTAGATAAAAGTAGTGAGCTGGATCTTCTATTTTACTGTTTACACCAAAAGAAGTTCCAAATTGGTCACAAATTGAAGCATCAAAAATGCAGTGATTAAAGGTGCTAGATGAAAGCATGAGTATTTTTTATAGTCTTGGGGTGGGGAAGCTTTGTTTAAGCATAACATGAAAATCAGAAGTCAAAAAAGAAAATACTGAATTTCACTGCTTAGAAATTAAATTTTTTTAACTATCAAAGGCACTGTGAACAAAATTTACAAAAGAAAAATGTGGAAAATAGTTGTAGCTCATAAGATAGAAGGCAAATTTCCTTAAAATTGATACAGAACACCAATCAATAAAAATGTCAATAAGCCAATAATGAATGAGCAAAAAATCTGAAAAAGCAGTAGAAAAATAAGTACAAATGATTGATAAGGAAAAAAAGATGTTTTATTTCTTTTGTAATTAAGCTTGCTACAGTGAAGCATCATTTTTTATGAGATTGGTAAATATTGAACCAGTTGATAACATCCAGGTTGATGAGGGTTTGGGGAACTCTTGAATACTGTTGATTAGAAGTACAAATTGGTATAATCTTTTTGGAGATCAATTTGGGAATATCTAACAAAAATTTAAATGTTCATGTGCTTTGATATAAATCACTTTCTAGCAATTTTCAATAGACATACAAGTGCCCAGATATATAAATATATATCTATATACAAGAATGCTCACTGCTAAATGTCCTTCAGTAATAGGAGGTTGTTTAAATAAATTATGGTAGTATTCATTTAGTGGAATACTATGCAGCCATTAAAAAGAATAAAGTAAACATATATGGAAAGAAGTCTATGAAATCTTGTTTATTCATTCTTTCAAAAAATTTATTGAGGGCTTACAATGTGCCAGGGACTATTTTAGGCATTGGAGATACAACAGCAACAGATAACAGACAACTATCCATACTCTCATGGAGATTTATTCTAGTGGGAAAGACAGACAAATATAGTATATTATATAGTGATAACTATCAAGGAGAAAAATAAAGTAGTGAAAAGAGCTTTTAAAACGTGTGTAGGTTAGGGGCAGGCATGTAATTTTAGGAAGGTGGCCAGGGAAAGTCTCACTAAAAAAGAAATATTAAATATTTGAATAAAGAGTTGAGGAAAGTGAGAAAGGAATTCCTGTATGTATTGGAAGGAAGAACATTCTGGGTCAACGGAATAGTAAGAGCAGAGGCCTTGAGAACAGAAGGGGCCTGTTTAAGGACTAGTGAAGGGACTGGTGTCGCTAGATGATGAGCAAGGAAAAGAGAGATAGATATGGGATCGGGGAGGTAAGGTGCTGAGTGTCCATCACCTAGATGACTTATAGCAATTGTAATGCTCTGGCTTTCACTTTTTTTTTTTTTTTTAAGACAGAGTCTCCCTCTGTTGCCCTGTGTAGAGTACAGTGGCATCATCATAGCTCACTGCAACTTCAAACTCCTGGGCTCAAGTGATCCTCCTGCCTCAGCCTCCTGAGTAGCTGGGACTACAGGTGCGCCTCACTATGCCCCGATAAGTTTTCTATTTTTACTAGAGAAAGGGTCTTGCTCTTGCTCAGGCTGGTCTCAAACTCCTGAGCTCCCTCCTTGGCCTTCCAGAGTATTAGGATTACAGGTGTGAGCCACCTCACCCAGCCTGGCTTTCACTTTGCATGAGATGAGAAGCCTGGGTCTTGAGCAGAGGGACTCATTTCATTTTAAAATGAAACTCCTCCTACCTCCACCTCCCAAAGTGCTGGGATTACACGCATGAACCACCTCACCTAGCTGATGTTTAATTGGGTTGTCTTTATTTTTCAGTTACATAACACTTCTCTATATATTCTAGATGGAAGTCCTTTATAAGATACATAATTTACAAATATTTTCTCCTAATCTATGGCTTGTCTTTTCATTTTATTAATGGTGTGTTTTGAAGTGCAAAACTTTTGAATTTTGATGAGGTACAAGTGTAGTCTATATGCAATTTTAGTATCCTGCCTTTTAAATTTAACAGTTTTCCATGTAGCTTCACAGTTTTTGTAATTTTCATTTTATGGTTGCATTATATCAAATGTGCTACCTTAATGTATTTCTTTACTGCTGGAAATTTCCATTGTTTGCAGTTTTGGTGATTACAATAACGATGCAATGAAGAGCTAACCACTTCCTTATAATACGGGTTTATAATTGAGATTACTTAAAGTAATGGCTATTTCTTGTCTCTTGATTAACCTTGGCGATTGTTTTCCAGAGTGATTGCACATAGTTTTATTCTGCCTCTGGTAATGTATGAGAGAGTCCATTTCACGATGCCTTGGCCAGGATTGAGTATTACATATTTGGGGAAGAAAAACAAAAAATGACCCTTCCTGGTTATTTTAATTGGCATCGATTACTGGTAAGGCTTAACATTTTGCCATATATTTGCTTATTGTACTTCCACTTTTATGAATTATCTGTTTGCATCCTTTCCTTATTTAGCTGTTGGATTCTTAATATTTTTCGCAACCTTTTTAGTCAATTTTCATTAAGGGTCTAGCTAATATAGCTATATTTCAGATGTGCGAAAAGTTTTAAGTTTTTATGAAGTCAAATTGGCTTACTTCTTGGTGACTTATTCAGTTATTCCCACTTCCAGAAGTGACTTTCATATTATTTTAAATGTATGTGGTCCTCTTATAATTGGTATTGGATGTGATATGTGGAACTAGATTGATTTTTCTCCTGGTATTGCTGACTAGTTAGAGATAGTCTTTGTAATCCTTCTTCCTCTTGGATTTTTCAGCATGAGACCTCCCTCTAGAGGAGATGACGGGAATGACCCCTAAAGAATTCTCACCTAGGCTTGGTGTGACTGGTTCATAGTCCTGCATTTCTTCCTGCTTGGCTGCCACTAACACCGTCTCAGACAGGTGTAGAGAAGTAACGGGCTTCTAGAGAAGTAGGGCAAATAGAGGTTACAACTGAGGGCTTAGAAGTCTAGACTGTCTGTGTTCAAAACCTATCTTTGCTATGCAGTGCTTAAGGGATTGTGAATAATCAACAACCCTAAGTCATTGATTCAACAAATATTTGTTGAGGACCTACTATGTGCCAGTCATTATTTTAGGTCTGGGAGGATACAATGGTGAATTGCTGTAAGAGTTTATAATCTGGAGGACAGAATTTGACAATAAACATGTAAACAATTGAATAAGATAATTTCAGATAAGGTAGGTATTATGGGTTAATTGTATCCTCCCCAAAAGATGTTGAAGTTCTAACTTCCAGTATCTGTGAATGCGACCGTATTTGGAAATAGAGTCTGGGCAGATGCTCAAGTTCACGAGGTCATTAGGGTGAGCACTAGTTCAATATGACTGGTGTCCTTATAAAAAGGGGCAATGTGGACACAGAGACATACTTGTACAGAGGGAAGATGATGTGAAGAGACTCAGGGTCATCTCCAAGCTGGGGAATACCTGAGGCTACCGGAAGCTAATAGAAAATTCTGGAACAGATTCTTCCTTAAAGCCTTCAGAAGGAGCATGTTCCTGCTGACACCTTAATTTTGGACTTCTGGCCTCCAGAACTGAGGCAATGAATTTCTCTTGTTCTATGCCGCTCAGTTTGTGGTACTTTGTTACAGCAGCCCTAGCAAACTAAAATAGCGGGCATGGTGGAAATAAAAGAGGATAATATGATAGAGTGAGTGGGGCAGGGTGGGTAGAGCTACTTCAACTGAGGGATTCAGGAAAACCTCTTATCTGGGAAACCATTGAGGGTGATAAGTAGGGAAGAGACATGATCTGGCCGATTTTTTTAAAAAACTATGTACTGAGGAATAAAATACATAGAGTAAAGGACACAAATCGTAAGTATACTTACAGCTCAATGAATTTTCACAAAATGGACATGCCAATGTAACCAGTACTCAACGCCCTCTCCCATGCTCCCTTCTAGTCGATACCCACCCCAAGGGTGGACAATATCCTCAATTCTAACACCATAGATTAGTTTTGACTGTATTTTTTAAACTTCATGTAAATGGAATCATACATTATGCATTCTCTTGTTGCTGGTTCTTTCACTCGATATTATTTCCATGAATTTAATCCATCTTGTTTATGTAGTTTTAGTTCATCCATTCTCAATACTTTTTCGTATGTCATTGTGTGACTGTATTAAAATCTAATTATCTATCCTACTGTCAAGGGGTAGATCCTCTTCTTAGGGAGAAAGTTTAAGCAGAGAAGAATAGAGGACATTAAGACTGAGTCCCAGAGCATGTCACATTAAGAAGCAAAGCAGGCCAGGCACGATGACTCATGCCTATAACCCTAGCACTTTGGGAGGCTGAGGCAGGAAGATCACTTAAAGCCAGGAGATCAAGACCAGTCTGGGCTGGGCGCGGTGGCTCACACCTGTAATCCTAGCCCTCTGGGAGGCCGAGGCGGGTGGATCGCTCGAGGTCAGGAGTTCGAGACCAGTCTGAGCGAGACCCCGTCTCTACTAAAAATAGAAAGAAATTATCTGGACAACTAAAAATATATACAGAGAGAAAATTAGCCGGGCATGGTGGTGCATGCCTGTAGTCCCAGCTACTCGGGAGGCTGAGGCAGTAGGATCGCTTAAGCCCAGGAGTTTGAGGTTGCTGTGAGCTAGGCTGATGCCACGGCACTTACTCTAGCCCGGGCAACAAAGTGAGACTGTCTCAAAAAAAAAAAAAAAAAAAAAACCAGTCTGGACAACATAGCGAGACTCTGTCTCTACAAAAAACAGAAAAATTAGCTGGGTGTGGTGGTGTACACTTGTAGTCCCAGCTACTCAGGAGGTTGAGGCAGGAGGATCACTTGAGCCCAGGAGTTTGAGGCTGCAGTGAGCTATGATGATGTCACTGCACTCTAGCCTGGGCAACAGAGTGAGACCCTGTCTCAAAACAAGCAAACAAAAAAAAGAAATGAAGCAGAGGAGGAAGAGCCAGCAAAGGAAATGGAAAAGTCACCATTGAGGTTGGAGGAAAATCAGAATATGTCACCATATGCGTTTTAAGAAGGCGATTGGTTAATGTGTTGAGTACCACTGAGAGGGTCAAGTAAGAAGAGAGGTGACTACTAGTGCTGTTAACATGGAAGTCATTGGTAACCTAACAAGAACTATCTCAGTGAGACAGTGGGGTTGGGAAGCCTGATGAGAATGGATTGGAGTAAATGGGGCAGGAGGAAGTAGAGTAAGAGACAATAAAATAATTCTTCCAAGAAGTCTCGCCATGAAGAAAAGCACAGAAAGGGAGTGATAGCTACAGAGGAACCTGTGTTCAAGGGAGGGTTTTCTCAAGATAGGAGATATTTGGCCGTGTTTGGAAAGGATCCAGCAGAGGACAAATGTGACATAGGAAAAAGAGAGGATAATCACTGGGGCACAGACATTGAGGAAGTGAAAGGGATGGAATCCAATGCACAAAAGGAAGAGCTGGGTTTTGATGTGAACAGGGATGTTTCCTTCAATGAAAGATGGGGAAAAGCAGAAAGTATTTGCAGGTTGGCAGATTTGGTAGTGAGATGATGAGATAGTTCTCATTTGCTTCTGTTTTCTCAATTAAGAATGAGTCCATACCAAAATATGAGGTAGAAGGGAAGGAATATTGGAAGTTTAGGGAGATGAAAAAGTATGACAGTCATTCAGAGTATGGGAGAGTAAACTCATCAGGAGCATGTAGGCAGTGTTGTGCATCCATTTGAGATTTGTGGACATGAATTTAAAGTGAGACCAGCTATCAGCGATCACATATGATTTATAAGCACCCAGAAATGAACAGTTTTTGTTAAATATAATGGTACCCTATGTTAGATCCAGAGCTGAGAGAGAGAGAGAGAGATGAAGCCTCATGTAGCAAAATACTGTTTATTTGAGTATCTGGCTGCAGATGGGTAGAGGCCAAAAAAAGCATCCACACAAGAAAAGGGGAGAGCCTTGGGTTTTATAGAGGGTTTTTCTAAGGAGAGTGAGCAACTGGGCTGGAACAGCCACTGTAATAAATTATTTTTAAACAAGGGGGAGGGATAAGGAAAGTAAGTTCCCCCCTTTTGCATTCCATGCCTTTATTTCCCTAGGGGTCTGGCAAAGGCTACCTGCCTAATACACCCCTAGGAAGGGGAGAGTGCTGGGTTTTATAGGAGGTTTGGATGGAAGTTTGGGGAGAGTGAATTCTTTAAGCCTAACACCCACCAGCTATTCACTGAATAAAAAAATGAGTGCAGTATTATATAAAACATTTGGATGGGGAGGAGAAAGGGAAATAAAGAATGTGTATCTGTCTTCTTATAACCTATTTGAAGGAGACAAAACATAATTATTTGGGAACAGGCATAGACATTAAAGTTTTCAAGTTGACATTCTAATTCTGAAAGAAATGCAGAATAAAAGCATACTTAAAATAGGGGAAGAATTCCTGCAGTTTCAGACCAGATCTAGTTCCTAGAGACATGTGTTAACAGAAAGCAGAGGTATTGGAATTCTCAGCTTGAAAAATAAACTAAAAAAAAAAAAAGAGAGAGAGAGAGAGAAAAAAAAAAAGAAAGCAGAGGTAAAAGGGGGAAAACCTGTTAGATGTTAATGAACAAGATGGATAGTATGAGCTATGTTCCATGCAGCCTTGAATAGGTAGAAAAGGACTTTGAGCTTGAAAGCAGGGATGAAAATAATTCCTGTAGTTTAAGGAGTGACCTCTTCATGCTAAGCACTAACAGACTGCTTATCTGACAATGGCAACTATTTATCTAGTGCCTGCCTTGTGTCTAGGCACTGTGCTAGCTGTTTTACATGTTATTTCTAATATTTACAAGAACCCTACAAAATTACATATTATTTATTAGTAATTATTAGATTCCATTTTATAGATGAGGGAATTGAGACTCAGTGTATCACTAATTGGCCCAAGAGTCCATAGTTAGTAAGGAGCTGAGGCAGGTTTCTGATTCCAAAGGCCATGGTCTTCTGTGCTGCATTTCATTTAATTGCATATTGCCCCCATCTCCCTAGCACTTAGTACAGAGGCAAGCCCAGGATAAATGTTCAGCAGCAAGAGTGACCCCAGAGTATAAATCTGATGACTTAATCTAACTGTTTCCTAACAACCCTACCCATCTGCACCGCTCTAGTCTTTCACCTTCTTCAACAAGACCACGTTTTTTCCTTCCCTACGGCACTGGCCTGAGTTGTACTCATACCTTTGAAGGCTCTTCTCACTCTTCCCAAGCTAACCCCTTTATTTCCTTTAGATCTCAGCTTAATTGTTTCTTGGTCAGAGAGGGCTTCTTTGGCTATTCTACCTAAAATAGATCCCTGGTATTCTCTATGTCAGCCATTTGTTTCCGAACATTTATCAAATTTTGCAATTAGTTGGTCAGTTTACTTTCTAGTGTCTTTCCAATATTAAGCCCCATGACGCCAGAGACCCTGAGTCTAGTCCCAGAGTTGTGCTGTTCAACACAGGAGCCATCAGCCACATATGGCTAGTACTGTTCTGCATACATGGTGCCTCCTTATTGAGATGTGCAGTTAAATGTACTAATAAAATACACACTGGATTTCAAAGACTTGGTATGAGAAAAGAATGTATAAGATCTCAATATTTTTAATATTGATTACATTTTGATATATTTTGATACATTGGGTTAATTATGACTAAAATTAATTTCACCTGTTTCTTTTACTTTTTTAATGTGGCTACTATAAGATTTTAACCTACATACGTGACTCACATATGTCTAGGCTCTGAGACAGTTACTAAGTGGAATAACCACTGTTGAGAGATACACGGAATGAATGAGTGAATGAAGAGATACAGTGTCAGGCTTCCATTAAGAAAATGAATACAGTATTGCCCTACAAGTTAGGAGATCTGAGCTCTGGTCCAAGATTTACCGGAAACGCTGTGTAGCCCCGCACAAGACCTACCTATCTGGGCGTCAATTCGCCCATCGGGTAGTTCAAGTTTGGAAGTTTATGAGAATCAGTGGCGGAGAAATGTACCAGAAAAGCCTGGCACAAAGGAACCTGTCTTCTGTTTGGTTCTAGTCTAAACACTTGAGCTTCGGCCAATGGGCGGAGGCAGCAGGAATCACAGACCAGAGCCCACTAACCCAGGACCCGGGCGGCCGGCTTCCTCGAGCCTACGTCATTGGAGCGCGACGGTGTGGTCCCTGGGGCTGCAGCGACTCAGAAGGTCCCTTCGCCGAAGAGTTCCGGGCCGCCAGAGCCTCGAACAGTTCCCGGGTCTCTTGGAAGCTCACTTCTCAGTAGACTGTCCTCCACCGCCCTCCCTTTTACTTCACTCCTACCTGGTCCAGGAGCCCCCAACTGGAGCGTCC
This sequence comes from Lemur catta, assembly GCF_020740605.2. Taxonomy (NCBI): domain Eukaryota; kingdom Metazoa; phylum Chordata; class Mammalia; order Primates; family Lemuridae; genus Lemur; species Lemur catta. The sequence continues at coordinate 39,897,557 of NC_059142.1, forward strand.
AGAGCCGAGCCTCAGCGCGGCTGCGCAGGGCACGTGCGCATCCTTGCAGGAGTCCCGGCGATTGGCTGTAACGTAATTTCCGGAGTGAGCGGCGAAAGCCGGGAGGGCGAGCGAGAGAGCGAGCAGGCAGCAGGCAGCCGGCTGGCGGGCGGACGGACGGCACGGAGGGAGGGAGCGAACGAGCAGTGAGTGAGCCAGCGAGGGCGGCCGGGTCTCGAGGGCAGCCGCGATTCCTCAGGTCCCTCTGGCCCCCTCCCCGGAGCCCACAGCGCCTCCGGTCTCCAGCGGAGCGGACACGGCCCGGCCCGGCCATGGCCTCGTTGCTGAAGGTGGATCAGGAAGTGAAGCTCAAGGTAGCGGCACCGGCTCAGGCCTTTTTACCCCTCGCTTCCATCCCTCGGCAGGTCTGACCGGCTCTCCACGCCCCATGGCGTCTTTGTCTCCCTGGGGACACCAACTCTAAGCTTCCGCTTGGCTCAGCCCAGCCCCCAACTCCCGGGGACGGCATTGGGGTAAAAGATAATATAAGATGGCTTTCTGTACCGCGTCTGGTGATGGAGAGCCCCGGGGACACCTCTGCGGACACGTGTTGGACTCAGTGCTTTAAGCCAGTGACAGCTGGAAATTCCCCAACCCAGCAACGTCCCCGCCCCCCGACGCTGCAGCTGACCCTGCCCTTGGCGGCTAGCCTGCCTGTATTGTAGGCCAGGTCTGGGTGGGGGTTGGCACGTTTGTGAGCTCACATACCCCCTAACTACCTGTCTTTGCTTACCAAATTCAAACAGCTTCAGACACAGAGAGGGAGGAAGGGCGGGGAGAGGAGACAGGAGATAGGCGGGTGCTAGCCTTAGCCCTGCTTCCCTCTCCTGAGATGGAGAAATGGATCCTCAAAAAAATAAAGTATTTGCAGTCCGGGGGCCTCTCAGCTTCTCATTACAATTGCAAGGTGAGGGAAAGACAGCTGGATTTGGGATTCCCCATCCTGCCCTTACTTCTGTTGCCAGGTACTGAATTGGTCTCTTTGTTAATTTTAGGTTGATTCTTTCAGAGAGCGGATCACAAGTGAGGTGAGTGACAGAAATAGAAAAATGTGTTGGTTAATAGTTGGGAGTTTCCCAAGAGGAGACATCTGTAAAAAGAGACTTCCGCACAGTTATTGATTCAGCCATATTTTCCCTCCTCTTTAGGCAGAAGACTTGGTGGCAAATTTTTTCCCAAAGAAGTTGTTAGAACTTGATAGTTTTTTGAAGGTGAGAGACACTTTTCTTTCCTAAAATTCCCCAATTTTTTTGGCCCTGGTCTTTCTGTCAAAAGGGACAAATTGTGTTTTGATTCTATTATTATTTTTTTTGTCTTGTCAAGCTCTTTCATTTCTTCCCTTTCAAACGAAATACTTCTTTGTTCAGCTTGAAAAGAATAATGTTGTTTTGGGGGTGGGCATCTGTCTTGTAGGAACCAATCCTAAACATCCATGACCTAACTCAGATCCACTCGGACATGAATCTCCCAGTCCCTGACCCCATTCTTCTCACCAATAGCCATGATGGACTGGATGGTGTAAGTGTCCTATGTTTTTCTTTGTTTTCTTAAGCAATAGGTTCTCTGTGTCCACTATTTCCTGGGAAGTTTGAACATGTACAGAGGGGACAGTGGGATTTGGATCTGGGAACTAGGACTCAGTCTTACAGACGTGATAACTCCAATATACTCCTTTAATACCCTGATTTTCATTTATAAGATTAGGTGAATATGCTAATGCTACTCTCAGAGTTAGAGTGAATTTCAGATAGGACAAAACTAACTACAGGTTCCCTCAGGTTACCTAATTTTTCCTATGGCTCTGACAAGAAGACCTTACCTACCGTTGTTTCACTGTCTTAATTTTTGTTATGGGATGAGAAGTTCTTGCTATATAACTACAGTCCCTGTCTTTGCTGTGCATTTTTAGCACCTTGTCCTTATCAATATGTCCACATTCTATTATAACACTGATGACGCCATATTGTTCTTTGTCTGCGTTACTGTCTCACTGATAGAACATGTACATCTTGAAGGCAGGAACTGTCTTAATCATCTTTTTTAAAATTTTTTAAAAATCTTTTTGCTAAACATCCAATAATGCAATTAACCATCTTCGTATCACCCGTACCTAGCATTGATCCTGGTACACAGCAGGTGCTAAATACATGTTTGTTGATTGAATATTGTGTTTTTTTGTGAAACCAGAAGATTTATAAATAGTCTCTTAATTATCCTCACTCTGCCTTGATTGGTTCCTTTTTCCTATTGTTTATAGTATCTTCCCTTGTCCCCTAATGTGTTGTATTTCTTGAAAGGTTGGTCTTCCCAACTAGAGTATAAGTTGCTTTGTGGCAAGAACCTTTTCTTAAAGCCTTGTATGTACTTAAGAAATTGTGGCCGAGAGCTCACGCCTGTAATCCTACCACTCCGGGAGGCTGAGGCGGGTGGATCGCTCGAGGTCAGGAGTTCCCCGAGACCAGCCTGAGCAAGAGCGAGACCCCATCTCTACTAAAAATAGAAAGAAATTATCTGGCCAACTAAAAAAATATATATAGAAAAAATTAGCCAGGCATGGTGGCACATACCTGTAATCCCAGCTACTTGGGAGGCTGAGGCAGTAGGATCGCTTAAGCCCAGGAGTTTGAGGTTGCTGTGAGCTAGGCTGACGCCACGGCACTCACTCTAGCCGGGCAACAGAGTGAGACACTGTCTCAAAACAGAAATTGATTAATAAGACAACCTATGAGGTTGAGGAAGGTATTACGCTTACTTGAAGGGTATCTTGTGATGGGGATGTGGATGTCAAAGGCAGACTAATTCCTGCCTCTTTGTATCCTTAGCCTCCTTATAATAAGAAGCGAAGGTTGGATGAGTGTGAAGAGGCCTTCCAAGGTAAGAGCCACCCCCATCCCACCTCTTCTCACCCCATCTCCTGACCTGTAGCCCTGAGAAGCAGGATGGATATGGTGTTCTCCTGGCTAGGAAGCAAATTCTGATCTTATCTCCCAGAGTCAGTATTCCCAAATTCTCCAAACATGGTCATCATTTAGCGCTCTAAACCTAGTTTTCTAATAAACAGAGGGTTTGACTTAGCATAGACTACCAAGGGAGAGAGATTGGAGGTAGCCTCTACACATTTTAAATTTGTCACAGAAGTCCCAGTTCCGTGTTATTTGTTTTTTCTTCAGTAACAGTTGTTGTTACTGAAGTGGTGCAATGGCTCACGCTTATAATCCCAGTGGTTTGGGAGTCCAAGGCAGGAGAATCACTTTAGGCCAGGAGTTTGAGACCAGCCTGGGCAACATAGCGAGACCCTGTCACTACAAAAGATAAGAAAAATTAGCTCTAAGGCTAGCACCTGCCTATCTTCTGTCTCCTCTCCCCTCCCTTCCTCCCTCCCTCCCTGCGTCTGAAGCTGTGGTGGCACACGCCTGTAGTTCCAGCTACTCAGGAGGCTGAGACAAGAGGATTGCTTAAGCCCAGGAGTTCAAAGCTGCAGTGAGTTCAATCAGGCCACTGCACTCCAGCCTGGATGACAGAGCAAGACCCTGTCTCTAAAAAATGAAAAAAAAAAAAAAAAAGCAATTGTTGATACATTAAGTCTGTAAGGCATGTATTTACTTTAATGTTTTTATTCTTAAGACTTCTGGCATACTTTAGATGTTTATCTGTTGTTCTGTCGTTCCATACATTCTCCTTTTTCATCCTGATCATGGTGTCACGATAGGATTGTGACAAACAAAAGGCAGAGTTCGTAGTATTTTATAGGTCTGGGAAAGAAGAGAGAAAGGTAGGGGATGCTACAGCCTTCCCTCTACTCTAATCATTTGATCTTCACATTTCTAACAGGAACCAAGGTATTTGTGATGCCCAACGGGATGCTAAAAAGCAACCAGCAGCTGGTGGACATTATTGAGAAAGTGAAACCTGAGATCCGGCTGCTGATCGAGAAATGTAACACGGTGAGGCAGAGGCCAGTGTAGCCCCACTTGAACTATGAAAAATGATGAATGAGGGGCTGGAGGCGTGGGAGCTGGCAGACTAGGTGTCTTGACTCCTGAGTTCCTGGCATCTGGCCCCAGTAGCATGCATTGTGTACTTCATGGCTTCAGCAGAAAAGGCCACAATTTCCTCATGTATGTGTTTTGGTTCGCTCACCCTCCAGGTCAAAATGTGGGTACAGCTCCTGATTCCCAGGATAGAAGATGGGAACAACTTTGGGGTGTCCATTCAGGTAACGTGCTTGCATTACAAACTGGCATCTCCCGTGTATATCTCCCCTGCTTTGTTTTTCCTTTCGCTGTGGGACTGCTGTGGGGTGACGTGGAAGTGGCTTTTGACTAGCCTGCTTTTTTTCCTCCCCCCCAGGAGGAGACAGTTGCAGAACTAAGAACTGTTGAGAGTGAAGCTGCATCTTATCTGGACCAGATTTCTAGGTAGGGCTGCTTGGGCTTGCCCCAGGAATTGGAGGTTGGTGAGATGGTGGGCACTGTCAAGGGTCTCCTGCAGCTTCCTCCTCTTCTCTCTTCTTCCAGATATTATATTACAAGAGCCAAATTGGTTTCTAAAATAGCTAAATATCCCCATGTGGTAAGTAAGGGTTTTGTGGCCTGAGGGTGGATTGGCTGGATAGGGAGAAGTGACCATTCCTGGGAAGGAGCTGTGGTCAGTTGGGCCTTGGGGACTAGCTTTTTCCTCTGTCTCTCCTTACAGGAGGACTATCGTCGCACCGTGACAGAGATTGATGAGAAAGAATATATCAGCCTTCGGCTCATCATATCAGAGCTGAGGAATCAGTATGTGAGTAACCTTGGTCCTTGGCCACAGTTGCCCTGGCTTCTTAGTTCCGTTGATAATTTCCTTGAAACTCTCTAGGGGTTGAGATGGGGATCAGAGGTAAAATGAGTAGAACAAATATTGCTCGTCAACTGAGTGTTCAAAACCATGAAATCATTGGGAGTGCCTAGCTGGGTTTTCCCCTCTTTCCACCTGGGTAGGGGTGGGCAATATAATATAAAAGTTAAGATGTCGGTGTTTAATATAATATACAATTTGTTCAAGGCCACACATTACAGGTACAGCCTGGTTCCAAACCAGAGTCAGATAGCCTTAGGTTTGGAACCAGGCTCTACCTTGTAATGTATGACCTTGAACAAATTGTTCAAGCTTAAACTTCAGTTTCTTTCTAAATGGGATTTTGAGGAGAGTACTGCACAAAAATGGGTTTTTAAAAATAAATGACATAAAAACAAACAAAAAAAGTGATGTAACGGACTTAGCGTGATTCTCAGTATATTAAGTGCTCAATACACATTAGTTGTTATTAGACACTTGGGGCCTTGGAAATGCCCAGTTGTGTCCAGTTGTGTGAGAAAGGTGGTACAGCCACCCTGAATGCAGGCTCCAGAGAGAGAGTGGGGTTACACTAAGTCCGCACTTAAGATCAGTCATTCCTAGGTTCTTGGAAACTGCAACTTTATGGGAAACAATGTATAACAAAATCAGTTTATTTTTCATCAACATTATAACATTGAACAAAATGACTGTTTGAAACCACCTTATTCAAGGACCTACTGCATGTTGTTTTGCTCAAAATAGCAGTTACCAAGAACCCGTCTATGATATTAAGGACTTTCTGTGTGGAAATGGGAATGATTGCTTGAGGATTTGTTGGGGGTGGGGGGTGGGGCCTTGTTTTCTTGGTGAGGTAGGGGTTGATTCCCCCGATTCCCCAGGTTGTGATTCCCATGATCCCTCTTCTCCCAGGTCACTCTACATGACATGATTCTGAAAAATATTGAGAAGATCAAACGGCCCCGGAGCAGCAATGCAGAGACACTGTACTGAGGCCAGGGCCAGGGCCAGGGGACTCTGTGAGTCTGGCTCAAGACCGACATTGCCTTGGTTTGTTACATGACTATCGTGATGGGGAAACTGGCTGGAAATAGTAATCACACCTCTCTGTTTTTAGTTAGAGTCTAATGAAACTCTCATCTAGTTCTGTGATGTGTTTACCTCTTTTTTCAGGCCTCAGGAACTCTTCTATTTCCTTCCCTAATACCCGAAACCCAACGTGTCCTAATTTCTGGAGACCTCCAGGTTTGTGTGTGCAGGATATTGGCACAAGAATACTTGTGTTCTCTCTCCTCTCTCCCTCCTGTGTCTTGGGCTTTGTGTTTTCTTCCTTTTGATGATTAGTTGGTTAGAAGCTGAGGGAACTGGAAGGAAAGTGCTAGGTGTTTTTTAGGAACTGGGGTGACATGGGGACTAGCTTCTCTCTTCCTCATATCAGGTTAGTGTCTCTTGCCTCTGTGGGACATTGAATCCTCCCTGCCACAGTTGCCCTGGTGATGACTTAGGGTTTTCCATCTACATACATCCCACCTTGAACCTGATCATGACAAGGAATACCTTAGGCCTTCAGCCGAGTCCCTAGCTCCTTCAGATGTTTTTATAACGGGGATTTTCACATACACTTATGTGTGTGCATATATATACCCACAGAGACATGCACACACACTGCTTCCAACTCTTTACCCCACATACCCTCCCCCCTCCATGATATGACCCCTGTCACACACATACCTTTCAGGAGGTGATAGTTGTCTTAGATATCATCCACCCAGACATAAGTGCCGTGCCCATCCTCCCTCCTGAAATTGGAGCTTTCTGGTGCCCGGGGGGAGTTGGAGGAGAACCAAGAGATGAGAAGCAGAGGAGTTGGGGAAGGCCTTTTCCTCTGTGATTGGGGCCCTTATTGGCCTTATTGCAAAGGCTCCTGTGACTCCTGGTTGCCTTTTCCCAGGCCAGTTGTAAATTGGGGTGGGAGTGTCTGCAACTGTGAGGTCCAGATGCTGCTGCTCCTGTTGGGCTTTCCCTTTGGGAAATATATCTCTTATTTATAGTATTGTGCGTGCTTCCAGGGAAAGCAGTCATTTGTGTGTATATGTGCACGTATACACACACACACACGTACACATTGTATATGTGGACATATACTGGGCAGGTCAAAACCCATAGAAGAGTTGCCTCCTATCTCTTGAATCTTCCAGAAATATCACTTATTGTTACAGTTTTTATGTTAACCCTCATTAGCCCCCAGCTTTTTATTCTACCAGTGCTGGAGAGTCGACGTCTGCAGTCAGCCTGCCAGTGACTCTCCATGTCTGTTTCTGACTTTTATTCTTCCCGTCTCTGTCTTCCAACCCCCAATCATATTTCCATCTGGGATGCATCATTTTTACTCCCAATATTCTGTAGAGAAGGAGTCAGGATGCTGTCTTCCCATGAATAGTATTCAGTAACAAACCAATTGCATTTTAGTTGGGCAGTGCCCCTACCCATCCTACAGATCCCTTCCAGCTAAAACCCTTCCCTCCTCCCACCATGTGTTTCTCAGTTGCCCTTTTTATTTGTTGGATTGTTCCGCTGCCCCTCTTCCTCACCCTACCACCCTTGGATCATAATGTAAAATTCTTTTACCATGTCAAGAAATTATTAAAAATACAGGTACTTTGACCTCTTTCTAAAGCCGCAGACCCTGGTGCAATGCTCTGGTGGCTAGGGACATACTCACACTCATGTGTGCACATTGGGACACCCCCCTCCACAGACACCTCTAGCCCACCCTATTTTGCGTCCCTGTGCCAGTGAAGCTGCCTCTTTTCTCTGGGATAGTGGAAAGACTAAGGCTTCTGTCTACCAAGCAAGAGTGGGTCCTTCATTTGTGTTCAGTCTGAATTATGTGAAAGTTAGCTCTTCCCAAACCTAAGCTGCCTCGTCTCCGTACCTTTCAAGACCCTAGTTCCTTCCTTGCCCGGTTATACCCATGAATGCCAGTAGAGGCTGCTGTAGTTCCATGTGTAGGGAACTACCTGCTTCAAGGCATACCCTACCCAGTCATTTTCTTTACCTTGTACTAATTCTCCTCTCTGAATAATGTCTTAAATTTCTTGAGGAGACTCCTGGTCCTGGTTTTCAAATTACTTGGAGGGCTGCCTACCTAGGAACCTATGTCCCTCTGAAATAAAGTTTTCTCCACTTCCACTTGCAAGTAGCCTTCTGGTTTCCAATAATACCCTTATTGTCTCTGCAAAAAGAGTTTTAAGGTCTTGAACAATGAAGGAACAAACATCTGCTCCGTTCCATTTCAGAAATGAGTACCAAAAGCTAGGACTTTGTGAAAGTCTGCCCTGTGTCAGACCTGATGTGCATGATCACGTTTAATCTTCATGAATCTATAGGGTAGTTTTATCCATTCTTTACAGGTGAGACGCAAGATTAATATCTCCCCTGAGGTCACACAGCTTAGGGACCTGCTTTGGTGTACAGATCTGATTGCTAATCCCCGCCCTCAACTACTCCTTTCTCACTGCCTAGATACAAAAGGCCTGAGACTAAATCAAGGGCTTGGCATTATGCCACAGGCAAAATTCAGTGCTTACTACTGAACTGGGCAGTGAATCCTGGAACTGCTGGGGTGCAGCATGTGCCAGGAGGTAGGAAAGTGGACAGTTTAGTGCCTGCATGCAGGACTAGATTGGGATCTGAGGTTTGCATTCTTCCTCAGACCCATTCTGGGTGGAAGGTGGACTGTAGTGTTGTTAATCAGATGCCCTGTCATTTGATCTAAATGATGGGAATCAGTAGTTGGTACTGACTGCTACTAGTAAGAGTTCAGGGGCAAAGAAGAGGCTGTGCATGTGGAAGTAATGCCTTGAGTCAAACCGCAGGACAGAAAATTGGAACAGAATTACATAAATCAAGGTCAAAAATTTCCTGTCCAGCCCACGGGGTGGAGTTTGCTCCATTCCTCTCCATCCTAGTGAATATAAACCTGACTTGATGTCGGTAACTGGAAGGAGCAGCTGGTAGGACTCTGATTTCAGCTCTCAGCATCCACCATGAATCTCAAGATAGTCTTGGCGTTCCTGGCACTGTCCCTCATTACCATCTTTGCCCTGGCCTATGTCTTGCTGACCAGCCAAGGTGGTTCCAGCCAGCCTCCCCGCTGCCCCTCTGTATCCCACAGGGCCCAGCCCAGGTCACACCCTGGCCAGAGCCAGCTGTTTGCAGACCTGAGCAGAGAGGAGCTGACGGCTGTGATGAACTTTCTGACCAAGCAGCTGGGGCCACGGCTGGTGGATGCAGACCAGGCCCAGTCTTCGGACAACTGTGTCTTCTCAGTAGAGCTGCAGCTGCCCCCCAAGGCTGCAGCCCTGGCCCACCTGGACAGGGGGATCTCCCCACCTGCCCGGGAGGCTCTGGCCATCATTTTATTTGGTGGACAACCCCAGCCCAATGTGAGTGAGCTGGTGGTGGGGCCGCTGCCTCACCCCTCCTACATGCGGGACGTGACCGTGGAGCGTCATGGAGGCCCCCTGCCCTATCACCGACGCCCCATGCTGAGAACCGAGTTTACCCAAATGTGGAGGCATTTGAAAGAGGTCGAGCTACCCAAGGCACCCATCTTCCTGGCTTCTGTCTTCAACTACAACGGCTCTACTTTGATACCTCTGCATGCCACCCCTCGTGGCTTACGCTCAGGGGACCGAGCTACCTGGATAGCTCTCTACCATAACATCTCAGGTGTTGGTATTTTCCTTCACCCTGTGGGGCTGGAGCTACTGCTAGACCACAGGGCCCTGGACCCTGCCCACTGGGCTGTCCAACAGGTCTTCTATCTTGGGCACTACTATGCAGACTTGGGCCAATTGGAATGGGAGTTTAAGGCTGGCCGGCTGGAAGTGGTTAGAGTCCCTCTACCCTCACCAAATGGGGCTTCATCCCTGAGGTCCCGTATCACCCCAGGTCCTCTTCCCCCTCTTCAGTTCTCACCCCAGGGTTCCCAATACAGTGTACAAGGGAACCTGGTGGTGTCCTCCCTCTGGATGTTTACCTTTGGCCATGGGGTGTTCAGTGGCATGAGGCTTTTTGATATTCGGTTCAAGGGCGAGCGAGTGGCCTATGAAATCAGTGTCCAGGAGTGTCTGTCTGTCTATGGTGCCGATTCACCCAAGACGATGGTAACTCGGTATTTGGATAGCAGCTATGGGCTTGGCCGTAATAGCCGAGGCTTGGTGCGGGGAGTGGACTGCCCCTATCAAGCCACGATGGTGGACATCCATATATTAGTGGGCAAAGGGGCAATCCAACTGCTTCCAGGGGCTGTGTGTGTATTTGAGGAGGCCCAGGGACTGCCTCTTCGAAGGCACCACAATTACATTGGGAGTCATTTCTACGGGGGTTTGGCCAGCTCAGCCCTTGTGGTCAGGTCTGTGTCATCTGTGGGTAACTATGACTACATTTGGGACTTTGTGTTGCACCCAAATGGGGCACTTGAAGGGCGGGTCCATGCTACGGGCTATGTCAACACAGCTTTCCTGAGTGGGGGAGAGGACAGCCTCCTCTTTGGGAACCGTGTAGGGGAACGTGTGCTAGGGGCAGTGCACACCCACGCCTTCCACTTCAAGCTGGACCTGGATGTGGCAGGTAAGTGCTGAGGGATGATGGTGGAGGGTTGCAGGTGGGTGGAGGGAAGGGAACCCCCTAGATCAAGCTGAGATCTCTGAAAGAGGCAAGAGCAGGGGTGCCAGCAACAGAGCAGGGACAAGTGCAGTGTATCCAACTGCAATCAGCCTGACACTGAGCTGCTGGGTATCTGGCAAAAGGTGAAAGGGTTCCCCTGCCCAGCCCCAATCCCCCAGTCCCCTCTGCCTTGCTGCAATTGCGAAACTAGTTTAAATGTGATGGCTGTGCTTGCCTGCCATAGCCTTGAGTGACGCTAGGTGGGTGAATTGGCCTGTCTGAGGCTGGCTGGGGCTGGAGTTGGGACACTGCTTCCTAATTCTGAGGGTCAGTGGGGATGGGGAGGGCAGGGGCCCAGCAGAGGTTGGAAGGAGTCTGTCTAAAGAGTTTTCAGGGTAGGGGTGGACCTGGGGCATGGGAAGTAGGGAGTGCCATAGCTGGGGGGTGGCCCCATACAATAGTGCCACTCTCCTCTCCTCGTGGGGAGGGCCATCCCCTTCCTGTCACCACAATGGACTTTCCAGGGACCTGGCAGGCATGGGTTAGGCTTGCTGCAGGTATAGAAAGAGATTTCTCGAGTAGGGCTCAAAGCACAAAGAGGACTTGCTGCTCCTGACATTCTGTTGACAGAAAATGATCTTACCAAATCACACTTTTAGATCCACAAAGAATATTAGGAATTCACCTCCATTTTACAGTTGGGAAATTGAGGGCGGAAGAGGAGATGGGGCAGACAGAAAGTGACTGCACAAGTATTTCACAATGGAACTAAGCATATTTCTTGTGAAACGTTTTCTTGTCCTCTTGAGTATGAAGACGTGTGTGTGTGTGTGTGTGTGCACATGCACACGTGTACACACACATGCACTTGTGTTTGCCTTTGCAATGGGGGTGCAGGGGAGGGAGAACTAAGAAAGTAACAGGATTGAAATGATCATACTGTTATCTAGATTACTCTTTGACGTATTTGGATTATGACTATTCTGATTGGAGGTTTCCCTTCAGCATTTTTGGCATTACAGACCTTGTTTGGGAAGTAACATTAGGTAACATTTGTGGGATCCCTAATGTGTGCAGCCCCGGCTGGTGCTGTGGGGCCAGAGAAGCAGTGTCGGAGAAAGGCCAGCACACAGGACCACGACCTGCAGAGGCACTGGCTTCAGTGGAGCAAGCACCTCCTGTGCCAGGTACCCCCATATAGGCCTTCCCATTTAAAGGAAGCAACAATCCGGACCTGCAGGAAAAAAATGTATGACCACATGCTGAGCTGGGTGATGCAGGTTATGGATGCAGTAGAATTCCAAAAAGCTCCCAGAAAATTTAAAGATAAGAATCTGCTCACTTCCAAAAATGATTGAAAGTACTCCCAGCTTTATTGAGAGACAGTGAAGTCTCAGAACTGGGAGGAGTATGCGGGGGACCATGGAAGGGGATTGAGTTTTTCCACCTAGCTTCTCCACAATAAATAATCATTTTCCCTTTTATAATCACAAAAATATCACTAATCAACTGCATGTGCTTTTCCGTTTGTTGGGCACAGCCATAGAACAGTGTATGGATTTGGAAAGTAAGAATCAGAGAAGCGAATTGGTCCAGGTTCTAATTTAGTAGACCCATGCTAACAGGACTCTCTGCAGTGATAGAAATGTTGTATATCTGTGCTATGAAACAATAGCCACTAGCCACATGTGGCAACTGGGCACTTTAAATGTGGCTAGTATGACTGAGTAACTGAATTTTCAATATAAATTTAATTAGCCACATGGGACTTGTGGTTACCCTATTGGAGAGGGCAAGTTAGGAGAAGACAGGGTACCACTCGCCCAGACTGGGCTCCCAGCACAGCGCTCTCTGCTGCCTCTCTCTGCTGCCTTTTGTCAGGCGGTGCAGTGAGCATCGTGGGGAAGACAGGCCTGTTGGAATAGCCCTACCTGGTGTGGAACTCCTCTCCCTTCCCTCACCCTGGCAGGGCTGAAAAACTGGGTGGTAGCCGAAGATGTGGTGTTTAAACCTGTGGCCGCCCCCTGGAGCCCAGAGCACCGGCTGCAGCGCCCACAGCTGACTCGGCAGGTTCTGGCAAGAGAAGACCTGACAGCTTTTTCCTTGGGAAGCCCCCTTCCCCGCTACCTTTACCTGGCTGGCAACCAGACTAACGCCTGGGGTCACCAGCGTGGGTACCGAATCCAGATCCACAGCCCCCTCGGCGTACACATGCCCTTGGAGAGCGACATGGAGAGGGCCCTTAGCTGGGGGAGGTGAGGAGGGCCCTGGGCAGTGGGTAGAAGGGAAAGCCTGGCCCTCTCCCCTATCCCAGCCCTTGGAGACCCCAACTCAGTATCCCTAGCTTACCATTTGTCGCTATACCTCCCCTCAGATCCCAGTAGATACAGGGTGGGAAATGGTCTCACAAAGAATCTGATCCAAAGGACTTCTGGGCCAGTAAATGCCCTTGACATTTTCCAACACCACCTTCCCACAACAATTCCTGGTCAGGTATCAGCTCGTGGTAACCCAGAGGAAGGAGGAGGAGTCGCAGAGCAGCAGCATCTATTACCAGAATGACATCTGGACACCCACTGTGGCCTTCGCTGACTTCATCAACAATGAAACCCTCTTAGGAGAGGTTGGTAGCCCTTGGGGACAGAGGAGAGGGGCTCCTCTGTGCCTGGCATCTTGGCTGCCCAGCCTCTAGCCATAGGTTAGAGGGAATGATAGATTTCCAGTTCTTAGGTTCAGGGGCCTAGAAGTTTCCTAATGACCAACTCAGATCACCCCTCCTGGGATGAGATTAGCTATGGGAAGAACACTGACCCCCACCCCCACTTCCCTGTTGTGTAGGCATGAGGCTGGGCAGAGGCAGAAGCCAGGCTGAGGCTGGAGGGTGGGGATTGTAGCCGAAGGGTGGTTCTTTGGGTCTTGCTTCCTTAGTCCTCCAGTTCCTCCCTCTTCCTGCAGGATCTGGTGGCTTGGGTTACAGCCAGCTTCCTGCACATTCCCCATGCTGAGGACATCCCCAACACCGTGACTCTGGGGAACAGAGTTGGCTTCTTGCTCCGGCCCTATAACTTCTTTGATGAGGACCCTTCCATCTTTTCCCCTGGTAGCGTCTACTTTGAGAGGGGCCAGGATACTGGGCTCTGCAGTGTCAACCCTGTGGCCTGCCTACCCCACCTGGCAGCCTGTGTCCCAGACTTGCCCCCTTTCTCTTACCAAGGCTTCTAACCCTGGTTGGGGAGTGGAGAGGGTTAGACATATGTACCTTCCTCTCTGTTTCCACTTTCTGTTCCCCGTCTTTTTTATTTTTTAGACAGGGTCTTGTTCTGTCACCCAGGATGGAGTGCAGTGGTGTCATCATAACTCACTGCAGCCTCAATTCCTGGGGCTCAAGCAATCCTCCTGCCTCAGCCTCCCAAGTAGCTGGGACTACAGGAGCACACTACCATACTTGGCTAATTTTTCTTATTTTCTTGTAGAGGTGGGGCCTCACTATGTTGCCCAGGCTGGTCTCAAGAGATGCTCCCACCTGAGCCTTTCAGCCTCACAAAATGCTGGGCATGTTCCCTGTGTTTTTATCACACCTGCCACCCTGACTCCCACCCTCTCAATGTTTCTTAGGAAACAACCTCCTGCCACACTAACTCCCCACAAATCCCCATATATCCCTTTGGTTAATTCTTATTTTCTGTTCGTTTTTTTAAAATGATAAATTATAAAAAATGATTTTAAAATATTCGAGGACACCATAAATCCTACCACTCAGAAATAGCTGCTGTTCACATTATACCAGACATTTCTTCATGCATGTGCATTGAAAAGGAAGCGTAGATAGAATTTTGTAAGACAGATGTTATGTGTAATTTATAATAAAAAAAATTACAAGAATTTTATTTGAGTTTATTCTATTTGTTTATGTATCTAGAGTCCCTGGAGACTATTAAGGACTCTAGGACTCTGGCCAAGGAAATTAGCAATGGGGTGGGGGGGGATAGACCAGGCCAAGGAACGTTGCTGGGGAAGCTGCAGGGGCTAGGGGTGGAGGTTTCCTTAGAAGGAGAACAATAGTTTGAAGTCACAGGAAAGAGAACATGTGGCCCTGGGAAGAGGGGTGGTGAAGAAGCTAGGCAGGGGCGTGCGATGCTGCTCTGCGAAGACCCAGCTCCTTGCTGGGGCTGCATTTTTGTGCTCAGGCTGGCTGGCTGCATTATCTTCAAATTTTCCTTCCCCTTTCGCCAGCCCCGGCTCTCCCCAGTTCTAACCCTGACCCAGAGAGCAGAGCCTGTTTGGCAGCCTGGAGACAAAGCTATGTAAGGTCATCCCAGCTGCCTTGCTGCGACCCGCCCCCAGCCCGGCCCGCCCCGCCCCCTGCCCCAGCCTCCCTATGTCTTTCCCACCCTCAGTCCTAGGCAGCTGACTACTGAGAGGCTCAGCCAGAGTCTGAGAGCCCCGCCGTCCAGGAGCCCCCAGTCCAGGAGCCAAGAAAGCCCCCGTCCTGCTGGCCTGAGAACACACAGCTCTGCTCTGATTGAATGCTCTGTCCCTCTTCATGGGACGATGAACCAGAAGACCACCCTAGTGCTCCTCGCTCTGGCCGTCATCACCATCTTTGCCTTGGTTTGTGTCCTGCTAGTGGGCAGGGGTAGAGATGGAGATGAATCTAGCCAGCTTTCCCACTGCCCCTCCATATCTCCCAGTGCCCAGGCCTGGACACACCCTGGCCAGAGCCAGCTGTTTGCAGACCTGAGCAGAGAGGAGCTGACGGCTGTGATGAACTTTCTGACCAAGCGGCTGGGGCCAGGGCTGGTGGATCCAGCTCAGGCCCAGCCCTCGGATAACTGTGTCTTCACAGTGGAGCTGCAGCTGCCCCCCAAGGCTGCGGCCCTGGCCCACCTGGACAAGGGGAAGGCCCCACCTGCCCGGGAGGCACTGGCCATCGTCTTCTTTGGTGGACAACCCCAGCCCAATGTGAGTGAGCTGGTGGTGGGGCCGCTGCCTCACCCCTCCTACATGCAGGATGTGACCGTGGAGCGTCGTGGAGGCCCCCTGCCCTATCACCGACGCCCTGTGCTGGCCCGAGAGTACCTGGACATAGACCAGATGATCTTCGACAGAGAACTGCCCCAGGCAGCTGGTCTCCTGCACCACTGTTGCTTCTACAAACGCCAAGGAAGGAATCTGGTGACAATGACCACAGCCCCCCGTGGTCTGCAGTCAGGGGACCGAGCCACCTGGTTTGGCCTCTACTACAACATCTCAGGGGCTGGGATTTTCCTGCACCCCGTGGGGTTGGAGCTGCTGGTAGACCACAAGGCCCTGGACCCTGCCCACTGGACCATCCAGAAGGTGTTCTATCAAGGCCGCTACTATGACAGTCTGGCCCAGCTGGAGGACCAGTTTGAGGCCGGCCTGGTGAATGTGGTGTTGATCCCAGACAATGGCACAGGTGGGTCCTGGTCCCTGAAGTCCCAGGTGCCCCCAGGTCCGGCTCCCCCTCTGCAGTTCTATCCCCAGGGCCCCCGCTTCAGTGTCCAGGGGCGTCGAGTGGCCTCCTCGTTGTGGACTTTCTCCTTTGGCCTTGGAGCTTTCAGTGGCCCAAGGATCTTTGACGTCCGCTTCCAGGGAGAACGGCTAGCTTATGAGATCAGCCTCCAAGAGGCCTTGGCCATCTATGGTGGAAATACCCCAGGAGCAATGACGACCCGCTATCTGGATGGTGGCTTTGGCATGGGCAAGTACTCCACACCTCTGACCCGTGGTGTGGACTGCCCCTACCTGGCCACCTATGTGGACTGGCACTTCCTTTTGGAGTCCCAAGCCCCCAAGACACTACATGATGCCTTTTGTGTGTTTGAACAGAACCAGGGCCTCCCCCTGCGGAGACACCACTCAGATTTATACTCCAACTATTTTGGGGGCCTTGCAGAGACAGTGCTGGTCTTCAGATCTGTGTCCACCTTGCTCAACTATGACTATGTGTGGGATATGGTCTTCCACCCCAGTGGAGCCATAGAAGTCAGATTCTATGCCACAGGCTACATCAGCTCAGCATTCCTCTTTGGTGCTGCCCAGAGGTATGGGAACCAAGTTAGGGAGCACACGCTGGGCACGGTCCACACGCATGTTGCACACTACAAGGTGGATCTAGATGTGGCAGGTAAGACGTCCCTGCTGGGGCAAGGATTCTGGAAGAAGGGCTGAAGAGTTGTCTATATTTGCTTTGGGGTTTATGTAGGTTGTCTGGGGAAGGAAGATTTGGATATTTATGCTTCCCCCTTGCTGGATGGGAGAAAGTTGGCTGCTGAGTTTTATTTGGATCTAACTCACTTGCTCGGTACACAGCTGCCAGCCTGCCTTCACGTGACCACATTAGAAAATCTTGGGAAGTGGCTAAGCTCAGGGAGGAGGCAGGATCTGGGCCAACAGTGTCCCTATTGCCCTCCTCCCTCCCTTGCACTACATGGGCCCCCATCCAGGAGGCAGCCATTTGTCGTTCAGCACATTTCTCTGTGTCTGGCCCGCGGTGCTGGCGTGCTGGACAATCCGCTTGCGTTCTGCCCAGCCCCTGGCATGTGCAGGCCAGTCACAGAACACCCCGAGTGCACCTTTCCTGGAAGATTTCCATCTCTCTCTGAGCACAGTCACTTAAGTGCGGGGGGCAGCATGGATCCCGTGGAGCATCCCAGGTAGTTCCAGAGTTGGTGGTTACAAGGAGAACCAAGGCCACGTGATGCCTTGCAGTCTTCATCTTTGTCTTTTCACCTTTCTCCCCACAAGAATCATCAGGCTTTCTCAGGTTCCACCCCTGAAATACCTCAAAACCCTCGCTGGACCTCACTGCCATCCCCCTGCAAGTGCCAGCCCTCTCTCAGCTGCCTCTCCTCTTGTTGCTCTCAGATCCAGGGGCCACTCTGTGCCCAGAGGACCCTCCCACCCGCACCGGCCTGCCCCTTACTCCACTCTCCCTCTCCCCATTGCTGCAGGGTCCCATCCACAGAAGACCTCACACCGCTTCCCTTCCCCATGCAGCTCCGGCCCCCCTGCAGACTCTTCCCCGCACCCTGCCACTGCCACACCACACACTCCCTGTCCCTGCATGCACGATCTACACGTCACAGTCAAGCTCCTTTCTTTTTGCTTATGCCTTGTCCCTGCCTAGAATGCCCTTCCATGTCATCTCTTTTGGGGGCACCCTCTAAGTCCAGCCTGAAAAGTTGCCCAGGAGGGCCCCCTTTTCCGGCCTGCATCTGGGTTCCTGTGACCCAGAACCTGCCTGGGCCGTGCCCCTCTCACACACGGGCCAGTCAGTGGTTCACCTGCCTGCGTCGGACATCAGTTCACATGCTCCGTCCCCAGGGGCGAGCACAGTTCTCTCCACTAATGAATTGTGAAAGGATGAATTAATGAAAATGAATGAAATCCATGATGACATATTTTAATTATTTTACTTTATTTATTTTAGTTCAACATCTTTGGTTGAAGGATTGGGGATATCCTGGGGAGAGGGAAGTAGGGGACACACTCAGTTCTGGCGTGCTCTTTGGCCCCCTCTTGAAGCCAAGTTGGGGCAGAGTCTACAGGGGCTAGGGTGGCTGTATAACCAACTGATCATTCACCACCACTCCCACCACCACCGAGCAGGACAGGAGAACTGGTTCTGGGCCGAGGACATGGCCTTCGTTCCCACGGCTGTGCCCTGGAGCCCTGAGCACCAGGTACAGAGGATGCAGGTGACCCGGAAGCTGCTGCAGACAGAGGACCAGGCCGCCTTCCCCCTGGGAAGGGCCACCCCTCGCTACCTGTACCTGGCCAGCAACCACAGCAACAAGTGGGGTCACCCACGGGGCTACCGCATCCAGATGCTCAGCTTTGCCGGGGAGCCGCTGCCCCAGAACAGCTCCATGGAGAGAGCCATCAGCTGGGGGAGGTGAGTGGCCGTCAGAGAGGGGATGGAGGAGGTGAGAATGGGAAGGCAGTGTGAAGGGACACCTGGAAAGTCACTGAAACCATATATGAGGTGAGGTGAGATTGCAGGAAAGGTTTCCTAGGCATCCAAAGGCACCGCCATAGCACATTTGCCCCTAGAAGGGCTAAAGCCCAAGAGTGGCTTCTGTTCTGGATGGGGGAGGGGCTGTGCTGTGACATGGCAGGGGATAAAGAGGTGGCAGTGACCCCCAGGGTGGCACCAGGGATTCTATAGCATGGAGTCATTGTGTGCGTGGGAATCTGAGGTCTGAGCACTCGGGCTCCCGTCATAATCGGGCAGCAGGACGGGACTTAGTGACCATGGAGGCCTGACCAGTGCCTCCCTAGGTACCAGCTGGCCATGACCCGGCGGAAGGAGGAAGAGCCTGCTAGCAGCAGCGTCTTCAACCAGAACGACCCTTGGACACCCACTGTGGACTTCACTGACTTCATCAACAACGAGACCATCATGGGAGAGGTTGGCGAACACAGAACGGCCCAGGGAGGGGCGGGCACTAGGATGAGCCTCCCCTTCTCTGGGGAGGGTTCCGGAAAACCAGCCCATCTCCTCAGGGGTGCAGCTGACTCCTGCCCCCTGCACTTTAGTGGATCTGATCATTACCCTTTGAAAGAATCTTCTGAGCTAGATGTCCACATGCGGACACTGGGTGAGGACCTGGCCCATCCCTGAGACCCTAGAGCCCTCCCAGCTCCAGCTTCCTGGACTGAGTCCTTTCTGGGCCCCAGAACTCAAGGAGGGATGGATGTTGCCAGGGAAAATCACATCTCTTGTATCTAAAGTTGCTCCCATTCCTGACTTGACTGATAAAGAACGAATTTCTCAATGTTTGGCCTGTTTCTGCCTCCCAAGCCCTGATCTTCCCTTCTCCATCCTTCCTCCCCGGTTACAGGGCACTCCTGGCAAGTCAGGGGGAGAGGAGCTGAAGTAGCTTGTGGGTGTCACCCTCTGGGGGTGGGTAAGGCAGAGACGATGTGATGGGAAATGTCCAAGATGGAGGTTGCAGTGCAGGGACAGGGAGGCAGGTGGTGTTTCTAGTAAGAAATGGACTATTTATGCTTTGACTTGTGGGCTAGTAGGAAAAACATGTTTAAAGACTCAAGTTCCTTGGGCTGATGAGCTGAATTGCTACCTGCAAGGCCACCGTGGGAGGCAAGGCACGTCCTCAGCAAAGCCAGACCTCATGATCCTCCTTCTTCCCTGCTAGGACTTGGTAGCCTGGGTGACAGCCGGATTTCTACACATCCCACACGCAGAGGACATTCCCAACACAGTGACTGTGGGCAACGGCGTGGGCTTCTTCCTCCGACCCTACAACTTCTTTGATGAGGACCCCTCCTTCTACTCCCCTGACTCCATCTACTTCCGGAAGGGCCAGGATGCTGGGGCCTGTGAGGTCAACCCCCTGGCTTGCCTGCCCCAGGCTGCTGCTTGTGCCCCCGACGTCCCTGCCTTCTCCCACGGGGGCTTCTATGACAGCTAGGTGGTCCCTGGGATGGGGAATCTGGCCAAGGGCTCCAGGGCAAGCTGAGGGAGTGGGAGCAGCTGGTCACTGAACGGGCAGCCTGGTTCCCTCTTCTCCTTCCTCCCACCCCTGATGTCTGTCTATCCCCCTGTCCCCTGAGGTCCTCTCTCTTCCATTGCCCTCCCTTGCATCCCCCTTGGAGCCAGGAGCATCCTGAGCCTGTGATGCCTGACACAGGGGCACTCAGCTTCCTGGCTCCCAGCTGTGCTGAGTCCCCATCCCAGAGAGGGGAGGACGGCCCAGCCAGGAGCATGGGCGGATGGCCAGGCTTTTTCCTGGATCGTTCCCTTTTTTTTGTTTTCTGGTTTTCCTGAATCTTTGAGGCCATCTCTGAGTCTCTCCCACAGGGATTATTCCTTAGAGACCCCAAGGCAGGGCTGCCAATCCTGCACATCCACAGATGAGCTGGAAAGGACACTTCTGCCCACATTCCTTCTCATCCAAGTCCCTTTTCTCCTTCTCCTCTTGCCTACTGCTGCCCCTCCCATTCCTTCTTCCCCTTCTATCCTGGGATTTCCCTCACGTGCTGAGGGAATGTCCTTCTGTCCCACCCCCTGGTGTTCCCACTGCCCTCAATTCTCAACTTCGGTCTCCTCTCCCGGCCCCAGGCCTGTGAAAGTATCAAAGATGCAATGGGTCACCTTAGTGGAGAAGACAACGCTGTGTGTCCCCTTGCGTCTGTCACAGATTGGAAGTAGGAGTTGCCCCCACCCCTGTCCTAGGGCAGAGTGTGTTTCTGGACAGTTCTCTCTGCCCAGTTGTATCTGGCTGCCTTGCACTCTCTGGAGGAGGATGCGCGTTGTGACAGCAGCTGCTTAAGTTAGCATTTCAGGTGGTTTTATGGGTGCAATGATAATAAAGAAGGATCATTTTGTGCCAGGGCTGTATGTGACCACTGGCTTCCTTACTCTGCAACAGCTAATTTGGGAGGCTGGTGTGGGAACTAAGGGTGGGCACCAAAGGAGAGAGACAGAAAGTCCCAGGGACTCCAGCCACCAGGCCAAGGGCTGTCCAATTGCGTGTGTGCATACAAATGAGCTGGGGCCCGGCCTGGTGGGCGGGGCCTGGCCTAGGTAGGGCGGGACCTGACCTAGGTGGGGCGGGGCCTGGCCTGGTGAGGGAACCTGTTCCAGCACCTCCCATCACTGCTTTACCTCCTGGCATCTGGATTAAGGATGGGTCCAAAGAAATAGCAAGAGACTGGAAACAACAGAAACCTCCTTCCACAAAGGATTAATGAATTAATTATGATACAATATTTCTATACAATTTTTTGCAGCTACAAAATATTGTCTTTACGTGCTAATATGGAATAACCTTCGAGTGAAGAAGGCAAGGTGCAGAAATGTGATAGTGCAGTTCCAATTTGCACTTTAGAAAGGAGGATATAAATACATACTTGCTTCTATGTGCATATTCAGAAGAAATGGGTAACACTGATTACCTCTGGGGAGGAGAACCCGGAGGTCGGGGACAGGGGAAGGAGGAGACTTAGCACTGTATACCCTTTTGTACATTTTGAATTGTGGACCATGTGACTGTACTACTTAATCAAAATAAATAATAAATAGGCCCAGACAGGAAGTGCCTTTTTTACTGACATGTTTTTTCAGAACAGGTGGGCAGAGGGGGAAGCTAAAGTGGGTTAAGGGACGGGGCCTTCATCAGGGATGAAATTTTCTCAAGTGCTCAGACCCAGAGAAGCAAGTGTGGCTTCTAGCAACTCCTTTTGCCTTCTCTTGCTTGTATATCTCTGCGGAAATGTTAATCTCAGTCAATCTCTCCCCTTTCCTTCTCCTCCCCCCGCCACCCCGCCATCTCTCTTATAAGAGTAGGCAAGGGAAAAGGGTGACTTCTGCTTGCTGGAAGCTCAGGCCAAGCAGGAGATGAGGTACAAGAAACAGGTTTTGGAGGCTGCTCAGCTTCTCCCCAGAGAGAGATCATATTCTGGGAGCTCCTGCACCATGGAAGCTTCTGCTGCCTTCTGTCTGTTCTGCCCCAAGCCCAGGTTCTCTGTAGGTCAATGACTGGAACAATGGATGGGGGGAAGTCATTGGCTGGAGAGAAACTAGGTCCAAAGAACAGGAAAAAAGCCCACAGTATGGAGCAGGGAGCCAGCAATGGCTGCCTCAGTTTATAATATGGCCTACGTAGAAGCAAGAGTGAAGGTGGACAAGAAGAGGTGGAGGACAAGGAGAGACTGAAGACTGAGACAGAGGAGAAAAAGGATATACAGGCTCTTAGGGTGGGGACTCATGGCACAGGCTGAGAAAGAATTCTTGACGCAAAGATTAGAATAGTTATAAAGAAGGAAAGTTTATTTTACTTCCCAAAGGTGGGAAGGGTGCAACACAAGAGAAAGAAAGGAGAAATGTTGGCCCCAAGGCTAAGGGGCTCAGAGTTTTTAATAGGAAAAAGGGTAAATAAATAGTTACTGCAGCAAGCTGGTAACAGGAGACAGCTGTGAAATGGATGTGTCTGTTTTTCCTTTTTTTGTCCTCTGTTCTGTGAGGCTGGCTTATCAGAGTCCTCTGGAATGTGGTTCTGGCAGGAACTGAGACAGGAGCTCGCAGCCCTGCTGTCTGCTCAGGGCTCTTCAAGGCTGTTAACATAAACTCTTAGAGAAACTAAGGTGTTTAATCTTAAAGACAACAAGTTGAGCCCCAGGTGGTTAATCTAACAAAGGGACAGTTGTGTTGTGATCTTTCCCTTCAAAGGGGCAATTATGTGCTATGAGTTCATTCCTCTTTCTTTCTGTTAGATAGTTTATTAGCAAGGCCACCCTATCAGTGACCTGTTGTGGCTCTGATACTGACTTCATTCTTCCAACTGCCTCTGACATGAGGAACTGAACTTCTTATTTATTTGTGTATTTATGTTTTGAGACAGGGCCTTGTTCTGTCTCTGAGGCTGGAGTGTAATGGTGCAATCATAGCTCACTGCAGCCTCAAACTCCTGGGCTCAAGTGATCCTCCTGCCTCAGTCTCCCAAGTAGCTAGGACTACAGTCTTGCACCACCACGCTTGGCTAATTTTTAAAATTTTTGTAAAGATAGGATCTTGCTATGTTGCCCAGGCTGGAATGCATTGGCTATTCACAGGCATGATCATCGCACACTACAGGCTAGAACTCCTGGGCTCAAGTGATTCTCTTGCCTCAGCCTCTCAAGTAGCTGAGACTCCAGGTGTGTCCCACTGCACCTGGCTTAATCACATATTTTATGTTCCTACCTCCTTATGGCGCCTTCTCCTGCTACTTGCACCATGGTCAGTGCTGGGGGAAGGGGAGCACACCCTGCCTCCACCATCTGGCTCACTTGAATTTCATTACCTTGAAACCTATGTCCAGACCAAACAGTGAGAATCTCTGCATGTGGTGAGTGTGTGTGAATTCTCACAAGCTTTTATATGAAAATGCGACTGATTGTATCTCTCTGGTCTTACCATGGGGATGATGCCACCTGCCCGGGCCCCAAATGAGATAAGGCAGAAGGGACATCTAGATCATTAGAACATCAGCCCAGCTCCAGTCAGGAGGGCTGCAAGGTGGACCTCCAGCCCCCTACCCTGATCCAGTCTCTTCCTTAGACCACTGAAGTTGTCTGGAGCCTTGGCCTCAGACTTCTGGTCAATTGTCTAGGAGTGATTAGTGACTGAGCATGTCAGGCTCTGAAGGGACCGGTGCTGCCCAGGCTGAGATCTGCAGGACTTGGGGTCCCTTGTCCTGAGAAAGAGGAGCTAGACAAGGGGCCCCTGAGGCTGGGGTCAGAGAGCATGCCTGGGACTTCTCCAGGAATGTAGACAAGGGAACCCCCTGTGAGGGACACAAACTGTGCTCATCTGCCTCTCCTCTGGCAGCCCATGGGAAGGGCTCCAACTCCAAGTGCAAGAGAAGATTCCTTCACACAGTCAACAAAGATTTATGGAGGGCCATCTAGATCCCAGGCACCATGCAAAGAACTGGAATAAGCTAGTAAATAAGACACAAAATCTACCCTCAGGAGCAAGGAGGCCAGCAAAGGCCCAATTACAGATAAGGAGGGAAGAGGACAACAGCAGGGACTCCTAACCCAGACTTAGGGTCTTGGGGAGGCTTCCTGTGGGATGTGATGTTTACACTGATTATGGCAGAGGAGTAGAAGTTGACTGGGGAGGAGCCAAGAGAGTGGAGAGAATGTTCCAGGCAGTGGGAACAGCACATTCAAAGTCCAGGGGGTGACAAGGTGGCACCATCCAAGCACCCAAGTTCATTGACAAGTGTGTGGGCTGTGAGGTGAATGTGAGGGGAGGACAGCCAGGAGAGGCAACTAGGGGACAGGTGAGGCATTTTCTTGCAAGCCACACTACCCTAAGAAAATGGGGAACCATAGAAGGATTTGTGTCACCCAGGCTAGAGCGCCATGGTGTCATCATGGCTGACAGCAACCTCACACTTCTGGGCTCAAGCAATCCTCCTGCCTCAGCCTCCCAAGTAGCTGGGACTACAGGTGCGCACCAGCATGCCTGGCTGATTTTTTCTATTTTTTTTAGTACAGACAGGGTCTCGCTTTTGTTCAGGCTAGTCTTGAACTCCTGACCTCAAGCAATCCTCCCGCCTTGGCCTCCTGGAGTGCTAGGATTATAGGCGTGAGCCACCACACCCGGCCAATAGAAGGATTTTAAGCAGGGAAGTGACAGGGTCAGATTTGCCTTTTAGGACATTCTCTCTGGCCCAGATACAAATAGAACTAACCAGGTGGGGGTAGGGAAGGTGCTGGCCACAGGGAGGTAGGTCAGATGGCTGGGACTGCCGTCAAAGTCAACAAGGACGGGCGGCCCAAGTGAAGGACTCCTGTAGGAGATCTGGCCCAAGGAGGGCCCGTTCCCTGAGCCCAGACTGGAACTCGAGATCTGGTGCCTCCTCCCACCTCCCACCCTCTGCTGAGGTTGGTGGAAAATGAGGAAGTGGCACACCCTGGCCGCTGGCTGATCTTTGCCCCTGTGCAGGCCCTGACCCCTTGAATGGGCGGTCATTAGAAGGACAACCCTATTAATAAACTATCCAACAGAGAAAAACAAACTAACAGAAAAAAAGAAGAGTAAAACTCACAACACATAATTGCCCCTTTAAAGAAAAAAAAAATCACAACACGTAACTGCTCCTTTGTTTGATTAGCCACCAGTGACTCAATTGGTTGTCTTTAAGATTAACCACCTAAAAAGGTGGTTTTCACAACACTTGAAAAAAACTAAACAGATAAAAGGAAAGGGATGCTCCCCAGCCCCAGTTCTCACCAGACCACATTCCAAGGACCCTGATAAGCCAGCCTCACACAGAAAAAAAAAAAAAGACACAGACACTTCACAGCCCTCTTACTATGGACTGACAACAATATTCTTTTTTTCTTCTCCCTTTACCCTCAGTGAAAGCCCAAGCCACTTGTCCTCTGAGCTGGCACTTCTCCTTTGTTTCTCTTATGCCACACTCTTCCCACCTTTGAAAAATAAAATAAACTTTCTTTCTTTAAAACTATCCTAATCTTTGTGTCCAGAATTCTTTCTCAACCCGAGCCACAAGTTCCCATCCTAACAGTCATTCTATTTATCTGGCCCTTAGATCACTTGATAGAGTCAGTTGCTGATTAAAGTAAGTTCCGACTCAACAATCAGTCCTTCTTGTAGCTAGTGCGGTTTTGTGATCATTGCTTAGATCATCCTTGCACATTTTACACAAGGTATAGTGCGTTTGGAAAACACATTCAAACGGTAAACCTGTAAAGGTGGGTCAGGGGCTGGTGCTCTCCTGGCAGCTTCTTTGACTGGGTTTGGTGATGAGGATGAGCTTGTTAATTCCACTACCTCTTTACCAGTTTAGGTGAACCCCACTCCTTCTGGCTCCTCCTAGAAGGTTCCCTTGGCCGCTCCTGCATTTTTTTTTCTTTTTTTTTTTTCTTTTTGAGACAGGGTCTTGCTCTGTCACCCTAGCTAGAGTGCAGTGGCATTGTCATAGCTCACAGAAACCTCAAACTCCTGGGCTCAAGAGGATCCTCCTGCCTCAGCCTTCCGAGTGGCTGGGACTATAGGTGCGCACCACCATGCCCAGTTAATTTTTCCACCTTTTTGTATAGATGGGGTCTCACTCTTGCTCAGGATGGCCTCGAACTCCTGAGCTTAAGTGATCCTCAGCCTCCCGGAGTGATAGGATTACAGGCATAAGCCACCATGCCTGGCCAGCCTTTCTTACTTTAACTGCTAATATTTATCATTGGCCAAATCTTTCGGCTGGAGGTGGAATCTGGCTCCCAGGGATAAACTCATCTTCATCAAGTTCACAGAGGCCAAGTTTATTCACAGAGAACTAGGACCTAGTGGGGGAAGCAGAGTGTGTGGTCCTATCTTCAGAGTAATTCTCCCTGAAGGACACCTTTGCGATAAGCTTTTAGAGTAATTGACATGGCAGTTGTTAAGGCTTGGATGAAAAGATAGTAGAGGAAACAATGTGGAAGCAAGTCGCTTAGGGAGGGTGGTTCCCCACCCCCACCAGCCACACCAAAGGGCTCTGCCCCTGGGCCATCACCCACCACCCCATAGGAGGCCCTGATGACAGCCACCCAGAGTGAACACTCCTTGGTAGTGCCAGTCAGAACTCAGAAACATTAGCCGTCTTGATGTTATGTTCTAGTTGGGAGCTGGAGGCGCCTCCCCCCCACTGAGCATAACTTCCCAAAGGGCCCAGACTCAGGTTCCCTGGCCCGGATGGCTTGCCTTGTGGCTGGGCTGGGCCTGACACTAGATTTTATTCACTCTTCTTCTAATGATCATAAGAACGGTTTCCATGATGCCTTCCTGCCTTAGTTGTAGTAGTCATTTTGTCTCTGTAGAGGCTCTCCTGCTCGGCATTTCCATGTTACTGCTCAGTTGCTGGGAATATTGGGTCTGAATTTTACTTCCCAACATGTAGCGGTAAGTATTAAATGTCACTGATACAGTTTGGATACGTGTCCCCTCCCACTCTCATGTTGAAATTTGCTCCCCAGTGTTGGATGTGGAGCCTGGTGGGAGGTATGTGAGTCATGGGGGCAGATCCCTCACAAATGGCTTTGTGCCCTCCCCGTGATAACGAGTGAATTCTTGCTTTATTAGTTCACGTGAGAACTGGTTGTTTAACAGCCCCGGCACCACCTCCTCCCTCTCTTGCCATGTGACACACCTGCCTCCCCTTCCCCTTCCACCTCGATTGGAAGCTCTCTGAAGCCCTCACCAGAAGCAGATGCTGGTGCCACGTTTCTTGTACAGTCTGCAAAACCGTGAGCCAAATAAACCTCTTTTCTTTATAAATTACTTCAGGTATTTCCTTAATAGCAACGCACGGCAGCCTAACAAAGTCATGTTTCTTTATTTTTCTGTATTAGATAACTAGCTATGTGCCCTCACCCACCAGCTTGGCAGGAAATTCAATTACAGGCATGTTGGTGGGGGTGTTCATTTTAGGGTTTGGTAAGAATCTGGGACTTTGGGGGACATCAGCTAGACTCGAGTTGGCAGTGATCACTGCTGTCACGCTCACTTTCTGCTCAAGGTGGTGATGGAGGAGGGGCCTGGGTGATTGGCTGTCACTTCCTCAAGATCCTGGGTGGGAGAGAGTGGGCTCTAGGCGTGCACATGCACACACACACACACACACACACACACACACACGTGCGTGCGCGCATGCTGCCCCTACTTGTTAGTCCCCCAGAATTCCCCAAAGACCTCCTTTCCTGTGTTAGGGGAGCTCTCAAAAGCCTTTCTCTCCCCTGGGTTGACACACACCCACTTCCTTCTATTGTTGAAATCACAAGGAAGTTTCGACTAGATCTAGTTGCTCCTCGCACAAAGATCCAATTACTGATACAACAAGGATTGTTAAGGGAGAGCAGAATTTTTAATATCATAGACATCTTGTCAGGAGAATGGGAGAAGCTGCCTCAAATCCATCTCCAAGACTAAAGGAAGCCATGGGCTTTTTAAGGAGGTGCCATGTGCCTTTGGTGTGCCAGGTCCTGGTGTGACTAAGAAGGGGCTATGTGCACTGAGGCAGGTCATGGAGGATGGCGATTGTTGGCATCAGGAATCTTGCTCAGGAGCCTTCGCCATGTATCCTCTTCAAGGTCAGCTCAGACCAGCCTCGGCAATAGCAAGACCCTGGCATGGTGGCATGCGCCTCTCATCCTTGCTACTCGGGAAGCTGAGGCGGGAGGGTTGCTTGAGCTCAGGACTTCGAGGTTGGAGTGAACTATGATGAGGCCACTGTTCTCCAGCCTGGGCAGCAGAGCTAGTGTTAGGGTGGGAACTCATAGCTCAGGGATGAGAAAGAATTCTCGACACAAAAATTAGGACGGGTTTAGAGAAAAAGTTTATTTTACTTGCCAAAGGAGGAAAGGGCACAGCACAAAAGAAGGAAAAGAAGAAGTGCTGGCACCGGGGATGAAGGTTTTGGGCTTTTTATTGGGCATTATAAATGGTAAAAAAAGTTATTGCTGCAAGCTGATAGCAGAAGGCAGCTGTGGCTGCCTTTTGTCCCTCTTCTCTGTGAGGCTGGCTTATCAGTCTCCTTGGAATATGATCTGCTGGGAATTAGGGGAGGGTCATGCTCCTTCTATGTGCTCAGTTCTTTTCAAGTGCTGTACAAACCAACTCTGCAAGACCACAAGTTAAGCCACAGGTGGTCAATCAAACAAAGGGGCAGTTGCATGCTGTGATCTTTCTCTCTTTTTCCTATTAGGTCATTTATTTTTTTCTCTGTTGGATTGTTTGTTTGCAATGCCGTCCTTTCAGCAAGACCCTGTCTCAAACAAACAAACAAAAAGGTCAACTCACATGTTTCTTCCTGAGAAGTCTTCCTGGACATGTCCAGGTTGTAGAGGATTCTGCCCAGGCGATGAGGGAAGGAGGTCTCCTTTCTGGAACCCTCAGTCTCTCCCGGTTCCCCTCAGGACAGGGCCGCTCAGATGACAGTGGCTTCCAGGGAAGCTGCCCAGCCATCGGCTGTGAGGGACAGAAGCAGCTATCCTCTACACATTGGCAACATTTTGGAGGAGGGTTTCCTTTCTGGAGGTGAGAGTTGTGGGCTACAGGGTTGATTCCACAGCCAATTTCCCAGTCCACCTGATGTCTGACCTGGCCTATCAGGCAGTCCTGCAAAGAGGCAAGCCATGAGGATCTCAGTTACACTCTGTCCTGTGCCCCCATGCACTCCCCAGCAATGCGCTGGCAGCTTCCCTCACGCTGCCCTCCAGTGACCTAGGGTGCTCAGGTCACCAGCCCCCCGAGCTCCTCCCAGAGGCTCTGCCTTCTCACCAGGACTCTCAAGCTCCCCTTGGGCTGCTGGTAGGCTTCTGGCCGGTGGAGGGGGGCAGGAGACAGTGGTGGGGAGCAGAGCCTGGAGGGCCCAGGAAACTAGAAGCGGGAAGGAGGGAATCTGGCTACAGAGGCACAGCCAGGTGAGTGTCACTTGCCACCCTGTAGCCAGGATAAAGGTCCCTTCTGGAGCACAGACAGAGGAGAGCCCTGAGACAGGCCCACTTCTCCTTCCTCTGGCCTTCCCCACCGCTTATCTCCAAAACCCACCCCTCCACCCACCTGATTCCCCAACCCTGACCCTGAGTGTGTTGTTTGAGTTGGAACAGGAGGACAGAAGCTCACATGGGCCACTTAAAGTCCAGGTTCCCACTTTTGCCCCACCTCCTGAACCTGGCCTGACCCCTGGCACCCCAGCTCCACCCCCAACCCTCTGCCCTTGGCCACTTCTCTTCCACATTATCCATCTTGCCTGTTGCCTAGCAGAACCGCCCAGAGACAAGATCCTCCGGAGGCTGAGAAAGGCATCCAGCACCCCGGTCCTATCTGTTTACCTCTCTGTCTGTCTCTGCATTCAGGATCCAGAGCCTGAGGACAGACCAGGAGCTTTAGCTATGGCCATTTTCATTACATTGTCCCTATTTAGTGTCTTGGTGACAGGCATGGGTGAAGGTGCGGCTGGGAGTGAGAAAGGAGTTGAGAGGGACTATAACCCAGGCCTGGCTGCCCCCTGTCCCTCTGTATCTCCCAGTGCCCAGGCCTGGACACACCCTGGCCAGAGCCAGCTGTTTGCAGACCTGAGCAGAGAGGAGCTGACGGCTGTGATGAACTTTCTGACCAAGCGGCTGGGGCCAGGGCTGGTGGATCCAGCTCAGGCCCAGCCCTCGGACAACTGTGTCTTCTCAGTGGAGCTGCAGCTGCCCCCCAAGGCTGCGGCCCTGGCCCACCTGGACAAGGGGAAGGCCCCACCTGCCCGGGAGGCTCTGGCCATCGTCTTCTTTGGTGGACAACCCCAGCCCAATGTGAGTGAGCTGGTGGTGGGGCCGCTGCCTCACCCCTCCTACATGCGGGATGTGACCGTGGAGCGTCGTGGAGGCCCCCTGCCCTATCACCGACGCCCCGTGCTGGCCCGAGAGTACCTGGACATAGACCAGATGATCTTCGACAGAGAACTGCCCCAGGTGGCTGGTCTCCTCCACCACTGTTGCTTCTACAAACGTCAAAGAAGGAATCTGGTGACAATGAACACAGCCCCCCGTGGTCTGCAGTCAGGGGACCGAGCCACCTGGTTTGGCCTCTACTACAACATCTCAGGGGCTGGGTTTTTCCTGCACCCCGTGGGGTTGGAGCTGCTGGTAGACCACAAGGCCCTGGACCCTGCCCACTGGACCATCCAGAAGGTGTTCTATCAAGGCCACTACTATGACAGTCTGGCCCAGCTGGAGGACCAGTTTGAGGCCGGCCTGGTGAATGTGGTGTTGATCCCAGACAATGGCACAGGTGGGTCCTGGTCCCTGAAGTCCCAGGTGCCCCCAGGTCCGGCTCCCCCTCTGCAGTTCTATCCCCAGGGCCCCCGCTTCAGTGTCCAGGGGCGTCGAGTGGCCTCCTCGTTGTGGACTTTCTCCTTTGGCCTTGGAGCTTTCAGTGGCCCAAGGATCTTTGACGTCCGCTTCCAGGGAGAACGGCTAGCTTATGAGATCAGCCTCCAAGAGGCCTTGGCCATCTATGGGGGCAATTCTCCTTCTTCTTTACGAAGCCGATACATAGATGGTGGCTTTGGCCTGGGCCACTTCTCCACGCCTCTGACCCGTGGTGTGGACTGCCCCTACCTGGCCACCTATGTGGACTGGCACTTCCTTTTGGAGTCCCAAGCCCCCAAGACACTACATGATGCCTTTTGTGTGTTTGAACAGAACCAGGGCCTCCCCCTGCGGAGACACCACTCAGATTTATACTCCAACTATTTTGGGGGCCTTGCAGAGACAGTGCTGGTCTTCAGATCTGTGTCTACTATGCTCAACTATGACTACGTGTGGGATATGGTCTTCCACCCCAACGGGGCCATAGAAGTCAGATTCCACGCCACGGGCTACATCAGTTCAACATTCCTCTTTGGTGCTGCCCGGAGTTACGGGAACCAAGTTGGGGAGCACACGCTGGGGACAGTCCACACGCACAGTGCACACTTCAAGGTGGATCTGGATGTAGCAGGTAAGACATCCTGGCAGGAGCAAGGGTGCCAGAGGAGAGGACTGTAGTTTCCACGCCTAGCTTTAAAAGTGTTCATTGAAACCTTAAAAATGTAAAAGTATATGAGGTAAAAGTAAAAGTCATCCTCTTCCGTGTTTCTCATCCTTAGCAGGTTGGTTATTCTCCCATAGTTAAAGAAAATTATTTCATACTTTAAAAATTGTCCCTGTGATGGTAGAATTTGTTATATTGTATACTATGTACAAATATGATATACCAGTACAAGTATATAGATTTCTATTACCAAAATGGGATCCTAATGTAAGTATACTTTGCTGTTTCTGTTTTTTCATGTAACAACATCATTCAAGCAAGCAACAAATATTTACGGATGCAGACTTGTGCCAAGCATTGTACTATACAATTTAACAAGAGAAAAAATATCATTGCTCTCAGGCAGCTTACATGCTAATGGAGGAGTGGAGAACACAGAGAGCTTTCTGGAAAGATGTGTATGGTAGGAACATTTTTAGGCTCAACCTCTGTGCACATCAGATCCTAACCCTAACCCTAACACTAACCCCACTGATATAACAACAGTGCCTTTCTCCTAGGACTGTTGCGAGGATTAATGATGACTACTTTTGCAAACTTTGTCTTTTGAAATAACTTTAGACATACAGAAAAGTTGCCAACATTGTTTGAAAGTTTCCATATACCCCTCACCCATCTTCCTCCAACCTTAATATCTTACAGGCCGGGCGCGGTGGCTCACGCCTATAATCCTAGCACTCTGGGAGGCCAAGGCAGGCGGATCGTTTGAGCTCAGGAGTTTGAGACCAGCCTGAGCAAGAGCGAGACCCCGTCTCTACCAAAAAATAGAAAGAAATTATCTGGACAACTAAAACTATATAGAGAAAAAATTAGCCGGGCATGGTGGTGCATGCCTGTAGTCCCAGCTACTTGGGAGGCTGAGGCAGGAGGATTGCTTGAGCCCAGGAGTTTGAGGTTGCTGTGAGCTAGGCTGACGCCACGGCACTCTAGCCTGGGCAACAGAGTGAGATTCTGTCTCAAAAAAAAAAAAATCAGGAATTTAGCATTATTACAACAATATTAACTCATCTACAGACATTATTAGAAGTTCATTAGTTCTTCCAGTAATGTTCTTTTTCTGTTCCAGGATCTAATCCAGATCCCCACATTGCATTTAGATGTATCTCCTTAGTCTCCTCCAATCTGCGACAGTTTCTTAGGCTTTCCTCGTCTTTCACGACCTTGACACTTTGGAAGGGTCACTGGTCAATTATTTGTAGAATATCTCTCAATCTGGGTTTCTCTGGTGTTTTGTCATGATTAGATTGAGATCATGACATTAAGATCTTGCATTTTTTTACAAGAAAACCATAGAAATGATTTATGTCCTCAGTGCATCATATCAAAGTAGACGTGATGTCAACGTGTCTTATCATAGTGATGTTGACCTCATGCACTTGGTTAAGGTGGTGTCTTCCAGCTTTCTCCATCGTAAAAGTTAGTATTTTCCATTTGCAATTAATAAATGTCTTGGGAAAAATACTTTGATGTTATGCAGATGTGTTATTTCTTTTTTTCTCAAACTTTTGCCCACTAATTTCCGCATCTGTTAGTGGATTTTACCTGCAACAATTACCACTGAGGTGTTTCCCTACTGGTTATCTAAATTTTTTTCCTTTTTTAAAAAGTTGGCAGATAAAAATTATATATATTTATCGTGTACAACATGTTGTTTTGGAAATATGTATACATTGTGGAATGGCCAGGTTGAGCTAATTTGCATATATGCATTACCTCACTTATTTTTTTTGTGTGGTAAGAACACTTAATATCTACTCTTAGCAATTTTCAAGAGTACAACTCATTGTTATTAACTATAGTCACCATGTTGTACAACAGATCTTTTGAACCTATTCCTCCTCTCTAACTGAAATTTGGTATCCTTTGACCAGTATAACCCCATCCCCACCCTCCCCAAACCCCTGGCAGCTGCCATTCTACTCCCTGCTTCTTTGAGTTCAGCTTTCTTTTAGATTCCACGTGGGTGAGAAATCCTGTGGTATTTGTCTTTTTGTGTCTGACTTATTTTCCTTAACATAATGTCCCTCAGGCTCATACGCATTGT
This sequence comes from Lemur catta, assembly GCF_020740605.2. Classification (NCBI taxonomy): domain Eukaryota; kingdom Metazoa; phylum Chordata; class Mammalia; order Primates; family Lemuridae; genus Lemur; species Lemur catta. Next base: position 39,931,273 of record NC_059142.1, read on the forward strand.
TGCAAATGAGATTCCCTTCTTAAAACCGAATAGTATTTCATTATGTATGTATACCACATTTTCCTTATCCATCAACATTTTTCCCTAATTCTTTATAATTTATTAATTGGAATTTTCCATACAGAAGAGTTGTCACTCCTTTTTCATCTATTTATATATTCAATTATTTATTCATAATTGTATGGACTCAGGGTTATTTATTGTATTCTAAGGGTTATAACCCAGTACTATCATTTATTTTGTTCCTTACATTTTTCCAGCGGTTATAACCCAGTACTATCATTTATTTTGTTCCTTACATTTTTCCAACGTTGGTCACTGGAAGGTCCCTTAGGTTGGTTCCTATGTCCTTTTGTCATGCCTCCACCCAGCCTTTCTTGAGCACTTCCTTACTTTCTGGCACCACAAGGTATCCCAATTTCATCTGGTATTTTCTCTGCTCCAGCCTTGGAATCAACCACTTCTCGAAGGAGTTTTGGTTTCTTTTATTGGAGTATGGTATTTAGAAACCAAGATCTGCGCACCAGATGTGCTCATTATTACGGGATGCCATTGCTTTTAGGCACTCTTAGTGGACTTAGCTATAAAACTTAAGTATATATTCTAACCAGTACACACACACACACATTTATCTTTATCTCCGAATCTAAATGATCGTAACTTTTAAAGCACTTGGAGCCGTACTTGACACATAGTGAACCCTTTAGAAATATTAGCTATTCTTGTTGTTATTGGCCCCTACGTGAACCCAACTGTGTGAATGGCACAGAAAGAGCCCTCAGTCTGTAATCGTCACCTAAGGGTAGAAACCCTGGGGTGTGGTTTAGGGGCAGTGAATCCACAAAAGGAAACTAAGGGTTTCCTGAATCAGTCTCTGTTCTCTCCTGGGCCTTGGAAGATGTGGAGGGAGCTGCCAACATGTTTTGATTTGGTCTCAGATCATTTCAGTTGACTCCTAACATGGAACCTAGTTAGACTCTAAAAAAATTATAAGTTCAGTCAACAGGCTGTGCCTTTGGCCCTACTCCCACCTCCCTGCCAAGTTTCAAACTACAAGAGGCACCTCCAAGCCCCAGCAACATTGGGCCCCACATTGGTTTTCCTTCCCCTTGGTCCCCATTTCTGCTCTCTATACGCTGTGGGGTCACTCTGTGCTGGCTTCCTCTGTGCTGATGTGTGGGTGGCGTAAAGTTAGACTAAGACCAGCGTCCCCAGCACTGCCATGATACTAACTGTGTGCCCTTATTGAACAACCAAGGCACATTATTTAAATTTTCTAAGCCTCAGTTGTCCCATCTGTAAAATGGGGACAATTATAGTTCCTCCATCATAAGTTTGTCATAAAAGTAAAAGCATCGATACACATAAAGCACTCAGAATGTCACCTGAGCCAACTTCCTTGAGGTTCAGTGAGTGTGAGCCTTATTTCATGGTAAGGCAGTTCTGGTGGTGCCAAGGGTCTTTAGATGAGAAGGGAAGACCCCTCTTCAGGGCAGAAGGAATGCCACACTGTGCATGGCTCACTAGGCTGTTCCAACCTCAGGTAAACATCCTCTGTAGCAGCCCCTCAGAGGGAGAAGGCTGGTGGAGGCCCAGTCACAAGGCATCTGGGATTATTACCTGAGATGACATTAGGGAGAAAGACCTACTCCAGATCTCTGGATTGAGGATACCTTGGGGAGAGGGAAGTAGGGGCACACTCAGTTCTCGGCTGCTCTTTGGCCCCCACTCTGAGGCCAGATGGGGCAGAGTCCAGAGAGGCCAGGGTGGCTGCATAACAGGCCCTTCCCCACCCCCCCCTACCCCGAGCAGGACAGGAGAACTGGGTCTGGGCCGAAGACATGGCCTTCGTTCCCACGGCTGTGCCCTGGAGCCCTGAGCACCAGGTACAGAGGATGCAGGTGACCCGGAAGCTGCTGCAGACAGAGGACCAGGCCGCCTTCCCCCTGGGAAGGGCCACCCCTCGCTACCTGTACCTGGCCAGCAACCACAGCAACAAATGGGGTCACCCACGGGGCTACCGCATCCAGATGCTCAGCTTTGCCGGGGAGCCGCTGCCCCAGAACAGCTCCATGGAGAGAGCCATCAGCTGGGGGAGGTGAGTGGCCACCTGAGGGGATGGCGGAGATTGGCTATACAAAGGGCCCCAGAGTGCTCCAGCTCCTGTGGGTACACGTGCACACAAACATACACACGCATTCCCATGGCCACAATCCTTGCAGAATGAAGCCTAGGAATGGTAAGACATGAAGCACTGAAGCAAATGTAGCAAATGGTAGAATCTAGGCTGTGGGTATAAGGGTGTTCACTATACAGTTCTTCCAACTTTTTTGTGTGCTTAAAACGTTAAAGGTTTTTGTTTTTTCCTCCAACCACATTAAACGTTGAAGGGAAAAACAAAGAGTGGGCCAGACATGGTGGCTCACGCCTATAATCCTAGCACTCTGGGAGGCTGAGGCGGAAGGAGGATGGCTGGAGCCCAGGAGTTTGAGGTTGCAGTGAGCTACGATGGCGCCATTGCTCTCTAGCCAGGGAGACAGAGGAAGACTCTGTCTGAAAAAAGAAAAACAAACAAACAAAAAAGAGCGAGAGAGGAACACAGATCTAAGGGAGGAGTCCCTATAATCCAGGCATTTGAGGTACTAAACTTGACCAAGGATGGGAATCAGGCCTTGTCCATACATAGGGATCCCAGGCCCATTCTCAGCCGCAGGCGCTGATGTGGTGGATGATGAGCAACATTTCTACCCGAAATCTGAACAATGCGCCATCTGGTGTTTAAGGCACAGGATATTGAACAGATGCGGGACCTCTACAGGGCGCAGGGAGAACCGGGCAGAGAATAGTAAAGAGACTCAACACCCCGAGACCTTTGTGCTCCTTCCTCTGCGTCCCTCCTCAGTGCAGCTGCAGGCCACGGGACAGTGGATGGCCCTGTGGGTCTAACCAAAATCTCCTGTAGGTACCAGCTGGCTGTGACCCAGCGGAAAGAGGAGGAGCCCAGTAGCACCAGCATCTACAATCTAAACGACCCTTGGACACCCACTGTGGACTTCACTGACTTCATCAACAATGAGACTGTTGCAGGGCGGGTCAGTAGAATGGCAGGGGAGAGAGGGGGAGGGGATGGGGGGTGCGGAGGTTGGGGGACCAAGAATGAGCCGCTTTGGCCTCTCCCAAGCCAGAGTCCTCAGGGGTCTTTAGAATCCTTTAGAATTCCTTTAGAAAGGAAACTTTATGATTTCACATTTTTTCTGAGAAACGACGAAAGTCTAGGCTGGTGAGCTGAATCTGTACCTGCAAGGCCACTGTGGGAGGCAGGGCACGTCCTCAGCAAAACCAGACCTCATGATCCTCTTTCTTCGTCCCTTCTAGGACTTGGTGGCTTGGGTGACAGCCGGATTTCTACACATCCCACACGCAGAGGACATTCCCAACACAGTGACTGTGGGCAATGGCGTGGGCTTCTTCCTCCGACCCTACAACTTCTTTGACGAGGACCCCTCCTTCTATTCCGCTGACTCCGTCTACTTCGGGGGGGACCACGATGCTGGGGCCTGTGAGGTCAACCCCTTGGCTTGCCTGCCCCAGGCTGCTGCCTGTGCCCCCGACGTCCCTGCCTTCTCCCACGGGGGCTTCTATGACAGCTAGGTGGTCCCTGGGTTGGGGAATCTGGCCAAGGGCTCCAGGGCAGGCTGAGAGGGTAGGAGCAGCTGGTCACTGAACGGGCAGCCTGGTTCCCTCTTCTCCTTCCTCCCACCCCTGATATCTGTCCCTCCCTCTGTCCCCCAAGGTCCCCTCTCTTCCATTGCCCTCCCTTGCACCCCCCTTGGAGCCAGGAGCATCCTGAGCCTGTGATGCCTGACACAGGGGCACTCAGCTTCCTGGCTCCCAGCTGTGCTGAGTCCCCATCCCAGAGAGGGGAGGACGGCCCAGCCAGGAGCATGGGCGGATGGCCAGGCTTTTCCCCAGATGACTCCTATTTTTAGACTCCTATTGTTAGAAAAAAATATTTCTAACAATATTTTTTTTAAAAAAGAGACATAATTTACATACCATAAAATGTAGCTTTTAAAGTGCACACTCTAATGGTTTTAGTATATTCACAAAGTTGTGCAACCATTGCCACTAATTCCAGAACATTTTTATCACCCAGAAAGAAACTCTGTACCTGTTAGCAGTCGCTCCCCGTTTCCCCCGCAAACCCTCTCCAGCTCTAGATAACCAGCCCTCTACTTTCTGTCACAACGGATTTGCCTATATTCTGGACATTTCATGTAAATAGATTCATACAGTATATGATCTTTTGTGATTAGCTTCCTTCACTTAGCATAATGTTTTTGCAGTATAACCATATTGTCATGTATATTATTAATGCTTTACTCCTTGATGGCTAAATAATATCTCATTGGATGGATATATCACATTTTGCTTATCTATTCATCAGCCAACAGACATTTGAGTTGTTTCCACTTGTTGGTTATTATGGATAATGCTGCTAGTTTTTGTGTGGACATATGTTTTCCCTTCTCTTGGGTAAATGCCTACGAGTGAAATTGCTGGGTTATATGGTAATCCTACATTTAACCTTTTAAGGAACTGCCAGATTGTTTTCCAAAGTGACTGTACTTTTTTTTCTTTTTTTAATGTTTAAAACATACATACCTGTAATCCTGGCACTCTGGAAGGCTGAAGCAGGAGGATTGCTTGAGCCCAGGAGTTTGAGGTTGCTGTGAGCTAGGCTGATGCCACGGCACTTTAGCCTGGGCAACAGAGTGAGACTCTGTCTCAAAAAAATAAATACATAACATAAAATTTTCCATTTTAGCCATTTTTCAAGTGATAATTCAGTGGCCTTAAGTACATTCAGAAGCTCTCATGGGCCTCCCCAGCTCTCCTCTGCCCGGGGCCTGTACAGACCAGACTGTTCTCCCAAGCCCCCAGGCAGGGTCCCTAGAAGGCCCCATGTGTGAGTCTCAGGTCTTGGGCAGGTGCTTCTCTGTTCCCTCTCATCCTGCCACCGTCCTCTTCCTCCCGGTCTTCCTGCTACATCAGTATCTTCTCCCTGCTATTTCCCTCTGAGGTCCTGGGGGACGTCCCTGCTGCCTCAGGTCTTGTGGTCCCCGTCCCCTCCATCCCTCAATTCTGGTGTCCTCCTCTGTCCCTGGGCTGGGGAAGCCTGGGACCTACAGGAGCTGTCTCGTTTGAGAGAAGGACAATGCTTGGTAATCTCCTATGGGAGACATGTGCCTCTGGACAGCGTCCTTCAGCTTGTCTCTCTGCCTCTCACTGTCTGAACAAAAACCTTCCTCCTGTCATCTTAGCATCTGTCCACGCTGCCAAATAACCCTCTTCCAAGTTCCTGCTGTTTATACAGGCTATGTGGAGGGTGTCTTCGTGAGGGTGCAGGGGGGTCAGGTGACAGCAACAGCTCGGGGTCTGTGGGTAGAATGATGAAGGTCATCTGTTCCCAGGGCCATGGAGACAGTGGCCTCTATTCCTCTGCAGCAGCCAGTGTAGATGGCCGGAATGTCACTGAGGACAGGAACCAAAAAGCCTCAGGAGTTCAGGCAACCAGGCCAGGAGCTGCCCAATCAGGCGTGGGGACCGGCTCGACCTGGTCAGGGCAATGGCCTCCAGGCCGCCCCTCCTGGGCTGTGGACTCTGGCTGGGCATGAGTAAGAACTGGATATTTGCCAGGAAGGGCTTCCGGGCAGAGTAAGTGAGGAGGAGGTGGGGCTCAAAGACCGGGTCTGCTCAGGTGCATCCGGGCCAGAGAGACTCGCGCGGTCTGTGGTCCCTGCCTCCGCTTATGTAGCTTGCCTGCTTCTACCAGTGTCTTTTCTGGGGACGGTGAGATCAAGACAAGAGGTGGGGGTCTCTTCCCCAGCAGGAAGCCCAGGCTGCCCACCCAACCCAAGGGGAGGTCCCTGCCTGGGCAGGATCCGGCAGGAGGGGAGTTCAGGGCACAGATTGGGTCCAACTCAGCTTGTGACCTGAAGGGACATCACGAACCCAGAGCTCAGGCTACAGGGAATCCTGTGGTTCCCTTGAGAACTGCCTGGACCCCCAGGTCAACCATGCGGGCTGGAAAGGAACTAAGTCCTGGCAAAGGGAACTTTATCCACAGACTGAAAGCCGTGGGAACCACACGGATTCGTGGGGACGGCAGAGCTGGTGGTCATTGCTGTTTCTTCTTTCCATTGTCTCAGCTAGATGAGCTAGCTTCTCTTCACCCTCTCAGCCCAGATAAATATCTTGTTTTGACTTTCCTGTATTTTCTTGTTTGAAGAAATTTGGGCCCTGATGGCGGAAATGCTCTGTCTTGCCCCCAAAACAAACGGTGTGGGCAGCCAGGGCAGCTTCCGTGGCTGCCCCACAGGTCGCTTATCCAGGTGCAGAGAAGGGGGGAAGGTGGCCCCAGGGTGAAGTCTGGGGGGGCCAGGCTGCTGTGGCTCACCTGCTGACCAAGGGGTGTGCAATGAGTCTCCCCACTGGGGTCAGAGGGTACGGCCCAAGCGGCCCCAAGGCGTGCGTGTACCCCAGACTGTCAGGAAAGGACCCTGAGGCGGCCTGTTGGAAAGCTCTGCTGGACTGCGTCCTTCTAGCTTCAAGAAAGAAGCAACTGGACCCTGAGGAATGCAGCCCAGAAATGTCAAAGGGTCAGAATCACAAAGTTCTGGGGCGAATCTGGTGAGCACCCTGGGGTACCTCGGGTTCATGTCCACCCTGCCCGTGGTCTGGCCCGGGCTGCTGGCGAGCCTGGCCCATCCCCATCCCGACACGGGCGACCAAGTCTGCTCCGCTCAGGCTCTGCACCGGGGCCCGTAGCTTCTGTGACATTCATCCTCTCCACACCCGGGGCCTGTGACCGAAACAATTTCATTCAGCTGCCCGAGACACTCACGAGTCCTTTATTCATTCAGCAAGTGTTTTCCAGCCCCTGCCGTGTGTTGGGTCCCTATTAATTCTATGGTAATAATCATTGCATTAAATAAAATTGCCTTCTAGTCATGTCACGGTGGAGTGAGGGACACTCAGAGGAAGAGGCTGTCACTGACCCCATGAAGTTCCCACTGCTAGTGCCAAGAGGCCAGCAAGGAGTCTTTGCATTTCAAAAAACAGTCTATTCAAGAAACAAAGAGGGGTGGAGGTCAAAGTGGGGTCAAAATAGGAGAAGGGAGGAGGGGTGGGGAGGGGGTAGTATAAGGGACAAGGTGGGGATGGCAGGAGGTGGGGTTGGGCTGGGGACAAGGATGACAGCAAGGAGGACTGGGGAGCCCTCTGGCCTCTCCAGGCTACAAGCCTGTACTTCCTACCTCGCCCCATCTATCCTGAAGCAGAGAAGTCTTCATTCATTCATCAAACACTTCTTGGATGCTTCCTGAATGCCAGACTTGGACTAGTGCACAAAAATGAGTATCCCCCCATCATTGCCCTCAAAGAGCTCGAAGTCTCTGGGCTGAGGGAGGTCTGTTTTGGCAGGTGTTTGTGTGTGTGTGTGTGTGTGTGTGTGTGTGTGTGTTTGCTTGTATTCCTTTTCTTATGTGAATTAGTAATACATTCACATGTTCAAATTCCTGAAGGCACAAAAGGATATGTGCCCGGTGATGGCTGCACAACTCTGTGAATATACTAAAAACCACTGAAACCATTGGATTGTATGCTTTAAATGGGTGAATGCTGTGGTCTGTGACTTATATCTCAATAAAGTTGTATTTAAGAAAGAGTTTGTGTCTCCATCCCACCTCTGGCCCTGGTCCCTCGCTGAAGTCAAGCAATATTGTGAGTTTCTGGTGTATGTTTTTTGTTGGGGTGGGGGTGGTAAGTGACAGCTTCAGTGGCAAATGAGCGGCATTTAGTCAGGTAGTAAACTGGGCAGCAGGGTGTTCCTGGTGGAGACATGGGCATGAAGGCTCATGGTCCTGGGCGTGCCCCACACTGGGGGGAAAGGGGGTGGCAGAATGGCAAGGGATAGATGGGGCCCGTGAGCAAAGCTTTGGATGCCACAGGGTCCAGTCTGCATTTTGTCTGTGAGCAGCGATGAGCCAAACCTTTAAGCTGCACAAAAAACAATGTGACAATAATAACAAAAAAAGTATCACCCAGCTCTCCTTCCAACATCCCGTTGTCACCCATCTAAGTTCTGGTGCAGTTCTTGTCTCTGCGCACTCGTGCACTCTGTGCACTACCTAGTTAGGTAAGCACACTTTCATGTTTCCTGTTTACATTTAACATTACATCATAGGCATTTTAACAGGCTGCCACGTCGCACTGAAATGGATGGTTTTTAAAGGATAAGAGATACTCTCTCAGGTTAGTAGTAAACAAATCGTTCTTCACTGGGCAATTGGGTTGGTTCCAACTTGCTATCAAGTGGAAGAACGACCCAGTTGATCTCGGGTTTGGACAATGGCTTTTACGTAGCAGATTCACAGGCTCAGAGCTACAGGGGACTCTGAGGGTGGGCTGGGTCCATCCTCAGGGCTTCCACGGCCTTGAATCAGCACCTAACCCACCTGAGCCCATTTCTTCATCTGGATAATGGTAACATATTTGAATCACTCAAAAGATTTTTAGGCTTTGGTAGGTTTTTCTCACTCTGGAAGGGCCTTGCACCAAAGGAACTATTTGAAGACATTTCGTCCGTATGGGCTCCCCATCTTCTGGTCTAGAAAGGTACGCCCATCACCCTCTTGCCTTCCTTGCTCAGATGGCAGAAGAATGTGTGGGGCAGGCACATTCTGGACACTCAAGAGGAGACGTTCAGGGCTGTCTACAGCGACACTGAGGCTGCGCTTTCATTTTCTTTGACTTCAGTGGTGAAGTTGTCCACTAGACACTGTGCTCGGTGCTGGGCGGACAATGGGTGCCAGACACACAGTCGTGCCTGGCTTGGCCCAGAGGAGAAGCTGTGGCAACAAGGACACCTCTCCGATGGCTCCTGGAAGTGGGAGCCAGCCCAGGCCCTCCACCTGCCCCTCAGACTGGGCCCCCGCTGCCCTGTGGCTGCCATGGAGACCTCACTGGATGAAGGGAAATAAACTGTAGCATTCTCAGGGGGCTCGGGTCTCAGACACCCTCCTGCTGCAGGTCTCCCATGCTCCTTAACTCTCCGTCTGTGGGTCAGAAGATGATAGGGACCCTCAAGGAACGTGATGTCTCCATTTCCTCCGTTGAGAAGGAGAAGCCAGTACCGTAGAGACAACTCTGGGCCCAGTGATTCCCAATCTTGCCTCATTTAATCTTCACAACACCCTTAAGAGGCAGATGTGATTATTCCCATTTTACAGATGAGGAAACTAAGATTCAGAGAGATTAGGAAACCTGCCCAAAGTCACGTGGCTGGTAAAAGGTGGGGCAGGGATTGAACCCAGATCTTCATGGAAGATCTTCACGCCTTTCCCCTGGGCTGCGGCTCTTCTTCACCACCTGGTAGGCCTGTGTGAAGAATTCAGTGAGGTAATGCCTGAGAAGCACTTGGCCCCTGATCCGTGTTAAGTGATCCTCTGAGAGCAAAATCAACACTGAGAGAACAAGGGCAGAAGTAGGCACAGGTGTTTTCACAAAGGCGCTCAACCTTGACTGCACGTTGCAATCACCTGGAGAGCTCGTAAAACCCAACGTACGCAGACTGCACCTCAGCCCAATAAAATCACAGCCTCTGCGGGGGAGGCTCACACATCAGCGGCTTTTGAATTTCCCCAAGTGGTTCTAATATGCGGCCAAGGTTGAGAGAATTCTGGAGACGGGAGTTCCGTTCCAAGCCTGCCAGAGGAGACTGAGTAAGGAGAAGCTAAGATATATAAAGATGTGTCCATCATAAGGGCAGAGAGGGGGCATCCCAGAGCCTGCCCTGGCAGTGACAGTCAGCCACGCAGGACCTCACACAGGGCCAGGACATGTCCCGGCCTGGAGGCACTTTAGCCACGCGGATGGGGGCACCAGGCCCTATCGAAGGCATCTCGTGACCAATGGCTGGCTCTGATTCCCAGCACGACAGGCCAGCTTCCCACCAAATCATGATCATGGGAAACAAACGGGCACTTCATTTACAGCTTTTGCAGTGAAGGAACTAACTGGCATTGTGGTAGTAATTTGGCTTTTGCTTTGACAGCAAATCAATAGATTGGGCTTCAGGTGTTACTTCAGTAAATGTAGATCCTCCCTGAATGATAATTCCCCTTGTGAACTGATGAATCTGGTTTCTGATTCAGGCTCCTCCCTTGGACTATGGGGAATTCGCCAAGAAACCATCTCAAGGGGTCCTGGGAGACATAAGCCGGCCTCGCCTGATGCACACCATCCTGGCCACAGAATTCACGTCTAACTTCCAGAGCAGACACTCTCTCTATAGGCAAATTTCCCCCTTCCTTCCCCCACTTCCTATAGATTTTCCTTGGCCACTTTCTCCCTTTCAAATCTTCAGAGCTCCATGCTCTCTGCAGGGTGTACTGGATTATTCACAAACCCGGGTTCAGTCCCCTGCTCCCCACCCCTATCCTGATGCCCACACTCCAGACACCCCAGACCATGACCACGTGCCCTTCCCCAAACAGACCATTCCCACCCTCTCAAGCCCCGGCCCATGCCCCTTCCTCTTTATTTATTTATTTTGAGACAGTCTCGTTCTGTTGCCTGGGCCAGAATGCCATGGCGTCCTCATAGCTCACTGCAACCCCAAACTTCTGAGCTCAAGCGATCCTCCTGCCTCAGCCTCCCGAGTAGCTGGGACTGCAGGCACACACCACCCCACCTGGCTAATTTTTCTACTTTTTGTAGAGATGGGTCTTGCTCTTGCTCAGGCTGGTCTTGAACTCCTGACCTCAAGCAATGCTTCCCGCCTCAGCCTCCCAGAGTGCTAGGATTACAGGCCTGAGCCACCACGCCTGGCCCCTCCCTTCCTCTTTCCCCTTCCTCATCTAGTAACACCTTGTTTGTTCTCTAAAACCCAATTCAAATATCGTTCCCTCTGTCTTTCCCTGAGCAAACGTCTTTGCTTTGTTCTCCCTGTTCCCCTAGTACTTTGGACAGAACTCTGCAAGATTCACACGCTGAACTCTAGGTCATTGTCCACGTGTGTCCTCTTCTCACTCCCACATCAAACCTGTCCTGGATGGGCTGGGGCCCAGCGTGGTGTCATGCTCATTTATGGGTCCTTAAATACATCTTTGTTGAAATTTGAATAAACAGTTAACAGCTGTTAAATCTGAGTAGTGTTTTTCTTTTGTCTTTTTAAAAACCATGTCACATCCATTTTATCATTTGGCTACCTCAAAAGGGAAGATCTAAGGAAATCCAAAGATCTGAGTGAAAAATCACCCTGGCTGCCCAGGTCAACCCAGGACACAGAACATAGGACAAGAGCGACATACTCAGCCCAAGCATTTCCTTTCCAGATGAGACCTGCACCACCTGAACCAACAACTCAGCAAAGGTTGCAGGAAGGAGACGGGCCAAAGGGTTTCTGGGTTGGTGGACACTGGCAGAGCTGTAAATCAGTTCCCCACCCGGGAATGTCCCTGAAACACCCCAGGAGGGGCCCAGAGCCGGGAGGTAGACCCAAGAGGGCATGGCGTGGGAGGACTAGAAGCATAGGCTAAGCCAGGCACAGTGGCTCACACCTATAATCCTAGCCACTCTGCAGGCTGAGGTGGCTTGATCACATTGAGACCTAGGCGTAGGGGTCTGCAATGAGCTATGATTGTGCCACTGCTCTCCAGCCTGGATGACAGAGTGAGACCTCTGGTCCATAAAAGAAAGTGTAGATTAGAAAATTGGACCACAAAATAATCTGGAAATTGGCAGGTAGGTGGGGAGGGCATGTTTTGGAGGGAGTAGGTCAATAAAGTAATGTTTTCCTCATTCTGGGTAAGTGGAGGCAATGTGGTATAGTGGTTTGAAGTGTGGCTTCTGCAGCTAGATTGCCGGGGTTTGGATCCAGCACATGTGACCTTGGGCAAGTTATTTAACTTCTCTGCAGCTCACCTTCCTCACCTGTAAAATGGGGACAGTAATAAAATCTACTTTAGGATTTTTATGAGGATTAAATGAGTAAATCCATGTAGTTTGCCAAAACTGGTCCCTGGCATATAGTAAATGTTCAGTGAATGTGAGTGATTATTTAATATTTTGTTACCAGCGTCTACTGAGTATTTGAGTTACTGTGTAAGAAAACCACCCTAAAACTCTGTGGTTTAGAACAACAAACCAACTTCCCTTGCTCACCATTCTGCAGGCTAGCAATGTGAGCTGGGCTCGGTTGGGCAGTTCCTCTGCTGGAGTCTCTGGGGATCACTCGGGTGGCCACAGTTACCTGGCAGGTGGGCGGGGCCTAGGTGGTCTAAGATGGCTTCACTCATACGTCTGGCAGCCGGGGCTGGCTGTTGGGCCACATGATATGGCAACATGTCTCCAGTAGGCTGCCTGGACTTCTTCCGTTTGTGGTCCAGGGTTTCAACTGTAGCCCAGAGAGGACAAGCCCTGGCAAGTGAATGCTTTTCAAGCCTTTACTTGCATCACGTTTGCTCATGTCCCATTAGCCAAGGCAAGTCAACAGATCAAGCCTAGATTCAAAGGATAGACACACAAACTTTGTATCTCCATTGGAAGAGAGGCAAAGTCACGATGCAAAGGAGCATGCGTCAGGGATGCGAGCATTTTCACAGCCGTGTAAATGGTCTGTGATACTGGGCACCAGATATGTAAGCAGAGCTCAGTTCTGGAAGCCGGAAGTGATGCTTTCCTGGTCCTCAGGGCTCAGGATATCAGGAGAAGGGCTAAGACAATGTGCAAAACAAGTGTACCGCAAGGTCAGAACTTGATAAGTCCCCTACGGTAGGAACAGTTAAGTGCTAAGAGAGTTCAGATCACAGAGATCCTTTACAGCTGATGGGGGTGGGGGGTGTCAGTGCGTTGAGAAGACTTTGTTAGCTTGACCTTGAAGTGTGATTAGAATCTGGACATATGAAGGTGGGGGAAATGATATTCCAGGCGGAGGGAAGAGCAAAGTTAGGAAAACCAAGGCATGTCTGGGAAATCCAACCCCCTCTAGTATATCTGGAATGTGGAGGCCACGAAGGGGGCTATGGGGCATAAGACTGGAAAGATAAGCTGGGATCCAGCTGTGGGTGAGCTTGCATTTGGACTTCAATCTGCAGCCAATGGGGAGCCACTGAATATTTTTCAGGTGACAAGTGAAATTAACTGTATTGTAAGAAGGCTCCTTTGCCAGTAGTCTATAGGATGGCTCGGGGTGGGGGAAAAGAAGGAAAGAGGTCCTCCTAGTGGGTCTAGGGAGAGGGGTTGGCCGGGGCAGTAAGCGTGGGAAATATCTGGGCAGACCCTGATGAGTAACTGCAAATGGGGCATGAAACAGTGTCAAAGGTGACTCCAAGTTTGCCAGGCTCAGTGCCTGGAAGATGGCAGAGGGGAGGAGATTCATTTACAAAGCAAGGGTGTCTGAGCAAGAACAGGTCTGAAGGGGACTTGTGGGTGTAGGGACTGTGTGGGACATGCAGGTGGTGTCAGATGGGGCACAGTCCAACATCACAGCATGCTGACCATGGAAGGAGGAAGAAGAGAAAGGAGAGTAGAGCTTGCTGGGGCAACATGGAACCTAGCATTTCAAAGTGGGTAACCGTCAAGTGTCAGATGTGGCCAAATGATTAAGAAGGAAGAGTAAAGGCCAGTCAGCAGATTTGACAATGAGAAGGTCACAGGTGACTTCCCAGGAGAGCAGAGGAGGCTGAAGTCCCATATGCTCCAGAGGCAACTTGCTCTCTGGAATTCAGGGTTAGAAAGATCCCCTGGACTTACGTAACCCCAGCACTGGCTTCTCTTTCCACTTCAGACCTCCAGATTCAAGGAAATCTTAAAAATAGAACCAACGCTGCCATTCTTTTCCACCCTAAAGGAGGGAGGCACGCTGGACGTTCCCTGCCCCTGTCTCTCTCTCTCCCGCCCGCTGGCTGGAGGTCAGGACTGTCTAGGGAGACAGACGTTGGCGGGACAGGTGGCTGTTTACTTCCTAGTGGAGCCTTGCTGTTTTCATAGCCCAGAATAGTTCCACAACCCCCTCCCCCTCCCCCAGGCCTGGGGACAGGAACCTCACCGTTAGTTTGCAGGACAATTCTGGGCCTCACCTCTTCCCCTCTCTGCATCAGGGTCCTCATTTGGGAACTTTCAGAGGGGGTAAGCTGTGGGTTCAAAGGGTTCAAGACTACTAATTTCCTAATTATCTCCCCCCTGCTGGGCTGCGGAAGAGGGCAGGACTAATTGAGTGTGCCATACAGGCATTTTGGTTGGGATGAAATTTCCCCAGCTCTTAAACAGTTGATTAAAGGATTACATGGGCAGAACTGGGGAAGGAAAAAAAGAAAGGGAATAGAAGAGGGTGGGAGGGCCGACTCCGGTCTGGATTGAGGCAGGCTCTGCCTGGGGAGCCGACTTCCAGTAGAGAATTGTGGGGGGCTTCTCTGACCCATGGTGCCCCTCAGGTTCGGGCTGAGCTCTGTCTGCCCCGGTGTTTAGAAGGTGTCCAGGGGTAGAAGGAACACTCGCTTCACTGGACACTCTTAGAAAACCTGAATTTTTTTTTAACTGTGTGAATGTATCACTTTTGAAAACATTTTTTTAAAATATGACCACATTTCTCTTTTCCTTCTGGCAGTAATTCATCATTTACTTCTGTTAGATAATTAAAAGCCAGGCACTGCTTCTCTGGGGCCATTTTCAAAGGACCTCCACCGTCTCAGGCAATGTTGGAGCTGAAAGGAGGACGAGGGTCATCGAATCTCAATTTACAGTTGACAAAAGTATAACCCAGGGACTCCAGTGACTTGGCCCAGGTTACAGAGCTCTTTAATCTTATTTTATTCTACTTGTAAAATCCTGGTGATGGCTGTGGGGGAGGGGCAGTCTCCTGGGCTGCCAGCTTGGGGACTTCAGAGTTTCTGAGAGTCTGCCAAGGAGAAGAAAGGTGTACCTTCCACCCCACACCTGGCCCAGCTATGACTGAGCTACTGATGGCTTGGTCTCCCTTCCCTCCTTCTTCAGTTGGTCTTTATGCTTCCAAAGAATCTGTGCGTTGAAGCAAGGAGGGACGGTAGTGTGGGCTGGAGACTCAGCTCAAGCTACATTTCCCTTCTCTCCTCAAATAGCCCTGATTTGCCTCTAGGGTATAGACCAGGACAAAAGGGAAAATGACCCTTTTTTAGATAGTCCCGGACACACGTTTGGAGGCTTTCTTTGCTTGCCTCTGCCTCTGCAGTGCACCATCAACAAAGTTTAATTCCTGGCAGGGAAGATCAGCTTTGACAGCAAGAATGTTTCCTAGCGTGCTTGGCATCGCAGAGGGTAGATTAAGAATGGAGAGGGGTCTGCCACCTGTGAGGGAACCGGTTGACTGCGGAAACAGGCTACTTCCTGGCAGGAACAGCAGCTTCTTTTGGGGAAGGGAGCTAAGGAAGACGGAGAGTAAGGGCAGTCTGTGATTCCCATAAAGTGCTGGTGATTCGCTTGGTTTTTTGCTATTAATACAAGGCGGACCCCAGGGTGGCAGGAGGAAGGTAGTGAGCTTAACTGTTTACAATGCAGCAAATGTTTTCAGGGTTTTTTCTGTGGACAAAATGTCCAGCCCATCCTGAGACACGCTCCACGCTCCCCCGACCTGGTCGCCGGATGCACAGTTCAAAGTTCTGAAGCTGAACTTTCTCACCAAGCCAGAGATAAGTCAGCCATTTTCGCTGGCTGGCAATGATTAACCCACCCCTCCCTCCGCCTGGTGTCCCCAACATGTTTTTCTAAAACATGAACTGGGTCACTCACTGAGAGGGTGATAGCAGTTAATCCAGCCAGTTTGCCCTGTTCCCCACTAAACACCTCCCCCACTGGTCACTGGGTAGGAAGGGCAGAGGGGAAACATGCAAAAGAAGTAATTTTAAAAAATAAAACTGTTCATCTTATAGTTTGGGCTACAAGACTTCAGAGGAATCTACCCTGCTGCTCAGACGTAGCTGTGGATTGAAGCTAGGTTTTGTACCCCTGTTGCAGCGTGGACAAGACCCAGTCTAGATATAATAACCGAGTGAAGGATGGACCAGTAGCTCCTCTCTCTACAGAGCCCAGGGCCCCAGCCAGAATAGAGGATTCGGCTTCAGGTAAAATCAGACTTTCTTTTTAGTAATAAATGCAATTTTTGATGAGGTGTGTGGTAAATTGTGGCTCCTTTCCCTCCTTACTTTCCCATCTGCAAATAAACTCATTTGAGTGAATGAGTCAACCTTGCCCTGGGAGAAGGTGCCAGAACCCTGGAACCAGCTGCACTTATTTAATAGCAGACCAGACTGTACTTTCTGGCACCTTTTCTTCATGTTCTTCCCAAACCAAGATCCTGAAGCCTGGGTAACATAGTGAGACCCCATTTCAAAAAAACAAACCAACCAACAAAGGAAACTATTACTTTCTGGCCCTAAGAGATACGGAGCCAATACTGGGAAGAGGACTGATCTCAGGAGAAAATGCCTGAGGAGTGCCCTGCTCGTGTACCCAACCAAGAGGAGCCCAGATAATGCTCCACCCTTACTGGTTCCCGGAATCAGCTGGCTGTTTCCCTAGAGGACATGAGTAAAGCTTGAGTCTTCTCCGCTGAGGACAAAATAATAGGGAACTCACTGATATTTGTACAAATGAGAGGCGGTTTCCCTCTGAACATCCCCCAGTTTACATCATTGTGTAAATGTCTGGTCTCCCTTGTCCCATTAGACTGGCAGGGGCCCAGAGGACAGCCAGAATTTCACTTTTCATTCCTCAGAGAGCCAGTCATGGTGCTTTGCTCAGAAAATGTCAGTTGAATTAAACTGGAGAACTTCTTGAAAGGGAAGATGGCAGGAGTTAGGGGGAGATGCTGGGATCCCCTCTCTGGAGACAGTTCTTTAAGGAGTGGATTTTCAGCAAAACCACCAGCCGCTCAAGTGCACAATATTCTCCTCGTATATTCACAAGACGCTCGAGGATCCAGAAGTTTTCAATTCAGTCAGCTTTCTAATAGGCTTGAGTCCTGTGGGGCCTCATCTCTTTTTGCACATGATAAAAATTTGCTGGAGGAAGGACGAAAGGACCGCAAGGTAGAAAGGGGAGGACTAGTCTCGTGATGTGAAAAACGGTTGCTCTGACCAAGGGGGTCCCCCCGCCCGGCAGGCAGCCTGCCAGGAAGATGTGCACACCGCAGCTGTGTGCCCAGAATGCATATCAGCTCCATCAGCACTCCTTATCAGCGCCGGCTGCTCCCTGAGGCTCCTCGGAAGATAGTGTCCTCCACTTGCTCCCCATATGCTGAGCACATGACTGAGCCCCGCCCGACTCAGAGACCCTGGCTCTCAGCAGCCCTGCAGAGACCCAGACGGTGGCCCTTGGATGTTTTGTCAGAGGGTCGGCCCCATTTGCCCTCAACTCGCCTCAGACCATAGAAACTCCAGTCCCAGAGATCATCACAGTAGTTACTCAATACTTTCTAGAAGGTTTACCTCTTGTGGTGAGGCCCCTACCTGTGGCCCAGCAGTCCTGACAGTGCAGAACACACGTATCACCACCCAGCGCTGCCTAGCACAGGCTTCCTTCGCACCCACCCACAGCCACCTCCGCATTTCCTGCTCTCTGGGCTGGCTGTGGCAGGAGACGGTCGCTTGGACCAGCAGAAATGATGAGGTCAAGGGCAATTAGAGTCGGCTTGAGCTGGGTGGGAGCCCATGGGGGAATGGGGATGCGACTCCAGCTCATGCCTCCTGGATGATGATCTAATCATTTCCAGCACGGAATGCTGTCAACCTTTGCTACAGACTCGTTAGCCCTGAGTTTATTTTCCCTGTCCCCAACCTACCCCTTCCATGTCAATATGGACTTTCTGATGGGAAATTCAGGGAGGTGTCTTCAAGTTTCCTTCCCACTGACTCTTATCTTTGAAGATGCATGAATTCATCCTCTAATTTATTCCCCTACTCCTTTCAGAGTCCTAGGTGACCCAAGCGTGAGGTTCTTGGTCTCTCTGCTGTTTACAGTCGATATATATATACACACATATATATGTGTGGGTGTATATATATATCTCACTTTGGAAATCTGCCTGTCCCAGAACCGAGATTGTTAGTCCAAAGAAGCACGGGCACCCCATGAGCAGAGGGCTCCTGAGAGTAACTGCACTGTGGCCCTCTGTCCAGGGAAGGGGAAGCAGCTGCCCTCTGTCAACGCACACACATATACAGAAATATGTGTCTGAGCTCTCTTCCACATATGGAGTTCAAGATGATATATATGTGAAAGAAAGCTCAATTTGTGCATATATACATATATATGAAAGAAAGCTCAAGATAAGAGTCCCCAGTTATCTGTTTGCCAGTGTTCTTATTTAGAACCACACATTCATCATATAGTTGTTGCATGAACGTATATTCATTGTGTTGCTTCAACTTATGAGTTAAAGCCCCAAAGGTTCTAACTTTAAGGTTACTAAACAAATTAATCACTGCATTCAAAAATGATTACTTTCTGGACAGGCGCAGTAGCATGTGCCTGTAATCCCCGCTACTTAGGAGGCTGAGGCAGGATGATGGTTTCAGCCCTGGAGTTTGAGACCAGCTTGGGTAACATAGTGAGACCCCGTCTCAAAAAAATAAGCAAACAAAGAAACAAAATTATTGCTTTCTGGCGCTAAGAGATTTGGAGCCAATACTGGGAAGAAGATTGATCTCCCAATCCAGAGACAGATTATAGATTCTGATATAGCTAAGGAAGGACCAGCAAGATGTCAGTCCTCAATACAAAACAGAACTTACTATGTTTTAAAATTAATCACTTAAAACTTAAACAGCTAGAGCACCAAGACTTTTCCTTGTCCCCAAGTAAGTGCAATTGCACACTTGGGAAATCAGACACCTTTGCAAGAACTGTGGTAGATTTAGACTCTGTCCTGCATCTCCCGCCTGGTTTCGGGGACCAGGAGGGCAGCCCCTGGCACTGTCAAGCAGCATGCCAAAGTTAATAATTGGCCCTGCTGAGTACATGGCCGATCAGGCTGTTTTTGTGTGCCTGTTTTTCTATTTTACGTAAATCACCCTGAACACGTTTGCATCAACCTACTGGTGATGCACCTTTGATCAATAAATTTTAGACAAATGTGGTTTTTGAGTCCAAAGATCAGGGCTGGGTTGACCTGCAGACTGGATACAGGGTGTATACAGGGGCAAGGCACAGGCTGATAGCAGAGCAATCACCACCAAGACTGAAATAAGTGCAAGGGCTCTGCCGACGGCTTCCTGAGGTGCCAGGGAAATGAGGATGGAGGATGGAATGAATGCTCTCCATGACTTTGGGATCCAGTCAACACACTACCTGCAGGTGAAGTACCAAGACTCCCAGGACTGGTTCATCTTGGTGTCTGTAATTGCAGACCTCAGGAATGCCTTCTACGTCCTCTTCCCCATCTGGTTCCATCTTCGAGAAGCTGTGGGCATCAAACTCCTCTGGGTAGCTGTGATCGGAGACTGGCTCAACCTCGTCTTTAAGTGGTAAGAACCCTCCAAGGAGGTGATCAGCAAGAAAAGCAGCTGGCATTCCCTCTGGAAATGTCTGTCCATCAGAAGCTGCTTTCCCAGTGCTATTCAGGAAGCCACTGTCTACTTCCTGCACTTGACTTTGGATCATCTGCATAAAGAGGGAGGGCAGAGAAAACCTGTCAGTGAGTTGAAAATACAGGAAAGTCTATTTTATATGGTTTGAAGGGGTGGACAGATGGTTGAATTTAGTGAAAAGTCTGAGTTACAGGCTTTGAGCAAAGGGACAGTTTTACTACTTTGAAGCAGAATGATAACATAAGGATAGGTGTATGAAAGAAGAAAGAGGATGTATGAAGAAAGGAAATATAGATGATTCAAAAACCTGTTGTGTGGCATAATGAAAAGTAACAAGGGCTCTAGCCCTTGTTCTGCCACCTACCGACTACCTGTCCTTGGCAAGTCGTATCAACTCTCTGAGTTTCTGTTTTATGATCTATAATAATCATAGTTAACATTTATTGAACACTTAGGATATGCCAGGCCATGTGCTAATTGGTTTCTTGTGGGGCAGTTACTACTATGTCACAGATAAAGAGACCAAAGCATTGAGTTAAATTAGACCAATATGGTTAGTAAACGGCAGAGCCAGGACTGAAGCCCAGGCAGGCTGGCATCAGGGGCAATGCTCTTAAGAACTATGTTATATCCAGTGCTGATAAACTGACTCTCTGGGGGGGGGGGGGGCGAGAGCAGGAAGCCCGAGTTTAGCACTTGCTAATTTCCATTGTGTAAATATTCCCATTATGACCACTTCCAAGATACCGATGGCTCTGGCTTGCAAAATTCCTGAGTTTTTAACAATTGACTCTTGTTGGCCACCTGACTCTAGCACACTACTGGCTTGGCCTCTATTTCATCATCTAAAAAATGAAGGGGACCAGCTGCCCTCTAAGACTTTTAGCATCCCTAGAACTATCCATGTCTACCATCAGGCAATTCTTAAGATCTCTTTGAGCTCCAATTTCCTTTGGTCATAACAATAAAAGTTCTTTAGAGTAGGGGAAAAAATTGTTGTTAGTTTACTGAGCCCAAGGCAGACTGATGAGATCCATGAAACCTCTGTTGAAAAAGCTACTAAATGTTATCTGTAATGTCCCCTTCAGCAGCATGCCCCTAAAAAATAAAAAGATAAAGGGTTATTCCAAACATCTGATCTCGATTAAAGAACCATGGATTCTCTCTGGGTTGGTGGAGGTCGGAGGTAGTGGCTGTCCCTCATTTCTGTGAGAAATCACCCTTGCACCAGTGCAGGGAAAAAGAGTCATCCTGACTGACATTTTGTGACCAAAAGCTTGGCACTTGTCCCCAAGGCCACATCAGAAGAACGAGGACAAGTGGTTGAGAAGGAAAAGGAAAAAGGAATTTATTAATTTGCTGGCAAATGAGGAAAATGGCAGACTCCTGTCTTAAAGTTCCAATTTTCCTAACTACGGCAGAAATATGGAGCTTTTAAAGGGAGGGTTCTCAGCTTTAGGCTATTGTTGTTCAACTATAGCTGATGACACTCCCCTGCCCCTAGCAACCATTGGCCTGAGGGAGGGATGTAGGTTTTAGTTCCCAAAAAAATGGGGGAAGTTTTAAAGAGACAGAAAACATTTCTACCCTTTTTCAGGCCGTTCCCTCTGTTACAAGTTGACACCTGTTTCCACAGTGAAAAACAGTCCTAGTGCTTTCAAAGGGGAAGTGGTTTGTCTGAGATAGTCTGTTTCAAAGCAGGGAGGATACAGGGCAAGCATCTAAAGCTGCCTACATCCTCACAGAGAGCAATTCTGGTGGGGACAGAGACCACGTCTCCTGCAGAGCTTGTCACTGGGGCTGAGGTGCCTTCTCTGGTGTTAGAGAAAATGCAAGACTCCCTGAGGCCTGAAGAAAGAGAAGAGGGAACCCTTAGTATATGCAAATCCAAGTTGCAAACTATAGTTCTGTATGCATTCTTCCAGGACACATTCTCCTTGGAGTTTAAAAAAAAAGTCGCTGGGTGCTGCAGCTCAGGCCTGTAATCAAAGCACTTGAGAGGCTGAGGCTGGAGGATTGCTTGAGGCCAGGAATTGGAGACCAGTCTGAGCAAGAGCAAGTCCCTGTCTCTACACAAAACAGAAAAAAAATTAGCCAGGTGTGGTGGAGGGTGCCTGTAGTCCCAGCTACTCAGGAGGCTGAGGCAGGAGGACCACTTGAGCCCAGGAGTTTGAGGTTGCAGTGAGCTGTGATGACACCTGGGCAGCAGAGTGAGACCCTGTCTCAAACAAACAAACAAACAAAAAAGTCACATTGCTGCCATTAATATGGATTTTAGAATCTTGGGTTTATTTATTTATTTATGTTTGAATAGATGACACATTCAAATGGTTCAAAATGCAAACATTTTATAAGGATGTGTCATAAAAAGTCTCCCTCCCATGCTTCTCCCCAGTTACCCAGTTCTCCTTCCTGGAGGCAGCGTGTGGGTTTCTCTTCAAGCTACTCTCTCTTCTCCAAGGTGTGGGCTTTGGGCAAAAGCATCCTCCATTCAGTAACTCCAGACACTGGTTCTGTTTTTCCACAGGATTCTCTTCGGACAGCGCCCATACTGGTGGGTCCTGGACACAGACTACTACAGCAATACTTCTGTGCCGCTGATAAAGCAGTTCCCTGTCACCTGTGAGACTGGACCAGGTAAGAGTCCAGAGCTGGGGATGGCTCGTCAGAGTCTCCCTGAGCTGGGTCAAGGAGACCAGGCCTTTATGCCCCAATATAGACCAGTTACTGGGTGCAGGCTGCCCCTAGGGAGAGTGTAACCTTGAAGGTGGCTTTCTTCAGCCTAGGGCAATGCCCGAAGGCCAAGAGCGGAGGGCCATCAGCCATCACACTCTCAACAACAGGAAATAAGTTCTCCCATCCGGGAGGTGCTCTGGGGGGGCACATCTCCCGACCCTCTGTCTCCCAGGGCAGAGGAATCAAGAATGGGAACCGGTTGCAGCATTAAATAAAGTGGTCAGAGTAGGACTCACTGGGAAGGTGAGCTCTGAGTCAAGACTCGAAGGATGTGAGGGAGTCAGCCAGGAAGTTTCTGGCAGAAGAGCTGTCTGGCCAGAGAGGATCGCCATGCAAAGGCCTGAGGTGGGAGCATGCCTGGCATGTTTATGGGAGAACAATGAGGCCCTGTGGCCGGAGCACAGTGAGCAAGGAGAGAGTAGAACAGAAGTGATGGAGGGCAGGTCAGTTTGCAACTGTGCACCCAGTATGTTGATTCTTTGTGTAATCTCCAGACTGCGTATAACTACAGGAGCAGGAACCTTCTCTGGTTTTGCTCACCATTGTATTCCCAGAGCCTTGCACAATGCTTGGCACATAGTAGGATCTCAATAGATATTTGTTAAATAAACAAGTTATGGATAAATGAGTGGATGGTAGGATGAATGGGTGGATGGATGGATGGGTGGGTGGGTGGATGGACGGACAGATGGCTGGGTAGCTGGGGGGATGATACCCCTGGCAGTCTCCCAGAGGAAGACCTTTTCACTTTTAGTCCATTCATCTCTTTCCTGCCCTTCAGGGAGCCCCTCCGGCCATGCCATGGGTGCAGCAGGTGTATACTACGTGATGGTCACATCCACCCTCTCTATCTTTCGGGGAAAGAAAAGGCCGACCTACAGATTTCGGTAAGAACTCAGCACTGGGGTGGGTGGTGAGGGCAGGAGGCGGCTGTGTCCGCAGCTGGCACACCACTCGCTCTTCCTCACACTCTCAGCTCATTCCCACAGCTTGCGTTGGCACTGATTAGAGTCGTGGCGCTGAGGGTGAACACTAGAGTCATGGGATATCAGGCTGGAAGGGACCCATGAGTGCAACCCCTTGTTTCACAGATAAAGAAACCAGGAGGCGTAACACCATAAACAGGCGTCTAAACATCAGCTAGTGAGGTGGTGGTAGGGCTTAAACTAAAACCCATGTCTGTACCAACCATGGAGTCGCCCCGTCCAGGTTAAAATAACCAGAGAAACAGAGGACAGTCCTAACTACGGGGAATTCTGGGCGTGTAGCCAATAGGGAAGTTAGAATTCATATACACAAGGGTTCGCCACTTGCTACAGGCATCTTTGAGCTTTTGAGTAGGGGCTTCAATTTACAAAAATTCCACTGATGGCACCTAAGTTTGCAGGCTCCAGCATTCCTGCTGGGGCTGCTTTCCTCGCGGGAGGATCCGCACCTAGCTTGTCATGGTTGCCTCTTCCACTGCAGGTGTTTGAACATCATTTTGTGGTTGGGATTCTGGGCTGTGCAGCTGAACGTCTGTCTGTCACGAATCTACCTTGCTGCTCACTTTCCCCACCAGGTCGTTGCTGGAGTCTTGTCAGGTATCTATGCTCCGACCCCCTCCCCTCCCCGTCCCACCCCATTTCTCCCTAATCAAAGCAGAGTCCCAGCATTCTAGCCATGTTCTGTGTGTGATCGATGCTGTTAGCCTTTCAGTGGGTTGAAAGTCAAGGGTGGGTGATTCGACATGATTGATTTCTATAGGAGTGCACAGATCTACACAGCTAAGTGTGTAGAAAAGCTGTATTACATCAAATTAACTCACCGAATTGAATTAGTTTAAAATCTCAGCTTTTTACAATCCTTTTTTCTTTTTCTGAGACAAGGTCCTGCTCTGTCACTCTGGGTACAGTGCAGTGGTGTCATCATAGCTCACTGCAACCTCAAACTCCTGGGCTCAAGCAATCCTCCCACCTTGGCCTCCCAGAGTGCTAAGATTACAGGCGTGAGCCACCGCGCCCGGCCTACATTCTTTATTTCTTACTGCTCTTCAGTTGGAAGTGGGCCCTAATTTAATATTCAGGGAATCTACCAAATTTAACAAATTAACACTGTACTCTAAGAAACTGCTTTATTTAAATACAATCATTTGCAAACCTAATAGAGTTCTGGAGTTGATCTCTTTTATAGGTTCAGAGTTTTGAAAGTCTCTTTTCTTAGATCCAGTTAATAAGGGGCAGAAAAGATTTAGGTTAAGCATAAGGAAGATTTTGTGGGAGGCACTAGAATATGAGACCTGAAGGAAATTGTGGAATTTTCCCCCGGAGATCTATAAGAGCAGAACACAGAGCAGAACACAGTAGCATCCAAAGAAGAGTGTTTAGAACAAGGGAGCTAATGGTCTCATGGTAATCACAAAAGCAACACAGCATTTAGGACTAGATTCCATGTTTGGGGAGGAACCTGGAAGCCAGGTCACATGAAAAACCTGGGAATGTTTAGGTTAGAGAGAATAACTGTCTTCAGGCTGGTCGAGGTGGCTCACACCTGTAATCCTAGCACTCTAGGAGGCCAAGGTGGGAGGATCACTTGAAGTCAGGAGTTCAAGACCAGCCTGAGCAAGAGTAAAACCCCTGTCTCTACTAAAAATAGAAAAATTAGCCAGGTGTGGTGGCGCACACCTGTAGTCCTGGCTACTTGGGAGGCTGAGGGAGGAGGATGGCTTGAGCCCAGGAATGTGAGGTTGCTGATGCCACAGCACTCTAGCCTGGGCAACAGAGCAAGGTTCTGTCTCAAAAAAAAAAAAAAGGAATAACTGTCTTCAAATGTGTGACTAAGGGACTACGTTCACAATTTACTAACTTCTGTGGAAAGAACTGAGACCAATAGATGGTATTAGAGGAGGATGGATTTCAGCCCAGCACGAGGAAAAACTATTTAGCAATCAACTTCATTCAAAGATGAAATGGGCTGTTCTAGTGGGAGTGAGCTCTCCACCCCTGGGGGTATTCAAATAGACACAGGAGGACCCCTGACAGGAAACTTGCATACAGTGAGAGGATGTATGTGACATGACACTTCCATCTGAAAGAGTCTATGTTGAGAACAGGCTGGAATAAACCAGGTGACCCTCCAATCTGGGGTCTAGTGATTTAATTCCACAATGGCAGGACAGATGGCATGTCACCCATTGCTGCAAATCCACCTCTCCTGAACATCCAGAATCTTTCCTGTCTTTCACAGTCATTCTTTCTTCCGCTCAGGCATTGCCGTGGCTGAGACTTTCCGCCATATCCAGGGCATCTACAACGCCAGTCTCAAGAAATATTTTCTCGTCACCTTCTTCCTGTTCAGCTTTGCCATTGGCTTTTACCTGCTGCTGAAGGGGCTGGGTGTAGACCTCCTGTGGACTCTGGAAAAGGCCAAGAGGTGCTGTCAGCGGCCAGAATGGATCCACATTGACACCACGCCCTTTGCCAGCCTCCTCAAGAACGTGGGGACCCTCTTTGGCCTGGGGCTGGCGCTCAACTCTAGCATGTACCAGGAGAGCTGCAAGGGCAAACTCAACAGGTGGCTCCCATTCCGCCTCAGCTGCATCGTGGCCTCCCTTGTCCTCCTGCACCTCTTTGACTCCTTAAAACCCCCGTCGCAAATCGAGCTGATCTTCTACGTCCTGTCCTTCTGCAAGAGTGCGGCAGTGCCCCTGGCATCTGTTAGTGTCATCCCCTACTGCCTTGCTCGGGTCCTGGGCCAGCCGCACAAGAAGTCTTTGTAAGGGATGTGGAGTCTTCAGTATTTGAAGTCCATGGCTGTGCCGGGGTTGAGGGGGACTAGGGTCTTCTGCCAGCCCATTTTGAGGCCAGAGGTGCTAACGTCAGCTCAGGGGATCCCCTTCTACAATCCTAATCACATTGGGTGATGTTTCTGAAAAGCCAGCGCAGCTATTTGAGAAAGCCTTGACTGTTAGAAGTGGGGTCATTCTGGGTTTTTCCTTGAATTTCCTACTTGTGCTCATTGTTACCAAGAAAAGGAGAGAGAAGCAGTATATTTGATAGGGAAAGAAGGACGGATGAAGGTGGAGTTTTCAGTATGCTGCATATCATGCAGACTATGTGCCATGCAATGTCTAAACGGCTTCAATTATATGCCAAGGCACTCTCAATCACGGGGGACCAAACTAAAGTATAATTAACAAGTGGTTAATGGGGTAATTCTGCTTCTCATATTTTTCTACTGTACATACATGTATGTAATACATTCATCGTTGTGTTTACTTGGATTTCTGAATGGCTGCAGTGACCTACACATAGTACCAGGTCAGACTATTCAGGCATAGTGGACTTCTCCTCTATCACATTACATCTTCCTCCTCATGAGCCCAGCTCTGCTTTCTCTGCTTTCCCCAGAATTTTCCACATCCACCCTGCTGTATCTTCAGATGGCTAACGGGCAACCCTGTGGGGATACTTTTTGTACGTTGCAGTTAAACTCCGAAATCTTGGACAAAATAGCAAGGCGAGGGCCAGGATTCCTCTCTCCAGAAGGTCACTCCAATGTTACTTTTGATTCCTGGAGGGTAAATATGACTCCTTTCTCTATCCCAAGCCAATCCAGCCACATTCATAGAGGAAAAGCCAGTTCCTCCTTGCCTATTCTCCAATCTCAACTGATTTGCAGAATATGCCCTTAAAAAAAAAATCTGAAGACTATTTATTTGAAAGACCTTGTGTTTCTTACTAATTATATAGTATACCATACATATATTATCATTCACACCAACCATCCTGCTCATAACATCTTTGAAAAGAAAAATATATATGTGCAGTATTTTATTAAAACATTTTATTTAAGAATGAAGTCTTGTTGATTACTATATTTTAGATTCAATGTGATCTGACGGTTCTAATTCTGGCCCACCTAAATTTCTAGCTCTTTCTCTGTTTCCCTAAACAAATAATTTGGTTTCTCTGTGCCTGCATTTTTTTTTTTTTTTTTTTTTTGAGACAGGGTTTCGCTCTATTGCCCAGGCTGGAGTGCAGTGGTGTCATCATAGCTCACTGCAGCCTCAAACTCCTGGGCTCAAGCAATCCTTCCTGCCTCAGCCTCCTGAGTAGCTGGGGCTACAGGCATGTGCCACCACACCCAACTAATTTTTCTATTTTTTGTAGAGATGGGGGTCTTGCTCTTGCTCAGGCTGGTCTTGAACTTCTGGCCTCAAGCAATCCTCCCAAAGTGCTAGGATTACAGGCGTGAGCCACTGTGCCCAGCCCCTGCATTCTCCCTTTGGAGAAGGAAAATGCTGTGTCTCAAGTTGACCTGAACTTCTATCAGGGACAGGGAGATTTTGGGGGGCACAGGTAGAGTTGAGCATATCAACATAGGCACAGGATCAGCTCAGAATCAGAAAGATCCAGAGTTGGCCAAGACTGAACATGAATTACCAGAGCACAGGTCAGCATAAATTGCTCTATGGTATCAAATTGCAAGTTGAGGGCAGACAGGCAGGGTCATTACTAAACTAAGCAATTGTGGAATGCAAGTTGTAGTGGCAGAACGAGACTGGGAGGATTCTGGAACCCAAGATTTTGGGTTATAGTTAAAGAAAGTCTAAACAGGGCAAGTCAGAGCACCAAGGAATGCACAAGGAAGCTATTGCAGTCTTCTCTGCTAAGTGATTTGTTTCATCCTGAGTGTAGGGTCCCACCTCTAAAGGCCTCAACTCCCCACCATAACCCTGGACTTTGTGGAGGTGAGACCTGCGCATTTACTCCAGCACTTCGGAACGTGTATATTTAGGGAAAGTTGAATCATCCTCCTGGATTTGGGTTCTTGGAGGGGGAAGGACTGGGCCCCTCACAGACTCTAATGGCCCCACCCACGGAGAAAGGAAGTGGCCTTGATCTGTCTGAATTGAACCCCACTGCTTAGGCATGGCCCCATCCTTGAAGATCCATTTGCTCTCAGGGACCAAGTCCAAGATCCTTGCCAGAGGAGTCTCGTAGGAAGTAAATAGAGCCGCTACCACCACCAGCACCTGTCAGTTTACAAGGTTGATAAGGACACAGAAGAACCGATAAAGTTTATTGAGCGCTTACTGTACACCAGGCTCTGTTCTATGCACCTTATTTACACAATTAACTCAATTCTCCCAATATCTCTGTGAGATGGTTACTACCATTCATCTTCATATTATATATAAATAGGCATTGAGGGGTCAGGTACCTGGTCTAGAATGAGGGGGCCAGTTTCAGAATCAGGCAGTCTGACCCCAGAGGCCCTGCTCTACCGCGTCTCACCCCAGACTCCACGGACCCTGGCAAGACTGGCAGCTGCTTCAAAGCACCCTTCAAGTACCAGGTACAACTCTTCATTCAGAACAGGGAGGATCTGATTTCTTTTCACTGGAGGCCATTATAAAACTTAGAACAATCCTCCCAGTAAGATAGCATTAGTTTCTAAGTATATTTCAGTGGTAATTTCATAAAATGACTATTAGAACAGGCATCTCCATGCTAGTTTAATAGCAGTGTCTAGAGCAACTTTAGAACTTTGTTGTTTTCTTTCAAGAAAGAGTTTCAAAGTCATCTGGGTCAGATAGTAAGTAACTTAATATTTCTAGAATTGAAATAGAGTGAGAAGACAGAGAACTTTTGGTATAGATCCATATAAAAGGATAGAAAATAAAGAGAGACTGGAAGATTGTTTAGATCAGAAACTCCACAAATATGGGTTTGATACCTTTCATGGGGACAGGCTAAGCCCAGAATTGGACACTCCTAAAGGCTTAGAATTTGCGATGGATAAAGCTGATCAGAGTGTCAGCTCATGATCAATTTGTAATATGGCCAATTTATTAGAACATTTCGATCACTGATCTGCTCCCCAAGTTACAGATTTATGTCTGCTTTAGAAATGGCTTGGGCTGGGCGCGGTGGCTCACGCCTATAATCCTAGCACTCTGGGAGGCCGAGGCAGGAGAATGGCTCGAGGTCAGGAGTTCAAGACCAGCCTGAGCAAGAGCGAGACCCCATCTCTACTAAAAATAGAAAGAAATTATATGCACAACTAAAAATATATAGAAAAAATTAGCCGGGCATGGTGGCACATGCCTGTAGTCCCAGCTACTTGGGAGGCTGAGGCAGAAAGATTGCTTGAGCCCAGGAGTTTGAGGTTGCTGTGAGCTAGGCTGATGCCACAGCACTCTAGCCCGGGCAACAGAGTGAGACTCTGTCTCAAAAAAAAAAAAGAAAGAAAGAAAGAAAAAGAAATGGCTTGTAGATCCTCAGGCTGGAAGCAAGTATAAGTGACCAATGACAGCTTTAAAGCAAGGTTCATGTTATGTTATAGCATAATTTGATACAGTGTTCTAGCAGTCTATCCATTTTCAGGTGGTAGATTTGAGGATGATGCATATACACACAAATGCACACACCCTATGCAATTGTATTAATTGCCCAAGGAAAACAGACCCATTAAGAAAGTGCAACTTCTGCTGCCTAGGCCAGTGCAGCACCACACACAGACAAAGGTTTGGGGCTTTTGTTTCTGTTTGTTAACACAATTTTAACAGCTTTAAAAAAAATTATAACAGCTTGATAGAGATACAATTCACATACCACACAATTCACTCATTTAAAGTGTACTATTCAATGGTTTCTGTCTCATAGTTTGCCTATTGTGGGCATTTCAAATGACTGGAATCATATAAGATGTAGTCTTTTGTGTGTGGCTTCTTGCACTGAGCAGGATGTTTTCAAGGTTTATCAGTGTTATAATGTGTATTGGTATTTTATTTCTTTTAATGGACAAATAATATTCCATTGTACAGATATACCACATTTTGTTTATTTGTTCATCAGTTGATGGATAATTGAGTTGTTTCCACTTATTTATTTATTTTTTTTGGAGACAAGGTCTTGCTCTGTCACCCATGCTGGAGTGCAGTGGTGCAATCACAGCTCACTGCAACCTCCAATTCTTGCCTCAGCTTCCCAAGTAGCCAGGACTACAAGCATGAGACACCATGCCCAGCTAATTTTTTTTTTTTTTTTTTTTTTTTACTTTTAGTAGAGACAAGATCTTGCTATGTTGCCCAGGTTGGTCCTGAACTCCTGGCCTCAAGTGATCCTCCTGCCTTGGCCTCCCAAAGTGCTGGGATTACAGGCATGAGCCACCTTTTGGCTATTATAAATAATACTGCTATGAACATTTGTATACAAGTTTTTGTGTGGATGTATGGTTTCATTTCTCTTGGAAATATTCCTAGGAGTGGAATTTCTGGGTCACATGGTAACTCTATATTTAACCTTTTAAGGAACTGTCAGAGTGTTTTCCCAAAAGATTAGTAAGGAAACATTTTACAGTGTTTTTGGTTTTGCCATCACTTTTGATTTGCTAAGATCATATCCTTTATCATAGCTTTGTCTACGTCCATGCTTTGCAAGAGTTTTAAAGCAAGACTGATCAGGTGGTCAGAATTTTACACGATGAAATTCCAGTGGGCTCCTCCCACATTCAGGGACAATGGCTTTGTTGTTCCACTGTGCGTTCTAAGAGCATTTCATTTGAAGACATGTCTGGATAGCTGCAGTTCCGGTCCTAATCAATTGACTGGTTGTTTGTAACCTGTCAAAATTTGCTGACTTGTTTTCCGAAAACCATTGCTTTAACTACTGAATTATTAATAGTGATTGATTTTGCTCTGTAGTAATTGCTGAACTAGACTTGCAGGCCCGTATGTGTAAATAAAATAGGACAGTATCATTTGTGTCCAAAAGTTTTTCAAGAGCCCTCGAGAGTGGAAAACACTCTGGCCAAGTGGCCTTCTGGTGATGTAGTTAAGGAAAGAATTGCCTGGAAATGGTATAAAGAAGCACTCAACAAAAGTCACTTCCATCAGAGAACCAAGACTCTAATTCATCTGAAGGGAAAACTAGTGATTGTACAGTCCAGCGATGGGCAACCCAACGCCCCAAATCTAATTTCAAGGTAAAAGCATAAAAAGCTGTATCTGGGCTCCTCTTCTTAATAAAAAGAAAAAAGTCTATAAATATTTTATTTTCCTGAGTTGGTCTTTATGCAAAAAAAAAAAAGTTGCTCATTATGAATTCTATTCAAAAAATTTTTTCATTTCATGGATACAGAAATCAAGGCCAAGAGAGATAAAATGGCTCACCTAAGTCACAAAAGTAACCTGTCCACAGGTCTCCTGATTCTTAGCAGAGAGCAGTCTCCCCCCCCCCCCCCCCCCCCGCCAGTTTCCTGCATGTATTCGGGCTGCGGGGCCAACTCGCAGCTGTTGGAACAGAAGTAAAAGACATATGTAAACGATACAGCCAGTATGTGAACCAGACCAGTGTCTGTTAGCCAAATTAAGGCCATGGCTAGAATAACTGTAGGTTCGAGGTGGCCTTCTCCTAATTATGGCTTGGGCTTCTCCTTTAATCTTCATAAGTGTCCCCAGGGCAAAAGTGTAACTAACTTCAGCAGGGAACAGCTTAGTGTTTCTATGGAGCTTGGGGTTTTTGTTTCTGCTCTATCACAGAACTAGGAATTCCACTCCTTTATTATGTGCACTCTTTTCTCTCCAGAGACAAAAAGAATGAAAATTGAATTCCTTTCCCTCCATTGCCAACTGTTTTGGGACTTCTTGACTGAGGCACGCCATCTTTTGAGGGCATGAATTTCATCTTTTCATCTCCATCTTTTGCTCTGCTCTCCTTAACCCTGGCCAGCTGGCAACGCTTCCACTCCTCCCTATTTGATCCACCTGGTTGTGAACTCGAGTGAGCCTTTTGAGAGACAGTAATTGGCTTAATTGCCTTACTAAGCCAAGTGGCATAAATCAGTTCTCTTTATTTAGAGCATGTCTTTACCCTGCCAAGGTCGTCCTTGCCGGTCCATTTTTGCCCCACATGTGATTGCAATGGAATGACAGTGGCATCATCTCTACTTACTGACTGTTGTGAAACCACCACAGACACCCCTGCACCAAAGTCTCCAAAAGGCTGCTTGGTTCAGGAGCCTTCGGTATGGTCCTCGCTCCTAACAGGTATCAGACACGATTCAGGAAAAGCTGATGCAGCAGCCCGGTCTCTGATGTCACTCTCCAAGCTGTGTCAGCAGCCTCACTGGTCACAGTGGCTGCCACACTGTTATATCCAGAACTATGCTCTTTCTCATTTGCCATCTAGAATGCTCTTCACAGCTGCCAAATATGCTTCTAGGAACTTTCAAAGAGCAAACGACCCCAAACATAGCGACTCCATCAGACTGGTGAGTTAGTTCCTCTTTTAGTTGGGGGGTGGCTGAACTCAACCTATTTTAAGAAAAATAAAAGGTCAATGTGCCCACCACCGTGTCCGTGGAGAGAGGCTGAGGTTGCTGAACTCCGGGCCAAGGCACCAAGATGGTGAAGATGTCGGCTTCCTTAGTCCAGCCACCACCCAGGCTGTGAGCAAGAGGAAGCTGCAGCCCACCCTCCGCCCTCACCCTGACACCTTCAGCAGTAAACAAGATAAAATATTAATAGCTTCTTAAAGATAAGCCTGAGCACGTGTGCAAGTTGGTGTCCGAACCAGAGCCTGTAATGGCCTTTCTTAAACTCTAGAATATACGCAAACAAAAGGAGATTCTTTTTTTTTTTTTTTTTTTTTGAGACAAAGTCTCACTCTGTTGCCCAGGCTAGAGTGCCGTGGCATCAGCCTAGCTCACAGCAACCTCAAACTCCTGGGCTCAAGCGATCCTACTGCCTCAGCCTCCTGAGTAGCTGGGACTACAGGCATGCGCCAGCATGCCCGGCTAATTTTTCTCTCTATATATTTTTTAGCTGTCCATATAATTTCTTTCTATTTTTAGTAGAGATGAGGTCTCGCTCTTGCTCAGGCTGGTCTTGAACTCCTGAGCTCAAATGATCTGCCCATCTCAGCCTCCCAGAGTGCTAGGATTACAGGTGTGAGCCACTGCACCTGGCCCAAAAGGAGATTCTGATGAAGAAGTTGCTGAAGACGGAGTCAGAGTGTTCGTTGGAAAGAAAGCACAGCTAACACTTTTAGGGACAGAAAGGGACTATGTTGAAGACAAATTATCCAGTGAGTTTGTGTTCAATAACCCAAACATCAAAGGCACTTGTGGCTGTGAGGAAAGCTTTGGTATCTGAAACCTCAGTCCTGCTCTGGCTGTGAGCTCTAGGAACACTCACGGAAGCCTTGGGGCTTACTGAAGAAATCGTGTGACTGTCACCTGCTTAATGTGTGGCTGCTGTGTAAGGAAAATAAAGTGACACATTTTGAAAATGAAGCCAGTGTGTTAGATTCAGGAAGAAGTGATATTTGAGTTCTCTGTAGGGGACAGAAAATGAAACACCATCACTCTCTCTGGATCAATTTTCTTTTCTTGTAAAGAAAAAAAAAAATCCTACCCTGCACTTAACTCTCTTGTCCCTTTTCTAACTGGTTCTAAAAGGAACCAGTTTCATTAAAGTTGCCCTCCTGGGCATCTACCAATCCGTTCAGGAAATGGATTGGATCTCTGTTGAATGGGTTGCATGTGCCTCTCCCCCTGCATTTTCCCCAATCAGATTGGTGACTCCTAAAATTCAGAGGCAGGAAGTCCTGACTGCTGGTAGTAACATGGTGGTGCATTATTTTTCCACCCAAACTTGGCATGGCCTTTTTACATTTTTATAAAACATCTCATTGTCAGATGCCTCATTTGCATATCCTTTAACAATACTGGGCAAACATTTTCTTGAACTATAGTGATGGTAGCAAAAGGTGAGAAATACTTCACCCACCTGTTTTGAAATCCATTTCATTTGCCACCCTAAATGTCTGCTCGAAGATGGGATCTCAAGCTGACTTCGATTCTTTTAGTTGAAAGGTCTCTTAAAAGCCATCTGGCCCACCCCACTCAATTCTGTCTGTGGGGAGGCCAAACCCCAGGGAAACCCTCCACCCCTCTAGGAGGGGTGAGCGGGAACCTCCCTACCTTTCCCCCTTCCTAGTAGGTGACAATGCTCTCCTCTCTGAGGCCATCTCAGAAGGTAAATGGCAATCTGGCTTCTTTGTCTGGTCAACATATTGACAGAATTTCTTTTTAACTTGATGGAGATCATATTAGTTTTATTTTGAGTGAGAAGAATCTTATTTTAAAACTCTTTTGCCCGGGCGCGGTGGCTCATGCCTATAATTCTAGCACTCTAGGAGGCCGACATGGGAGAAGTTCGAGACCAGCCTGAGCAAGAGTGAGACCCTGTCTCTACTAAAAATAGAAAAAATTAGCCAAGCAACTAAAAACAGAAACAAAAAATTAG
This sequence comes from Lemur catta, assembly GCF_020740605.2. Lineage (NCBI taxonomy): Eukaryota > Metazoa > Chordata > Mammalia > Primates > Lemuridae > Lemur > Lemur catta. The sequence goes on from NC_059142.1 coordinate 39,965,929, forward strand.
CCGGCATGGTTGTGAGCACCTGTAGTCCCAGCTACTCAGGAGGCTGAGGCAGGAGGATCGCTTGAGCCCAGGAGTGTGAGGTTGCTGTGAGCTAGGCTGACGCCACAGGACTCTAGCCCAGGCAACGGAGTGAGACTCTGTCTCAAAAAAATAAATAAATAAACAAAACCCTTGTATGTGAATTACCATCTTGTTTCTTTAAACTTTGAAACAATGATTTAGACTACCAGAGAAGACATCATAGCAACCCAGAATTCCTGGGAACATAGTCATGATTGTGAAGAACATGGGGTCTTTTCTTAAAATCCCCAATATGCGCACACTTTCCGGTTCCGAAGTCCAAGTGCTGAAGTTTTTTGTTGTTGTTTTGTTTTTTGTTTTGTTTTTTTATCTTCCACAACTTTACAATTGTGAATGAAGTTTTTAAACAATATTTTAACCTAATATTTTTTATCACCAACTTTTCTTTGAAAGTGTTCTTTTTGTCACTTAGTTACTGATTTTCCTAGTTTTGACATATTAAGTATTCTATGAGATGACATATATGCTTTTTTTGAAAGCTGATTCTCATGAATTCGAGTAGCTGAGTTCTTTTATGTTTGTTTTACTTACTGAAGTACCTGGCACAAAAGTCACCAAAACCTACAGCAGTAGTTTTATGTAAATGCTCATGAGTTTGTATTGTGAATATAACTGTTGATCCACTTATAATTTGTGCAATACCATATGTATATAGAGTGAGTTATCAATTTAAAAAGTGGCCTCTGTGATTATGAAAAAAAGAAAGAAAAATAAAAGATTCTCTTCATAGAGGAGAGTCTCACACTATTGTTCAAGTACTATTATTTCCACAAAAATATCTAATAAACCAGTGGTTGTCAGGCAACATGTGCCTTCCAGGCAATGTTTGGCAGTGTCTGGGGACATTTTTGGTTGTCACAACTGGAGGGGGTGCTACTAGCATCTAGTGAATAGAGGCCAGGGATTTGCCTAAACATCCTATAATGCACAGCCCCCCACAACAAAGAATTATCTGACCTCAAATGTCGATAGTGCCAGGGTTGAGAAACCTTATAATAAATCAATGAGAAGAGGCAACTTAATCACAATTTACCTGAAATCATTTTCTTCCAGAGGCTGTTTCTGAACTCAGCCTTAGAACACCACTTGTGTTTGGATATTTCTGTGAAGTTGTTTGTGAACAGTAACTGAAGAGTCAGTGTTACTTTTCTGTAAATGTTTCTTTGGCATCTCCAATTTATTTGGCTTCTCAAATCTAATTTTCTCATCTTTCCCCATTGAAAAACTAGGTTCCTGCCCCTCAGCTGGTTGTTGGTAAGCCCTTAGCAATGTCTGGGCATTGGTCTGCCAGGAGACAGTGAGCTGGTTCCAAATAGGTTTTAATACACAGAATGTCTTCTCAGCAGCTCTCCCGTCTTTGGAGTCCCTAGATTCTAGAACAAAGAGTTCTGATGCTAGAGTTCACATTTTCCCATGCCTAGGGCCATAACTGCGGAAGACTTTTTGCTGCCAAACAAAAATCTATTGGTTGATTTATAATATATATATAACATATATATATATATGTATATATATCAGTATACAACTGATGTCTACTTTATGTGCTCAAATAGCTGTTTTAGGCTCAAGATGGTCAGACCCAGAAAGCATTGCAGTAGATATTGCAATTCACAAGCAACATCACAGAATAAGTATCCAGACCCAACTCTAAACTATGTTTTTCTTTCCTCAAGATTCAATTCTAAACTTTTTTGCACAACACACGTTTTATAATACATAGTTGTAACCTTTCCATTTAGTGTTTGTGACTTAAAATAATCTCATCTACACATTCCCTAGGGCCAGAAGAAACTACATTCCTGTCATTTAAAATCATTTATTGATGTTTCCTTATGTCACTATACCATACTTTGTTGAGCGATTTCCTTATTTGGCATTTGGATTATTTCCAATTCTTCACTCTTATAAATAGCAGCACATGAACATCATTGCACAAATTACATTTTTTTCCCTTTTGGGTTATTTCCTTGGGGTATATTCCTAAAACTGGTAGTACCGGGTCAAAGGTTTGAAAAGTTTCATAGTTGTTACCCACTGCCAGAATGTTCCCCAGGCAGATCGTAGTAGATTCGAACATTTCAAATGTTTAAGCAGGTTTCCCATAATATAAAATAATATTAGCTTTCATCTTTTCTTATTCTTCCACGATCTTTATGGCAGAGGGAGGTGCAAAATTTCAAAACGAAATAAAAATAAAACAAAAAACAGAACAAAAATAAAGATGGAAAAGCACTCTTTCTATAGCCAGAGATGAGCTCTTTGGGGCTAACTTGATTGTAATGTCAGCTGATAAGGATCTGAGACTGAAATAGTTTTAGGGAGAACTTAAAGCCTGCAAGTGGCAGGTGATCAGGGAAACTCCTTAAGGAGGGTGGGTAGGGAGGTGGTAAATACCAAGAAAGGATGTGCTCTCTTTGCATCGCTACCTTTAGGGGGCTTTCGCCAGCAGAGGAAAACTGTTTCTGTGCCTTTGAGATTCAGGTTATCCACCATCTGTAGGTGACTTCTAAGGATTATGCATGCTTGCAGATCTTGGTCTCCTCGGTTTAAGAACCAAGGATTAAAAAAAAACAAACCCACGGAATCCACCTTACCATCTTGGTCCTCCTGAAGCAAATTAGGCATCAAGCTAATGATGCTGATGGATGACCAACACGCACTTAGTACTTACTAAGTACCTGTCATTTTTCTCAGGGTTTTCCACATAGAATTCCTTTCATCCCCCCCGACAACATGTTAGCCCCACTTTACAGATGAGGAAATGGAGGATCAGAAAGCTAAGAAACTTAGTCAAGGTCACAGAGCTAGTAAATGCTTGAGCCAGATTCAGACCCAGGCAATCTGCTGCCAAACCGGTGCCCTGACCACTGCCCCATACTGCCTCGGGTGCTACAGTAGAAAAATGGCTCCTACATGGCTAAATGATGCACTAGAATATCCAGTTATAGGTTCTTTTGTTTGTGTGTGTGTGTGTGTGTGACAGAGTCTCACTCTGTTGCCCAGGCTAGAGTGCTGTGGCGTCAGCCTAGCTCACTGCAACCTCAAACTCCTGGGCTCAAGTGATCCTCCTGCCTCAGCCTCCCGAGTAGCTGGGACTACAGGCATGTGCCACCATGCCCAGCTAATTTATATATATATATATATATATATATATGTATATGTATATATATATATATTTTTTTTAGTTGTCCAGCTAATTTCTTTCTATTTTTTAGTAGAGATGGGGTCTCGCTCTTCTTGCTCAGGCTGGTCTCAAACTCCTGACCTCAAGTGATCTTTCTGCCTTGCCCTCCCAGATCCAATTATAGGTTCTTTTTTAACCTTCTGAATGTTTAAAATTATTGCTGTTTCCTGTCTACTCATCTAAATTGAAACAATGTCTCACTCAAATGTGTCATTAAATCGAAACTATATATATAATGATATCAAATATGATTTTAAAGTGCATAAAAAAGACCAAAAAGACATGCACCAACATGTCAACGTTGTCTGTCTTTAGATGGTAGAATCATGGGTATTTATTTCTTCTACATTTCTATTTTTTTCTTAATTGTTCTACAGGGTAGCAACTTTTGAGACACCCTGTATAATAAGCATGTATAACCTTTTTTTCTATTCCTTATTTTCAAAATAATTCAAATTAAAAAATGCAATGAATTCCTATATACTCTTCATGTAAATCACCAACTAGAGTATTCATATTTTGCCACATTTGCTCTATCACTCTCTTGCTATATATATTCTTATTTTTTGATCACTCATTTAAGCATAATTTACAGACATCATGGCCCCTTTACTTCTAAATATAATAATTCACGTGTCTCCTAAGAACCGGGACATTCTATTACATAACCACAGTAACGTGTGTTCCTTTTATAAAGGAAGCTCAGTTTCAAAAAACTCAGTTTAAGAAAAACAAATAATTAAAAATAAACTAAGGCAAACTAAATATTTTCTGTTTCAATGCCTTGTACTCTGGGTTCAATGACCTCTCCTTTCTCACTGAAGCTCACCTGCCCTGCCCTTGCCTATCCTCACCCTCAGCTGTGCACCATCCCTGCTGAGGAAACTTCTAGAAGACCCTTGACTCCTAGAATTCGCTGAGCCTCAGCTTCCTGTTGGTGGTTTGATTAGAATTCGCTGAGCCTCGGCTTCCTGTTGGTGGTTTGATTGTCATAGTGCCATCTATGCATTTCCTTCCTTCTCTGACAACCAATAAGTTGATTATTCTATTAGTAGAACTCTTAGATTACTATTAGCTTAAAGTTAACTTGTTTTATTACTATAATGGAAATTTTAAAACCCTAAATGTTTTGAATTATTTGTTCATAAAATCTCTTCTGATCACCACTTAGGTAAGCAGTGTCCTTCTTCTAATTTAATAATATTTCTTTTTTTTTTTTTTTGGAGACAGGGTCTCACTCTGTTGCCCAGGCTAGAGTGAGTGCCGTGGCGTCAGCCTAGCTCACAGCAACCTCAGACTCCTGGGCTCAAGCAATCCTCCTGCTTCAGCCTCCTGAGTAGCTGGGACTACAGGCATGCGCCACCATGCCCGGCTAATTTTTTTCTATTTTTAGTTGTTTGGCTAATTTCTTTCTATTTTTAGTAGAGATGGGGTCTCGCTCTTGCTCAAGCTGGTCTTGAACTCCTGAGCTCAAGCGATCCTCCCAGCTTGGCCTCCCAGAGTGCTAGGATTACAGGCGTTGGGCCACCGCACCCGGCCTGAAGTGTACATTTTAAATTGATGAATTTTATGGTATGTGAATTATATCTCAATAGAGCTCTTACCAAAAAAAAAAAAAAATCTTTCTGTGCCCTCCACAAGCCTGCCTGACCTGGGCATTGTCTACTTCGCCACCTTCACCTCGTTCCATGTACCACAGCCAAGTCCACGTGGCTCCTCCAACGTGCCACACTCCTGCCATCCTCTGGGCTTTTGCACGTCCCTCTTCTCAGAACACGCTTCCCCCACCCCTTCGCCCAGTGCGTCCCTCCACGTCCAGAGCACTTCTCAAGGAATCCCCCTTGCCCACCCGCCCCAGACACAATCAGCTTCCCCTGTTGAGCTCACTAAAGCACCCCCTTTACTTTTCTGTCTACCAAGTGTCAGCGTGTGATTATTTGAGTCATGTCTGTCTTCCCACTGGTGCTAGGCCCGTGAGGGCAGCTGCCTGCCCGCTTTGCTCTCCCAGCCCAAGCCTAGCCCATGAGGAGGCCTCAATACATCTTTGTTGAAAAATAAATGAACAATATACAACTGTTTGCCTCCACCTTGGAAAACCAGCTAACAAATTATAGATTCAAGTAGCTTGCAGTTCCACAGATGACTCAATAAAAATACTCTTAGGCACTCCCAACTCAAAATTAGAAAAAGGCTGAAAACTCAGAGTACAGGGCAGGCTTAGATAGAAACACTGGCCTCTTCCCAAGAGAGGTTTACTCCCTAGTAGGCGGGGAACAAACTCTCTGAGCAGCCCGTTGCTGGGAATTCATGACTAAGCCTTATTGTTATTTTTCAAGATATAGACTGCATCTCAGATGGTCTAGGGGAAGAGAGAGAGTGTGAATCAAATCCTGCTTCAACCCCATGGGCTTTCAGGGTAGGGCTTTTTCTTTCTGTTGGTGGCACACACCCTACTGGTGGCTTAACCAACAATCACCATATTGCCTCAGCCCTTGTGACACTCCAGTTCCCGGTCCCCTTTACAATGCTTCAAGCATCATCAACAGAGAAAGCATACACAGAACACCACAGTGATAACAGAACCCATCATTCTACAGTTATACTTAAGCCATTACAAAGGTCCGCTTGGTTCCTCCAACGTGCCACACTCTGCCCTCCTCTGGGCTTTGGCACATCCCTCTTCTCAGAACATTCTTCCCCTCTTCGCCCCATGCATCCCTCCACGCCCATCCTGCACATCCAGAACACTGCATTCAAATATTAATGCCATGAATGTCCGTTCTTATTGTCATCATTGCTACATAGATTCTTTTTACTAGCCTAGGCTCCTTTTCTAGGGTTATTGGACACGCTGCTAGGTTGATAGCAATTTTATGTCTACACCTTCACAGGGTCACAGCAATCTTCAGAACCAACAGAAAAAAGCATAACATCTCTCACCCGTCAAGGTTCGGTTTCTGCTTTATCAACCATCAATTATGGAGCAGAACATGGACCTGGCTGCACTTTCCAACCTGAGCTCCATTTTCTACTTAAGCTTCACTTGATATATCAATAAGACTTTTATAATTCATCCCCGGGAACATGGTGTCTCTCACCAAAATACTGCATTCTACAAGTCTTCCTTAGCCAAATCCCATAGTCTTATCATTAGAATATGCAGTATTGACCAGGTCTGTAACAATTATTAAAAATGTATGTGTGCCTTATTATATCTTCTCATGATTCTCAGCGAGCTCTGAGCTCTGGAAGTTTCATCTCTCCCCTTTCTTTTTTCTTTTTTTTTTTTTTTTTTGAGACAGGGTCTCGCTCTGTCACCCAGGCTAGAGTGCAGTGGCATCATCATAACTCACAGCAACCTCAAACTCCTGGGCTCAAGCGATCCTCCTGCCTCAGCCTCCCAAGTAGCTGGAACTACAGGCATGCACCACCGTGCAAGGCTAGTTTTTTCTATTTTTAGCTGCCCAGCTAATTCCTTTCTATTTTTAGTAGAGATGGAATCTGGCTCTTGCTGAGGCCGGTCTCAAACTCCTGACCTCAAGGAATCCTCCCGCCTTGGGCTCCCAGAGTGCCAGGATTACAGGAGTGAGCCACTGCACCCAGCCTCTATGTAGAGATTTAATTCTCACCCTTTCTATCATCGTATTTCTCTCTCTTTTTTGGTCCTCATCTGCCTTGCCAACCACCATTATGCCATCCCTTTGTTAATAGTGTCTGTTGGCCTGGTCTCGTTCTAGTTGGCCAGCCTGTCCTCTTGCCATAAACAGCAGGAAGCATAATCCCCAACACACACAAACACACACACACACACACACACACACACACACACACTCACACCAGAAGCCAGCATGACTCTCACGGGCATTGTTGAGGCAGCCTCCCGAGAGCCAGACATCCTTCCAAGACAACACTTGCTTCTGGAGTGAAATCATAGCTGACATTTTTGGAGAACTTTTGTCTTTTATTGTTGTTGTTTTGTTGAGTTTCATTTGGGAAGTTTCAGGTCTTTATTGCTCTGGCAGAGTATTTTAAACCAGTTTTTTAAAATTTAATGTCCTGAGTAGAAAAAGTATCACACAAAGGAATTACAGTGAAGACCGTTTCCCTCAGAAATATTGGAAACTACTGAAAAATATAAAGATGAAAATAAAAATCACTCCAATCTCATTCACCCAGGAATAACTGCTGCTAACATTTTGAAACAGGCTGGGCGCGGTGGCTCATGCCTATAATCCTAGCACTCTGGGAGGCCAAGGCGGGCGGATCGTTTGAGCTCAGGAGTTCGAGACCACCCTGAGCAAGAGTGAGACCCCGTCTGTACTAAAAATAGAAAGAAATTATATGGACAACTAAAAATAAATATAGAAAAAATCAGCCGGGCATGGTGGCACATGCCTGTAGTCCCAGCTACCTGGGAGGCTGAGGCAGGAAGAGCGCTTGAGCCCAGGAGTTTGAGGTTGCTGTGAGCTAGGCTGATGCCACAGCACTCTAGCCCGGGCAACAGGGTAAGACTCTGTCTCAAAAAAAAAAAAAAAATTTGAAATAAGTATTGACTGTATCAAAAAGAAATCAGTGTGAAACTGAAAGAGTTACTGAACTTCAGACAAATACTTCATCAGATACAGCAGAGATTTCTCTAGAGTTTAAAAAATGTGAGAAATATTATGAGTCAGTTGGGCCACCATGCTTTGTTGTTTTGTTTTGTGCTTTTTTTTTTTTTTTTTTTTGAGACAGAGTCTCGCTTTGTTGCCCGGGCTAGAGTGAGTGCCGTGGCATCAGCAGAGCTCACAGCAACCTCAAACTCCTGGGCTTAAGTGATTCTACTGCCTCAGCCTCCCGAGTAGCTGGGACTACAGGCATACGCCACCATGCCCAGCTAATTTTTTCAATATAGATTTTTAGCTGTCCAAATCATTTCTTTCTATTTTTGGTAGAGACAGGGTCTCACTCTTGCTCAGGCTGGTCACGAACCAACTTACAGAGTTTTAATGAAAAGTCATCAGCCTGGGCAACATAGCAAGACCCCATCTCTACAAAAATTTAAAAATTAGCCAGTTAGACAGCAGAGGGGTCTTCTGATTTTTATGCCACAGTTGACTAAGTTTAACTACCTGGAAACAAATGTTTCTCATTAAGAAACATTAGTTAAAAATGTTTCTTAAAGCACAGTTACAAAAAAAGAAAAAAATATACAAATTAGGAAAAGCATGAGAACTTTGGACTCCACAGTTTTTACTTTGCCATTTTGATTGTAAGAATTTTGTTTCGCCCATTCCTGTATAAATTTTTTAATTAAAAAAATTATTATTTTATTAGAGTGTCTCACTCTGTTGCCTCACTCTGTTGTTCAGGCTGGAGAAATCATAGCTCCCTGAAGCCTTGAACTTCTTGGCTCAAATGATCTTCATGCTGCAGTCTACTGAGAAGGCATGAGCCATCACACCCAGCCCTACAAAGAGTTTTATAAGAATAAATCATACTTTGGTTTATCACTGGGGGACACCTAGGTACTTATAGAGCAAATTTGCTTAGAGCAAAGGATAACTGAACTAGCCAGAAATATGGAACACCGTTGTTACTTTCTGTCAACAATCAAAAGGTAAAAAGGCTATAGGAAAACAAAAAACTGAAAAAAAGTGAGTTAAAGATCCAGAATTTAGGCCAGGCATGGTGGCTCATGCCTGTAATCCTAGCATTCTGGGAGGCTGAGGTGGGAGGATCACTTGAGGTCAGGAGTTTGAGGTTGCAGTGAGCTGTGATGATGCCACTGCACTCTAGTCTGGGCGACAGAGCAAGACTCTGTCTCAAAAAAAAAAAAAAAGAAAGAAAGAAAAATCTAGAATTTAAGGGAAATGGAGAAAAACTGAGAGCGAAACTTGAGGCAATATTTAAGCCTCAGGCCTAAAAAAGGAAACAGAAAAATGTATCTGTAGTCTTGCAGCTACTGATAGAATTAGTACAAAGGAATTTAGAGGGAGCCTTGGCAACAGAATAATGAGGGCTGTTTTCTGAATAAAATTATGACCCAGCATTATTTGAAATCTTGAGTCTGGCTAGAATGGTGGAGTTAAATGCATAACACATCAAGCGTCGATTTAATTGGAGAAGGATTAAAACTCATCAAAAATAGAGACGACTGGAGAGGCCGAAGTGGGAGGATTGCTTGAGGCCAGGAGTTCGAGACCAACCTGGGCAACACAGACTCCAACTCTACAAAAAATGGAAAATTAGCTGGGCACAGTGGTGCGTGCCTGTAGTCCCAGCTATTCAAGAGACTGAGGAGAGAGGATCCGTTGAGCCCAGAAGTTCAAGGCTGCTGTGAGCTGTGATGGCACCACTGCACTCCAGCCTGGGTGACAGAGCAAGACTCTGTCTCTAAAGAAAAAAAAATTTAAGGAGATGATAAATGATTTCCAGAAGGCCACAGCTTGTCCCTGGAGTCCCCACTTTTGGAAACACCTGCATACTGCACAACCCATGAACAAGGTCTTCAGAATCCACAAGGAATGGGAGAATCAGGAACCTCCTGAAGCTTCCCTTTGGGCTAGCTGAAACAGGGCTCTTTCATCCTTGTTTTCCCGGCAGAGGCCTCGGCATCCGTAGGCTCACAGCACCCTCTGCTGTTAAATTGCAAAAGATAGTGTTGGGATTTGGGGACTGAGACTGCTAAAGGATTCTGGTCTGGGGCAAGAAGCAAATTACTCGAGCAAAAGAAATTCAAAATCGTTTTCATGCCTCTAAAAAATAAATAAATTGATATATAAAGAGCCAGGCATGATGACATGTGCTTGTAATCCCAGCTATTCAGGAGGCTGAGGCGGGAGGATCATTGGAGCCCAGGAGTTCAAGGCCAGCCTGGGCAACACAGCAAGACCCCACCTCTTTAAAAAAATTGATTAATTAATTTTAAAAAATAGTTTTCATGGAAAACTTCGGAATGAGTTAATTTTTCTGGTAACAGACAGCAATGATAAAAACCAAAGAAAAACTGGGCAGCTGGACTTTTTCACCAAGGTAGTTTTTGCAGACTTTTCCAAGCTGAGTGGAAATCCCCAACTCACCTATACCAAGGTTCCAAAAACAGGAAAAACACGCTTTTTCTAGTGCCATTTGTGAAACTCATATAATACTGTCTCTATAGAGATCAAGCCCAGAGTAACATAGATGGGAAGACAAGCTTAGAATGAACTGTAGGGAGTTAGGGGCATATTCTTTCAGACCCCATAAAGATTAAACCCCTGGGTCTTCAGTTCCAGCATTTTAATACATGTACCTGCCCTCGCAGAGGTAAAATCAGAGGCTATATGGCAATGTTACAATGGAAGGTTTGCACTTCTATTTACAGCTTGCTTATTTGGTTATATTTCCTTGCCAAAAGCACCAGACAGGCTCCATATCCTTAAATGCCCCAGGTCCTCAAAAGGCTTATTTAGCCCTGAGAAAGAGATGCTAGTTTATAAAATAGAAAAGATATCACCTGTGTATGATTTTGTGCTCTTTTAAAATACATTAGTAGACATACTACTGAGGGGCCACACAGCACAGTGGTTAAGGGGATGGTCCAAGAAACCAGGTTGTGGTTCACAGATGTGCCCCTGCATTTATGACTGAGTGACCTTGGGAAGATCCTTCTCCCTGTGCCTCCGTGTCCTCACCGGTAAAATGGCCACAGGACCTATCTCAGGGGGTTGCTATGAGGATTAAATGAGTTAATTTTTATAAAATACCCAGAACAATGCCTGAGAGAACTATGTAAGTGTTGGTTAAATACCAATTCTTAAATGATATCAAACAATATAATAAAATAAAAGTTATATGGTGGCATTAAAGTCTGCTTCTCACTATTTGGAATAGCAACTGACAGAGGTTTTTATCGACCATCCCTTCCTGCCTGTGTTCATGAGGTCTCCTTCAGGCTGTTGTGTCTTTGTCACCTCCTGTCTGCTGAGGTCCAACACAGGGTTTACTTTCTGTTAATGGGAAGAGAGGTTGGCCTCCCAGAGGCAGAAGAGATGGCCCAGCGGTGGCGGAAGAGGCTCATTTGGGTGAACAGCAACACCCGCAAGCTTCACATCAGTCTCATTCCTTGGCCTTCTTGTACCTGCCGCATAAAAGGTGCCCAACATATGTACAGCTGGTTCCTTGGTGCATCTTGCAGCCTCTTCGAGACCTTCGTCACCTTCTGGGGCTGGCAGACAGTTTGCAGCTCCAGAATGTCTATAAGAAGGAGCTCAGGGACGGCCATCTGGTTGGAAGGGAAACCGCAGACTTATCTAAAAACAAACTACGTTTGCCTGATAAACTATGTCTGCTTGATGCTCGGTGGCCTCGGTGCTGGAGCTTATGAGAGAACTAAATTCTCCTCAAGCCGCCTTTGATGCCGCCACAAGCCTCCCCTGCTCTCTTCCTCCCATTAGTTCACCTGTTCTTTTCCTCTTTAACTCAACAGAACTTATAATTTTACATTTATTTGCTTGTTTATTTATTGTCTTTCTTCTCCACAACTACAAATGCCATAAGAACAGAGACCATGGGACAGGTGTGGTGGCTCACGCCTGTAATCCTAGCACTCTGGAAGGCCGAGCCGGGAGGATTGCTTGAGCTCAGGAGTTTGAGACCAGCCTGAGCAAGTGCGAGATCCCATCTCTACCAAAAATATAAAAATTAACCAGGCATTGTGGCTGTGACTGTAGTCCCAGCTGCTCAGGAGGCTGAGGCAGGAGGATGGATTGAGCCCAGGAGTTTGAGGTTGCTGTGAGCTAGGCTGATGCCACGGCACAGTACTCTACTCAGGGCAATGGAGTGAGACTCTGTCTCAAAAAAAAAAAAAAAAAAAAAACAGAACAGAGACCATGGCTGCATTATTCACCAATGTGGCCCAGTGCTTACTGCTGTGTCTGGCACACACTACACTCACAATAAATATCTGTTGAGCAAGTAAACAAATGAATTTTGTGATTGTTTATTATATGCACAAGTCAACAGCAGTTAGCCTGAGCAAGGGCGAGACCCCTTCTCTACTAAAAATAGAAAGAAATTAACTGGACAACTAAAAATATATAGAAAAAATTAGCCAGGCATGGTGGCATATACCTGTAGTCCCAACTGCTTGGGAGGTTGAGGCAGGAGGATCACTTGAGCCCAGGAGTTTGAGGTTGCTGTGAGCTAGGCTGACGTCATGGCACTCTAGCCTTGGCAACAGAGTGAGACTCTGTCTCAAAAAAATAAAAATAAAAATAAATATAAATAAATAAAAATTTTTAAAAATTACATTTATTTTCATGACAAATAAAAATTGTATATTTATTGTGTACAATAAATATATACAATTTGTGAAATATGTATACATTGTGGAATGGCTTAATCAAGCTAATTAACATATGCATTACCTCACATACTTATCATTTTTTGTGTGTGTGCTGAGAACACTTAAAATCTATTCTCTTAGCAATTTTGAAGAATACATTGTGACCAGGTGTGGTTGCTCACGCCTGTAATCCAAGCACTTTGGGAGGCTGAAGCAGGAGGATCATTTGAGCCCAGAAGTTCGAGACTAGCCTAGGCAACATAGTGAGACCTTGTCTCTAATAAAAATAAGAAAAAGTAGCCAGGCATGGTGGCACACACCTGTAGTCTCAGCTACACAGGAGGCTGAAGTGGGAGGATTGCTTGAGCCCAGGAATTCGAGGCTGCAGTGAGTGGTGATGGCACTCCTGCACTCCAGTCTTGGGGACAGAGTAGAGACCCTGTCTCTAAAAGAAAAAAAAGAACATTGTTATTAATTACATATGGTTACCATGTTGTACAATAGGTCTCTTCAACCTATTTCTTCTTACTGAAATTATATATCCTTTGACCAACAACTTCCCCGCTCCCCTCCCCGCCAACACTTGGCTTTGAGGTTGGTGTTTTAAGACAAACAGGGATATTTACCAACAGGCCACAGGTCACTTCTGCAGGGAGTTTAAGAAAGGGCCCAGCAAAACTGGGAGAAGGTGGTCCCTGTGAGGGCCTCTTCTGCTCCAGACACAGCCCCAGGCCTGCTCCTGGTTTCCTGGAGTTTGCAGCCTGGCACTCTGCCAGCAGTCGTCTGTACAGAAGGTGCAAACTGTTTTGGAGAAAGAAGGAAACTCCTCAATCACTCTTTCCCAAACAGCCCTGGTTGCCCTCTGTTGAGGACACTTTAGTCATAGTTTGGATCAAATTCAGGAAAGGAATGGGAGGCACAGACGCTTTCTGGAAAGGAGTTTTTCATTAGGATATGCTGAGCTGTCTGCTTTCCCATCAGTACCAGGCGGGAACCCGGAGTTTATTTAAGTTCTTGTTAAGGCAAAGACCTGGCACTGTGGCATAACTTGGCCGACTCACTTGTTTCCACTCAGGACTCAAAGGTGGGATGGAACACAGGACATCTGCGGACAGATGTCAGCAATGTATTGGTATTTAAGTAACAAAACTTTCTTAGAAGCCAAGGAGCCCCTCTCACTACTTCTATGCAGTAAGAGTGAGTTGTAGTGAGATAACAAAAAAAAGTGAGTTATAGCAATCAGTGTTCCAGAGTATATAATGTGTGTGTGTATACATAAGACTCTGTTACTTCAATAAATAACTAAACTCATTCTGTTTTCTTTTCTGGTGAACCTCATAAGAAGACAATCCACCCTTTCCCCCTTGCCAAGGCATTAGATGAGGGCCCCATGGCAGGCGTGAATGACATCACCAGTTCAAAAACCGCTGCTTTCTTTTACCTTTATACAACCAATTACTGTTTTCACGTAATTTGCTCAAGTGTTTATGTTTTTTCCTAATTGAGTTATTTCAGAAGTTCCCTCTTTCTTAGGACGCCCAGTTCACGTCCCCATTTTCAGGTCAAGAAATTGAAGCTCAGAGACTGTCTCGGCAGGGAGACCAGACACCCAGCTTTGCCTGACACAGCCCAGCATTACGACTTGTTCTGGTGCGAGCTCTGGTATACCCTTTTCATTCTTAAAAGTGCCTGATTTTGGATAATAAATTATATGATCGCTGCAGGTCTCAGCGACCAGGACCCAACCAAGTGGTGGCACGCAGGGACGGCCTCCCAGTCCACTGCTCTTTTTATTGCACCCTGCTGTGGTCTGGATATTTGTGTCCCCCTGCAAATTCATATGTTGAAATCCTAACCCCCAAGGTGATGGTATTAGGAGGTGGTGCCTTTGGGAGGTGATTAGGTCATGCTGGCAGAGCCCTCATGAATGAGATTAGTGCCATCATAAAAGAGGCCTGAGAGAGACCTCTTGCGCCTTCCACCAGGTGAGGACACAGCAAAAAGATAGCTGTGCAGGAAACAGTAATGGAACCTTCACCAGATACCAAATTTGGCAGTACCTTGATCTTGGACTTCCCAGCCTCCAGAACTGGGAGAAATTTTCATTGGTTATAAGCTACCCAGTGTTTTGGTATCAATATTTTGTTACGGCAGCTGGGTCAGACTAAGACACACCCTAATGAAATGAAGACACAGAGGGACAGAGGAGATCTCATACACACATACATACACACACACACACACACACACACACACACACACACACACACACGAAAATGAATTCATATGGCTCTCTATTCAAGGGAATTCTGCCTGAGCATTCCCCACCCCCAACCCCCCCCTTTTTTTCTTTTGGTGGAGACAGGGTCTCATTATGTTGCCCATGCTGATCTCAAACTCTTGGGTTCAAGCAACCCTCCTGCCTTGGTCTCCCAAAGTTCTGGGATTACAGGTATAAGCCTGAGCTACCACACCTGGCTCCTGTTGAAGCAAATATTTCCCTGTCTCCCACTAGTGGAGTCATTTTGTACAGCATAATTTTATTTTATTTTTTTTATAGACAGGGTCTTGCTCTGTTGCCCAGGCTGGAATGCAGTGGCATCACCATAGCTCACTGAAGCCTCAAACTCCTGGACTCAAGTGATCCTCCCACCTCAGCCTCTGGAGTACAGCCTGACTTTTATACTGTGGTTTTATCTACAACATGGCACTCTGAGAGATGTGGAGTATAGAGTGCGCTACCATTTATGTTTCAAAAGAGGGAAGATTTATACATATCTATTTTAAAAAACACTACATAAGAAACTGATAACAGAAGCTGTCTCTGGAGAAGGAAACTGGGTACCCCAATAGCAGGCTTGGAGGAAGATTATTATTTTCCTGAATATAAGGCTGGATAAGGAGGGTTTTTTAAAAACACATTTTTAAATCTCAGGATAAGGCTTCGCTTACCCTTGGGCAGCCTACTGAAGCAGCATCAATGCCTCCTGATTTGCCTCAGAAACTCAAACTGAAATTCCCCTTCCTTCTGGCCAGCCCCCTGCAGCCCAGCTACCCTACTTACCTGCCGCCTGGCTCCAGCTGGAGCCCTGAGACCCCAAGAGCTATCTTGTGGCTTTCAATCTTATCAGACAAGCTGGTTCCATTTCTTTTGCTTGGGAGATTATTTTGACCCTGTCATTCTATCCCTAGGGAGGCTTGACATGAGAAAAAAATGATTCCCCACTGGAAGCTCAGTCTATGCAACTTCAGCTCTCCCTCATCAGCCACGTTTGCAGCAGGAAGCTCGTTTAATGATGTGCTTTTCAGGATCAGAACAATACAGAAACAGCTGACCACAACCAGAGCCACCAGCTAGCTGCCCTTTCTCTTCTGTTGTTTCATCCTGGCCGTCTGTGTCCTGACCATCTTTGTTCTGGGCAAGGCTGTGACTAGATCTTTATAATTTTACCACCTATGGATGCACAAAAGCAGGATTTCTACCCAGGTCTGCAAAACTCCAAAGCCTATGCTCCTACCCATGATATTACACATCTACTCATTCTATCAGTTACTGAAAGGTCAGTTTTAGTCTTCCATTGATTGTGGATTTGTGTATTCTTCCTCTGAGATCTGTCAGTGTCTGCTTTATGTATTTTGAGGCTGTTATTAGACACATACAAATTTAAAACTGTTATATCTTTATCATTACATGTCCCTCTTGATCTCTAATAACTGTTCTTGCCTTAAAGTCCAATTTGTCTGACACTAGTATTGCCACACCAGCTTTCCTTGGGTTAGTCTTGCATGGTACATCGTTTTCCATGTTTTGACAGCTTTAGTAACTTACATGGGGCATCTTTATGGCATCTATATACTCTTGTGGCTTCTTGACCTATTTGCAAAGTCATTGATACTTTTTAGGTCTGAAACACAAGACTGGGAAAAGACAAAAAAAAAGAAAAGAAGAAAACAAGGAGATTTGAATGAGGGAGGTCAAGCCCTAGGTCAAGCCTCCAGACTGACCTGTACTCTCCTTAAGCAACTGTATTTCTCCATGAAGAGAGGTCTCAGCTGGGTTTAGATAAATGAGTACATTTCATCAACATAATACCCACTCATGTTGGTTATGCCTAATAAGGGCCACATTAGAAACCTGTTTATCCACAGATACTAACCAAACAAGCATGCTGGAGTATACTGTACAAATTAGTCATATACATATAAATGGTATCACAACCATTCTCAGTCAAGACTATTTTATTGTCCAAGAAACTCCTTCTGCGGTCACAGGAGGCAGGCGCCCAGAGACCTCACTCCTCAGCACTCTGTGTGCTGACGTAGTCCTGGAGAAGCGCCTGCGCCTCTGCCCGCCGGCTCATCTTCGTGGCCTTGCCCTGAAAGCGGCCTTTCTTCCCGGCTCCTTTGCCTTCCAGGACCTCAGCCACCCTGGGGAAGAGAGACACAGTCAGGGAGGAGGACTCTGAAAGGAAAAAGCCACAGAAAAACCAAGGGCAGCCCTGTATCTTTCCTTGGTGGCTGGGGAGACAGAGGAAGAGGAAATGACTTCTAGAGATCTCTCTTAAAAATACTTGCACACATGCATGATACATGTACCACATTCACTGCAAGAGTGAATAACTGGCAAGGACATACAAGTCTATGAACAGGGCTAGATATATTATGTAATCTCCAGGGAGCAGGGCCAGTGTATCCTAGGAATAAGGGGCCCCAAACACAAGCGCCTGCGGGGAGCAGCAGCAAAGGAGCTGGGTGTCAGCGAGAAAGGTGGGGCCAGAGGCGAACTGCAGAGGCCCATGCTGTCTAAGGAGGGCGCCACAGCTCAGTCCCTTGCAGCTACTACCAGAGGAACATGGGCCCAGGGTTGCCAGATCTTTTTTGTTTGTTTGTTTATGAGAAAAGCTAGAACTCTATATTTTTCTGTAAAAATCTCCTAATTTTAAGACGTAGCAAATCATTTTGAAAATTTAAAACGGTGCACGAAGTAGAGGTGCGTGACTGAGAGGAACACATGGTGGGGGTCGGGACTGGCAAATTCCTATTTCATGTCTTGGCTGGTGATTATGTTGATGTTTGCTTTATAATTAATCATCAGACTGCATCTGTGTTTAATGCAATTTTATATGCTATAGTTCATAATTTTTTAAGTTAAAATATCTCTGCAAAAAAAGATGAAAATGTTCATTTTGGTGGGTAGGTTTTCAGGTTTGTTATTTTCTATACTCTGTGTATTAAAACTCAAAATAATTAAAGCAAAATGAAAAATGAATAAAATGGTGCACAGGCCAAAGTAGTGTATAGGCCACATGTGGCTGCCTGTCAGGAACCTCCACTAGAAATACTTATGTTTTCCTTCACTGTTTTCCAATGAACACGTATTCATCAGAGCCAATTAGGACTCTGAAAACCCTAAATGCCAGAAAGAACACAGGTAATATAGCTCCATGTCTAATTTATTATTATTATTATTATTGTTGCCTGCAATGTGACTTGAATGCCAGAGCAGATATCATGGCCCTTTTAGTCAGTAAAGGGCTGTATTAGCAGGTTAATAGGTTACAGGCACTCCCACTTGCGCAGGAGGGTCCACGCAGGGTTTACCTGGGCCCCAGGGTCTCCACGGCCTCAGCTGGCCCTGCCAGTAAGAACAGCCCAGCACCTTTCTCATCACCCACAGTTAAGAACAGGATGGTCTCCTAGGAGGTAAGACAAGGAGATGAGCCCTGATACTTAGGAATGTGGGATCAACCCCCCGAGCTCTGCTCTCTTCTTAGGCTCAAGAACAACTATTTCCCCCCAAAGCATGGAGTGATGCTCCCGCTGAATGATGATGCAACCCCTCCACCCTGCCCCATTAGGGCCAAGAAACTTTTTGAGAGCGACCACGGGAACTTAGGTTAAATGTTAAGGAGGCAGAAGGCTGCTGACCATGGCCAAACAAAATGCCTTTCATGGTCTGACTTCTACCAGCCTTTCCGACCTGTCACCCACAACACGCACAGTGCCTGCCACTGCCTAAACCACTGTGTTTCCCTCTGCCTGGCCACCTCTCCCCTTTGTCTGTCTGATGACCTCTAAGCAGTCTTCAAGGCCCCTTCCACTAACGCCTCCCCACCCTCTCAGGTAATGTGCTCCTCTGCCTCTAGCATTTATCACTCCAAATAATAAATGTCAACACAGATTTGTCTCCTAGACTAGAAATGAGCTCCTTGTGAATCAGTACTAACTACACAGAAGAATTATGAGAATGACGATACACAATGCTTGACCCACACTAGGCAAAACCAAAAAAAAAAAAAACGGGTTCTGGAGTAAATGCAAAAGAGAGATTTCTAGAGAGTGTCAGGAAGAGGAAGGACAAGTGAAGCCAGAGGCAGAGGAAAACAGATGGGACAGCCTTCACGGGGCCTCACCAACCTCTGTATTTCTAATATCGGACCGTCAGCACACATAAACCTGGATAGTTTTAAGGAGCTAAAGTTCTGATAAAAGGAGCTCAGAAGCTGATAAATGTCACAGCCCCAGAAAGAGCAATAGCCCAGATCCAGCTCATTACCTACAACAGAGCTTGGCTCACAGCCAGTGCTAAGAAAACAGTATTGAATGAATTTCTATGCCCTACTCTGCACATGTTAATATGGAGGGACTTCAGCTAAACCAACACCCCTCACTTATATCTATCTCCCTAGGCCTCTACCTGGGGCAGGGTACAGAATCTTATGTTCCTCTTACCTCTGACCCAATCTCATTGGCAATGATATTCATGAACTCAGAATCACCCTCCTTCCTATGACAAAGGACACAGACATGAGATCCCGGTTGGAATGGTGGCTGTGACACTGCTGGAAGCCTGGCCTATCCTCGTGAGGCTGGCCTCACTGCTGCCTGTTTGTGCACATTAACTCCCAGACCCCTTTGCAAAAGAAAAAGTGTGCTTGCTAACGGCCAACAAGATGTACTTCTCAGCCTCAGCAGTTTCTAAATAAGCTTTGGGTTTGTTTCTGTCCCCCCATATAGGATTGACCAGGATGAACAGAGATCTGTTAGCTGGTGAAGGAGGTGAGGGAAGGTGCTAATGAAAGATACAGGGTTACAGTGACAATGCTAATATCAAACCAGGAAACCCGGTAGGTAACACATTTCCTAGGGTCTGCTCAGCCTTGAGAATACCAGTGAGCAACCTGCCTCCCACAGTGCACTGAATACAGGGGAGACGCTGGACCCCAACCCAACACAGCCCCCCATCTTGTCTCCGATACTTAATTTCTCACCTGTGTAATGCGACCACACCTCCCCAGTCCGAGCTGTCCCTGAGGCTGTGGGCAATGTGCACAGCCAGGTCTCTGAGCAGATTCAGGTTGTTCTGAAATAGATGTGATAACTCAGTAGACAGGTGAAAAGGATGACAAGAGAGCACCAGCTTCCCTCCACCTCATTCTCCCCTCACTCCTCCTGTGACAAACTACACATCTGCCCAGGCAGGGGGCCGAGTCTGGAGAGCCTATTCCAGGCAGAGCCCACGCCCTCTCCACCCTCCATGGAATAAATCACCTTCTGCAGGAGCTTGGTGGAGTTCTGGAGCTTCTTCACTGCCTCCACGTGATCCTCTGCTCCGCACCTGCGAGAGAAAGGTCAGTGGAGACCTGCCCAGTTTCCCAGTTACTTCTGATGTTGACGTGCCTCCCTCCAGATGGGGACTTGGGGACATTCTGGGAAGGTCGCTTTTGCAATTTGGGGAAAGGATACAAAGGAATAAACCATTTTGCATGGGTCTGACTCACTATCCAACGCACTTTGTCATTTATGATTGCATCTTATCTCCCAGAGGTAAAAGACTATTCTGTCTCCCTTACAGGTAGGAAGCCTACACCCCGGGTGTCTGGGATCTTAGAAACAGGAGGCAACTGAAAGGGGCGTACTTAAGCAGAGTGGTCAGTGCTTTTTCAGTTCCATGACTTCTCTCCATCCACTTCAGCACCCGGTTCCCAGCCAGAAATATCAGGTTGGTTTTGTTCTTTTTCCCTTTCTCGGTCCCCAGAATCTTAATGACCTACATGAGACAAGAGGGTAACACACACATACACATACATACATACATACACACACACACACACACACACACACACGTGCACAAGCCACAGCAATCCTCGAACCTGAGGGCAGGGGAGACTCACTGCCTCCTCAGCTCTGAAGCAAGGAAGGGGAGATTTCACTTGGGACTCCTTAACTGACCCCCTCTACACTCCGAACCCTGCTATGACCCCCACTCCCGAAACCCTCCTTAACCACTCAACAGCCCTTCCTCACCTACCTGCAGGTCACTGAGATTGCTCACGTGGGTCCCACAGCACATGTTGGAATCAACACCCTGGATGGTAATGACTCGAATGGGCCCAGCATGATCATCCGGCAAACCCCGGGCTCTCACCTGGGACAGAGGCGGGGGAGAAGCGCTGTGTGAACTCTGACGAGGAGCCCTCGGAGGGCCATTCTGCAGAAGCCACCCCCCTGGCTCTCCCCTCACCTGCTCCACCTCAGGGTCATCCAGGCTCAGTTCTCGCACATTCACAGGCAGCCGATCTCTGATTTTTTCATTGACATTCTGCTCAATGGCAGCTACTTGCTCTGCAGTCACAGAAGGGCTATCCAGCTCAATGACACTCCGGAATCTCCCTAACTCCCTGCCAGAAGAAACAGCATGGTCACAGGATGCTGATGATGACAATAAGTTTACAAAGACTGTTCATATAAATGATCTTATTTAATCCTCACAAAAACCCCACAAGGTAGGGATTGTCATTCCCATTTTACAGGTGAGGGGTATTCAGGAACATGGTCAAGGTCATGCAGCCAGTGAGTGGTGGGGCCAGGATGCACCCCCTAGGTCTCTGGGCTCCAAAGTCCATGTTCTTTCCTAAGAAAGGCAAGTGTCGCTTCTCTCATCCTTATGCTTTCCCCAAGAAACACGAGGTAACCCCATCACCTCAACATCAAGGGGAACAGGGAACAGAACCAATTCTGAACACTACCCTTTCTTTTATCATTCTCCTCCCCAACCTATGATGGAGCATGCTGCTGGTGGTCAGGGACCCGTGCCCTGCGGTTAGTCTTATGCCTCCACGCACCATGATGTTGTCTTCATCTCAAACAGATGGTCAGCAACCGCTGTGATGAGATGCTGCCCTAAGCAAAGAGAGGAAGACACAGGAGAAAAGTGAGAAGCCCAGACAGCCACATATTCCTACAATGATAAAATCACAGAAATTCTCCTGCTGAAGACCTGCTAGGCACTGGGTAATACACTTTAGATGCTTTATTGAAAATCATCATGAGAATTCTGCAAAAGGCTTTATGAGACCACTAACTAAAGCCTAGAGGGATCAAATAGCTTGCCAAGGCAACAGAGCTTATCAGAGGCAGGATGTGAACTTAAGTTCTAATGTGCAGCATTCATTCATTCAACAAATATTTACTGAGTACCTACCACATGCAAGGCACAGCACTTCCAATAGAGATGCAGCAGCATCCCTGACTGGTAACAGCGAGGATAAAGGGAAACAGTGAGGAAAAGGAAGAAGAAGAGGAGGAGGAGGAGGAGGAATAGGAATTGACCATGAAGGCAGAAGCAACAAGACAGCCAAAAGCCTTGAGGAGGGAAGAAGCAGGGTATGTATAGGGAGTCAAGAGACGGCCAGCATGGCCAGGATGCAGAAAGCAGGAGGGGGACGGGCACCAGATGAGGCTGGAGCAGTAGACAAAGGCCAGCCCAGGTAGGGCCTGTAGGCCATAAGGAGTTTGGCTTTACACAAAGAGCTTTAAGCAGCGGAGTGACATGATCAGATTTGCATTTTTATAAGATTGCTCTGGCTGCTGTGTGGAAAACAGGCTACAGACTGAATGTGGGTGATCAGCCAGGAAACTACTACAGAGGCCCAGGGGGAACACAATGAGAACTGGGACTAGGGTGACTGCAGTGACAGTGGAAGGAAGTGGAGAGATATTTAGAAATAAACCGACAGGGCTCAGTGATTGGCTATCCCCAAAGAGGTATGTGGAATGACTTCCAGGGTTTGAGCAGCTGGGTGTACGCTGACACCCTGCACTGAACATACAGCGTGCTGACGGAACACCAGGTGGGAGGGAGAAGCTCTTCATTTCATTTTGGACATTTTGAGTTTGAAAAGCCTGTGAGACAACCAGATAGAGGTATCAAGTGGGAAGATGGTAATACCTAAATCCAGCAGTTATTCTAATACTTTTAATTGTTCATATTGCTGTTATAACAATTAGCATATCCGGTCTGAATCAGAGCAGACTCTGGATACATCTGTCTCCTCCAAAAGGCTAACTCCTAGAGAACCCGAACCATGTCTCAATCACCATGGAATCCCATACACAGCAACAGCCCCTCCTGCCCCCATCCCACATCACTTACCTGAATGCTGCTGCATGTGGTCAAACCTCCGCTCCCAGTCCACCCGGACCAGGACCTGGCTCCCAGGGGTCAAGGGTGTCTGTGTGAAATGATCAGCCTGGGCCCCCCGGCGGGTCACTCTCAGTACAGAGATGTCATTGATTGTACCACGGTCATCAGGCTCGGGGAAAGAAGTAAAGGTAATCAATGGTGAGACACGGCACTCTAATTCCTAGATACAAAGACATGCTAGGGAGTGTGTGTCAGAGACAGACCCAGAATTTGAGCTCCCTAAGAGAGAAGGGGGAAGCAATGCCAAATAAGGAGGGACCCCTTTGTTCTATGAGAGGACTCTCTGTTTTCTTTACTCTAAACACCCATATTTTCTGATCTTCAGAACAGAATAACAGAATCAAAACAGAGAGAGATTATAACTACAGCAATGAAGATTTTAGTAAAACCCAAAGAAACTTAATCCTCACTCTCATTGCCTTAATTTAGATTCTTATCTGTAATAGCTTCTAAAATGATCTGAATTTTCCTCCCGTCCTCCATTCCATCCTCTGCACTGCTGCCTAGAATTAGATTCAAAAATGTTCATTCATTTAAAAAGTATCAAGTGCCAACTACTTATAAGACACCGTGCCAGCTCAAGAATACAATGTAAACAAGAAATGGTCCCTCTTGGAATTTAAGAATGTGAAGCAAAACACAGACTAGAAAACAAGCAATTGCAACATGATCTACAACACGCCATAATATTAAGAAGTGTATGGCGCTAGAGAACCTCAAAGGAAAGAGACCTCACAGTCTTAGGGAATCAGGAAAGACTCCCTGAAAGAAATAATATCTAAAATTAGACCTTCTATAGATAGCTGAAGTCACAGGTTTTCCTTCAGCAGATCACAAAACCTCCATGGTGGGAAAATCACTGTAATAGTAACACTGATATGAAATTGGAACTTTCTCACTATCAAGTCTACTGAACATGTTTGCTCACATCACTTCTTTGCCTATGAACCTGCATAGTTCACCACAGTTTCCTGAATGAAGTGCACACACCTTAATACATCCTTCAAGGCCCTCTGAACTGACCCTTTCCAAGGTCATCACTAGCCTGTCATCAACGTGCACCATATGCTCCAACTATATCAGACTATTTACAGCTAACTAGACTTGTCAGATTCTCTCAGACTTCTTGACCTTTGTGTTATTATCTCTGCTAGAAAAGCTTCTCCCAGCAGCACGGTGGCTCATGCCTGTAATCCTAGCACTTTGCAAGGCCAAGGTGAAGGATTGCTTGAGTCCAGGAGTTCGAAACCAGCCTGTTTCGAACCTTCGAGCCTTGTAGCAAAACCTCATCTCTACAAAAAAATAAGAAAAATTAGCTGGGCATGGTGGTGCATGCCTATAGACCTAGCTATTGGGGAGGCTGAGGCAGGAAGATCACTTGAGACCAGGAGTTTGAGGTTGCAGTGAGCTATGATGACACCACTGCACTCTAGTCCAGGTGACAGAGCAAGACCCTTTCTTTAAAAAAAGAGAAAAAAAGCCTCTCCTATAATGCCCACCTTTGGTATGATTACCCTCCTCTTCCACGTTTACAATGAATCTCATTTGTGTTCAAATTGTACCTAGTCTCTACCCCATCACAGCACTGATAAGTCTGCTCTCTGTTGTGCTATTGTAACTCATCTATCTCATATGAACCCCCTCAGGGGCAATCTTTTTCAGTCCCTGTCAAACACCCTGAGTTAACTGCTACCTCAGGGCCTTTGCACTTGCTATTCTACCTGTCTGGAATACTCACTCCCCCTCCCTCCACCAGCACCACTAGATAATAGCAAAGGCTCACTCCCTCACTTCGTTTAGGTCTCTTCTGAAGTAACACCCTCCCGCCCCCCCTACAGAAGAGCATCCCATCACTCTCTTTCCCTTCATTCTGTTTTTATTTATATTACTCATTATACCAAGCATACACAGTTATCTCCAATAAACATTGCATGTAAGTAGAGACACTGTCTTGTTCACCCTTTATCCTTAGAGCCTGGAATAATACCTAGCATATGTGTGTCCAGATAAGCATTTGATGATTGGTATTTCTTGAACGAGTAATGAAATGAATTGAACGAACGTCCATCTAAATGTATTGTGACTGAGAAAGCAGAGGCAGGAAAGCATTTTCTGCTTCAGCACAAAGGAATTTGGGCGCTTAGTACCTGTCCCCCGCCTTCAGGGAAAAGCAGCGTGTCTTCCAGCACCACTTGGAACCCGCTCAGCACCTCTTTCTTGCCGTTGCTCCCCTCTGTCTGCAGCTCCGCGGGACTACAGGAAACCACGGTGGTGGTGAACTGGACAGGGAAGAACGACAGAATAAGCCCCGACCCCGGCCCTCTCCCCACCGGAACTGAATCCTATCTCGGCACTCCCTCCCCTCGCGGCGCCCTCTTCCCTAAACCGCCCCGTCGGCCGGGCAGCATCAGATCCCCAGCCCACCAGGCCGCACCTCCCGGGCATAGCTATCTCGCTGACACAGGAACGCCATCTTTGCCGGCTGCAGGGACGCACACACGCTGAAAAGCCCGGGAGCCGACGGAGACCGCCGTGGGACAAACTTCGTTGAGGGCCGCGTTTCTGCGCAGAAGCAAGAGGGTAAAGAATGGGGTGCGGTTTGGACAAATTTACTGAAAACGCGAATTGCAGATGTTCCCAGTTGTTTAGCGACTGTTTCAAGACTTTGAAAAGGACCAGGGGTGGGAGGATCATTAGCAAACTCCTTTGGGCCCCAGGGGTGTCTGTATTAATAATTCCGCCCACGGAATCCCAGCTGCGTACAAGTGGGGATGGGACCGGCTTGCCTACAGAGCAGCGCTGCCCAATAGTCAGTCATACGAGGCAAAGCACATATGTTAATAATGTATTTTGTTCAAATCAACATATCCAGAATTTTATTTAACCATGTTGGATATTTAAACATGAGTGAGATGTTTTACTTTTTTTCCGTACAAATTTTCGAAACCCGGTGTGTATTTTACATCTAGCCCATCTCAGTTTGGACTAACCACATTTCAAATACTGTACTTAGTAACCATGTGGGGCTGGTTCTACTGAATTGGACAGCGCAGATAAAGAGGTTAAGGTAAGGTAATAAGCTGCAATCAATGCCTTAAAACGTTAAACAGATTAAAAGTTAAAATTAACTCTACTTTCTTTAGGTCAACTAATAAAAAGTTTGAAGACTCCAGATATTTCAGAATTTAGAATTTTCCAGATTTTAGGCAGGTAATGCAGAGCACTCCCCATGTGTTATGTAACACCCTCTGTTGGAACTCTGGAGCAACATCATGTAGTGGAACTCATTAATATTTATGCTAAAAATAAATACCCTAAGTGGAATAAACAAAGACTATAAATAGCCTCACATTTTGGGTCAAATGTTGCTTCCAAATGAATTTTGGTGTCAAATTAATAAAAAACAATCTTTTGGTGTTCAGAACTTCTTGGTTTTCAGAATTGTGAATGACAAGACATATGCTATACAAGCTCACCTGTTTTGTGACCTGTTTTGTCACCTACAAAAAAAACAACCTACTTATTTTATAAGGTTGACATGAGGACCAAAAAATTTTAATGAGATCATATATAAATACTTAGTAAGTTGTAAAGCATGATGGTAATATAACTTTGTATTATCAGTTTTTAAAAAGTTTTAGGATTAATGTCAATAGCAAAATGGTCAAAAGACACAGACAGAGCACATTAACAGAAATAGGAATCACTAATAAAAATAAACAATGTGCAATCTCATATAACAATCTCATAAAAAAGTAAATTAAACCAGGTAAAAATTTTTATCTTGTCAAGTATCTAAAGGTTTTGGAGAATGGAACGCTCTCATTGTTGGTGGGACTGAGAATTGGCACAATTTCATCAAAAAGAAACTTGGCAATGGCTATCAAAATGTTTAAATGCATTGTATCTACTCTTTGACATAGCAATTCCACTTCTAGAAATTTACCCTACAGATATTCTAGCACAAATATGTAAAGATCTACATTTTTAAATGTTTATTGCAACATTATTTGAAAACTGAAAAAAGACTAACAACCTAAATGTCCCTCCGTAAAGAACCAGTTAAATTATGGAAAATACATTCAATGGAATACCATGTAGCCATGAAAAAGCATGAGTTAGATCTATGTGTGCTGATTTGGAAAGATCTCCAATATATAATAAGTGAAAACAAGCACAGTGCAAGATGAACATGGTATGATTCCAATTGTGTACATACAGACACACATGTTATATATGCTGATGTATGTATTGAATTTTAATAACATACTGTATATAAACAATACATGATACTATATATTTATGTTCTATATTTTGTTATATAATTATACCTTATAACTATATAAACTATAGGTAGTATAGAATTTATAATACAGTATGGTATGTATCATATATATGATACAGTGTATAATATAGTATAATAAATATCATATATATATAAAACCGTTAACAGTGGTTACCCCTATTGGAGAGGGAGGTGCAAATTTTACCTTAAAGTTTATACCTTTCTATACTATTTTATTTTTAAACTATGTTTATATATTGCTTATATAAATTTTATTTTTTATTTTGTTTAATTTTTTTGCTTATATAAATTTTAAAGTTTACTTTTTTTTTTTGAGACAGAGTCTCGCTCTGTTGCCCAGGCTAGACTGAGTGCTATGGCGTCAGCCTAGCTCACAGCAACCTCAAACTCCTGGGCTCAAGTGATCCTCCTGCCTCAGCCTCCCAAGTAGCTGGGACTACAGGCATGCGCCACCATGCCCGGCTAATATTTTCCATATATTTTTAGTTGTACAGCTAATTTCTTTCTATTTTTAGTAGAGACGGGGTCTCGCTCTTGCTCAGGCTGGTCTTGAACTCCTGACCTTGAGCGATCCTCCCACCTTGGCCTCCCAGAGTGCTAGGATTGCAGGCGTGAGCTACCGCAGCCGGCCTAAAGTTTATTTTTTTAGTAAATCCTAATACTTTACCACGAGTTCAAGAGCAAAGTGTGTGGGTTTTGCATCTTAAGTTAGGTGTTTTGTACATATTAAGCACTCAAGAAATGTTTGTGGATGAATGGAGTAGCTATTGAATGGAGGAGTAAACAGACATTAACTAATGTAACAATTAGTTTTTAAAGTATAAAGAGATTTCTAGAGTGTACAGTAAGCTGAGGTGGCTGGTTCTAGGGATGACAGTATTAGCTGTAAGAAATCAGGGCACAGATGTGGGCAAGAGGAAGTACCCCAGCTTGGTTATAAGCCCATCCACAACGTCTTTCTTCTTCCAACCTCAACAATGAGGGCCAGGATCTCTGACACCCACCCCCACCTCCTTGAGAGGAAGTCTAGAGGAAGAAGAGGCTTGCCACCAGGAGGAAGAAATACAAGAAGGAAAGAGACAGAGAACAGTTCCCAGAGATTTATTATACTCCATGTTTCTGCTTTGGCTTTTGCTCTGCCCCATATATACACTTACTAGAGATTTATTATAATCTATATATTTCTTCTTTAGCTTTTGCCCTGCCACGTACACACACATGCTCAAATAACTGAGCAGCCCAAACACAGAGATTATAAACCAATCAGTAGGAAGTCAGAAGTCCCAACAGTCTACTCCTCCCCCATCGTGCCATCCGATGCAGCACCATAGTCAAGTGCCTGGGAGGAAAACATAAAGCATGAAGGAGGATCCTTAAGAAAGAGCTTCTAGGAAGGATCAGAGATCCCAGAGGACCTTGGTGCACAGCCAAAGAGCTGAGAAAGGTCCCGGCTCTAGCTTTGCAGAGCAACGGAAGGATGGCCACAGCCTTCTCCCCAGCCCTGCTGTCACAGAAATTAGTTACTTGTTGCATCAGCACTGTCAGAATCATCCTAGGGGGGAGAAAAAGACAAAGCACTTGAAGTCACTGCAAAGACTGAACATTTGTGATCACAAATGTTGCTCACTCCCTCCTGCTCTCCAAGTTCCTTTTTGTGATTTTCTAAACCACACGACTTAGGAGGCTAATAAGGAAGGATTTTAACTTTGGATAATAAACAAACCACTGGTACTCAATAAATAGCACTCTGTCATGCATCATTGAGTTTCAGAATTTTAATTAATGCTACTGCTCATTACAGCTATAAAGAAACTCAATATGGCTAGGTCTATCCTAGGATGGTGAAATAGAGGAGGAGCTGGAAAGGAGGAGGGCCTTGCTGGGGTTTTCTAAATCCTGGAGAAGAATATTAGACCTCTTGTGTCAAATTCAAAATTGGTTAACATGCACTGAGAACTACTGTGTGCTAGGGACTGTGATAGGAGCTTTAAATGTAGTGTATCTACTCTTTGACCTAGCAATTCCACTTTTTAAGGGCTAAAACAAAATTGAAGGATTGAGGGGAAGGCTTTACTTACATCCAGGTCGTCCATGGTAGGGGGTGGTCTCTTGGTGCTGACCTTCTTCAAAAGCTAGTGGGAAAAGAAAAAAATCCAAGAGAGAAGCGGGGTGAGGGAAGAGCAATATGCGTATTGATGGGCCACAGAAGAATGGTCCCAGCCAGAGCCCGTCAGGCAACTGCTGTCATCTTTATTATTATTATTATTAATTATTATTATTATTTATAAAGAAAAGATAACCAGGCACAGTGGCTCACACCTATAATCCCAGCACTTTGGGAGGCCAAGGCGGAAGGATTGCTTGAGGCCAGAAGTTCAAGACCAGCCTGGGCAACATAGTGAGACCCTGTTTTTACAAAAGTAAAAAAATTAGCCAGGCATGTTGGCACACCTATAGTCCCAGCTTCTCAGAAGGCTGAGGTGAGAGGATCCCTCGAGCCCAGGAGTTCAAGGTTACAGTGAGCTATGATCAGGTCACTGCACTCTACCCTGGGCAACAGAGTGAGACTCTTTCTCTAAAAAGAGAAAACAAAAAAGATGTTTATTTGGCTTATAGTTCTGGAGGCTGGGAACTATTCCCATCTTTAAAGCCCTGAATATATCACTGGAATTAATTGGAGAAAAGTAAATTGATTTGTTTCTTAAGAGAAAATTTAAATACACACACACACAGAGAACGATCGAAATGGGCAGAAAACGGCAAATGCTGTCTCTCTGTTACCTCTGCATAATGCTCCACATGAGCCAGCTCCACCTCTTCATCCCCTTCCCAGTCTCTCCAGTTATCAAAGTCCACAGACAGCCACACTGGCTGCAAGAGGAAGCACAGAGGGTCACAGGCCAGGAGGACAGCAGCAGGAGTGTGTGGGAGAGTGTGAGCATGTGCATAGGAGCATGCTTGGGGGTCAGCTGGGCACAGAATCCTCCCAGCCACACCCCATTGACCAGCACCCCTCCAGATTGCCATGTCATCATCATCATCCACGAAGATTTACCAGGAACCCACTAAGTGCCACGCACAATGCCAGGCATGGTAGAGTCTGAAAAAATGTAGAAGTTCTGCCCCCCAGGAACAGACTGACTAAGGAGACAACACATATGAAAAAATAACTGTATCATCATAGGGGTCAACCAAGGAAGATAGAGAAGCTGCATTCCCTGGAGTCAGAGACAACGTTTTGAGGCCCATGTTCCCATGTTCCCACATTTATACAGGGAAGAAGTTATTCACACATTCATTCAACAGATATTTATTGAACACATACTATGGCCAGACCCTGAACTTGGCATTGGGATTATAAAAATGTTCAACACACTGTCCCAGCCATAAGGAAGCAAGGGGGGAGGGAGATGTAAATAAATCATTATAACACAGTTTGAAAAGCATGGTGGTAGAGTTATATAGGGGATATATCCCAAAAGGAGTTACGGGAACACAGGTTCTTGGAGTAGCAGAGCCTTGAATGATGTATAGGGATTACACCGGTGAAGGTAGTGGTGATAGTGACTTTCCAGGAAGAAGGCACAGCCTGAGCAAAGGTACAGAGGTGAGAAATAGTCTGGTTTGTGCAAAAGAGCTACAATCTGCTGTGGCTGGAATGTAAAGTTTGACGCGGAGAACATGGGATGGGCTCGTGTGTCATGCTACGGTGCTTAGACTTCAACCTAATGTGTAGCAAGTAAAAAGCTCAGATGCCCAAAAGACTCAGGGAGGTACCAAATAGGAGTAAAGTAAGGTGGAGTGCATGCTCCATTTAAAGTTTCAACTCTAGGCATTTGAGAATTTATACCAGTGTAGCTGGATTCTCCCATTTTTCAAGAGAAGCTGATCATCTGGACTTTTAGGTGAAATATCCACATTTTAAAACATCAACAACAAATAAAAAATATTAAATGTCAGTTATCAATCGAAATAATTTTTAACACTGTGAAGATTCCTAAAATAAATTTGAGAGCAAGATCCAGCAGGAAGCCAGTTTTCAACCTTTACAGGAGAAGAAGCCATTGGAGATTCTTAAGTAGGAGAGTGACAGGGTCAAGTGTGTGTTTTAGACAGACCAGGCTGGGGCAAGAGGAGGATAGATTGAGGGATAGGGCTGAAAAGATGCAACAAACCTCTCACCCAGTGATGGATAAGGCCTGAACTAGGAAGAAATTAAGTAGTAGATTCAAGAATATTTAGGAGGTCAAGTAGGCAGGACCTGGTGAGTTATTGAATGTTGGCTGGAAAGAAGGCAAGGGTGATCCCAGCTCTAACTTGGGTACCTGGGTACATGGATAGAAGGAGCAGGCCACATCCCACACACTCACCTTGATATCCTCCTTGGTGAGCCGGGGCCAGGCCACCTTCTCCTTCCATTTCCTCACAAAGCAAGTAATGGAGCGGCTAGAGCGCTTATCCTGGGAGTCCTGCCAGGTAGAAAGTCTCATTCTTAGGGTCTGAGATTTAAAATGAATCTCCAGTTTCCCTGAGCTGCCTTTCCATCCAGACCTCACTGTTCCACCCCACCCTTACCTTGGAGTTCACCTTGGCATAGAACTCAATCTCATTGTACAACTCTACTCCGTCTGCATTCTTACAGCTGAGGAGACAAAGATGATGAGGAGATGCAAGAGCCTAAGTATGGAGCCCTTAGGAGAAAGGCAAGGTTCGTGGGAAGCCAGGTCCTCCAGAATGGAGGCCTTTACCTGAACACAATGCGGTGGTCCTCAATGAGCACATGGACATCAGTGCTGTCCTCAACGCAAAACTTCATGAACACATACTTGGGCCTGTCATACCACAGGGTCTGGGCGTGCTGCCTGAAGAGGAGTTGAGGTGGGGCTTCATAGGAGTGGGAGAGGGAAGACTGGGCATTTGGGAAAGGTGGAGGGAGAGGACAATACAAGGAAGTTTGATGCCACAGTCTTGTCAAAGTGGAGCTAAATGAGACAGAAGGGGTGGAAGGGAATGCCTGGAATGGGTGGGTGTGGTGATGGTGAACCTGGAGAGAATCGAAAGTGCAAGACTAGGGAAGTAGGGGGTTAAGGAGAACATTCAGGTCACATTTCCCCTCACCCCACGGTCACAGAGACCTGGCATCTGGGGCTCCCATGGGGCCTCGCGGAACCAGGAGCACCCAGGAAAAGACTTGGGGCAGGGACTCTCCAGGGAAAAGGGCCAGCGGGAGCACCGCGGCCATAAACACTCACCGTGCCATGGCGGCGCCCACTGCTGGGTGGCGTTTGGAATCCCAGCCAGGGCAGCTATCTTTAGATCCTGGGGACGTCCCCAGCAGCTGCCTCTCCTTATATGGTTGCGAGAAGGGTTGAGAGGAAAGGAGAACGTACGTGGCCCGACAGCCAAAGGATCTGCACTCCGGCGATAACCTGGGAGAGTTTAATCCCTGCAGACTTTCACCTCTCCCAGTCTCCAGAAATGTATAGACAGATTAGGAACGACTACTCACCCGCTGGGACCAGGGCAAGTGCTACCCTAGACACAGGATACGACACAGGAAAGGACTTGTCCTTGGCCCCATTCACTTGTTTCACCAACGCTTAGTACTCAGTGCCTGATTCACAATAGGCGCTCAATGAAAAATTATTGGCCAGAATTAAACCCCCAGGGAAGACCCACCCCGACGACGTCGGAACTGCAAGCCCCGCCCACAGTTCCCCCAGGGTGTCTCGGCCTGTGCGCCGTTGTCATGGCAGCAAGGGGGCGCGGCTGACGTGAGGCCGCGCTTCCGGGAAGATGGCGGCTGTCGAAGCGGCTGCGGAGCCGGTAACGGTGGTGGCGGCCGTTGAGCCAAAGGTGAAGGACGAAGAGGAGGAGGAAGAGGAGTCGCTGCCACCTTGCGAGGCGGTGCGCTGGGCCCCGGTGGGGGCGGTGGCGGAGGCCGGGCCTGGGGCGGCTGCGTTTGTTGAAGAGGCGGCGGCCGAGGAGCCCAGCGCTGTCCCGGGCTCCCCGCCTGACTCGCCGGGCCGGACGCTGCGGCGGCTGCGGGCCGAGCGGCGGCGGCTGGACTCGGCGCTGCTCGCGCTGTCCTCGCACTTCGCGCAGGTGCAGTTTCGCCTGCGCCAAGTGGTCCGCGGGGCGCCGGCGGAGCAGCAGCGCCTCCTGCGCGAGCTCGAAGACTTCGCCTTCCGCGGCTGCCCTCACGTCCTGGGTTATGAGGGGCCTGGGAACGCCGCTAGCGACGAGGGCGACAGGCTGCCAGGGGACCAGCCAAGGTTGCGGGGCCAGGACCAGGTGAGCGGCTGGGGCGGGGCCGCGAGGGATATGGAAATAGGGGGATCGAGTGGGTGGCGATGCAGACCCGGAGGGTGGTAGAAGGGGTGAGAAGCCCACCCGACTGGATGAGTGCGTGAGTCAGAGACGAGGAGACCGCAGACAGGTGTGCGGGGCCTGCTGAAGGGTGAGAGGACAGAGAGGGCTGGGCACCTGAGGGTGAGCGGTGTGCACTGAAGATGTGGAAAGAGAGATGCCAGTGTGTGGTGACGTGAGGGGCGGCGGAGCTGTGAGCGATTGAGAGGGCCACAGAGCAATCGAAGCAACGCTGCTCCTGCTCCCCTTGCCCTCGCCTTATAAAGTACCTAAGTCCTGACCACTTTTGTTGATTAGAGTACCCCGATCCTGGGGTTTGGGAAAATTGGCAAGTGAAAGTAAAGTGAGTTAGAAACATGGAAACTTGGCTTAACTACCTGTCCCTGCTTTTCTGGAATCTAGGCGAAGTCTTGAATCTTTAGACTCTCTTTTCTGGGTAAGAAGTTTGGTGAACAGCGGAGTCTGTTAGTAATTGAAAGAAACACATTCCGGATTGTATGAATTTCCTAATGTTTGAATTTTTAAACTCCTTCTCCACCCTGCTTAATAACTAGATATTCTGAATGAGGTCCTCTGATAACAGTGACAAGATCGATTCAGTTTGCCTACACTGAGAAATAGTGAATATACCACACCAAGGAAACCTTTCCTTACAGGCTTTGAATCTCTGGAAGTACACAGATGTAGATAGCTTGTTGGAGGTGTTGAGACACTTTGCCTTTTCACCTTTTTGTTCTTCAAGTTATAACCCACAGGTG
Organism: Lemur catta; assembly: GCF_020740605.2. Classification (NCBI taxonomy): domain Eukaryota; kingdom Metazoa; phylum Chordata; class Mammalia; order Primates; family Lemuridae; genus Lemur; species Lemur catta. The sequence goes on from NC_059142.1 coordinate 40,000,420, forward strand.
GCTTTCTTCCCACTTAAACTGGTTTTAGCCAAGAAGATTTATCAGTAGTAGGTATTGATTTATTTATTTTAATCTGAACTGTTCCTGGTGCAATCCTGTATTTACCGTTCCTCCCTTCTCCACATCCCCACAGCTCCTTGCACAGGGAGCAGCCACCTCAAACTGCCAGACTTTAGGACTAGAAAGGATAGAATTACTGGGGTAAGGCTCTGTTCAGGAGTGAAGGGCACCAAAGGTTCTGTGTGATGTGGAACTCTTTTTTTGTTGTTCATTTTCACTTTCAGAAACAGTGCTCACTTTTAAAAAGTAGTGCCCAACCCACCTAATAAAAACCTGTAATTTTGTTTGCATACATTGACATGTGAACAGGTAGTGCCAAAGTGGGGGACCTTTTTGTATGGAATGATTTACTTCTTATCAGTTCCAAATTTTTTAAAGCCAGTATTTTCTCATATCTCACTTCATACTGGAAATTATTCCTATTATTCCCTGCCTTGCGCCAGAGCTCATTGTTCTTTCCTGTTAAACTTGTTTGCCCACACTCCAGCAAATAGCATATTGTAGCTACCATGACAGGTGACAGAGTTCAGCAGACATACTCATGAAAATAGAATCAGAATTTATGTCTGGTTTCTTTCTTCCTTGGCTTCATAAAGTTGAGATACAGTAAAAACAAAAACAAAGACTTTCCACTTTGAAATAACAAAAACAAAGTTCTTTCTGCTTGGGCTGGTTAGACAACTTCTTCCAATCAGAGTTCATTATTTGGAATTTGTCCTTCTGTACTTAGTTCAGTAACATACAGCAAATGTGTATTGAGAGCTTACCCTGTGCCAGACACTATGCTAAGCTTTGGGGTTTAAAGTCAAGACCCTTGCCCTTAAGGAGTTCATAGACTAGAGGAGACAGAATTCCTAAACAAATATAATATGAGCTACAGTAGAAGTGTATAAAAAATCCAGAGGAGAAAATGATTAGTTCTGCCTGGAGAAATCAGGAAAACCTTCTCAAAGGAGAGCTAGGCCTTCACCAAGTGGGGAGCGGGGACAGGGTTCTAAGAAAAAGCAACAACACTCTGAAAGGATCGGAGAGGGAGTATCCTGAGAAAAGGCTTGCTCTCACATTGAGCAAAACTAAAACAAGAGGACTGCTTTTTAAATACTTGAACAAAAAGTTAATTTGTTGTTTTTTTTTTTTCATTCCCTTTTATACCTTACTTCTGGAGGGGTTGGTAAGTACCATTTTAAGGTTAAATTTAATACCCTACAAAATTCTAGTTTAAAATGCAGCCTTACAGCTTCAAATGATTTGCTTCAAATGGTTTTGCTTTTTGTTTCTGATACTCAAGAAAGGCAAGGAAGGACTAGTGTTTGAGACTATGTTGGCAAGACCTTACCACCGCAAAGGATTTTTAATAACTTAAATGCAGAAACTACCTGATGACTAACAGTGAGAAAAGGAGTCACTGGTCAGGGAAACTTACCAGATACATTTTAAAAAAATGTATCTTCCCACCCCCATTACTTGGTTTTAGATTTTTGTCACTGCCTCAGGCATTTGCATTTAATTCTTTTGATTTTGTGTAAGTAGTGGGTAATTCATCACAGGGGCTTTGAACTTTAAGAAAACTGTTTGTATAGTTGTAAAGCCTTTCTCTACACCCTTACCCCAGATTCTCTTGCAAAATTTGGCAGCACAAAGTATTCAGGAGTGGTGCTATGGTAATTGGCTGCAGTGGATGGCATGTTTAATTCCTGGGAGGCTGTCTTGGCTAACATAGGTTGTTTCTACCCTCATTAGACCTTTGGGGAAAAAAAGCAGTCCTAACAAAAGGCTTTACTGTATTCATATCCTGTTTCCAATGAGAGACTCTTACTTTCTTAAAGGAAACCTTCATTTAATAAGTTGCTTTGGGTAAAAAAATTATTCTAACTTTTGAACCTATCTTATGAATTGTGTATTTCGTTTGGATTATTTGGAACCATATTTTATTGGTCATTACTGACTTGAGAGCATTTTTAATGTACCCTGAGCTTTCCTTTTCCTGTGAAATAGATCCAAGTATTTTCTCATCTTAGAGTGAGCAGGAAAAACAAGAACGTCTGGAAACCCAAAGGGAGAAGCAGAAGGAACTGATACTGCAGCTCAAGACCCAGCTAGATGACCTGGAAACGTTTGCCTATCAAGAGGGTAGTTATGACTCCCTGCCACAGTCTGTGGTCTTGGAAAGACAGCGGGTGAGCAGACCTCAGGGACGCCTCCATTACTGCCCCAGGTTAACTCATCCCTTCCAGCATTCCCAGGACATCCTTTCCCAACTCACTTCTCCCTTGGCCTTACTAAGAATCCGTTAGCTGGTGCAAATCAAAGGGAAATTCTACTATTATATAGAACCATTCTTTATTCAAACATGGAAAACACTGGTAAAAAAAGTTTTGTAATACAATGATTGAGCTCTTTCTTTTTGGTGGGATGGGGTCTGGCTCTGTTTCCTGGGCAGGAGTGCAGTGGCGTCATCATAGCTCACTGCAGCCTCAAACTCCTGGGCTTCAGTGATCCTCCTGTCTCAGCCTCCTAAGTAACCAGGACTACAGGTGTGCACCACCACACCTGGCTAATTTTTCTGTTTTTTATAGAGACAGGTTCTTGCTATATTGCTCAGGATATTCTCAAACTCACCCTTCAGCCTCTCAAAGTGCTAAGATTACAGGCGTGAGCCACTGTGTCCAGCCTTGGTGGTTATTATTAATAATAGAAGTAGGCCGGGTGCGGTGGCTCACGCCTATAATCCTAGCACTCTGGGAGGCCGAGACAGGTGGATCGTTTGAGCTCAGGAGTTCGAGACCAGCCTGAGCAAGAGCGAGACCCCATCTCTACTAAAAATAGAAAGAAATGATCTGGACAGCTAAAAATATATAGAAAAAATTAGCCGGGCATGGTGGCGCATGCCTGTAGTTCCAGCTACGCGGGAGGCTGAGGCAGTAGGATCGCTTGAGCCCAGGAGTTTGAGGTTGCTGTGAGCTAGGCTGACGCCATGGCACTCGAGCCTGGGCAACAGTGAGACTCTGTCTCAAAAAAAAAAAAAATAATGGAAGTAATGATATAATATTTTTCATTTGGTCATTAAAAAAGTTCTGCTTGGGCCCATCATACAATATGAACTAGCTTTTTCCTGCCACCAGTTGGTAAATATTCCAGGAATCCAGACTGACTTTAATACTATATTTATTTAAAACAGACCTGGGTAGACAGGTAAATCTGCTGGTAGAGGTATAGCTACAGCCTCCTCTACATGTTTGTTTATCCCTGTGATGTGGCTGTTTTTCTGTCTGGGCTAGAGTTATGTTGTTTGGATTTCAAATTGTTCCTAATAACATCACTAGCATATTTTGGCTGTATTATGCCTTGATGTTTTATAGCAATTCTTCTTTAGTTGCCTGGAGTAAGGCAAGAAGGAAAAAGAGGATTAGAAATTAAGAAAAATCAGTATGTATTCTCTTTGAAGCCTTTAGAGAAACTAAATATGAGGCTTTGGGGTTCATTGGCCACTTTGGATTATTCACACTGTTGTTTTCCTGAGTGAAGACTGACTGACTTGGTAGAAAATTTCCAGTGAATGAGAGAAGCCAGTTCTATCAGAGAGGAGAACCAAGGGTTCTTGTTACTGTAATTGTATGGAGTCTGTATTCTTGCCTTGATCAGCAGTTGAATTGTTTTCTTTTACAAATTTGGAGGTCTGTGTGTTTTTTATTTCCATTTCAGGGTAGAAGACATATTAGCTAAGTTTCTCCTTCTCCCTAGCCCTTTTCCTGAAAATTCCAAAGGGTATGCTCATTACTTGTGGTTTTGGTAGGTGATCATAGACGAGTTAATAAAGAAACTGGACATGAATCTGAATGAGGACATCAGTTCCCTGTCCACTGAAGAGCTTCGTCAGCGTGTGGATGCAGCAGTGGCGCAGATTGTTAACCCAGCCCGAGTCAAAGAACAGTTGGTTGAGCAGCTGAAAACTCAGATCCGAGACCTTGAGATGTTCATCAACTTCATCCAAGGTCAGAGAAGGGCATGGGAAAAGAAGAGTGGACAGATGTCATAATAATTATATTTATTCTAAGTACTAATACATAAAAGTGCCAGTTCTCTTGACATACTATTTAAGAGTTTTGGTCACTCACTAAAGGAGCCAGCATGGCAGAGTGGAAAGATATGGGTTTCAGAACCAAATAGTTAAAATCCCAGCTCTGCCACTTATTGGTTTTGTGTCCTTGGGCAGGTTACTAACCTCTTTAGTCTCATTCTCCTCATCCATAAAATGATGACTCATGCTTCATTCACTTAGCAAATATTTGTTGAGCCAACTACTATATGCCAGTAACCATTTTACACTATTAAAAAGGAATTTGTGAGATTCTTGTATATGGTAGACACCATTAAATATTATTTCCCCTTTAAAAAAATCTACCATAAAGGGCCTAAATAAGTGGGAGCTAAACTATGGCTACAAGGGACACACAGAGGAGTATAACAGACATTGGAGACTCACAGGCAGGGAGGTTGGGAGGTGGTGAAGGATGAAAATTATCTATAGGGTACAGTGTACACTATTCAGGTGATGGGTACACTAAAAGCCCAGACTTCACCACTATACAATATATACATGTAATGGAATTCAACTTGTACCCCCAAATCTATTAAAAGAACAAAAAAGAAAGAAAAAAAGCGGGGGCTAAATAAGTGTCTCCTCTTTGTAATTTCTGATTCCAGATGAAGTAGGAAGCCCCTTGCAGACAGGTGATGGACACTGTGAGTGCAAGGTCGGTGGGAAGACAGGAAATGCCTCCACCAGAACAGGCAGCAGCAGACTGCCTCCGGGAAACAGCAAAAGTAAGTGCATCTTTCAGAGTAGGCAAATCTATAGAGACAGAAAATAGATTAGTGGTTGCCTAGGGCTTGGGAGGGGTGGGAAGAAGTGGGGAGCAGGGAATGCTAATGGTACGGGGTTTCTTTTTGGAATGATGAAATCTTCTAAAATTGATTGCAGTGATGATTGTGCAACTCTGAATATACTAAAAACCACTGAATTGTACAGTTTAAATTGGTGACTTGTATATGAATTATATCTCAATATAGCTATTATTAACCAAAAAAAAAAAGGAAGTCAGCTACATCCTAGGTGGCTCTTGCCTTCATGTGGGACCCATAATGTGGCTCAGAAGCAAGACTTGACCTCAGCCTGTGACTTGTTGAACATCGCTCTGTGCCATCATGGCCTCTCACTGATGAGCCATTGTCTTTTCTAAACAGCGAAGGCAGAAGATGCAAAGAGAGTCCGGGAGTCGGGGCTGCACCTGATGCGGCGAGCGCTAGCAGTGCTCCAGATCTTTGCTGTTAGCCAGCTGGGTTGTGCCACAGGCCAGATCCCTCCAACCCTGTGGCAGAGGGGCCAGGCTGATAGAGACTACTCTCCCTTACTGAAGAGGCTGGAGGTGTCAGTGGACAGAGTGAAGCAGCTAGCCTTGAGGCACCAGCCTCACGACCATGTCATCACGTCTGCCAACCTCCAGGAGCTCTCCCTGGGAGGCAAGGATGAGCTGACCCTGGCGGTTCGGAAAGAGCTGACGGTGGCTGTAAGGGACCTGCTGGCCCATGGACTATATGCCTCCTCCCCAGGCATGAATCTCGTCATGGCCCCCATTGCTTGTTTGCTGCCAGCCTTCTCCTCGGCCCCTGAGGCCATGCACCCCTGGGAGCTCTTTGTAAAATACTACCATGCTAAGAACGGCCGTGCTTATGTGGAATCTCCAGCCAGGAAGCTCTCCCAGTCCTTTGCCCTGCCTGTTATGGGAGGCACTGTTGTGACCCCTAAACAGAGCCTACTGACAGCCATCCACATGGTGCTGACAGAACATGACCCTTTTAAGCGCAGTGCAGACTCAGAGTTGAAGGCCTTGGTGTGCATGGCACTGAATGAGCAGCGTCTGGTGTCCTGGGTAAACCTCATCTGCAAGTCAGGGTCACTCATCGAGCCTCACTACCAGCCCTGGAGCTACATGGCGCACACGGGCTTTGAGAGTGCCCTCAACCTGCTTAGTCGCCTCAGCAGCCTCAAGTTCAGCCTCCCTGTAGACCTGGCTGTGCGCCAGCTCAAGAACATCAAAGATGCCTTTTGATGAGAATGCCCTGACCCCAGACCAGCGCCTTGCTCAGTAGGGATGGATGTGTTAGTCTTCTAGGATAGGAGCAAGGAGTTGGAGGAGGGGTAAAGACATTTTTCCTAGCCCCTGCTTAGGTGGTCAGTGAAATGAGTGCTAAGTCTGTTTTCCCCACCAACTTAGCATCTTGGAAAGGTGTGCCAGAAACCCTCTTGTTAAGAGGGTTCTGCCCTAGTGTGTAACCACAGTGTACGTGTGGGCACGTGTACCCAGCCTGTGTTAAAGGAATCAATAGTGGCACACAGTTAATGACCCAGTTCATTGTGCCTCATTTGATTTTTAGAAAACTTGGGTTGCTCTAACCATTCTTTTTATGGCAGTGAGTGACAATATAAGTGAGTTGCTGGTACTGGAAGACATTCAACTTGAGGCTCCTATTAGTCAAGTCGAGAGCCATCTTCTTTCATTTGAAGCAGGTTTGAGAGTACCAAGGCTGGAATTTAAATTCCTTTTATAAATACACATTCCCCTTTCTTCCTGACCCTCAGGTCAGGAGAGACTGTATATTCTGTGGCTGCCTCTAAAACTAGGAATGGGAATATCTGAGACCAACATTTCTAGGGGACTTAATTACAAGTTGATTTTAACATAAGCCCTTTTTCTTGTCTTAAGAACTGAAATCTCCCCGACAAGGTAGGCCTCTTGTCACAGCACAGACAATGGTCTTTTCTGTCTATGCGGAATGAGAACCAATGTCTAATACTATGTCCTCTGGCAAGTAAACTTTCCTTCACAAGCCTCCCAGCAAGACACAGTCTTTTTAGAAGTGAATATATTCAAGATAAACTTCTCAAGAAAATCCTTACCACCCAAGTCAAGCATATGCAGGAATATATATCAGTAGCCAGCAGCTATTCCTCCCTGGATTGTGACTTGCCAGGCACCACTGTCCTGGAGTCTGGGTGATGGAGGAGGTCTTGTCTTGCAGTAGGTACTGCAGCAGGGATAGGAACTTGGCAGGTTCCTGTTTACAGACCAGACGGCCAAGTATTTGATTGTGAAACTGATTTTAGAGTGGTCCTGTTTGGTCTTCAGTATTTTAGCCTTTTAGTTCACATTGGTCACTCAGCTTATGGTGAGTACTGCTCCAGAACTGACCAAAGATGGGCAAAATGTATCACTCCAAACACTACTGATTCAGCATTGTTTTCATGCATTAACTTGCCAGCTGCTTTTTGTTTCTGCACTATTATGTAGTGCATTTTAACTTCATTTTTTTCAATGTGTTACTTATTTAAGATACATTATTGATATTTCATTAGAATTAGTCCACCTTCCTTGTGAAACAAGTGTAAAATGTTGTAAAAAATGATACCTATGTGGTTGCTAATAAAATCATGGTATTTTGTGTAGCTTTGAAGACCTTAGAAACCCTCAGCTTTGGTTTAAGCTTTGGTTTATATGTCTGTCTTGGTCTTACCAGCCCATCTTATCCAGATCAGTATTTCTTTTAGAGCTGTTTGCTTCTTCTGTCCTGGATCAACTCAGCTATGGTGGTAGCAGTGGGGGTTTTTTGCCTGAACAAATTCACTAAAAAGTGCCTTTGGCATGATCATCCCCTCTTGTCCAGGCCTACAGTCCCAACCCCACAACACATGTCACCACACATGCTGCTTTTGGCATTGGCACTTTGAAGTCCATTTGTCTGCATATCATTTAGGGTGGGTGATAACTGGTATAGCCATATGGCATAGCCTTGGCTTCACCCCAGTATTGTCTTTTTCTAGTACAAAAACTAACTTGCATTAAGGCTTTGTACTAGCATCATGGGAAGCATTTTTGTTTGTGTCATCCTAATTTAATTCTTACTACTTTTAAGGCAGGACAGTAATATCCCCACTCGACAGCCAAGGAAGCTGAACTGCAGATAGGTTAACTATTTTGTCCAGGTTTACATGATGATAGAAGAGCTGGGATTTGAACTCAGGTTGCCTGAATCCAAGGCCTATGGTCTTTGTACTCTATCATGTTACCTCATTGTATCATGCTGTTTCTAGATCTTTTGTTCCTCTCTCTTTATCCACCCCCTCATTTCACCCTCACTTTGGGGAGGAGAAAGTATTTTCCACACAACTGTGAGAAATTTCAGGTGCCAAAGGACTAGGCTGCAAGGAGATGGGCAGACAGCCATGGCTCTGCCAAGTTCTTCATAAAATCTAAAGGTTTGTATCGATTGCAACAACCCCACCAGCATCCCAGCAGTCAGATATCTGCTAGGCACTGGTATCATCTGCATATAACTGAGAACAGAGCTTTCTTCTTGGCTTGGAGTAAGACAGGACAAGGGAGGAGAGGAGGGCCAGTCAACCCAGATCTAAGGATATGCAAGAATGGAATGGAAATGAGCCCACAAATATGTATCCAATGAAAGTGCAAGGTTTGTTGTTGTATAAGTATAATCTGCAGAGTAGTGTTAAAGATTTTTAAGGTGCTCTGTAATCATTCATTCATTATTAAGCACCTACCAGCTACCTGGGCCAGGCTAGAAGCTGAGCAAAGAGATAAGTAAAACCTCCTTGCCCTCAAGGAGCACTAGATCTAGCAAAGGAGATACCAAACCAGTAGGAAATTTGGGCAGTTTGTTAAAATACACATTAGTGGGGCCTAAGAATTCGCATTTTCTTTTATAAATTTTATTTTATTTACTTTTTTTTGAGACAGAGTCTCACTCTGTGGCCCTGAGTAGAGTGCCGTGGCGTTAGCCTAGCTCACAGCAACCTCAAACTCCTGGGCTCAAGCAATCCTCCTGCCTCAGTCTCCTGAGTAGTTGGGACTACAGGCACAGGACCCCCAGTTAATTTTTCTATTTTTAGTAGAGACCAGGGTCTTACTCTTGCTCAGGCTGGTCTCAAAACTGCTGAGCTCAAGTGATCCTCCTGCCTCAGCCTCCGAGAGTGCTAGGATTATAGGCATGAGCCACTGCACCTGGCCAGAATTTGTATTTCTAACAAGTTCCCAGGTTTATGGTAATACTGCTGGTCTGGGGACCACAGTTTGAGAACCACTGAGATATGTTCTGTAATAAAAGTAAATACAGATTGGATTGCTGAGGAAGCACAGAGAAAGATTAATTCTGCTTGGGAAAATTCTGGAATAGCCTTGAAGAGTGGATAGGATTTGCATAGGATTTTGCCTGGCTATGTGGAGAGGACGAAAAAGACAAGAAACGTCCTGAATAAAGACACTAGAGAGAGAAAAAAAAAAAAAAGACCCTAGGGCTCAGAAGAGGTTGGGTCTTTGAGGAGTATGTTAGCTGGCTAGAGTCCAGGGGTTATATGAAGGGGGGGGGGGTTGTGGGAACTTATGCTGGTCTCGGGTTGGAGATGCTTCTTTAATCAGCATCCAAGCAATTCTGCCCTCTACTCCCCCCCCACGAAAGTTGGAGGAGGGACTGGAGAAAAGAAAGATCTGGCCAGGCCCAGTGGCTCACGCCAGTAGTCCCAGCTACTTGGGAAGCTGAGGCAGGAGGATGGCTTGAGCCCAGGAGTTCGAGGTTGCTGTGAGCTATGATGACACCACTGCACTCTAGCCCAGGCAACAGAGCAAGACCCTGTCTCAAAAAATATATATACACATATATATGTATATATATGTGTGTGTGTATATATATACACACATACATATATGAGGGAAAAAAATGTAATGGCATCCTAAGGACTGCGGGAAAAATTGCATCCCTGGAGAGCCTCAAAAGAGAACTGATGAAACCCTGCTTGTTCCCACAACTTGCCTAAGACAAATCCTGTAAGTTCAGATGAGCAAAAACTGTGAGTTTCTCTTCCCCTTACACTTGGAAAACAACTAAGTTACCATCTGAAACCACTATTCTGGTGAGTGATGGGAAATAAATCAGTTCAAGAGCCGAGTAGACTTGGTTCAGCTCTAGCCTTGACTCCCATTTATGCCACTAATTAGCATAAACCTCAGGTAATTTATCCTCTCTGAATCACAATTTCCTCATGTCAAAATGGGAGAAAAATGCCCAAGATACAGAGTTGTGAGGCTTAAACAGGCTGTCGACTTATATAAAGTGCCTAGATCTCGCTTGGGGCAGAGGAGGTGCTTAGTATGTTGACACGGTAAACTGGGTAAACTGTGGGCTCAGGAGTTGGACTGCTTCAGTCTGAGTCTCAGCCACCACTTACTGTGGACTTGGGGCAAATTAATCTCTCTGAACCACAGTCTCTTCAACTGTAGAATGGAGATAATAATAGTACCCATCTCCTAGTGTTATTATGAGAACCAAATCAGATAATGTACATAAATAGACCGACTCGGCCTCATTAACCTCCCTCAAGCTTATTCTTATTGGTAATGTCTATGACACACCACTAGACTCTGAATGTTGGGGGCAAACACCCTTGTTTGAGCTTTGTCTCTCCCTTCTCCAGCCGAACAATGCACACAGTAGGCACCAATAAACGTCCTATTTCGTTCCCTGCGCCTTCCAAGACAAAAAAGTAATTTCAGACTATGAGTCCCTCCCAGCGCTAGACAGACGAACTACAACCAAGCCGCGCGGCTGAGTCTACGGGATGCGCGCGCACGCCGCCGCTGCTCCGCCTTCCACTCGGCAGAGACGAGACTCCTTTGCTCTTGTCTGCTGCTGGAGCTGCCAATAAAGTTTGATTCAAATGAATGAGCTGCCAGGCCCTGCCTGACCCTCATGAACTTCTTTCGCCCGCTACACAGATTCTCAGCGCCACCCAGGGAGCGCGGCGAGGCCTGCGGGGCGGGACCGGAAGTGAGATCACCCCTCCCCGGGGTGAAAGGTTAACGGAAGTGTCCGTTCTTCCTTTCTGCTCTAGGCCCTGCTGGTTGTCGTCGGTGAGTAGAAGCTTGGGCTCAGTCTTCCAATCCGACGCCATCCGCGTTCTGGGGGTCGAGGGCCAGGGCGGCGCCGGGTGCGTTCTGTTCCTGGGTCTCTGGCGGCTCCGTAGGCGATCTTGTCCTGCGAGCAGAGCCCGCGGGCGGCCTGGGCCAAGACGGCAGTGAGCACAGTCTGAAGTTCTGGGCCCAAGCCCCGGGCTTGCGGGCAGGAGTCGGCTCAGGGGTTCTTTGACTTCGCAGATTTCTAAGCAGCCCATTTTTGCTTTCTGCAGAAATGGGCAAGTTCATGAAACCCGGGAAGGTGGTGCTGGTCCTGGCTGGACGCTACTCTGGACGGAAAGCCGTCATCGTGAAGGTACCAGCCTCGCGGGCCTCTACGCCCTGGCGTCCCGGGACCGGGCTGCGGAGGGCGGACAGGCTTGGAATTCAAGACCTACTTCTGGGGCAGTAGCAGCTGAGCACGGTGGGGGGAATAGTGAATGCACTCATGCATTAGGGCTTTTGAGAGAGGAAGACGCAAAGTAAAAACAAATGTGAATTGGACACCTAACGCATAACGCGTTCTCCACCTGAAAGGCTTTAATAGTAATAGTGGCCAGCATTCATTGAACGCTTGCTCCGTGCCCACCGCTGCCTTCCAGGTGGTGGTGTTTGCAACCCTTGTAGTAGCCACAGGGGAGAGGTTCCTTTCCCCTGCCGAGGTTTAGAAGTGTCCAATGATTTACGTGACGTCAAACAGGTAGTAGTTATTGCAGCTGGGATTCTTTAAGAAGAGAAATTGCTTTTAGTCAAATGGTCACTTACATTCTAAGGCTTTACTACTTGCCTCCTACCTACGTTTTTGGAGCCTCTTGCGAGATATCGCCAGACTCTGGCCACATATACTAGTGGATTTTACTGTTGTGGGGACATGGGAGTATCCTTCCTTCCCCTTTTCCCACCTACCTGAGAGACTAGCCTCTGGAGATAGGCCGCAGTTGGAGTCCGGGATCTGCCCTTTACTAAAACTGTAGTCATAGAGGACGTTAGTAAAGTCCTGACAACAGAACGTGGCACAAAGCAAGCACTCCATGGTGTTAACTGTTCTTACTTTTAAATCGCTTACCTCTAATAAGCCTTTCCAGAGTCTTCCTAGTGGAAATAAACACTGTCCGGTTAACTCTTTGGGCATCTAGCATAGCATTGTGATTTTTCTCTGTTTACAGTGGTGGGTCTCAGTGACCCTGGGGGTGGGGGTATTTTTTCTATAAATGCGCTATGCTAGCACAGAGCCTAAACAGGCCCTCGGTGAGTAACAAGTCTTAATTGTTGCCCATTTAGAACATTGATGATGGCACTTCAGACCGTCCCTACAGCCATGCTCTGGTGGCTGGAATTGACCGCTATCCCCGCAAAGTGACAGCTGCCATGGGCAAGAAGAAGATCGCCAAGCGATCAAAGATCAAGTCTTTTGTAAAAGTTTATAACTACAATCACCTCATGCCCACAAGGTGAGCATTTCAAGAACTGGGATTTTTTTTATTTCTTCTCTCTGCCCTGATGAACAAGGACAAAATCTCACAGCCATTCCAGTCCCGGGAAGGGAGTCATTTCCAGTTTGTCACTCTTCAACTTGTAAAGTGGCCATGGTTTCTAGTCTTCCTCTTTCATCCATATTGGAGCCCTGATCCTGTTGTCTTGTGTTCCCTGACTTAGCCATGCAGTACTGAAAAATCTCTTCAAAGCTTGTCCTTTATCTGTTTCTTTCTTCACCTGAAAAAAATCCTCTTGAGTGTTGCATAGATTGCTATATAGTCTTTCGAAAATGGTTGGTAGTCCAGGCACTGGCTGCTCACACCTGTAATCCTAGCACTTTGGGAGGCTGAGCAAGAATGAGACCCCATATGTACAAAAAATAGAAAAAAATGAGCCAGGTGTGCTTGTGTGGACCTGGAGCCTGAGGCAGGAGGATCCCTTGAGCCCAGGAGTTGGAGGTTGCAGTGAGCTATGATGACATCACTGCCCTCTAGCCCCAGCAACAAGTTGGTGAGAGTGAAAGCAAGCCTTCCCCCAGTTAATCTTGAGAGTCCAAATAATAATTGCCAGAAACCAGCAGCATGTACCTTAAAGTTTGCTGCTGGGACTGCACATTTACTCTTGGTTTGCTGATCTTAAAAGGGCAAAGCTGTTTTCTGCGGTGCTGGGATGCTGTGAGGTTGAGGCAACTAGCTGCCCAGCTGTTTTCTGTTCTTATGAGACTGGCTGCATTGGCAGAACTTGAACTTAACACTGAGTAAATGGCTCCAAGTAGTAGAAAGCTAGGCAACTACTGTGATGGAAGTAGAGAAGGACTGATGTGATGATTCTTAGCTAGAAAAATAGAGTAGCCGTGGGAAATTGATGATGAAGTGTGAAATTTTTTGGTGACTTGAATCCATGTAAACGAGTGTTAAAAAAAAGTGTGGATTTCCAAAGAATGTCATCATTATACAGCTTTTGGTAATTATTCCTAACGAGTCAGGCTTGACTCCCCAGTGTCCCGGGAGGACTTGGGATTAGCCCTGGCAGTACAGGGGCTAATCCTGCCTCTCCACTATGGTCCCCAGGTACTCTGTGGATATACCCTTGGACAAAACTGTTGTCAACAAGGATGTCTTCAGAGACCCTGCTCTTAAACGCAAGGCCCGACGGGAGGCCAAGGTCAAGTTTGAAGAGAGGTAAGTAGGCTTTGGCAGCGGATATTCGGGTACAGTGTCACTATTCCCCATGAAAAGACTTTTGTCTTCCTGTTCCTCTCCTCATTGGTGTCTTTTTTTCTTCCCCTTCTAGGTACAAGACGGGCAAGAATAAGTGGTTCTTCCAGAAGCTGCGGTTTTAAGTGTTTTTGTTGCGGTCATTAAAAATATTTTTAAAAAAAAAAGAAACCCTTGTGTCTGCCTGCTGCATGTATTTTCAGACTGGGAAAGGGAGAACATTCGAAGCATTCAAAGGATAAGAGATTACTACGTAGTGGACAAGAGGCTGTGGAGAAACTGGAAAGTTAAATCCAGTTGGGCACAGGGGCTTGTGCCTGTGATCCCAGTTGCTAGGGAGACCAAGGCCACCGTGGACAACATAGCAAGACCCCATCTCTAAAAAGAAAAAATTAAATCTGCCTTTGTGAGAATTGCACTACTTCTGTCCTTTGCCTGATAATCCTTTAATGCTCTGGCTGTGCCTGGTGGGTAAAGGGTGACATACAGTGCCCAAAGCGCTGGTAGGTGAGGTAATTCTTCCCTGTGCAGAATTATTTAGCCTCTCTGGCTTCTACCCATTACATGTCAGGAGAACCTGAGCTGTGCCCTGCCCCTATCCCTTCCCCCTTAAGATAACCAAAAGCCCCTGAGTGGGGACCAGGTACTTCGGACTGAGAGCCACTAACTGAGGGGCTCAAGCCTTAGATCAGGTGGAGTTCACCTGGGTGGTTAAACCACAGATTGCCAAAGTCCCCTCAGACTGATTTAGTGAGTCTGTTTCTAGCAAGTTTTCAGGGAAACTTGCCCTAGAAACCACACTAGAGAAATACTCTGAGTAGTCAGGGTGGATGCCAGTGATGAAGGCCTGAGCCCAGAGCAGCCCTTTGGTAGGACAAGGAGGAGCTTCCCAAACTGGCACTGGTTTATTCCACTGTTGTGTAGTGCAGGAAAGACAGCTGATCCATCAGTTTACCTCACTGGGTGCTTAACTGGCCCTGTTTTTCTGATGAAATCGGTTCTCCAGCTGAATTAAGTCACTAGGTGGAACTTGAATTCAAACAGGCCAATTTGTGAAGTCTTGCAATTGGCACCACACTTCCACCTGCAATAGGGGAGTGGCCAGGGGCTGGGAAACAAGGTGGGTAAGTGAAAGTATTGGGAAACAAATGTACTAGGCACCGTGCCTTACGTACTTTTTGACTTGAATCTTCTCACCCCTAAGTAATAATAGGCATCTATGTTGAGACACTCCTGTTTGAACTTGCCTACTGAGAGTCACAGAAATGGAACTGAATTTAAACCCTCCTTTGACTAAAGATTTTGCAAGTTCTTTCCACTCTACCTGGAGGCCTAAGTTCAAATAAATACTGTTCTACCAGGTTTGGATACATGCTTCTCCGCTTCCTAGCGCTGGGACCTCGGGCAAGTTTCTACATCTCTGTGCCTCAGATTCCTCATCTGTAAAATGGAAAAATAGAACCAACTTCCTGGGGGTTATTTTGAAGAGTTAATTCACGTAAAGCAGAATGGTGTTGGGCAGTTACAGCTCAATGCTGGCCACTATTACAGCTTCGTGAGTTTGTCTGTCCTGGTTGCGTTTCTCACTCAGCAATTACTCTTTCAGTGTGTGCATGTGCCCAACATCATTCTAGGTTCTAGGGAAATATCCGTTAACAAAGCAAGGGCCACCAACGAGCGTGTGCTGGGATTGCTCGTCCGGGAATGGCGATTGGGACCAGCGTTCAGTTTGCAGTTGCTTTCTGTGAGGAAGCTTCCCTTGAGGCCTCCTAGCTGGGTGGAGTCCTTGGAAGGCTCCTCCCAGGGCTGGGGAAGCCACAACTGGGGGCACGTGAGCACCAAAGGGGCAGGGATTTCACTAAAATGAAAGTGGAAGCAAAGAGCCTGCTTGCAGAAGCTTCGGAAGTATATTTCAGGCCCTGCTTGGGCTGGGGGAGACCAAAAGCCCGCAGAGGATAGAAGCAAGAGTTAAGCCGTGGTAGATTCTGCCACTGTGTGTGCAGCTCTGACGCCTCAGTTCTTGCCAAACACACCCCAGGCCCATGTCAGCAACGCTTGATGAGGTAAGTGGGGAGGAGGGAGATGGGAGTGGGGAGAAACAGAGGAGCACCTCTCTTGGCCAGGAACCTGCAGCTATCTCGGGGTCTAATGGTCAAGCCTCCCCCTGCCCATCTCTTAGACCTGCTGAAGGGCTGGGAAGAAACGCAGGGCTGGGATTACCTCTCCCCTATGGAGTTGGTTTCCTAACCCACTGCCTCGAAGAATTCTCTCATAACCAGTGCCGTAGGAGCCCATGAATTCCTATGTGCATTTTTCTGGAAGGAGAATCCATAGTTTCCATCAGATACTCAGGGTTATGTGACCCAGATAAGAATTGTTCTCATGGGTGGTATATCCTCATCCCCTGAGATCTTCCAAAACTGTCCCTTCCTGATAGTTACATCTCAACTCAACCTCGGGCCCTCTCCAGGTCCAGGAAGAGGTGTTCCTCCTCTGTCTGCTCTGGTCCACCCTGACTCCTGAATGCCCCTACCTGTGCTAGACTAAGCTCTGTGAGGACTAATGCCCTGTTCTCCCGGGTCATCATCCATCCGCCGTGCCTAGCCCAGTGTCTGGCATGCAGCAGGCACTGAGTCAACACTGTTAAATGAATGAATCTCGCCCTCTCTCCGGTTTTATCAGCTTTTCCCTTCCGGATACTACCCCTTCTGTTACAAATACATAGATCTCTCGCTTGGAAATTTTTCATTTGCCCCTCAAGTATAAGAAAGACCACAGGTTCTGGAGCCAGCTTGCCTGGTTTCAAATCCTGATCATGTTCCATTGTGTGGCCCCGGGCACATCATTAGCCTTTCTGAAGTTTACAGTCTAAGCTCTATTTCCTCATCTATAAGATGGGAGTGATATTAATACTTTCTCACAAGAATACCTACCTGTAAGAATTAAACTACAGGACTTATACTGCAAGAATTAAACAAGATACTCCATAAGTTAATACAGTAAAAACTCAGCCCACTGCCTAGCACATACTGAGCGCTCAACACAGTTTGTTATTGTTAATATTGTTATTGCCAACTTTTCAGAACCCCAGTTCCCCAGGACAATTGATCCACCCCCACTTCACTCCTATCTCTGCTAAAACTGCTTTCTTAAAGGACCTTTACATATCAAAAAGAAAGGAAGAAATGAAGAAAAGGGTGTTCAGAAAACTGTATTAATACTGTTCTTAATACAGCATTAAATTCATAATTGCCAGACAAGCTCTGTTAACATTTTGGTGTTTATCTTCCCAGAGTTTTAATGCATTTTTATGCGTTAATAATTATCCTTATCAATTAAAACTTTTAAAATCAACAGAATAGGGGCCAGGCATGGTGGCTCACTCCTAGTACTCTGGGAGACTGAGGCGGGAGGATCACTTGAGGCCAGGAGTTTGAGACCAACTTGAGCAAGACCAAGACCCCATCTCTACCAAAAAAAATAGAGCAAGACCCTGCCTCAAAAACAAAAATAAGAAACCACCAACAGAATAGGGATCATACATTATATATAGTTTTATATTTAGCTTTTTTGGCTTATTGTATTTTTCCATATTCTGCATTCTTCAATAATATGTCTTTTGATTGCTACCTAATATTTTATCATATTTATTTTGCTATTCCTCTGTCATTGGACATGTAAATTTCTTTTTTTTTTCCTGTTGTAAATAAAGCTACAACATTAATCCTTGTACGTGAATTTCTGATCATTTCCTCATGATGAGTAGAACTGGTTTTTTATTGCCAAATGCTAATACTTACCAAGTTGCTAAATCTCCGTGGTTACATCTCATTGCTTATCTTGGTTGGCCTGTCTGCAGCGTTTGGCTCAGCTGCGGGCACCTGCGTTCCCTCCAGGTTCGCTAGCCGCTCCTCTGCATTCTCCTCGGCCGGATCTTTGCTGTTTCCCTGACCTCTTAGTGTTGGATGCCACAGAAATCAGCCCTTAAACCTCTTCTTTGTCTATACACTCTTCCTTGTTCCTCTCATTTAGTTTTGTGACTTTAAATATCTTCTCTGCCAGGACAATTCCCAAATTTATATTCCCAGCCTAAATCTCCTCCCGGAATGCTAGATCTGTAGAGGCAACTGCCACAACACATTTGTACTAGGATTTCATAGA
This sequence comes from Lemur catta, assembly GCF_020740605.2. Classification (NCBI taxonomy): domain Eukaryota; kingdom Metazoa; phylum Chordata; class Mammalia; order Primates; family Lemuridae; genus Lemur; species Lemur catta. The sequence continues at coordinate 40,018,355 of NC_059142.1, forward strand.
GGCACTTCATACCTATCATGTTCAAAATAAGCCCTTAATCTTCTGCCCCAAATCTCTTCCACGCAGTCTTCCCCGCTGCAGCAAATGGCTCTCCTTCCTTCCAGGTGCTCTGGCCAAAAAGCCTAGAGACATCCCAGACTCTGCTGTTTCTTCTACATCCTTCTCGCAATCCATCAGCAACTTCAATCAATCTAGACTCTGATGGCTCCTCACCACTTCCACTGCTGTTGTGGTCCAAACCACCACTGTCACTCACCAGATGCTGCAGTGGCCTCCTAAGTGCCTCCCTGCTTGTGCCCTTTCTCTACATCAGTTATTTACAGTACAGCCAAGTCATCCCTTTAAAATTCAAGTCTGCCTACAGCTTCCCACCTGTCTTCGAGTAAAAGGCCCTGCATGATCTAACCCCCGTGTCCTCTGTGACTTTATCTCCAGCCACTCTTCCCCCAGCCTCTGCTCCAACCGTGTTGGCCTCTTTGCTATTCCTCAACTGCACCTGACACTCCCACCACAGGGCATTTGCACTTGCTGTTCCCACTGCACAGGACTTTCTCCCAGATGTTCCTTCATTTCCTTCAAGTATGTGGTCAACTATCATCTCAGCAAGGCCTCCTCTGACCACCCCATTTAAAACTGTACCCCAATGCTCTCTGTCCTCCCTTCCCTGCTTTTTGTCCATAACGCTATCACTGACGTATTATAGATCTACTTATTCTGTTTACCGTCTGGCTCATCCTAAGACATGAGTTCCACAAGGAAGTTTTGTCTCTTTTGTTCACTGCTATGTCCCCAGAGCCTGGAATGGGGCCCAGCACGTGGCAGATGCTCACTAGCTAATCAAATGAGCCAGCGAGTAAGCCAGCAAGTGGCCTTCTCCCAACCCTCTTTTTCTTTCATCTGTTTCCTCTTTCCTCCTTTGTGTCTGAGACACTACCAATCCTGGCCGTGGCCCTGCCTATGTCTGGCCACGCCTTCCCTTTCTTCTCTGCCTTCCTTTGTCTCTCCTGACCCCTGGCTAGGTGTACTCGAAGACTACATTTCTTTTTTTTCTTGAGAGAAAGTCTCGCTCTGTTGCCCAGCCTGGAGTGCCCAAGTAGCTGGGACTACAGGTACACCACCATGCCTGGCCAATTTTTGTTTTTAATTATTTTTTGTAGAGGGTCTCCATATTGCCCAGGCTGGTCTAAAACTCTTGGCCTCAAACAGTCCTTCCACTTCAGCCTCCCAAAGTTCTGGGATTACAAGCACGAGCCACTCTACCTGGCATAGACTGTGTTCTTCTTAAGAAGGTCCTTTAAGAAAGAAGTTTCAGCTGGGTGCAGTGGCTCATGCCTGTAATCCTAGCACTTTGGGAGGCTGAGGCGGGAGGATTGCTTTGAGGTCAGGAGTTCGAGACCTGCCTGAGCAAGAGTGAGACTGCCACTCCCCCCTAACCCCAGCCTTCTACCTCTACAAAAATAGAAAGATTAGCCGGGCATAGTGGCTCACCTGTAGTCCCACCTACCTGGGAGGCTGAGGCAAGAGGATCCCTTGAGCCCAGGAGTTGTAGGTTGCAGTGAGCCATGATGACACCACCGCACTCTAACCAGGGTAACAGAGCGAGACTCTGTCTCAAAAAAAAAAAAAATAAGGAGTTGGGGACAGGAGGTGGCTTTTTGCCACTTGCGTGAGATGGAGTGTGACTATGCCTGGCACGTAGCAATAACCCCTGGCTCACTTCCCCTGCCTGCTGGGTCAGTGGCGTTATACCAGAGTCTGGGACACCCAGGTCTGACACCTTGGCCTTGTCTCAGATTTATTCCCTTCTATCTCCTTAATGCAAGACTCCGTGGACTCTTGAGGCTTTCCTTGTGACCTGCGCTCATCTGCATGTGTTCCTTCTGTGCCCACTGCCAGAAGCCTGGGTTAGCTCCTGTCAGGTCGGTCATAATTAGAGCCACAGAATCTGGGTTTGTTTTCCTGACTCCGAGGTTCCTGGTCTAGTTCATCCTGCCATCGCTGCCGGATGGAGCTCTTTTCAACACCACATCCATCACCTCACTCTTCCTGTCAGGAATCTTCACTAGCTCCCCATTTCCTACTGATATTGAATCTAAACTCCCATTTGAATAGTTCTTTAAGAAATTTTACTTATTAAGAATATTTTTTAAAATTGCCAATTACTAGATTTTCAAACACTGTATGATGAGATCAAGATTTAATGCAGAAGTGAAAAGAGTTCTGGACTAAGGACTGAATCCAGCCCACCAGCATATTTTATTTTAGAGACAGGGTCTTGCTGTGTTGCCCAGGCTGGACTGGAATTCCTGGGCTCAATCGATCCTCCTGCCTCAGCCTCCCAAGTCACTGGGATTACAGGCATGCGCCACCACACCTGACTTCATATATTTTTTTAATGGAGCCTTCTTTTTCAAATGAAAATCCAGATTCCTGATTTCCCTTAAAAATGGGAAGATATAGAATACTGGAAGCACATTTCCATGGGGAAAAACTCGGGTAGAGCTGAGAAGAGATCACTCACTTCAGCGGCGACATGCTCCCTCTAGTTGGTCAGCACCCCCACAACTCTCTATCACCTTACATGGCTCCCTTGATGCATGATGTCATCTAACTGGCCCTTAAAGGCCCTGAGTTTGCAATCTCGGATTTACAGAAATACAAATAATTAGGGACTCTTTTCACTATTCACAAACCAGCACGATTTGGTCAAGCTCTAGTTTTCCTCTGCTTAAAATAGAATGAACTCACCCTCAATTTCTTCAATCACTCTGTAACGTGCCCCTATCCTACCATTCATTCACTTCATTCATTCATTCAACACTCATTTACTGAACACCTGTCCTCTGTCAGGGATCTTGCTGGACGCAAGGGATACAGAGATGAACAGGACAGGGTGCCGACTTCCCATGTGAGCTCACACTTCTCGCAGCTCACCTTGTTTATCAGCTTCCTAACCACAGGGTGAACTCTGCCATGGGGTGGATATCTGCTCCCTCCCATAAACAAAGGTGCATTTATTCATTTCCCTGGTGTCACTTCCATGCCTATGATGTCAGCTGTCTCTCTGGACCCACTCCAGATCACACCCAGCCTGAAAGGCTGCTTGGTACAGTGGAAAGGGTGGCAGTCAAGGGACAAGCTAGAAGATGGGTGAACTACTTCCCACTCCGGGCTTGGTTTCTTTACTGTGAAGCATGGGTTAGCAAGGCGGGGCCTGGAGTCAGACTGCCCAGGGCCAAGTGACTGGACAGGTTGCTCAACCTCTCTGAGTTTTAGTTCCCTTCTGTAAACTAAGGATAAGAGGGCATCTGTCTCCTACGGCTGTTGTGAGGCTTGAGGGATACAGTCCACATGGAGGGCTCAGCTCAGTGCCTGGCACATAGAAGTACTTAATAAATGTTAGCTAAGGGTATCACTGTATGACATTGTGCAGCTCTAAGCCACTCTTCCTGGAGGCGTCCCTAGTTGTGTTGCCCCTCGGGACTGTCCCTCCCCCAGACTCCTGCTGCCGGTCAGTCACATGACCAGGCACTATCTGAGTACTGTCAGGCAGGCCTAAGGGCCGGGCCTTTATCTTCCACTGCCCTGTGTCAGTGTCCAGCACCCCGCAGCAGGGCCTCAGTCAATGGTGTTGAACTCTAAATCTGCCGCCATGAACCAGCCAGGGCAGCTGCTGCAGCTCCTGCCCCGCCGAGAGTGGCTGCGAGGAGTCCAGCCAAGCCCTGGGGGAGGGGGCCAGGACAGCCCAGCACGGTACAGGGGTCGGGTTGTTCTGGGCTGAGCATCAACTCTGCTTCTGGAGAGTCCAGAATAAGCCCCCTTGCCCTGGGCTCGTTCATCCTCCGGGAAGGCAGGTGGATACCCGGTTGTTCCCTTCTGCTCCAACAGGCCCTCCGCGCCCTGCAGGAGGAGCAGGCCAGACTAAAGATGAAGCTGCAGGAGCTGCAGCAGCTGAAGAGGGAGCTCAAGGACTCCCCGAGAAACAAGGTAAGGTGGGAGAGCAGGTGTGGTCTGGTAGAAAATGCTGGAGAGTTCTTAGTTTTACTCCTGGCCTACCACTTTCTTGCTGTGTGACTTCAAATGTGTTGCTTGAACTCTCATCCATCTATGAATCCCGCTTTCTCCCAGCAAATGTATTCGGCCCTGGCACTCGGCATCAGTCCAATGGAACTGGGAGCACCTTCCTGCAGGGAGGGAGTGGGGTACATGCCTACCCTTGAAGACTGTATCAGCCTCTCTTCCCCCACCTCCAGGTCCCGTTCTCAGTGCCTGAGATCCCCCTGGTATTCCGAGGAGACACTCAGCGGGGCAGGAAAGTGTCCCAGTCTTTGATTTCCAACTTGCGGATCTGCTGCCCTCTGCCTGGAGGCTCTGCTCTGGTCACCTTCGACGACCCCAAAGGTGAGTTCGGGAAGCCTCAGGAAGGAGGCGGGGAGGTTCCCCAGTACTGACCCTGTCCCCCCACCACCAGTGGCTGAGCGGGTGCTGCAACAAAAGGAGCATGTGATTGACATGGAGGAGTGCCGGCTGCGGGTGCAGGTCCAGCCCTTGGAGCTGCCCACGGTGACCACCATCCAGGTGACAGAATGGCAGGGTCCTGGGACAGGAAAGGGGTGCCATGTACCTGGGCACGGGGAATTGGGGCAGTGTCTGGGACCACCCCTTTCTCCCCCTAGGTGTCCAGCCAGATGAGTGGCCAGGGGGTGCTGATCAGTGGGTTTCCTGCCGGCCTCAGGCTGAGTGAGGAGGAGCTGCTGGACAAGCTGGAGATCTTCTTTGGCAAGACCAGGAACGGGGGTGGCGACGTGGAGACCCGGGAACTGCTGCAAGGGAGTGCCATGCTGGGCTTTGCTAAGGACGGGGGTAAGGGCCCTGCAGGGGAGACTGGGGTACAGGCTGCATGAGGCCGTGAGAGAGGAGAGGGCTTAACACTAAAGGTCCACCCCTCTCTGTTCCCCACAGTGGCCCAGCGCCTATGCCAGACTGGCCAGTTCAGAGTGCCACTGGGTGGGCAGCTGGTCCCTCTGACAGTCTCCCCCTATATGAGCGGGGACATCCAGAAGGCAGAGGTAAGTGGCTAAGTGGTGGGGTGAAGAATGGGAGCTGGGCCGGGTAACCCTTCTGTCTGCCAGACACTTGCCAGGGGCAGGATCAGAGCCCCCACAGCCCCCTGACCTATCTGCCACCAGCCCCTCAACCCCCGCGTCCCCGGGGAATTGCCTGCCCCCCTCAGCCCTGCCCCTTACTCCCACAAGCTTTGCCATCTCCTAGCTCCTTTTCCAGGTCAGATCCCGGCCAGTGTCCCGCTCAGTGCTGGTGCTCAACATTCCCGACGTCCTGGATGGCCCAGAGCTGCACGACATCCTAGAGATCCACTTCCAGAAGCCCACCCGTGGGGGCGGGGAGGTGGAGGCCCTGACAGTTGTGCCCCCGGGACAGCGGGGCGTGGCGGTCTTCACCTCCGAGTAGAGTTAGGGGACTGCCCTTCCCATCACTCCCACCCCTCCTCCAAGGTTCTCAAACGGGGCTGGGCTGGGGCGGGGCCCCCACGCAAGAGATGTTTATGTTCACCAACAGGGGGCAGGGGTCACACATTTCGAAACGCTGCCAAGAACAGTAAAAGCGCCTGCATGGCATGATGTTCTTCCTCATTTTGCTCCAGAAAGGAAACTTGATTTGGGCACGGAAGGAGGCTGGGGGGAGGGAAGCAGCCCTGACCGGCCAGCAGCACTGGCCTTCCCCAGCTCCCCTGTCCCTCCACTCAGAGGCAACAACCAGGACCCAGGGTTTGGCTTTTTATTGACACAAACACAAAGGCAGCTGCGGTAATGGAGTGGGGTACACAAAAGCAAAAATCGCACTTCACAGGCCTCATTTAGACAATGAAGAGGCTGAGCCCATCCCCGCCACCTCCCATTCCAAGGGCTGGGGCAGTAACCCTCCCTAATCCCAGCTCAGCGAGCAGAGGAGTGACCCTCTGCCCAGGACATCCCCATTTTGGGCCCAGTGACCCAGGTCCTGACCACCCATCTCTGCACTCTCCTGCTCCACCTCCCACCAATGTAAACAAAGTTTGGGGCTGAGTTTAAAAAGCTGCCTCCCTGCTCTGAGAAGGCCTCGGGCCTCCCTTGACTGCAAGGGGAATGTGCTTTGATTTTTCACTTTGGTCCCAGAACAAGAAACAGACAGCATGGCCTCTCAGAGCTCTGGCTACTAAATGTCACACCTATCTGCAAGGCTGAGGAAGCTTCCCCACCTCTCTCCTCATCCACGGTAGACAGGACATGGCACAGACCATGAGGATGGTGGCTGCTCTTGCCCTGCCCCCAGGAGGCTAGGGGCTGGCCCCCACCCACTGGCACACACACAGATTTTTGGCAGTGTTGGGGGACTGGGGAGGAGTGAAACCCCAGCTCCACCAGAACGAGGAAGGCACTGGGGAGTTCAGGGGTGGAGAAGGAGGCGGGAGACAGCCCCCCAGCCCCTGCCACACACACAAGCACAGGTTTTCGTTGCTAAGGCACTGAGAACAAATCCAGAGAACTCAGTGAAGGGTGGGGGAGCTCTGTATCCCTCCCAGAGTCGTGACCTAGGGGAGCAGGTCTGATTCCTGCCCTTCCTGTAAGAGGCAGCCTTGGTTAAGAATGACAGAAAACCTGGAGGTGGAAGAAGCGCAATTGTGCTTAAGAAGTTGGGGACAGAGGACAAGGTCAGGGACTGGTCAGGCCCAGAGGTGGGCGCTGGTCGGCCCAGACTGAAGGGACACTAGGGAGAGACAGGTACATGCTGGACTGGCACAGACTGGCCCCGTATCCTGAGCTGACATTCCGATTCTTTGGGGAGGTGGTGGGGCAGAGGCAGGGGGAAGGTGAGGCAGCCGTGGAAACACACAGAACGGGGCGGGAGGGACTGGCTGATCTTGGCACAAAAGCAGCACAGCAGGCCCGGGGAAAGGGTGGGGGGCAGGAAGCAGCCGGCCTCCCTCTGACCCTCCCTGTCCCCTTGGCAGGGCCCAGACATCCAAGTGGTCACTTCCCAACCTCTTCCGAGGGCAGGAAGGGGGTGGGGGCAGCCCTGGCCAAAGAGAAAGAACAGGGCAGGGGAGCGGTCACAGCATGGAGACCTGCGGGGGATGAGGGCACAGCACTACGATGGAGGATGAAATGCGACAGTCTGATGGTCAACAGGACGTGGCTTCCCAACTTCCCCTTCCCAGGTCTCTAGGTCCCCCAGCCCCTTGCCCTAGTTCTTCTCCGGACCAGGAACCAACAGGACCTTGCCCACGTTCTTCTTCTCCTGCATCTGCTTCATGGCGTCAGCCACCTGGGGAGGAAGGGAAGTCGCTGCTCCCAGTGCCCTCCTCCTTCCAGGGACTCCTCCCCTGGGGACCCCAGCCCCCAAGGGTCCTACCCAGGCCCTCCCTGCACAGTCATCACACTCACCTTCTCGAAGGGCCAGACCGAGTCAATGTGGGGTTTGATGTGGCCCTGGTTGTACAGAGCCAGGAGGCGGGCCACCACGCCAGTGACCAGCTCCACCTCGCCGTCCAGGTAGCCCAGGTGGAAGCCACACACAGCCCGGTTGGCCTGCAGCAGCTGCAGAGCTGTCACGCTGAACTGATTCCACCACGTGCGGGCCAGGGCCATCAGGTTCCGCTTGGGGCCGGTCAGCAGGTTGGCCATCCCTGAGGGACAGGTGACATGGCCCATGGATCAGGTGCCAGGCACCTCCCTGTGTGTCTGAATCTATGCTCATCCGGCCCCTGTGGACCCCCTGTGATTATCCACACCAGTGCCGGGGACTGACAGTCAGGATAATTCCCAACCTGCTGGTTACCAGGCCCAAACCAACTCTGGCTGCTCAAAAATTGCTCTAACCTTTATGTGTTTATTTGTGTATGAAATATTTTTAAAATGAAAATGCACCTCGCCCAAGAAGCCCAGGGAGGTGGGACACAAGGAAGGCAGACTGGTTGTTCAGGAATAATCGCCAAACAGGGGCACAGAGATAACATAGAATTTACTATGACTCACAAGAAAAGCCAGAGAATGAACGTGTCTGGACCCAGGAGGCAGCAGTCTGAACGCAACATACAGGATCACTCCGAACCCTGATCTTCCCTCCAGGGCACCTGAGTCCCTGCCCCTTCCTCATTCAGAAGCCTTACACCCCTATATCCCACCCCTTAGGCCCACCTCCGGCCCCTAACATCCTCTCTCCATCCCCAGCCCACTAACTCACCATAGGTGATGACTTTGCCCAGGGGTTTGAGGAGGTTGTAGCCCTTGGCAGTATCTGACCCACCTAGAGGGTCCATCACGATGTCCACTCCTGTCACAGAGTAGGGGGAGCATTAGGATCAGCATTAGGATCCACAGATCTGGAGACCTCCTCCCTGTGCCCTCCCCTGTGCCCTGCCCCCCACCTTTGGGGGAGATCTTTTTGATCTCATCCACATAGTCGGTCGTGTGGTAGTCGATAGGGTGCGTGACCCCATTCTCCTTCAGTGCCTCGTGCTTGCTGGCCGAGGCTGTTCCAAACACTGTCACGTTCTCCACCGTACGGCACAGCTGCACAGCTGCCATGCCCACACCCCCTGCAGCAAGACACACGTAAGCTGGGGATTTGGAGTCATCTGGCCACCACTCTCTGTTCCAGCCTCCCAAGGACCCAGCCCATCACCTTTTTTGTCTAGGCTCATTTAGGGGCCCATGTCCAATTTTCATGATTGAGAACTGGGGGAGGGTGGCTGGCCAGGAGGGGGTGCAGGGTGAGGGCACGTTGCTAAGGATAGCACACCAGGCTGGACCTGGTGCCTGAATGTTACCACGGCAACTACACTGCAGAGGCCTCTGGGTGCCACAGGCCAAGGCAGCCTGCTGTTGCCATGACAACAGTCCAGACAGGCTGCAGGGAAGGGGCCTGGAAGCAAATCTGGGTGGGGTAAGGAGGGGGTTCAAAGGGAGGGGACCTGTCACCTGCAGCCATGTGTACCAAGACGCTGTGGCCAGGCCGTAGGTTGCCGAAGTCAAAGAGGACCATGTAGGCTGTGATGTAATTGACCAGCAAGGCAGCGGCTTCCTCAAAGGTCATGGCCTCAGGCATCAGAAAGGTGTGGGTCGCAGGTACAGTCACCTCCTCCTGCCACATCCCCGACCGGTTCAACACCATCACCCGGTCCCCTGCCTTGAAGAATGGAAGAAGAGCATCATTCAGTCACTCATTCATTCACCCACAGGCAATCTACTGACCTTCCACTAGGTACGAGACCCTCTTCTTACAGACAAAGTGGCAGTAGAAGCAGCAGTGGGAGTCACACTAATAATATCATCATCAACAACACCTCACCTTTACTGACTGCTGACTGAGGGCCAAGCCCAACTCCAAGTGCTTTACGTATAAATGTTCAAATAATCCTTACCTCAGCTCTTTGAGGTAGATACTATTCTTATCTCCATTGTACAGATCTCACATGTCACTATTGTGTAAGATCCCTGAACGCAAGAAGCTTACAGTTAGGGGAGCATGAAGTGCTGTTGAAGAGATCAAACTGCTTTGGTTACAAAAATGGGTTCCAGTGTTTACTACAGCATGACCTTGGGCAAATAAAAATTATTTAACCTTTTTGAGCTCTAGTTTTCTTATGTGTAAATTAGGGCAGTTATGAGGATTAAATGGGGAAAAAAATCATTCGATGATCTTTAGCACAATGTCTGGCACACAGTAATCATTTAGTAATGTTAGCTAATAATCATGATAACAATAGCAGCAAGGAGGGAAAGTCACATGATCCAATAACTGAAGGAAGAGGGCGGCATGAGGTAGGGGCCATACCAGAGTGCAGGTAAAGCTCTCTGAGCTCTTAGGGCTGGGTGTGATCACCTCAGAAATCGTGAGCTAGCACCGGGAACCCAGAGAACACCTTCACCCAGGGATGGTGCGGGAGAGGTGAGGGACAGGGAGAGCCACACAGTCCCCCCACCAGGAAAAGGCTTTTTCCCCCACCAGAACCTCTTTGTAGGAGGGGACGGGGGCAAAAAAAACAGAAACTTTTCCTCCAGGTTAGCAAGTGGGGTCAGGGAAGGGCAGGGGGAAGTGGGCATCTCAGGAGAAAGGAAGGCCTCTCTTCCCTCTCTGAAGAGTATGGACAGGGAGGTGTGGGTGCTGTTCCGGGACAATCCGGGTCTGTCTTGGTCCCTGCCAGGAATGATGAGAATTCTGTATATTAACGAGACTTAGGGTCTATGGGGAAGGGGGATGGGACTCCCACACATGCCCTTTTTCATGTCCTCAAACTCACATACTCCACCAAAGAGTGGCAGGTTGGGGTCTTTCCCTGCAAGTTCTGGCCTGAGATGAGGTCTGGGGGACAGAAGTCCTTTATCTGGGACTCAGGACTAGCAGGTGCAGAAACAACCCAGAAGAGCTGGGAAGAGTGCAGTGGTCAATTGAGGTCATGGCCAGATTTGGTGCAGAACAAATCTCACTTACCCTGGCTCATGCCTAACCCTCCACCCATCACAGATCAGGGCCACAGGACCCCTCCCCAGGCCAGATATCAGGAGGGAGGGAGGCAGGACAGAGGGAAGGCCCTCCCCACAGAATCCAGGCTCTTACATCAGATTCTTGCCCCGGACAGGATATCCTGTATTTACCAGGCGGAAAGTGTGGGGAGGGGAGGTTAGGTGGGTGGCCTTCAGCAGTAACATGAACTACAACTCTCTCTCCTCCCCTAAAATTCTTCTTAGCACCTTCTGAAGAGTGGGATTATTTAGAAGTCAGTGAGAGGGTGGGGCCAGAGCTGAATTCAGGCAGAAGCCCTGAAGGAGGAGCTGTTTGCAACAAATCCCGCTCTGGTAGCTGGGGCTGGCAGGTCTGGCTGCATCTGAGGGGCCTCTCTTGCAGGGGCCTGATTTGAAAAGAAACCCCTAAGCAAATGACTCATCTCCGGTTTCTCAGTTGATCATTGGAACTCTCCGGTGTCCAGGGCTGTGGCCAAGATTAATGATAAATGAGAAGGAGAAACAGACTGGCAGAGCTGGGCCAACCTGCTCACAGTGCCACACCTCCCCACTCCAGTCCAAATCCCCGACAGACACCAGGGTTTCTGAAATGGGGGTCCTCCTGGCTACGAAGGCAGAGCGGGGTTCCGCCCGGATGTTCCCAAGGGCGGCCCCGGGTCGTGGCCCGATGACTGAGTCACAGGAGGAGGAGATACTGCAGTCACGGGAGACAGAGTCCAAAACAAAGATCCGTTGACCCAATCCCACCTCCCCCACCCCAAACCCAGACTGGCAGTCTAAGGCCGGTAGCGGTGGGGGACCAAGGCTCCCTCTCCTCCATGATGGGCGTGTCTCGTCTCTTTGGCCCGGCTGGGGAGGGGCCGCCTCACACCCCCGCAGACCACGGGGCTGCATGTGACTAGGGCTCTGGCACGGCCGCTGTGCCCCCGCCCAACCCTGACTACACAGCTCCTCAAGCTCCCTCAGGGAAAGGGGGCACCAACCGCCATTCACGGCCACAGACCACAATTACCCAGGGAGTGTTTGGTGGGCAGGGGTACAGGTGTGGTTTTAATGGGGGGGGTGCGGGAGGCAGGGTCATTGCGCGCATGCGCATAGGCGCCTTATTGTTTCCCCCTCCCCACCACCACCACCGCCACCGCCGCCTCTTCTGGGCGGCGGCGCCCACAACTAAAAATGGTTGGGGAAGGGGCGATAATTCCATCTCCCTCACTAAATAAGTCCCGTCCTCCAGGAGCCCCAAAACATAAATTCCTTCCCTACGTTCGCCATGCCCGTCCACCCAGGTCCGTGCCAGCTTCTCCCGCCCTGCCACACCCCCGGCGCCCTCCCACTCGTGCCCTCTGTTCGGTGGCCTGCGCAGCCCTCCCTGCCCTGCCCCGCTCACCTTGCGGTCACTGACTCCCTCGCCCACGGCGATCACGACGCCCGCGCCCTCCATGCCCGGAGTGACAGGCAGCGGCGGCAGCCGGTCGTACAGCCCCTGCCGGGCCATGAGGTCGGCGAAGTTGAGCCCGCAGGCCCGGACGCGCAGCGTCAGCTGGCCGGGCTCGGGGGCCGGGGGCGCCGCGGGCCGGCTCTGCAGCTTCACCTTGTCATAGCCGCCGAAACCGGTGAGCACTAGGCTGCGCAAAGGCGGCGGCGAGGCGGCAGCCGCCCCTTCCTGAGCCGCCGGCTGCTGGGGGTCGTTCGCTGCCTCGGCCTTCGGAGGCTGCGAAGAGGCGTCTTCCCCGACCCCTGCCTCGGCCGCCGCCTCCACGGTGGCCGCCTCGGCTGCCTCTCTCTCCGCCGACATGACTGGGACTCCCGACGTGTGAGCACAGCTGGACCGCGAGTGCGCAGCTGGGGAGGGCGGGGCGCGCGTCGGGAGGAGCCTTGGCCGCGCGCTCCAGCGGGCGGGGCGGGGCGCCGGGCCGGGGCGGGGCCTCGCGCTCAGACTTAAAGGGCCAGGGCCGCCGCTGCACTGGCCACAAGAACGCGACAAAAAGACCAGGAACGACGGGGAACAGATACTCGTAAGGACATGTTTGCGATCATGCAGACTGTGATTTGCAAACTAAAAACTATGTTAAGGGGGCCAGGCGCGGTGGCTCACGCCTGTAATCCTAGCACTCTGGGAGGCCCAGATGGAAGGATCGCTTGAGCTCAGGGGTTCTAGACCAGCCTGAGCAAGAGTGACACCGTCCATACAAAAATAGAAAAATTAGCCGCGCGTCGTGGTGCGCGCCTGTAGTCCCAGACACTCGGGAGACTGAGGCAGGAGCATCACTGGAGCCCTGGAGTTTGAGGTTGCTGTGGGCTGTGATGAGACCACTGCACTCCAGCAATCCTAAAACAGGTTTACATCAGATTTGGGGAGCCAGCCACCTGTGGACTGGAGCCCAACTAAGTTGTGCTTCAGACCCTGACTCTACACATAACCCACGCAGGGATGAGACTTCCAATCAGTGGTCTTGCAGTGGCAAACTAGGAACATGGAGACTGAGATTTTAAAACTTTCTATTTGACTTTGGTTAATGCTTTCTGCGTCCTTTTCCCTTCTGTAAAATGGTGTTGATGTTGCGTGTTCCAGTCATCTTTACAGGGTCATTTAGGACAATATAAAATTAAACCGAATATCCTCAATATAAGGAAGCACTTTTAAAAAGTAAAAGATGGCATGCAAATGCAAAACAGTGATTTTATAATTGTTAGACTCAGAATCAAGCCTGCAATGACTTTTGGGGTTGTCTCTGGCTTCAATAGGGCTGTCACTCTGGCAGTTGTATCTTTCTCTTCTTCCTCCCCATCTCCGTCTCCCCAAGCATCCACCAGAGGACGCAGCTCCCCAAAAACTTTCCACCCAGCGCTTGGCTGGAGGAGCTCAGTCCACGCTTCGCCGTTAGTCCAGGCCCGCTGTTAAGTCACCACAGCCCCAGAACCAGCCGCCCGTTGCCATGGGGACGGAAAGCTATGATGTCACCCCTGTCCGGGTGCGTGTGTTGGAGTTCATCCTCGCATTTCCCCAAGACCCCCTGCCGGGACATGAGAGTGGAGGCGGGAGAAAAAACCAAAAAGACTCCTTCCTTGCCCTGCTATCTTTCGCCCCCCTGTGTTCAAGAAGTGGATGGCTGCCACCGCGCGTGTCCGCACTAGCACACCTGCGTGCACGCGTGAGCACACAGAAGGCCCTAACCTCGCGCGTGTGCCGCTCACACCTTAACCCTCAGAACTTCAGCCGAACTCCTCCCTGCCCCTATCCCCAAAGAAGTCAAATAAGCCCGGTCCGCCCCGCCCCAAACCGGCGAGGTCCCTTAGACCACAGCAGCAAGCTGTAGCCGTGCTCCGGGGCCTCGGATCCCCGGCCTGGGTTCCCAGGGCTCCGCCCAGCTCCTCTGGGCCCCGCCCCCCGGCCGCGCGGGTGGGAGGCGGGGCCGGGGGCGCGGCCGCCGGGCTGGGGGCGGGGCGGAGGGGGGGCCGCGGCCCCGGGCGGGGGCTCGGCGCGGGCCCGCGAGATGCCGGTGTCGGCGGCCCGAGCGGCTGCAGCTGCAGCGGCGGGGGAGGTGGCGGCAGCGGCGGCGGCGGGGCCCGGGAGGGGGCTGGCGTGGGGGGCCGGCGCGTAGCCGGGACTATGGAGGGGCAGAGCGGTCGCTGCAAGATCGTGGTGGTGGGAGACGCAGAGTGCGGCAAGACGGCGCTGCTGCAGGTGTTCGCCAAGGACGCCTACCCCGGGGTGAGGGACCCGCGTCTTGGGAGCGGGGCGCTAAGGCAGCTGGGGGTGGATGACAGGGGCCCGGGGGACGGATGGAAACGAGTGCCAGGGTAACCAGGGACAAGAGACCGGGGCTCGGAGGGCCGGGGGGTGGCGTTGGGGGCTCTGGAAGGACTGCAGAGGATTGGGGTGGGAGGAATTAGGGAGCAGGGTGAGATGGATGGGGTTTGGGAGAACCAGAAGAGGAGCGCGGGGGGAATGTCGGAGTCCTGGGCAACGGACAGAGGAAGAACTAAGGGGCTGAAGGGACCGGGCTAGGGTCTGGGAGCCTACCAGGGATTTCTTGGAGGCAGCAGCTCCCGGGGATCTCCCCTTTGCTCAATCCCAGACCAACTTGTGTCCAGGGGCTGGGCTGGACTGGGTGTGGAAGTGAGGAGGGCATTTGTCTGGGGTGAGGACTGGAGAGAGGATCTTATCTGGACCCATCTGTGTCTGCAGAGTTATGTCCCCACCGTGTTTGAGAACTACACCGCGAGCTTTGAGATCGACAAGCGTCGCATTGAGCTCAACATGTGGGACACTTCAGGTAGCCAAGTCCCCTGGGGTCACCCTGACTTCCAGGGCCGCTCACCCTGACCTGTGCCTTGGTTAGACCCTTAGGTTCCAGGTCAGCCCAACTCATCCATCCAATTCTAGGAGAAAGGAAAAATCAATTTTCTGCTTAAAGCCAGGGAAACTGAGGCAGGGCTCGCTGAGCCTGACAAAAACCATATTCTGGAAAGACTAGTATCTGAGCCCCTCAGCTGGGTTCTGCCTACCTGGGAAAATTGGGAAGGAATGGCTTTTATTTTGGAACATGTTTCTTAGGACATGGGACTGGGTTTAGAAAAGACATTTAGAATTTCCTGGGTGGGGAGGTGGGCAGGGGAACCATTTCTCTACACTGTCTACACTGGACTAGAGAGATCTGAGGTCAAGTCCTCAGAGAGGGAGAGTGCTTTCCCTGCCCCTCTTCCTCCTCTCCCTCCCTCCAAAATGGGGAGGGTTTTTATTTTTATATGAGTTCCCTGGAGGGCTTTAGATGTCTGTCAAAGCCCAGAAAGCACATGTAAAATTTTGTGAGAATGTCCACGGATTTCATGAGCTTCTCAAAGGGGTCCAAAACTCAGAAGAGATTCAGAATTGCTACTTTTAGAGAAAGCCCTAGGGAAGCAGAGAGCTTTGTCCCACCCTCTCACATCCCCTGTGCCTGCTTCCCTCCTTGGGAAACACGGATGCCAAGAAGGGTATTGGTGATTGCTCCCAGCACTCCTTGACCAGGACTTCTAAGGTCGCCCATTCCTTTCCAGGCCTGCCACCCATTCAGTCCTCTCATCTGTCCCTTCACTCTGTGTCTTCCCTCAGGTTCCTCTTACTATGATAATGTCCGGCCTCTGGCCTACCCTGATTCTGACGCTGTGCTCATCTGCTTCGACATTAGCCGACCAGAAACACTGGACAGTGTCCTCAAGAAGGTGGGAGCCTGGGGAAGCTGGACTGAGGGGGACTGGATCCCATGGTCCTGACACATGAGCCAGGAGGAGGGGCGTGATGGCTGGGGCATGGCCATCAGCTGGATAGTGGGTGAAGTCCTCATCAGTCCCTAACCCTGCCCCACCCCCACCTTCCCACCTCCCACTTCTGAAAATCAGTCCCCAGAGCTGGATGCAGCTCTGGGGGAGACCGGGGAGAGAAGGGAGGGGTACTCCAGGGATTCCTTATCTGCTCTTCCATCTCCTTGAGGATGGGAGCCCTAGATGGAAGGTATGGGAATGCTGATCCCTCGCTCAAGAAAGCCCTGTGGCCTCCTCTCCAGGCCCCCATTTCCATGAGAAAAGCCCCTAGTGAATGGACAGAAGTCAGCAAGGGCAGCCCCAGTTCCCAGGTGGGGGAGGGGAGGGTGAGATGGGTCTGTTTCCAGGAGAGAGTATGTGAAAGGGCAGAGGGAATGGGAAGGTTCCATGCTGGCAGACCCCTCACGGGCACTGAGGGAGAAGGAAGGCCCTGATTCATCAGCCCCACCCCATCCCTCTTCTCCCTTTCTCTCTCACCCCATCCTACTCTGACCCAAGCCTACCATTCCTACCTCCTGCCTGACATGGAAGAGTGCAGAGGGATGCCTGGCTTCTGCGTGCTGTGAGAAGGAAGGGCATGCTGCTGGCATAGAACAGGGGTTCACCCTGTGTCTCCTGTGACCCCTTCACAACTCTATTTTCTTCCCCCAAATAGTGGCAAGGGGAGACTCAGGAGTTTTGCCCCAATGCCAAGGTTGTGCTGGTTGGCTGTAAGCTGGACATGCGGACTGACCTGGCCACTCTGAGGGAGCTGTCCAAGCAGAGACTTATCCCTGTGACACATGAGCAGGTGGGTCCCTTGACCTCTGAGCTAAGCCCAGACTAGACCTTTCACCTCTACCCCTACCAATCTCTGATTTGAAACCACCCTTTCTGACTGATCCCTTGCCATGGCGTCTAACCTCCGACCTGATCCCTTGACCACCCCCAGCTCTGACCTTCAACCCCAGCCCACAGCCTCTATTCTCCTTGCTGAGCTGCAGCCTAAGCCCTATAACTTTCTCCCATGTACTTCTCTTCCAGGGCTCTGTGCTGGCCAAGCAGGTGGGGGCCGTGTCCTACGTTGAATGCTCCTCTCGGTCTTCTGAGCGCAGTGTCAGGGATGTTTTCCACGTGGCGACAGTGGCCTCCCTTGGCCGTGGTCATAGGCAGCTGCGCCGTACTGACTCACGTCGGGGACTGCAGCGATCTGCTCAGTTGTCAGGACGGCCAGACCGGGGGAATGAGGGAGAGATACACAAGGATCGAGCCAAGAGCTGCAACCTCATGTGAGGGGCCAGGGTGGGGGAGAACATGCGGAGGGGTGGTGAGGGGCACAGTTGTGCTCCTGCCTGCACCTTGGGCTTTCTGATACTGGCTGGGAGGTCAGAGCAAGTAATTCTCCTGGGCAGGGGTGCTGGAGGGTAGAAGGGTGTCACCATCCCCCACATCCTCATCCCCATCCTCTCCAGTGGAAGTTGAGGGAACTAACAGAGCAGGCATGCGGGGAATGAACTGGGATGGGGCAGGTGGGGGTTAGGGAAGCTGGCATCAAACAGTGACCTTGGTTAAATCTCCTCCCCCGCCCCCCCCCCCCCGGCCCCTAGTCCTCATATGCTGGTCCTGGATTCCTTCACTAAGGAAAGTGTCCATTCTGTGATCTTCTCTCTTCCTTTCCTCTCACCTCTACAGCTGTTCTCACACATCCTAACCTCCATGCAACATGCACTAAAGTAAAAATGAGATGCCTGTCCCCTCATCAACCCACCAGCCCTAGCTCCTCCCCTTCCCCAGTAGTCCCCAATAAAGCCCACGTCCATGGAAAACGGCTGTGGCTTTAGTTTTGTTGCTTTTAAAAAAAAACCAATCTACCAATCTCTAGCAGCAGAAGGGAAAGTTAGACATCAGAGGGAACTTTCCTGTCCATGTCTACAGGTGGAGGAGAGGAAAAAGCCATGGGTTGGATCAGAAGTGTCCTTTTAGGAGCCAGAGGGGGGAGATTGAGATGTTTTGGGACTGTTCATCCCAGTTAATGAGGTGGACAATCCTCCGGCCATTTGGGGGTTCTAGAGTGGACTGATGTGCAATTTCCCAGCATTACTCAACCCGGGGTTCCTGCTCACCATTTCCTCCCCTGGCCTGGAGCCTGCTGCTGCCCTGGAGATTGTGGAGGATAGGGAGGGCATTGAAAGCCTCCACAACACAAAAGCTGACCCTCTGCAGGGCAAAGTTTCCCAAGGGGTTAGCAGTTTGATTCTGGGGTCCCCAGAGGCAGGGGCTCTCTCCCTCCTTCCATCCTGAGCTCCGTGGTGATTTTCAGGGAGCATCGCTGTGAGTTTAGGGTCACCCCTACCCATCCCTTAGAGAAGGAAAGTTGGTGGAGGGGAGGGCCAGAAGGCTTGTTGTCAGGAAGGACAGTGCTGGTCTGTTTTCTCGGGAGTCGGATTTCAGATTGTCCTGTATTCCCTCCCTGGCTCTGGTCCCACTGGCCTCTTTTCGGTGACATTCTCCCCCAGGAACCATCCCTGGCTCTCCCCTCCCCCAGCCCCAGCCAGTTCTCCCAGACACACTCTAGGAGAGACCTCGCTGTCCTGTCTACTGGGATCCCACCCTAATTTACAGCCCATCCCTCCCTCATTCATGCAGCAAATAGGTACTGAGCACCAAGTGTGCACTGCACACCTGCTTGGGAACATGCAAGGACCAGTGTCTGAGCTTCTGGGGGCCAACCCAGTGGGGAAGAGAGGTACCCTAGGCATGAGGGTGCCTGGGCTGAAGGATGTTTGCACACGTAGAGGGTGTTGTGGGAGCTCCTTGCAGCGTGGGAAGCCAGTCCTCTGAGTCAGCTCTTGAGGGTCGAAGAGGAGTTTGCCAGGCAGAGAAAGGGTAGGAAAGGCAGTCTGGGCAGAGGGCACAGCATGTGGACGGGCGTGGAGATGAGAAGGAGCATGGCACTGTGGGGGCTCCTGTGGCAAGGAGCAGACAGGGCTGGGAGGGAACACCGAGGCTGCTGCAGGGCCCACGCAGGAACCAGGACTTCACTCTGAGGAGTGAGGAGCCACCAAGGATTTCAAGCAGAGAGTGAAATGATCAGATTTGTTTTTGGATAGATGGTTATCTGTTTTAGGTATGGGGGGGACTGAGGGATTTGACCCTGAGATGTGCCATTTAGAATAGCTTCTCCTTTCCCCATGCCAGGCCTCAGGTCTTGAGAGGAAGGGAAATGCCAAGCCTTCCCTGGCACGCGTGCACACACACACACACTTGCACGCAGGACTCCTGTCCTGGTCTGTCTCAGCCAATCTCAAGGACTCTAGGATAACTTCAAGGGCACTTGAAACTATCTAAGTGCCCTTGGATAGCCACCCCCTCAAACCGAGACCTGGTTAGGGACTGACTCTGACACTGTCCTCAAGGACCCTGGTCCTGGGCATGAGGTGCAGGAGAGGGCTGGGGGTCCCAGGCCCAGCCAGGTGGATGTCATCTGTCTCGGAGGATTGACCCTTCCCTCACAGGGACCTGCCATAAAAATTGACTTGGGATTTTTGGCCGAGTGGCTTGTCTTTTCCACTTTGGACTTGTCTATACAAAGCAGGCTCAAGCCTGCAGCCACCAAAGTGTGGAGTGTTTGTGGCCCTTTCTTCTCCTAGCCTCCCTCTCCTGCCATGTGTGCTCAGGGAATGCAAACGAATTTCAATATCTGCGGAAAGCAAACTTAATTATGAAGATAAATCAGCTGGAGGAACCCCCAAAGTTTAGTACATTTCCAGTACCACTGGGAACAGATTTTGGTCCCCTCTGCAGATCTGGGCTGCCCTGCGTTTTATTTCCAGGGGAGGAGGCTGTGCCTCTGGGCTGAGGAGCTCCGTGGGTGGGAGGAGGGAATGAGGCAGATCCTCAAAGGCCCCTGCAGGCTGGAAGGAGGGGACTTACTCCTGCCCCCACCCCAGATGCAGGAGTCAGACCCAGCTTCCTCCTCTGCAGCTGTTTCCCCCACAAATTAGACACTCGTTTGGGAAACAATGTAGCCTCGTTAATCATTTAATGAAATAAACAACTGATCACGCTGTGATGCTGCCAGTGTTTCTTAACCTAGGCAATCAGCCTGCCTGGGAGGGAGGGGGTGGGGGACAGAGGGGGACTCAGTCTAACCCCTGAAACACTTGAGCTGTGAGTGGTCCCCTTGTGACTCCAGCTCTCCCAGAAGGGGCAGTCATGGAAAGAGCTTAAGGTTTGGAGACAGAAGTCTGAGGGCCTGGGTCCAGCCCTGCTGGCTCCTCTCTGGGGAACCTTTGGCGAGTCCCAGCATCTTTCTGAACCTCAGTTTTCACACCTAGAAAAGGGGGCTGATCACCATGTCTACTTCATGGTGTCTTTATGGGGCTGATGTCAACCTTCATTCCTTACAACCAAGACAGACAGGCGCAGGTGCTTCTAAGCTGGGTATGAGGGAATCAGGAAAGGGAGTATTTTGTGCCCGGATTGGGAGGCTGGAGGAAGGGGAAGGTGGCTGTGTCTTGTTCCCACATGATTCTGGGGGCTGGGGAGAGCTTTGGTGACTCCTCCAAAGGTTGAGGTCCCTTGGTTTCCATTTTTCTGAACTCTTCTTGTTACTTTTTCTGAAGTCTGTGGGTGAGGACCCCATGTTTCCATAGTGACCACCCCAGATATGGTCAGACTTGTCCTGCAGGCTGAGGAAGGTGGGGAAGGGGTCATGTCCTGGAGGTGCCCAGTAAGGCAGTAATCTCGTTACAGTTCTGTCCCCAAATCCACAGTCGCTTCCCCAGGAATGGGTTCAGCTCTTTGTTCTTGGAGTTTATTCTACGCAGGGCAACTCCTCTCCTACCTCCCTCCTTTCAGCCAGTTCCCAGATTTCCTTCTATCTCTAGTGAACCCCTTACTTGCTTTCCTCAAGGCTGCGGGTGAGGGTCAGAGAGAGGGGACACTCCAGGTCAGGAGGGGTGGGGTGATTCCCAAGCAGCCAACCCCCAGCAGCCAGGGAGACAAGAGAGCCATGTACATAAGTGCCCCTCCCCCCCAAGAAAATGCCTCTGCTGTTGACTCCTAAATAACAGATGTCTGTCTGCATATTAATGAGATTGGACGAATAATTGGTGAGTTTTTCATTCAGTGTCAGAATGAACCCGGAGGCCTTATGTTCATGCACACAGACACCCACTCACCCTGACTCTCCCCTTCCCCCAGCGCACAATGGAACAGACGCAGACGCTGGCAGGCTTCACCCACAAAGGGGAGGGGCAGACGGGTCCTGCGAGAAGGAGGGAGACCCCCAGGGCCTGGATTTGTCAGTTTTCTCTCTTGATCACTGCCTCCCCACTCCCCCAGGTGTGAAAGTGTGCCTGTGAGATTTCCCCACTCTGCAGAAGGGGCCCAGAGGCAGGTGGGGGGTCAGAGGGAGGAGAGGGTGCTGGGGGGAGGCAGTTGCTGCCTTGAGCAGCCTCCTTCAGGGCGGTTTGTGCCTCACTTGAGCCTGGAATCAGCGGCCCCTCACCCTGCGTAAGACCCTGTGCCGAGTGCAAGGTGGCAGGATGGAGGATTCAGGGCAGGCAGCTGCCATTTGCCAGCTGGGTGCTCTCGCACAAGTTCCTCAACTTCTCTGAGCCTCATTCTTTGTCTGTGGTATGAAATGAGATACAGTGTGTCATGTGCGTCTTAGTGCCTGGTTTATAATAGGCCCCAACACATATTTGCTGTCTCCCCCATCCTATCCCCAAAACACACCAAGACAGTTTCCAAATTGCTCTCCTCTCCTGCCAGACCCACCCTTGTTAGGGCAGGGGTTAATTAGAAGTTTAGTAATTACCCTATCTGCCTGGAAACTGAGAGGAAAAGATACAGATAGGGGAAGGAACAGAGATTAGGTAGACAGACACAGGAGACAGAATGATGGAAGCTAAGGCCTGGAACAGGAGAGAGACCACAGAGATAGAACCACAGGAGGGGAATGGGGAGTGAGAAAGTATTGAAGGGAAATGAAGTGAGCCCTGGAATAAGAGTCTAGCATCTATCTAGACTTTATTTATTTTTATATTTTTGAGACAGGGTCTTGGTCAGTCACCCAGGCTGGAAGGCAGTGACAGGATCTATCACAGCTCACTGTAGTCTCAAAATCCGGGGCTCTGCCTTCCCAGTAGCTGCGACTCCAGGCCTCAAGAGATCCTCCTGCCACGGCCACTTAAAGTGCTGGGATTACAGCCACGAACCACCGAGCCCGGCCTAGAATCCAGACTTGAGATTCTAGAAGCCCCAGTTCTGCATGAGTTCCCGCTGACTTTAGCAAGCCTCCTCCCTCTTAGCACCTCAGTCCCCTCCTCTGTAGAGTGAGGGAGTGGTTTGCTCTCTAAGATCCCTTCACATTGTGGGAGAACAATGGTCCCGGTGGCCTGGGGGGGACACAAGGGAGGGAAGGCGGCTGCCCACCCCTCAGCACTATTGCCCAGCGGTCACTTGTGCTCTGTCTCCTCTCTCCTTTGGTAAATGGATCTGCTGCACCAGCAAACAACTGTCCATTGTGTCCTAATGAGGGACGAGCAGGGAAAACCAATCACTTATGATGCAAATGAGCCGACGGCTGCAGCCTCGTCGCTTTCAGAGTCCTTCTCTTTTGCCCAGAGCCCGGCCCTGCCCCAGTTGGGCCTTTTTCCCTAGCCCCAGTTCCCATCTGGCCCTGGAGGAGAAGTGAGGAGGCCCAGACTGGCCTTCCCATTGTCACTCACTGCCACTCCCTGCAAGGAGCCCCAACCCTCAGAGCCTCAGAGCTGGGCCCAGCTCTTCTTCCCACCGCAAAGTGGCTCAGCTTTTGTTTCTTTAAAAAAGTCAAGTGAAATTCACTGATGTACAATTAACCATTTTTAAGACCTACAATTCAGTGGCCTTTTAGTGCACTCACAAAGTTTTGCATCAACCATCTCTTGGGACTCAGGTTTTACGCTCCTCTGCCCATTCCATATCCCACAACCTTCGTGGGACAGGGAAGCTGTGGAGGCCTCAGCAAGAGTAGGGGATAACGGAGGCTGGCGTACACCTCAAAAAAAGCCCAGAGCTGGCCAGGGGTGAGGAGGATAATCCCCACCGTGCTTTAGGATGATGCTAGGAGAGAAGGCTTGGACTTTGGTGGGAGAAATTGCTGCCTTGGCTAGCACAGCACTGGGACCACATCTGTAGGAAATGACCTCTTGAATTTCTAATGGGGATTTTTTTTTCTCTTAATTTCTCTGGCATTTGGTTAGAAACCAGAGGTGGCTCATGCACAGACCTTGGTTTCCAAGCGTTTGGAGTCTCTGTGGGCTTGAGGATGGCCCCTTCTGCAGGCTTCTCACCTTCGTGGCTGCAGAGGTCCCTGAGACAGACCCATAGGCCCTTTGCCTCCAGGAAAGACCTCCCATCACCAGGCTCTAGGGACACGGTTTACCAAGGGAAGACCCTCCTAAATTGTAACTTTTCTCTTGCTAATATACATTACCATTTGGTTTTATGTGGTTTTCAAGAGAAGATGCTTACCTTGTGTGTCTGTGTTACCTTTGGATCCACCCTCTCTCTCTCCCCTCATCTAGGACATGTGGCAATGCTTCAGAGAAAACCCTTCTGGAATTAATCAGTGACAAGTGCTGCAGCATTGCAGAGAAAAAATTTCAGAGTCACAAACTTTCTTTTACCTTCCCCAGCAACTATATCCCTATTTAACTGGAGTCCACACGTGTCCTCTCCCAGACAACACAATGAGGGCATTTCCATCTGTGGCCTGATGAATAGGGACTCCTGAGCTGGTTAGTTCCAGGTCTGCCACCAACTCACTGAGTGACCTTTGACAAGGCCCTGGACCTCAGTTTTATCACCTGTAAAGTGGGGTTAGCAATCTTTCCCCTAGTGAAGAGGGAGCAATAATAGCTGTGCTAGTGCTTAGAACTTGCAAAGAGATCATGATGAACATCATAATTATTTCCCCAGTGGTGGCAGCTGCAGTCTGTCTGCCTAGACTGTCCAGCCTGGAGAAGACCTTGCTGATGGATAGGGGAAACTGACTTTCTGTATGGGTGGGTGTTGGTCTAATTAATCACAAAAGGGTAGTAGCCTTCATGATAGGCAAGAGAATCAAGGGTTTAGAAGAGGAAGAGTGATTCCTGGACACTTAGATCCCTTGTTTTTTAGGTAAATCAAGATACTAAAAAATGGGTCAGAGGGATTGAAAGGAATTAGCACTCCCAGTGGCATAATGTGGCTTTTTCCAAAGTTCTTGAGGGTGGGGCCATGAGTTGGAGAAATCCTTCAATACACTGAGTCCACTCATTCATCCTTTACCTCATTCATTTAGCAAATTCTCATTGGGTACCTAATAAAATATCTGCCAGGTACAGAGCTGGATAATAGCAACTATCAAACGATACTAATCTTGACCATAAGGGATTATGAGCCTTCTAGTCAAACAGAGAAGCTAGAATATGCACATGAATAACTTATTGTCATAAACAAAGGAAAACTTCTGGGGTATTCTAAATGGGGAGAGATTTTGGCCTGGAAAACCTGGAGAAGGCTCTGGGGAGGGAGGCAGGATTTGGGCCTGAGGCAATGACACATCAGGACGGCCCAGTAGAAGACTCAGTATGGGCAAAATCCAAGGGGCCCATATTTGGTGGCCAGGGTGCCTGCAAGGGAGCAGCTAGTGAGGCACTGGAGAGGTTGGGTTTGGGCTGGGGAGACTGCGTGGAGGAAAGGGTCACAGAAATGTCTCCTTAGAAGACTGTCCCATGTCTTCTCCTCTCTCTGGATCAGGTGCTCCTTCCTCCAATTCTAGCAGCTGGGGGTTCTCACCTGGGCTTTCTGAAATCTCCTGGCTTCCTTTTCACCTGGCCAAATCCACCCAAGCTCCACAGCCCAGCTGAGATGCCTCCACTAGATGTACCCCCACAGCAGACAGAGCCTGGCCCCACTATGCAGCCCCCAAAGAGGTTCTGAACCAGAATTCTGCAAGGGTTTTCTGTGGATTTGTCACCTCACCCATTAAATAGTAAGCAATTTGAAGGCTAGACATGGATCTTTCGCTCTTCCTTCCACAACTACAACTCCCCCCCCACAGGCTACCACAGAACTGGAGGGAAGAAGTCTCCCCTCCATCATTAGGCTGATTGTTATTCGCTGCCTCCCAGGACTGGTTCCCAGCATGATGCACTGGAAAGGGCAAGGGCTTCAGCTTTACACAGACCTTTGTTTGAATCCAGGCACTGCCCCTTCCTTTTGTTGTGTGACCTTGGACAAGTCCCTTGATCTCGCCATGCTTCATTTTCCTCATTTGTATGTGGGGAAAAGTGCATGGCACTTAGCAGGAATGTGGCAAATGATAGCCATTAATGATGATTATTGTTGTCACTCCTGAAAGCTGGCAAGATCAGATGGTCCCTAGAAGCCAGGGCTGGGTTTCCATTTTCCTTCCCTTTTAATTTAGTTGTCTTCTCCTCCCATCTGCCTCCTCCCTTTTGTCCTCCTGGGGTCTTTCCTGTCACCAGTCTATGGGTCTGCCTGCCTCTCTCCCTCCTGGGCTGTTGCTGACTCTCGCTGGGTGTGGGCTGTCTGTGCCTTGTGCACAATCACTCAATAAAGATAAATTACAAAATCATTTGTTTTATTTGTTCTTGTTACCTTGAGGGCTGTCTGAAATTGCCTTTCTTTTGAAAGCCACATTTGCATATCTCTATGCTGGAGTCAAAGGCTGCAGCTGTGGTTTCACTGCAATTTAAATATTAATAAAACCCCCTAAACCTCTAGCTGATTTTTTAAAGCAGCCTGGTCCTTCTCCTCCTAGGTTGCTAATATAATTTAATCTTTGTCTTTTGCTTTGTATAGTAGTCCCCCCTTATCCGTGAGGGATATGTTCCAAAACCCCCAGTGGATGCCTGAACTCTACATATACTATGTTTTTTCCTATACATACACACCTATGATAAAGTAAATTTTTAACTTTTAAATTAGATTGGGCAAAGAGATTAACAATAACAATAAAACTGAACAATTATAACAATACCCAGAATGGTGTGCAATTTAAAACTTATGAATTGTTTATTTCTGGAATTTTCCATTTAATATTTTCAGACCAACATTGACCTCTGGTAACCAAAAATGTGGAAAGCAAAACTATGGATACAGAGAAGGGACTACTGTCTTTGCTTAAAGAGCCTTTCTGGAGTTAACCAAAGCCACCTGCTGCAACTTTGTAGATAAGAACCAGCCCACAAACTTTATCCTCAACAGGCCCAAGATTCACTGCTCCTGGAGATAAAATAGACCATAGGTAACATTTTCTACCAATTAGCAGCCCCTTACACTAAAGCAGTGGTTCTTAAACTTGAGCCTGTTGCAGAATCACAGGTTGCTGGCTCCCATCCGCAGAGTTTCTGATTCAGTAGGGCTAGGTGAGGCCCCGGAATCTGCATGTCTAACAAATCCCTAGGTGATGCTACTGCCCTCTCACGCCCCCCTCAGGGGACTATGCTTTGAGAACCTCTGTACTCAACTGCATGTTAAACTGCCATATATCATTTTGGGTCCTTGAAACTAGGTCTCCAAAGTTTCCCAGCCAGTAGCAAGGTGGTGGTGGTGGGGACAGGGTAGTCTCTTCAGATCTTGATTCCTTCCAACCCCTCAAACCATTGCTTAGATTTTCCTGGTCATCCATTCAGAGTCAGCTCCCTCTTATCTCCCCAATCCCGCTCTCCACAGGAGCTGTTTCCAGTTCTTAATTTCTTATTTTCCCAGGTTAGTTTCTTTAATTTTCTCCTTGTTATGGGCAGATTTACAGGTTGTTCGAGGAAGCTAGGCGTCACCGAAGTACAGTGAAGGGGCTTCTGGCTCAGCCATTTTCCAGCCGTTGATAAGCGAGCTCCCACATTCCCCAGGCAGCAGGCCCGGTCCCCCCACCCCCACCCCGCCCGCCCTAGTTTCCTTGGCTAGATCTGCAGTTCTCCCTCACCCTGCCACTCTCTCTGCTTCTGGGGCTGACCTTATCTGCTCCTCGCAGCCTTCACAGAATACATTCTGGGCAGCTTGGCTTCTTCCGTTCCAACTATCCCAACACTGATTCCTTTCTTTTTCTCCTGCATGTTTTTCAGCGGATACTTTGTTGATGATTTTGGCTGCATTTTTTAGGAGCGAGATAATGTGCTCAAGCTCTTCTCTAGGCCCCCTCCCTGTGCCTGCATAATCCTTCTCCTCCTACCTTTCCAGCTTCTTTGCAGATGTTCGTTTTGCAAAATGAGATAAAAGTAATACAGGAACTAGTTGCCCAGTGCTGCTTTGCCCAGAGAGGGGCAGAGGTTGTGGGGTGGAAAAGTGGGAGGATATCTTAAAATCAGAGGTCAAAGGAACAAGTATATTTACTCTATCATCAGAGAGCACTCTTAAACCGGGGCAGGCATCTTGAGGCCAGGGCCAGAACTTGACTTCTGGAAAAGGTTATGCAGAGCTCAAGAGGTAAATCTTTGTTGGGAGACAATTACAGAAAACCTAATGTGTTTTAGTCATCTCTGTTTTCACCCAACATTCCTGAAAAGGCAGGCTGTACTAGATAGATGTTGCTTTTTCTATTAACCTATCAGCGATGGGGACAGCAGGCCAAGTCCCAGCTCACCCCCAGGGCCCAGTAAGCCATGACTGGTCACTGGAAATGAGACACTGTGGGACTGAAGACTGAGCTGACAGCACTTCTGCTTCCTTCCCACTTGTCTTTACTGCTAGCTCTGAGACCCATCAACTCTCTGGCAGGTAGACAGGGAGCTGGCATGGGCCCTGGAGAGGTCAAGCTCTAGGTGAGGCTGAACTGCAAGGCTTTGACAACTGAAAGATACACAATTATAAGCTAGGAGGCTGGAGAGAAGTGGAAATAGTAGCCATGATCCAACCCCAAGACCCTCTGCCTGACGTAAGGCTGCTTTTACTGTCTTCCACCACAGCCCACAGAGGAAGAGAGTGCTGGTTCCCCTCACAACCCACTCCTCTCCCAAAATTCCCTTAAGTTTGAACTGTTGCCTTCTGTCCTGGGGTCAGTGACTGACGCAGGTAGAAAGCTGATGATGGGATGGAAAGGTGGGTTCAGATCTCCACGTACTCATTTACTAGCTGTGCAAACTCTGACCAAAATCTTACAAACAAGGAACTTGAGCCTCAGTTCTCATTTTTCAAATGAGGTAACAAACACCCACTGCATAGGGCTGTGCTGAAGTCAGAGATAAGATGTAATGGCAGTTAGCTCCATTTTCTCTACTCCCCCCCTCACCTCCAATATAGCAATACTGCATCGTGTGATGACTTCATTCTCTTTGCCTCAAGGAGGATTCCAATCTCTAAACAGTGTGAGGACCAGGAAATAATGGTACAGAATGTCATCTGTGTATTAAGCATGTTAAATAGGAGTGATAGGCAGAATTGTAAAGATGTCCTACCTTGACTGCTGTCTCCTGGTTATTCAATCCAACACTAATCTATGTACTGCCATGAAGGGCATTTGCAACTCTAATTAAGGCAATGGACCTTAAGATAGCGAGATCACCCTGGATTACCTGCTTGGTAATCACTTGAGCCCCTAAAAACAGGCAGGAGTTGGAAAGATGTAGCAGTCAGAGGGATTCAGTGTGAGAAAAACTTGGCCAGCCATGGCTGGCTCTGAAGATGGAGGTAGGGGGCCAGGAGCTAGGAATGTGGGCAGTCTCTAGAAGCTGAGAGTGACCCTTGGCCAACATCCAGCAAGGAAACAGGGATCTTAGTCCTACAACTGCAAGGAACAATTTGGCCAACACCCTCAATAAGCTTGGAAGCAGATTCATCCCCAGAGCCTCTAGAAAAGAGCACAGCCCTGCCAACCCCTTGATTTTGGCTTCATGAAACCTGAAACAAAGAAACCAGTTGAGTCACCTCAGACTTCTGACCTACAGACTGTGAAATAATAAACAGATATTGTTGTAAGCCATTAAATTTGTGACAATTTGTTACAGCAGCAATAGGAAATACAAAAGGTATTTAAGCTGCTTCAATAACCCTAGGAGGCAGATACTATTATTACCCCCATTTTTCAGATGAAGAGGCTAAAGCACAGTGAAGAGGCTCAGAGAAAGCTTGCTGGTACAAGTCTCAAGAGCAGTCGTTCTTGGTGGAAGTGTTTGCTACCAAGTTTATTTGCAGTGTTAACAGCACAACATTTACAAAACATATTTTGTACAATCAAGTCTGTACTGCCCTTACACACTGGGGGGTGGGGAAGACCTAGTCCTTCCAATAGCTATAAACAATCCTGGAAAATGAGTTTATATAAAACACTTTTTCTTCCTTCAGCAAGCAAAATTATTCATGAAGCTGTACGGTTCAGCAATAGGGAGCAAAGGGAAAAAAATTACCTCAAAGAAAGCAACAGCTCCTTTCCTGGTGGGATCAGTCATTTTATAGACATGAAATATTCATACCAGAGATCTTATATTTTAAGAGGAATGGGTTATATACCAGAGCTACAACAATAAACATTTTATTTATTACTAACGGGGAATTTAGAAGACTCTTTCTGCATACCAGTTCTTGAATATATTCTGCTGTTTCAGAGCATGTTTTTTAGACATCCAGCAACTATAGCCCAGACTTTTGGAGATCTCTTCTAATTAATCTCAAGTTTCATGTTCACATCCACTACCTGCCTCTGAATTTTCTCCCTAGTGCTCCACTCCAACATGTGAGAGTTGCCCAAGGACTGTTCTAAGTCACATAACAGATCCCAAGCACTCCTTCCACAGAAGGGTCTGACTCTTGGCCTTTGTGAACATAGGGCTTTAGAGAAACAAACTTAGGGAAACTAGCTATTCTCTTGAGGCCAAGCCACTCTCTGTGCCAACAGCCCTGGTAGGAGGAATAGGGCTGATAAATAATGAATCAGCATCTTGCTCAATTGGTAGGGTTTAAATGGTTTTAAAATCTTCTCAGGTGAAAAATTACTACAATTTTGTGCTCTTGGCAGATTTCAGAGGGAGATCTGAAGCAAAAAATCTTTAAGGGACCCTTGCGTAGCCAGAAGTTCTTTTCAGACTGATACACATCAAATATTTAGCAACCAGGACTACGGAAGGACTGAAGAGTGAGAGGAGCTCCCAGGGCCTGGAAGCTCATTCTTAGGGCCCTGTGGCGCTATACACGTGGCTGACTACAATCAGCAGCGGCTGTGGGGATCTGAGGTATCAGGTAGGTGTCCAGCTCCTGGCACTGGTACAGTGCTACGCTGTCTAACACCCACTCTCGGGTCACCACAGGTGCTTCACACATCTGCCCAATTGCTGGGGACAGAGAACACAAGCAGAGATTAGTGCCAATTCATTCTCCCAGACCAGACTCTAATCAATCTACTCTGGGGACCTGGTTGTATGAGGTCTTAGGGTTAATCAGGTAGGAGCCAAACTGTTTCTCTTAAGCAATGCTTCAGAACATAGAGCCTCAATTAGAAGCCTGAGGAGTGACTGCTGATAAAAGTCTGTAGCCTTTGGCAACTGTATTAACATGAGTTTCAATCTCTTAAAGAAAAAGCCACCAGAGAGAGCAAAATAGCATTGCAATTTAATGATGTGGAAAAACGTCTGCAATATCTTAAGTGAAAAATCAAAATAGCATAAATATCACATTTGTGTAAAATACACATGTGTACATGTATGTACACAAGCTTGAAAGAATTTTCCAGTGATCATTTCCAAGTAGTGGGATTATTTTATTGTTTTTGTGCTGGTTTATATTTTCTGTGATGAACATTCATATTTAAAACCCCTCCCATTTGAAACAGTTCATGTATTACTTCTACAATACAAAACAAACAACAAAAATTTAAAAAGACATTTTAGCCATTCAACAAATATCTAAAATGTGCTAAGAATCATGCTACTCAAGCACCAGGAAATGAGTGGTGAACCAAACCCATCCAATAGGACGCTATATAATATAGGTGTACACAGGCATCTTACCATGAAAGCCATCGTCCTCTGTCCAGGCATCTGGCTGCACGACCACAACTGGGTGAACACCCTGCATCCCCAGGAAGGAAAGAGCATTGTGTGTGTTAGAGCAAGATTTTTGAAACAGTCACTTCACCATTTCTTGATGCTTTGTTGAAGCATCAAGACTACTTTGGGGACAGCAACAGAAAGGCAGGGAAGGGCACATAGCAAAAGGGTTGGGGGAAAAAGCTTTCCCTCAGTATATCAAATACTTGTGCCTGGGCACAGTGGCTCATGCCTGTAATCCTAGCACTCTGGGAGGCCGAGGCGGGATGACTGCTTGAGGTTGGGGATTCGAGACCAGCCTGAGCCAAGAGTGAGACTCCATCTCTACTAAAAATAGAAAAATTAGCCAGGCATGGTGGTGTGTGCCTGTAGTCCCAGCTCCTCGGGAGGCTGAGGCAGGAGGATGGCTTGAGCCCAGGAGTTGGAGGTTGCTGTGTGCTAGGCTGATACCACAGCATGGCACTCTG
This sequence comes from Lemur catta, assembly GCF_020740605.2. NCBI lineage: Eukaryota > Metazoa > Chordata > Mammalia > Primates > Lemuridae > Lemur > Lemur catta. Next base: position 40,049,660 of record NC_059142.1, read on the forward strand.
GTCCAGGCAACAGAGCAAGACTCTGTCTCAAAAACAAAACAAAACAAAACAAAACAAAAAAACCACAACAACAAACAAATAAAACCTTGTAGTTCCCAAGTCCTTACTCATCCCTTACAGATGGAGGCGCATGGTCAGAGAAGGCTTCTGAGGCTACATTAGGGAGGGTCCATGGGGACTGATGGGTATCAGCCTTACTCAGTCACAGGAGAGAATTATATTCTCCCTCTCTCACTGAGCACCAAACACTTACTGTGCCAAGGGTGAATGATGACAGCTTCTTCACCACAGTAGCCCCACACAGCTGCACCATCCACTCCAGTTGATCTAAACAGGACATTTAGACCTAAAATCACCACGGTATTCCGAATACTTAACCTGCACCCTCTACCCCCTACTCCTCTGGATGAAGGCTAACAGCAAGACTTCTCAGTGGGAGAGTCTCTGTCTCTCTGCTCCAAAGGACTGAAAAGCCTTAAATTAGAATCTATATCAGGGATATGGATTCTAAGTCAATTTGCCACTGATGTGCTGCCTACTCTAGTTATCAGTTTCCATGTGGCCACTTGGTAGATAAGGTTTGATAGTTTCTCAAATAAAACGCTTAAGGCCGGACACGGTGGCTCACGCCTGTAATCCTAGCACTCTGGGAGGCCAAGGCGGGTGGATCGCTCAAGGTCAGGAGTTCGAGACCAGCCTGAGCAAGAGTGAGACCCCGTCTCTACTAAAAATAGAAAGAAATTATCTGTCCAACTAAAAAAAATATATATATATATAGAAAAAATTAGCCGGGCATGGTGGTGCATGCCTGTAGTCCCAGCTACTCGGGAGGCTGAGGCAGAAGGATTGCTTAAGCCCAGGAGTTTGAGGTTGCTGGGAGCTAGGCTGACGCCACAGCACTCACTCTAGCCTGGGCAACAGAGAAAGACTCTGTCTAAAAAAAAAAAAAAACCCAAGATCTAATTTCCACTAATTCGATAAATTGCTGGCTAAGACACTATGTGCAAAAACATCCACCTTCTTTCCCTCTCTTCCTGCATCCTAATTCTGTTTTGGTAATTGATAATCACGGCCACTGAGAGCACCATCCTTGCTGGTAATTACTGTAAATGTCAAGAGACGGGAAGATAATTCATCTAGTCAAAAAAAAATACATGTCATTCTGGTCAGAGACTCAGTGGGAAAAGGCTACATGCTGGGCTGGAATCAACATACTGAGGGGAATAGAAATCAGAAGATAGGAGGCCCAGGTGGGAGGATTGCTTGAGGCTAGGAGTTCAAGACAAGCCTGGGCAACACGGCAAGACCTTGTCTCTGCAAAAAACTAAAAAAATGAGCTGGGCATATGGCGTGCGCCTGTAGTCCTGGCTACTTGGGAGGCTGAGCCAGGAGGATGGCTTGAGTCTGGGAGTTGGAGGTTGTAGGGAGCTGTGATTGTGCTAGCAAACTCTGGTTTGGGTGACAGAGTGAGACACTGTCTGGAAAAAAAAAAAAAGCAAAATTACATTGCTGGGCTCTCTTGCTGCCACTAATCCACCTGTGCCCAGAAGCTAAGGCCTTCCTCTGAGGAGTAAGAGGACCTATACACACAACAGGGCCTTTGTGCTGCCCAGCTCCAGAGGTGAGCCCCACAGTAGTACTAAACATAACATCACATTCTGTGTCAAGTTTAATTAGAAAATGTTCATCAAGAGTCTCCCCCTAGGCTGGGTGTGGTGGCTCACACCTGTAATCCTAGCACTCTGGGAGGCTGAGGCAGGAGGATTGCTGGAGCCCAGAAATTTAAGACCAACCAGAACAAGAGCAAGACCCTGTCTCTACTAAAAATAGAAAAAATTAGCCAGGTGTGGTGTCTCATGCCTGTAGTCCTGTAGTCCCACCTGAGGCAGGAGGATGGCTTGAGCCCAGGAGTTTGAGGTTGCTGTGAGCTAGGCTGCCATGGCACTCCAGCCTGAGCAACAGAGCAAGACTCTGTCTCAGGAAAAAAAAAAAAAAAAAGTCTTCCCCTGCTCTGTGCCCATGTGTGTATCAGCCCACAGGTCTGATGCAGCTGCTGTGCTTTTTCTGTGTTACATGAAGATGGTTAGGAAGAACACAACTTTTTCTCAACTTACAAATCCAAAGGTATCTTCTCCCTAATATGTATAGCACTAACAGCAGCTTGACCCCACCTGAACGCAAAATATATGTGTCCTAGATATTAAATCTTCATTGCCTTTACGTTCTTGAGAAGGGACACAAGGTCTAGCTTTTTGCCATAGAGTAACATTTAGGTGCCATTTTGTGTGGAGGGTGGTAGAGAAATAGAATAATCTGTAGAACATCTCACCAATCTGAGGAACCCCCATAAGGTGATCTCACTTAGTACACTCCCCAACGTAAGAGAAAGGTAGTGCTGGAACTTGGCAGCTCTCCAAGGCTCTTACCTATGGACATGTTGGTAAAGCGCCCATAGCAACAGATTTCCAGGCCTCTGAAGATCTGGAAGAATAGAGGAAGAGAGAGAGGGACAGGGGAATGGAGAGAAAGAAATACTAGTTATAAAAGAGTATGGGCTTTTATAAAAATAAAATAAAATAAAGACTCTCCCAAAGGAAGAACTTTTTTTCAATCAGCCTTCTTAGGTTGAAGAACTTTTTTCTTTACCACCTGACAATTTCTGCTGCTACGTCCCAGAGACAATCAATCCAATGCTGATGGATTTCAGAAGGCTTTTTTCAAGTGCCTCTATAGTTGATCTACACTGTACAGTCATTCTTTGTCATTCAAGGACTGAGCATCCCACTCTGCCACCAATCAGGCCCAGGCTCCTTCCTAATGACATCTGCAGAGATTTCACTTCTTGTTAGACATGAGAGGGGGAAAAAAGCATCCTTCTTTTGTTTAGTAAAAGGCTTGGATGGGAAGAAGTTCAAAGCTATTGGCTGAAGTTTCATGTTTATCCAGACTTGGTACATCAATACTATGATGCCCTCAGCAGACAGGTCTATGTTGATTTTATGTGTACACGCTCCTTTTCTCCTCTGACTTTCTTCTGGTCCCCAAACATCTGTTCTTTCTTTCACACTGCTCTGGGAATGGTCATTGTATCTTCAGGTAACCTAAGCAGTTTTAATCTAGAAGTGAAGCCCCATTCTGTCTCTCCTCATTAACCTGGCCTGCCTGCCTGCTTTCCTGAAGACACAGATCACGCTGCACCTCCTAGGGGCCTCTCCTACTTACACTGCTCAGCAGCACTGTTCAAAAGAACTTTCTGCGATATGGAGATGTTTTATGTCTGCGCTAGTAAGGTAGCCATGAGCCATGTGTGGTTGTTGAGCACTTCAAATGTGGTTAGGGTGAATGAGAAACTAAACTTTATATTTTAGCTTTTTAAAATTTAAATTTAAACAGTCCCATGTGGCTGGTGGCAACTGTGTTGACAAATTTGTACACATACATTGGCATGGGTGCTTATGAAAGAACTTGGGTATCATTTAAAAGAAACCTAAATTTGTGTCAGTGAATGGATATATTTGGGTAACTTCTCATTCTCCTTACCCTTTCTATTCCACTAAAAAGAAAACTGCCTAAGCCTAGAGTTCACCTGGCCTCAAAGAGACTGGGATAGAGAAAAATCAGGGAGCTAAAAACACAGATGGCCTTTTAAGAAATGTCCCCCCCCCACACACTCTTTCTCTCTAACTGTAGCCAGAGGGAAAAGAAAGGACAGCAGGACAAGTCTGTTTCTGTTTTAAGTGACAGTCTCCATCTGTGCCACTCTCACTATGTGTATGAATAAACTGCATTCCCAACCTGTTGACAGGACCTAGAGGTTCATAATGCTAAAAGTTCTTCCCAGGCAGCCAGTTGGAGCCAAATGCTGCCATGAAAAGTACAAAAGATTAAAATTTTTTACATCCAGGCTGACACTCACTGATGAGGATGACTAGCTATAAGATAAATTCGAAGTTTCACCTCTACAAATACATTTCTCTTCCAGAAGAAAATACAGTGGTGACAGTATCTTCAGAATGCCATTACTCTAACCAGGTACTTTCTATCATTACTATCCTGAATAGAGGAAAAAACCCAAAGCACTAGAATTTCCTTTGAATCTGGTGCTAATTCTGCCTTGCACACAGTGGAGTCAAAACAAATGACTGGCTCACATGGAGCTCCCCTGGGGTGAAGGCAACAGCATAAACAGGGCCAGCATCTTTTCTTGGCATCTGGAACAGTTACTTGATAGGCTCAGAGGGTGAGGATGGGCTGACCTCAAGGGTTCAGAACTCTAGGCTTGGTTTGTGATCATTTCTCAAAGCAATTTTCCTTGGAAAATCACCTCTACAGGTTCTCTCTCATGTTTCTGTCAAAGGACAGAAGGTGCTCCGTATGGGGATGTTCTGAAATCACTGGCGGTGCACACTTGGAAAAGGAGGAAAAGCAGACCAGGAACATAAGCACTTAGTCAGAGACCTGAGAAAGCAGCCAGCTCAGGCCTGACATGCAGGTGCGAAATCTTGCATGGACTTCTCCCTGAGCAGAGGACATAGTTCTGGCTACATCATCTGCTACAATATGATCTGGGGAAAGTCATTGAGTCTTCCTGGGCCCTTGCAAAGTTGTTGGGATAAGCTATTTTTCTCCTCTGTGAAGCCTTCTACAACTTTTCAAGAAACTATAGTATTAAGATTTTAGACTTAGAGCTAGACTGTCTGGGTTCAACTTCTAGTTCCATCATTCACTAACTATGTGACCTTGGACAACTTACTCAACCTCTCTGAGCCCCAATTTTCTCATCTGTAAAATAGGCATAATTACAGCACACACTTAATAAGGTTGTTGTAAAATTGCTAATTAGTTAAAATACAGTCAAATATTTAGGGAAGTCCTCTGCATATAGTGAACATTATATAAATGATAACTATTATTGGTTATTAATCACTTCCTCTTCTATGCATCCATAGACAGCAATGTGTAAACCCCACTCAGATCACTTACCACACTGCTTTAGAGAAAGACACACCAGTTAAGTGGAAAGAGCAAAAGCTTTAGATCCACATCTGTTTGGAGTCCTAGCTCTGCCACTTATTAGCCGAGATTTGAAGCCCAGACTAGAATCCAAACTACACAGCCTCTCTAAACCTCTAAGTTCCTTCATTCATAAAATAGAGACAATACTTATTTACCTTGTTGGGCCAGAAGAAATAAAAAAGCTCTGTGAAAGCATCATGCTAGTGCTCTAGCAGCATATACATAATGAGCCTTACAAGATGAAGGGGACCATCTCCACAGAGGGAACTGAAATGCAGAATGGTGGGGTGGGGTTTTTGGGGAGAAGGAGGTTTACCTTTCTGTCCTGGGATTCTCTTGCTCGCTTTGGACCTTGGTGGTTTCTTCCATTGATCACATCTCCTCTGACTTCAAAATCATGCTGAAGGAAACCAAATACAAACCATCAGGATCAGAGAAAGAGAAGTCTCTTTCAATGGAAGTAGAGCAGACACATATTTAAGGCATTAGGAACTGCCAGGCAGAGCCTTGACCAAAAATAAATAAACAAAATCATTCTTTTTGGTGGACTGGGTGAAATGACCAGAATCTCAGCTGTTGAAATCAATTCACTGAAGCAACTCTTTGTGTGCAGAAATTAACAACTGGCTTTTCACCTCACTGGGACTTAATGTATTTTAACTCTCAACATCTATCTCCTCTGAAAACATTCACTTAGCATTTAAACTGCTTATACTGTGCTGTTATAAAGATAACTGAATAATTCCCGATCTCCTAAATCAATTGTACATTATTATGCCATCTAAAGAAATACAGGCTTTTCAGATTTCCATTGAGAGGTTTACAAAGTTAATGAAGACAAAATGATAAAATATACATTTAATACACTGAAGAAAGAAGTTTTTCACAATCACTATTGTGACTGGTCAAGGACTACAGAATAAAGAATGGGATTGGGGAGGTTAGAGGTTTGGGGAAGAAATCTGAGGAAGAATGCTTTGAAACAATTCTGACTGAAACTCAGATTATAGGCAAGACTGTATGTATTGCCAAGAGTATTATGAAGAAAAATAAAGGCAAGAGTATAACCACAGGCTGTTACAAGGGGAAGAACACTTAACATTTCCTAGTCACTTGAGCAAGAGTCTAGTGATAAATTTGTCATTTATTTGAAGATGCCTCCCATATTTATAGTCCTGATTGCACCCCTGAGCTTCATACAATGTGTCCAATTGCCTACTTAACCTCTCCTTCCAGATGTTTAGTATAAATCTCAAAATTCATGCATCTAAAACAGAGCTCCAGATTCCACTCCTGCCCTCCCCTCCACATGCTCCTCCCCAATGTCTTTCCTTTTCTAATTTAACATTACTAACATGACCCATTGTTCAGGCCAAAATCCAAGAGTCACCCCTTTGATTCCTCTTTACCTTATCTTCCAAATTTAACCCACTAGCAAGTCCTATCTTTAACAAACAAATCCCAAATCAACCTTTTCTTATCATCTCATGCCTCCAATTACCGTAAGAATAAAATGTGAATTCCTTACCACGGATTACACTAAATACTACCTGATCTGGCCCTTGTCTATGACCTTCTCCCATCCCTTGTCTCAACTCTGCCTTACATGATCTGCTGGTCTTGGCCTCCCAAAGTGCTGGGATTACAGGCATGAACCACTGTGCCCAGCCTGGTCAGCCTTGCTTACTGTTGTATTCCTAGTGCTCAGCACACAGTAGGCTCCCTATAAATAGTCACTGAATGAAAGCTAAAACCAACAAAAGTGTGATTTAATTAATTATGAATATACTGAATAGTGCATAATAGCTTAAAACTGCTTTCACTAATTTTATTTTGTCTGATCTGTCGTCACCAGGAGCTCTTAGATGGCTGTTCTAAAATTATTCCTCCTCCTACACTCTATCTTATTTACCTCTCACTGTTCTCAGTATCATAAAGAGCAACATCTCTTTGAAGGAGTCTGATTTCTAAACAGATACATTTGCATATTAATGTGAAGAATTCTTCAACAACAGTGAACAGCCAGTTTTCTACAAAAGTATATGCACGTAAGATTCAGGTGGGCCTGTTTCTTGTCTCTATGAATCTTTTCTTTCCCACTTTCTAAAGTCCTAAAGAAAGGACTGTTTCTTTTGAAATATAGGACACATGAGAACACAGAATGCCTGGTTTGCTCTGCATAACTCCTGATGATCCCCATCATCAAAGAAAATTCGTGGGAAGTAGTATGTTCATGGAAGGAAGCAGACAACATTTTTTTGTGACTATGTGACTCAATGGCACCAAGTCTCTCTGATTGGTTTGTAACATCAAGTACCTACCTCATCCAGCATCTTTTTTTCTTCAATTGACTGGGTCACCCCTAAAGAGATCACAGAAAAGATAGGTCACATAGAGCAAAAGAAAGTGCTCTCTTCAAGGAGGTGGAGAGGTCAGCGAATTACAAAAGAGCACAGGAAGAATGACAGAGGAGAGGTCCTCTCCCTCTAAAGTCACAGCTTTTTAAGAATAAGGCTGATAGGAGAGATTTCCTTCTGGAGACACAGTTGATGTTTATATTAAACATTATAAGCATGCCTGCTGCACATGGATTTCTGCCCACTATTAAATAAATCCCTAGTTCATATGCTAACATCGCTAGAAGCAGATTAGGTCCTATTAGTTATAAAAGAAATCCATTTTCCCAACATGATCAGCTTATCTGAACAAAGCAATAAGCATTAAAGATAAAGGTAGTTTTGTGTCACCATTAAAGATCTTTTGGTAATTCAGACTCAGTATCAGCAAAAACTTTAGGTGTTAAAACGTTAAGTGTAAAACTGCAATTCTGAGGTGTTAAAGGGAGGAGGGGAGATATTGTATTGTACTTACAGAAATAGCTAACTATCCATTTTCCTCCTGCAATTCCCAGAAAATATTTCAGTGTCCGTTCACACACAAACTCAGCATCTGCAGAATGAAAAACATTCCGAAGGATGAGAAGTAGAAAACAAAATCGAGAAGTGCTGCCCTAAGAACCTACTACTCACACTCAGCTACTCACACTCTCAAGATCAATCTGGATTGATGATTCTGACACCTCTGGTGTTAGAATCAGAGGCCAGAAATGCCACTAAGTATAATCTGTAGGTGTGGATCTTCGGAAGCCAAGAAGAGGCTGATACAAAGTTAAGACCAGAGGAAATGTCTGCCTCATCTTTTAGATGCCCAGGCTAGCTACATATTTCCATTTTTGTGTTCAAGGAATCATCCACATCAGTAGTATTAATTAATGTGTATGGAGAAGATCTATCTTACTGGATAAGAATATGTGAAAGGAGAAGAAAATGGTATTGTTGAAATCCTAAATCTAAAATGTCAACATAACAAATTTTCACCCCCAGAACTTCTACCTGGGGAATCCTAACCTCCTAATACTTCCCTGAGAGGGACAGGAAAATATGAAGTGTTTTCATAGCTTTTCTCTTATCTACATAAGTATTTCAGAAAGCAGTCTCTGAAGAATCACTTCTGTTTACTTCCTAGTGTTTCAAAGGCCCTTTTGAAGAACTAAGCAAACTGAGGAAAGACCATTTAGTTTTAAACAGGAGAAATGTATTTAACTAAATCCTAAACACAGCAGGTCATCTGCAAGCAGTAGCAGCAGCTCTTCTCCCTCACTGAATTCTTTACAGTTTTTGAAGCTTTTATTAATAAAAAAAAATGCTACAAAACTGATTTAATAATATGCTTTAAACTTAGAAATTTTAGCTCACTTTTAGTTTTAAAGTAGCAAATGTGGTATTATTGCCTTTGAGTTTAAAGACTGAACTAGAATAATTTAGATTTAATTTGCATTTTAAAGTTTTCTTTTCACCTTTCATCAGCTTTAATCCAAACCTATAGCCTAAGATATTAAACTTTAATGACATTTGTCTTTAAAATAGTAATTAGTTTGTAGTAACTTGTTCCAGTACTTGGTACCAGTGAGTCCTACCCTCTGACCCTGTGGTACAATTTTCATACAGTAGAAACCTAAGATCTTAGAGGTTCTAAGCCAATGTGTCCAACGGGTATAGACCCTCTGCTCAAGCAGCTGAAGCACTGTGAAAAGAATCATCCTGGAGAGGACCATATTATGTTCAGTGAATCGATTTTGTTAGAAAGCTGTCAGAGTTGAGTCACAATCTGCATCTCCTGTGTCCTCCACGCACTGGTCTTTGCTTTCTGGAGCTCCAGGAGTGAGTCTAACTCCTTTTCTAGAAAACACTTCTTGAGATATTTGAAGACAGTGTGTTTTATTCCCTTAAATCTTCTCATTCCTTAATTTCTTCTTCAAAAGACATTATTTTGAGTTTTTTCCCATCAATCTTTGGATAAACACTCTAGTTTGTCACTGACCATATTAAAAAGAAAGCTTGGTGCTCAGAGCAGAGGACATTATCTTCCAGGCAATCACTTCTGGAAAGAATACAGTGGGGGTCTGGATTTTACTTCACTTGCTTCAGATATTAGAACCGTATTAATAAGGCCCAGTTTCAAAGAAGCATTTTTTAGCAGCCCTGAAATGTTTACTCAGATTTAGCTTGTAGTTGACTAAAAACTGCCAAAGGTCTCCTTTATCACACAGGTTATAATTAAAATTTAAAAGGGGGAAGGTGTAGGACAAATGATCTGTCCCCTTTTTGTCCTTTTTCACACGTTAGGACTATCTCAGACTGTTATCAGATTTGTTTCCTGAAAAACTCTCCACCACACTCAAACTAGGTATTACACAAAGCTAGGGTTTCCAGATTTTGAATGAAGATTTGCTTCTGCCCCATTCCCCTCTTTGTCTCACTTTCAGAACTTGAACTCCGCCTTACCAGAAAGGCCTTCACCCAATGCACTGCAGGCAGGTAGACAGGAAGAAGTGGTTCTTCCTTCTGGCTCACCACCCTCTAAATCTCAACTCAAAACAAAAGGGGGTCAAGAAGTAGCAAAACTATTATTTGTCTTTCATAAAGTAATAACTGATTGACTATTAGAAGACTATCATTCATGATATGCTTAACAAATATTCCTATTTCTTCATGTGGTTTTATGCAGCAGATGCAAAGTATTCTGTAAAGGTTCTTGATATACCTGTTTTCATAACAACATGAGTAGTCTCTTCAGTAATTACATTCGTTAAAGTGATGTTGTGTTCTGTGGCAAACTTGTGCACAAGCATCTGAAATCAAATCAAATATTACATTATAATAAATTACCTTTAGTACACAGCTTAGAATATTAGTTATCCTAAGCTTTAGGTAGCCATTATTCTCAGAAAGCGTGCATCTTTTTTATTCTAACATGCCTGAAATCTCAAAATAAATAATTTAATAAAAATTATGTACAAAACAGAGGAAGAAATTCTAAAATAGTCTATGCTAGAAGACATGGAATTACAACCAAGGATTCAAAATAATATTAATTTTGTCTTTAATAGCAGATATCATTTGATTTCCTAAGATAGTTTCTTTGCATAGTGACACTATACTATACTATAGATTTATCAGCATATACTTTATAAGCTGAGAGCTAACTAGCCCATACAGAGTTATGCTAAAGATACATGTGGCTTAAAACCAAGATTCAACCCTCTGATAGTCACAAAACACTCAAATCAAGATGCTTCTGAAGGTCAGTGCAAAAACTATCAATTCTTTCTTTAAAGGAGGATTGGAAGAGACTCATATTCTTCCTAAAATAAGTCTAGAGTCCTCTAGCTATTGTCTATCAACCACATAAAAATCAATAGCCAGTAAAAGAAATTAACCAGATTCATTATGGGCACAGTTGGCCTAATTGGTAGCTACTGTCTGGTAAATAACTTTGTTTACGAAGGGCCATCATTTACTAGCCGTCGCCACCCACACCAATACTTATGTGCTGCGCAATATTGCAGTGGAGGTCAGGCCATCTTTCTTTCATGCTGCCTCGCTCCATACTGCCACAGAGCACTGAAAAAAGGCAGGCTAGAGAAGCTAATGACATCTTCCCCCTTTTGCCACTGCCCTCTGCCAGGATCATTAGCAATTCTGAACTGAATAATTGCTGAAATCCCAGCCTTGAAACAGTGTTCAGTTAGAAGAGTAACTGCTGAAAAGATCATATTAATATGGGCTTCAGAATTAATCATGTGTAATACAGTCAGTAGCTTTCATCATAAATTTACCACACTTCAGCAAGCCTGAATAGAGCTCAAAGTTTTCCTCTTTGCTTGTTTAAAGACAACATGTACCCAAGCCACTTGTAGTCTAATCTGCAGCTCAGAATAGCTCATGGCAAGAAAGATTAGACCATTTTAGCCATCTCTGAAAAGCTGAACTCCCCAAACAAAGGGATAAAGAATGCTAATTTTCAATGAATAAATAGGAATTCTAGATGTGTAGGCATGTGATCAAAAGCCATTTAAACAGACACAGGTAAAATTTTTTAGAGCAAAGTGCTGATCCCGGCATGGGGTTGTGAGATGAGAAGGTTAATAGCAACATGCACTTGTTTGTTGTATCTACCAAGGCAGACACAACTTATTTTGTCCATTTAGTAGTGGGGCACATCTGGCCACAGAGAATGTTATGCTGAATTATAACCTATGGAGAAGTTAGGATGAGAAATCTTATGAAGGATATATTAAGAAAGATATTTCAGAATGACTTAGTTATCTCAGTGCATAATTAACAGCACCCACTACTGAATCCATTTGACAGTCTGCTGTTATCTCATCATAGTCTTAAAAATAAATTTTCACTCAATTATTTTGTTATGAAGCAATGCCAATGATAATTAATTACAGGGGAGGTAAATTTCCTGGGATTTCTGAAATCTATAAACATCAAAGTAGAAGCAAGGCTTTAGTGGTTTTAATATTTTAGTGAGTATTTTCCACAATGTGAAACAATTTTCACTTCTGGCATGTGGAGGCTGAAGGAAATACCAAAATCCTAATAGTAAGGGGTGTTATAGGGCAGGCTATTGAACTATCTTACAAGCCAGGAAAAAGACAAACAAATACTGGAGAAATGCTACTGTCTGGAAGTATGCTTGAAACCAGTCTGGATTTAGTTAAACACGCTGGTAAGTTCATTCAGAAGTGAACCAAGGTGGGAAAGAGATGCCTGTTGGGGAGTAGAGCTATAACAACTTGCTTTTGTAGATAAAAAGATAATTCAAATTCAAAAGTGCTATATTATACCCCAAAGTGTAACTTTTCTGCTAATATTTACTAATTATTTTCTCAAGTAAACATATAGAAAATAATCCATATTATAGCTTTCTCCAGATCTAAATTTTCACTAATTACTAATAGAAATTAAATTATATAGGATTATAGTTGTTTCCTGGATTTCTTCCTATAGGTTATTCATTGCTAGTACTTATATAAAACTGCAGTTTGTTATTAAGTAGCAGTCATTAGGGAGATACATATGGAAACACTCACAGATTCTTTTGGGGTCAAGCCTGATACCACCATGGATATTCTTTTGTTGACCCTTCCTGTTGAGGATGTCAATTCTGGCTTCTCTCTGTTCATACTTTCTTCCCTCACAGTCTCAGTATTATGAGTAGCAGCTGGACTCATGTCAGAATCTGCAACTTGAAATTGGGGTAATTTCAATACAGAAGTTGAAGCTGGCATGCTGCAAATATGAGCCAAGTCTGGGGCTTTGTCTTCTGAAGGATCAGATTCAGGGTCATCAGAGAAGAGGCAGACTCCGGATTCCAGGCAAGGGCTTCCCTCTGAAAGGATTGGGAGAAGTAGTTTATTCTCATGACATTGAATCTTGAATTACAATGTTCCAGTCTCTGCTACGAATTAAAAAGACCTTCTGTGAAGTGGGATGTAAAACATAAATAAATAAATAAAAATAAAAAATAAAAAGACCAAGGAATTTAGGTTAAGAGAAAAATGGGTACGCTAATACACTGTCGGTGGAAGTGCAAAGTGGTTTAATTTTTCTAAAAAAAAAAATAATAATTTTTTCAAGGGTATTATAGGCTGGGCGCAGTGGCTCACACCTGTAATCCTAGCACTCTGGGAGGCTGAGGCAGGAGGATTGTTTGAGCTCAGGAGTTCGAGATCAGCCTGAGCAAGAGTGAGACCCTGTCTCTACTAAAAATAGAAAGAAATTATATGGACAGCTAAAAATATACATAGAAAAATTAGCCGGGCATGGTGGTGCATGCCTGTAGTCCCAGCTACTTGGGAGGCTGAGGCAGGAGGATTGCTTGAGTCCAGGAGTTTGAGGTTGCTGTGAGCCAGGCTGATGCCATGGCACTCTAGCCCGGGCAACAGAGTGAGACTCTGTCTCAAAAATAAATAAATAAATAAATAAATAAATAAATAAATAAATGGTATTAAATAGCATAAGCCTTAACATGTGTCAGTCAAAAATGCTAAGTTTTTAAAAATATTTTTATGTTTTTAAAGATGGGGTCTTTGTCACCCAGGTTGGAGAGCAGTGGCACGATTACAGCTCACTGCAATGTCGAACTCCTGGTCTTAAGCGATCCTCTTGCCTCAGCCTCCCGAGTAGCTGGGACAAAGGCACGCACTATCATGACTGGCTAATTTTTAAGTTTTTTTATAGAGACAGGGTCTCACTATGTTGCCCAGGCTGGTCTCAAACTCCTGGGCTCCAGCAATTCTCTTGCTTGGTTTAGTCATAGGGATGTTTCCTGCAACACTGTTTATATAATAATAGCATAATTTTAGAAACAACCTAGATGTTCAAAAATAGATACAGTGATACAAAATAAAATGGAAAAATGTTTCTAATATATTAGATAGCTAACAAATGTTATTTATCATGACTATATTTTAAAAATAAAAGTTTAAGTAAAATGACTAAAGAAACATAGCAATGTCTTATTGTTAACTTATAGGAATACAGGCAATTTTACTTTATTTTTAATTTTTATAGAGATGTGGTCTCATTATGTTGCCCAGGCTGGAGTGCAGTGGCTATTCACAGGTGCAATCATAGCACACTATGGCCTAAAACTCCAGGGCTCAAGCGATCTTGCCACCTTAGCCTCTGGAATAGCTAGGACTATAGGTGTGCACCACTGGGCCTGGCAATATAGGTAGTTTTAAACATTCCTCTTCTTTATTTCCTATATTGTCCAATTTCTGGACAATGAACATATAGTACTTTTGTAAGGAAGCAAAGAAAGGTTGAAAAATACTCTACTTCTGTTTCTTCATCCATGATGACATCATTACCTTTTTCACTTAATAAACCAACAGATATCATTGCCAAATTAAAAATAGCAGAGACATCATCCCCAAATCATTTCAGAAAATGTCATGCTGTCAGGAATTATATGTAGCTAAGTAGAACGTATGAGATTCCTAAGATGACCCTAATGAATATGGCCAAATACCACATTTGTTGCCAAATAGTACCTTTTATGATAATGTGTTTTTGAGGATTAATTAAAAACTTTCTTTACAGATTTAAACTTAGATTTCTAAGTCATAAAACGTACCATTCATTAAAAGTAATTTATAAGGCATAAAAAACATAGTCATTATATTAATTAATTAATAAAAGAAGAGCTTACTTCAGGATTTGACTCATTTTTCAATAAAGGACAGGACTAAAACTTCATTCTATGGCCTTAGGACTCCTGCCTAACAGTTGAATTAAAATATTTAGAGCACATCAAGACTCTCACATCCTCAAAATCATCAGTTAAACCATTTATTAAAATATTTTTTTTTTTTTTTTTTTTTTGAGACAGAGTCTCACTTTGTTCCCCGGGCTAGAGTGAGTGCCATGGCGTCAGCCTAGCTCACAGCAACCTCAAACTCCTGGGCTTAAGCAATCCTACTGCCTCAGCCTCCCGAGTAGCTGGGACTACAGGCATGCGCCACCATGCCCGGCTAATTTTTTCTATATATATTTTTAGTTGGCCAGATAATTTTTATTTCTATTTTTAGTAGAGACGGGGTCTCGCTCAGGCTGGTCTCGAACTCCTGACCTCGAGCGATCCACCCGCCTCGGCCTCCCAGAGGGCTAGGATTACAGGCGTGAGCCACCACGCCCGGCCTTAAAATACTGATTGATGGACTAACAACTCCAGTAATTTTCAAATACATTTGGATTAACACTTGAGTTATTTTTCTAAAATGGGCATCCATGATAGATTAGTATGCTTAAAGTTGATTAACCAGAGTATCTTTATGTAGGATTCAGAGCAAAATAGAAGTGTTTTTTCTATTAGAGCAGATGAAATACTACCTAGATCTTGCCTTGGCAAAGAAGACTGCTCCATTAAATCATGTGGCTCAGACTTTTCCAGTTGTTGCTCCTCCACATCAACAACCTTAACGAGTTCCTCCTGAGACAGGCAGTTTCCGTTCTCAAGACTGCCAGAGTGGCTGTGCATGTACCACCTATTATCCGAGGACTGGAGCTTAGAAAGGGAAGACCTAGAAAGATGGATGAAAGGAGAAAACCATCACCACCAATTGTGAAAGGACTAATCATGCTTCCTGGGCAGCCAAAGCGTAAGTGAAAGAGCTCACTCTCAGAGAGATCAGGAATGACTAGCAAAACAGAGCCCATGTGACAGCCCAGAAGTCTGGATTCATGCTGCCTGCCAATATATTAGGGCTGACATGTAACATCTCCCCCCCCCCTTAGGGGTTGATCTGAGGCAGTATATCTCCTAGCTGTTTAAAAGCATATCAGCAAATTTTACCAAATTATCCACTGCCACTCACTCAAAATTCTATACACTATATTCCACTCAAGTCCAAATGGATGTGTTAGAATCAGATCTCTTATGAAGACAGAAAGTTGATTGATGTTGACATCTCTACACTCATTCTACTCAATTTTGGCAGAATTTATAGAATCACCCTTACTCCCTGCCTTTCCAATGTCCAAAGTCATTCTAAAAACAAAAGCCCACTATAAAATATTGTTAGAAAAGCATATACAACAACTAATTACTCCCTCTACTCTTTCAGGTGTTTAGTACTTTGCAAAGTAAGATACTTATCAATAGATTTAAAGGGATTAAAATCAATAGATTTTAAGAGATTAATTAATTTGAATAATTATTGGGTGCTTACTATGAGTCAGGCACTAAAGCATGACCTGAATTGCTGCTCTCAAGTAATCTAGTAGAGGGAGGAAGTACAATCAATGTGTAGGTTCTATTATATGATAGAAATGTCTATTGGGTATCTGTGGAGGGAAGAGGAGCAGGAATATTTAGTCTAATATTAAATGGACAGTTAGCTCACTGGTTAAAGAATGCCAGGGAGGTCATTACCTCTAAACATGGCTTTAGTGTCTATGGAAGCCAGATGTTTTCATTCTCTGTCATAGCCACAATACACTAGCCTCAAATATATATCCTCAGTCAAGTCCAAGGGGCTTGGAAAAGATGGTATGATTATATTACTGATAACCTGTCACCATTCCCAGAAAGATAAGTGAAAAATATATACATGTGGCAGGGACTCGAGAAATGTGAATTCCATTTCCTTCCTAGAGTGGGAAGATGTGAGACCCTAACGGCTCTGTGTCTCTCTTTCCTGAACTATCTATCAAATAGGAAGGAATAATAGTCTTGAACTTGTCCTTTTATTTTCACAATCTTAATAGAAAAGATTAAAGGAGGAAGTAGGTATTTTTAAAAATATAAAGTGCTATACAGTCTTATATCAATAGTGATTTAAATACACATCCCTAAAAGGTATTCTGAACATTTCCTAGGGTAAATAAACACCTAAACTTTTTCTAGAAAAGCAAAAATTTCAATTAAGGCAAAGGCTGCCTTGGAGAAGTCTATCATCATCCTCCAGGCTTGTTCAGGTTTTAGTTCTATTATATTTTATTCTGACCTTCAGAAGGGACAGATCTGTCTAATTGCACATTTCACATGTTATAGCTTATGCTGTAGGTCCAAAAAACCTACATACAATTAAACAATAGAAGTGTCCTAGAACAACGAGAGGTTATAAATGTTTGTGTACAAAAAACTGAAGAAAATACGGTGAAAAAAAGTTAACATAAGTACGATGTTAGATACCACAACTTAACATTTCTTACCTTTCTGATCTTGGTTCTTTATTTTTACTGATAGAACTATATGGAGACATTTGGAACTTGTCAGCAGAAAGGCTTTCTGGATTCTGGCTTACAGGATACTCACTACTTTTCTGTGGAGTTAATACTGCTTTACATGGAATGAGAAAAGAAAGAAATCTACTTTATTTCTTTGTCCAGATGGTGATAATTCAGGTGAGGATATCAATTTTTTCAAAAGTAGCAATTTTCATACTCACGCATTGCCTGGGCTAAAGTACAGTGGTGTAACTCACTGCAACCTCAAACTCTTGGGTTGAAGTGATCCTCCTGCCTCAGCCTCCCAAGTAGCTGGGACCACAGGTTCACATCACCATGCCTAGCTAATTTTTCTATTTTTTTGTAGAGATGGGTTCTTGATATGTTGCCCAGTATGGTCTTGAACTCCTGGCCTCAAGTGAGATCTTCCTGTCTCAGCCTCCCAAAATGCTAGGATTATAGGCGTGAGCCACTGAGCCTGCCCAAATTGGTTTTTTGGTTTTTTTTTGAGACAGTCTCACTCTGTTGCCCGGGCTAGAGTGAGCGCCGTGGCGTCAGCCTAGCTCACAGCAACCTCAAACTCCTGGGCTTAAGCGATCCTACTGCCTCAGCCTCCCGAGTAGCTGGGACTACAGGCATGTGCCACCATGCCCGGCTAATTTTTTCTATATATATTTTTAGCTGTCCATATAATTTCTTTCTATTTTTAGTAGAGACGGGGTCTCGCTCTTGCTCACGCTGGTCTCGAACTCCTGAGCTCAAACAATCCTCCCGCCTCGGCCTCCCAGAGTGCTAGGATTACAGGGGTGAGCCAGCGCGCCCGGCCCCAAATTGGTTTTTAAACAAGTATATCAGACAAAGTTTTATAAACATAAATATTGAAACAGATAGATGCTAGTACCAAATGCAACTAAATAATTAAAAAATAATGATAATAAAAGGAACATTTTAAGACTGGGTAAATAAAGACACCCAGCTGAGACAAGGTTGAAAACCACATACATTTATATTTTTTGGCCCTGAATAAGAAAACAAGAATACATAACAAATTTTTCTCTCTGCAGCAAACTAAATTATGCACAAATCCCCTTAGATAATAAGTAAGGAAAAGTCTGGAAAGCACAAAGCATACTCTTTTTTCCATCCCCAGTGCCTCTATATCAAAGACTATGAAATGAGGGTTTGAGCTTTTGCATATGTGGGGAAACAGGAGTGGGCGGTCAGATGAGAAAGAAAAAAACAGGTGACATTTGTTTCATATTGTCAATTACTGAAAAAAAAAAAAAAAAAGAAAAAAAGAAAGAAAAAGAAAAAAAAAAAACACAAAGAAATAAACTCAAAAACCAACACATGGCCGGGCGCAGTGGCTCACGCCTATAATCCTAGCACTCTGGGAGGCTGAGGCGGGTGGATCGCTCGAGGTCAGGAGTTTGAGATCAGCCTGAGCGAGACCCCGTCTCTACTAAAAATAGAAAGAAATTATCTGGACAACTAAAAATATATATTGAAAAAATTAGCCAGGCATGGTGGCGCATGCCTGTAGTCCCAGCTACTCGGGAGGCTGAGGCAGTAGGATCGCTTAAGCCCAGGAGTTTGAGGTTGCTGTGAGCTAGGCTGATGCCACGGCACTCACTCTAGCCCGGGCAACAAAGTGAGACTCTGTCTCAAAAAAAAAAAAAAAAAAACCAACACATACACAAAAAACCCCAAGATGCTGGTTGATAAGAACCTTGAAGTAATACATGGAACTAATGATGAAATGGCACAAGAAGGGAAAAAATACAAAACAGACCCAAGACAAAGTTCTGGCATGTTAGTATATTCTTTTTATTAATTCCTCCCAATGTATTACTATGCCACTGTCTTCTAGGAAGTGGCTTAAAGGCACAAATATTTAAAAAGCAAAAGCAGTTAAAAATTATAAATGTATTCTACCCATTAAACAGTCACTGATGACTATAATTCATTTTGAGCTTTTATTAGAAAAGTTAAAATACATAAATTGAGGCAAGAAATTTAAACAAAGGATTGTATTAATTAAACTATTTTTTAAGACACTAGGGAGCCTAGGGGGGAAATAATCATTGATTTCCTAAGTAATCTTCAAATGAATTATTTATCATTTCTTTTATGCTTGCCTTTCTGGACCTGTGAGTTTCAAGGAACACAAGAACTCTGCCTGAAGCTCCCAGCTGCTAAGAGTAAGCAGGGTTTAACCACGAATATAGGTATCAACCCCCTACCCCTCCAAATACAGGATGGTAATTGATAAAGGGTAATGTGCAGCTTCTAAGGAATCACACCAAACAGAATTAATCATTAAAAGGGATTTAAAAAAAAATTAAAAGGCAGGGGTAAGGCTCAGACATAAATATAGCTATTAAAAAGTCATTCTATCACAAGAACATTTAGTATATAAATTCCTCTTTTCACTACAATGGGCCTCAAGCCATGAATAAAATAAGCTAACCTGAGTTAGGAGTCAGTAACTCAACAGAACCTAAAAAACATAGAGCAAAACCTTTCTGCTCTTTTTCCCCTTAATCCTTAATTCATTCTCTGACTAGCAAGCTCAACCTAGGCCTTGTGATGTGATGATCTACTTGTTGGCTGGTTTAGGAAAGTTTAAATGCAGGGATCCAGAGCCCAGGTTCCAGAACAATATCATAGTCCCCCCTAAATCATTCCTTTATCTGATGTCTTGCCTCTTACATTCTTCGTGGGTAGGAAATATGGGTGAGACAAAACATTTAATAAATTCACTGACTGCTTGCTGCATGCTAAGCATTATACAAGGTATTGGGAAGAATCAAGGAAGATACTGGGGAAGGAAGGAAAAAGATGTTAAGAATGATCACCCATCCACCACAACTGATTCACTTCCATTGTAAACTTTCATCATCTTTAAGAATGCTAGATCTTAAAAAATAAAAACTGGTGGAATCCAAATAAAGTCTAGAGTTTCACTTATTGATAGCAGTATACTAAAGTTTGGTTTCTTAGTTTTGACAAAAGTGGTAATATGAGATAATGGTAATGTAAGATAACATTAGAGAGAAACCGAAACTGGGTGAGGGGCATACAGGAACTCTCTGTACTATCATTGCAACTTTTCCATAAATCTAATTTTATTCCAAAATAAAAAGTTATTTAAAAAATATGTCACGAGTACAGCAGAAGGTAAACACTACTCTTTTCCCTGGGATTAAGAAGTTAACTTGAGTTTCAGTTAGACTCACAAAAACTAAAGGGGGAAAAAGGCTCAAAACTAGAGTTGGGGCTGGGTGCAGTGGTTCAAGCCTGTAATCCTAGCACTCTAGGAGGCTGAGGTGGGAGGATCGCTTGAGCTCAGGAGTTTGAGACCAGCCTGAGCAAGAGCGAGACCCAATCTTAAAAATGAGAAACAAACAAAAAAACAAAAAAAGAGTGTTCAAAGTCAGACAATAATATTTATATCTTTTGCATTAGAATTGAAAGTATGGTCTGTTTTTAGACTGAAGATAGTAAAAGCACCCCAAAGAAGAGAACTGTTCTGGAGATGGCACTCTGAACTTCATTATCGGGGAGATGAACTAAATGAAGATACAGTTACAAAGAAAGCAATTAAGGAAATACATTTTGAAGCACTGCCATAGCAACAGAGTTCCTAGCTTCTCATGCACAAGTCACTGTTTCTCCCTGAACATAAAAATACTGCATGGTACACTTGGGGACTAAGGCCATTGTTCTGAATAATTAACAGACTTGAGTGCCTACAAAGACTCAAAGGAAGCCCTTAGGGCCCCCAGCAGGACTATGGAAAGGAGTGCTGGAGAAGGAACTTGAAGTTGGTCAGCTAGGGATCACGGAGGGAAGAGCACTTTGGGAGGGCTTGCCAACCCAGCTTGTTTCTAAGCAGCAAGCTCCTTGTGTGAACCCCATGCTGAGCCTCTTCTGTGTATGTATTTGCCCCTATTTAAAAACCTGCCTGATGCGTTGTCTCTCCAATTAAAAACTCAAATTTTCATCTCACTTTCCTTCATTTATGCCATGTTATTCCTCAGCTCAGCGCTCACTTCTCACAGGAAGTCAGCTCTGATTAACCCCACCTGCCTGGTTACGCCAATGGTAGCCTCTCAGAGGTCCATGTGGCCTTGCTAATAACTATCACATTGTTATAAAGCACCTGACTCTGCTGCATAATTGGGCTTTCTGTGCATCAAAGCATAGTTCCTGAAGTATATGATGTCTCTTCCTATAATTGAGAAAGCATATTAAATCAGTCAATGCGATCTGACCCCAGTGTTATAGGAATACGTATGAGTGGTTTTTTGTTTAATCTTTCTGAAATTAAAGGGTTACCTGTTACCCCCATTCCACTCAGCTTCCTAAGAGCAGGAACTATATTCTCTATCTCCTGTGAGCTCCCCACAACACCTCTTCATTGTAGGTGCTCAGTCAGACAATGACATGAATGGCTATTGTGGGTCTCTCTGA
This sequence comes from Lemur catta, assembly GCF_020740605.2. Classification (NCBI taxonomy): domain Eukaryota; kingdom Metazoa; phylum Chordata; class Mammalia; order Primates; family Lemuridae; genus Lemur; species Lemur catta. Next base: position 40,071,241 of record NC_059142.1, read on the forward strand.
CTAGTAAATTAGTTGTGAGCAGGGACTACAACCAAGGCTCCCTAAGTACCCATGGAATGATTCAATAAATACATGCTGAGCAAAGATCATAAAATGTTGGCGCTAGGTCCTTACTTTCCAGGAGATAAAAGTTTAGGGAGGGAAAGAATTTTGTTTAAGATAACAGTGTTTGGTCAGTACTACAAACCTTTTTCTGATGTGTTTTGTTCCAGACTTAGGTCGTCAGGGGCACAAGAGTCAGCTATGAGGGAAGGGGAGCTGTTAGAAGGCTGGCTCCCATGCTGCTCTAACACAGCTTCCAGTTCGGCCATTTCTTGCTGGAGCTTTATCAGGTTATCTTGCATGGTATCCCTCTGCTACAAAAACAAGAAATGACACCAAGAAAGTTACACACTTTGAGAAACTTTCCATACTCAAGTGAAAATATATCACCCCAATTAATTTTATCACAGAAATTGAAATAATCTAGTATGGAATTATGAGTTCTGGTTGAATATCTTTAATCCAACCACATTTGTGCAATTAAAGCCCATGAAATTATTTCAGAATGATGTTAATGGGGGAAAAAAATCCTCAAATTCTTCCAAATAGATTTGCTTTATTGTGATGTCCTTTTGACATTGATTATTTTCTTTTAAAGCTAGGGAGTGAAAAAATAATTAAGGTATTTAAACACTATAGCTACTTAAAGTTAGCATTAATCTGTTAACATTTTACAGATGCTATGTTTCAAAGATTTGGTATTGTGAGACTCATAGGACACTTAGGTTAGTCCATATAAAAATGTGCGATTTTTAAACTGATGTATGTTGGAAAAAGCCTCCTGTCTACAGCATTTTAGAAAAATACTATCAGTAATCCTACCTAGATTACTGGTTCATGAGGACTCTTCCTTTTCTGGAATTCTTTCAACCTTTAGTTTCTAACAGAAAAAGTGAAGAGCTAATTCATAAATTTACCTATTTGTTCAGTTCATTAGACACTAGTCATTATGCACTAAGCATAATGTTCTACTGCTGGGGATACAGCCCTCATGGTGCTGCCATTCTAAACAGGGATAGGATACTTAGAGATCATTAGAGAGAAGGATGTGCTAGAGGGAAGGATCCAACAAAAAGAGCCCGGAGAAAGCCCATTAAGGGCCAGGTGTGGAGGCTCACATCTGTAATCCTAGCACTCTGGGAGGCTGAGGCGGGAGGATTGCTTGAGCTCAGGAGTTTGAGACCAGCCTGAGCAAGAGTGAGACCCCGTTCTCTACTAAAAATAGAAAAATTAGCTGGGTTTTGTGGTGCACGCCTATAGTCCCAGCTACTTGAGAGGCTAAAGCAGGAGGATCGCTTGAGCCCAGGAGTTTGAGGTTGCAGTGCGCTACGATGACACCACTACACTCTACCCAGGGTGACAGAGCAAAACACTATCTCAAAAAAAAAAAAAAAAAAAAAAAGAGCCTGTAAGGAGGACAGTTATTGTTTTCAATTTAACATCAGTTCTTCTTGCTTATGGAGTTCCTGTTGTTTATTGTTCCATTTCATGAAAAAATCTAAATCTAAGGTATTTGATAAACAAAGAACTTTAGGTACAGAAGTTTTCCAAAATACACATTTCTTCATCACTTTTAGAAGGAACATCAAGCCCGGGGGAAGGGGAAACACAGATTGTTTCACCCTGGTTCTAATCCTTTAAATTGACTTTGCCCTCTACCAAAAACAAGCCATTCTCTTTCTCCTGCTACACTGAGTTCATTAATTTTCAGGAGGTTTTTATGACCAGAAAATGTATTCCCAGTTTCACAAAGATTTCTACTGCTACCCCAAGACTGCTTTGCTGCCAATGTCCACAGCAAACGCCATTGCCACCACGTGGTACTCATGAGTAGTTACATCACTGACCAAACCTTAGCCAAGGCCTGGCCTCAGTAAACCTGGAATAAAACCACACATAGATTATCTGACCAATGCTTCAGAAGCTAGATTAGTCACTACTATCACAACCATCACATCCACCTCTAGGTGGCCATTAAATATTAACAAATATTAGTAGATCGGAAAATTTTAAAAAATAGTAATGGGAGAATTAGAGTTAGATAACTTTACTTTGGGTTTTCCCAAAGGAATTACTTTGTAACTTAGTCAAATTCCCTGGCAGGAAAAGTGGCCAACTTAAGAGAAAAAAACCAACAGGTTACCAAGACTTCTTGGTTCAAATTCTGAAGTATTCCTTTAATTAGCTCTCCTCTTCTATTCTGTTCCCACTATGCTACTTTGATCTGTACTTTTAATATAGCTACATTATTGCAGAAGTTCCCAAAAAGCTATGTTTATCATGTCTTTTTATTTCATAAGGACCTTAGTGGTATACCAGTGCCCAGATAATAAAGTTAATACTTTTTGAACACTATATACTTGTTAGCCATTATTGCCCTCAGGATAAAGTCCAAATTCCTAAGCATAGCATTCAAAATGCCCTTCACATCCTCTTATATCTTATCTCTCCCCAACATCTCCCATATGTTCTGTTTTCCAGTGACAAAGGACAACTTTGTGTTTCCCAAGCATTCTGTGCTTCTGTGCCTTCACCTCAATTGCTGCCTCCCCTTTTTCCACTTGGAAAAATTCTTCTCATCTTTCAAGGCATAGCTTGAATGTCTCCTTAGGAAATCCCCACCAATAATCCATCTCCATCAGGAACAGATGATCCCTCAGTACTTGATTCACACTGCTAATGCATTAGTATACCCAAGTGGAACACATGAGATGGCAGGGATATTTCCTTAATCATTTTTGTCTCCCCAGGGCCCAGCAGACAAAAAGTATTCAGTGAATGTTTAATGCGGAAATGAATTAATGAATATAGTTTATCAGTCTTCCATTTAAAAAAAAAAGATAATGATACCAGGTTAGGAATTCCCTATCCACTATATACTTCTCCTCGGTACTTTTCTCTTTTTTTTCTCACTTTGTCACCCTGGGTAGAGTGCAGTGGCGCCATGATAGCTCACTGTAACCTCAAACTCCTGGGCTAAAGTGATCCTCATGCCTTAGCCTCCGGAGTAGCAGGGACTACAGATGTGTGCCACCTCGCCCAACTAATTTTTCCCATTTTTAGTAGAGATGGGGTTTTGCTTTTGCTCAGGCTGGTCTTGAACTCCTGACCTCAAGTGGTCCTCCCACCTCAGCATCCTAGAGTGTGAGGATTACAGGCATGAGCCACCATGCCCCATCATTTTCATTGTTCTTTACAAATGGGGGAAAGATCCCATTTCAATCATTTTGCCTGTCTGTGCTACTCTAGATTTAAGTTATCCTGAAATCTGACTTCAGCTGTTTTGGGTAGATGCTTGATAAAAACACTTTGTAAAATGAATCCTGAACAAATAGACATATCTCTGGGAATAAGATCGGAAATACAAATAGCAAGGAGGTAGTTTACTGAATGTCAAATATAATACAGTCTGGCTAAGGCAGATGGAACCAGAAACTGAAACCTAAAAGTTTAAAACACAAGGGACAAAATTAGGTGACAGGCATATTGACAGAGCCCTAAATCCACATCCAGAAAGGATCATAGGAATTGCAAACAGAGAAAGGCCTCCTGAGTCTTTTCATCAATTTAGTCACCATGGCAGTCCTGCAGAAGTGGAGACACAATACTGGTAACAACTCAGGTACCGAATGGGCAGTCATCTTAAAGGTTTCTTGGTGACTCCAAGGGGCTTCAGGCCTGGAGGGATTTGCTCTGTACAGAGGATGGACAGAAGCAGGCAAGCCTTCTGTACTTGTAGTCCTCACAGCAATGTTAAAATTTAGAAGATTTAAAACTGGATACCACCCAGTTTTAGCAAAAGTACAGGAAAACGGGAACTATCAAATACCACAGGGGCTGGAGGAGCACAAATTGATTTAATCTTTCTAAAGAACAATTTAACAATATGTATCAAAGACCAAAATTTCCAGTTCTAGGAATTTACACTAAGGAAATCATCAGAGATGTGGGCAAATGTTTAGCTACCAGGATGTCTACTGTAGTGCTGTACATAATAGTACATTGTGCCTCTAACCCTGAAACCCTCAACATTTAGCAATAGGTTGAATAAATCATGATACACCCAAAGGATAGCATTCTGTATAGTAATTAAAAATAAAGTCAATGAAGAATTTTAATGACACAATAAAAACTAGATTACAACGTATGTATATTATCTGAATTGTTTTTTCTTTTCTTTTTTTTTTGAGACAGAGTCATGCTGTGTTGGCCAGACTGGAGTATAGTAGCATTGATTACTGCAGCTCACTGCAGCCTTGAACTCCTGGGCTCAAGTGATACTCTTGCCTCAGTCTCCCGAATAGGTGGGACTACAGGTGCCCACCCCCCACACTTGGCCAATTTAAAACTTTTTTTTTGTAGAGATGGGGTCTCACTATAGTCCAGGCTGGTCTTGAACTCCTGGACTCAATCGATCCTCCTACCTTGCTCCCAAAGTGCTAGGATTTCAGGTGTAAGCCACTGCACATGGCCAATCTAAATATTTTTTTAAAGATAAGGTATATACAAGCACCCCTGTGCACACACAGGAAGAAGACTGAAAGGATATATACCAATAAGTTAATAGTAACCATTTCTGGATAACTTAAAATATTAATTTACCATCTTGATAAATTTTAGGCATACAGTTCAGTGGCATTAAGTACTTCCACATTGTTGTGTAACCATCACCATTATTCATCACCAGAACTTTTTCATCATCCCAAACTAAAATCTGTACCAATCAAACAATAGCTTCCCATTCCTCCCTCCCCAACTCCCTGGTAACCACTATTTTACCTTCTGTCTGTATGAATTTGACTACTCTAGGTACCTCATATAAGTAGAATCATATAATATTTGCCCCCCCCCTTTTTTTGAGACAGAGTCTTGCTCTGTTGCCCGGGCTAGAGTGCCGTGGCATCAGCCTAGCTCACAGCAACCTCAAACTCCTGTGCTTAAGCAATCCTTCTGCCTCAGCCTCCCGAGTAGCTGGGACTACAGGCATGTGCCACCATGCCCAGCTAATTTTTTCTATGTTTTTAGTTGTCCGGCTAATTTGTTTCTTTTTTTTTAGTAGAGACAGGGATCTCGCTCTTGCTCAGGCTGGTCTCAAACTCCTGAACTCAAACGATCCGCCTGCCTTGGCCTCCCAAAGTGCTAGGATTACAGGCGTGAGCCACCGTGCCCGGCCCAATATTGTCCTTTGATGTCTGACTTACTTCACTTCATGTTTTCAAGGTTCATCCATGGATGATTTTTGTTTACTTGTATTTTCTAAGTTTTCTACTATACACGTGTATATGTATCTTTATAAGAATATTGGGCTTTTCTCAATTTTATCTATCTGGCTGTTTAGGAAGTTTGGAAAAAAATGTCATTCACTTGATGGTAGCTAAAAGTGTATTTAAGATGTAGGTGAGAAAAATAAGTCATGATAGGATGATTCAAGGGAGTCCAGATTGCTCCATTTTAAGAACGTGCCTGAGGCGGGCACAGTGGCTCACGCCTGTAATCCTAGTACGCTGAGAGGCTGAGGCAGGAGGATTGCTTGAGCTCAGGAATTCGAGATCAGCCTGAGCAAGAGTCAGACGCTGTCTACTAAAAATAGAAAAATTAACCGGACACAGTGGCGTGTTCCTATAGTCCCAGCTACTCTGGAGGCTGAGGCAGGAGGATCACTGGAGTTCAGGAGTTTGAGGTTGCAGTGAGCTATGATGACGCCACTGAACTCTATCCAGGGTGACAGAGTGAGACTCTGTCTCTAAAAAAAAAAAAAAAAAAAAATGTGCCTATTATAGTTCAGAGAAGGTAAGCAAATTACCTATGGTCACACAGGTATAGAATTCTCACCAATTACCACCAGCAATTGCTGTGTGTGTATTCCGCATAGGACCCTGTGCTAGGAATATAGAGGCAACTGTAAGATGTCAAAATAACCTGAGGTGAGTCTGAAATTTTGAATATGAAGACTTGGGAAATTTTGAATATGAAGACTTGGAAAATTTTGGTGCCCCTTTTACAAAATAAAAATTAGGAGACAGAACCAGGTTCTATGAGGAAGATGTTAACTTTTAGATGTTGTGATAGAGAATGCTTTTTCCAGGAGACTATTCTACTTTGAGTACAGAAACATTCATGCTACCCAATGTTGTAGACATGATAAAGCTGTTATCCACTTCATAAGTAACCAAATTATTGGCTTTCACTACTAGGTCCAAGAAGTAAAATTGTGTACTTTCTTTTTTAAAGAAAAAAGATGACTTATAGGCAATAAAGAACAATTAGTACATTAAAAAGAAAAAAGACAGAAATGTCCATAAAACAGTGAAAGGCTAGATGGTTTCTAACAGGAAGAGAACTTTATAGCCTCTCATTTGGTACCAAAAAGAAACACACCCCTCTCTTGATACAATAGTGCTTTCATATAAGTTTTTTCTATAGGGCAAATGGGTTTGAAGGTTTAGCTTATTCATTAAATTCAGTATTTAGTGCTCTGCAGTGAGCTAGATGGTGTGTGTGTATGAAAAGAAAGGTAGTATGCATTCCATCAAGGTGCTTATAATTGAATTTGACACCACACACAACTGTTATGCAATTAATTCAAAGGGATGATGTCAGCAAATGTAAAAATGTAGGATGTATACCACTGAAAGCAAAGGACACCACACACACATATATCCACGTGTACTTTTTACCTGAGTGGTTAAAATATCGCTCTGAGAGGACAGTCCTGAACAGTCTTCAGAGAAGCTTGTTTCACTCTGATACCCAGATGCTGCTTCACCTTAGATGACAATAAAAACAGAGGTTCATATGTAAAAACAGACTATAAACACTGCAACTGGCCACATCTTTCTCTTCCCATTAGCAGAACTGGTTTTACTTTCATGTCACACAAAATGATTAAACTGCTTTGCTTTGGGACACTTGGATTTCCTCTCAGAAAATGAAAACTAGAAGTAAGTCCACCAATAATTAGGACTTTAAATCTCATTCAATTAGAGACGACATTCTAGCTGGGTGAAAAACTTTTGACTTTTAAAGAAAAGCACTTTAGGAGGAACATGTTTCAAGTTTAAGAAGCAGTTACTTTAACTATACTTGGAAACTTGTAAAATGTGCTCCACAAAAGGAATAAACATTTAGCTCATTGCTATAAATGGACTGGGGCAAACACAAAAACCTGGTTCCAATACCTAAGTTTGAATCCACACTTTGCTCTTCTTGATGATTATCTTCTTCCAGGCTAGGTTCCCTTTCTTCATCATCTGAAACCAATTCCTGGTCACTCAGAACAACTTCCTGGTTTTCATACTGATCCCTCATTTGTTTGGAAGGAGGATCAAACATCAGGAAGGGATCCTGGGTGTTTCTATTTGCAGTCAAGTCTTCCAATGGACTGCACTGTGAAGAAAACAAGCTACTAGAACATTTTGCTGCCTCACTAAGGTGATGTTCCTGGGATGCCCTTGCCAACATTACCTGGTTACTGCAGTCATTTAAGCTATTCTTCAGAGATACTAGGTTCTCCTCTGTTTTCTTAGACAGACATTCAGTGGCAACAGTGCTTTGTCTGATAGATTGAGAAGGCATATTGGTTACTTTACCAAATAATAAGTGTTGGAAGCAGGGAAGTTCTTCATCCTCACTAGATATGTTCTCTTCTGAGGACTTTAATTTCCTGGCCTCTCTTTGGTGAGCCTGAGCCAAACATGTATGGGCTAATGGGCTAGGGCTCCTGCTCAACTCTCCTCTCTGGACATTTTTGCTAAAAACAGCAGATCTTTCGTTAACACCGTTTTCAGCAAAGCTGATATTGTCCTTTATTTCATCATCATCTAAGAGGTCATCAGGTGTCTCAGAACAAACCTGAGAAGCATGACAACTTCCCATAGGCTGCTCTAGGTTATCTGAAATTAGACATGGAGAAAAATCTGTATTAACAGTCTGAACTACCCCTTCATTTTCTTCTTGCCTTTTTATTTCAGGATGTTTATAATTACTTACAGGAAGACTTTCCTTATAGACTTCAGGTTGCATAAGACCTAATCTAAGCACAGCATTCAATCTAGGTCCTCTGTTTTTACCTAGTTCTGCTTGAATGTTTTCACCACTGGAACCTACTTCATTAGTGCTGGAGCTTCCTTCATTAGTACTAGGACCTACTTCATTAACACTGCTTGAGCTGGCTTCTTTAAAAGCACTTTCTCTAATGTTATTTTGGCTAATTGTACTCACTGTATTTGGAATGTTCTCACTTCCTAATGCTCTTTCAGGTGACACTGAATGTTCTTCAGACCTTTCCTCTGACAGGTTTGTCTTACATTTAGTTTTAAAAAATGGCCTGATGGGAGAAAGTGATGGTATATGATAGGGGTTTTGTAAAATATCATGTTTATTTTCAGTAATGAGTTCATTTTCATTGCCTCTGAACCGAGATGACAGACAAAACCTAGAGACTTCTCTAATGCTACATTTGGCATAATCATCTGGCTTCTTATCTTTCTGACAAACTACAGAAAAGCCTGCAGTGGTACTAATTGTCTGTTCATGCTTGATTTGAGATTCTTTCTTTTCTTGATTTTCTTTTTGTTCACATTCAAGAGTGACTTTTGGACTTTGTTTCCTTAAGGACCTAGAGTGGGCACAGACCGTTGCACATTCCTTTTCTGGATTTCCTGGATTTGGCAACAGAGCAAATGACTGACGCTTTGAAACCTTGAATGTATTCTGTAAATACTGAGTATCAAGTTCACTGTCTTCCATTTCTATGCTTGGCTCCTGAATGTGGTTAACTTTACGTCTCAATGGATCCTTAATGCCCTCTGTGTCATTTCTAGCATCTTTAGAACAACCATGGATTAGTTCCTTGGGGTTTTCAATGGCTGCACACTGACTCACTCGTTTTGGTGCTGTTTTTGCCTTCTCTAGGGTGTTAACTTCCAGTAACGAGATACTGTTCTGAGTGCCATAATCAGTATCAGGTACCAGTGAAATAGTGGTACTCTCTAGAGATCTTTCTCCACTTGACACCAGATCTTTGGGGTCTTTGATGCTATTAGATGCCAGAATTGTTTCTAAGCTCTCTTCTGTTTTTCCTGTTTGAAGGCTAGGATTGACAAATTCTTGAAGTTTATTAGAACTTGAACAGTTAGTATCATTGGCATGTCTTTTACTTATTTGCTCATTTGGCTTGTTACTCTTCTTGGCTCCAGTTGTGTGTTCTTTATCTTCCACAAGTAGAAGCTTTCTGCTGTGCCTGACTGGCATTTGTTCAGAATTTTTTTGCTTTATCTCTTCAATGCTAGAACAACTATCAATTTGTAGTTCATCACGATTAGGTGGGCTTGGATTTTTATTGACTACTAGTTCAAGTGCATGAATATGCCTGCTAGAATGCTTCCTCCTCAGCCTATTCTTTTTAGGTGCTTTTGAATTGTGGATATTTAATTCTATCTCCATATTACTTATACTGCTGCTTATAGGTTCGGCTTTAGTTCTGAAAGAAGATTCTTTTTCCAATGATTCTGTTGGGTTAGGATTTTTTTCTTTCTGAACATAATTACCTTTTGTTTCATTCTCATAACCACTATTAGTAACATTCATCACTTGACCATTCTGCTCCATTTGGTTAGTTTCCTGATTTCTCTTTTCAGGTGTCTTTTGAATAACTGCCAAATCTGCTTTCTTGATAAAATCCTCAGGACGAAGGCCTGATGTAGTTCTCCTTTTACGCTTTAATTTATTTGTGAGGGGATGCTCTTGTGTTATCTGTGGCTCAGCAGCAACTGTTCCTATAATTAGATTTTCAGTTACATGGCTACAGTTAGGGAGGCTTGCCTTCCTCCGATAGGTTTTCCCAAATATTTTATCTTCGATTTTACTCTCTACTGGTTTGGAGTGAACTCTTTCACTTTTACGTATTATAGGATCAAGAGAATCACTAGCCATTAAGACTATTTTCTTTGAAGAAGTGGAATATTCATCTACTTCATTTTGAACATCTAATGTACCAGCTACTTCAGCATGTGATTCAGACCCCCCATCATGTGAGTCATCAGCAGGTAACACTTCATTACTTCTGGAAAACCACTCATTAACTTTCTGAATGCTGCTATTTAGTGTTATCCAAGGAACATCTTGGGTATCTCTAGGACTCTCAGAGCATGGAGGTTTCTGCTTATTCCATTCTTTTCTCCCATATGGGGGAGCAGTACTCAGATCTACCTTTTTCTCAGTGTTGGGAGCCTGCCTATCATTACATGTTTCCTTACTTTGAGCCCATCTGCTCTGTTGGCTCCTTGCTAAGCCAGGCTGTTTGCTTTTATTACAGAATTCAGCCTTTTCTACATTCATTCTGTCTTTAGTGAGTAATAAACTGCTGTTCTCATGCTGTAATGAGTTGGAATGAGTATTTTTGCCACATGGCTCCACATGCAAGTTTGAAACAGAACTACCCTGATACTTTTCTGGATGCACCTCAGTTGCATGGTTCTTAATGGTGTTCAGATCATTATTACTGGCTTGATGATGTTCAATACTTGTTATGTCCTTCTCAGAAAACGCACAAGCAGCTGAAAATATACAAAAGTAACAAGGTGTTTAAAAACCGAATCATTATGAAAAAATACATACTTAATACAACTTAGAGGTGGAAATCATACAAATGGCTATATTCACAGAACCTAACCTCATAAGTATACTGAGGATGTAGCTCATACTGTTTTGTTTTTTTTTTTTTGAGACAGAGTCTCACTCTGTTGCCGGGGCTAGAGTGCTGAGGCATCAGCCTAGCTCACAACAACCTCAAACTCCTGGGCTCAAGCGATCCTCCTGCCTCAGCCTCCCAAGTAGCTGGGACTAGAGGCGCTTGCCACCATACCCAGCTAATTTTTTGTTTCTATTTTTAGTTGGCCAGCTAATTTTTTCTATTTTTATTAGAGATGGGGTCTCATTCTTGGTCAGGTTGGTCTCAAATTCCTGCCCTCAAACAATCCTCTCACCTCAGCCTCCCAGAGAGCTAGGATTACTGGCGTGAGCCACCATGCCCAGCCCATACTCTTTCATTTAATTCCTATTTATCTAGATTATTTCCACTCAAGATCGTTAAAATTTTAATTTCAGAATTTTCCTTATGCATAAACCCAATCTATTTCCCTAACCTCAAAGGGTGAATTAAAAGCAGACTGTGTAGTTATTAGATAGACAGTTCTAATGTACTCTGAGGATCACTGGCCATTAAGCCTACTTAATACTCTGTTCTATCTACAGACTCATACTCCCTGTATTTAAAAATCAGTAGGCAAAAGATGAAATACAAATACGTCAATTAAAAGTAAAGGGCAACAAACAGTTATGTAAGGTACTATTATAATCACATTAGTCTAGTACCATTTAAATATGTCAAGCTGTTCCATGTCATCTAAGAATGATATTCTAACTCTGCCAAGAGATTTTGTGAATTATAAAGGTCTCAAATGGTCTTCAGAATAATCTAATTACAGTATTGTATCTACTTTCTCTCTCTTTAGTTCCTGTTAAGTTGGGAAGACTTGCCATTACCGTTTTTTGCAGAATCCAAACTGGTTTTAGCCCTGGCTCCTTGAGGGGTGATTTGTAACAACTCTTGGTCTCCCACGCTATAGGAAAAAGATAGAAGTCCTAATGAGAAATACTAGTTATATGCTCACAGAACTGTCAAACGAGCAAGATCAAATATTTTAACTCTTCCAGGTAGACTTGCAGCAAGCTGACCAATCTGATTCACTTATTAAAATCTGCTCTCTCTTTCAGTAACTTATGGTTGAAATGGAATGGTCAAAGATTGAGAACACACAGTCACAAAAATCAGGGCAGTAGTGCAGAACATTGCATTAAGGACACGCAAATGAGAGCCAACATTTAAATGATCACTGAAAGATAGTTTTAAAAAATGCTTACAAGTTTATCTTAATAAGAAGGCAGGAGCAAAGATATCTAAACAGCAGGAGTACTAGTATGGAGCAGACATCCCAATAGAATGCAAAGACCACCACCTTGCTGCATTGCTTTCAGTGCTTCTCAGGCTAAAAAAGCACTTCTTTCCAATTGTGAGGTTAGGAGAGTCCTTCACAAACAAAAGCTGACAATGACACCATTATAGTTCAGACCACATCTTAGACAGGGTCAAGTAATAATTCCTAAGGAAAGCAATATGGCAGGTAACCCAGTTGTGGGCTCCTTGTAGATTATTATATAATTTATATAGACAAAGTTTGAAAGATAGGTGGAAGTAAGGAACAGAGGAAAGAACTCAAAATGGAGACTTCTAACATTCTCATCAGCCACAATCACCCTGTGTCAATATTACCATATACAAGGAACTCAGCTAGAGAACAACAATCTGCTAGAAGCAAGTATGTACAGAGTTCTGCTGTCATCTTAAACTCCTCTGGACATTACTAATTAATAAATCAAACAAACAAAAAGGATATTTCCTCAGCTATAAAATGAGGGGATTAAACTAGATGATCTTTGAGGTTTCTTCCAATACCATGATTCTAATCTAGAGAAACACCAATCCTTAATAGTAACTAAATAGGAAAATACCAGCTTCATAGACAAAGGCTCTCTTTGACTCACCTCCAGTAACTTGCCTTATTAGCTGTATCTTCAGAAGAATCAGATCCTAAAAAATTTTCCCCAAAACCCCCAAAAAACAAATCAGTAAAAGGTTTTTTATTGAAAGGGCTAAACTCAAAAAATGTACTTGTTACAAAACAGATACTCATTCACCTAGAAATATTTACTGAGCATCCATTATGTGGCAGGCACAACGATGGATATGTCAGACAATACAGCATATTTGTTAAAAGCACAGGCTCTGAAGCCCAACTTCCTAGGTTTGAATCATGGCTTTGCGACTTACTATTAATAGCTTCACTACCTCGGCAAAATTTCTTAACCTCTCTGTGCCTTAATTTCCTCATCTGTAAAATAAGTGTAACAGTAACAACCTCAGAGGTTTGACATGCATCTTAAATGAGTTATACAGGAAAAGCACAGAAGTGCCTGGAATTTAGTTAAGTGCCTTTAAATATTAAATACTGTAATATTTTAATTATTTTTATGACACACCTGTTGTCTAAGAATTTATGATCTTAAGGGGAAAAAACATATACAGCTAATTTCAATAAAATCTAGTATTACTAAGGTAAACATATGGTGGTGCTTGGGAGCTCAAAATACGGCCACCCTTTCCAATTATAAATATATTCTAAAGGATAAGCCAACTAGAAGACATATTTGAATTCTGAGCTCAGTTTTTTATTTTTTTTTTTGAGACATGAGTGGAAGATAAGAAAGTGATCAGGGAGTATAGATTTTATTTTAATTTTTTTGAGACAGGATCTCACTCAAAGTCACCCAAGTTCAAGTACAGTGGTGCAATCATAGCTCACTGCAACCTCAAACTCCTGGGTTCAAGTGATCCTCCTGCCTCAGCCTCCCAAGTAGCTGGGACTACAGGTGTGTACCTCTACGTCCAGCTAATTTTTAAATTTTTTGTAGAGATGTGGTCTTGCTATGTTGCTCAAGCTGATCTTGAACTCCTAGCTTCAGCCTTGGCCTCCCAAAGTGCTAGGATTACAGGCATGAGTCACCATACCTGGCCCTCAGCTCTTCTTAAAAGGCTTCCTAATCTAGTGCAATTTATCTTGGATTCCTCTAAATCCTGCAGCAATCCATCAAGTGCTTTCTTATCGCTACTCTCCATCTTTCCAAAATATATTTATATATACTTAAACCAGACATCCTTTCTTTTGCTCCCTTTAAAAAGTAAGATTCTTCAAGGTGGGAACTGCATCTTTTACATTATTTATAACTCACCATAGGGCTCATAAAATTCACTTCCCAAAGCTTTCTACCACATGCATAAATTATGACCAGAGTTTTTGGCATACACTGGCAAAACTATAAGATAAGCAATCTAGCTATTATTCTAAACTTAAAAAATCTGAGACCCTTACCCAATTCAATGTAGACAGAGTTAGTCTGAGGTTTTATCTGCTGCTTTGTCCTCAGAGATCTCACAATTCCAAGGTTAGAGAGTTGGACACTGAGACTGGTTTCCTGCTAAGCAGTACAGTAGAGAATGGTCAACCAATTTTTGGCCAGTTCTATGTTTTTTTGTTAGAAGAAACTTGAGGCCATGGACAAAACAAATCAACCATCATCAGTCAGCTAAAATTTATGACACCCGGAAAAACGCCTGGAAAACTATATACTAAAATGTCTGGGTTTTATGTGATTTGAATTTTTTTTCTCTTTCTGTTGTTTTAAATTTTTCCAAACTGCTTTTGTATTATTTGTGTATTCTTTTGAAATATTAAAATGGTGTATTTTGAAGCTGATACTTGATATATATTTCCAATCACATCTGATAACAGGGAGGGAAACTGAGATAAATTTTTTTAAAGGATAAATGACAGCATTAAAACCACTAGCATTCCTAAGAACATTTGGCAAAGGAAAGAATATTTAAAAGCCCAACATTACTTTGATAAAGCTTTTCTTCTTCCTTTTTAGCCCTTCTACATCTCCAGAAAAATGAATGCTGGAATTATGAGAACTATTATTTTTAAGATCTCCATTATTCATTCACATATCACTAACAACAGAGCAAATCATTACATTTTCTTTGACAATTACACCTTTTAAGTTGAAGTAATTTTCAAATGCTTAAAAATATCAGTGGCCTCATGGCTATTTTAGGCAAGCATCGGAGAAGATAAAGCTCTAAAGCAGGGGAAGGGCCTGCAGGTCTCTCTCTCTTTTTTTTAATTTTTGAAATGGGTGTTCTGCTATGTTACCTGGGCTGGTCTTGAATTCCTGGGCTCAAGCGATCCTCTTGCCTCAGCCTCCTGCGTAGCTGTGACTACAGGCACATCCACCTTGCCTCTTGACCACACCAGGTACCCTGACCTCTGAACTCCTCTAACTCTTATCAATTAGAACACTTTTCCAATCACTTAATTTACCATCTTCCCTTCTTTATTGACTTTTTATATAAATCCACGAGCATCTAGCACATTCACCAACTCATAATGGTCAATAAAGAGATGTTGTCAAAAAAAATGAAAATGGTCTTACCAAGGTAGGATTTTCAGGTTGACTCTGTCGAAATCTTTTGGCACGGTTTCTGTAGCCCATACTTTGGACGATAGATACTTCCTCCTTTAGTTGTTCAGGAGAGTTATTTCCCTTTTTCGCAAAATTATAACTGTTTGCAACTGTAAATTACAAGGGAAAATGTTATTTTTGTAGTCAGAAAAAAATGTATGCATTGTAATCAAAGAAACCAAGAGAAATCCTGTGTACGCTCTTTGTCATGTTAAGACAGTGCATTAAGGTTACCTATAATTTTTTATGAAATCAACCCTGGAAATTCTACTCTTAGAAAACAAACAAACAAACAAAAAAACAAATACATAGACCATCAAAGTTATTTCTAGTCTTTGTTTTCTACCTCAAATTTGCCTATTAATTCTGTATTTCACTGAATCTAAGACACAAACCATGTTATATGCACCATTGTTTTCTGTACCATTAAGAAAGAAAGCACACTAAATTTTTTTTTTTTTTTTTTGAGACAGGGTCTCACTCTGTCACCTAGGCTGGAGTGGAGGGCAGTGGTGCTAACATAGGTCACTCCAACCTTGACCTCCCTGGCTCAAGCGATCCTCGTGCCTCAGCTTCCTGAGTAGCTGGGACTACAGGCACGTACCAGCATGCCTGACCAATTTTTTTTGTTTTTGGGTAGAGACAGGGTCTCATTATGTTGTTCAGGCTGGTCTTGAACTCCTGGCTTCAAGAGATCCTCCCTTCCCAGCCTCCCAAAGTGCTGGGATTACCATGCCCAGACCATAAACACACTAAATTAAAAACAATGACACACCGCAGATAGTAAAATGCTCCCAATTTCAAAGATGTTAAGATATGAAAAATGTGCACTTTAGGATTGATAAGGTGTGAGACCAGTGGGAGTGATTTTAAACAGATTGCAGATACAGAGCTAATGTTAACCTAGACCAGAAGGTCTTGTCAGCTAGTCATAGAAAATAATCATGCAAACTTCCTGAGTTTTCATGGGCAGCTACTTAAGCATTGGCTTCTGGGCCTATGCAACACTTACACTGCAATCCTGTGTCAAGCTCAAAAGCATGAGTGATGTTCAATAGTTCTTCAACAAGTTGACTAAACCTTGTACTTTCTTGTAGGCTTCTGAAATTAAATTGTTTGAGAGACACACTCAGCAAGTAATTATCAACTTTTTAAAGACACTAAAATAAGGAAAGACATGAAGACAAATAAAAACAAGATATAGCAATAGGAGAAAACCTATATTCAAAGAACAGAGCCATCAGTGATATTACACCAATAATCATTGACATCAGAGTGAACTGTGTGGCGGTACTGATTGATTTTATAATTTTTTTGTCATTCATTTAAATTTGCCAGGAGCCTAAAGCTATCTGCTATAATCTTACCCTGAATCCACAGTAGATATAAATCCACTGCATAGAGAACTTACAAATCTTAACATCCAAACCCTATCCAACCCCTCACTGCTAGCTCTGTTTCTCAGGGATGTCTGTCAAATAATGATTACATTATTTTGAAAATGCAGATAATACAAAACAACGTCCACTGAGAGATTTGGGTTTAGAAAAGTGGAAGGAAAATACCATTCATTCCTTTAAATATCCAAGTGCCTACTATGTACCAAACATAGGAGAGACACTATTGATTGAGATAGACAAAGTCACTACCCTAATACAACTTACATCATGGCAGAGGAGAAGTACAATATATAAATACATTGTGTGTATAAATAATTAGGTAGAAATAAACTCAATGAAGAAAAATAAAAGCAAGATTAGCAACTGGGGCAGGGTGATGCAATCCTACTTTAGATAAGACTGCAAGTTCTTACACTACACAGAAGCATCAGAAAAAGGCAATAAGTTGCTAATACCTGTATGTGGCATATGGCCCATAAAATGTTCAGGAGAATAGCTTAGAAATGATTTATTGTGCTTAAAACACTTTATACATTTTTCTACTGGTGAATGGCTTTATAGGAATACAGCTTTGTTATAGAAGAATTTCTACTTTTTCCTGCTGTTGTTGCTTCCAATCTCCCATCATTACCCAAATTATATACCTTTTGGTTATATCCTTCTTACATAAAGGACATTGTGAAGGCCCTTTCTTTTGGTTGAGAAGTTTCAGCATGCAAACTCTATAAATTATAAAGGAAAGAACAATACAGGTTACTTTCTTTTGTAGAGAGGATACTCAAAAGACAAATAGCTATGAACAGATAATATCACAAGTCCCCTTAACAGCCATTTAAAAGGTAATGGCAGGTGAATAACAACCAATGGTTTTCTAATTGTTTTTAAATGCTGCATGAGCAAAAACCCAAACTACATAGCAATGATCTATGAAAACTGAACTTACATGCATATGGCTTACTGTTATGACCAAATAAAACCTATTGAAAGTTAACATGGCATATTTAATGATATATTCATAATTATGTCATGCTGCATAATCAGATATAAATGGTAAGTAGTTCATGTAAAATGACTATTAGTTTAAAAACTCAGCCATCACCACAAAGCTACTGTAATCAAGACTGTAGTAATAGCATAAGGATAGACATATATACCAATGGAATAGAATTGAGAGTCTAGAAATAAATCCATACATACATCTGTAACCAGCTGATATTCAACAATGATACCAAGACAATTAAATGGGGAAAAGACAGTATTTTTTAAACAAATGGTATTGTGACAATTGGATAGCCACACACAAAAGAATGAAGTTAGACTCCTACCTCATACCACACACAAAAACTCAAAATGGATCATAAACCAGAAGTAGAGAGAACAGTGTTTATGATAATTAAAAGCAGTGATTCACTCATACAATCAATATTTACTACATGTCTAGTACTGTTCTAGATGCAGGAGATTCAATGGAAGAACAAAATAAAATCCCTGCAAAATAAAATATTAATATAAAGGACATAATATTCTGGTGAGGAGGGTGACTGGCTAGGTAGTAAATAGCAGACACTGACATAGAAGAGAGCCAGGAAAGAAAAGATTAAGGGGACTGAAAAGTCATTGGGAATGGTGACTTAGACACTTAGAGAGCACTTAGCACTTTTTACCGGCCAGGTCCTTTAACATGTATTGCCCTCTCTTAAACCTTGAAGTATTATCTTCATTTTACGGTAGAGACTTGTCCTTGATCACACGGTAATCAAGTGGTGAAGGTGACGTTGGATCCAGGATTGAACTGCAGCAAAGCCCACAATCTTTCTTTTTGGTAGGGAAACTAAGTCTGGAGAGATACTCATAATCTTTCTACCAGAGAAAATCAATGTAGGCAAGTATGGACAAAAGACTCAGGGGTCCTTCTTCACCTGTACGGATGTTTCAAGTGCCACATTGCACTCAACAATGACTCTATAGTTTGGGGGATAGATAAGGGTGTCAAAAAGCTATCTGCAGTGTACATAAATATTCTTTAAAGACACAGAAGAGAGGCTACCACTCCTCGAGAAGATGCAAATACCATCTGTTCTCTAGTATAATGGATCAAGGAGGCATCAATGTATTACCCTGCCAAATGGTACAGTTGGACAATTCAGAGAAGGGGTAGGGAGGGAATTCCACATCGTGTTTCTGCAGAATACGGTAGAGTGACAAGCTAAGCTCTACTGTGTTGTAGTCTGCACAACAATTATATAAATAATGCAGGGGAACTAGGTATGCAGAAATCAACCAAGATAGGGATTCTAATCTTTCTTTATGGTGGAAAAAGAATAGACACTAAAAAGTTGTTAATTAAAGTCAAAAAGGAAAATGAATTCGTGTATGACTTGAAGACTGAGCTAAGGAACATATTGATAGATTAACAGAACACTGGCATATCTTTCAGGTCTCAGAAAAAGAATTCATTGAATTGTTTTAGAGCTCTGTGTATGATGTACCAATTAAATGAGAACGCATACATAAGTTCTACTTGAGGTTCTCAGCGTAGAGGTCTGAGACAAGTTTTGGCCTTTTTGAATTTCTAAAACCCAATGTTTACAATACATTTTAAAGCAAAGTAGTATGTTTTCTGAAGGGTGGCCTCAGCTTTTTAAGAAAAAGCTGATGGAAAACAGTCAGCAAATCATAGTGCCACAAACCAATTTTGGGGACTTTTCAGAGTATTAATTTTTTTAAGCACATCTATACCCCGAGCAGTTTAACAATGTTGTGGAAACTCATCTAATTTTGCAAATGCTTGTCCAAGTCTATCCTGGCAGGGAAAAATAAATTAATAATTCTAAGTCTAGGCAAAATAGACACAGGTTGACTCTGACTATCTTTGATTATATTGGGGGCCCTGGATTCCTACTTCTGTATCTTTCCTGTCAACAGAGCTAAGATTATAGAACCATATGGCCCCTAGGAAGGGAAATAAAGATCCTGAAAGATCCATAGCTTAGCATCTCAGAATCCATTTAGGTTACATTTAAGTCACTGGCCCTACCAAACCCTGTCAGTTTCAATAGTAAGGCTTTATTTTCTTTTTCTTTCTTTTTTCTTTTTTTTTATTCAGTCTCTGTAGAGACTGTCAAAAATTACCAATGCCAACTATATTTCAAGTTGTCATGGCGGGGTATTGGGAAGTTTTCAATTAGCAATAATTGCGCTTTGGATAAACCTCATTGGCTACAATGCTGCAATGGCGTAAAGCTTGGCTTTGTTTCCTTTATCAAACCTCTTGTTTGTACTTTAGTTCTAACAACTGAGCATCTACCTTGACCTCTTCATTTGGGAGATTCTGCCTAGGTTCTTTGCTTGGTATTCCAGTCAAGGGTCTTGTCTCCTAGGGACAAGAATCTTAACCCTCAACCTCCTATGGCTGGCTCCCTGCTACTTTTCTTATATAATCGCTGCCTTCAACTTCTGCTCATTTCTGCTGCTAGCCTCCTGAGAGACTATGTTCAAGCTATTTGCTAGATTATCTCTTGCCTATTTCTGGATCTTTCTGACAAACTAGCTCATTACTAAACTCCATAATTCCCTTATATTATGATCTAATGTATCTGGCCATCAAACCTCCCTGACACTGACTCACTGTTAATTTGGAGTTCCTCAGTTAGCTGACCCCAAGACTTGCCTTACTTGGTCTATCTGGTCTTTAGACCTTAATCATCCCTGGTCTGGTCCATCTTACTATCTGCCCAACAAGTGTATAGGAAGGTCATCACTCCAAAGCACTTCTCAAATTTTAACACGCATAGAAATCTCCTAGGGATCTTGTTAAAATGGAGATTCTGATTTAGTAGATTTAGGGTAGGGCTAAGATTCTAGCAAGTGCCTATGTGATGCTGTTGCTGGTGACCCATGAGCCCCACTTTAAGTATTAAGTTCTTAGAGCTGCACTCTCTAAAACAGCAGCCACTAGCTACTTGTGGCTATATTAAGCACTTGCAATGTCGCTAGTCTGAACTAAGGCGTACTATATGTACGGAAAAATACAGGCTTTGGAGACTTAGCACAAAAAAAGAATGTCCAATAGCTCATTAATATTTTTATATTATATATATATATATATATATATATATATATATATATATATATATATATGTTGGGTTTTTTTTCTTGAGATAGAGTCTTGCTCTGTTGCCCCAGGTAGAATGCAGTGGCATCATCATAGCTCACTGTACCTCAAACTCCTGGGTTCATGCAATCCTCTTGCCTCAGCCTCCCAAGTAGCTGGGACTACAAGGGTACACCACCACACCCAGCTAATTTTTCTATTTTTAGTAGAGACGAGGTATCACTCTTGCTCAGGCTGGTCTCGAACTCCTGACCTCAAGTGATCCTCCCGCCTTGGCCTCCCAGAGTGCTAGGATTACAGGCATGAGCCACTGTGCAGCCTATATTGAATATATTTTGAAATGATACAATTTTACTCATAATTGGGTTAAATATATATTATATAAATATACAATTAGAATTAATTTTACCCATTTCTTTCTTTCTTTTTTTTTAAGAGATGGAGTCTCATTCTGTTGCCCAGGCTAGAGTACAGTGGCTGGGCTCAAGCGATCCTCTCACCTCAGCTTCTCAAGTAGCTAGCACTACAGCAGGTACACACCACCATGCCCAACCCTATTTCTTTTTACTTTTTAAAAATGTAGCTGCTAGAAAATTTAAGTTACATCTATAGCTCACATTACACCTCTTTGGACAATGTTGTTCTAGATCTTCCAAAAAGTAGTACATATTTCATTTCTTGTTGGGAAACTTCAAGAATAATGCAGGGATGGATTTTTTCTAGACTGGTACTATTATCTTTTCAGTAATCTTCGTGAAAGATTTCAGGTTATTCAGGTCAATAGAGCTGTCTTTATGAAACAGAGATGAAATAGAGTTTATCTTGAGAAAATACAATTAATACAATAAATTCTTGGGGGTATTTTGATCATATATATAAATCAAAGTGTTATTCAGATTACAAAGGTATTATTACAGAAGACAGTTCATAGAAAAGTTGATTTCTACAAGCATTATACTGGACTTTTAATTCTAATATATTATTCAAAACAATTTAAAATATGGGTGGTTCTCCTACTGCCTATAATATTCTCCATATTAGGAGTTGCAAGCTTTCCTCACTCTCCCCTAGTTGCCAACTCTAACCCTCTCAATATCAACAGCTGTCTTTGCCTCCAATTTCACTGAACTCAAACTGCCTCAACTTGCCCCATGAAAATCTTTCTGTAAAATTACTCTCCTTTCCTTCATTACTGTTTGAGTAACAATCACCTCTCTTTCTTGCATCTATTTTCTATTTCTAGTCCCTTCTGCTTCCTCTTGGACCTTCTCTCTCTTGCAAATGTCTTCTCCTCTCCTAGGGCTCCTTTCTTTTCTAACCCTATACACATATGTAAAGTTATTTTTTTTTTCCTGTATGTATTCTATTTTCTTCTCTTTTTACCTTTGCCTATTATTTCCTCTGCCTGTAATTTCTTTCTTCCCCAAGCTTTCAAAGTAACTAATGTTTATAATTTCATCTTTTCTTAACTCACTGTAACATATATTCAGTATTCATTACTCAAGGTGCCAGGAAAGCATACAGTTCATTTCAGAAAGATCCTCATCAAGGGACACTGAAAGTCCCAGCACTTAAAAGGTTAATCTTCAACTATCTGTAACCACCTAAATACTGGGAATTTCTTATTTTGTTTTACAAAGTATCAACCTGTGAAGAAATTGGTCCTACCCCATAGCTTGAGAAGTACTCCTCTAAAACCAAAAATTCTTGAAGTAGAGAGATAAAGCTGTGTTGCTGTGGCACATGGCCATGGAGAAGGGACTAAGGAATGAGAAGGAAACTGTTGGGAACAGATCTAGACCAGCAGGGTGACACAGGAAAGGGATAAAAGACAGTGGAAATTGCCTTCTGGATCCTTACTGGCAATAGGAAGAAAAAGAATTCACAAGGAGGAAGGCACTAGCCATCTGGCAGACTTGTGCTCAAAGGGTATCCCTCCAAAGGGAACAGGTTTCCTTCAGCTTCAGCCAGCCCTCATTATCCTTAGAGCAGCAACTGTTCCCTTTTTTAACTTATGGAAACATCCTAAGAATCTGATAAAAATTATGGAACGTCTTCTTGAAAAAACGTACATGCCCACAGTTTTGAATACGACTAAACTTAAGACTGAATATAATTTTAGGAAATTTATAAAGATCATTCATGAACTCCAAGTTAAGAACTCTTAAACTAAAAAATTCTTGAAAGGATACATAAGAAATTGATAATTATGGTTGTTTGGGAAAGGAAGAGGGAAGCAAGGGTTTGGGGGTGAGAGGGAAATAACTTTGTATCATATATCTTTTTGTGTTTATAAACTCATTACCAGGTACATGGTTTGCTTTTTCAATTAAAAAAAGAAAAAACAGGCTGGGTACAGTGGCTCACACCTGTAATCCTAGCACTTCGGGAGGGCAATGCAGGAGGATCACTTGAAGCCAGGAGTTTAAGACCAGCCTTTACAACATGGTGAGACCACTGCGCACACAGATACACAAACACACAAAATTTAAAAATTAGCCAGGCATAGTGGTACAAGCCTATGGTCTGTACTTGGGAGGCTGAGACAGGAGGATCACCTGAGCCCAGGAGACTGAGGAGGCTATAGTGAGCTATTATCATGCCACTGGACTCAAGCCTGAATAGCAGAGCAAGACCCTGTCTCAAAAAAAAGAAAAAAAAAAAACCAAAAAACTGATATCAGATCCTTCCCTGTCTTCACAAGGATTATGAAGCAGACAAACACTGGACCTTTTAAGAGGGAAAGCAGAAGGACATGCAAAAATGAACAGAAGGGAGAAACTGAGAAGGCTGAAACATAATTTGCTTATTTTACAATCACTTGCAATCTGCTTTCGCCCATGGACACAAAAAACAAACAGCTATTCAAAGTGATTTTATATTCCACTAGATATGTCAAAACTTTACCAGGAACTATGGCTACAACCCACTTATGATGACTTTATAAGCACTCTCTGAGACAGAATGAAACAGAGTTGAATTTTTCTTTGTCACTTAATTGACAGAGCTTCTATAAAGTTAGGTATTTCCTGTGTTATAAAGGACAGACAGAAAAGTAAATAATGGAGTCACATAAAATATTCAAACTTACTTGCAAAATATGTGGTCACACTTTGTGGAAACCGGTTCTTTGATCAACTCCAGGCTAGATGGGTAGGAAAAAACAAGAGAAAATAAATGAAAGTTAATAATTTATTTTAAAATATTCTGGTTGGGCAAGGTGGCTCACACCTGTAATCCTAGCACTTTGGGAAGCCAAGGCAGTAGGATTGCTTGAGCCTGGGAGTTCAAGAGCAGCCCAAGTAAGGGAAAGACCTCCTCTCTACAAAAAAACAGAAAAATTTGCTAGGCATGGTGATGTGCACCTATAGTCCCAGCTACTTAGGAGGCTGAGACAGGTGAATCACTTGAGCCTAGGAGTTTGAGGTTACATTGAGCTATGATGACCCCATTGCACTCTACCCCCAGATTGAGACTCTGTCTCAATCAATAAATTCTTAGTAAAAAAAGTTCAACTTTAAGCTGCTATAACTGAGTAAAGGTAAGGCTTTAAGTTCATTCAATAAACATTATTAAATATCTGCTATGCTACGAGGTAAGAATACAGCTAAGAAGATGATCCTTACCTTCCATGAGCTTTCAGACATCAAAACAATTATACTGATCTCTTCAATACTCTATATTACCTTCAGCATTTAAAAGATCAGCTGAGAATACTTCATTTGTTTTCAATGATATATATATATATTTCTTTTTCTTTTTTGAGACAGAGTCTGGCTCTGTTGCCCAGCCTAGAGTGCCGTGGCATCAGCCTTGCTCACGGCAACCTCAAATTCCGGGGTTCAAACAACCCTCCTGCCTCAGCCTCCCAAGTAGCTAGGACTACAGGCACGCACCACCATGCGCAGTTAATTTTTTCTATTTTTAATAGAGACAGGGTCTCGCTCAAGCTCAGGATGGTCTCGAACTCCTGAGCTCAAGCTATCCAGGAGCCTCAGCCTCCCAGAGTGCTAGGATTACAGACATGAGCCACCATGCCCAGCCCTCAAGTCTCTTTTAATCTATTCATTTCCATTCCTTTTTTCCCCTTTGTCATTTACTTTAAAAATCAGGTCATTTGACCTGTAGAATTTCCCACATTCTGGATTTTGCTGATTGTAACCCCACGGTGTGGTTTAACATGTTACTCTAATCTCTTTATTCCCTGTAAACTAGATCTATACACTTAATCAAAATCGGGTTCAATTTTTTGGCAAGAACACCTTACAGATGATATTGTATACTTTTATTAGATTACTTCAGGAGGGTCATGATGTTTGGTTCATGATTACTTTGTAAAAAAAAAAAACGATGTAATAAATACTCATTAAAGGAAACTTAGAAAATATTAAAATATGCCTAGAAAAATACAAAAAATTTGAGAAAATATCACCCAAATTTCCATCGTTTATCCACAAAATCTCAAGGCGTTCCTGAGATTAATTCATTTATTAATATAACAAGTATTTATTGAGTATCTACTACTATATGCAAGCAATGTTCTTGGAGATGGAAATATAACAGTGAACAAAATAAAGCCTGCCTTCATAGAGCTTACGTTCTAGTTGTGGTAAACAGTTGATAGAAAAATAAAGAATAGGCCAGGCACGGTGGCTCACGCCTGTAATCCTAGCCCTCTGGGAGGCCGAGGCGGGTGGATCACTTGAGGTCAGGAGTTAGAGACCAGCCTGAGCAAGAGCGAGACCCCGTCTCTACTAAAAATAGAAAGAAATCAGCTGGCCAACTAAAATATATATAGAAAAAATTAGCCGGGCATGGTGGCGCATGCTTGTAGTCCCAGCTATAGGAGGCTGAGGCAGTAGGATTGCTTAAGCCCAGGAGTTTGAGGTTGCTGTGAGCTAGGCTGATGCCATGGCACTCACTCTAGCCAGGGCAACAAAGCGACACTCTGTCTCAAAAAAAAAAAAAAAAAAAGAATATATGGGAATAAGTATCAAAGAGAATAATTAAGCAGGGTAAGGGGAAACAGGGAGTGCAATATATATATGTTGGGGGAAAGGCCTGAGAAGGTGACACTGGAACAAAGCTGAATAATGTGAGGAAACAAGCTATCTAACAATTTGGGGACAGAGCATCCCAGCAGAGGGAGCAGGGAAGACAAACCCTCAGTAGGATCATGCCTACAGTACAGCAGGTAGGCCAGGGTGCTAATATGGGGGGGATGTAGCAGGAAGACATCAGAGAGGTAGCTGGAAGAGTGAGCAGGTAAGAACCCATAGGCCATTTTTAAGTCTTTAGCTTTATTCTCAATGCAAGCTTACAAAACTGATTTTTGGTAAGGTTCAGGCAGGACATCAAAGAACAGGTAACCTGGTAGTGACAGGAATGTAGTTCTTTTCATTAAACATTTAACTCTTTAGAAAAGGATCACAAGAAAAGCTGGGGGACAATAGCCTTATTGTGAAGGGTTTGGTAATATAACTCTTGTAATCATGGGGTTTCTGACGCAGCACAGGGCAATGAAAGGAAAAACACTGGACTAAGTCAGAAGGCTGGGTTTCCACTACCAGTTGTCTTTATTAGCAGACCAACCTTGGGTCAACAACTCCACCTGAACCTCAGTTTCCTTCTGTCTCCCTGGCACTCTCCTTGGGCTATTGCAAGAATAAAATTAAATGCTACTTGGGAAAATGCTTCACAATCTAAGATGACTTGTACCAATATTGGTATTATTACTGGGACAAAATATGACTTTAAAAACAACCCTGACAGGCCGGGCGCGGTGGCTCACGCCTGTAATCCTAGCACTCTGGGAGGCCGAGGCGGGTGGATCGCTCGAGGTCAGGAGTTCGAGACCAGCCTGAGCAAGAGCGAGACCCCGTCTCTACTAAAAATAGAAAGAAATTAGCTGGCCAACTAAAATATATATAGTAAAAATTAGCCGGGCATGGTGGCTCATGCTTGTAGTCCCAGCTACTCGGGAGGCTGAGGCAGTAGGATCGCCCAAGCCCAGGAGTTTGAGGTTGCTGTGAGCTAGGCTGACGCCACGGCACTCACTCTAGCCTGGGCAACAAAGTGAGGCTCTGTCTCAAAAAAAAAAAAAAAAAAAAACAACCCTGACAAAGAGAACTCTGATTTGTTACTAAGTCCTATTTCTGAGATAAGTTAGATATCAAAGAAATTCTCAGTAAAAGAGAAATTGGATTTAGCTATGATACCAGATGGCTTTCATTCTCACCACTGACTCAATTCTGAAATAATTATATTTCAGTATGGTAATTATAATCCAGGCTATACAAACACACTATAAACACAAACTTTGAACAGATGAAAACTCCAATATGTAAAAAGGTAATGACTGTTGAAGGAAGAGTGTGAAGAGGGAATAGGAAAAAGATTAAAATGCTCTTCTTCTAGGTCGTGATGAGAGTAAATGTTTACTATAAAAGTGATTCAAATATTTCAAACACTTTTCAAACCAGACAATATTTTAGGCCTACTGAATATTTGCATTTTGAGCTTCCAACTTGGATAAATGACTGAAAAAGCAGCTAGGTTTAGGTCTGAAAAACAACCTAGCAGGGTACACATTTTATTGAATTCTTCTGAAAGTCAAAAATTTCATTAATCATATGTAAAGGCCAGGAGCAGTGGTTCACGCCTGTAATCCTAGCGCTTGGGAGGCCAATTGGGAGACCAAGGCGGCCCGATCGTTGAGCTCAGGAGTTCAAGACCAGCCTGAGCAAGAGTGAGACCCTGTCTCTACTACAAAAATAGAAAGAAATTAGCTGGACAACTAAAAATATATAGAAAAAATTAGCCAGGCATGGTGGCGCATGCCTGTAGTCCCAGCCACTATGGAGGCTGAGGCAGTAGGATTGCTTGAACCCAGGAGTTTGAGGTTGCTGTGAGGCTAGGCTGACGCCACGGCACTCTAGCCCCAGCAAAGAGTGAGACTCTGTCTCAAAAAAAAAAAAAACATCATATGTAAAAAGTTAGAAAGAACTACCAATTATCAGAAATAACTTCCCCATAGTGACTTAGAGACCAGTAAATGGAAGAGGCCAGTTCAGGAAGACTTAAAACGTACCCGATAGCTACCAGAAATACCACTGTTTCCAGTCACAATCAAAAATCATATATTAAGACATAACTGCAAATTGTGCTATTCTGGGCACTATTTAAAAAAAAAAAAAAAAAGAAGAAGTGAAGTAGGTATGACCCCCATCCTAGAACTTCCCATACAAATGAGTTTAAAAACTATTAAAAATTAATCTATTTCTAACAGAAAAGGAAAAACAATAAATCAGAAATACAGAATAGTTGACTGAAAATAAAAATTTAGCATTAACTTTCATTCTTGTATTTTTAATTTTTATGTATCCGAGTTTTTAAATTGGTTTAATTTGCCAGCATAAGAAAGAATATTATGAAGACTGAGTCTTATAGAAATGTTAAAAAAAAAAAATGGACCCAAATGCAACACTATTGAGGATTTTTTTCTTTTTGTAGAAACGGAGTCTTTATATATTGCCCAAGCTGGTCTTGCCTGGGCTCAAGCAATCTTCACACCTCAGCCTCTCAAAGTGCTGGAATTACAGGCATGAGCCACTGTGCCCAGTTACTGAGGATTTTTTGAGCACTATAATTATCCTGAGTAACTGTTCTGCTTT
The DNA here is from genome assembly GCF_020740605.2 of Lemur catta. Taxonomy (NCBI): domain Eukaryota; kingdom Metazoa; phylum Chordata; class Mammalia; order Primates; family Lemuridae; genus Lemur; species Lemur catta. The sequence goes on from NC_059142.1 coordinate 40,099,611, forward strand.
TTCAAAAGCAATTTTTTCCACAATATCATTTCCTGTTTCCCTGGCTCTGATGTTTCATAAATTAGGCTGTAAATCTTGTTTTGCTCTTATTTTTGTTTAGCTAAAATATTGAAGGGCAAGGGAGAAGATGATTATTTATAAACCTTGTATCTCTGAAAACACAACTTGCATTTTCCTTAATGTTATTGATTCAAAATATGAAAAACAACTTTCATGAAGCACAAAGGAAAATTTACTTGAATTTACCTTCTTTTATTGAGGGTAAGGGGAAACAGGTGTAACTTTTCAATTTATTTTTTGAATGTTACCCACCACTAACCATTACTATATTTAAAAAACTTAAACTATAAAAGAACCAACTCAGTTTATTATTTAATTCATTCAATAAATGTTTGAGTGGCTACTCAATTTAGTTTATTTGTTTATTTATTTTGAGACCGGAGTCTTGCCCTATCGCCCCAGTAGAGTACAGTGGTATCACCATAGCTCACTGCAACCTCAAACTCCTGGGCTCAAGTGATACTCCTGCCTCAGCCTCCCAAGTAGCTGGGACTATAGGCATGTGCCAGGACACCCAGATAATTTTTTCTATTTTTACTAGAGATGGGGGTCTTGCTCTTGATCAGGCTGGCCTCGAACTCCTGAGCTCAAGCAATCCTCCCACCTTGTCCGCCCAGAGTGCTAGTATTACAAGCACCCGGACTTGTTTATTATTTAATTCATTCAATAAATGTTTATTGAACGGCTACTATGTCCCAAGTAATCTTCTAACTGCTGAGGATACAGAAGTGTATAAACAAACACACACCTCTGCCCTCATGGAGTTTATATTCTGTGAGGGTAGAGATAAAGGATGAATAAATTATACAAAATGTCAGATAGTAATAAGTGTTCTGGAGAAAAACAAAGCAGGAAAGGGATAAGGAGTGTGTTGGGTGTTGCAGTTTTATATAGAAATGCCTCTTTGAAAAGGTGGTATTTCAATCAAGATTTTCAAGCCATGCAATTATCAGGGGAATAACATTCCAGGCAGAGAGAACAGCAACTGTAATAGCTCAGAGGCAAGAGACTATGTCACATGTCTGAAGAACAGTTAAAAATGCCAAAATGACCTTTTAGAGAATAATAAGAGGGTAAAGGGTAGGCAATAATTCTTCTAATTTTCGTTTCTGGCTTTTTACCAAGAGATTCTGATATATGACTTTTCATTTCTTTTATAGATTTAACAGAAACTTTAGAGATCATTTAATGACTACTTTGGGTTCTTAACTTTTGTTGTGCCATGGACCCCCTTCTCAAAGTAATGCTCTTAAATGCATAAAAGAAAAAATTTCACAAAAAGGTAATTATATTGAAATACAGTTCTATCTATAGGCTTCCAAGGGTCCTGAAGGGTCTGCAAGTTAAGAACTCCTGAATACACACAAGGGAACTTTCTAGGGTAATGGAAATGTTCTATATCTTGATTAGGAATTGGGTTACACAGATATAATTATTTGTCAAAACTCATTGACTTGCACAGTTAAGATCTCTGTATTCCACTGTAAGTTATACATCAATTAAAAAAAAAAAAACTTGAATAGTCCAGGTTCTTCTTCATTTTATAGATTAAAAAAACCAAAAGCTCAGAATCAGACTTGCTAAAGACTTAATCACTTGTAGGATTCTTATTTAAATGTACTTCCAAAGACTTATCCCCTCACAGACACCAATCATTGGTGATTTTATTTTGCCATTCCAAATGCTCAAGCTGGTTTTAGACATGGAAAAAAAAGCCCAAATGCCACTTAATTCAAACCAGATTCCCTGCCCCCAATGTGTGTGCTGAAGAGGGAAAGAGGGAGGAAGAGAGGCAGAATGGAGAAAAAAGAGTAATTTTCTATATTTTTAAAGCACTTCAGTTAAGAAAAGCAGCAATTCTAATAGGCTGATCTTAATAGACATATTTTTTCTGCCTACTATGTAAGGTCAATTCTATTCATTTGCATAGGAGATAATAATATGAGGAAGAATCCCAAATAAACTCTTCTGTTGACTTACCAGATTGGACACTCTAAGATTTTCTGCATAGCATTAAGGACATTTTGTACTTCTTGAACAGAAACTGCAGATAAATCCATCTTTCTGTTCTGATGAACTTTAATAGATCTAAAAAACATGAATATATATATTAAACCACTTAGGTTTATAAAAATGATAGCTTAATTTTATTAAGTTATCATTTTTAAATAAGAGAAACTTGAGATTGAAGCGTTTTAGAATTATGCCAACCACAGAACAAAAGCCTTTATTTTTAAAGATTCTAGAAGTTGCTTTTTGTAATTAAACAATTTGAATTCTCTATTTTTTCACATATAGCTTCCAAGCTCTTCCTTTGGGTCTTTTCCTTCCTCCAAGAAGGGAAAGCCACAGTGTAGTGACTAACCAGGTGGGTGTTAGTAGCCTCAGCTTTCTCCAATCATCCTGGCTGTTTTCTATTTCTTGCTTAAAACCAAAACCAACAATGACAAAACCAACACTAACCAATGCTTCCCCACCGCTACCCTTTCCCAGTGACCTGGACTCATCTCAGGATGCTCCTCAAGCACATGCTTGCCCACAGCACGTTACTACTAAAGTCCCTCTACTTGCTTCTTGTCCCTTTTCAGAAACGTGTATGGATCCAGTTTTTTTTTTTTGAGACAGAGTCTCACTTTGTTGCCTGCGCTAGAGTGAGTGCCGTGGCGTCAGCCTAGCTCACAGCAACCTCAAACTCCTGGGCTTGGGCGATCCTACTGCCTCAGCCTCCCCAGTAGCTGGGACTACAGGCATGCGCCACCATGCCCGGCTCATTTTTTCTATATATATTTTTAGTTGTCCAGATCATTTATTTCTATTCTTAGTAGAGACGGGGTCTCGCTCAGGCTGGTCTCGAACTCCTGACCTCGAGGGATCCACCCGCCTCGGCCTCCCAGAGGGCTAGGATTACAGGCGTGAGCCACCGCGCCCGGCCCAGTTTTTTTTTCTTTTTTTTTTTTTTGAGACAGAATCTCACTCTGTCCCCCGGGCTAGAGTGCCTTGGTATCAGCCTAGCTCACAGCAACTTCAAACTCCTGGGCTCAAGCGATCCTCTTGCCTCAGCCACCCCAGTAGCTGGGACTACAGGCAAGCACCATCACACCCGGCTAATTTTTACTATTTTTAGTAGAGACGGGGGTCTCACTCTTGCTCAGGCTGATCTTGAACTCCTAAGCTCAAGCAGTCCTCCTGCCTCGGCTTCCCAGGGGGCTAGGATTACAGGCGTGAGCCCGCTAGGCCTGGATCCAGTTCTTAAGCGTCCTCCCTCCCACAAAATCCTATCTCCTCCTCTTCCCTGCCCCCTCTTCCTCCTCAAGGTCTCCTCCTCTTATATACCAGCCCGTATACTCATAGCGTCCCCCTCAAGGCATATTCCAGTTCCTATTGCCAGAATTCCCCCTCGGACACACAGTGCCCACTTCCTTATCTTCGATGCTCCCCTTGTGACCCACAAACTGCCCCCAGGTTCATAACGTCTTAGGCCTCTCAAGTTACCCCCCCCTCCGCCCAATAAACACCATCTTGCTCTCTTTCAGGAGTCCACTCTCCCCATACCTGTTTCCTGCCTGTCGCCTGGAGCACCCTTTGGGCACCTCTCCGTTCCCCTCTCCGTTTACCCAGAGCAAAGTGTCCGGGCTCCTGGGCCCAAGGGCCCGGTATCCGACAGGCCCCCCGGACTGTCCTCGGTCCAGAACGTTTCAGCAACCTAAGCCGCGCAGTCGCAGTTTCAATTTATCTATAATTCCCGCGCTTTCCTGTCGCCACGGAAACCGACCGCTGACGCCAAGCGATAGCCTCTCAGAGTAGGAGATCAAGGCACGTTACGGAAAGGCGGGACAGAAAGAGCCGAGAGTCTCTCGGGGCTCCGGATTGGCCATTGGCATTTTGTCCCTGCATGACGTAATTAGAAAGAGACGGAAGAGAAAGACTTCCACCTGAGTTTGCTATTAGGCTCCCGCCCCCTCGCCCCTACGCTTCCAGTTGCGGCTTATTACGTCACAGTAATTAGTGTGCGAGCGTCAGAATCGATACCTGAGGCCCGAATATGAGCGCAAGATAGTGCCCAAAGCAGTCGTAAGAAGAGACGCCCATTCCCTCCCTCTTTCCGCCGCAATGGACGTCTCCAGTTTAGGTAAATAAAAGGATTGTGGAGGGAAAAACTACGATTTCCAGCATGCATTGCGGAACGAAAGGCCTTCGCCACAGTGTTCTTTCGAAACTGTAGTCCTATGGAGAGTCGCTTCTATACCGGAAGTGGGCACAATTCTCACGGAAAGCTAGTTGATAGATTGGAGACCTCCCGCGGTTATGCATTTTAACAGCTATGGATTGGACTGTTATGCCCTCGTATCTTGAGAGCGGAGAATAGGTTAAAGAACCTACAAGTCCCAGGAAAACTACATTTCCCATCCAACCCTGCGAGCTTCGGGCAAGTAATCCTCTAAAGTCAGTGACCTGAGGGAACGCAGAGGGCACGGCATTTGCCTAGGAAGGGGAAATCCGCTCCGGCCCACGTCTGCGCACTCTTACATCCGCCCCTCTGCCCCAGTGTTTGTTATTGTTTTGCGGGTTCAGGTTGTTTCTGCCCCACCCCCGCCGGCGCATTGTCGACCAATCAATGGGGTGGTAGTTTTGAGAGACAAGTGGTAAGAGCCAATCATCTTGTCGGAAACTCAGAGAAACTGGACTAGGCCCTGTCTCTATCCGCCATGTTAGATTTACCCCGCAGGGGTAGTGGCGGAGCTGGCAGCCAGCTGTCCTTGCAGCGGCCTCCGGCAGGCGCCCCCCGGGGGCGGGAAGCTGGTAAGGAAATAGCGGCGGTTAACTAGGGCTGGGGTCACGTCGCGCTAGGAGGGCTTGGGGAAGTTCAAGAGAGAAATCCTGCAAAGAGGGGCGACTTTTTCCGTGTCCGGGGCCAGCGGATGTTTTTAGTGACTCAGTGAGAGAGCCATTCGTGTTTTGAGGGACCGAGGGGGTGGATAGCGCCGGAGAGATGGGGAGGTCAGTGATTCAGAGCGCCCGACTTCTGCTAATGGAAGGCCAAGACTCCCAGTACAGAGGACTGGGGCAAGGAAATGAGAGAGAGTCTTCATGGGGTGGTGACACTGTGTTGGGGACATAGGGTGCTAGAAAACGAGAGCTGGAAGACTGGGATGAAGTCTGCAAGTAAAAAAATGACACTACCCACTCATCCTCGTCATCCCCATAATCCTCTTTTTGAGACCCTCTTAAAGAGATCTCCTTAGTCAGGGATCTTCGGTATTGGAAAATCACCTTTTTTTCTTTTTGTCAAACACCCAGCTATCAGGTCCCACGTTTTAAAGGTTGGATAGCTTGGCTTATACAGGCCTCTGATGGAGACAGTAATCAAAGCTCAGGTTGCCAGGTTTGCTTCATTAAAGGGTTTTTTTTCCTGAGGCTGAAAAAAAATTGACGTAGAGGAAAAGCTGACTTGTGCCAAGGGTAGGTGAGTCAGTGGCATGAACTTACTATAATAATGCCAGTTATGAAAGCTGAATGCCTAGGCCCCAGCTACCTGACTATACTGGCTTCAAACCTTAAGAGGCAGATGGGGTAAACCATAGCTTCGGTGTTTCCACAAGTTTAAGATTAATGCTCATGCTGAAAGAATTTTCACATGTCAGCCAAAGAGAGAGAGAGTTCTTTATGAAGACCTGGATGTAGTCCAGCTAAGCTTGAATCTCCCACTTCCTGTTTTCTCTCTACTGGCTGACCAGCTGGATGAATTCCAAAGTATCTAAATTAATTTCCATTTGTGTAATTTGAGAAAAAGAGAGAAGGATTAGTTTCCTTCTGGCTCTCAAAATTGTGGTGTGTTTCTTGAAGTTGGAAAATGAGAATGTATTTCAGAATGTCCACTTTAGGCTGAGTAATCAGTCACTTTATTTCCCTGATTTTTTGCCCAAGGTCCTGAGGAGGTGACAGGGATTTTGTCCAAATCTTAAGGATCCCAAGAATTACATTTCATGTGAACAAATATTAGATGTCAGCAGGATTTTTGCTAAGAGACCAATATTAATATTATTTTGGTGGTGAACTTGGCTCTATGTTGACACAATAAATGGAGAAAATTGGGGGATAATTGTATTTGTGTTTAAAAAAAAAAAAAACCTTGATCTTCAGAGTTCAAGATCCTTAAAATGACAGTGCCAGTTGTATTGTTTCACAGGGCAGTGCATTACACTGTGGAAAACTTATATTTCAAGATTCTAAAGACTGATTTATTATATTGCTTATATTTGAATAACATTTTCAAAGAACTTGCACACACATTTTAACTTTATTATGCTAACATTGTGAGATAAAGCAGAGATATTAGTCCTATATTATAGATGAAAGAACTGAAGCTCAGAGGGGAACTGATTTGCTCACAGTTATATGGCTAGTAATGGGCCAGAGCTATGTCCAGAACCCAAAGCTTCCCACCATTTGTGTTCCCTCCACCCCTATACTGCAAACACCTGGGACTTAATCTTGTTCATCTCAACTTAAACTGTTTTTACATAAAGTTATGAAAACAAACCAACTCAATGTAACAGTTCATCAGTAAACCACATCCTTAATTAAAAACAAACATGTTGGCCTAGGCTTTGGTCATGAAAAATTAAAAATTAAAAGGATTTTTTAAAAAACAATGATCACAATAGATATTTGATTAAGGAATTGTTAACTTCTTAGGCATGATAATGGATGGTATCAAGATTTTTTTTTTAATTTATATCTTTTAGAGGTACATACTCAATTATTTATAGATGAAAAGATGATGTCTGTCAAAATAATCCAGTAGGGAAAAGTTATTTGTTTAACAAGATTGGTTCTGAGGCCGGGCGCGGTGGCTCACGCCTGTAATCCTAGCACTCTGGGAGGCCGAGGCGGGTGGATCGCTCGAGGTCAGGAGTTCGAGACCAGCCTCAGCAAGACCGAGACCCCATCTCTACTAAAAATAGAAAGAAATTATCTGGCCAGCTAAAATATATATATAGAAAAAATTAGCCGGGCATGGTGGCGCATGCCTGTAGTCCCAGCTACTTGGGAGGCTGAGGCAGTAGGATCGCTTAAGCCCAGGAGTTTGAGGTTGCTGTGAGCTAGGCTGACACCACGGCACTCACTCTAGCCCGGGCAACACAGCAAGACTCTGTCTCAAAAAAAAAAAAAAAAATTGGTTCTGAGTTGATAATTGTGGAAGCTAGCTGATGGATCCATAGGGATTCATTATATTATTCTCTCTACCTTTGTATAAGCTTAAATTTTTTTCATAAAAATAGAGTTTTTAAAAAAATTAGATTATGGCCAGGCACGGTGGCTCACGCCTGTAATTGTAGCATTCTGGGAGGCCGAGGTGGCCGGATCGTTTGAGCTCAGGAGTTCGAGACCAGTCTGAGCAAGAGCGAGAGACCAGTCTGAGCAAGAGCGAGACCCTGTCTCTACTAAAAAAATAGAAAGAAATTATCTGGACAACTAAAAATATATAGAAAAAATTAGCCGGGCATGGTGGCACATGTCTGTATTCCCAGTTACTTGGGAGGCTGAGGCAGAAGGATTGCTTGACTCCAGGAGTTTGAGGTTGCTGTGAGCTAGGCTAATACCATGGCACTCTAGCCTGGGTGACAGAGCAAGACTCTGTCTCAAGAAAAAGAAAGAACCATTCCTAATTCACAGTGAGATTCAGTTTGAACCATCTTCTAGATTATAATTTCTGTAAGAACAGGGACAGTTTCCCAAGCCTAGCCCATATTAGGTCCTCAAATATTTGTTGAATGAATGTTAATGTAATTTATAGAACCCTTTCTAATATGTTTTCTCTCTCCCTTTCCCATCCACCCTCTCAACTCTAGCCCCACAGCATGGAACTACAGGTTACTTTAAATGTGACTTTTAAAAATGAAACTCAAAGTTTTCTGGTTTCTGATCCAGAAAATACAACTTGGGCTGATGTCGAAGCTATGGTGAGTGTTACTTTGTTTTGTTTCTCAGTGGTTTAAGTATAGATATTTTTTCCAAAGGTAAGTATTTTTAGCAGTGTTGTTTCTATAGCTATAAAGTCTGTCATAGTTATCATTTCTGGGCCTTGTGGAAAATTGCTTTGATGGGGTTTGATATTCATATAGGAGGTGTGCCTTAATAAGGGAAATTAAAGAATTCCTTTTGAAGAGTTTAGAAAGAGAAGGTAAAATTATTTTTTTAAGTGAGTAGAATTTAGAAAACCTATTAATTTTAGAAACAGTATGTAGAATGAATTGGTATGGGCCCCACCCCACCTAGGCCCCAGGCAAATGTTCTCTTGACTGAGGATACAATTTGTATTTTGCACAAGGACATATTGTGTGTTTTGCAAGAGCCTATCCATGGCTTCTATTACTAGATCAGAGGTTGAGTATCTCAAAGTTGAGCAGGAAAAACTCCCATAGGTGCTTAGACAGCAGTTCATCTGTTCCTTGTTTTGCTAATGCTTTTCTTCCTCTTGGTTTGCCCTTTGTACTCTTCTGCTTTTGTTCAGATTGCTGTGGTGAATGTTTTACTTCCTGTGTGACTGTGTTTGTCTGATGAAACCCTTTGGTAAAAACCTATTTTTACCGTGGTTAGGTGTGATGGTAACTCAAAAGGAAAGGAAATGGTGGAGAGACCTTAAAAGACGATCTAATCTAGTCCTCTGCCTTCCAGCATGTATCTCTGTATACTGTCATAGACAGATGGTTATCCAGAGAGAAGGTGGACCTTGTTTGTCAAATGATCTGGAAATCAAACACAATTATCTTTTTTTTTCCTAGTAGTTAAATGAGCCAACAACTTGCCTTTTTTCTTTATTATAAATTTTAAATTATGAAAGTATAATACATCCCTATTAGAAGAGTAAAACAATCCAAGCATATATAAAGAAAAAGTTAATATCCTTCCACTCTCTCCTCCCCCCAATCCATGATTCTCACCTCTTGGGTATCCGATGTTAACAGCCCTATACGACATACTTACCCACATTTCCTATGTTCGTACAGATACCATACTAGGATCACACTATAAACATCATCTTTTAGCTTGCTTTTTTTGCCCAACAGTATCTTACAGTGGTAATGCTTAATCGGTAGATAAGGATCAAAGCTCATTCTTTTTAAAGCTATAGTCCACAGTATTATTGGTATTGTGCCATAATTTAGTGAACCACCCTTATAGGTTGTTTTCAGTTTGTTTTTCTTTTTACCACAATAAAATAAACTACAGGAGATAACTGTACATACAACTTATACACTATTCTATAGGGTAAACTGTATCCTATCCAAAAGTGAGATTGGTGAGTCACACAGTGTAAGATTTTAAATTTTACAAGATTTTAAATTTTAATAGATACTATCAAATGCTTTGCAGAACAATTATAGTAACTTACAGAAATATGTGATAATGCCCTGGATTTTTGACAACACTGGATGCTATGGGTTTAAAAAATATTTACAGTTCCGATGAGATGGCTTCTCGTTGCTTTAATTTGCATTGTTCTGACCACCAGTGAGGTTGAATGTCTTATGTATTTGTTAGGCATTCTGATTTCCTCTTTTATGAATTTTCTGTATATTTTTACCTGTGTTGTTAATCTTATTAGCAGTTTTGCTGATGCTCTATGTGTGTTACAGATATTAACCCTCTGTCTGTTATGGGTTATTATGGTTGCCTGTTGTTTGTCTTTTACCTTTTTATGGGGTTTTTTTGGCCATATAAAATAATTTAATTTTTATATTGTGAAATATACCCATCCTTTATGGTTTCAAAATTTCTGTTATAACCTGCCTTCTTGATGTCTTGATCATACAGTGTGTATATTTCATTTGCAGGTAAAAGTTTCATTTGATCTGAACACTATTCAAATAAAATACCTGGATGAGGAAAATGAAGAGGTAAAGTCTGTAATGGTACCCATTGCTAGGTATTCAGAATAGGGATCTTATTTCTCTAGAGTGATGTGGGGCTCGAAAAGTCCACAACAGTGTTTATTTGATTTGTGCAGCAGTTTAAATATATTTAATAATTGCATGTTCTAAGGAGAGTTGCGGCATCTGAGATGGAGTTGAGAAATAGGGAAGCAACTTTGAAGAAGAATATCTGAGATAACTTTTAAAATTATGTAGTGATCTTAAGCCAGGTGCAGTGGCTCATGCCTGTAATCCTAGCACTTTCGGAGGCCAAGGTGAGAGGATTGGTTGAGTCCAGGAGTTTCAAGACCAGCCTGGACAACATAGCGAGACCCCCATCTCTACAAAAAATACAAAAATTAGCCAGGCACGGTGGTCTGCAGTTGTAGTCCCACCTACTCAGGAGGCTTAGGCAGGAGGATTGCTTGAGCCCAGGAATTTCAGGTTGCAGTGAGGTATGATGACACCACTGCACTCTAGCCCAGGAGAGAGAGCTAGACTGTGTCTCAAAAATAAAAAAACAAAATCAAACAAAATTATATAGTGATTTTAAGTTAAAATATAACACAAGCTGGGCTGGACACAGTGGCTTGCTTCTATAATTCCAGTGCTTTGGGAGTCAGAGGCAAGAGGATCACTTGAGGCCAGGAATTTCAGACCAGCCTGGGCAACATAGCAAGACCCAGTCGCTATAAGAAATTTTAAAAATTAGCCAGGTTTGGTGTCATGTGCCTGTAGTCCTAGCTATTGGGGAAGCTGAGTGAGGCAAGAGCATCTGCTTGAGCCCAGGGGGTGTGTGTGTGTGTGTATGTATGTATATATATATAGCACAAGCTGCCATTTAGTTTATAATAATACAAATGTAATGGCTAGGCTTTATTGAGTGGTTACAGTGTGTCAGACTAACAATACTATGTGTTAAGTACATAATTATCATCTGTATTTTACCCATGAGGAAACTGAAGCACAGAGAGGTTAAGTAACTTGCCCAAAGGCACAAAAGCTTAGAAGTAGTAGAGTAGGGTTCAGTCCATACCCTCTGGCTGCAGAGTTCAAGCTCCTAACCACTATATTATGCTGCCTCTTAATGTACCTGAAATAAATAAAGAGGGCACAGTAGTTAAGCTGTAAAGTTCCTTAATTATCATTCATGACTGACAAGTGATACTGGAAAAGCTGAACTCCTGATGGGAGATTTTTCATCTATCCTGTTAGGCTGGTTCTAGTAACAGAAATGCTCAATTGATAAGACACTTAAAATTCACTGTTGCTTTTTTTCTTTTATAGGTATCCATCAACAGTCAAGGTGAGTCCCTGAGAGACTCTATTCAGCTTTATTTAAAAGCCTTAATGTGCTTATTGGGGCATTTCTCTTTATAGTCAAACATTGTTGCAGTATTCATTTTAGAGTAGAAGTTTGGTATACTATAAATTGACATTGCACTCATTTATCCATGACTATTAGTTACATAGGCATTTTTTATTGTATAGCAGTTTTTGTATATAGGATGGTTCCTTTGAATGGACCCTAAGGACAGCTTTAATGGAAAGTTCTCATATTTAAGATGCCAGTCCTCTGAAAATAATATGCCTCCCAGTTTGACACATGTAACTTGTTCTCCTAGTATTCTCCTGGGGTTGTATTTGTTTCTCACCTGGTATATATGTTAATATCAACTTATAAACAAGTGGTATTCCCAAAGTTTGTTTATCAGATAGTTGGTTGTTCAGAGCTTAGAGTATATTTTCCCACAGGAACTATATTATATTTGAAAGTTAGGTTCCCAGGCTAGCCCCTAAAAGCTTATTTTAACCAGCTGAAATGATAGTATTAACACTATCTATGAACTCCCTTGAGTCCTGAGCTTCACAACACCTAGTGTGAGGGAGCTGGGTTGAGATTTTGTAACTGGAAGGCTCTAGTAGCAAAGAAAGAAGGATTTAAGAGGGAGAACTGATCTGCAGTATCTTCTGTTTGCAGTGTGAAGGGACCTTGTCAGTAAAAAGGTAGTAGCGGTTCATACTCATGTAAGAATTGTAAGCTAAGAATTCTTAAAAGTCAGGATTGGCTGTACTTTTTTGATAAATGTTACTGTGTATATTGGAGGTATACAACATGATGTTATGAGATACACATACAGTCATGCGTTGCTTAACAATAGGAATACATTCTAGGAAATGCATCCTTTTAGGTGGTTTTGTCATTATGCAAACACCATAGAGTGTACTTACACAAACCTGGATGGTATAGCCTAGTACACACCTAGGCTATATGTTATAGCCTTTTGCTCCTAGGCTACAAACCTGTACTGCGTGTTATTGTACTGAATGCCATAGGCAGTTGTAACACAATGGTAAGTATTTGTGTACCCAGACATACCTAAACATAGAAAAAGTACAATAAAGATATGGCATTATAACCATATAGGACCACCATGGTATATTCGGTCTATCATTACTGAAACTTCATGTGGCAATGGTTACTGTAGTAAAACAAACTGACATATCCATCATCCGGTCATAGCTGCTCTACCATGCCCACCCGCTATGGCAAGAGCAGCTATAATATCATTTAGTAAAAATTCTGAATACAGTATGCTGTTATTAACTGTAGTCCTCATGTTGTACATTTGATCTTTAGGATTGGCAATATTTAATAGAATCTTTGGGGCTAGTGAAGAAATCACTGTGTATTTTTTGTCCTTTTAGGAGAATATGAAGAAGCACTTAAGGTAATGATTATTTCATCTCGTTTTCAAAAATTTTTTAAATTTTTATTGACTGAAACTTGAACCACAATTCCATTAGCCTTGGGGAGAAACTAGTAAGCATAAACACAGTGAAGTTTATTTTTAGGGAGACTGTGGTGAATAGGATATGCCACTCAGAAAAAGGAAGCTCCTAATCAAAAGATTCTTCTCAGCTGTCATCTCATTGCTGGTCTAGGTTTAGCATTTAAAAATACAAAGAACTCCCTGTCTCTGGAATGATGCTTTTCCTTTTTCCTTTCCTTTCTTTTTTTTTTTTTTTTTTTTAAGTCTTGCTCTGTTACCTGGGCTAGAGTGCCGTGGCATCAGCCTAACTCACAGCAACCTCAAAGTCCTGGGCTCAAGCCATCCTCCTGCCTCAGTTTCCTGAGTAGCTGGGACTCAGGCATGCACCACCATGCCCGGCTAATTTTTCTGTTTGCTCTTGCTCAGGCTGGTTTCAAACTCCTGACCTCAGGTGATCCTCCTGCCTCGGCCTCCCACACTGCTAGGTTTACAGGCTTGAGCCACCACACCCAGCCTCTCTTATCTTTTCGAGACAGGGTCTTGCTATGTTGCTAAGGCTGGTCTTGAACTCCTAGGCTCAAGCAGTCCTCCCACCTCAGCCTCCCAAGTAGCTGGGACTATAGGCACAAGCCACATCCGGCCTATAATGATGCTTTCTGGTTCACATTTTCATCTCTTTCCTTCAGTCTCTCCTCTGTAGCCTTATATAGACTTACAGTATAACGTGAGGGAATATAATGTATGAACCATCCAGTTATATACAGTCTTATGTTTTAAGTCAGTGATGATTTAGAGCATTCCTTGCTAGGTGTGCCTTTTTTTTTTTTTTTTTTCTGAGACAGAGTCTCACTCTGTTACCTGGGCTAGAGTGCCGTGGCATCAGCCTAGCTCACAGTAACCTCAAACTCCCAGGCTCAAGCAATCCTCCTGCCTCAGCCTCCCGAGTAGCTGGGACTACAGGCATGTGCCACCATGCCCGGCTAATTTTATCTATATATATATTTTTTCTATATATATATTTTTAGCTGTCCATATAATTTCTTTCTATTTTTAGTAGAGATGGGGTCTCGCTCTTGCTCAGGCTGATCTCGAACTCCTGAGCTCAAGGCATTCTCTTGCCTGGGCCTCCCAGAGTGCTAGGATTACAGGCGTGAGCCACCGCGCCCGGCCTAGGTGTGCGTTCTTTAAGGTGTGCCAAGCTGTTCTTTCATTACCACCTTTTTTTTTTTTTTTTTTTTGAGACAGAGTCTCACTCTGTTGCCCAGGCTAGAGTGCCGTGGCATCAGCCTAGCTCACAACAACCTCAGACTCCTGGGCTCGAGCAATCTTCCTGCCTCAGCCTCCCGAGTAGCTGGGACTACAGGCATGTACCACCATGCCCGGCTAAGTTTATATATATATATGTATATATGTATGTATGTATGTTTTTAGCTGTCCGTATAATTTCTTTCCTATTTTTTAGTAGAGATGGGGTCTCGCCCTTGCTCAGGCTGGTCTCGAACTCCTGAGCTCAAACAATCCACCCACCTCGGCCTCCCAGAGTGCTAGGATTATAGGTGTGAGCCACCGTGCCCGGCCACCACCTTTTTAATTAAGGTTTTTCTTTAAGGTTTGACTAATCTTTATAAATATCCATTCCAAGACTGAGCTAGTTCCATAATCACTTTGGTAGAGAAGGAAAGTCAAGGTTTTTTTAAAATAGGATGCTCTATCTACCCTTTTTGGCTTCTGGTCAAAACTATTCTGGGTGCCACTTGTTTCAATAGTTTAACCAGTGTCTTCCTGGTTTTTCCTCAGAAATCCTATTTGCTGGCTAGTCTCTTATTTTAGACATTCAGACTCTTGCTTGGTTTCTCTTAGTTGGGGTACCCATCTCTGTTTATAATTTATCATTTGTTTCCCTGTGCTCCAGTTTTCATGTGGTCTTCCTCTTTCCTCTCTGCTTTTAAGCTATTCTAACATGCTGTTCCCTATACCCCTCCATTCTTGTTCAACTCCTGGCTTTTCTCTTTCCTTATTCTCTGAAGCCACAATTGTTTAACTAAAAAAGTCTTGTAAGATCTCTACAACTCTACTACCTTTCCCATAGCCACTGGTAGCTTGCCTGATCTAGCCAAGGAAGCTTGGACCACAGGAGTCTAGCCTCAGGAAGCAAGACTTTTTATACATTTTCTTATATGGTACTTAAAATCCCATGTTGATGTTTTGACACATTTCATTATGGTTGTTTCTTGAGCAATTTTTTACACAGACATTCCCATTTTACTAAAAGCTTCTTGGTGGTTTATGGTCTAGAATAGGGGTCAAAAAACTGTTGCCAGCAGGCTGGCCAGCCTGTTTTTATTGCAACATAGCCATGCCCATTCATTTATGCATTGTCAATGGCTGCTTTTATGTGACAGTGGCACAGTTGCACAGAGACTGTATGGCCTACAAGCCTTAAATATTTATTATGTGGCCTTTTAAGAAAAAATTTGCAGATCCCTGATATAGAATAACAGGTTTCAGTTAGGTGCATGGCTCACACCTGTAATTATAGCACTTTGAGACCAAGAGTTCAAGACTAGCCTGGGCAACATAGCTAGACCCCATCTCTACAAAAAAATTTTTTTAAAAATTAGCTGGGTGTGGTGGCATGCTCCAGTAGTCCCAGCTACTCAGGAGGATCACTTGAGCCCAGGAGTTGGAAGCTGCAGTGAGCTGTAGTTGCACCACTGCAGTTTAGTCTGGACAACAGAGCGAGACCTTGTGTCTTAAAAAAAAAAAAAAATAGGATAACAGATTTCAAACTTTGGAGCCATGGAATACTTGCTTTTTTTTAAGAGTTTCTAATTTAAAAAAAAATTGTATGTGCTTCAGGTGTGTAATGTGATGTTATGATACATGCATACATTGTGAAATTATTAACACAAACTAATTAGCATATCTATCATGTTACATAGTTACCCATGGAATGCTGTTTTTAAGTGGAACCGTAAGAATTCTAAAGTAGAATGAGAGGGAGGGAAAAATTTAAAAATTAAAAAAAAAAGAAGTCTAATATTTAAAAATAGATAAAAGAGGAACAGTGAGAATAGCTAGAACCCCATCAACTTGGCCCCTGTCTCTTCTTGGACATTGGAGTACTTTCATGGAACCCCAAATACTCCTTGAAGTATAGTTTTCAAAATAGGGTTTTTAGGAAGAAGCTCTTCAAAATGACATGACTACCTAAGCTTGCTTTCCAAAATACCATTCTTAATGGAAAAGTAAATATTTATAGGATATAACTTTGTTTCTCCAGTTTTGTTAGTCTGGGATTGACTTTTTTAGAAACTTGAAATTAAGGGTCCATAGATAAAGTCTTATATAAAAAACCAATTAAATAAAAAATAATAACCCAGTTAATGACAAATCTTACCTAATAAGTTGTGACCCTAAAAACCCATTTTTGTGGGGTTTTTTTGGGGGGGGGTTGGGCAGAGTAATGCAAAACAATACTTTTGTGGTTTTAACAACAAAGCCATTTGTAGTCAACATTCTTGGCAAAGAAATGGCAGATTGAGTATAAACATTATGTAGATTGTTTGATTTATTAAAGCAAACACAAATCCTGATATTTTCCAGCATAATTCACCACACTCTTCTGTTTAGGTGTCTTTGAAATTTCACTTAGGAAAGGAGAATCACACATCATGTTTTTGTTTCATAATGTATGCTCTCAGATGGCAGTTAAGCAGGGAAACCAGCTGCAGATGCAAGTCCATGAAGGGCACCATGTTGCCGATGAAGCCCCAGCCCCAGTTATAGCAGAAAAACGTCTCGCTGCCAGGGCAGGGAAGAAGCCACTTGCACATTACTCTTCACTGGTGAGAGTCTTGGGATCAGACATGAAGACCGCAGAGGAGCCTGCAGCACAGGTATGAAGGGTATGAACCAGTCTATCCAGTTTTCGAAACTTGAAGTCCCGTTGTCATTGATCGAAGATTTGTGTATTCATCAAAGATTTGGGAGTTATTGTGCCCACCCGTCTTTGACTTTTTGAAACTGATAACAGTGGTTTACTTCTGGAGAAGGGGGAGCAAGGTGGGATAGAGACTTTGTTTTCCTTTAATACTCCTTCATGCTGTGACTTTTTAAACCATATGCCTATATAATTTGACAAAAGAAACCTCAATACATTTCTGGAAAATTATTTTAAATATAAGGAAAAAGTAACCTCCAGCATCTTGGATTGTGTTTTCTTCCAGTTGTTTCCACTTGCTCCATGTGACACAGACCAGCCTCAAGACAAGCCCCCAGACTGGTTCACAAGCTACCTAGAGACAGTGAGTGTCCACTCTGGCTTGGTTTTTAGCAGCAGTGTTTGCACAGGAGGAATGTGGAAGAAATAGAAAGCTGAACCCAGATGGCTGCTGCCTCTGGTGCAGGTGAATGAAGAGTGGTAGCTAATAATTTCTAAACTTAGAGCGGTGCTAGTCAAGAAAGCTCTAACCTTTGCAATGAGATACCAGAAAAAGGAGGAGTCTAATTCTAGGCATGTAAGAGAGAGGGACAACTCTCTGTGCTTGAGAAGGAAGAAGTTAAAAATTTATTCATCAAAAGGATTTCTTGGTATTTTCTTTGAACCAGTTTAACTGTGGAATAGATCTTTTGCTATGTTATTCAGTAGCTATGGTTATGTTTTTATGTTATAGCAGAGACAGTGAGGTTTCAGATCTATTGATAATCTTCACTCATTTTCCCAGTATTGGAACTGAGTTTTTTCCCCCCACCCTGTGTTCTGTATTCCAGTTCAGAGAGCAAGTGGTTAAAGAAACAGTTGAAAAGCTTGAACAGAAATTACATGAGAAGCTTGTCCTCCAGAACCCATCCTTGGGTTCTTGTCCCTCAGAAGTCTCAATGCCTATTTCAGAGGAAACGCTGTTTGTGCCAGAAAACCAGTTCACCTGGCATATTGCTTGCAGCAACTGCCAAAGAAGGATTGTTGGTGTGCGCTACCAGTGTAGGTAAGCATCACTTGGGGATAGGTAGCTATTGGTAGACCTTAGAGCAGTTACTTTCCTGGCATTCTGAGTAATAAAGGGAAATTTGGTACACTGTCTCTGAGCATTAGGCGTAGTAGCTCTGAGTTGGAAGCACAAGCTATTT
The DNA here is from genome assembly GCF_020740605.2 of Lemur catta. Classification (NCBI taxonomy): domain Eukaryota; kingdom Metazoa; phylum Chordata; class Mammalia; order Primates; family Lemuridae; genus Lemur; species Lemur catta. The sequence goes on from NC_059142.1 coordinate 40,117,492, forward strand.
CTTCACCAAAATGCTCCATGGGTTGAGGGGAACTATTCAGATTATTGTATTCAGATATACATTTGGATGAACAGAGCCAGGCAAAATTATATTCCCCCAAACAAAATTAGATCACTAATTCCCTGTTGTTCCAAATGTTTTCATATCTTGCCTCCTCCCATAGATTGTCTTAGAAATAAGTATGGGTTAAGTGTTGTTATCCTTAGTTTATTAATGAGGAAAATGGAGGCATGGTGTAGTCATGTGACGTGCTTAGGTTACCAGCTACATAGTAATGGAGCCAATAGAGAAGTCTGGTCTTCTATCTTCCTGCCTAGGTGCTTCCTACTCTGCCCTTCTGTACTGTGCCATTCTTTGCCCACAGCCTATGCCCATCCTACAATATCTGTGAAGATTGTGAAGCGGGGCCATATACCCATGACACTAACCATGTCCTGCTAAAGTTGCGGAGACCTGTTGCGGGTTCCTCTGAACCATTTTCTCACTCAAAGTACTCTACTACTCGTCTTCCTGCTGCTCTGGAACAAGTCAGGTAAAAACATATACATGGGGATACTTGTTCTCTGGTTGGCCTCTTGGTTCTGTTGACAGGGTATGAATCACAAAACTGCAGAGAGTCTCCTTACTTCTGCTCATTTTCAATTGATGTGCAGTAATAAAGACAGTTATCCAAAGCTAATGCAATGGAAATGAAAACTATAAAAAGAAATTAAGAAACTAAACTAGAAGTTGATTCTGGTGGAGACTGCAATTGGCTCCAAGTAGCTTCAGAATTTGTCAGGACTTTTTTTTTTAAGACTTTCATTTATTATCTCACAGGCTCCAGAAACAGGTTGATAAGAACTTTCTTAAAGCAGAAAAGCAAAGGTTACGCGCTGAGAAGAAACAACGCAAAGCAGAGGTCAAGGAACTTAAAAAGCAGCTGAAGCTCCACAGGAAGATTCATCTGTGGAATTCGATCCATGGACTCCAGATCCCCAAGTCTCCTTTGGGCCGACCTGAGAGCTTGCTCCAGGCTAATACCCTAATGTAAGCCCCAGGGCCAGGGTGGAAGCCAAGACTTTAGGTCCAGTTCTCTAAAACTGGAATTCCAGCCAACTTGTGTCTTATTTATTGGTGGTCTCTAACACCCAAACCCTTAAAAATGCCCATTTTATTTTATTTTTTTTTATTTTTATTTTTTGAGACAGAGTCTCACTCTGTTGCCCGGGCTAGAGTGCCGTGGCGTTAGCCTAGCTCACAGCAACCTCAGACTCCTGAGTTCAAGTGATCCTCCTGCCTCAGTGACCCGAGTAGCTGGGACTACAGGCCTGCGCCACCATGCCCGGCTAATTTTATATATATATATATATTTTTTTAGTTGTCCAGCTAGTTTTTTTCTATTTTTCAGTAGAGGGTCTTACTCTTGCTTAGGCTGGTCTCGAACTCCTGAGCTCAAATGATCCACCCGCCTTGGCCTCCCAGAGTGAAAATTTCCCATTTTCTGATCCTAGCTGTATTAAAGGGTGGTTTGCTTTTTACCTTCTTCAGAAAGATGAAACCGCTAAGGTTCAAAACTGGGTTGGACTGGGCATGGTGGCTCACACCTGTTATCCTAGCACTCTAGGAGGCCAAGATGGGAGGATTGCTTGAGTTCAGGAGTTTGAGGCCAGCGTGAGCAAGTGCAAGACTCCGTCTCTACTAAAAATAGAAACAAAAATTTGCCAGGCAACTAAAAATAGAAAAAATTAGCCATGGGGTGGCTCACGCTTGTAGTCCCAGCTACTTGGGAGGCTGAAGCAGGAGGACCACTTGAGCCCAGGAGTTTGAGGTTGCTGTGAGCTAGGCTGACGCTATGGCACTCTAGCCTGGGCAACAGAGAGAGACTCTGTCTCCAACAAGGAAAAAGATAAAAGAACTGTGGGTTGGTTGTGACCTCTCCTCATTGGAGGCAGTCTGGATGTGAAGCAAAAGGACCAAATGTTTTAAGAGCCTGACTCTCTAGGTGTTGTATTTATGGGCCCTTTTCATTATCCTCACCATGGCTTTTTAGCTCAGGAGCCAGATCTATTCTCTGTTTTATTAATTATTATTTTTTAAGTTTGTCAGAGAAAATTTATTGTTTCTAATACATGGTCCTAGCTTCTCACATATTGGTCGTATTTTTGCCTCTCGAGTCACAGTGTGGGATATTCACACCCAACAGCAAGTGACTAAGCATCTGAATTTCTTTTCAGGCTCCCTTTGCAACCATGTGCCCCAGTTATGCCAATGCTCAGTGCAGCATTTGTGGATGAGAATTTGCCTGATGGGACTCACCTTCAGCCAGGAACTAAGTTTATCAAACACTGGAGGATGAAAAATACAGGAAACGTAAAGTGGAGTGCAGACACAAAGGTAATTTTTCCCACAGAATGTGAAGATGAGGTGATTTGAAGTGACAGAGTGCTCCACTGACAAGCTTTTTTTCTCTTACCACTGTTCTTTTCAGCTCAAGTTCATGTGGGGAAACCTGACTTTGGCCTCTACAGAAAAGAAAGATGTTTTGGTTCCCTGCCTGAAGGCCGGCCATGTAGGAGTTGTGTCTGTGGAGTTCATCGCCCCAGCGTTGGAGGGAACATATACTTCCCATTGGCGTCTTTCTCACAAAGGCCAGCAGTTTGGGCCCCGGGTCTGGTGCAGTATCATAGTGGATCCTTTCCCTTCTGAAGAGAGCCCTAACAACATTGAAAAGGCCATGATCAGCTCAAGCAAAACTGATGATCTCACCTGTCAGCAAGAGGTGAGCATTGATAGGCTTTGGCCCAGTATCCCAGGGCATTTACTTGGAGCTGGGGAGAGGGTGACTTAAAACTAATGACCCCACTCATAGCTGATGATTCTTCCAGAAATCATGAAAGATTAGCTTCTCCTCTTCCCCCTAGCATGGAGGTCTGGCCTGGCCTATGGAATTGCTGAACTGATAGCTTTGCTCCTGAACATTCATCTCCTACAATATCCCTGTGTATGTTCCCTAAATGCTAATGAAGTCTTGCTCTGGTTGTTACTGTTTTGATGCAATTTCCTTACATGAGTGGGACAGAGTAAGTTTACTGCTTAAATCTGTAAGTCTAAAATTATGTCAAAACAAAATTTTTTTTAAATGTAGAGGTGTATAGCCAGGTGTCATGGATCATGCCGGTAGTCCCAGAGACTCAGGAAGCTGATGTGGGAGGATTCCTTAAGGCCAGGAGTTTGAGACCAGCCTAAGCACATAGCAAGACCCCATCTCTAAAAAAAATGAAAAAAATATTAGCAGTGGCAAACACTAGTAATCCCGGCTACTTGGGAGGCTGAGGCAAGAGGATCATTTGAGCCCAGGATTTTGAGGCTGCAGTGAGCCATGATCGTGCCACTGTACTCCAGCCTGAGCGAGAGAGCAAGACTCTGTCTCTAAAAAGAAAAAATGCAGAGATATGGTAGTGTTTTTGTTTTAGGGGGCATTGTCAGCCTGCCTCTTGAGTTCTGTTGAGGGCCTAAAATTTATCTCAATGATTTCTGTCTATAGGAAGCTTTTCTTCTGGCTAAAGAAGAAATTCAGCTTGGTGAAGTGACTGAGCAGGCAGAAGGGACAGGAACCTGCATCCCACAGAAGACAAAAAACATTGCCAGTGAGAGGGAACTCTACATCCCATCCGTGGACCTGCTGACTGCCCAGGTGGAACATTTAGCACTTGGAGGTTAAGGGACAGAGAGAGAGAGCATTGGTATAGCCATGGGTGGTACCCAGGAAGTCAGAGATATGCCAACTTTGATCTAGTCAGATGTACTTAGTGGGAAGGAGATCACCCATGGAAGCAGGTTTCTAAACTAGATGTTTCTTCTTGGAATTGGGAACTCAATACCGTGCTTCCCCACACCTTCCCTTTTAGTTGCATCTTCATTTCAGCCTATCTGCTTCACTGTCACACCTACTGCCTTTTCTCTTTTTCTTGCCATTTGCTCATTTGAACGTCTAGTTCCTGTTTAACTCTTCTTGATTTCACTTGACTAAAGAGCCATGAATTTGAACAGAGTTGAATCCAGGGTATGTGGAAATGGCCTAGAGGTCCCATCAAGACAAAACATGGCTCCAGTGTGCACTGCAAACAGCCTAACATTGCCTGTCTTTTTTCCAGGACCTGCTGTCCTTTGAGCTGTTGGATATAAACATTGTTCAAGAGTTAGAGAGAGTACCCCACAACACCCCTGTAGGTAAGAATGTCATTCAATTCATCTTATTTATTTTATTGACAGACACAAAAGTGCTACAGCCTAGACTCTGGTAGTGTTTTATTCTGAGGAAATAGATGGCAAGGATTTCTCCCACAGTGGGGCAGTAAAACTGCACCCATGGGGTCTTTTTTTTCTTTCCCTATTGTCTGTCAAAAGCAAGAATACAAGTTTGTGCAAGGTTTCACCACCATAAAAGGACTCCCTTCTCAGTTTCTCTCTCTCTCTCTTTTTTTTTTAAGAGGGTCTCGATGTGCTGCCCAGGCCTGGCATGCAGTGGCAGGATCATAGCTCACTGCAGCCTTGAACCCCTGGGCTCAAGTGATCTTCCTGCCTCAGCCTCCCGAATAGCTAGGACTACAGGCATGTGCCACCATGCCCAGCTAATTTTTCTTAATTTTTGTAGAGACAGGGTCTCTCTGTGTTGCCCAGGCTGGTCTTGAACTCCTGGCCTCAAGTAATCCTCCAGTCTTAGCCTGTGTTGGGACTACAGGCGTGAACCACCACGCCTCTCCTCTCTTTTTCTCTAGACATATGTGTCCCTTTCTTCCTTTACATTCAAGGTTTTGTGTCTTGGCCGTAGCCCTCTAGGCCAAATAATTATTTATGATCCTTCCTGCCTTGATTGATGTGTCTGGGATACTTGCACACCTAATAGTCTGAAGAAATTTTTTACAACAGGTGTTGAATCATCCTTGGGTTTATTTTAGGCCCGTAGGAGGCTAGAAGCCTATGCAGTGCTGCTTCTGGACACTGACTATTGATGATGTGGTGTTTTTTCTCGGTTGATGATTCTCCTGTTTTCATTCTCCAGATATGACTCCCTGCATGTCTCCTCTGCCACATGACAGTCCTTTAATAGAGAAGCCAGGCTTGGGGCAGATACAGGAAGAGAGTGAAGGGGCAGAATTTAAAGCACTTCCTGGTAAGGGGTTAAATATTTGTAAAGCATTTGTATCCTCCCTTTCCATACCACACCCTATTTTTGCACCCACCCTCTACTGATATTACCTTAGCATGCAAATGGGTTTTCTGTAGCATCTCATTTTTTGAAGTCTCCCCACCTTCACATGGCACAGATAGCAGCTGTTTCTTGACATGATTTCAGCACGCGTAATGACTGATAAAAGCTCCTTAGCACTTTAAACACCAAGTGCAAAGTTCGTGTCTCTTTCAGATTCCACAGTGTCAGGAAACAGGAAGGCTGACAATGTTGCATCAGTGGAGGAAGCAGAAGAAGACCTGAGTGGGACCCAGTTTGTGTGTGAGACTGTAATCCGATCCCTTACTTTGGATGCTGCCCCAGATCACAACCCACCTTGCAGACAGAAGTCTCTGCAGAGTGAGTGTCCCTGCATTTCCCCCACCTAGCAGGGTAGCCCCTGAATTGTGATTGCCAAACTTGACTAGCTTTAAGTGCTCTTCCCTGAGAGTGGAGGGAGAGCGATCTTTGTTAGAAATTCTGGGCATGGTATTTCATGCCTGCCATCCTAGCACTTTGGGAGGCTCAGGCAGGAGGATCACTTGAGGCCAGGAGTTTGAGACCAGCCTGGGCAACACAGCAAGACCACCATCTCTACAAAAAATTAAAAAATTAGCCAGTCATAGTGGCTCATGCCTGTAGTCCCAGCTACTTGGGAAGCTGAGGCAGGGGGATTGCTTGAGCCTGTAGGATCACTTGAGTCCAGGAGTTTGAGGTTGCAATGAGCTATGATGATGCCACTGCACTCTAACCCAGGCAACAGAGTGAGACCCTATCTCGAAAAAAAGAAATTCTGATCATGTTTGTTTCTATAGACCCTACATATGCTACCTGACTATTCTAATTAGACTGTTAGATGCAAAAAAGGCACCATAACTCATTTCTGTACTTTCTCCGGGGCAGAATTACAGCTGTATTCCATAGAGGAACAGTGGCCAGTTGTGCTGCCTGGATTCTGCAGTAGGGAGTCTTCCTGTAAATTGACAGAGCTCCTCAGCAGAGACCCCCATTGGGACCTGAGTTGTCTGCTTTCCCCAAGGGCAATAGTCCAAGAAATAGTAGGTAGAAGGACGAGTACTAAACTAAGATTCTCAAGGTTAAATTCTTCTGTAATAAATAACTTTATATAGCACTCTGGGAGGCTGAGGCGGGAGGATCGCTTGAGCTCAGGAGTTCGAGACCAGCCTGAGCAAGAGCAAGACCCCGTCTCTACTAAAAATAGAAAGAAATTATCTGGACAACTAAAACTATATAGAAAAAATTAGCCAGGCATGGTGGCGCATGCCTGTAGTCCCAGCTACTCGGGAGGCTGAGGCAAAAGGATTGCTCGAGCCCAGGAGTTTGAGGTTGCTGTGAGCTAAGCTGATGCCACGGCACTCTAGCCCGGGCAACAGAGTGAGACTCTGTCTCAAAACAAAAAAAAAATAATTAAATAAATACATAAATAACTTTGTAACAGACACTTCTAGGTATCAGATAAGTAAAGTCAGTACTGTGTATTTCAAGAACTGTCCAAAAATTCAAATTCTAGTACATAAAGATAATATGGGAGATCTCCATTTATTATAATGACATTTGGCCTATACCATTAAATATGATTTGTCTCACTTTTATTTAAAATATACATGTATATCTGTATATTTTTCCACACTTATGTACAAATGTGTAACAAAAAGGTCTAGAAGAACTTAGACCAAAATGTCCACAGCCATTATTCTGATAGGATTTATGGGTACCTTTTTTATATCCTTTTTTCCCCCTTATCCGTGATTTGACAATTTTCTCCCATGATGATGCATCACTTTTGTAAAGAAGAGGAGGGAGGTAGGCATACAGTGCTGCAGTACTCACCACCTAACTTTTTCTCTTTTTCTAGCTGTTAGCTAGTATATCAGTTTTGATTCAAACCCTTCTCAGTATATTAACCATCATTATGAAGAGGAAAAGAGATGGGCCCTCTCATTATGAGATTCATAGTGCTTCTCAGAAGCCTGGGTGTTTCTGCCCCTTGTTTTTGTGAGCTTTGATTCCATTTAGTTTTGCATAGTCTTCAAACTTAGAATACAGCATGGTTCTAGCAGCAGCTCTTCCCCTGTGGTCTTCTCTCTTCTCTGGCCTTCGTAATTCTAGCTCATGACCCAAAGATTTACCAAGTAAGGATAGCATGGGGAGCTGCTTTTAACTTCTACCTTAAAATTGGTTGCTTTCATCCTTAAGTGAAATTTGCCTCGTCTGAAGAGGGACCACCTGAAGATGAGAGGGAAGAGATTGTCCATATCGCTGAGGAAGAAGTTGTCGTGGAGGAAGAGGAGGAGGATGAGGAGGATGAGCTCAAAGATGAAGTTAAGAGTCAGTCCTCTGCTTCCTCAGAGGATTACATCATCATCCTTCCTGAGTGCTTTGATACCAGCCGCCCCCTGGGGGACTCCATGTACAGCTCTGCACTCTCCCAGCCAGGCCTGGAGCGGGGGGCTGAAGCCGAGCCTGGGGTTGAGGCTGGGCCGGAACCAGCTGAGACTGGGGAGAGACTCCCTGGCGGGGAGAACCAGCCACAGGAGCACAGCATCAGTGACATCCTCATGACCTCACAGACTCTGGAAACAGTGCCCCTAATCCCAGAGGTAGTGGGGCTTCCACCACTATTGCCCAGGTACAATCCACACTCCCCTCAGCTGGGGTGTTTTTCAGAGGTAAAATAAAGAGTGAGAGGAACCAACTTAATCTCAAAACTTGTTTTTTCATCAGCATGGGAAGAGACTGTTTCCCATAGTAAAATCTGAATTTAGACGAATAAAAATCTTGGCCAGGCATGATGGCTCATGCCTGTAGTCCCAGCACTCTGGGAGGCTGAGGTGGGAGGATCGCTTGAGGTCAAGAGTTTGAGACCAGCCTCAGCAAGAGCGAGATCCCATCTCTGCTAAAAACAGAAAAATTAGCCGGGCGTCATGGTGTGCGCCTGTAGTCCCAGCTACTTGGGAGGCTGAGGAAGGAGAATCACTTGAGCCCAGGAGTTTGAGGTTGCTGTGAGCGAGACTGACGCCACAGCACTCTAGCCCGGCTGACAGCTAGAGTGTCTTAATTAATTAAATAAATAAATAAATAAATAAATACTTTCGAGTATTTGTGGATTCTGGATTTAAAGATACACTTGTTTTAGTCAACTTTAATTATCTGAGTATAGTCTGTCTACTTATTTCTTGATTATTGAGAGCCAGATTCTAAATACAAACATCCCTGGACCTTCCCTCTTTGCTCTATTGATTCATGGATAAAGGCAGCAAAAACTCTTATTAACCCAAACAAAGCATAATTAGGAAGTTAAAATCCATTATGGGAAAAAATACACTATAAAACTAAATAGAAGTTATTTTTAATGCTCTGGTGAACATGTTTGTGTCATTGCTCTCTCCTAATAGTATGGAATTGCAGAGCCTTGACTGTGATTTAAACCATTCTCCCAGAAAGCTATATATTTCCCTTTATTGACACCACTTGATGGGGGAAGTGACCAGACTGATGCCAGTCTTTCTAGCTCAAGTGTGGCTAAAGAGGAAAACCAGGAGTAGAATGCCGCTCCTCTGACCCTAAGTTCAGACATGTGATCTGACTCAGAAATGTGAAGCCTCTGTAGAGAATTTGGCACTACTGTGCTGTGTTTACTGTTTCTCCACCGTTGCCATAGGTGTCTTTTCAACTTACTTTCCATATTGTGTCTTTCTGAAAGGAGCCCTTCTTGTGTACAGCATCATGGTTCCCTAGGAGTGGACATACCAGTTACCATACCAGATGTTTCTTCAGTGTCTGATCAGAGCAGAGGAGGTAATGACTGGCCTGAGCTTTATCTCTTTTTCTTTGCTCCCTTCCAATGGAAACCAGGTATAAACATGCTACCTTCATGATTCGTGGCAGGTTTTAGAAACTTGCCCTTTCACACTCTCTGCGCTGCTCTTTCATACTCTGATTTCTGTTCTTTAGCTAAATATTCATTAAGTGAGACCTCATAGAGGTAGGCATTGTGCTTTAGTGGACAAGCACAGGCTTTTGAACCAAAGCAGTGTAGATTCCAGCTCCATCTCCACCTTTCCTGACTAGCAGTTCAGCAGGTTTATAATGCCTGTGAGTCTGTTTTCTTGTGTACAAATTCAGGACAATAGCACTGAGAAGTTGTGAGTAGGCCCTCATAAGTCATGTCTCACTCTTCTCTAAAAAGCCAAACTAAAAATACTTGACAACTAATATATCAGTGTGATAGGATTATAGAGTTAATTTTTATGATTCAGTAAACACTCATCTTGTATTGCATTTCTGGACAGTTTCTCCTTATCACATAAACCACCCACAAAATTTCCCAAATATTTACCAAAAAGAAAAAAAAACTTCAAACACTGGGATCAGATTGCTCTCTGCCTCAATGATAGCCTTGCTGTGAGTTAGGAGACGCTGGGCGCTTATGGATGCTGCATCTAACCACCAGCTCTTTTGCTTTTAGAGCCCAGAGGCTCATCAGGACTTGTAAACAGCAGACAGAAGAGCTATGACCACTCAAGGTAACGACCTTGTGCAGTCTCTTCTTCAGAAGCAGGTGGATATCCTAGCATTGCTTCTGCTTAAAAGAGCCTCTCAGAGCATGTACCCATCTTTAAGGAGCAGAGAAGGGGAGCCCTTATTCCTTCTTGTTCTTATCTCTGAAGCTTTTGAGCAACACTTGAACTAAGGGCTAAAGCTGATGTTTAAGTGTTCACATTCCGGACAAGAAAGGAGTGCCCTCAAATTCACCTCACCCTTAGTGGCAAACGAGAAGGCAGGAAAGTCAAGCCCAGTGTGCATCTCAGTAATTTTTTCTTAGGCTCATCTGCATCTCTGCTCCCAATCACCCCAGAGCAGTGTCTAAAAAATCTCATTTCCTTTGTGAGATGTTTTCTCTGAGATTAAAATTTGAGCAGACAGACTGTCATCACCCCCCAGGGTACCTCTGACCACATTAATTTTCAGCTAGGACTGAAAGTGGCATGCTAACCAGAGTGGTGTATTTCCTGCAGTGCCCATACCTTTCCACATTGTATCTGTAGCTATAAAACTGATATGAAAACAATCATATTGTCTTTTTACATCTGATTTTTTTCTTTTAAAGACATCTCATTTTCTTTTAAGGATTAGAGCCCAGGTTATCTTGTAGGAAGGTAGTGATTGGTGTTTGTTTGGGGAGATAATTTGGTTTTCCTCTGCAGGCACTACCATGGGAGCGGCATTGCTGGCGGACTGGTGAAGGGGGCTCTGTCTGTTGCTGCCTCTGCATACAAGGCCCTGTTTGCTGGGCCACCAGTCACTGCACAGGTTAGTGTTTTATTTTCCTGAACCTCAACTCCACGTCACTAGTGAAAATGGTGGCTTCTGACTGGGTTGGAGAGTAACATGGCATTGTGGAAAGAACATGGACTTTAGATTTAGTCTTTGGTTAACACACAGCTCTGCCACTTTCTAGGTATGTGACTTTAGCCAAGTTATTTAAGGGAGGAAAGGAGAAGGATCTAATATTTGTAATACTTTTGAGAGAAGCTATTCCAGGTGCTGGCATTACAGTATGAGTAAAGCAACAATTTCTGCCCAAAGACTATGGGAAACAAGTGAGATACACAAGCATTTACAGTACAGGGTAAGGTACTGTGCCGGTGCTATCAGAAAGATGGGACATCTCAGCCTGGTGGGACCAAGGAAGGCTTCCTGATAGACGATAGCTGAACTGAGTCCTAAAGGACAAAGTAAGTGTTTTCCAGGAAAGACGGATAGAAAGGGCATTGTAGGCTGGGTGGCTCACGCCTTTTAATCCTAGCACTTTGGAAGGCCAAAGTGGGAGGATCACTTGAGGCCAGGAGTTCAAGACCAGCCTGAGCAAGAGCAAGACCGTGTCTCTACTAAAAATAAAAAATAAAAAAAAAAAAAGAAAGAAAAAGAAATTAGCCAGACAGACAATTAAAAATAGAAAAATTAGCCAGGCGTGGTGGCATACACCCTGTGGTCCCAGGTACTCGGGAGGCTGAGGCAGAAGGATTGCTTGAGCTCAGGAGTTTGAGGTTGCTGTGAGCTAGGCTGACGACATGGCACTCTAGCCCGAGCAACAGAGCAAGACTCTGTCTCAAAAAATAAAAAAAATCTGGCGGGGCGTGGTGGCTCGCTCACGCCTGTAATCCTAGCACTCTGGGAGGCCGAGGCGGGCAGATGATTTGAGCTCAGGAGTTCGAGACCAGCCTGAGCAAGAGCGAGACACCATCTCTACTAAAAAAAAAAAACAGAAAGAACTTAGCTGGACAACTAAAAATATATATATATAAAATTAGCCGGGCATGGTGGCACATGCCTGTAGTCTCAGCTACTCAGGAGGCTGAGGCAGAAGGATTGCTTGAGCGCAGGAGTTTGAGGTTGCTGTGAGCTAGGCTGATGCCACGGCACTCTAGCCCTGGCAACAGAATGAGACTCTGTCTCCAAAAAATAAAATAAAATATCTAGGCTACAAAGGGCACAAACTAGGCCCTTATAACCTAGGAAGCCTTCTTGTCTTCCCCCTCTTACCCCCAAAAGAACAGAAGCAGTTCAGGTAAGAGGAAGCTAATATTCATTCAAGCCCTGCGGTGAATTTACTTTCCTAAATCCTAAAAGCCCTGTTCTGTTATTGTCCCCATTTAGGGATGCATAAGGCAGGAGACATTTTTTAAAATGGGTGAGACTTGAGATGGGCAAGCCAGTAGCAAAACAGGTTAACAATAAAGATGAGAGACAAGATAATTAATGGAGAAAGATATCTGCAGTGGAGAGATGTAAAGGCAGCTGTACATGCGGCAGGATCAACCTGGAAAGGAGGATGGATGATCTATTCCGAAATAAGAAGGAAGGAGGAACAGTGGCATTACTTGCAGAGGGAAATGCCAGAGACTGTTCTCAACTTTACATACTTTCTCAACAATGCAATGCAAATGGGAGGTGTGATGTATCTCCATTAACAAGGGGACTGATACCACAGTTGCTAAGTAAATAGTAGAGTTAGGGTTTGAGCCTAAGCCTGTCTGCCTCCAAAGTCAATAATCTTTCTGCTGTACAGTTTCAGCAGCCCCAGTCTGAAATGGGGACAGTAACAACAGGGTTTTTAGGAGGATTTAGGAAGGTAATGTGCCCACCACAGTGTTTGAATGTATCAGCTTCCTCTTACCTGAACTGCTTCTATTCTTTTGGGGTGAGGGGAGAAAGTCAAGAAGGCTTCCCAGGTTGTAATTTCCCAAGCTGTTTTTTGTCCAGCCCCTTTGGATATCTGACAAGATTTCCCATACCATCTTCCAGTAATAATCTCTCTTTTTTTTGGGGGGTGGACAGTCTTACTCTGTCACCCAGGCTAGAATACAGTGGCATCATTATAGCTCACTGCAACCTCAGACTCCTAGGCTAAAGCAATCCTCCTGTTTCAGCCTCCCCAGTAGCTGGCACTACAGTTGTGCACCACCATGCCCAGCTAATTTTTTCTATTTTTAGTAGAGACAGGGTCTCACTCTTGGCTCAGGCTGGTCTCAAACTTCTGAGCTCAAGTGATCCTCCCACCTTGGCCTCCCAGAAGTGCTAGGATTACAGGCGTGAGCCATCGCACGTGGCCCGGTCTCTCTTATCTTGCTCATATTTGTCCCATGATCACAATTACCTTTATATTCACAGGGTCTCCAGGGCTTGTTTTCATCTTTTCCTTCATTAGGCCAACGAATGCTGCTTTCTGAAAGTGCCCTGTGAAGCATTCTAGTTCCACAGTTCCTTAGTTCCCTGGTTTCCTTTCTGTCCTCCTTCAGGTACAGACATCCCTAATCTAAAGCAGGGGTGCTCGCTTTGGCAGCACATATAAAAAATTGGAACGATACAAAGAAGATTAGCATGGCCCCTGCACAAGGATGTCATGCAAATTCGTGAAGCATTCCATATTTAAAAAAAAAAAAAAAAAATCTAAAGCAGGGCCTTCCTAGTGATACCCTCTGAGAAGAACCATTGGGATCAGGTGCACAGGAGGGCTGTACCCTTGTATCTAATTACCCAGTATTTTTAATAAATCTGGAAAGACTAGCATGACTTATAAGATAATAAAAATATATAAGATAAAGCCAGGCATGGTTGCAGTCCTCTATAGTCCCAGCTTCTTGGGAGGCTGAGGCAAGAGGATCACTTGAGCTCAGGAGTTCGAGACCAGTCTGGACAAGGTGGCAAGACTCTGTCTCTTAAAAAAAAAAAAATGTTTTTTAATAAATATATCAGATAAACATTTAAATACATAGAAATGTTCTGCTTTTCTTGTCTCTGCATAGCCAATAGTTTCTGAAGATCAAACGGCAGCCCTGATGGCCCACCTCTTTGAAATGGGATTCTGTGACCGGCAGCTAAACCTAAGGCTGCTGAAGAAACACAACTACAATATCCTGCAAGTTGTAACAGAACTTCTTCAGGTCAACAACAATGACTGGTACAGCCACCGCTATTGAAGAGTGACCTTGTATTAAATAAGTCTGCCTGCTGCTCAGAGATGATCTGTATTCTGTCATTGAGGTGTGGGGTAGAAGCCCTTGCTTGTTTCTTAATCTGATGAATCTGTGTAGAGCCCATCATTGAATTACCAAGACAATACCTGTTACAGTATTTTTGGGAGCAAATCAAAGACCAGAATTTAAACTGTCACTTTAGACATTGGATGAATAGTAGGAAGATAGTTTTTCAATTGATTTGGTTAAAAGTCCTTTCTTCATTTTAATGCATTGAGGAGTGTAACTTGAACTTCCTGTAGAACCATTTTTTTCTGCTTTTATTGAAGTTGAGTATTTTTCTTTGGTTAATGTGGATGTTTTCTGGGAATATCTGTTAATTGTCAGGTTTTAAAAGAAATTAACCTTGGAGGTTGTTTTCAAGAATTATTCTCATAATTTCTGTAAGCTACCCCAAGCTTCATAGCTATATGGCATTGAAATGACACCCAGAGCGTGATGGAAACATTGCTACTCTTCCTTTCCCAAGAAGAAAGTCATCTCCCTGTAAGACTTAGTAAATTGCACTGCTGCTTCCTAAAGACTCCTTTGGTGCGTTGAGGAGTATCCAACTTCTGGGGATCTCTGCATTTCAGTGAAAGGAAGGAAGGGTGTGCTAATTAATCCACCAGCACCTATTGATTGGTGTCTATATAGTAATTTTGCATACATTTTTATTTAAGGGAAAAAATTTAGGTAGTGTGAAATATTTTGCTAATTCTATAGAGAAGGAAAAAATTCTTCTATTACTTAAAGGGAAAAGTAAATTTAATAGTTACTGTTTTTCTTCATGTCAGGGCGGATCTTATTTTACCGTAGAGTGGGGGAAATAGAAACATGTGGAAAGTGAAAGGGAGGCTCCTGAGTTAATCTCAGTAAAACTGAGGGTGGGCAAGTGTGTGTGAGGCATAGGAAATGCTGATGACTTCTTGAATGTTTGAAATTGGTTCAGAGGTATCTAGCCCTAGAGAGCCTAGAACAGGAAGAGGCAGTAGGTGTTTTGCAAAATTTGGATGGGGGCAAACTCCCTGAAAAAGTTTTGGTTTAAGCCTAGGATGAGTGGGAAAGAGCTTGCTTCCAGGGGCCCAGGTGCTCACTTTTTTTTACCGAAGGGAGTCTTGGGTACAATTGGTGAAAAAGGTAACAAAACACGCTAAAGATTTTATCTATGATATGACTTCCAGAAAAGGAAGAATCTGAACCCCAGCCCAAAAGTGGGAAGCATAAAGTAGTATTATTTAACCTGGTTGGTATTTATAATGAATGGTGATTTTAGTTAGTCATTAGTTATAATGTTGTTTATTTGCAGTATAACTCTTGAATGCTACTTAATAAACCAAGATGCAGACTGCAAGCCAACCGGGCTGTTCATTATTTAAAACGTTTTTGTCGGGGCTTCTGGGTAGAAGGCCAAGCGGCAGGGTGTGTGTAATTGGGCTGATGAAGGGTGGGACCTGTCTTGACCATCGGAGTCTTAAAGTAGAGGCCCAGGTGGGCCCGCAGGTCCGGTCGTCAGCCCCGTTGTACGTAACCACTGAAAGAATGGCGAAATAAATGTTCTTTGAAACTCCTACCTGGATTGGCTAGTCCTTGCGGAAGCAGCTTCTGGGCCCCCGGGTGACATTTGAAGAGCCGAGGGAGTCTCCGGCAGTCTCGAGGCGAGGGGCGGGGCCCTGGGGGCGGGGCGGGGGTGGGGTTTCCCAGGGCCCGGACTGAAAGCTGGAGGCGAAGGCTCTGCGCCAGCACTTTCGATTCCCCTTGCAGAGGTTTGTGTTGCTGCCGTCGTCCCGGGGTAAGGCGCTCCTGGAACCCTCCTTCCCTGCTTTCCCTTTCGGAAGCAAAGGCCGAAGGACCCTGTATGCCGCCTCTTCGCCCAACACGCAGGCACACGCGGGTACCAGTGTCTACAAACGGCCTCTTGGGGTGTCTGGTGGGACTTGAAATCCTCCTTCAATGAAGTCACACCTTTTCCAACCGCACCGAGTAGGACGGGAATCGGCTTGTCTCTCCGGAGAGGCCAGGGTCCCTGTCCCCCCCACCCTGCAACGCGGCACGTTCACTACCGCAGGACTGACCTGAAGAGGGCTGGTTGCCCAGGAAGGCCCCAGCCCGTGCCCTCTCACCCTGCCTTAGAGGCACCTCTCCCCAAAGAAGCACTCCAGAAATCTTGCCCTCTTGCCGCTGATTGGAGCCCGGGATCACAGACCAGGTGAGGCTTCCTTTATTTTAGCCCAAGATCACCTTACCCACCCCATTCTGCTACCACTCGAGTTTTGGGAAGAGTCCAGATTTAGCCTTGACTTTTCCTAGTGAAGGACAGACCCTGACATTACTATGACTGTCTTCAGGCTTCTTCACTGCCTCAGAAAGCAGTGAGGAAGAGGTTTCCACTCCCTCCCAGGACTTTTTGAGATAGGATTCTTAACCACACCTGTGACCCTTCTGGCCTCTGTTTCAAAGAATCTCTGCCTCATCCAACTTCCTTCTCTCTTTTTTTTTTATTTCAGCATATGGGGGTACAAATGTTTAGATTATGTATATTGCCCTTGCCCTCCCCTCCCCAACTTCCTTCTCTTGAAGGGAATGACAGCTCAGCTCTGCTATTCTCTTATGGAAGTCCCTTAAAGTGAAATAACCTTTTTTTTTTTTTGAGACAGAGTCTCACTCTGTGGCCCTGGCTAGAGTGCAAAGTTATCATAGCTTACAGCAACCTCAAACTCCTGGGCTCAAGTGATCCTCCTGCCTCAACCTCCCAAGTAGCTGGGACTACAGGTGCACACCACCACACCCAGCTAATTTTTTCTACTTTTTTTTTTTTGGTAGAGATGGAATCTTGCTCTTGCTCAGTCTAGTGGAGAACTCCTGAGCTCAAGTGATACCCCCGCCAACCTAGGGCTCCCAAAGTACTAGAATTACAGGCATAAGCCACCACGCCCAGCCATAACTTCTGTTTTTCTTTTGTTTTCCCTTTGGTAGGCAGAGACTGATCTTTACAATAACGAAAGGAGTTGAAATGTATTGAGATTTCTGATTGGAGAATCCCACATAACTTGCTCAATTTTCATAGCCTATCTTCCTTAGGCTTCAGCTTGCTCGAATTGTGGTGGGACTCCTTGACAATCTTGAGAACTTAAACCAAAATTACATCTGGTGACAGTGCTAACAATCTTAGCACTGAATTTTGTTCTTTTCTCAGTAGTGAAAAATCAGGATGGGTGAGAGATTCTCCCAGCTGGGCTCTCCGTGGGAGGATGAAAAGAAGTTGATCCTGCCCCCTAACCGAGCCGTTGGCAGCAAGGCCTACTCCAGCACCGGTAGCAGCACGTCTCTTTGTTCCCATGTGCCTTGTGAAGGGGCTGCTGGTGCCAGCTTTGTGACATGCCCTACCTGCCAAGGCAGTGGTGAGATCCCCCAAGGTGAGTGACCCAAGGCTCTGGAAATAGCCTGAGATCCAGGGAAAGCTCTTAGCCAGCTGCCCCGGGGCCAGCCCCACTGAGTCTCCTCAAATGGAGTTAGATCTGCTCCCAGCTCTTGGTTCCCTGTCTCAGGCTGGCCGAGGAGATGCTAACTATCCCTGGGCTCCCTTCAGAGACCCCCCCCAGTTGTATTCTCCAGCCCCTTGGTGGAGAGGGGGGTTCTAGCCACTCTGTTCCTGAGCAACACTCAGGATTCAGTTCAGGAAGCTACAAATTACCTGTCCAAAGAAGCTGGGCTTCTCTGATTTGCTGATGACTTTCAGAGATTCTTCATACCTGTTAATAGAAATCTCATTTCCATACTAGAGATGTCAAAGCTGAGCTGCCAACTTCAGCAGCACATCCCAGGGCTCGCAGTCCTGCTTTGAGGCAGAGGCAGCATGCTTCTAACATCACTTTATGGGCTGGGGGTGCTTCTGGGAGGCTGGCACAGGTAATATTTGTCATGAATGCTTCTTGCTCCTCCCTCTCATCCTCTCTCTCTCTAGAGCTGGAAAAGCAGCTGGTGGCTCTCATTCCCTATGGGGACCAAAGGCTGAAGCCCAGGCACACGTAAGCCCCTCTTCCTCCTCCAGCTCCACAAGCTATCACCCTGGGGGCTCCCCTATTTTGATTCCCCCTAATTTTTTCCCATTAGTCCTTCTCTAGAAAGCCTGAGCCTCACCAGGCTCAGAAGTACCAGCTCCCTATTTCCAAGGATTTTCCTGGTTTGAGAAGCCCCAAGCAAAGCAGATGTCACCAGAGGCCACTTAGCATCCTTCCCTGAGCATGGAAAACCTGTTGCTCCCTGTTCTGGGACACTTCAGAATCTCAGAGGCAGCCCTGGATTTCGTTGGAGAACCTGTGACCCTGTTTATGTTCTGGGTCCATTGGACATGGATCCCTGCAACCTCCTCCCAAGTCCTCAGCTTCATCCTGGGAGCCACCACCCAGCCCTGTCTGCACCCCCACCACACGAGAACTAGAATCTAGCCACGCCCCTCAGAAGATACTATCAAAGTACTGTCTCTTTAATGCCGATCTCATGTTGAATTAGATGGATGGATGGTGTTCTGTTCTGAGTATTAATATTAAAATTCAGAACCCTCCAAATGTGGACTTATTTTTTCTAGTGATAATAGCTAGCATTCATTGAGCTTTTGCTATGTGCCAGGACCTGCAATTATTGTTTTTTCATGCATTAGCCCGTAATATATTCTATGAGGTTGGTACAGTTATCTCCGTTTTACAGACAAGGACACTGAGGCTTAGGGAGGTGAGCTGCACAATGTTATTGGGTCAGTGGGAACAGCTGGAGATGGAAGCCAGGCTACCTGCCTTCCAGCCCTCCCGGGCCAGACCTGGAAGGCCAAATGTGCAGTTGTGGAAGGAGGGGTGTGCAGGAGAGAGCCTTGTGTATGGCAAGGATTGTGAACCCCCTCCCCAAGTTTCCTTCAGACTTCTCCACTCCTCCATCCCCACAGGAAGCTCTTTGTGTTCCTGGCCGTGGTCATCTGCCTGATGACCTCCTCCTCCGTCGTCTTTTTCCTGTTTCCGCGGTCCATCACCGTGCAGCCTTCAGGCCTCAACTCCTCCACAGTGGCCTTTGACGAGGCTGACATCCACCTCAACGTAACGGTGGGTGGGTGCCCCTGGGCCCCGACCCCGCCTTCCCGGCAACACTTCTCTGTAGACTTTGTCCTGTGTTGCAAACCTGGCATGGGTAGCCAGGGATCTTGTGGCACTCAGAGGGTGTTGGGAACCTGGGGAGAAGCAGGGGCAACCATGAGCCCCATAACAGATTGTGAGGACTGGGATCTACACGGTAGGGGGCTAGAAACATAAATCTTAGAGTCGAGTCGGGGTGGGCAGTGCCTGAGACGCCTGGGATGGCCGGGGCTGAACGGAGAGAAGCGTTCAGGGTATGCTGAGATCTGAGCCAGCTGAACTTCTAAAAGGTGACTCCTCACCATTAAGAACCTCCCCCTCCC
The DNA here is from genome assembly GCF_020740605.2 of Lemur catta. Lineage (NCBI taxonomy): Eukaryota > Metazoa > Chordata > Mammalia > Primates > Lemuridae > Lemur > Lemur catta. The sequence goes on from NC_059142.1 coordinate 40,136,690, forward strand.
CGCCCCACGGGCTCCCAGTACTGATCCTCTACACCTGGGGTCCCTCGTGGTAGGGTGAGACTCAGGCCAGAGAGCCAGGCTCCTGCAACTGTTTGGCTTCTCCCCTCCAAGGATGGGCCACCCTCACCTCTCCCTTTCCTTGTCTTCATCCCCAGAATATCTTGAACATCTCCAATAGCAACTACTACCCCATCATGGTGACCCAGCTAACCATAGAGGTTCTGCACCTGTCCCTCGTGGTGGGGCAGGTTTCTGACAGCCTTCTCCTACACATCGGCCCTTTGGCCAGTGCACAGGTGACTCCTCTCTCCCTGGCCAGCCCTGCCCACAGGTGTGTGGATGTGTGTGGTGGTGGGAAGGGGGCAGCTGGAGTTGGAGCTAACCGTGTGCCCATTTGGCTGACAGATATTTTATGCAGTACCCAGCAGGATACAGGATGAAAATACATAGTGAGTAGCCCTTGATCTCTTCTCCCTTAGCCTCTTGCCTGGCTTGGAAACCCAGTTAATACCCACCAGATATCCAGATTGCTTGGCAAATTCTGTAGCCGGCATCTGGCCTGCCCTCTGGTGGCCAAGACTGCAATGTGCAAGGATTCAGGGTCCCCAACCTCTGCCTGTTTGGTCCTAGATTAGAATGAAAAACAGGCTGGAATTTGGTTAATCTTTACAATATGTGACCTTGGACTCTTTAGCCTGAATCGCTGAGAAACATGAATGTCTTGCTTTCTGCTGAGGGAGGGACCCGCATGTGCCTCAAACAAGTGGGGATTACAGTGACATTGCAGCAGGGTGGCCGTGCTCACCTTAGAGGGGGAGTGAAGCGGTGGGAGTGGCATCTTGGGGGCCCCTGATGAAAGGGATCTGGCAGGCAAGGAATCCTCTGAACTTTCTGACAGGCTGCTCCATGTGAAACGTGGTCCTATGTTCTCTTTCTCTCTCTCTCAGCAAAATCTGTACCTGGCTGAAAATCAAAGTCCACCATGTACTTTTGCACATCCAGTAAGTAGGGCTTGGAGCTCTGGAATCCCTCTCCCACTCTGACTACAGTCTTACCTAGGCTCCACCTCACTGGGGGGAGAAAGAGTCATCCAAGCTGACCCTGTGAATATGTGTTGGCTCTTGGGAATAGCAATCCCAGCCCCTTCCCTAGATCTTACCTTGCTCATAAGCTATTGGGACGACAGCCACAGGGCTGTCTAGGAGCTGCTGTGACACAGGTAGGGCAGCCACCCCAGGTACCTTGGCAGAGTGGGGAGCAGAGGGAAGGGAGAGGGAGGTCTGAGGGAGCCAATCCTCCCCAGACAGCAGAACAGGGCCAGAACTTTCCTCTTCCTCCCAGACATGTCAACAAGGCCTGCTTCCTCTCCAGGGGCACCCTGACCTGTTCCTACCTGAGCCATTCAGAGCAGCTGGTCTTCCAGAGCTATGAATACGTGGACTGCCGGGGAAACACGTCGGAGCCCCACCTGACGGTCCCTCACCCACCGTGACCTGTCTGCTGTCCCTGTACTCCAGGCACCTACAAGCCTGGTCTGTATCTCCCACAACTCTATGGTGACCAGGGAAGGACTATAGTGGCTTTGCCATAGGAAAAGCCCTGCTTTATTGTACCATCACCCCCCCACGCCTCAGCCCAGGAAGCTTGCTGAAGTTAACTTCATCCACGCACGTGCTCATGTCCTCTGACCTCCCCCGGTCCTTTCAGGAGCCAGCATCAGGTCCTGCCCTCGTTCTGTCTTGAGGGAAATCTGACCTGACCTTTTCTTGAGGTGCTTTAGAGTCCCTGGAGTGGCACCTGCCCTTTCTGTCCTGAGCACCTTGACTGCCCCGCTCCACTGGGGCTGGCTCTCCTCCTGTTGGTGTGTTTATCTGGCTTTTAAATCACGGACCCTTTTCAGATTTTCCACTAGTGATGAGAAAGTGACTTTGGGGATACCCAGTGCTGCCTCCAAGGCCTTTTAGGGGACCACAGATGCTTTCCTGCGGCTGTCTGCTTTGGTCATGTGGCAAAGTGATGGTGATGGCCTGCTTCTCTCTTGTAATTTGTCCGCTGTCCATCTGACAGGATTAGCCGAGGCCCTTTGGCCCTTTGTCCTTCCTGGTTAATGACTGTCCCTGGTTCTAAAGAAGACAGAGCTGTTCTCCAGCTAAAGCTTCTCCTCTCTATAAAACAGTTTTACTGTTCTCTTCATAGCCAAAGTAGTAGGGGAGAGGAGGGAGACACCTGCCACCCCCTGGACCTACACGGGAAGAACAGGGCCAAAGGCAGAGTAATTCTAAAAGGTATTTATTAAAGGAGGGTTTCTAAGCCCACGCCAAGCCCCTGCCAGTGGATACAGGCAGGTCAGACAGTGGGCACGGCTGCTGTCTTCTGAAAGCCCGCATGAGATGAAGCTGTCAGTGTCCATCCAGCGCCACTGGGCTCTCTTCCACCCCCAGCTCAGCACCAGGGCCTGCCCTGCCTCCCAGAGGCCTCTGCTGTCCCCTGGGCTTTGATAGTGCGGAGCAGCACATCAGCAGGGACCCCTCACTTTCCTGTCGCCCGGCTGAAGCTAAGCCCCAGATAACGCCTCCCTGCTGGGCTCCTAGTGGAAGTGGTTTCTGTACTTCAGTGGAACAGGAAGGGTTATTTGTTAAATGCGGCTGGGTCTTTATCATTCAGACAGGCGGACATATGAACAGAGGTGGGTAGGGAAAGCTGAATTTGAAGTAGAATGGGTGGAGAGGGGAAATGGTGACAGCTTAGCTGGCTGGGGCACAAGGGGAAGGAAGGAGGTCTGTCTCCAAGCTGAGGCCAAGACGGTGCTGGCAAGAGCATGGAAGTCCAGGGAGGCCAGGCCAGAGCTGCTGTGTAGGTCACCAAATGTAAAGGATTTATATTGCGTTCAATAAACTATACTTAGCAGTGTTCAAAAAAGTCTCCTGGGGCTGGTGGGAAGGTAGTGAGTTATCTCAATTGATTGTTCACGGTCAGTTGCAGATCGAAGTCTTTGTTCTACTCTTTCCCCTTCTCACTACTGCACTTGACTAGTCTTTAAAAAAAATGGCCGGGTGCGGTGGCTCACGCCTGTAATCCTAGCACTCTGGGAGGCCGAGGTGGGTGGATGGCTCGAGGTCAGGAGTTCGAGACCAGCCTGAGCAAGAGTGAGACCCCGTCTCTACTAAAAATAGAAAGAAATTATCTGGTGAACTACAAATCTATATAGAAAAAATTAGCCAGGCATAGTGGCGCATGCCTGTAGTCCCAGCTACTCGGGAGGATGAGGCAGGAGGATCGCTTAAGCCGAGGAGTCTGAGGTTGCTGTGAGCTAGGCTGACACCACAGCACTCACTCTAGCCTGGGCAACAAAGCGAGACTCTGTCTCAAAAAAAAAAAAAAAAAAAAAAAGCATCCCGAGAGTGGGAAGGGGGCTGGTAGACACTCCTTATTTCATAAACTGTTTCTTTTTTTTTTTTAAGAGACAAAGTCTCACTCTGTCACCCAGGCTGGAGGGCAATGGTAGATCATAGATCATGGCTCACTGTAACCTTGTCCTCCTGGGCTCAAGTGATCCTCCTGCCTCAGCTTCCTGAGTTGCTGGGACTACAGGCATGTGCTACCTGGCTAATGTTTTTAAAAATATTTTTTAGAGATGGAGTCTCACTGTGTTGTCCAGGCTGGTCTCAAACTCCTAGCCTCAAGTAATCCTCCTACCTTGGTATCCCAAAGTGCTAGGATTACAGGTATGAGCCACCTTACCTGGCCACAAATTGTTTCTTAATGTTTGAGTAGGCATCAAGGTCTCTCCACAGGCCCCTGAGCCCCTCTGATAACGTGTCCTGCTTTTCTGGCTTCTGAGATGTTGCTCACAGGGCTTGTTCTCTCCCTCTTTCTCTCCTTGTGTATTCCTAAGGTCTCTTTCAACTTTAATGTTCCTGTTCTGCGCCACCAGCCCCCATTACCCTCCCCATCTGCTCCGATCAGGAAACGTTTGGCCAGGCATGGTGGCTCATGCCTGTAATCCTAGCACTCTAGGAGGCCGAGGCGGGAGGATCGCTTGAGGTCAGGTGTTCGAGACCAGCCTGAGCAAGAGCGAGATCCTGTCTCTTAAAGAAAAGGAAGGAAATGTCCCTGGGCTGCAGAGACGGGTCTCCTTCAGCTGACCACAGGCGTTGCTACACAGGCTACAATAAAATGACTCAGCTGACCCTTCAGACCAGGGTTGTGATTGAGGTGACTGAAGCACCCTGTCCCATCATGGGGGAAGAAAGGACTTCCCAGGGCTTGCACATTTCTGAAGTGAAGTCTGACAACCAGGATCCCCAGCCCTGCCCCTTCTTCCAACTTGGGCTGCTGAGGGGGATACTTGGGGCCTTCGCAGCCTCTGGGTTGTCTCTGCCGGATGGAAGGTCTGTGAGCCAGGAAGAGAGTCAGGTGTCCCTGCCCAAGGCCACAGCCCCCCTTTCCTCTGAGCTCTTTTCTCTCCACCCTGTCCCCATGATCCACTTAACAGCTGAGTGCCCATGGGCCGGCATTGCCCTGGGCTTGGGGGCATCCCTGCCTGCCATCTTTCTGCTGCTGTCCCAGGCCTGCTCTGGTTTGGTGCAACCCCTCCTTCTGCAGCCTGTATCCCCATAAGCATGGGATTAGGAGAAGGGGTGATGGCTCTAGTGACAGTCATAAACCTGAAGCCCCCAACAGACCTATCATTGCTGAGTAAGAGCAGGTAGTAATGGTAGGAGCAGTTGCAGACACAGGGGGGCCTAATATCATGGGCTTTGCTGAGAGCAGCATGGAATTGCCTTCCACTGTCTTCTCCCACCTGCTCCATCCCCTTTGTGGGTCCCCTGCCTACTTCCCAGTCTCATAAAGCTGACCAGTCTCTCGATTCTTTCCGGAAAGAGATCACACTTTATCCCCAGCTAGCCTCCTCTTTGAGAGTGAAGGCTTTTGGAATGGAGATGGTGCTGGGTGGTAAGGAGCTGTGGTTGCTCATCTGCTTTTTCACAATGGCCGCTGGGGTCTTAGGTTTGATCTCTGCATCACCATTGCTGCAGGTAATTCGTAGACTGAGAGGGGAAAGAGACAGGAAACAAAACAAGTTAGTTAGCAGCTTCTGGGCCTGTTGGTTTCAGACATAACAGCGGGCCGGGCATGGTGGCTCACGCCTGTAATCCTAGCACTCTGGGAGGCCAAGGCGGGAGGATCGCTTGAGCACAGGAGTTCGAAACCAGCTCTGAGCAAGAGCGAGACCCCCGTCTCAACAAAAATAGAGAAATTATCCAGGTGGCGTGGCGCATGCCTATAGTCCCAGGTACTCAGGAGGCTGAGGCAGGAGGATCTCTTGAGCCCAGAAGTTTGAGGTTGCTGTGAGCTAGGCTGACACACTCTAGCCCGGGCAACAGAGTGAGACTCTGTCTCAAAACAAACAAACAAACACCGTAACAGCGGTAAGCCCTTCGAGGCCAGAGGAATCAAAGTGAAAGGTAGCAACCCAGTCCTCATCCTAAACATGCTAGCATCAGGTTTTCTTATCCTTTACATCTGCGTCAGAGAAAGCTTTCCAAAGCTTGCACCATTTTATATTCTTAAGAGTTACCATCCTGGGTTTTGTTTTTTGGTATTGATTGATTGAGAGAGACAGGGTCTCACTATGTTGCCCAGGCCGGAGTGCAGTGGCTATTCACATGCGTGATCATAGCACACTAGAGCCTCAAACTCCTGGCCTCAAATGATCCTTCCTGTCTCAGCCTCCCAAGTAGCTGGGACTCCAGGTGCACCACTGTGCCCACCACCCTGGGTTTAATGGCCAGACTGTAAGTGCTGTCTCCTTTAATTGTCATGTTCAGTCCCCATAGCACCTCTGTTGAGAAGGTGGTCTTATCATTCTTACTTTATGGCTGGCACTGAGCAATAGGCCCTACCCAGACATTTTTACTTTTTTCTTAGAGATGGGGTCTCACTATGTTGCCCAGGTTAGACCCAGACTCCTGGGCTCAAGTCAAGTGATCCTCCCCTGCAACTACAGGTATGCCTCACCGTGCCCAGCTTCCCACCCAGACATTTTTAATGGGGGCAAGGAATGGTGGAATGGGCCATCCAGAAGTGAGTTTGAAATAATTCCAGTTTCTCCCCTGACTCCTGCTAAGGCAGCCTCTCTAGACTACACACACACACACAGACACGTGCTTGCTCTCTCTCTCTTTCTCAGTCACTCTCAGACATCAGAGTATCTGTCCTTCACATTCTGTGTGTCACTCACATTGAGTCGTGAATACCCGGTGGATGTGGTAGGGCCAGATTGGCACGGGCCTCTGAGACCTGCTGAGGAATCCAAGCACAGGTTACTCGGTTTTCCGAGGGTAAAACATGGCAGGGCTAGACTCCTTGTCTGCAGGCCAGGCGAGGGGAGAGGGGTGTTCCTACCTAGGGCGAGGCAAACACTGAGCCCATTCTGAAGATTTCCAACTAGAAAGCCATGCTGTGGTTCCCTGTTCCACACCTCACAGGGCTCCACGTGTCTGTTGATAAGCCTCCAGCTCATGTCCCACCCTCTGATTTCCCCCACCTCCTGTCACTTGTGCCCTGGAAGAGGGGCTGACAGCTTTTCTGCCACCCTCTGGAGAACTTGGCAAGCTTCTTTACAGCCTCAGGTTGGCACAAACCCACCTGAAGAGAGCGGCCACCAAGGCAGAAGAGGCCAAAGGTACTGGGGAGAGTCAGGCGGTGGGGAGGCAGACATGACTGCTGGACTGTAGGGCTGGCGCCGGAGCAAAGGGCTCTCTCAGCACGTCCCCCTGCCAGGCACCTCACCAGAGCCTGTAAGGGTTTCCTGCCCTGCCTGGAACCTGTTCTTCGTTCCTACAGTGGGGTTGCCTACCAGCCTAACAGGCCCCCCAAGCCGGAGACCTGGCATCTGGGAATCCTGGGGATTGTATTTGGGGGGCTCCTGAGGAAAACAGGTTTGAGCACTTTGCTGCATCGGCTGCGGTGGTGGCTGTGGTGGCCATGGCAGTAGCTGTGGCTGCGCCTGTAGTGGCTGCTGTGGCTGCGGTGGTGCTGGGGACTTCAGCTGCTGCGGTGTTTGTGATTTTGCCAGTGATGGGAGTGGTTCCTTTGACTCCTGAGGTGGCTTGCTGGTTTTCTCCAACTGGTGTTCCTCCTCTGGGAGTTTGTTCAGTTCCTGGCAAGAAGACCCTGGTAAGTGGCATCTTCCTCTCTCCCCACCCAGTCACCCATCTACCAGAGGGACTTCTAGGAGCGAGTGAAGAAAGAGGTGCAGGTGGTGGTGATGGAGGGCCCTCACTGATCCCTGGAGTTGGAGGCTGAAGCTGGCCTAGGCTGTCTCCCCTCGCCCACCACAACACCCAAGAACTGTTTCTGGGTGACAGCGGCCCTGGCACAGCCCCTGCCCAGGAAATAGCACTGTCTCTGAGCACCTACCTCCTAGCTTTGGAGCTGGCCATTGAAAACAGTTTTTAGTGAGGGGGATAAAGAATAACCTTGCAAATGCTTTGAAACAGCGCTGTCCAATAAAAATATGATGCATGCCACATGTATAATTTTAAATTTTCTAATACCTATGTAAAAAAGAAGAAACAGGTGAAACTAACTTTAATATATTTTATTTAACCCCATATATCCAAAACGTGATCAATGAGACTATGAATGAAATATTTTCTCTTCTTTGTTTTGGTACTAAGTCTTCAAAACCTAGCATCCATTTTACACTTAACAGCACCACTTGATTTGGACACTAAGTTTTCATCAAAAATATCTGATCTACGGCCGGGCGCGGTGGCTCACGCCTGTAATCCTAGCACTCTGGGAGGCCGAGGCGGGTGGATCGCTCAAGGTCAGGAGTTCGAGACCAGCCTGAGCAAGAGCGAGACCCCGTCTCTACTAAAAATAGAAAGAAATTATCTGGCCAACTAAAATGTATATAGAAAAAATGAGCCGGGCATGGTGGCGCATGCCTGTAGTCCCAGCTACTCAGGAGGCTGAGGCAGTAGGATCACTTAAGCCCAGGAGTTTGAGGTTGCTGTGAGCTAGGCTGACGCCACGGCACTCACTCTAGCCCGGGCAACACAGTGAGACTCTGTCTCAAAAAAAAAAAAAAAAAAAAAAAAAAAATATCTGATCTAGGCTGGGTGCGGTGTGCGGTGGTTCACGCCTGTAATCCTAGCACTCTGGGAGGCCGAGGCGGGTAGATCGCTCAAGGTCAGGAGTTCGAGACCAGCCTAAGCAAGATCGAGACCCCGTCTCTACTAAAAATAGAAACAAATTATCTAGCCAACTAAAAATATATATAGAAAAAAATTAGCCGGGCATGGTGGCGCATGCCTGTAGTCCTAGCTACTCGGGAGGCTGAGGCAGTAGGATTGCTTAAGCCCCGGAGTTTGAGGTTGCTGTGAGCTAGGCTGACACCACGGCACTCACTCTAGCCCGGGCAACAGAGCAAGACTCTGTCCCCGCCCCCCCCAAAAAAATCTGATCTATATTTAGATTTCATAAAATGTACAGTTGAAAAGATAGATTCACATATCCAAGTTGTCCCAAATATGCTTAAAATTTTTTCAGTAGGTAGAGTATTTTTTAAATTTATATTTAAATTACACTTGTATAAAATTTAAAATTTAGTTCCTTAGTCTCATTAGCCACATTCCAAGGGCTCCGTAGCACACAGGCTGGTGGCTACCCTATTGCACAGCACAGCTTTAAAAACTCCCAGGCCTAGAACCCTGTCCTCCTCCAGTCTAATACAACAACAAAACTTGGTCAGGTGGTAGCATCCCCACCTCCACACTCACGTACAGTTGATTCAAGAGAACCCCAAATGACCTTGACCTTGCTTTCCTCCTACCCCCAGCAAACAACATTCACCAGATAGTAGGTAGCCTTCTAGGGGTCTGTCTTCCTTCCCCATTCCTTTCCTGCCCCAGGAAGGACCCGGATGAACCTGGCCCCTCTCATGTACCTGCTCTTGTTGCTGCTGCTGCTGCTGCTGGGCCATCAGCCACCTCCTCTGGTCCAAAGCCATCTGCCTGCGCCTGGCCTCCCAGTGGTAGCCGCTACCCATGACGGTGGGATAGTGGAAGGCCCCAGGCAGGGGTGGGGATGGACAGAGCCTAGGCCACTGCCTCACTGTCACCACCACCTCTGTTTCCTCTCACCCAACCCTGCTACCTGTAGCCAGAACCACCTCACAATGTGGCCACTACCGGGGCAACTGGGCAGCACCCCCTCGCTGCCCCACCTTGTTGGGGGAGGGAGATGTTCTTCCCAAGGCTCCTAGGGGACATCCGTGAAGTACCTTTCTCTCCAGGGTCCTGACCAGATAGAAGACACTTTCTCACCTTAGCTTTGAGTCTTGGTGGGCCCCAGGGACAATTCCACAATAAAGTCTACTCACTTTTCTCTGGCTTTTTTTCCCCCTCTCTTCCTAGGAGGCTCCCAACCTCCTCCTCTGGCCTTGTGCTGACCGCTCCCCTCCAGGTCTCTGGAATTACCTATTCCTCACTCCTCCATCTCCCTTCCTCCTGCTCCCCCACATAAATGCCTGTGTTGAGTCAGAATGGAAGAAAATACAAAATCCAGCTAATCTTCACTGAGGTCTGAGCCCCCCTAGAAGGCAAAGTGGCTTCTTAGCAAATGCCCTAGTCCTGGAGGTCTCTATGCTGGGCTCAAGCCTAGTGTCTACCTCTTCCTATGATGCTGGACACCCTACCTAAACTGTCTGGGCCTCAGCTTCCTTGCCTGTAGGGTAAGAGTATTACTTGTTACCTTCCTCACAGGGCTCGTATAAGGACCAAATGGATTAATGGATGGGAAATATAAAAGATAAAGTTGTTTAGCTACAGGTTGGTATTATTTATTATCCTACCTGACTCTTCCAGAGACTATGTCCCTAGTAGGTGGAATGACCCAGGTGAAGAGACCATTCCCTGAAGCTCAAGAAGGCTTTTTGAGAGTAGAAACTATGTACTTAAAATCACCCCAAGTAGATTATTGACCTACCTTCTACATATACATATGTTTATCCACAGATACACGTCTTTCTGGAAGCAGTAAGCCTCAGTACAGCTTCAGGCCTGGGGGCAGAAGGGTAGGTGAAAAGGAGGCTCCAAACCCAGCTCCAAATAGTCTCCAGTGTAAGTGGGGATTGGGGTGGGGGCCAGCCCTTAAATCAGAGAACAGTTTCCAGGACAGTTGGTCAATTGTAGCAGCCAGTGTAGTGGAGTCAGCTTGGGCTCTGGAGTCAACTGGACACAGGTTCTATCCTGGCTGTGTCACCTTATTTCATTCTGCCGAACCCTCAGCTAGAGTTGCCCTAAAAGCAGTAGCAGGGGAATTCCCACAAGGGAGTGCCCCAAACTGTGCCAAGATGGGATTCCAAAGAAAGAAACACTAAAGGCCAGGGTGATCCATCCAGAGTGTTTATTAGGAGAACTTACACATATGGAGTATAGGCTACAGCAGTCCTTGAGATGGAGAATTAGAGAAAAGGGGTGTTCTACTCAGGTATGTCCACAGTTTGCAGGTCAGAGTATGGAGTTTACGTGAAGATTAAAGGAATTTGGCTCAGGGCCGGGGACAGGTTTTTTTCCAGTAAATTTAGATGCCTTTATGAGTGCACGGGAATGTTTAAGGGCCCAGTTTGAGTTCAAGCCTGTTGGGAAAAACTTGCAGCTGGCTGGGTTATAAAATGGTCAAGGCACTCTAGTTTTTTGGTCAGGACACAGAAAGAAATCAGAGGGAACTGGGAGACCTGATATACCTACTAACTGGAGGAACTTGGGCAGGTTACTCCAAGCTTTCGCTGTAGAGGTTGTTGGAGGACTCCAGAGAATGCTTAGATGTTTGCCTGCCCTCACCAGCTGCTGTTCTTAGGGATGCCGAGTCTTGCTAGATCTCCTCTTCCTTTTGCAAAGTTCCTTCTCCTGCCAGCACCCAGGGATGCCATCTGCAACACTAGCTATAGGAGGGTTTCCAGATGCAAAAGATGAAATTGAGGGTTGTCACTGGATATTTATCTCCAAAGCACATTTAACAAACTAAGCCTAAAAGTATTTAGATGAAAAACAGTGATAATAAGAGGAAGAAAAAGGCACTTCAACTATCTCAATAACTAAATGGGCAAAGGAGGAAGTGGGTTCTTTTTGGCATCTCTTCCTCTCTCCTCCTACTACCCTGGAAGGAACAGAAATCAGATCGGGAAGTGCTTAGGGCGTAGGAGGGGGCTTGGGCTGAATTTGGGGAAAAGTCTCCAACCCCCCAAGCCAGTCCTCATGCCAAAGGAGGAATTTTCAGAGTGATTCTGCCAAGATTGTGTCCTTTCCCTTCTCGTGTGCCTTTCTGAGTCCCTTCTTCCTGTCTTGTGCACACTGCCTCTCTCAATTCCACCTGTGACCTCAGACTTCCCTCCAGCCATAGGATTCTACTTCACATTCCTGTCTACTCCTTAGAGTCTTAATCTGAACTCACATTGGCCCTCAGGGAACTAAATTCCCATGCTGTCACTAACCACTTGCATATTTGCATTTTAAAATAAAGCCTGTTATTATTCAAAACCCAGAGTCTTTTGTTGTGAAAAGAGCAAAGTGTGGTTAGAAGCTTGGGCCTGGGCATGGGTGGGTAAGTCCTGTGATATACCAGCTGCATTATTTATTGGTTGTGCTAACGTGCTCAGTTGCTCTACCTTTCTGCTGAGTTTCCTGACCCTCAAAGTAGGGGTAATAATACCTCCATCCTAGAGATACTGGGATATTAAAAGAAATAATCCGGCCGTTTGTGGTGGTAGGCACCAAGGTGGCTGGTCCAGGTGGCCACCCCAGTGGAGGAGCTGGTCTCAGGGGGGCTGCAAGCAGCAGACTTCGCAGAACAGTTCGACTGCTACTCAAAGAGCAGGAAGCAATGGAAGGCCTCCGTGGAATTCATCTTGTGTCACCTGCACAAGTCCCCCGCCGGCAGGCCAGGCCAGGCCTTGGCAGGGCGGCGGCCCGACTCGTCTCTGCGGCCCGGAGGGGGCGCTCGTCGGGTCCCGGCGCCGGGCTCGGTCCTCGGCCCGGGGCCAGCCGGCCGGCGGGGCCCTCCTGGGTTCGCAGAGAGGAGCCGACCGACGGCTTCCTTCCTCCAGCAGCGCTCGGGCCGCCCTCCACCGCCGCCCTTCCGCGGGGCGCTCCCGGTGGGTGGCGTGGAGGGGCAGGGGCGGGCGCCGCTCGCGGCCGCCCTGGGTCCCGGGTTCCCGCCCGGCTCCTCCCGGCCAGGAGCTGAGCCCCGGGCCGGGAAGGGGAGCGCCGCAGCCACGCCGGCGCGCGCCGGAGTGGGCGGGCCATGCAAATGCGAACGGGCGCTCCCGCCACGGTGCAAACGGAGATGTGAGGGTTCGCCGGAGAATGTAGACGCCGCACAAATATGCGGACTAGCCTGGTGTTGCCCATGGGCGCGCGGAGAGAGGCCGGGAGAGGTGGATCGCGCGAGGCGCGGCTCACCGTGAGTGTAATGTCGGCGGCAGCAGGGCGCTGCCGGCGAGAGCGAGCCAGTCGGTATCGCTTCTCGGCCTTTTGGCTAAGATCAAGTGTAGTATCTGTTCTTATCAGTTTAATATCTGATACGTCCTCTATCCGAGGACAATATATTAAATGGATTTTTGGAGCAGGGAGATGGAATAGGAGCTTGCTCCGTCCACTCCACGCATCGACCTGGTATTGCAGTACTTCCAGGAACGGTGCACCTCCTTGGGGGTTTGACCTGTTTGGTTTCAACGGCAGAAAATGCTTTTCAGTTTGGTGTTTTCGAGGTACCTGGCATCTTGTTGTTTTGTTCAGAACAGTTGTAAGTCTCAGTGTTTTCCGAGCGCTCGTTTACAGCTCTTCTTGCGCTGGGTGCGGGGCTGGGCTCTGCTGTGGTTTTGTGAGGGACGCCTGGCAGCAAACACCGGTAGTACCCGACTGTGTTTTCTTTCCTGTGGGGAACGTACCTTGTAGGACTCTCTCCCAGTACCACAGCGGGAAAGTTCGCTTGTGGTTTCACAACGGAGAGCAGTGCCGCGAGGTAAGTAGTGGGGGTCCAGTTTCTCAACTGCGCCTCACCCGTTCCTTCCACAATAGTGTGCCCGTGCCAACTCAGGACACAAGGACTCATCCTGTCACTCCAGTCATCACAGACAAGTCCAGGGCTCCCTCTCCCCTCTCGCTGCTCCCGACCCCTAAAACTCTCAGTCACCTGTCAAAGCTCTCCTACATTTGCCGCCTCTTCTCTGACGGCTTTCTTCCTTCGCCTGCTTTGACCTTGCCTTCTGGCCGCTGGCTGTTTTTTCTTCCCCACCCTTCGGTCCTGCTGCTGGCCCTGTGGATAGGGGTAGACAAGGTGTTCCCCTTGTCCTTGTTGCTGCTTCCAGAACATTCTCCCTCAACTGATCTTGAAACCCCTGCAGCTCTGCATCTTCGGACCCCCTTCCTATAAATGCTATGCTTCCCGAGAAAGCCATCTAGTAACCCCACCCCAAGTCGTGCCTTGAAGGTTTCACCTTCTGGCTCATACTTGCTCTCTGGAACACGACTTTAGTCATTACTGGCAGTGATCCTACGTGGGGCGCTGGGGTGGGGAGTGGGGGATGGCTCTCTACTGGGGACCACTAAGATCTAAACCTAATGCAGGGGAAAATAAATCATTTCTTTGATTGTGATCCACCATTAGTAGATTTTGACCTTTCCACCGAAATCCCAGTGGTGGTTACAAATCAGGGGTGGAGAAGAAGAGGGGCCCATGGGGGCCGAGGTCCTCCATACCAGGTCTCTATTAAGATCGTGAGGTTGCAGTTCCCTTGTCTCAACCTATGGCAGGGGGCTTCTGCTGGGGCAGACGGTATAATGAGGGACGTTTTCTGGCGGTGTTAGGTCCAGAGCCCAGAGGGAGACACACAAAGCCTCAGGTATGACAGAATGCTGTTTATTAGAACATTTGGGTGCAGATGGGTGGAGGCCGAAAAGAGGGTCCACGCGAGGAAGGGGAGAGCCTTCGGTTTTATAGAGGGTTTTTCAGGGGGAAGTAGAGTAATTGGGCCAAAACAGCCACTGTAATGAATTCTTATCAAACAGCTAGTTGCTGGGACCCCTGTGTCAGTCACATCCTGCAACTCTAGTGCCATCCTTATCAGGAGGGATAAGGAATAGCGAGTTCCCCTCTGGCATTCCATTCCTCTATCTCCCTAGGGGTCTGGCAAAGCCTACATGCCTAATAGGTGGACATACACAAGGTAGATGTATTCAAGAGCCGGCAACCTGGAGATGGCAGACTCATGTCAAAAAGGCCATCTCAAATGCCTGAGGGATTTTAAAGGGGAAGCAGCTGTGGCAAGTTGTGTGCCTGTGCGCAGGTGGAGTCATCTCGAGTAGTGGCCATCTGGTGGTCTGGCTGGCGTAGCCAGACTGCATCAGAGTAGCTAACCTCTCATCATTTTTCTCCAGGGTGAGGCGGTGGGGGGGGGGGGTAGTCCTGCAATCTTGGCTTCAGTTGGCTGGTCCAGGCCAGTTCCCGGGAATCCTTAAGCAAGCACACAATTAGGGATTGAAAAAGGAAGTTAGGCCGGGGAGGCGGTTGCTCACCCCTGTAATCCTAGCACTCTGGGAGGCTGAGGCAGTCAGGAGGTCTAGACCAGCCTGAGCAAGATTGAGACCCTGTGTCTACTAAAAATAAAAAAAAATTAGCCAGGCGTGGTGGTGCACACCTGTAGTCCCAGCTACTCGGGAGGCTGAAGCAGAAGGATCACTTGAGCCCAGGAGTTTGAGGTTGCTGTGAGCTAGGCTGACGCCACGGCACTCTAGCCTGGGCAACAGAGCGAGACTCTGTCAGAAAGAAAAGAAAAGAAAAGAAAGAAAAAAAAAGAAAAGAAAAGAAAAGAAAAGAAAAAGAAAGAAGGAAGGAAGGAAGGAAGGAAAGAAAGAAAGGGAAGAAAGGAAGGAGGGAAGGAGGGGGGAAGGGAGGAAGGGAGGAAGGAAGGAAGGAAGGAAGGAAGGAAGCAGAAAAAGCCCACAAAGTTATTAGTTTTAAGATGGAGTGACTGTTACATCATGAGCTTGCCCAGATGTTGGGCAGAAGGGAGGAAAGATGGCTCAGGCTTAAAAGCTCTCAGCAGTCAAACATCAAAAACGAAGTCAGGAAAATACTGCATGATCTCATTTGCATGTGGAATCTTTTTTAAAAAATTTAAAAGGTCAAATATACAGAGATAGAGAGTAACACAGTGGTTACCCTGGGCGGGGGTGGGGGTGGGGTAGGAAACGGAGAGATGTAGGTCAGAGGGTATGAAGTAGCGGATACGTACAATGAACAAATCCAGAGATCGTGAGGACTGTAGTTAATAAAATTGTATTGTTAGGGATTTTTGTTGATTTTATGACTGTGCCTGTGCACAGCGACTGCACTCCAGCCTGGGCAACATAGTGAGATCGTGTCAATAGATAAATAAATAAATGAATAAATTTTAAAAATCTGAAAAGGTCTGGAACCCAAAATACATCTGGCCCTAAGGATCCAGCATGGGAGTGAGGGCGGAGAGCCGTGAGACCTCAGAGTGCCTGAAACCAAGGAAAGAGAAGATTTCAGGAAGGAAACTTGAGGGGCCCTCAGCTCTGGGGGCTGAGAGGAAAGAGGGTACTAGCCAGGGGATGGGGTTACAAAAGGCATGCCCAGGGAGTGGCTAGGAGAGGGACTGGTTGGGTCCACCCGGCCTCACCTCTGCCCCACAACCCTCTCCCTCCTCACAGTCTGGCTTTTGGTCTTAGTGTTCCATGGGCACTGCTCCCTCAAGGTCAGTACCTCCCAGTTGTCAATCCCAGGGGACCTGGAGTGGACGACGCTGCTCTCCCCAGCCGGCAGGGGACCCAGCAGCCTTCTGGTGCCTGAAGACCGAAAACCTTAGGAGCACCTGGCGCTGGCAGCCTTGGCATGACCAGGGCAGCCAGAGGAGGAATGGAGAAGCATGGCAGGTGTTCCTCGCTGACCACCGGGACGAGGTCATGTTCACCTGTGTGGCCCCAGGACCTACACTGTGACAGGCATAAAAGTAGGGGCACAAAGGTGAGTACATACAGAATCAAAACATTTAATAAAACAGCCAGGATATCAGAAGATTTTTTTTTAAGGAAAAGTTCAGAAATAGACCTAAATGCATATGAAGGATTTTATTATATGATAAAGGTGGTGGTATCTCAAGCTGCTGAGAAGAAGGGCTATTCCTTATAGCCCATGCTGGGGCAAGTGGGTAGCCATCTAGAAAAAATATAGTTGGATCTATGCCTGATATCATACACTAGGACAAGCAGGTTAGAGATGTAAATCCTGATGGATGGATGGATGGATGGATAGATTCAAAGGGCAGGGGGAAAAGGATCTGAGCAGTCAGCTCAGAGAAAAGAAAATAGTGGATCTTAGGCATATAAAAAGGACTGACATGATGGCTCACACCTGTAATCCCAGCACTTTGGGAGGTAGAGGAGGGAGGATCCCTTGAGGCCAGGAGTTTGAGGCTGCAGTAAGCTATGATCATGGCACTGCACTCCAGCCAGGGCAGCAGAGCGGGAGGCCCTGTCTCTAAAAAAAAAAAAAAAAAAAAAAAAAAACAAAAAGTGCACAACCTTACTGCCATAAGAGATCCCATCACTTATTATGCAAAAGTTTGATAACGTGATGGTTGGGCAGGGCTGTAGAAAACAGGCACTGGTTGGGAATGCCAGCTGTGCTCTTCAAGTCATTGTTACTGGCTCTTAATTCCCAACTGCCTCACAGAGAGGTAGCGGGGAGCATGATTTAGCAGCGCCATAGTGAGGGTACAGGACACTGGGACAAGGGATGGCCAGGCAGCCATGCCCTGGTGCTGCCAGAACTTTTGCAAGCTCTTTGTTCTGTGAACGTTGAGGTGAGCTGGCCGAGGGGGACTGACTCACATTCACCCAGCTCACAAGAGGCCGGTGCATGAACTAGAATTCTAAATCGGTAGTTTGCAATGGGAGATGTTCCTTTGCCATGACAGAACATGCATGTCTGCAATTTGGGGAACCTGGTTCTGAAAATAGGATATTAGGATTCCCATCTTGCAGGGGAAGAGGGTAAACTACAGAGAAGTGACATGCCTAAGAGATTTCCCCTTGCCCTGGGTCCCTGAAGGTATACCGTATGCAAGGCATTTCTCGGGAATCTCAAAAAATTATGTCTGATCATTTCTCTTTTTCTTTCTTTCTTTCTTTTTTAAATTATTATCCCACGATTCCCAGAATTTTTTTCTTCTTTCTTCTTTTTTTTTTTAAATGTCTGTGTGATAATTTCTCATCTCATCTGCCATTTACAGCTAATACACGGAAGCCAGAGGAGTTAAGCAAGGAGTGCCAGTCCCACCCTAGGTCGCATGGCCATTCGGGGGCAGACAGGGGTTAGAACCAGGTCTCCCCCGAGTCCGTGCTCTTCACCGCTGCAGTGGACAGCCTCGCTCCTGCCTCTCTGCAGACAGAAGACCCGCGACTCAGGCTCAACACTGCGTCTCCTCGTGGTGCCGGACACGCTAAGAACAAATTCTTCTTCTCTAGAGGCGGATGGAGCGGCGGTGGAGACGGCGGGGCCAGGCACGTCGGTTCTTACCCTCCCTCCGCGCGGTCTCGGGCAAGCCGCTCAGCCGCTCTGCCTCAACGTCTCCGTCCGCAGGGTCACTGTGCAAGTCCGTAAGGAGGAGAGCACTCCGCACAGAGCCCGGGCCCAACAACCACCGCTTCCTACCGCGGGGTCTCCAGGTGCCACAGCTGCTCAGGTGTTTCCGTTGCCCAGCCCCGACCCCTCCAGGGGAGCCTGGTCGGACACCGGGAGTCCACACCGCGGTGTAGACGACGAAGTCACGGTCGCCTCCTTGGCTCCGCTTCTGCTCCTTCTAGCTGACAAGGTAGGCACGGATGTTTCCACTATTCAGCCGGGAAATGTGCCCAAGTCCCCCGCCGGCAGGGCAGGGCAGGGCAGGGCGGGGCAGGGCAGGCCAGGCCAGGCCGTGGCAGGGCGGCGGCCCGACTCGTCTCTGCGGCCCGGAGGGGGCGCTCGTCGGGTCCCGGCGCCGGGCTCGGTCCTCGGCCCGGGGCCAGCCGGCCGGCGGGGCCCTCCTGGGTTCGCAGAGAGGAGCCGACCGACGGCTTCCTTCCTCCAGCAGCGCTCGGGCCGCCCTCCACCGCCGCCCTTCCGCGGGGCGCTCCCGGTGGGTGGCGTGGAGGGGCAGGGGCGGGCGCCGCTCGCGGCCGCCCTGGGTCCCGGGTTCCCGCCCGGCTCCTCCCGGCCAGGAGCTGAGCCCCGGGCCGGGAAGGGGAGCGCCGCAGCCACGCCGGCGCGCGCCGGAGTGGGCGGGCCATGCAAATGCGAACGGGCGCTCCCGCCACGGTGCAAACGGAGATGTGAGGGTTCGCCGGAGAATGTAGACGCCGCACAAATATGCGGACTAGCCTGGTGTTGCCCATGGGCGCGCGGAGAGAGGCCGGGAGAGGTGGATCGCGCGAGGCGCGGCTCACCGTGAGTGTAATGTCGGCGGCAGCAGGGCGCTGCCGGCCAGAGCGAGCCAGTCGGTATCGCTTCTCGGCCTTTTGGCTAAGATCAAGTGTAGTATCTGTTCTTATCAGTTTAATATCTGATACGTCCTCTATCCGAGGACAATATATTAAATGGATTTTTGGAGCAGGGAGATGGAATAGGAGCTTGCTCCGTCCACTCCACGCATCGACCTGGTATTGCAGTACTTCCAGGAACGGTGCACCCCCTCGGGGGGTTTAACACGTTTGTTATCAATGATAGATCGCGGAGTCTTGCCTGCGGCGGGGGTTTCGCTCTGCGGATGTAGACACTGATTTTTTGGACGTTTTCTTGTTTTGCTTTTTTGCGTTGGTGTGTGTGTCAGTTAGTCGTCCAGAGTTGAGGGAGGCCCATTGTAGCTTGGTAAGTGACAGGAACGAACGTCCGTCCATACCCAGAAGAGTCGTCTGCGTTAGTTCTGCAAGTCCGGGGTTTTCTCTGGTCCTTCTCTTCTTCACCTATCCCCTGAAGCTCTGAGTCATCTGCCAAAGCTTTCTCATCATACATTTGCCGCCTCTTTTCTGACGGTTTTCTTCCTTCGCTTGCTTTGACCTCAGTTTCTGGCCGCTGGCTATTTTCTCTTCCCCTCCTTTCGTGCTGCTGGCCCTGTGCATAGGGGTAGACAAGCTGTTCCCCTTGTCCTTGTTGCTGGCAGGACATTCTCCCTCAATGATCTTAAAACCCCTGCAGCTCTGCATCTTCTGACCACCTTCCTATAAATACTATGCTTCCTGATAAAGCCGACTAGTAACCCCACCCCAATTCATGCCTTCGAGGTTTCAGCTTCTGTCTCATGCTTGCTTTCTGGAGCAGTACTTTAGTCATTACTGGCAGTGATTTCAACTTCTATATGGATGATCCTACTTGAGGTCGTGGGGGAGGGGGTGGCTCTCTGCTGGGGGCCACCAAGAGCTAAACCTAATGCAGAGGGGAATAAATCATTTCTTTGATTGTGATCCACCATTAGTGCCAGATTTTGACCTTTCCACCAATATCCCAATGGTGGTTACAAATCAGGGGTGGAGAAGAAGAGGGGCCCATGGGGGCCGAGGTCCTCCATACCGGGTCTCTATTAAGATCGTGAGGTTGCAGTTCCCTTGTCTCAACCTATGGCAGGAGGCTTCTGCCCGGGCAGATGGTATAATGAGGAACAGTGTCCGGTAGAAATACACAAGGTAGACGCACATGTGAAGAAATGGGCACTACCTCTCTTTCGGCCTCCAATTTGTAGGACTTAAATCCCATCCACTGGATTTAGTCTTAGCCCTAAGACTCTCTCTTTCCAGACCCCTACCATCCGGAACAAATGACAGGCACCCGAGGTCATACCTACAAAAGTCTTCCCAGATGGGGAAGGAAGATACGCTCTTCTGCGTCTATAGCAGTGCATGTCAACCTTGGCAGCGGTAAGTCAGAACCACCTGATGGCTGGATTGCATCCTGCTGACGCCCCATGCTCACCAGATGCCAATTGAATTAGAATCTTTGGGGCAGGCTCCAGGCTGTTGTACTTCAAAGCTCCCCAAGTGATGGGGTGGCTCGGTGTGTGCGTCCAGAAACACCCCTTCGAATGTCCAGTGAAGACGCCGGTCCGCTCGGTCTGAAACAATGAATTTTCCAAGACAGTGAAAGCGTTCCACGGTGGGCTCTCGGTAACCAGCGTGCGAATGAGGGAATGGCAAATCCCCTGGTTTTGTCAGACAGGAGGCCACCTGGTCTAGTGGGGAGGCCTTCCGATCCAGATTGAGACACGTCGAGGGCCAGTTCCCTGCCTTCTGTGTGGTGGCCACTCTGCAGAACCGCACAAGTTTATTTTGGCTATTACAGAGACTGGTGACACCACACAGGCACCAAGAGGGAACGAAAAGGCCTGTAACTCACGTAACAAGGCTTTCCTGGGAGAGCAGAGTGGCTCCCAGGCAGGTTGGAAAATGGCTTGAGAGCAAGGAAAAGAGACTGACTGGGTTGGTGGTGTTTATGGCGGTGTGGGGGCGTGGCCGGACTGAGGGTTCCCGAGGGCGGGGGCAGACGTGTGATTGGCAGGTGCCAATGGAGGGAGCACTTGGGCTTTGTTGTTAGCTTGCCCAGATGTTGGGCAGGAGGGGAAGTAGGATGGCCGAGGCTTAAAATTAGCTGTCAGCAGTCAAACGCCAAAAATGAAGTCAGGAAAATATTGCATGATCTCACTTGGATGTGGAGTGTTAAAGAAAAAAAAGAAAATGAAGCATTTATTCAGGGCAACTTGAATCCATGCTCCTGGGCAGGGGGGAATATTATTATACATAATTTTAAAAATTATAAATAAAAATAAAATGTTTAAGAAGATCAAATATACAGAGATAGGAAACCAAACAGTGGTTCACATGGCCAGGGGTGGGGGCGGGGTCTGGAAAGGCAGAGGTGCAGGTCAGAGGATACAAAGTAGCAGATACGTAGGATGATCAAATCCAGGGATCTCATGTACAACATGAGGACTACAGTTCATAAAATTGTATGAGGGATTTTTGTTGCATAAGTAGATTTTAGCTGCTCTTGTCACACACAGAAAAGTAACTATGTGAGGTGACAGAAATGTTATTCTGCTTCACCATAGTAACCATTTTACTATCTATGTGCATCCCATAACATCATGTTGTAAATCTCAAATATACACAGTGATATTAAAAAAAAAAAGACCATTTGCATAGTTTTCCCCATTCCCACTTCTGTCAATATCTTCCTGTCTCTAGCTTCTCTAATGTACGCACACATAATTGCACGCAGTTATAACGTCTCGTTAAGCTAAATCACTAAGTCTCAACATTTACTCACTAGGACAAAGCCAAAGGCCATTACATGTTCCCAGGACATCCGGCTTTTTGAGACAGACACAGGTATATAAGGACTCCTCAGGTAAGGCTTCCCGGCCGTGAGGGCTCTGAGACAGTCGTGTGCTTGGTCAGTCTCCTCACGTTAGTAGACCCCTACTTTAGGGTGGTAGGCAAGCTTTCTGAAAGGGTAGCTCAGACCCCGATGCCGACACCCTGAATAATCCTCCTAAAAGGATAACCGGGATGGTGACAACGTTCAAGCATTAAGCGGGCCTACGTCCTCAAGAACCATTATATTTTTCATTTTACAATCCCAACTTTTGAGATCAGCAGGAGGGGTCGATATAGCTGTCCGTAGTGGTGAAGAAAGGGTGGTAATCTTGACATAATTCATTTATTTAACAACGTCTACCGCTATCTAGTGGGTTCCGAGTATCCTTTCGTGTAGCATGTACTGGTGGCTGCCCACGGCTCTTTGGTTTACCACTCTACTGGGAATGATTGATCTGAATAGTTTCTTTGTCGTTAAAGCGGTTAGGAAAGATTTAGAGGTTTAAAACTTTTTAGTCCATAAAGATGTTACACAGTGGCTGAATCATCCCCTGAACTGCTGTGAAGATGAGATTTCAAAAACAAAGAAGTGGCCTGGCCGGGCACGGTGGCTCACGCCTGTAATCCTAGCACTCTGGGAGGCCGAGGCAGGAGGATCCCTTGAGGTCAGGAGTTCGAGACCAGCCTGAGCAAGAGTCAGACACCACCGCCCCCCCAACCCCCGTCTCTGCTAAAATAGAAAAGAATTAGCCGGGCGTGGGTGGCGCCTCTTGTAGTCCCAGCTGCTCGGGAGGTTGAGGCGCGGAGGATCGCTTGAGCCCAGGAGTTTGAGGTTGCTGTGAGCTAGGCTGACGACGCCACGGCACTCTGGCCCAGACAACAGAGCGAGACTCTGTCTTAAAAAAAAAGAAAAAATTCTGGCCACTTCTCACCCGGTACACTGCTACCACCCGGGCCCAGGCCCGCAGGATCTCTTTCCTGGGAGAACAGATGCAGTGTTTTCCTCGCCGGTCTTCCTGCTTCTCTGCCCTCGGCCTGGCCGCGTCAGGCTGGTCGGAGTGCTCTTGTGAACAGGTAAGTCACGGTGGGTCTTACCGGGCCACTCCCCTACGCAGAAGCCTTCCTCGGCTGGCCTTCTCCCGCAAGAGGGGAGTCCACAGGGCCCTGCCCGATTCGACCCTCCTTCCTCTCCCCCTTACCTCTCCCACCTCATCGCCTCCTCCTCCCTCTCCTCCAGTTCAAATCTCACCGTCTCAGTGTAGCTGTCCCTAACTAATCAAGATACCCACAACCATAAGACGTTCTCACATTATCATGTTATTTTCTGTACAGCTCTTTTCGCTCTTGAGTGTTATGTTAATTTAATTTATTGCTTGCTTGTTTGGTATCTATTTCTACCCTGATCAGAATGTGAACTTCTTGAGAACAAGGCCTCCCCTGTGCCTGGAAGAATGTGTTTGGCACATAATAGGAGCACAATGAATATTTTTGAAATGAATAAATGAAATTTTTCATCTAACTTTAACATCATATTGTGAATATTTTCCCACAGTCTTAAATATTCAGAACAAGGGGTGTGAACTCTTGATCCACAGTCCAGATCTGGCCTAAAGATACATTTTATTTGGGTTATTACATAATGTTGTCTGAGCTGTAACTTACAGTCAAGTGCACATATCTTAAGCACACAACTTGAATTGAGCTAATGTGAATACCAATGTAACCATCTCCCAGATCAACATGTAGGACATTTCTGGTACCCAAGAGGGTGCTCTCAGATCTCTCTCCAGCCATTCTCCCTCCCACAGGCTAACTTGCTTAGAGTTAATTTTTTAAAATCAGCTTCTAACATTTAAAACTTGGGAGACTTCACATAAAATCCAGAGTTCCCACATCTCTTACAAAATTCAAAGATCTGTCAACACAGGACCTGCTTTCTCTTTGGCCACAGTTTGTGGTAGCTATCCGAACAGTTGGCATGTGTTCCCCAGTTTGCCTGCAGTCTTCACCCCTCTTCCTTCTGTCCATGACCTTGAAATTAATTGCCAGTTGCCATAATTTCATTTGAATTGTTTTTCTTTTGATGGAGAAATATTTCTCTTCCAATGTCTCTATAAAAAAGTAAAAACATGAATGGTAGACAGAAAAGGTGTCTTATACATGGTCCACTTCATTCATTTGTATTTCTGGCCTTTTAGGTGTGTGTTAGGCACCCTAATTCTACATAATTGTGTTTAAAGTACGCGCAGTGTTCTGTTGTATGTACCATTTATTTACCCAGTCTTCTGCTGTAGAACATATAAGTTATTTCTGGTTTTTTGATATTATAAAGAATAATTTACAGATTAATCTTTATACACATCATGATTTTATTAGGATAACATTTTAGAAGTGGAATTTCTGGATCAAAACACAGTTTTAAGATTTTTGATGCATATTGCCAAATTGCCTGGTTGTGGTATGAATTGATATAATCTGGAGATCGTGGTGTAATATGGAGTATTCATTTCCCTACATCTGTGCCTACATCTCCTCCCCCTACTCCCCCCCTCGCCCCTCGCCCCGCCGGGGCCAGTCGGGACTCCCTCCCACGCGGTTCCCTGAGGCCCACGCTGGGGCACCGTGAACTGGCGGTTCCCTCTGCCTTTCCAGGCTCCTGCCTCCTCCCCGCGCAGAGGCGGACTGACAGCGCAGCCGAGGAAGCTCACTTTCCAAGGGCCCCCTTTCCCGGGACTCCGTCCACCCCTTGAACCTGCCAGAGCGTGCCTTCCCCGGGGACTCTCCTCTGGGGACGCCCCCACCCCCACCCCCACCCCCAAAGTCGTTGATCTCGTCTCTTCAAAAACTCCTGGGGCAAGACGGTTGGGAAATGGATAAGCAGGATGGAGACGTCAGTATCGGTGTCTGGGTCTGTGCGCGCGTACCCGTTAATATAATAAAGCAGGGACAGTGGGCTGACGTTAGGTGGCGGGTATACGGCTGTTCACCGTACCGTTCTGTCAACGTGTGTTTGAAAAAAATTTTTTTAAATGTTGGAAGGGAAAACCTCATAGAGTTCTCTTTTTTGCTCTGAGCTTTTCCTCCCTCAAGGCGATGACGCTGAAGGTACCCTCCCGCGAAGCCTGCGTTTTACCCGCGCACGGCCGGAGGGCCCGAGCCGAGAGCCGGCGCGGCGCGAGTGGGGCGGGGCATGCAAATTTAAAATGGCTGGTCGGCCCGGGAGCTATGGGAGCAGAAAAGAGAACGTGATTAGTCCCCAAAGAAGTAACAGTCTAACAAACTGTGCATCTCTTACAAATTGTGACAGTAAACACACTATCAAACGCGGGGTGGGTGGGGCGCTGACTTTTCTCACCGTGAGCTGAAGATGTGTGGAAGAAAGAGTGTTGTGGGCGAAGGCAACGCTCACGTTATCGCTTCTCGGCCTTTTGGCTAAGATCAAGTGTAGTATCTGTTCTTATCAGTTTAATATCTGATACGTCCTCTATCCGAGGACAATATATTAAATGGATTTTTGGAGCAGGGAGATGGAATAGGAGCTTGCTCCGTCCACTCCACGCATCGACCTGGTATTGCAGTACTTCCAGGAACGGTGCACCCCCCTCGGGGGACCACTTAATGTTTGGTTACAAGGACAGGCTAATAACGGTCGCTCGTCTTTCTCCTCTTGGTGATGTCGGTTTTCGCCGCGGGATGTCTGACCGCGGTCGTGGTGTCTTGTACTTGCGTCTTTTCCACGTTCGACAGCGAACAAGCTGTGTGGCCGCGCGCTCGTCCCTGCGTTTGCTGGCAGAGGAAGCAGTTTCTGCTGTGCTTGTCCGACCCTTCTCGCGACTGAGTTGTTTTTTCTGTCTTGCCTAGTGTGCCGCCTGCTGGAGACGGACAACCGACGTGAACTGATGATGCTTGACGGGTAATACGTTAGTGTGTTGTGGGAATTCCCTGGACTTGACAATAAGAATACAGACCAAGGAAGTATACGCCTGTGGGAGAAAGGGTTTCTTTGGCCTTGAAAGCTCGGAAGGGCAGCTCTCCAGAGTCCCCGAACTGTATATACCACGTAGGACCTTGTTCACCAGATGAGGATACTCCAGATGTGGTCAGCTTTCTCAAGATGTAATGTATAACTATTTGTATGCCGTCTCTGACGCTCTTTATCTCCCAGAGTAAGGAAACATTTCTGACGTAAGCCTCATTCTTATGCAGTGGAGGGTGTGGAGGGTAGGGAGGGCTCTAGAAGGAATTAACAGAGTGCCCAGGATGGCCTTTCCAAACAGCTTATGATACTGCTGGACTAATAAATTGGGAAGTACTCCCTGTTGTATTTTTTGGAAGAGTTTGGTGTAGATTTGGCGTTATTTCTTTTTAAGTGTTTGGTAGAGTTTGCTGGGAATTTTATGGAAAAGTCTTGTTTTTGTTGTTTTTCAGGTTTTTTTGTTTTTTTTTTTTGTTTTTTGTTTGTTTGTTTGGTTGGTTTTTTTGGAGTTTTTAAGAGCAGTTTTATGTTCTCAGCAAAGTTCAGTAGAAACTACAGAGTTCCCACATTCCTTCCTCCCCTACTGCCCACCCCCATTGCACACAGCCTACCCCGCCAGCAACATATACTGTACCAGTGTGGTACAGTTTTCACAATCAGTGGACCAATATTCAGACATCATCATCAACCAGTATCCATACTTGACATCTGGAGTTCATGGTGTTGTACATGCTATGAGCTTTGACAGACAGTATAATGACATGTATCCACCGTTATTGATTCAGACAGAATAGTTTCACTGCCCTAAAATTCCACTGTGCTTCACTGATTTATGCCTCCTTCCTCCAAAATCTCTGATCTTATTACTGTCTTCATTGTCTTGCATTTGCCAGAATGTCATATAGATGAAGTCACACAGTATGTGTGATTGGTTTCTGTCACTTGACAATGTGCATATAACGTTTGTGTGCCTTTTTGTGACTTCGTACCTCATTTCATTTTAGTGCTAAATAACATTCTACTGTCTGGGTGTACCATGGTTTATCCATTGAAATAATGCATAGGACATTATCTTACTTACTTTTCATTTACTTTTTTTTTTTTTTTTTTGAGGCTGGTCAAGTGAAGCAGTGGAAGTGGAGAAGGAACACAGGAATCTGTAACTGGTCAAGCAATCCAGCTGCCTAAGCCTCCAGAGCAGCTGGGACTCCACGCACATGCCATGACACCTGGCTAATTTCTATATTTAGTAGAGATGAGGTCTTGCTCTTGCTCAGGCTGGTGTCAAACTCCTGAGTTATTAGGGGATAACAAATGTTCCCAATTAATTTGCACTGCTGTAAACCAAAGTGATATGCAAATTATGTCCAAAGTTAGTAGTAGATAATAATAATAGTGTAGAATTAAATTCAAAAGATCAATAGAAGAAAGCAATTAATACTCAGGCCTTTTACCCTACCACTTTCAGAGACTGATGGGAGGATCACTTCAGCGGAGGCTGCAGTGAGCTATGATGATGCTACCGCACTCTAGTCTGGGAATTAGAGTGTCTCAAAAAAAAAAAAAAAAATCCAAGGACTACTTACTTGATAACGTCAACGTCAATAAAATTGACTCTTGCTCAGGCTGGTCTCAAACTCCTGAGCTCAAAGGATCCATCTGCCTCGGCCTCCCAGAGTGCTAGGATTACAGGCATGAGCCACCGCGCCAGGAGAAGACACAGAGCATTCTATTTCAACTTGGGCTGTAGATTTATCAATTTTATTGACGTTGACGTTATCAAGTAAGTAGTCCTTGGATTTTTTTTTTTTTTTTTGAGACACTCTAATTCCCAGACTAGAGTGCGGTAGCATCATCATAGCTCACTGCAGCCTCCGCTGAAGTGATCCTCCCATCAGTCTCTGAAAGTGGTAGGGTAAAAGGCCTGAGTATTAATTGCTTTCTTCTATTGATCTTTTGAATTTAATTCTACACTATTATTATTATCTACTACTAACTTTGGACATAATTTGCATATCACTTTGGTTTACAGCAGTGCAAATTAATTGGGAACATTTGTTATCCCCTAATAACTCAGGAGTTTGACACCAGCCTGAGCAAGAGCAAGACCTCATCTCTACTAAATATAGAAATTAGCCAGGTGTCATGGCATGTGCGTGGAGTCCCAGCTGCTCTGGAGGCTTAGGCAGCTGGATTGCTTGACCAGTTACAGATTCCTGTGTTCCTTCTCCACTTCCACTGCTTCACTTGACCAGCCTCAAAAAAAAAAAAAAAAAAGTAAATGAAAAGTAAGTAAGATAATGTCCTATGCATTATTTCAATGGATAAACCATGGTACACCCAGACAGTAGAATGTTATTTAGCACTAAAATGAAATGAGGTACGAAGTCACAAAAAGGCACACAAACGTTATATGCACATTGTCAAGTGACAGAAACCAATCACACATACTGTGTGACTTCATCTATATGACATTCTGGCAAATGCAAGACAATGAAGACAGTAATAAGATCAGAGATTTTGGAGGAAGGAGGCATAAATCAGTGAAGCACAGTGGAATTTTAGGGCAGTGAAACTATTCTGTCTGAATCAATAACGGTGGATACATGTCATTATACTGTCTGTCAAAGCTCATAGCATGTACAACACCATGAACTCCAGATGTCAAGTATGGATACTGGTTGATGATGATGTCTGAATATTGGTCCACTGATTGTGAAAACTGTACCACACTGGTACAGTATATGTTGCTGGCGGGGTAGGCTGTGTGCAATGGGGGAGGGCAGTAGGGGAGGAAGGAATGTGGGAACTCTGTAGTTTCTACTGAACTTTGCTGAGAACATAAAACTGCTCTTAAAAACTCCAAAAAAACCAACCAAACAAACAAACAAAAAACAAAAAAAAAAAAACAAAAAAACCTGAAAAACAACAAAAACAAGACTTTTCCATAAAATTCCCAGCAAACTCTACCAAACACTTAAAAAGAAATAACGCCAAATCTACACCAAACTCTTCCAAAAAATACAACAGGGAGTACTTCCCAATTTATTAGTCCAGCAGTATCATAAGCTGTTTGGAAAGGCCATCCTGGGCACTCTGTTAATTCCTTCTAGAGCCCTCCCTACCCTCCACACCCTCCACTGCATAAGAATGAGGCTTACGTCAGAAATGTTTCCTTACTCTGGGAGATAAAGAGCGTCAGAGACGGCATACAAATAGTTATACATTACATCTTGAGAAAGCTGACCACATCTGGAGTATCCTCATCTGGTGAACAAGGTCCTACGTGGTATATACAGTTCGGGGACTCTGGAGAGCTGCCCTTCCGAGCTTTCAAGGCCAAAGAAACCCTTTCTCCCACAGGCGTATACTTCCTTGGTCTGTATTCTTATTGTCAAGTCCAGGGAATTCCCACAACACACTAACGTATTACCCGTCAAGCATCATCAGTTCACGTCGGTTGTCCGTCTCCAGCAGGCGGCACACTAGGCAAGACAGAAAAAACAACTCAGTCGCGAGAAGGGTCGGACAAGCACAGCAGAAACTGCTTCCTCTGCCAGCAAACGCAGGGACGAGCGCGCGGCCCACACAGCTTGTTCGCTGTCGAACGTGGAAAAGACGCAAGTACAAGACACCACGACCGCGGTCAGACATCCCGCGGCGAAAACCGACATCACCAAGAGGAGAAAGACGAGCGACCGTTATTAGCCTGTCCTTGTAACCAAACATTAAGTGGTCCCCCGAGGGGGGTGCACCGTTCCTGGAAGTACTGCAATACCAGGTCGATGCGTGGAGTGGACGGAGCAAGCTCCTATTCCATCTCCCTGCTCCAAAAATCCATTTAATATATTGTCCTCGGATAGAGGACGTATCAGATATTAAACTGATAAGAACAGATACTACACTTGATCTTAGCCAAAAGGCCGAGAAGCGATAACGTGAGCGTTGCCTTCGCCCACAACACTCTTTCTTCCACACATCTTCAGCTCACGGTGAGAAAAGTCAGCGCCCCACCCACCCCGCGTTTGATAGTGTGTTTACTGTCACAATTTGTAAGAGATGCACAGTTTGTTAGACTGTTACTTCTTTGGGGACTAATCACGTTCTCTTTTCTGCTCCCATAGCTCCCGGGCCGACCAGCCATTTTAAATTTGCATGCCCCGCCCCACTCGCGCCGCGCCGGCTCTCGGCTCGGGCCCTCCGGCCGTGCGCGGGTAAAACGCAGGCTTCGCGGGAGGGTACCTTCAGCGTCATCGCCTTGAGGGAGGAAAAGCTCAGAGCAAAAAAGAGAACTCTATGAGGTTTTCCCTTCCAACATTTAAAAAAATTTTTTTCAAACACACGTTGACAGAACGGTACGGTGAACAGCCGTATACCCGCCACCTAACGTCAGCCCACTGTCCCTGCTTTATTATATTAACGGGTACGCGCGCACAGACCCAGACACCGATACTGACGTCTCCATCCTGCTTATCCATTTCCCAACCGTCTTGCCCCAGGAGTTTTTGAAGAGACGAGATCAACGACTTTGGGGGTGGGGGTGGGGGTGGGGGCGTCCCCAGAGGAGAGTCCCCGGGGAAGGCACGCTCTGGCAGGTTCAAGGGGTGGACGGAGTCCCGGGAAAGGGGGCCCTTGGAAAGTGAGCTTCCTCGGCTGCGCTGTCAGTCCGCCTCTGCGCGGGGAGGAGGCAGGAGCCTGGAAAGGCAGAGGGAACCGCCAGTTCACGGTGCCCCAGCGTGGGCC